>NC_060085.1:17180000-18486250 GCF_922984935.1 Meles meles | reverse complement strand
GATCAGGAGATTGTGTGATGTGCTAAGGTCCCTCTGTACTCCTTGACCTCTGCTTGGGCATAATAAGGGAGGGGAGAGTGCTCTGTTCTTGTTTGGCTTTGAGGCCAGCCTGGAGGCCCTGGCTTTGACCAAGATGTAAGTCCTGTGGGTGGGCTGTGTGTATCTGTTACTACACCGGGTTCTGTTAGGGGGAGTGGCCATGGTTTTGACCGGGCATTCTGGTGAGTCATGGCTCTGACCATGATCTAGGTCCTGGTAGGATTCTGAGGTGATGATCGGGCTCTTAGGCCCGGGGCCATGGCTTTCCAGTCAGTACTTGGTCCTGAGAGGCAATGGTGACTGCCTAGCCAGCTCTCCTTCCAGACTTTTCTGTGGAGAGACCAAGGCCAAGGCCCCTTGCCCTTGTGCTTCTAGCCAGTCTGTGTTGTCCTAATGAGGGGGTGGCCACTGTTATTACATAAAGGGCAAGAAGTCAGAACCTGGGCTTTGAAGAGCCACATTGTTGCTCAGCTGTGTGACCTTGGGCAAGTAGCTGATACCCCTTGCTAGGCCATGGGTTCCTCATCTGTGGGATGGAGACAGTCATCGTCCCTGCTCCTAGGAGCTGCTGTGAGCCTCTTCGAGGGGAGATGCTTGATAAGTGGTGGCAGGTGGTGCTGTCATTTCGTCACCACCCTTCTTTGCTTCTCAGTACCTCAGAGTCGGGAACTGAAGCATCAGCTGTGAGCCAACCCCCATTCCAGATGGCAAAGATGCTGAGGCTCAGTGGGGAGGGGCCTGTGTTTCTCCAAGCTCCAAGGATGCGGTGAAAATATGGCTCTGGCCTAAGCACAGGGGCTTGTGTGTGGTTCTGTCTCAGGCTGTTACAGCAGGTGAGATTCTGGACTGGCCCAGCACAGGAGGGCTTCCTGAAGGAGGAGGCACCCAAGAAACCAAAGATGAGACCTGCAGATGGTATGGGGATTTGGGCCCCAGGCGAAGGTCCCCAAGTTCACAGCGGGGAGTAAGCCATGAGTGAACATGGAACCTGTCTGGGCAGCACCTGCAGTCCTTAGAGCCTGTGCATGTAGCCATGTAGCATTTTAACCCCTGCGTGGTAATTTATAACTTGGTGGAATACCACAAGAACAGGTGAGGACCTGAGGGTGGGGGGTGGGTGGAAATTGACCTGATCAGAGGGCTGCATAGAGAAGAGGGTATAGAGGCCTATGGCTGGTCTGTGCTGTGTGGTGGGTTGTCTTTGGGTGCCTAGTCCCTGGCCTCTAAGGGCACCAGAGGCTGCTTGGCTGTGCCTCTTCTACCCCTACTCACCGTTAGCAATTCTTTTTCCTTTGGGGAAATTCAGGCCACACATGAGCGCGTGGAACCTGTTACCTTTCTTCATCACTGACCCCTCAGCTCAGCCCTAGAGGAGCACTGGGGGCAGGTGGGGCAGGGGCTGAAGAAAAGACTCAGAGCATGCCAGAAAGAATGGCACTTGTGATAGTTTTTATTGGAAATAAGGTACCAAGAACTTCTTGGCTAAGGACATGACTGGAATGGGCACAGGGCAACAGGGGAGATGACTTTCTGTCCCCTCTGAACAAGACAGTCATGCCAGATTGCTTGCTTTTAAAGAGTTCTCCCTTCCCCAGCTTGGCCCAAGGAGACATGCTCAGGAGGAGGTGCAGTTCTGGAACCTTCTTTAGGGCTTGTGGTGGCCCCTGAGGTGGTCCACCAGAAAGTCATCACAGGATAGCACCAGCCTTGTCTTGGGCCTCTTGATTCCTAGGGCCCTTGCGACCCTCAGCAAATTTATAGGAAAAGGAACCAGTGAGGTAAGTTGATTGGACATGTCTGCAAATCTCCTTGGGCGCATAAGCCTCATGTTCTGCTGTCTAATTGCCCAGTGCCAAGGCTCTCGAGGGGCCCAGAACCCCAGCTCCCCTGGTGCTTATGCTCTCTGTTCAGGCCTGGTAGTGTGTTCTGTCTTGTGGGCCTCGGTTTGTAATTCCTCTTCTGCTAGCTGGCTTCTGTTTTGCTGTTGTAAGCAGAGCTATTGCAGATACGTGTACTTTGAGCTTTCTTTGGGTCACTTCCTTGGGAGCTTATCTTGAGGAACAGTGTTGATAGGTAATTTATTGCTTTTGCTCCCAGTCCTGGTGGACGGCCCTGCCGGCCTTCTGCAGGTGGCGATGCATGGGGCCGGGGAGGGGATCCTGTCACCACACACTGGGGAAAGAGGCCAGGGCTGTCTCTGGGAAGACAGGAGATGTGAAGAGGGGGTATAGAACCCCACTCCTGAAGGCCTGGGACAGCCCTTCGGGGAGCAGTGGGAAGGAGGGAAGCAGTCTGGGTGTGCAGGCTCCCCCCGTCACCCTGTGCTTCGCGGCCGACTCGCTGCCCTTTGCTTGCTTGCGAGCCTTGGCCAGCAGTCATGCAAACAGCACAGGCCCCAGTGTCACTGGCCCTGAGGACGCAGGGCCTTGCTTAACTTGCTTTTCTCTCACCTTAGCCAATGCTGAGGTTTTTCTGCAAGTTCTTGCTTGCTCACTGTCAGCCTGTGTTCTGTGGGATCCTGTCCTTCCCTCCCCCGAGGCTTAAGGTTTGGGTCATACCTGTCCAAAGGTCATGAGCGCTGCAGCCCCCACTGGCAAGCAGGGCCCTTTGGTTCTCTGTGGGACCTGCCTGGAGACGGACAGATGCCTCTGCCCCCCAGCTCCCAAGGGCAGTGGATGCTGAGGTGCCTTTGCATCTCAGGGCGGGGCAGGTGGCTCTGGCTTCCCAGACACCCTCTGGCTTTTACCTGGAGATAGTGCGGGGCCTCACTGAGCGATTCTCATCCCATTTGACAGGTGAAGACACCAAGGCTCAGAGTGGCCAGTCATTGTCAGAATCCAGATGGGAACCCAGACCTGACTCCTGAGCCCCAAATGGGGCTGCCCCTGGGGCCTCTGTGCTCCAACTCCAGTGAGGGGTAGGGCCCAGCAAGCCGTCCAAGAAGGGCTGCCAGGAGACGGCATTTGCAGAGCCCTGGGGGCAAAAGAGGGGCAACGACAGGTCCCCACATGGGCCACCTGTCTGTGGGCTGTGGTTTCACATGGCCTAGATGCTGAGGACGGTGAAAGGGAAGCTTTCTAAGGTTTCTGTGGTGAGGCCACACTGAAAGCTGAGCCGGATCACGTGAGGCTGGTAGTTCTGCTGTCCTGGTGTCTGTCCTAGTGGGCCAGGATTTGGGGATGCTGTGTCCAGACCTGTCCCCCCCTCTGGCCTTGGCAACTTCTCCGGTGGGTGCACTGGCGGCACATGGGATGGTGGCAGGTGGGCTGCGTGAGGGACAGTCCTCGTGGACATTGGTCTGGGTCTCTGGTCTCAGCCCCGTGGCACTCACCCTGGGGGATTTCGAGATGTTGCCGCCCCTTCGCCCCATAGTTTTTGAGCAGCAGCTCTGTGCCAGACTGCGTGATCCTGAACGGCTCCAACGCTGCAGGGCTGCTCTCTCTCCAAGTGGTCAGGTGCAGGGGGCAGACCCATGGGTGGGGTAACCAGGATCAAGGGAGTGTGCCGGGGTACCTTGGAGGTGGCTAGGAGGCAGGGCTCCCCGAAGAAGCAGCTTTTGAGCCGGGCTTTGTACCAGATGAGGCAAAATTCCCGTCCAGGGGGATAAGCAGTGGAACTGTGCAGACAGGAATGCTGGAAAGGTTCTGTGCGGCCGGGTGTGGATTCCGGAATGACAGGTGGGCGTTGACTATCTCCTGGGCTTTGGCTCCGTCTGCCTGTTCATTCAGGGTTGGGGCAGGTCCAGCTTTATATCCGCAGTACCCATCAGGATAAGGGCTGATGAGATTCTGCCGCAGCTGCTGGAGCCCAGACAGGCCTGGGCAGCAGGGTTATGCCAGCGGTGGCTGACACCAGGGTCTGAGGCCAGGAGGCCTGGCAGGCCCATCTGATGTCCTGTGGCAGGAGCAGAGGGAGGGGCCCTCTGGGAGGTGTCCCAGCCCTTATCTGACACCGCCTCCTTGCCTTTCAGTTTGCATGACCAACTGTCCAACGCTCATTGTCATGGTAGGCCTGCCCGCCCGGGGCAAGACCTACATCTCTAAGAAGTTGACTCGCTACCTGAACTGGATTGGTGTGCCCACGCGAGGTGAGACTTGGCCTGGGATTCCAAGGGGGCCTGGGGGCTTTGTGGGGGAGGGGAAGGGAAGAGAGAAGGCTGGCCTGGGGTGGGTCAAGGTCAAGAACTGGGGAGGGCTGCTGCTGTGTGAAAGCTGAGCCTTTCTTTCCCCCAGAATTCAACGTTGGCCAGTATCGCCGGGACATGGTCAAGACGTACAAGTCTTTTGAGTTTTTCCTTCCAGACAACGAAGAAGGCCTGAAGATCAGGAAGTGAGTGTGTGTACGTGTGTAATTATGTGTGTTTACAGAGAAGACCTTGGAGCCAGGTGCCCAGCTGCTCCTGAGCCCTGGCCTTGCTCTGCCCCACTGGGCTGTGACAGGGTTGGTCTTCTGATCTCTTCAGATGTGGTGGGGTTGGGAATATGGGGACAATGGGCAAGGGTATAGGGCCTCTTTTTTTTAAGATTTTATTTTATTTGAGACAGAGAAAAGGAAGGAGAGCGTGGGCAGTGGGGAGAGGCAGAGGGAGAAGGAGCAGCAGACTCCCTGCTGAGCAAGGAGCCAGACATGGGGCTCCATCTCAGGACTCTGAGATCATGACCTGAGCCGAAGGGCAACCCTTAACCTGCTGAGCCACCCAGGTGCCCCAGGTGTATGGCGTCTTGGCCGCTGGCCCTCCCTGGGATTTATGAACCCTTAGTAAGGACGTCCTATGGGAGGGGAGGATGGAGCTTCAGAGAGATTGAGGAGACTTAGGACAGGTCATGGGCGGGCTGCAGAGACCTCTCACTTGCTTACCCCAGGCCCTCCACCGGCATGGCCTCTGGTAAGGAGGGGGGCCTGAGTGGGTGCAGGGACACAGGCCTCCAGGGTGGAGCAGAGTGGGAGAGGGACCACCTTCTGGCACAGAGTGGGAAGGATTGGGCCCAGAACCGCACTCTTCCTACCCTTTCCCTGGTAAACTGTATATTTGGAGGATGTTTGGCACATGCTTAGCATGTTCTTGGCATGTGTAGGACAGGCCTCGGCTTTGCTTTCAAGTGGCTCAGACTTCACCCTCCTGTTCTCATTCATGAGAGGGGAATTTGCAGACAATACCCTACCTCCTCCCCTCCCCGCCCCATTCAGACTCAAACCAAGAACACCAACTAGTGATCTGGGGATCTGCGCTCTTTTTGGCAGGTGTCAGCTGAGGGATCAAAAAGCCTCCTTACCCTTGCTTGGGGTTCGGCCATTGTGGTAGGGCATTTAGCAGAGGCTGGCCCAGCTCTAGTGGCCTCCCCAAATCAAGCAGAGCTCCAGGCCAGAAGCTCTGGGTTTGTTGCCTAGGCCTGGGTACTAGGCTGCCCGCTCTGTCTCTGGCCACCAGGGGGCAAGAGCTCCCCACTGTGGGGTGTGGCCCTGGTGCAGCAGCCCCAAGAGAGGGGAAGGGGAGTCTGTCGTTCAGGCCTGTGGCCCAATTGTGGGTGAAACTGGGGGCGGACTCCCTTCACCCAGACAAAAGGGAGGGGACTGGTATTTGAATTCCCGCTGTGTGTTGGCCGCATGCTGCCGTTGTCCCCCTGCCCATTTTGCTCAGGAGTCTCACACGAGATCACACGTTTCTGCCCAGAACCCAGACTTGACTCTAAGCCCACACCACCGAAAACTTTCGTGTTCATCTTTCCAGTGTTTCCCAGTTAGTGGGTCAGAGGTTGTATCCAGTGCCAATCCTGCAACAACCAAGCCGTGGGCACCCACTAGCCAGTTTGTCCTCTCCCGTGTGGGGGCCGGTGGTGTCACTTCACTCCTCCAGATGCGGAGGCAAGGTCTGAAAGTGATGGTGCTGCTTGGGATCACGCAGGGTTTGAATCTGAAGCCAGGCCTGTCTAAATCCAGTGTGTCTGGGAAGAATAAGGGAGTGGCCCTGCCAGGGCCCGCCAGTAATTCTGCTCAGGCCTCGCGAAGGTAGGAGTATTGGGATTAACTCAGAGGGGGAAACGCTGACTTGGAGAGGTTGGAGAGCTAGGCTAGGGCCCAGATGGAACAGAGGCCCCAGTGGGAGAAGCTGGGGGTGGGTTCACTGGTGCCTCCCTGCAGGCAGGCCCTCTGGCTCTTCCTGGAAACCCTCCCTCCTGGATCTGAAGGCTAGCTCTGGCCCCTGGGCTTCAGGACCATTTCCCAATAACCAGCCCAAAATGCCCACAGGTAAATGACAACAGAGAAGGATCACACTTTTTAAAATGGGAAGCCTGAGGGGCACCTGGGTGGCTCAGTGGGTTAAAGCCTCTGCCTTCGGCTCAGGTCATGATCCCAGCGTCCTGGGATCGAGCCCCACGTCAGGCTCTCTGCTCGGCGGGGAGCCTGCTTCCTCCTCTGTCTCTCTCTCTCTGCCTGCCTCTCTGTCTACTTGTGATCTCTGTCAAAAAAAAAAAAAAAAAAATCTTTAAAATGGGAAGCCTGAGAAGGGAAGGTTAGATTGCCCAGAGGCCTGGGTGACCTCAACACATTGTTGAGGTCCTTGGGGCTACGCAACGTTGACATCTGTCCCGTTGACCTCTATCCCTGACCCCAGGCACCATGGAAGGTCCAGGGAAGGGCATGTAAGGTCATGTGTGCACACACAGGTCACGTGAACACACGCACCATCGGGCACACTTAGTCTCCTACCACACACGAGCCCGCGCTCACGTACGCCTGTGGGCACTTGCATGTGCGTCTCAACAATCCCATTCAGGTCTGTCCTGACACGGTCCACCTGGAGTTAACATCAGTCTGCACAAGGGAAGGGCTCAGTCCCACAAGACCGTCCCCGCTTCACACCCACACCCCCATACGCTCGGGCTCCCTGGCTGTTGGTCCCACATCTCCACTGGAGCCCCGAGATCCCCCTTACCTGGTGTTGCCTCAGCCAGAGCAGCCCGCTGATGTTAGTGCAGGACTCGGCTTCACACAGCTGGCCGGAAATGGCTCCAGCAATGCGTTGCCCAGACGCTCAGAATTCAGGGTTTTTCTTGGCAGAAGAAAGCTCTTTTGTTTTTTTAAAGATTTTATTTATTTATTTGACAGAGAGATCACAAGTAGGCAGAGAGGCAGGCAGAGGGAGAAGGGGAAGCACGTTCCCTGCTGAGCCGAGAGCCTGATGTGGGGCTTGATCCCAGGACACTGAGACCATGACCTGAGCCAAAAGCAGAGGCTTAACCCACTGAGCCACCCAGGCGCCCCAGAAGAAAGCTCTTTAAAGTTTTAACCAAAAGACCCGCTGGGGTGCAAAAAGGTCACAAAGAGGCATAGGAGCAGAACTGCTGCTGCTTCTGGGGACCTGGACTCAGCTGTGCCACCAATTTGCCCCTGACCCCAGCGGCCGGCCCCCTGCTCTGCCTGGCCTGTGCTCCATGTTCAGGCCCCAGGGCCCGGCCAGTGAAAGGCCCCATAGCTCCGTCCTTGGATGTGCTGCAGGTTTGTGTACCAAATCCGAAGATCAAGCAAATGGAAGAACGTCTAACTTTCTAACTTGACTCTTGCATCAAGAAAGTGCAGGTAGGGGCGCCTGGTTGGCTCATATGGTTAAGTCTCTGCCTTCAGCTCAGGTCATGATCTCAGGGTCCTGGGATCAAGCCCCGTATCGGGCTCTCTGCTTAGCGGGGAGCCTGCTTCCCCCTCTCTCTCTGCCTGCCTCTCTGCCTACTTGTGATCTCTCTCTCTCTGTCAAACAAATAAATAAAATCTTTGGGGAAAAAAAGTGCAGGTAATAGATAAAAGGCTCGAGTGATCTGCTTGTCTCCAGACATTAGAGGAGAAGAGGATAGTATGAGGAAGACCTTACATATGGCAGCCCATTTCGCAGCAATAAACCGAAAGGCTGAGATGTTCTGAAGGCGATATAGTTGATGGTTAGTCATGGGGAAGATTTCACCTTCCAGAGGGTCCGTGGACATGGGTGCAAGAGGCAGAGACACAGCACCCTCCTCCATAAGGGGTAGTTTCACATATTCGCTCTTCCAGGAAAGCAAATGGAATATTAAGTATAACATCGCCCTAGGGGCCAGGAACAGTGTCTTTTCTCTCCCCACCACCAGCCCCCAGCACTCACACACAAGGAACCATCTCGTTTTAAAAGTGCTTATTTTGGGGGTGCCTGGGTGGCTCAGTCAGTTAAGCATCTGCCTCCAGCTCAGGTCATGATCCCTGAGTCCTGGGATCGAGTCCCGCATTGGGCTGCCTGCTCAGCAGGGAGTCTGCTTTTCCCTCTGCCTCTGCCTGCTGCTCCCCCTGCTTGTGCGTGCGCTCTCTCTCTCTCTGTCAAATAAGTAAATTCATTAAATCTTAAAATATATATATATCCCCAGTGGCCAGGAGCACATAGCCTTCGGGTTACAGGAGCAGAATTAGCAAAAGTACTGAAAAGGACCTCAAGGAGAAAGCGACCTTGAGAAGGGTAGGGTCCCCAGGGACTGGGCCCTCCCTGGTCAGGTAGGATGTGTCTCTGATCTGTGGCCCTCCTGCCTCCAGGGTCGGGTACGGGGTTGACCCTGTGTTTTCTCTTCTGAAGGCAGTGTGCGCTGGCAGCCCTCCGTGACGTCCGGCAGTTCCTCAGTGAGGAGGGGGGCCATGTGGCGGTGAGTGGGACAGCCCGGTGTCTTTTGGGAGTGACATATGGGAAGCCTAGCTACATCCACCCTTTTGCTTGTCAGGTACCTAGCAGGGAGGGGAGGGTGTGTGTGGCTGCAGTGGTCCCTGGGTGCCAGGCCCTGGAAGGAAGTCAACAGTCACCATACAGAAGGAAGCCCGAGGCTGGATGTGTGCTGGGAATTTCCCTCTGGGCTTGTGGTTGCACTTGACCTAGTAGGTCTTCCTTCTGGATACTCACATTGTCGGTCACCACATGTGGTTATCGTGTTACCTAAGTCTTGAGCAAGTGTGATTTCTGCTGGGCTGGAGAGAATCCTGCCGCACATTAAGTGGCTGTTCCTGGAAGCTGCTGAATCCTGGGTAATGGAATTCCAACGATGTGCTGGCCCCTCCCGTCAGATGGATGGGTGGGGCCAGGTTGAGCCTGGGTGTCTATGGGAAAGGCCCCTCTCCTCACCCTGTGCATTAGAACACAGGAGCAGCTTTTTCCTTCCTTTTTCCTCTTGGAGGTGTGGTTCCTGCAGCTCTTAATCTTCCAGCTCCACCTGACTCAGTCCCCTTCTTGGTCTCAGGAGTTTCCTTGTCCTGGCTCCCCAGCTGAAGCCCTGCTCTTGGCCCCCGTGTCTTCTTTTTCCTTGACTTACTGACTTGTTTTGTTGGAGCTCATCCTCCAGTAGCTTCCCAAGGAAGGTACTTGGGAATTACCTTGCATGAGATCTTGCGTGTCTGGCAATGGCTTTTCATCCTCCTATCTGATGGTTGGGTTTAGGTAGGAAGTATTTTTCCTTTAGAATTTCTACAGCATCGCTCTGTTGTAGTATGGCTTCTAGAGTAGTGTGGAAAAGCCTGATGGCGTTCTGATTTGCTGATCTTCCCAAAAGTTTCATCTCTTGGGGCTGCTCATGCCCTTTCCTCTGTGGAGAACTTGACAGCCTTGTGGTGGGTCTTCTCCCTCATGCTGGGTCCCGGGGCCACCCTTTCCAATGTGAAACTCTTTTCTAACAGGTCAGGGAAAATGTCATATTGCTGTAATAAACCACCCCCACGGGTTTCTGACAGTTGATTCTCTGCTCCACTCCCAGTTTTCTGAGCTGCTTTTTTGAGAACTCCTGGTGGTTTCATGCTGGACCTGAGCCCTAGTTTTATCTTTTTTTTCTCTCCCAATTTCCTATCTCTGTCACTTGTATTCTATTTTCAGGGAGACTTGCTCAACATTACTGTACAAGCATCCAGTTGAATTTTGAAAGAATTTCTGTGATCGTATTTTAATCTCTCAATTCTACATTTCTTATCTTTGAGTGTTCCAGTTTTTTAGAACTCTATTTCTGTTTCAGGGTTCTTACAGTATTTTGTATCTCTCTTTAGATAATAGTTGTAAAGTTTTTTTTTTTGACATTTCTTTCTGTTCCCTGTCCCATCTTCATTTCCTCACTGTTCCTTTTATTCTTTCTATGTAGTCTCTGTTTTTCACGTTGAGGTTTTGCTGGAGCATCCCATGAGCCCTGGTTGAATGCCCTCTTAAAAAAGTGATGCTTGGGACACCTGGTGGCTCAGTCGGTTGGGTGTGCCTACCTTTGGCTCCCGTCATAATCCCGGGGTCCTGGGATCAAGCCCTATATCAGGCTTCTTGCTCTGTGGGGAGCCTGCTTCTTCCCCTGCCTGACACTCTCCCTGCTTGTGCTCGCCTTCTCTCTCTCTCTCTCTGACAAACAAATAAATAAAATATTTTTTTAAAAAAAGATGCCTTAAAACCTGGTTTTAGACATGCGAGTGAATGGGTCACCCCTGAGGGCACATGGACAGGCCCCAGTGGTTCACAAGGAGGCCCAGGCAGTTCAGCCTGACTGGACAAGGCAGGGAGAGGGCCTGGGGCTCCACCTGCTCTTAGTTTCACCACCAGGCAGTCCCCCCATTTCCACTGCACACTTGTCCCTTTTCTCGGAGACACCTGGGTCCCTTTCCTGATGCTCCTCATTCCATACAGGTGGGTGTGCTCTGCTGGCCGAGGGCTGGTGTTTGGTTTTCTCCATTTCTCTGAGTCAGTCCCCAAAATTCTGCTAACATCTCTCCTGTTCTCTTTCTTCTTCTTTTCCCATCTTTGCAGAGTCTCGGGTGGAGTGACGATAAACGGGGGTTCTGCACTCCATGTTTAACTGGTTTTACAGGAAGTCCTGTTGGCCAAGCACGGACTGAGTGCCTTCCAGGAGCACAGGCACCCACTCCTTCCAGCTTCCTTGAGGCATGTTCCTCAAGGAAGGGGAGGCCTGGCCCAGGCCCTGCAGAGACCGGCCAGGCAGGTGGCCTGGGCACCAGCTGGTCCTCGTGAGAAAAATGGTCCCTGTGCAGCTGCCGTTGGCTGGCCTCCCACCTCCCCCGCTCTGGGGCCAGAGTCCAAGTTAACCCTGGTTTGGTCCTAGGTTTTTGATGCAACGAATACCACCCGAGAACGGAGAGCGACCATCTTTAATTTTGGGGAGCAGAATGGCTACAAGGTGAGAAGTCTTTGGTCCACCTCGTTGTTTGGACTGTGGCACATTCGGACCCCCCAAGCCCCTGTCACAGCCTCCTGATGTGTGCGGGGGTCAGGCAGGTGGCCTTCTGGGTGGCTGTGGGGTATAGGGGTTGCTGTTTCCTCTCCACCTGGGCTTTTCTTTCCAGGGAGGTGGGTGTCTTGTAGGAGCGTTCTGGGTAGGGTGGCACCTAGTTTGGTTTGGGGCTTCTCGAGCCTATCCCCACCCCAGAAGAAGGGCCCTGGGGTCAGCTTGGCCCTCGGGGAGGTGGGAGCTCTGTGGAGCCAGGCCCAGTGCCCTGATTGTGTCTGTGGTTCTTTCCCTCCTGCCCGGCCTCATCCTTGCTGTAGACCTTTTTTGTGGAGTCCATCTGCGTGGACCCCGAGGTCATAGCTGCTAACATCGTGGTGAGTGGTGTCTCTGACCTTGTGGGGGATCGTAGTGCAGCAGAGGTGGCGTGGGACAGCAAGGTCCGTCTGCGGGTTTGGGCCGGTGCCTAGGCCGGCCTGGCTTTGGGCTTCTTGAACATTGGGTATGGCGGGGGAAGGCCGTACAACGCCAGGTCAGGTGAACAGAGACTCTCCCATGCAGCGGGCCGTGTAGCTGGGGGGTGTGCACTCTTGCTCCCTCCTCTTGCCTTCCCCTCCCTTTCGCCATCGTCATTCCCTGGACAGTGGGAGAGGAGCTTCAGCCTCTGGAGGCAGGGAGTGGGGGTAGGAAACGATGTTTATATTCTGAAAGAGAAAGAGATTTGACCTTTCTCCCCTACACCCTGTCCCCTATCTCCTTATCCAAGGAATGAACATCTGGGTTGGGGGAGATGGTTCAGCTGGGAAGGGGCTTCCAGGCCCTTTGCCCCTGTGGCCTCACCTCCCGCTGTGGCACAAAGGTGAGGACTCCCACCTTCTGCTGCCCAGTAATAGTCTGCCCGCACTAGTGTGGGAGTGAAGACCAGGGGACTGCTGGACTCTTCCTAACGGAAGCAGTCTCCCGGGGTCGGCCTCCAGCCTCATGCCCCCATCCTTGTCCTGGCCTCTGGCTCAGCCTCCCCTCACCCCCTGCCCAGCATCCTCCTTGGTCTCTGGCCCTGCCTGGCCTCCAGCCCTCATGTGTCCTTGCTCTGTACCCGGTCCGGCAGCAAGTGAAACTGGGCAGCCCTGACTACGTGAACCACGACAGTGATGAGGCCACGGAAGATTTCATGCGGCGCATTGAATGCTATGAGAACTCGTACGAGTCACTGGATGAGGACCTGGACAGGTGAGTGAGGCAATCACTGTGGTCTGCAGCTATGATGGGTGGTGGGTGGGGGTCCCGCTCGGCTGCCTCCTTGTGACTCACTGGCGTGGTGGCTGAAGGGCTGCCCCAACAGGCAGAGATGGTCTGGCCTTTTTTCTTCCCTTCGGGCAGAAGTTGTAGGCCAGAGGTGACTTGCAGAACCCCTATTACCTTATGTGGGGCTCTGCAAGTCGGAATTTTCTGTTATTCCATGTGACTCTTGATCTCAGGGTCCTAAGTTCAAGCCCCGTATTGGGCATAGAGCTTACTAAAAAGAAAGGAAGGGAGGGAGGGAGGGAGGGAGAAAGGAAGAAAAAAAGAAAGAAAAGAATTTTCTGCTATTCTTTTATAAAATCAAGCCTAATTTCTGTGTGGAGGGCCTTCCGGCAGGGCATTTGCAAGCATTTCATGTTCTGTGAGTGCACAGTCTGTGTTTTGAGGTGGTTGGGGGGGTGGGGAGGAGCGCCCACATCCCGTCTACACAGAGCTGGCAGTGGCCTGTGCTGGTTAGCTCCACAGGCTCCTTCTGGAATGGCAAACCCAGCAAGAGTAAGTGTTGGGTGGGGAGGGGTCTTCAGACCTGCATGGGGCATGCCGTTAAGGCTCTTACGGTAGCAAACTCTATCTGTAAAGGGTCAGGTAGCAAATATTTTGGGCTTTGGGAACAAACAGTCTCTGTTGAGCTATTTAACTCTGCCATTGTAATGCAAAGGAGACGTAGACAGTATGTCAATAAATGGGCATGACTCCTATTCCAATAAAACTTTATTTACAAAAACAGGCTGCGGGCCGAATTTGACTTGTTGGCCATAGTTCACCAACTTCTGTGTAACAGCCTAAGTGGGGGCAGTGGTTAAGTCAGTAATACCATGGCCTCTGGTAAAGTATTGCATAGTTACAGATCATAGTCAAGACACAGGCGACAGGGTAAGTTATGTAGCATTACGTGAACGTCTGAATATAAACCTGTATAATCATATGAGAACATCTCGTGCATACAAACCAGGGGAAACAGGCGCCTGGAAGAGAGATGATTTCTGGGCGTCTTTACAGAACAGTTCCTACACTGACTGAGTGTCTGTGGCCGCCCAGGCCAGTCGGCATCCACTGCCTGGGCCCCTGTGGTTTTTCGTGTTTCTCCAGTCACCCCAGTACAGTGGTTCTCGTGGTTCTGTGACGTGACCACACGAGAGGGGCTTAGCCAGGTGGAGCTGCTCCTGTCCTATTCCTCAGTTGATGCTGCTGCTGTTTTTATTGGTGTTTGTGTAACAATCCTAAACCTAAACCCAGGCCCTAGAGCCAGACAGTGAGAACTCAGCTGAGAACCTTCAGATGGCCTCCCCAGGCCAACCCAGAGCACCATGCCCGAGAAACCCCGCCTTTCCTCCTGCTGCCTCCCCAATACCCAGCAAACATAAACAGACGAGTGAGCGTGTTCTCCTGCTGCCCCGCTGCCCAGCCTGAGCGAGCAAGGGAAGCAGCTGAGCTGGGGTACAGGAGCGGGCTTCCTGAGGGAAGGAGAGGCAGGTCCAGGAGTGGCTGGCCAGGGGAGCGGAGGTGAAGAAGGTTTGCCAGCTACCCCAAGGTCAGGCTTGGAAAAAACTCTCTCTTCTTTATTTATTTATTTATTTTTAAAATATTTATTTATTTATTTGACAGACAGCGATCACAAGTAGGCAGAGAGGCAGGCAGAGAGAGAGAGGGAGAAGCAGGCTCCCTGCTGAGCAGAGAGCCCGATGCAGGGCTCGATCCCAGGACCCTGAGATCATGACCTGAGCTGAAGGCAGAGGCTTTGACCCACTGAGCCACCCAGGCGCCCCAAAACTCTTTCTTCTTTACCTTACAGACTGTGCGTTAAAAGCTCAGAGGTAGGCAAGTGGGGTCTGGGGGCCACAGAGCAGGGGTGACAGTCACAATGTGTATGACTGACCCTTTCAATGTCACCTTTTGGAAACACGATAAGTGTTGAGCACCTCTCACCGGGGTCTGTCTGGATGTCCCACGTGTTGTGTTGCTCCCTCTTCATCCCGTCCCTTGCACACCCGCTGCCTGTCCCATGTGTTGTGATCTCAAGCCTGGTGGTCCAGAGCACACAGCTCTGTGGCCACTTCCGATGGCTGGCAGGCTGAGCCCTCGGGGGCGCAGTCACACTCGCACGTCTCTGTCGCCCTTCTCTCTGGAAAGGGATCTGTCCTACATCAAGATCATGGACGTGGGGCAGAGCTACGTGGTGAACCGTGTGGCCGACCACATCCAGAGCCGCATCGTGTACTACCTCATGAACATCCACGTGACCCCCCGCTCCATCTACCTCTGCCGGCACGGGGAAAGCGAGCTCAATCTCAAGGGCCGGATTGGCGGGGACCCGGGCCTGTCCCCTAGGGGCAGGGAGGTCAGTGTGTGTGTGTGTGTGTGCGTGCGCTGGCCTACTCGGGGGTGGTTGGGGGAGCCGTGGGCAGCTGGGTGCATGCATGCATGTGTCCAACAGGCCTAGCTCCAGCTCTCGTAGCTCATGCGTAATCATTCAATCTGGAATGTTCCTATCATGTAGGGAAAGTCACCAAGCACCACGCTTGGATCTCTGGCTTCCATGTGAGCTGTCACCAGCTGAGCCCCTTTCCTTGGAGAGGCACACCATTATGGGAGTGACCCAAGTCCCTGCAATGCAGCTGATGGCTGTCCCGCAGTCTGGGGGAGATGCTCAGGCCTCTGTGGGGAGGCCATGTGGTCCAGGCCATCCGGTTGGGAGGTGAGCGATGGCGAGGGGCGTAATGTTTCACAACTGGAATTCAGAGCATCGCGTAAGGACAGCACTCGAGGGTGTGGGTGCTCTCAGGAGGTCAGTTCTCTGTGTTCGGAGGCTGGGTGGGCAGGATTCTCTTGTGCCTTATGGCTTTGTGGTTCTTTGAAGGGCCACCTTGGGTTTGTGGGTCCGAATTTGTTTCTGATGCATTTCAGTTCGCCAGAAGTCTGGCCCAGTTCATCCGTGATCAGAACATAAAGGACCTGAAGGTCTGGACGAGCCAGATGAAGAGGACCATCCAGACAGCCGAGGCCCTGGGTGTGCCATATGAGCAGTGGAAGGTCCTCAATGAGATCGACGCGGTAATCAGCTGCCCTTTGCTGCCCTCCCAGTGCCCCCGCCCTCCACTGCTCGGTGCCCTCAGTGCCCGCGCTCTGCTGCTGGGTGCCCCCAATGCACCTGCCCACTGCTGCTGGGTGCTCCCAGTGCCCACCCTCCACTGTAGTCCCTGCCCCTCCCTTGCCCAGCGTTCACTATCCCCATCTGCTCACCATCCCCACGGGCCCTCACTGCCCCTGCCTCTGCTGCTCGGTGCTCCTGGGCTCAGCCCAAGGCCCCGGGGGAGCTCTCTCCTTCACTCTCCTTCAGTTTTTAGGGATTGGATTCCCCCCTCCCCACTTCCCTTCTTTTGAATTTAACTATCTTGACCAACCAAAATTTCTTCTGGTGTTCCAACATAAGCCTTAAAAACTGATCTCTCCCTAGTTAATTCACTTACCTATAACCACCCATCTATCTTTTCCCTGTTGATTTATTTCATCTACTTTTATATTAAGTATGATTTACAGTATCACACGATTTTAATTATGGTAGTTTTTTAGTCTGTTTCTTGGCCATTTGGATATCTTTTGTGAGGTCTTTCGTTCTTTTTCTTCCCAGACTGGATTGTCTGCCTTTTTTTTCCTGGTGGTTTTTAGGAGTTCTTTATGTATTCTGGATACACTCCCAATGTTTGACTGGGAGCTGGACATTTTGGATGAACCGTGGGGGACATAATTTAGGCCCAGGTGAATGTTGTCTCTCTTCAGAGGATTAACTTTCACTTTTTGCAGCCAGTTGGGGTGGGTTACCATAGTCGACTCAGACATAGAGCAATTTGCTAAGCTGTGTTTTGATCTTTGTAGAGGGCAATCAATGTTCAGGTCTTCTCCTTCTCCTAGAATGTGGCCTGTAAGGTTCTGATGGAAAACCTTGTGGGCCCAAGCTTCTGTTTCTGGCCCCTCAGCCCAAGATGGTTGCCAGCTTGGCCAGACTTCTGTCCACTCAGTCCCTACTTCCTGCTTGGCTTCTCCTCCTCACCCCCGGTTTTATTGAGATATAATCGGCATGTAACAGTGTGTTACTTTCAGGTGCACAACACGAGGATTTGGTAGAGTTATATATTACGAAATGACTAAAATAAGGTAACGTCTGTCACCTGCCATAGTTATACATTTTTTGTGTGTGTGAGGAGAACTTTTAAGATCTGATCTCTCAGCAACTTTCTTTCTTTCTTTTTTTTTTAAGATTTTGTCTATTTATTTGAGAGAGAGAGTGAGAGAGAGAGCACGAGTGGTGGGGAGGGGAAGAGGGAGAAGCAGACTCCCCACTAAGCAGGGAACCCCATGCGGGACTCGATCCTGGGACTCGATGCCGGACCCCGGGATCATGATCTGAACCAAAGGTGGATGCTTAACTGACCAAGCCACCCAGGCGCCCCTCAGCAACTTTCAAATATATGACTAAGTATTGTTAATTATAGTCACCATGATGTACGTTATATCCCGAAAGCTTATTTATCTTTTTTTATGTATGTATAATTCAAGATTTTATTTATTTGTGTGTGTGTGAGAGAGCTAGAGAAAGAGAGAGGGAACAAGCAGGGGGAGCAGCAGGCAGAGGGAGAAGCAGGCTCCCTGCTTAGCAGGGAGCCTGATGCGGGACTTAATCCCAGGATCCTGGGATTGTGACCTGAGCCAAAGGCAGACGCTTAACCAACTGAGCCACCCAGGTGTCCCAAGACTTATTTATCTTATCACTGAAATTTTGTACCTTGGACCACCTTCACCCATCTCCCTCACCCCCAGCTTCTCATCCTTTTAACTGCCACTTTCAAAGCAACACAACCCCAAAGCGAGAAATGATGCCATGTACCAGGTTTCTGTCTTTGGGCTTCCTTTTTCTCCAAGACCTCGGCCCCTCACGGCCTCTCTGCCTTGGTGCTCTATGATAATATCAAGCAAATTAAAAAAAGTTTTTTTTTCCTGTCTGGCTTTTCCAGTTGCTCTCCCTGGAGGGCTGTTCTGAAACAGGTGAGGCCACCATTGCCTGAAGTGCAGGCTGGTAATGAGAGCAGATTTGAATTGTAGAAAGGTCACCCCAGCTGGCGTAGAGAACTGGTATTGTTGGGGGTGAGGAAGAGGGACAGGCTGGAGAAGGGAGACCAGTGAGAGGGGTCCACAGTGGCCTGGTAAGGTGACACCTGGAATGTGTCTGGCAGCCAAGCAAGAAAGAGGAGTGGAGGGATCTACAGGCCCCCTACTCATTTATTCACTTATTTCTGCCAGCCTGCCCTGTGGTCGGAACTGGACCAGGTGCAAGGAACCAACATGTGGGGAAGGGGGAAAAAGTGATAACTTCGAAGAAGACAAGCGTCCAGAACCATTCCGGGTTTCCGGCCCCTGCGAGGGGGTTCTGGGTCACGTGAGGGCAGGAACTGTGTCTCCCTTGTGCCCAACGTGGTAGGGACTCACTAAATATTTACCTATTGAGTGGAAGGAGGAAGTTTGGGGGAGAACTGGTGAGCTCTTGAAAAGGGTAAGCACTTTTTGTGACCCTCTTATAGCTCCTTTGACCGTCTTGTAGGCTCCCATCTGCTGGGACTGTTGGGAGTCATGGAGGCCGGCGGCCATGTTTCCGCGGGGGTGTGCTCTGCAGGGACTCAGTCCCGGCTCTAACACTGGGCTTCCCTTACGCCACCCCAGTTGCTTCTTTTTTTCCCTTTGTAGTTAATCTGATTATTTTCCTAGATGCTGGTGGATTCTTTTCTTTATCTTGCCAGTTTTCCTAATATCTGTGATCTAGTCATCATTCTTTTGTGTTTATCTTTGTTCTTTTCCTGGGTTCTGGTAAACAGCCTTGGGCTAAGCCTTCTGTTTCAACACTGGGGTGTTTTTTTTTTTCCTTAGTTCAGCCCACAATTCACGGCCTTATCTGTTTCTTTCTTTCTTTCTTTTTTTTTGTTTTAAATACCAGCTTTATTGAGAAATAATTCACATACCATCTGGTTCACCTACCTAATGCGTACAATTCAGTGGTTCTTAGTATAGTCACACAGCTCTGCAACCACAACCGCAATTAATCTCAAACATTTCATTGCTCCAAAAAGCAACCCTGACCCCATCCCTCCATTTCCTTCCAATTCCTTCCCCCAGCCAGAGCCTACCACTCATCTGTTTTGTGTCTTCATAGACTGGCCTAGTGGGGATATTTCATATAAATGGAATCTTACACTATGCGGGGTTTTTTTTATGACTTAGTGTTTTTTTTCCTTTCACTTAGCATGTTTTCAAGGTCCATGCATGTGGTAGCAAGTGTCTGAGCTTCATCCCGTTATGTTGTCCCGTATCCTGTTGGACGGATGTACCCCATACAACATATCCAGTCCTCAGCTGACGGGCTTTTGCGGGATATGCATTTGGGGGCTCCTAGGAATGATGTTGCTGTGAACATTCGTGTGCAGCCTTTTGTGTGGACATGTTGTCCTTTCTCTTGGGCGTATATGGAGGAGTGGAACCATGTGGTAAACTCTGTATTTAACCTTGGCGGAAAACTGCCAGGCCGCAGCCTTGTGCGTTCCCACCAGCAGTACCTGAGGGATGTGATTTCTCTGCATCCTTACCAACTCTTGCTATCATCTGCCTCTTTTTTTTTTTTTATAACCTACCAACAGTGGAACATCCTTCAGCAAGCTCTCTACCATTTTCTAACAAAGATCTCCTTTTCCTTAGTGTCCAGTAAATTACCATTTCCATTTCCTTCTGAGGCCTCACCAGAAGCACCTTTCACATTCATATTTCTTTTTTTAAAAGATTTATTTATTTATTTGAGAGAGAGAGAGAGAGAGAGAAAGAGCATGAGTGAGGGCAGTGGGGCAGAGGAAGAGGGAGAGAGAGAGCTCTCAGGCAGATTCCTTGCTGAGCGTGGAACCCGGTATGGGGCGCGATCCCAGGACCCCAAGATCATGACCTCAGCTGAAGTCTCAAGTTGGCTGCTTAACGGACTGAGCCTCCCAGGCGCCCCAACATTCATATTTTTAGCAGCATTATGCTCGTGAGGATATATGTTTTCTAAGATGATAGAAGCTCTCTCTACCATGCTTCACTTCCATCTGAGCCTTTACTAGAATCACTATCAATGGCCATATTTTTACCAAGTATCTGGTGTTTGCCAACAGTCCTCGGCATTCCCTAACTTACAGCTGCAATCTCTGTCCTCGAATGGCCTTCTTCCCTGTGTGTGTCTCTCTGTGTCTTCACTTGGTCATCTTGAAAGGACATCAGTCAGTGGACTGGGGCCCACCCTTGGTGACCTCATTTACTTAATTACATTTGAAAAAACTTCCTTTTTTTTTTTAAGATTTTATTTATTTATTTGATAGAGATCGCAAGTAGGCAGAGAGGCAGGCAGAGACAGAGGAGGAAGCAGGCTCCCCGCGGAGCAGAGAGCCCGATGCGGGGCTCGATCCCAGGACCCTGAGATCATGACCTGAACCGAAGACAGAGGCTTTAACCTACTGAGCCACCCAGGCGCCCCATTCTTTTTCTTTTTTTAAAAAAGATTTTACTTGTTTTGGGGATGCCTGGGTGGCTCAGTCGGTTAAACGTCTGCCTTCAGCTCAGGTCACGATCCTGGGGTCCTGGGATCAAGCCCTGGGTCAGGCTCCCTGCTCCCTGCTCAGAGGCAAGTCTGCTTCTCCCTCTCCCTCTGCCACTCCTCCTCTTGTGCTCTCTCGCTCTCTGTCAAATAAATATATAAAATCTTTTTAAAAATGTGTTTTATTTATTTTAGAAAGAGGGTGAGAGAGCACGTGTGAGCTGGAGGAGGGGCAGAGGAAAGGGGAGACACAGAATCTCAAGCAGACTCTGCGCTGAGCGCAGAGCCCAACATAGGGCTCAGTCTCACAATCCTGAGATCATGACCTGAGCCAAAATCGAGAGTCTGATACTCAACCGACTGAGCCATCCAGATGCCCCCAAACCCTACTTCTAAATAAGGTCGAGCTCACAGATACCATGCATTAGGACTTGATGGTCTCTTTCAGGAGGGGCACATCTGACTCAACAAAGATGGTTTGTCTTTCTGGGAATTTTCTTGTTTCACGTAAGTTATCTCATTTGTTGGCACAGACGTGTTCACAATAGCCCCTTAGAGTCTCTTCTCATTCTGGAAGCTTGGTAGTCCTGTTCCTCTGTGATGCCTAATCATAGAGACTGGAGCTTTTTCTCTTGTCAGTCTATGGTTTGTGAATTCTGTTAATCTTACCAAGGAACCCACTTCTGCTTCCATTGTTTTTCTCTGTTTTCTGTTTTCTGTTATGTTGGTTTCTGCTCTGGTCTTTATTACTTCCTTCCTTTGGCGTGCTCTGCTTTTTTCCTGCTCTTCTTTTTTCCAGTATTTTAAGATGGAAGATCGGATTATTGATCTGAGATCTTTCTTCTTTTCTTTTTCGCCCCCTCCATACAGACATTTACAGCTAAAAGTTTTTCTCTTGGCCTTTCCTTCTTTTTTTTGGGGGGGGGGGCCTTTCCTTCTTAATAGACATCTTTGCCCCAAGGCTTGGTCTAGAAAACAGCTTAGAACAAAGGCAGAGGCCAGCAACTTTTTATTAGGACATTTTATGGCTTCTTCCCCTCTCGGGGACCTTAAACCACACTTATGTGTTGTCAACCAGTGTGCTTTGCTGGATTTTTTTTTTTTTTTTTACAAAATAGCATTTATAGAAGGTAATCTACACTACGTGTGAGTGTGTGTGTGTCGAAGGACCCAAGTGAAATCTTGCTTTATGGCTTGTACGACAGTCCATAACTCAGAATACATATTTCTACAGCACAGAGAACAAAAGACACAAGGAAAGACACATAGTTAACATTCCTGTTTATTTTTATGGCATAAACTGGATGGATGAAAAAGACTGTTGTGGTAGCTCTTTACAAACGAGGGGCTGCCCCCTTGGTCTGTGTCCCCACAAGCCTGCTCTTTCCAGAGGGATTCTAAGCTCCAGGCTGGGAGAGCCCCTGTGGCCCAGGAAATGCCCCGTAAACCTGGTCCCCTCTGCCTGCCCTCCCCCGCGTCCCCGACACAGGGCTCATCCCCAGGCCTGGCATGGGAGATGTGACGACCTCCGTATCTCCTTAGGGTGTCTGCGAGGAGATGACCTATGAAGAAATTCAAGACCATTATCCACTGGAATTTGCCCTGCGGGACCAGGACAAGTACCGGTACCGGTACCCCAAGGGGGAGGTAGGTGGGATATGGGGGCTTAGCCCTAGCTGCCCTCTGCTGTCTGCCCCAGGGTTTCTGGGGGACTCTGTGGAGGCTGCGTGGGCAGCAGGTGGGGCCTGACCTCAGAGCTTGGCCAGGCTGGGTGTGTGCGTCATCTCTGCCGCTTCCCAGCCATGGTGCCCAGGCCACGGTCCCCACCCACCTTCGGTGGTGGATGGACATGGCTGCACGGGACCCCAACTCTGAGACTCATTTGATTCCTACTCTCCGATGTTCCCCATCTTTGCCTTTCCCCTTCCCCAGGGCGTCACAGGGATCATGCATGCCCTCCCCGTGGCTCCAGACACAGGGCCCTGAATACAGGCTAGGAAGACCTTCCCTAGTTGAGTCGTGGCCACAAGAAGCCACGTGCTCAGACACCTTCCCTCAGGCTGGCTCCTGCCTCAGCCCAAGCCCCAGGTCAGAAGTCGGTCACCTTTGACTTGGGTATCCCCCACTTCCGGGAGGTGGCCTGGGACAGTGGCCAGATAAAGATACCCCTACAGACACACACATATGTATGCACATACATGGACAGCTGCAGAAGCTGCCCCCCACCCCAGGTGCCAGGCTCTTGGCCCCCCTGCTAGACTATCTTCAGGAAAAGTAAGCCTCCGGGGAGCATTAATTATTCCCCACATCGTACTGTGAGGCAGAGCTCAGATTTAGAACTAACCCAGATAACCATAGAAAGAAGCAAAGCAGTTGCCTGTTCAGAGTTGAGAATACAACGGGGGAAATTGGCAGGGAAATTATAGTTACCGAAAGAACTGATCTAGGATTCCTCGGGAACTATGGGGCATTGCTCCCCGTCAGCCTGCGGGGGGCACTTCCAGCTCCAGCTTGAGGCTGCATTTTGAATGTCTTGAAGGCCTGCTCACTGTGTGCAGAGAGGGCTTGATCTCCAGGGGAAGTCTCTGCATCTCAGGGCCCACGGGTTGGTCCAAGGGCTCCCTCATAGGCTACCTCGCAGCACCCGGGGAGGCCCAGGGCACTTCGACCATAAAGATCTTTGTTCCTGGGCCCTCAGGCATGCCGATGGGTCATGTTCCAGAAAGTTCTGGGGGTCTTTGCTCCTCCCACCCCCATGGTTCTCTCTGTGTGTTACATCTGCCGTGGGCTGGAAGGGCGCCGCATCTCTACTCCCAGTCCTCAGTTTCCGGCAGCTGGGGGTTCCGCTGGGGTCCCTGTGGGTAGGCAGGGAGATGGCCCCCTTTGGCTGGCAGCCTGAGGCCCAGCCCGGCCCTCCAGTCCTCCTGGGACCTGGCCCTGGGCTAGAGGATGCATTCTCTTTCCCAGACTGCCAGTTCTTCTTCCCTCCCAGCTTCCCTCTCAAGCTGGACATCTCACTGTCCTACAGAGACAGGCCCTAGCCCGGAGCTGCCCACCCCCACTGCCTGTGCCCCCGGGGTGCCAGGCTTGAGGATATCTAGCCATAGCCTCCCTGAACAGTGAGGGTCCCGGGAGGGAGGAGGTAGCCTGCTACCCAGAACATTTCCGTCACTACCGCTGGAGCAGGGCCTGAGGGACCCTTCCCGCTTGTCCTTGCAGTCCTACGAGGACCTGGTCCAGCGCCTTGAGCCTGTCATCATGGAGCTGGAGAGGCAAGAGAATGTGCTGGTCATCTGTCACCAGGCTGTGATGCGCTGTCTCCTGGCCTACTTCCTTGATAAGGCGGCAGGTATTGGCCGGCCCCGAGGGAGGTGGGGTGTGTGTATGTGAGAGAGACAGAGGGACAGTTATGTGGGCATCTCTGGTGTGCCAGCCCTGCCCATCTGTGTCCACAGAGCAGCTGCCCTACCTCAAGTGTCCGCTGCACACCGTCCTGAAGCTGACCCCTGTGGCTTACGGTAAGGAAGCTTCTGGCACACTTGCCTGCTTGCCAGACACTGGCTTTCCACGGGGCTCCATGCTGTTTCTGCAGATCCTGCCTTTCCCAGTTTCCTTTTTTTTTTTTTTTTTTTTTTTTTGGTTTTAATTTCTGTGGCCACATGAGCCCTTCCAGAGATCTTTAACCATCATCCGCCGGCATGACGGGCTTTTCTGTTTTTTTCTGAAACCCCCACAGCCCCCACGGCCTGGACCTTAAAATATTCAGAGTATCTTGAGAGCGGACTCATTTGAGTCCCACCTCTGCCTTTCATTGTGCCTGCAAGGGGCCTCGGGCCGCCTCCTAAGCTCCTGGGTCTCAGCTGGTCACTTTCAGCCCAGGCTACAAGGCACCCCTCAGGGGGTCGTGTCCTTGGGAGAAGGACAAGAAAGCCCAGCGACAGCTGATGTCAGGCCCCTGTGTGCCCATCCCCTCATGCCCATTGCACGGAGCCCCTGGTGTGATGTGGATTTGGCCTTGTGTTTGTGGCTTGGGGTATGAGTGGTTTGGGGGCCCTGAAGGCTCACGGAACGATAACATGTGGAGCTCAGGCCTGGGGCTGCTTAGATGGCTCTGCCCCGGCAGTGGACAGCTCGTGTCCTCAGTGAAGCCCTCCTGGATGTCTGTTCTCACCAAGGCTGCACGGTGGCACACGATAAACACAGGGCTGAGGTGTGCCTCCTCCTTCCTCGTATGCTCCCCAAAGCTGCCTAAGGCAGGAGGACTGGATGAGGCTGAGATTGGCTGCCTGTTCTGTGACACCCAGGGCCCCCACCCGAGAGAAGCTTCTACCCTCTAGGGCTCCAGGAGGGGAAATGGATTTACATCTTCCCTTTGGCAGGTTGTAAAGTGGAGTCCATATTCCTGAATGTGATGGCTGTGAACACGCACCGGGACAGGCCTCAGGTAGCAACGGGGTTACGGCTGGGGCAGTGAGCTTATTCCCGGGGGTGTCTAGATACAGCATCTCCCAGGCCCAGGGCCAACTGGGGTGCCTGCCAGAGAGAGCTTGAGTTTTGTGCCAAGCCTGCTGTCTTGTTGTCAGGGCAAGGTCATGGCCTGGACCAGGCCTTCCCAAGGGTGTTGCCCTAGGAGTGGGGAAGTCCCTGGAGCTGGGCCACCAGGGTAGGAAGTGCCCGATCCTGGGTATGGTGGCTTCCCAGCAGCCCTACCGTAGAGGTCTGAACCAGCGGGAGAGGCTGTCTCAGCTGGGAAAGAAGCAGGAGACCTACAAGGAGACACTTGGGGATTCTTCCATGATCCCCTCCAAGTTTAGGCCTCAAGGTCATCCTTTCCAACTTCGAGCACCTTTAAAAACTAAAATGGTATGTGCTTTGTTGGGGAAAGGGCCCTACAGGCTCAAGAGTGTGTTGGCGCTGGACAGAGACGGTCCTGCTACAGAGCAGTTCATGACCCTGTGTTCCCCCAGTGCCTTGTTTAAGATAGAAGCTCCTCGAACCATTGCCTAGAACCCCTTTCCATGTCCATGGGAGGTCTCTCTGCCACATTGCTTACCTCTTCTACTGAGGCCAAGGGCTGGGCCAGCCCTTCTGGATCCCATTCCCGGAGTTGGGTGCACCAAGAAGTCTCCTGGGGTCTCAGTTGTGCCTGCTGCCCCCCATAAGGGGGGATGGGGGGCTCTGGTCCCTGCCAAAGGTGCACAACTTGGGCTGCTCACCTGCAGCCCCTTGGCCTTGATCCCCACAAGCAGAGATGTGTGGATGTTCTTAAGGCCTTGCCCCCTCACTGGGACCGTCCACCATGCAGGCCTCTTCCCTGTTTGTCCAGAGACTCTGCTGCAGGCCCCCTCTGGCCCCCATAGGTCGGGGAAGGCATGTCCTAACAGGAGCTCTTTGTGTTGAGGGAAGTCCAGAAGGCAGTGGGCCCTCTCTGACTGACAGGGTGATGGTAAGAGAAGCTACTGGACCCGGCAGGCACTGGGGGCTGAACCCCGCATCTGTAGGGTGGGACCCATAGGGTCCCTGGCAGCCCCTTTGCCCCCCTCTGCGTGCTGGCTTCTGAGAAGACAACTTCCACTGACCACAGGTTCCCTTTAGGTGGCAGGATCCCCGGGCTCTAGCCCATTCTTGGGAGCAAACTGAGATAGGAAAGGGGCCCCCAGGAAGCCTGCCCCATCCCGCATCAGAGTCACACCTGTCCCTCCCCTTGCAGTGGCTGGTTCAGCAAACCCAGAGGTGGGCCCCTGGGGGCCGTGTCTTCTTCGCTGTGAGTCTGGGGGCATCACGGTGGCCCCAGGTGACCTGCTTCAGCAGATGCTGGTTATGAGGGGCCACAATCAAGAAGATGGGCCACCAGGACTGGGGGACTCATAGGACCATCTTCTGGAGCTGCGGAAAGTGTCAGGCCCCGTAATCCTCAGGCCTGAGCCCCGCAGGCCATGGAAGGGGCTGGGCTTTGTGGCTCGGCGAGGCCTGTCTGTAGTTGACAGCTTCGGGAGGTCCAGGGCGCCCTGCGCCTCGGCTCTGAGAGGACTGAGCAGGCCGCAGACGAGGAGGGGTACACAGGCTCCTGGGGCCTCATCAGACACCTGCCCACCGAGACTTAGACCAGGAGGTGGGCAACCCCAGGATTGGGGTCCCCTTCCCTGCCCCCACTGATGAGGATTTGAGCCCCCAACCACTGTTCCCTCCCAGTTGCCTCAGGCCCGAGGCAGGAGGTGGGATGGCCTCGTTCTGTCAGTCACTGCTCACTGCCTCACTGTCTGTCTGCTCACTGCCGGTCCCGTGAGCAAGGAGCGAGCAGGACCCAAGCACCTTCCTCCCCTGCCTTTGACTTCTTGTGCTCGTCCTCCCACTCATTTGTGGAGAGGCTCCTGGGCACCTCGCTCTTAGGGAAATTTGGGGGTTGGAGTCCCACAGCCAGGGCTCCTGGAGGGTGAGTCTGTGAACCTAGAAGCCTGCAGCGATGAGTAAAGTAGACAGCAGGACAGTGGGTGTCCGTCTGTTCTGGCCACAGAGTGAACGTTCTGTGTTTTGTGTGTGTGTTTTGCAGAATGTAGACATCTCGAGGCCCCCGGAGGAAGCCCTCATCACGGTCCCTGCTCACCAGTGACCATGTCTCCCCCACTGCCACCCCCAGGCAGATATTGAGCTCTGCAGGTGTGGTCATGACAGGCCCCTGGCCCATGTGACACTTTCTCTGCTGGAACATCCCAGAGGCCGTGCACTGGCCCCCCTGCTTCCTCATCGATGGTGACAGGGTTAGACGCCATGCCCAATGGGCTGCTGTAAAGTTTTGGTCAGACTGGATCTGCCCGGGGGTGCCCCTCCTGTCCTGCCCCGCCGGGAACCGGAGAGCCGCCGAGGCCTGGCCCTCGTGTCGGAGCCGCTCGTGAGCGCTGTGTGCTCACTTCAGCAGAAGCCCGCAGGGAGGCAGCCCTTGTGGTCACCCCTTCTTGACCGTGCATACGCTGGAACATTTGGGGGAGCTGGGGGCCCAGGCCACCCCTGCCCCTCGGCTGTCCCGGTGAAAGCACATGAAGTCGGGGTGGTCGTGTGAGCTCCCTTCCCTGTGCCGACCCAGGTGCTCGAGGAAGAGGCTGCCATCCCGCCTCTCCGTCCCTACTGTGCTCCCCTCGCTACCTCTGCCCCGTCGCCGCTGTGTCCACACGGGAGTGGACCCTGGTGGCCGAGAAATGCATTTGCTGTGAAACAAGCCTGTCCTGGCATTCGCTGCCCTCCGCCGGTGAGACCGAGCAGGGGACAGGCAGGAAGGTGGGGGCGCCCTGCCCAGGGGAGGATTTTCCCAGCATGGCACAGCTTTGGCTTCCCTTGCGTGGGAGCCTGGCGTGAGAACCACCCCGGGGGGCTGCCATCTGTCACACACTCCTGAGTTCCTTTGGGCCCAGGGAGGCAGGCTGGCCAGGGAGTCCTGGCTCCATCTTGTCTCTGGGCAGGAGGCCTGGCCGGCAAGTTGAGAAGCTGCGTGAAGAGGTGTCTGGGTCTGTAATTGGAGGCCCTGCTGTCCACAAGTGGGTCCTGGTCCGGGATTCTGGGCCCACATTGTACCTGGAAACTTCCCTGGCAGAACAGCCCATCTTTCCCAGCCTCCTGGGGCTTTGCAGCCATCTGCCCCTGAGGGGAACGTGTGCCCCTGCCCCGGCTGGTTGTCTCTCATCCTTGTGCACTGCAGTGGCCATGGACAGACCTGGTGGAGGGCTGGGGCAGGAGCTTCTGGACTTAGCCTGCCAGAGCCCCTAGCCCTGAAGTCAGGACCAGAGGACCATGCCACTGCCTTTGGGACATGGGGACCACAGCCCTTGTTTCCATGTCCCCCAGAGTTTCAATGACTTGGTCACTTGGGCATGCTTACTTGTTGGCCATGGTGGGTCTCTTTGATTGGTGCCAGGTACATCGAGACATCCCCACCTCTCCAGGACCGGCTGGCCGAGGCACGACCAGCGAGGCACAACCAGTGAGGGCAGTCAGGAGCTGCTGGACCCAGGGTGTTACGAGGACTGGGATTGGGCAGAGGGATGTCTGGGGGCATGGCATCACTTGGGGCAGATCCTCTCTGCTCTCTGCATGGGCAGCCACCCACTGGCTGGCTGCCGGGTTTTATCCATGACGGTTCTCGTGTCAAAACATTTGTGTCAAAGACATTTTCCCATTCTCCCTGGAGTGGGTGATGGTTGGTGGATCTCAGCTGCACATGACACCGTGTCCAGCATTCTTTGCAATAAATACTTAAAAAATCGGGGTGCCTGGCTGGCTCAGTCAGTAGAGCATGTGACTCTTGATCTCGGGGTTGTAAGCTCAAGCCCCATGTTGGGCCTAGAGCTTACTTAAAAAAAATAAATTAAAAATGAGAATCTAAGGTTGTATCTTGTGGCCATCTCTCCATTTCTGAGGTTTTTTTTTAGCTGGTTCTGAAGACTCCCACATTGAGGTCTCTCATAGGTCTGTGTTGGGGTCTTTGGTCCAGCTCCCACTTCCATGCCTATCCTCCTCTGAGAGGAAGCTGTCTTGTCCTGGAGTGAGTCCTGGGCCTGGCGCCCATGGGCAGGGACAGGGCCGAGTTCTCTCTGGGCCAACCTAGGGTTCTGGGTCCTCGCCCCTGAGCAGGAAGCAGATGTGTGAAGGGGCATCTGAGGTGGAGGACCATTAAGGGGAAATTATGGGTCCCAGATCATGGCATCTTTGGGGAGCGGATGGAACCAGGGGCTGGGTCAAGGATGGAGGGGCGGCAGGGGGTTGTGAGTGGGGGCGTGTTGGCTGGTTCTGCCCTGTTTTCTTTGTTGCCTGCCTTTGGGTTGGGGAAGATGATGACGGGCAGGGTTTTTCCCCTTCCCCTGGTCCAGGACCTCACTGGACTCTGCATGCCTCCTGCCCTGGGGCCGGGCTGTTGGAGGGCAAGTCACAGGGCTGCTCCTCGGTGGACTGATGGGGCTGGACATGTTGGCTGCCCATCTGCACCTCTCCCAGTGTGTCGGGATGGAGGTAGCTGTGGCCGGGCTGCTTCTGGCTGGTTCGGTGTTGCCAGTAGCTATGGCTCTGCCTTACCCAGTTGTGTCATGATCAGTGACAGAAACCTCTGACCTTCATCCCCGAGTTCAGCGCAATTTCAGCTGCGATGGTCTTCCTGGCAGTCAAGATTAGGGGACAGCTTGATGGTCCTCCCCCCGTCTCTGGACACTGAGTTCCTGGGTGGACACCTGACCTGAGAGGCCTCAGCACTTTTGGGAGAAGATGTTAAAGACTTCTAATAGCAAAGCAACAGCAGAAGGAATAAGATCTAACATTATGAGAATTTTTCTTCAGGTCCAATGTTCTACCACAGCCTAGGAAGAGGTATTATATTTCATCATATTGAAAAATTGTGTAGCATTTTGGGTTGCTAGGAAACAATGACCATCATTGGATGTTAGGGTCAGAGGACATTTGGATAGAAAGAAATGCTGTTCCAAAGGCATAGGCTTTAGCAGAGGCGTCTGGCTAAGCTCAGTCAGTGGAGCACATGACTCTTGATCTCGGGGCTGTGAGTTCGAGCCCCATGTTGGGTGTAGTGATTACTTAAAAATAAAATCTTAAAAAACAACAACAACATAGGTTTCAGCAATATTTGAATTAGATTTATAATATAACAATTACATACTATATATTAATAAATGAAAATACAATGATCACTTGGCAAAGGGAAGTGTTGGCATGTTTGGCTTAGGCCAGTCATGTGTGGGGCTGGGCACATTGTTATTTGAACTTTAAAACTATTTTATGAAAAGTGAAAAATGGAGGACACGCCTGGGTGGTTCAGTCAGTTGGGCATCTGACTCTTGACTTCAGCTCAGGTCATGATCTCAGGGTCCTGGATTGAGTTCTGCATCATCAGGCTCCGAGCTCAGTGGGGAGTCTGCTTGGGATTCTCTCCCTCTGCCTCTCCACTGGTTTGTGAGTGTGTGCGTGTGCTCTCTCTCTCTCAAAAAAAAAAATATTTATTTATTTATTTAAAGATTTTATTTATTTATTTGACAGAGATCACAAGTAGGCAGAGAGGCAGGCAGAGAGAGAGAGAGGAGGAAGCAGGCCCCCTGCCAAGCAGAGAGCCCGATGTGGGACTCGATCCCAGGACCCTGAGATTATGACCTGAGCCAAAGGCAGTGGCTTAACCCATTGAGCCACCGAGGTGCCCTCTTTATTTATTTTTTTAAAAGATTTTATTTATTTATTTGACAGAGAGCGAGATCACGAGCGGTCAGAGAGGCAACCAGAGAGAGAGGGGGAAGCAGGCTCCCTGCTGAGCAGAGAGCCCCATGCGGGGCTCGATCCCAGAAACTCAGGATCAGGACCTGAGCTGAAGGCAGAGGCTTTAACCCACTGAGCCACCCAGGTGTCCCTAAATAAATCTTTAAAATAAAAAAAGGGGGCACCTGGGTAAGGCCTCTGCCTTTGGCTCAGATCATCCCAGGTTTCTGGGATTGAGCCCCGCATGGGGCTCCCTATTCCATGGTGAGCCTGCTTCTCCCTCTCCCTGTCCCCCTGCTTGTGTTCCCTCTGTCTCTCTCTCTCTCTCTCAAATAAATAAATAAAATCTTAAAAAAAAAAAAAAGAATCCCCCATATGGAGAACAGTGACTATGTTGCTTAGTAAGTAAAGGTTGAATTGTGTCCCCCCCACAAAAAAATTCAGACATTTAAGATCTAACCCCTGATACCTCACAATGTAACCTTATTTAGAAATGGAATCTTTGGGGGCGCCTACGTGGCGCAGCTGGGTAAGCATCCAGCTCAGGTGGTGATCTCAGGGTCATGAGATCAAGCCCCCCGTGGAGCTCCACACTCAGCACCAAGTCTGCTTGCGATTCTCTCCCTCTCCCACTCCTGCTCATGCTGTCTCTCAAATAAATAAAATTAATCTTAAAAAAAAGAAGAAAGGAAGAAATAGCATCTTTGCAGACGTACTGAGTTGAGGTAAGGTCGTACTGTGGTAGGCTGGGCCCTCATTCAGATTCCCCGGTGCCTTCAGAGAGAGTGTGGCCCTGCCAATGCCTCGGCTCCAGAACCAAGAGACAAGAACTTTCTGTTGTTTAAGCCACTTGGTGTGTTATAGCTGCCCTGGCAGACAAACTTCTCAAAGACGTTCCCCTCAGCAATGAGCTTCTAAACTCAGAGAAGGGCGTATCTCTGGGTGAGCTGTCTGAGAAACTCAGTCCAACATTTGTTTTCAATGAATGAGCAAATCTTTCTGAGGCTTTGGATTCTTTCCTCTACATGAGACCAGGGAACTTTCGGCATCTTGATTGCGTTTGGTGAGACTCGGCTTTCCTTCTGGCCAAATAGACACACAGAACGACCCCTTGTAGCTCAAGCCAGCACACGGAATCCCAGATTTCTGGCAGATGCAGCTGTGTTGATAAATTCAGCCCCATCTAAACTTCGGTGCTTAACTCCTTGGCCCCGGACCTGGATCCTTCCTCACACATAGTCTTCATATTGTGACCAAGGTAAAGTAACAAAGTCTTACAATTCCTTTGATATATAAGCCTCCCCCTCTGGATTTGACTTGGTAATAAGATGTCCAGACATGCTGGAATCCATCTTTTTATTTATTTTATTTTTAAATAATCTCTACACCCAGCGTGGGGTTTGAACCCACAACCCTGAAACCAAGAGTCACATATGGTGCTCCACTGACTGAGCCCGTCAGGTGCCCTACAGGAACCCATCTTCAGTTTAAGGCACTGGGGATGTTAAGGAGTTTGGGAAGAGGGGCAGGCGGGTCGGCTTCCCCTGGCAAACTGACTCCCTCACAAGGTCTCAGGGGAGGACGCCTTGCTTCCGGGGGCAGGGGGTTCAGAGGGGCTGCCGTTGGTGGTAATAGGATTCCCTGCGTTCTTCCATCTCTCTTTATCCCGTGTCATTTGCTAACACATCAAGTGCCTACCATAGGCTAAGCCGTGGGGGCAGAGCAGTAAGCCTAACAGACAAGCTCTTGCTGTCACAGAGCTGACATTCTAAATGGTGGTAGACACAGTGAGAAAATGAGACCAGGGGCGTCTGTGTGGTTCAGTGGGTTAAGCCTCTGCCTTTGGCTCAGGTCATGATTCCAGGGTCCTGGATGGAGCCCCGCATTGGCATCGGGCTCTGGGCTCAGCGGGGAGCCTGCTTCCTCCTCTCTCTCTCTCTGTCTGCCTGCTTCCCCCTCTCTCTCTGCCAGCCTCTCTGCCTACTTGTGATCTCTCTCTCTCTGTCAAGTAAATAAATAAAATCTCTCTTTTTTTTTAAGATTTTATTTATTCATTTGACAGATCACAAGTAGGCAGAGAGGCAGGCAGAGACAGAGGGAGGAAGCAGGATCCCTTCTGAGCAGAGAGCCTGATGCGGGGCTCAGTCCCAGGACCCTGAGACCATGATCTGAGCCGAAGGCAGAGAGTTTAACCCACTGAGCCACCCAGGCACCCCATAAATAAATAAAATCTTTTTTTTTTTTTAAGAATTTATTTATTTATTTGACGAGAGAGATCACAAGTAGGCAGAGAGAGAGAGAGAGAAGGAAGCAGGCTCCCTGCCGAGCAGAGAGCCCAATGCGGGACTCGATCCCAGGACCCTGGGATCATGACCTGAGCCGAAGGCAGAGGCTTAAACCACTGAGCCACCCAGGCGCCCAATAAAATCTTAAAAAAAAAAAAAAAAAGATCAGAGAGAGAGAGAATCACTTTACAGAACGCTGGGACAGGCAGTATACGAAGGCCTCACTGGAAGGTGACCGAAAGCCTGGAAGAGGCCGGGAAGCATTCCACAGCTAGTGCGAGACTCTGAGTTCCAGGGTAAGTTCCAGGAACATAGGGGACACTGGGGGGCTGCAGAAGCAGGAGTGAGGAGGAGGAAGACCAGGTCAAAGGTCACGAGGTGCTGGCGATATGGGGCCTTGGAAACAGGAGGCTACTTTGAGCCAAATGACTTGATCTGATGAACATTTTTAAAGGGTCCCTCTGTCTGCCTGCTTCCCCCTCTCTCTCTGCCAGCTCTCTCTCTTTTTAAAAGATTTTATTTATTTTTCAGAGGGAGATAGAGCACAAGCAGGGCGAGCAGAAGGCAGAGGGAGAAGCAGGCTCACCGCTGAGCAGGGAGCCTGATGCGGGACTCGATTCCAGGACTCTGGGATAATGACCTGAGCTGAAGGCAGACACTTCACCCACTGAGTCACCCAGGTGTCCCAAAGAGCATCTCTTCTGTATTAAACGACACCCCCAATGGGGGCTTCAGCCTGCCAGGTTAGTTAGAGCCCTTTCCCTTCATCCTATCTGGATTTCTTTAGCTCCCACCAGATGAATGTCCAGTCCGGACACCTCCTGCCATCCCTGGGGACAACTCCTGTCAGTCACAGGAAACAGGACTTTGTCCAACTTAATTAAAGAAAGCGAATTTCTTTCTTTCTTTCTTTCTTTTATTTATTTTGTTTAAATTTATTTATTTGACAGAGAAATCACAAGTAGGCAGAGAGGCAGGCAGGAGAGAGAGAGAGGAGGAGGAAGCAGGCTCCCTGCTGAGCAGAGAGCCCGATGCGGGACTCGATCCCAGGACCCTGAGATCATGACCTGAGCTGAAGGCAGAGGCTTAACCCACTGAGCCACCCAGGCGCCCCTTTCTTTTATTTTTTGAAGATTTTATTTATTAATTTGACACAGAGGGAGCATAAGTAGGTAGAGAGGCAGGCAAAGAGAGAGGGAGAAGCAGGCTCCCTGCTGAGCAGAGAGCCCGATTCGGGGCTCAATCTCAGGACCCTAAGATCATGACCTGAGCCGAAGGCAGAGGCTTAACCCTCTGAGCCTCCCAGGCGCCCCAAAGAAGGCGAATTTCTAAAAACAAACTCGTGTAGCTGCCAGAGCCACCAAGGAGGCTAGAGGACAAGAGCCACAGTTTGTCTCCAGCCCAAATCATAGCTCTGAACTCCTCAGGGTAGGCCCAGACACTGCGGGGGGGCCCGCCCCCACGAAGTAGGCTCCTAGTTGTCCTGCCGCCGCCGGTTGCTCCAGGGAGGGTACGTTTGATTGACTGAGCCTGGACAAAGGCCCTTGCCCTCCGGCGAAGGACACCGGGGCAAGCGAGTATGTGGCATTTCTGCCTTCTGAAGCGGAAGAAAGGGGCCAGGTGCTGGGTGGAAAGGGATGGCCAGGACCTCTACTGTAGCATTGGTAATTAACGTGAATTCAGCTGAGTAACATGTAAAGCTCTAATTGGCTTAATTAAACACTTCCTTAGCTGGGCAGCACTCCACCTGTTGAGTGGAGGGGAGTTCCAAGAGTAGGACCAGATGGAGGGTTTCTGCAGACGGAGGGTAGTAGCAGGAAAGTTATTGGCAAAAGAAAAGGATTGTTTCTGGCGGAGGTTGAAACCGCAATTAGATTGGGGATCAAGCCCTGGTTTGGGGACTTGGTCTGCGGGGCACCTTTCTGGGCCTACAGTTTTCTCTTTAACAGCGCTCGCCCCTCTTGTCCCTGAGGCTCAGTCCTGGGCTGATCCTGTCAGGACTGGGACTCCGGGCATCACTGGATGTGGCTCTGGGCTGCCAGCCCCACGTGAAACTCCCAGCACAGCCGGGCCACCCAGCGCAAGTGAAGGTCCCATTCATACAAGGGTTGTTTACGGGGCTTTTGATAGGTTCAAGAGGTCACCTAGGTTGGCGCATCACCGGGGGGCTGACATCAGGAGGAGCCCCCCTTTTTTTTTTAAGATTTTATTTATTTATTTGACAGAGAGAGATCACAAGTAGAGAGGCAGGCAGAGAGAGAGAGAGGGAAGCAGGCTCCCTGCTGAGCAGGGTGCCCGATGCGGGACTCGATCCCAAGACCCTGAGATCATGACCTGAGCTGAAGGCAGCGGCTTAACCCACTGAGTCACCCAGGCACCCAGGAAGAGCCCTTTCAGGGTGTCTAGGTGGCTCAGTCGTTTACTGTCTGCTTTTGGCTCCGGTCGTGATGGGGGGAGTGATGGGATTGAGCAGTCTGTTGGGCTCCCTGCTGGGTGGAGAGCCTGCTTTTCCCTGTCCCTCTGCCCCCCCCCCACACTCGTGTGTGCATGCACACAAGCGTGCTCTATCTCTCACCCTATCTCAAATACAATCTTTAAAAATAAAAACAAAAACGGGGAGCCCTTTCCATCCCTAGGCCTGCAGGGGTGAAGTGGGGAATGCTTACTCAAACCTGGTGTGGGCCCACGCCTTAGTCCCGTTCAGTTCCTGTGATCTGTCCACCAGAGGGATCTCTCAAGACATGCGCTCCTGTGGTCCTCTAGATAAAGGCCCAATATCTCAGCATACAGCCCTGCAAGGGACCTGGGAGAGGGGTGGCTATGGGGTGGGGCGTGTTGACTGCAGGCAGGAGTTTGTGAAGGAGTAGGGGAGGAGCAGCCCTACCCACACATTCTCCAACTTCCTACCTTTGCCTACTATTTGCCAAGCCCAACAAGAAGCCCCGGAAGAGGGAGCCCAGGGACAGAGTAGGGTGGAAGGTGGGCCGGGAAAGAAAAGTCAAGACAAGTTGCTGCCACAGGCCCCTACTATGGGCAGCACAGAGGCTTGGGGGCACTGAGGCAGCCTGTCCCCTAGGGGAGTGATTCAGGGCTGGTACTCAGGGGAAAGTGATCAGTGGGTTGAAGGGGATCCTGTCTTTCCTTTTTCAGTTTTCTGGTATGTGCATGGCCCTTGTGCTAGTTATAGAAGACGGACCTCTACCCCAGCCTCACTGAACCCCCAGAGTAGCAAAAGACACCCACATAACCCAAGGTTTGGTGTTGGGCTGGGGAGCCACAAGGGCTGTGGGAACGTAGAGGGGAGCCCTAACTCAGACTTGACATCTTGGGAGGCTTCCTGGAGGAGGTGGTGTTTTAAACTGGGACCTAAAGGGTGAGTCAGAGTGGGTGAGAGGGATGTATGTGGTGGCTGCAGAGCCAGGAGGCATGAGGAGCCCCATTTTATTGCTGGGAATAAAATTGGAGCTTTACCTTAAGAGCCATGGGGAGCCCTTGCAGGGTTTAGGGTGGCAGGGGGTGTGGGGGGTAGGCGCTGGCTACTGATTTATTCTTTAGGAAGATCAAGACTGGAAGCATGGAGAGAGGTGGTGAGACCAGAGCTGGGTCAGTGGTGAGGAAAAGAATGTTCTGGAGGTGAGAGTGACAGAATGGGGGGAGTCGAGCACCAGTCTGGGTGACCAGGTAGAACTGGGGAAACAGGTGTGACTTGTCCGTGGGGGCCTAGGAGCTCTTGGGAGATGCTGTCCTGGGAGTCCTTAGGGCCTGGACTGTGCTGCATGAACAGGGATTCTCAGAGGCTCAGCCGGTTTGGAGAGAGAGGTGAGGGCAGGGACCTCTGGGAGCACACTGGGGAGGGGGCAAGAGGAGAGTTGTGGGTGGACGGTGAGGAAGGTGAGGATCAGGTGTTCTGGGGCACCAGTTGGGAGTGCAAGGCCGAAACGCAGAGGGAGAGGGTGAGGACTTAGGGGAGGACTCTGTGGTGCCAGTGGCCTGGGACAGGGGAAAAGCAGAAAGGAGTGAGTGTGTGTGCCCTGAAGTGAGGTATAAGCCATTCCAGGTAGACCAGACGGGAAAGGGGCAGAATTTAAGGGAGGGTCTGCTTCTAGGAGGAAGGGCACCGGCTGGGACGAAAAGCAGGTAGGGGAAGACTAAGGAGACAGGCTGTCAGAGGGGCCGGTCTGAGCTGCCCGGCCCATCCATCCCATACACCGTGGCCTGGCACTTTTTTGCTGAGCTAGTCCAGTTGGTCTGGGTCCTTGCATCAGGTGTCCTGCCTGTAGGACCCTCAATCCTGTTGAATACACTTTTTTTTTTAATGTAAACTACATGCAATGGAGGACTTGAACTCATGACCCTGAGACCAAGAGTTGGATTGGAGGGCCCTCAGTCTTGTTGAGATCCCCACGTTTGGCACAGGGAGTTTGGTTTCTGTCTCAGAGCGGCTGATTTCCCCAGGCGGCTTATGGAAGTGACCACTTCCCTGCTTTGCAGACTTGGTGTCCTCCTCCCTTGCATGGACGCATGCCTGTCGGGGGCATGGCTGTGATTTCTCAGCCATGGACTGTTCTTGGTGTCTAGCCCCATCCTGTCTGCGCACAGCTCTGGGTGGGCCATGGAGCCCTCACCGGACTCCCCCAGGAAGGTTTCCCCCATTTGTGTATGAGGTATGGGAAGATGACAGGGCATGGGAACCCCAATCCTGAGAAGGTCAGGGAGGATGAGGCCAGGGGAGAGGCCCCTAGAGGAAGTGGGGTGGGGGTGTCAGAGCAGAGAGGCCAAAGACAGGTGACAGGACGTAAGAAAGGACCTCTTTTATTTTCTTTTAATTGCCTTGGAAATGTGGGGAAACATTGCATTTCCTTTTTTTTTCTTTTTTTAAGATTTTATTTATTATTTGACAGGGAGAGAGAGAGACAGCGAGAGAGAGAGAGAGAGAGAGAGAGGGAACACAAACAGGGGGAGTGGCAGAGGGAGAAGCAGGCTTCCCGCAGAGCAGGGAGCCAGATGTGGGGCTCCCCTGAGTACCCTGGGATCACGACCTGAGCTGAAGGCAGATGCTTAACCACCGAGCCACCCAGGAGCGCCATGAAAGAAAGGACAACTCTTAGCAGCTTTGCTCAGGGCAGGGACTGGGTTATAAAGAGAGACCAAGTCTGTGGGAAGCAGAAGGCTGGGCACCCAGGCTGTGGAACAAGTGTTGGGAGGCTGGCTGGACAGGTGCACGTGGAGGGGAGCGTGTGGCGGCTCTTGTCCTCGGGAAGGGGGACCTGTGCTGTGTTCAACTTCAGACTGTATTGCTGAGGGGGTGTAACAAGGCTGAGTGGTGTCCGGAAGGCTCTTCATTCTGCTGGGGGACAGCTATGCCTCCGCCTCTGCTGAGTCCTGAGCCCTTCCTCGCCACGTGGTGGCCAAGCTGAGCCGTCTCTTCCCTCGTCTCACCCCTCAGCCTGGGGAACTGCACTGAGGACTTCCCAGGTGGTCCTCTGGGGTCTGTTAGTCCCAGCGATGCCCCTGGCAGGACACCATGGACACCACCATGGCAGGACACAGGGTGTATGCCCAAGCTTGGGTGCCCAGTCAGTGAGACGTGTCATGTTTTCTGCCTTGAGTACGATGTACTGCACGTGCCAGGTGTGGGGTGGGCAGCAGGTCAGAAACCCTGGGTGAAAAAATGCTGCCCATAGACTGAACACCTGTGTCCTCCCCAAATTCAGATGTTGAAATTCTAACCCCAAGGTGATGGTATTTGGAGGTGGGGCCTTTGGGAGGCGATTAGATCTTGAGGGTGGAGCCCTCATGAATGGGGGTTAGTGTCCTTAGAGAAGAGGCCCAGAGAGGTCCCTTGGTCTTTCTGCCAAGTGAAAACACAGGGAAAAGACAATCATCTATGAACCCAGAATCAGACACAGAATCTGCTGGCAACTTGATCTTGGATTTCCCAGTTGGCAGAACTGTGGTTCCCCGAGCCTATGATGTTTTGGGATGGCATCTGGAACAGAGTCGCAGCAGGGCTCCTTCTCCATTTCCTTGGCTCTGCCCAGACCCCTGCCCACAGTGAAAGGCAGGGTCAGGGATAGCTACTGCCCCATCTCAAGGAGTCTGTGTGAGCACATGGTCCTGGAACAGAAAGGAATGCGGTCCAGCCAGACTCCCCTGAGCCAGGAGGTGGCCTAGTGTGCCTGGAAGCTGCTGGTTCCCATCCTCAGAACAGCCCATCTGAACACGCTTGCCCTGAGAGGGGGGATGAGCCTGCCTGGGCTGGAGCGTAGGATGACTGTGGGGATAGAGAGGTCAATCCAGTGGATGGAGCCTCCTCAGAGTCTTTGGATTAGCATTTATTGAGTGCCTACTGTGTACTTAGGTCTGCTCTGGACACTCTTCTCACCACCTCACCTGGTCCCCCGCTTCCGGTGAGTCCCGAATGAGGATCCGCCTGTGTCCCGCCTCCCAAGTGTTAGGATGCAGATTTCCCCCTCTCCAGGAGACCCCCTCTGGGCCAAGGGCTGGGAACTGGGGCGCGGGGGAGGAAGGGGGGCTGGAAGTATCCCGTGCACAGAAGGCGGCGTCGGGTGGGGTGGGGGGAAGCCAGGCGCCGCCACCTCCAGAAGGAGCTGGAGTTTCCGCGTGGCCCCTGGACGTGGGCCTGGCCCGGAGGCTGGGAGGGGCGTCCGCTCCCCGTCCCTGGCCTCGCTCTCCTCGCCTCCGCTCCCTCCTCCGGGCGGGGTTCCCGGAACAGGCCGCCAAGGGCGGGGCGAGGAAGCGGTGGCCGTTCGGGTCGCTGAGGTTGCCGCGGCACCTCAACCCCTCCTGCTTCTTGTCCGTCTGTCCTTCTGTCCGAACGCCGCCCCGCCATGGCTGCGCGGGTCCCCGCGCTCCGGATCCTACTGCTGCTGCTTCTGCTGCTCCCGCCGCCTCCAGGTGGTGAGCCTTGGGGGTGGGGGCAGTTTGGCCCGGGCAGGCACCGTGTGTCTGGGAGGGGGGCTGCCCGGTTCCTGCGTCCCTGGAGTGCGCCCAGGCAGTACCGTCCCCACAGTGTCCCCCACCCCCAGTAACCCCGAGGCAGTCAGCCAGCCCCCCAGGACCTGACCTCAGCTCCCCTCCGTGTCTGAACGGACCCTAGGAAGTTGCCACCATTGTTGTGCCCTGGGTGCCGGTGGCAGTGGTGGGGTCTGCGTTCCCTCAGATGTTCAGAAGGATTGGGTCCTCAGGGGCTGGGGTGGGAGTCCCTGCCTGGTCTTAGCCTGGGGTGGTGGCAGAAGGAAGGCCTGGCCCCCTCCATCAGAGGCCTTCCCTTCAGCTCTATGTACTGGCTGGACTCCCCCACCCGCTGCTCCCATGGCCCTTGTGTTCCTGGAGACCGCTGAGGCTGGCCTCCCGGGTTGGAGGAAACACCACTGTGTGTGTTGATGGGACACTGATGATTCACAGACGGAGGAGGCCAGGCTGGGGGCCGTTTTGGGGTAGGAATTGGAACAGCCCCTTGCCCAGCCAGCGGAAGCCGAGTGACCCCCCTAGGGTGAGCGGCTTCCTCAAGGAAAAGGGCTTTATTTCCTGGGGGAGCTGAGATGAATCTGGGAACCCAGGGTGGGAAAGTGAGAAGGTAGTTCCCTGGTCCCTGGTCCAGTGAGTTCTGGCAAATCTCAACCAGCCTGTCTGGGGCCCAGAAGAGCATTTGTGTCCTGGGCTCTTGGTCCAAGCAGTGCAAGTGGTGTGTGTATGTCTTTGTCCCCAGCTTAGTGGCTGAAAGGACCCTGGTGGAGGAGGGTCACCTGAGTTTCCGGTAGCATTGGCCAGGCTGACATACTTACTGTCGGTTGGACGGCTGGTTAAGGGAAGCTGGGAGTGGTCAGGTCCTCTGTGCCTGCAGCTTTGCCCAGAGTAGGGTTGTGCCTGAACCTGCCAAGAACAGAGCACCCCTCCCCCGTCCCCCATCCCCTTCCTAGTTATCTCTTCTCAAGGAGGTCACTCAGTGCCTCTGTCTTTGGGCCTCGCTCTGTATGTGATGCACTGACCAGGCTGGGTCTCCAGACATGGCACGCTGCCCTGGGGCTCTGGCCAGTCTGGGTCTCCAGAGTCTAGGTGCTGGGCTGGGATGTTTTCCAGGCGACATAGCCATACTTCAGGGTTTATCATTAGACCTGTCCCCAGGCTACCATAATCATCTGGGTTTTGCTGGAGTGGGTGTTCTGTTCGGGGTCTGTCCAGGCACAGTCTGGGACCGCCCCCCTCCTGCTGGTGGGCACTAGATCTCTGCTCATGTGGTCTAAGGGTGCATGGGAACATTTGGTTATAGCATCTTCCTGGAAGTTTGCAAGCCTGTGGTCTCCCAAAGCCTTGGGTCATTTCCCACACTGGTCAGCCAGGTCCTCTCGGCATGACCTGGAATACTGGAGCTCTGTCCTTACCCCAGCCTGTGGGAAGGTCCTTGGATCCCTACTCTGGCTGAGAGCCTTGTAATGGTTCTGGGGCTTGAAGTGGGGCCACTGCCTCGGAGCCCTGGCCTCCAGTTGTGTAAACATTTTCTGGGCACCTGCGCTTCATAGACTTTTCTGGGTTAAGCGCTTCATGGACATGTATGGTGGGTATGACCATGGCCCATGGCGAGCCTGGTGTGAGGGTGTGGTCTGTGAGCTCCAGGCCCCTGCAGTCCTGTGTCTAGCAGAGACTGAGGCTGCTGTGACTGAGTGGTGAGGAGAAGTTAGGGGCTGAGTGTGGATAGAGCTGGAAAGTTGGGGTGACCATCAAAGGACCATCAAAGCCCTTGGCAGTCCAATCCGTGCTTTGTGGACCCTGGACTTGATTCTGAGGCAGTGGGGACCTGGGGTGGTCCACGAGCAGGAAGTGGCCCCACCGAATTCCCACTTAGGAAGGCCAGTCTTTCATCAGAAGCCAAGTGGCTGGTGGGGGAGAGAGGGAGCCCGGTTAGCTGCCTCTGCTGTGGGACAGGGGAGAGGGCAAGGCAGATGGGGGCTGTGGCTAGAGGTGACCAGTGACTGGGGTGGCTCAAAGGCCCCCCCAGATGCTTGTGCCTGCTGGCGGTGCTGGGGAAGGGGCTCCATTACGCGGGCCATGGCTGAGACCTGGCATGATGCCTGGCCCTGTGGCCCTCTGATGAACAAGGGTGCTTCTCCACCCCAGCCCACAGTGAGGTGTGTGTGGCTTCCCGTGGACACAACTTCTTCCCGGTGTCCTGTCCTGATTTCTGCTGTGGCAACTGTTACAACCAATACTGCTGCTCCGACGAACTGAAGAAGTTTGTGGGGAATGAGGAAAGCTGCGCTGAGCCCAAGGCCAGGTGGGTGCACAGTGGTCGCTGGGTGGGAGGGCTGAGTCTGCGCCCAGCAGGAGTGTGCAGGAAGGAGAAGTTAGCTCTGCCTCCGGCCTCTCAGGCCCTGCAAGATGGTAGAGCACTGGACCAGGGATGGGGGGTGAGGGTGTGGAGTCCTTGTTCTGGGCTGAACACCCTCCCCCAAGCTTATTCAGTTAGTCCCCTACCCCTCTCTCTCCAACCCTCGAGAGGCTCCGGCTCACCCAGCTCCCTCAGTCTTGGGCTGAGCAGGTTTCCCAGGGCTGGTGGCCTCAGCCGGCCCTGTGGCTCACCCCTGGGTATGCACCTGGACCAGCAAGGTGCACACCTTGGTGTGAGTCTGCCCTAGAGCAAAGCATGCACCTGGCAGGGGTAGTATGTGACTCGTGTAGACATCATCTTGTGGGCCCTGGAGCTCATGTCGTACCCTGCACCATGCCTGTGTCCTCTTACTGTGGCCAGTGGATTTGCATTGCATCATGGGCTGAAAGCAAGGTCTCCCTTTGCCACATCAGTGTTTCTTTTGTGTTTGATCATTAGGAATAGAGAGGGTGGAGGGGATCCAGCTTCTCTGCTCGTGGCAGGTGATCATCACTGGTCTGGACAAGACCAGCACATGCCATCCTATATTTTGAATCTCACATGTCCCTTCCATTTCCCTCTCACCCCATAAGCAACCAGTCTGTATGTCGTTTTCATTGTTTGTGATTGATTGATTGATTTTTAAGTTAAAGTTTTTTTTTTTTTAAGATTTTATTTATTTATTTGACAGAGAGAGAGAGATCACAAGTAGGCAGAGAGGCAGGCAGAGAGAGGAAGGGAAGCAGGCTCCCTGCTGAGCAGAGAGCCCGATGCGGGACTTGATCCTAGGACCCTGAGATCATGACCTGAGCCGAAGGCAGCGGCTTAACCCACTGAGCCACCCAGGTGCCCCAAGTTTAAGTTTTTTAAATTCTGCACCCAACCTAGGCCTCAAACTCACAACCACAAGATCAAGAGTTGGGTGGTCTACTGATGGAGTTATTTTGTGTTTTTGGAAAGTCTACATTGTTTTGTGGGTGCAAGGAACTCCCTTACCTTTTGCATTTGGCTCAGGGTTTATAAGACCCAGTAATACTGCACTGTGTGCATCTGGACTATGTCCACCCTTGTGGTGTTATTCTCTGGGGTGTGAGTATTAAGCTTGCTGTCATAGATGACTGCTGTAAGCATCTTCCTGTACTTTCTTCCTCTTTTTTATGAAACCATGTGAGAATTTCTTGAAAGTGTACATGGGAACAAATTGCCAGGAGAGTGAAATGTATGTAGTTACTAAGGACTTCTAAGGTGTTCTTAGGAATGGCAGCCCCAGGCTACATACCAGCCTACCTAGATTCCTGATGGATCAGAGTCCACCCTTTCACTGGAAGTGAACACCTTTTGGTGTCCTTGTATTTTTACATGAGTCTTTTAAAGAAAATCCATTCCAGTAATTTTTTTTTTTAAATACACGAGCATTTCATTTAAATTTAATGTAATTATTGGTGTTTTGGAATTTTATTTGCCATCTTATTTTGCGCTTTTTATTGGTCTCTTCTATTCTCTATTTCTTTCCTCTTCACTTACCATATTGTTTTGCTTTGTTCTTACTCCAGTTTTTCTTCTTCTATTCGTTTTTTTTTTTTTAAGATTTTAATTTATTTATTTGACAGAGAGATCACAAGTAGGCAGGGAGGCGGGGGGGGGGGGCGCGGGGAGCAGGTTCCCTGCCAAGCAGAGAGCCCGACGCGAGGCTCGATCCCAGGATCCTGAGATCATGACCTGAGCTGAAGGCAGAGGCCCAACCCACTGAGCCACCCCCGTATTCCTTTATTCCTTTTTCTTGCCTTGTTGCACAGGCTGGGACTTCCAGTGCAATGTTGAATAGAAGTGGTGAGAGCAAATCTCCCTGTCTGGGTCTCAATTTTAGGGAGAAAATATACAGGATTAGATATGATGCTAGCTGTAGCTTTTTCATTGGTGGCCTCTATTAGATTGAAGAAGTTGGCTTCTATTTCTAGTTTCCTTGGGCTTGAAGGGATCTTGAATTTTGTCAAATAGTTTCCCTGCATCTGTATTTTTTCTACATAATTAATCTTTTTGATGGTACTGTAAGTAGTGTAGTTTGGAATTCTTGTTATTTATTGATATAAAGGCAATACATTTTTATAAATTGACCTTGTATCCGGAGACTTTAATAAATTTATGTATTAATTTGAGTGATTTTAATAAAAAGTCTTAAGAATTTTCTACAGAAATGGTCACATCATGTGTAATTAATGTTTTATTTCTTCCATTCCAATTCTTATACTTTTAATTCATTTTTCATGCTTTATTGCACTGGCTAGGATTTCTAGTGCAGTGTTGATGGGAAGTGATGATAGATAGCATTCTTGTAGCAGGGGAAGGCTTTCATCATTTCATGATTAAAAATAATTAAATAAAATCTTTATAAAGGGGGGGGCACCTGGGTGGCTCAATTGATTAAGCTGCTGCCTTTGGCTCAGGTCGTGATCCCAGAGTCCCAGGATTGAGTCCCGCATTGGGCTCCCAGCTCCACGGGGAGTCTGTTTCTTCCTCTGACCTTCTCCCCTCTCGTGCTCTCTCTCTCTCTCAAATAAATAAATAAAATCTTTTTAAAAAATAATGTTTACTGTAGTTTTTTTCTTAGAATACCTTTTATTAGACTAAGGAAAGATTTTATTTATTTATTTGACAGGCAGTGAGAGAGGGAACACAAGCAGAGGGTGTGGGAGAGGGAGAAGCAGGCTTCCTGCTGAGCAGGGAGCCCAGTGTGGGGCTTGATCCCACAACCCTGGGATATGATATGAGCCGAAGGCAGATGCTTCATGGCTGAGCCACCCAGATACCCGGTTTCTGCTAATCTGATAGTGATACTAAGAATTCTTTTTTTTTAATAAATCCTTTTTATAAATCCTTTTTTTATAAATGCCTTTTAAAGATTTGTTTATTTATTTGAGAGAGAGAGAGAGACAGAGTGTGTGTGTGTGCATGAGTGGTGGGGAGGGGCAGAGGGAGAGGTAAAGAGAGAATTTTTTTTTAAAGATTTATTTATTTATGTATTTAACAGAGAGAGAGAGAGAGAGAGAGAGAGAGAACAAATATGCAGAGGCAGGCAGAGAGAGAGGGGGAAGCATGTTCCCCGCCGAGCAGCGAGCCTGATGCAGGGCTTGATCCCAGTACCCTGAGATCATGACTTGAGCCGAAGGCAGAGGCTTAACCCACTGAGTCACTCAGGCGCCCCAAAGAGAGAATTTTTTAAAAAATATTTTATTTATTTACTTGACAGAGAGAGTGAGATCACAAGTAGGCAGAGAGGCAGGCAGAGAGAAGGGGGAAGCAGGCTCCCTGCTGAGCAGAGAGCCAGACACGGGACTTGATCCCAGGACCCTGAGATCTTGACCCAAGCCGAAGGCAGAGGCTTAACCCACTGAGCCACCCAGGTGCCCCTAAAGAGAGAATCTTAAGCAGACTCCCCACTGAGTGCAGAGCCTGACTCGGGGCTTGATCTCAGGACCCCAAGGTCATGACCTGACCCGAAATCAAGAGTCGGGCACTTAACTGACTGAGCCACCCAGGTGCCTCTCCTTGGTGCCTTTTATTTTTTTAGATTTTTAAAAAAGATTTAATTAATTTATTTGACAGAGAGAGTGAGAGTGCAAGCAAGGGGGGGCAGCAGAAGGAGAGGGAGAAGCAGGCTCCCCGCTGACCAGGGAGCCCAATATGGGACTGTGGGACTCGATCCCAGGACCCTGGGATCGTGACCTGAGCTGACGGCAGATGCTTAACCATCTGAACCCAGGCGCCCCACCTTGGTGCCTTTTAAAAGAAACATATTTCTGGGGCTCCTGGCTGGCGCAGTCAGAGGAGCATAGGACTCTTAATCTCAGGTTTGAGTTCAAACCCCATGTTGGGAATAGAGATTACTTAAATAAATAAAAATTTAAATGGAACATATTTCTTTTGGGTAAATACCTAGAAGTCAAATTGCCAAGTCATTGGGTACACGTGTTCAACTTTGGCAGATACCCCCAGTTTTCTTTTTTTTTTTTTTTTAATTTTTTTTTTTTGACAGAGATCACAAGTAGGCAGAGAGGCAGGCAGAGAGAGAGGGGGAAGCAGGCTCCTTGCTGAGCAGAGAGCCCGATGTAGGGCTTGATCCCAGGACCCCAAGATAATGACCCGATCCGAAGGCAGAGGCTTAACCCACTAAGCCACCCAGGTACCCCATCCCCAGTTTTCTAACATTGTTGTAGTGTTTATGCTCTTACCAGCCATGTACGAGAGTTCCAGTTTGTTGTGCCTCCTCTGAAAACTTGGCATTGTAAATTAATTTTAAAAATCGAGGTATAATTACATGTAGTAAAATGCACAAGTCTTTTTTTTTTTTTAAGATTTTATTCATTTATTTGACACAAAAAGAGAGAGATCACAAGTAGGCAGAGAGATAGGCACAGAGAGAGGGGGAAGCAGGCTCTCTGCTGAGCAGAGAGCCTGATGCGGGGCTCAATCCCAGGACCCTAAGACCATGACCTGAGCCGAAGGCAGAGACCCAACCCACTGAGCCACCCAGGCGCCCCTAAAATGCACAAGTCTTAATGTTTCAGTGTGATCAGTTTTAATAAATGCATATTTCTCACCTGTAGTACCTCAATCAAGATCTAGATAATTTCTATTTCTAGAAGGTTTTAATTTTAGTAATTTTGGTGAATGTGTGGTAAGACCTCATTGTGTTGTTTTCTTTTAAGATTTAAGTGTTTTGAAATTTATTGAGATTCATTTTATGACCCAGCATATATTATACCTTGGTAAATGTTTCATATGAACTTGAAAAATGGTATATTCTGGTGCGCCTAGGTGGCTCAGTGGGTTAAAGCCTCTGCCTTCGGCTCAGGTCATGATCCCAGGGTCCTGGGATTGAGCCCCAAATCGGGCTCCCTGCTCAGCAGGGAGTCTGCTCCCCCCACTGCCCCCGTCTGCTTCTCTGCCTCTTTGTGATCTCCGTCAAATAAATAAATAAAATCTTAAAAAAAAAAAAAGAAAAATGGTATATTCTGCAGTTGTTGGGTGTAGTGCTTTTAGAAGTGTCGGTTAGGTCAGGTTGGTTGATAATAGTGCTTAGATCTTTTCCGTCCTTGTGGGTTTTGTCTGCTTGTTTTATCGATTACTGAGAGATCACAGATACATTTATTCTACTTTTAGTTCTGTCAATATTTGCTTTTTGAATTCTGATGCTTTGTTGTTCGGTGCATACATATTTAGGATTGGTTTGACTTTCTTTTTTCTTTTCTTTTTTTTTTTTTAAGATTTTATTTATTTGACAGAGAGAGAGAGAGAGATCACAAGTAGGCAGAGAGGCAGGCAGAGAGTGAGAGGGAAGCAGGCTCCCCGCTGAGCAGAGAGCCTGATGCAGGGCTGGATCCCAGGACCCTGAGATCATGACCTGAGCCAAAGGCAGAGACTTAACCCACTGAGCCACCCAGGCACCCCTGGTTTGACTTTTTGATGAAGTGTTCATTTTATCATGTGTAATGTCCTTCTTTATTTCTTGTAATACTATTGTAAACCTCAAAGGTCTTTTCAAGTGGTTTTGACAGTGAATATTTATTTACATTTATCCATATCTCTGTCTTCTCTGCTGCTTCTTCTTGCTTCCTACATCTTTAAGCCTCGGCTGAGATCGGGTTCCTTCTACTTCTCATGCAGGTATGCTGGTGTCAAATTTTCTCTGTTTTTGTTTCTCTGAAAATGTCTTTATTTCCCCTGCCTTCTTAAAGGATATTTTTCCTGGTTATAGATTTCTAGGTTGGCAGCTGTCAACTTCTCTCAGCACTTTAAAGCTTTCATTCCATTGTCTTTTCTTTTCTATTTATTTATTTTTTAGTAATCTCTACACCCAGCGTGGGGATCGAATTTATGACCTTGAGATGCTTTGCTGCCTGAGCCAGCCAGGCATCCCATTCCACTCCATTGTCTTCTGATTTCTGTTGTTTCTGTGGAGAAACCAGTGGACAGATTAATTATTGCTCCTTTGCAAGCAACATGTTTTTTTCTGACTACCTTTTTTTTTATTTTTTAAATTTTTAATTTTTTTAAAATTATTTTTATTTTTTGATTTTTTTAGATTTTTTGTTTATTTATTTGTCAGACAGAGATACAAGTAGGCAGAGAGGCAGGCAGAGAGAGAGGAGGAAGCAGGCTCCCCGCTGTGCAGAGAGCCTGATGCGGGTCTCGATCCCAGGGCCCTGAGATCATGACCTGAGCTGAAGGCAGAGGCTTTAACCCACTGAGCCACCCAGGCGCCCCCACAGTACTTCTTCAATTGTTATTCTTTTCTTCAGTTTTAAAAAATTGGCAGCCGTTATCTCTTTAAAGATTGCTTCTGCTCCATTTTCTTACTCTTTTCCTTTAGAACCCTAATTACACATATGTAAGACCTCTTGTAATCCTCTTATATTCCATATTCTGCCCACCATCTTCTGTCTTTACATTTACTGTCTTTTTGTGTCTCTGAGCTTCAGTCTACATGTATTAGACCTATTCTCCAGTTTATGAATTGTCTTCAGCTGTGTCTAAGAAATTATGAATTTGTAGTATTGCTTTTTAGTTCTAGAATTTTTGTTTCTTCATTTATATTTCATGTTCTCCTGAAGTGCTTGATTTTTTTCTTTGATCTCCTTGAACTGTGTATGTGGTGGTGGTTTTTTTTTTTAATTTATTTTTTTAAAAGATTTTATTTATTTATTTCAGAGATCACAAGTAAGCAGAGAGGCAGGCAGAGAGAGAGGGGGAAGCAGGCTCTCTGCTGAGCAGAGAACCTGATGCAGGGCTTGATCCCAGGACCCTGGGATCATGACCTGAGCTGAAGGCAGAGGCTTTAACCCACTGAGCCACCCAGGCGCCCCTATGGTGGTGTTTAATATCAATGGCTTCGGTATTTGAGGCCCCGTGGGTACTTCTGTGGTCAGTTACCTGTGGTCACTTGTGTTGTATTCACGTTGTCTTGTGTCCTTGTGTTTCTGAAACTTTTTGATAGCGTGCCTGATGTCACATTTACAAAATCGATTGTAGAAATTTGGAGCTCAGGACTTCTTTCAGGGAGGATTTGTGTTGCTTTTGCCAGGGTCACAGCACTCTTAAGACCATCTTGGCCTGGGACCCCTGGGTGGCTCAGTCAGTTAGGCGTCTGCCTTCAGCACAGGTCACGATCCCAAGGTCTTGGGATGGAGCAGGCTCCTTGCTCAGGGGGGAGCCTACTTATCCCTCTGCCTGCCACTCCCCTCGCTTGTGCTCTCTCTCTCTCTCTCTCTCTCTGACAAATACATAAAATCTTAAAAAAAAAACAAAAAACATGTTGGCCTAAATGCAGATAGAGACAGAGGATTAGAAGCTGAGCTGTCTACTCACTTCCTCCCTTCTTCTCGGGGTGTCGAGGTGCAGCTTTTGAGGTCTCATCCCAAGTGAGTGGGAATCACTGGGGCCTGCCCACCTGGTGGACTCTGGGTCTAATCTCTATTACCTGAGACCTTCAGAGAACAGGTCCTCAGATGCCAGCCTTACTTCCATGGATCTTTCTTTCTAGCCTCCCACACACCAGCTTGGTATCCTTTGCTCTGTTATTGCTCACCAAAGCCTACACAATGATTTTTTTTTTAAACTTTTATTTAAGAATTTTCTGTACCCGAGATGGGTTTCAAACCCATGACCCTGAGATCAAGAGTTGCGTGCTTTTCCAACTGAGCCAGCCAGATGCCCCTGCACACTGGTTATTTATTTTTTTTAAGATGTTATTTGTTTATTTGACAGAGAGAGAGAGACAGTGAGAGAGGGAACACAAGCAAGGGGAGTGGGAGAGGGAGAAGCAGGCTTCCCACAGAGCAGGGAGCCCGATGCGGGTCTCGATCCCAGGACCCTGGGATCATGACCTGAGCCAAAGGCATACGCTTAACGACTGAGCCACCCAGGCGCCCTGCACACTGGTTTTTAAAAAATATTTTCTTCTCAGCTTTACTTTTCCTTCAAGTTTAGGATATAGTCGTTCCTAATGCTTTTAAATTTTATTTTGTTTTACATTTAATTTTGGAAATTTTCAATATATACAAAAGCAGAGAGAATAATATAATTGTACATATCCATCACCTGCTTCCATAGTCACCAACACTCTGACACTGTTATTCCATATACCTCCCCCCCTTTTTTTCTGATCATTTTAAAACAAAATAAAAATTAAAACATCATAAATACTTCTCCCAGGGATGCCTGGATGGCTCAGAGGGTTGAGCGTCCAACTCTGGATTTTGGCCCAGATCATGATCTCTGGGTCCTGGGATCCAGCCCTGAGTTGGGCTCTGCACTCAGTGGGGAGGCTGCTTAGATTCTCCCTCCCTCTGCCCCTTCCCCTGTGCACGCGCGCTCTCTCTCTCTCAAATAAATAAGCCTTTTATTTATTTTTAAAAGATTTTATTTATTTGACAGAGAGAGATCATAAGCAGGCAGAGGTAGGCAGAGAGAGGGAGAGGGAAGCAGGCTCCCCGCTGAGCAGAGAGTCCGATGCGGGACTCGATCCCAGGACCCTGAGATCATGACCTGAGCCGAAGGCACAGGGTTAACCCACTGAGCCACTCAGGCGCCCAAATAAATAAGTCTTTTAAAAGCTGTCTCCTTAAATGTTAGTTTTCATCTGTATGAACAAGTCCTTTGTAAAGAGTTCTTTGTAAAGAAATATACGAGTTCTTTGTAAAGAAATATAACCACGATTATATTTGGCATAATTAACAGTAATTCATTAGTAATTTTCAGTGCCAGTCTGTCTTTAGCTGCCTCCACTTGTTCCAAAGTACCTTTTCATGGGTGGCTTGTTCCAATCAGAATCCAAAGAAGGTTATTATTGTTACTCTTTTTAAATTAAAGTATAGTTGAGTACAATATTCTGTTAGTGTCAGGTATATATCATAGTGATTTAGTATTTTCATGTTACAAAATCATCCCCACGATCAGTGTAGTTACCATCTGTCACCATACAAAGTTACTGCAATATTATTGCTTGTGTTCCCTGTTACGTGCATTACATCCCTGTGGCTTATTTATTTTACGACCGCAGATTTGTACCTCTTAATCCCCTTCACCTCTTTCACCCGCCCAGCTCCCAGCTGGCCCTCCCTCTGTAACCACATCTTTGTTTCCTGTATTGATGAGTCTCTCTCTGTTTTGGTTTGTTGTTTGCTAGATTCCACACAGAAGGGAAACCATACGGTATTTCTTTCTCTGTCTCATTTCGGTTAGCATTATACCCTTTGACTCCATCCATGTTGTGGAAAATGGCAAGATTTCTTTCTTTCTTTTGTGGCTGAGTAATATTCTGGTGTGTCTGTGTGTCTCCCATCTTCATTTTCCACTAATCTACCAATCAACACCTAGATTGCTTCCATTTCCTGACTATTATAAACAACCCTGCAATGAACATAGGGGTGTACATATCTTTTCAAATTGGTATTTTCGTTTTCTTCAGATAAATACCCAGAAGTGGAATTGGTTATATATAGATTATGTAGTATTTCTGTTTGTAACCAATAATGGGGGGTAACCTCCATGCTGTTTCCCCACAGTGGCTGCACCAGTTCAAATTCCTATTAACAATGCACCCGGGCTCCCCTTTTTCCACATGCTCCAAAGTACGTGTTGTATTTTGTCTTTTTGATACTAGCCAATGAAGTTATTACTTTTTTTTATTTTTCAAAAATTTCTTTATTTTAAAGTGAGAGAGAGAGAGAGGACGGTGGAAAGGGGCAGAGGGAAAGGGGGAGAGTCTCAAGCAGACTCAGCAGCAAGCACGGAGACTGTGTGGGTCTTGAACCCATGACCCTGAGATCACGAACTGAGCCAAAACCAAGAGTCAGACGCTCAACGAGCTATGCCAACCAGGCACCCGTAAAGTTATTAATTTTTTTTTTGGAAGAGTGAAACAATTATTTTAGAGATTTTATTCATCTATTTCTCGGAGAGAGATAGTCCACAAGCAGGGGGAGCAGCAGGCAGAGGGAAAGGGAGAAGCAGACTCCCCGCTGAGCATGGAGCCCAATGTGGGCTCGATCCCAGGACCCCTGGATCATGACCTGAGCCAAAGACCGGCGCTCAATTGCTCAATCGACTGAGCCATCCACCTGCCCCTGAAGTTATTACTTTTAAAGTCTTTGTTGTACCTGTAGTTCTTTCCTCTTTTTTATTATGCATTTTTTCCTTTTTTTGGTCTTTTCTCCTTGATGAGTCTTGCCAGAGGGCCTGCCAACTTTGGGTTTTTAAATTTTTTTTTTTTTTTTTTTTTTGTGGTGGTTGTTCTCTTTTATTTTTGCACTTCCCTTTATTAATCCCTTCCTTATTTGGGGGATTGGCTCTATTAGTTTTCCCCCAACTTCTTGAGTTTAACATCTTACTTTTAAAGATAAATAAATTTCTGGGGCAGCTGGGGGGCTCAGTCGGTTGAACATCTGACTCTTGATTTCAGTTTGGCTCATGGTCTCAGGGTTGTGAGATCAAGCCCCGCATCAGACTCTTTGCTGTGGGAGGAGTCAGCTTGAGATTCTTTCCCTCTCTCTCTGCCTTTCCTCCTGCCTATACACTTTCTTTCTCTCTGTGAGGTAAATCAATCTAAAAAAAAAACAATAATAAATTTCCCTCTAATAACTGCATTAGCTGTGTTTCATGAATTTTAACCTGTTGTATTTTTGTTATCCAGTTTTACTAATTTCTCTCTCTCTTTTTTAAGATTTTATTTATTTATTTGTGTGAGAGAGAGAGAATGAGAAGGGAGTGGGTCAGAGGGAGAATCAGACTCCCCGCTGAGCAGGGAGCTCAGTGCATAAGCTCCATCCTGGGACTCTGGATCATGACCCAAGCAGAAGGCAGTCACCCAACCAACTGAGCGACCCAAGCGCCCAATTTTACTAATTTTTTAATTTCTTTTTCTTTCACTTGGCACAATTTAATTTATTTTTTCTTCCAAATTTGTATTTAAATTTGGGTTAGTTGACATATAGCATAATACTGGTTTCATGAGTAGAATTTAGTGATTCATTACTTAACAGCACCCAGGGCTCATCATAAAAAGTGCCCTCCTTGGGGTTCCTGGGTGGCTCAATCGTTAAACATCTGCCTTTGACTCAGGTCATAATCCTGGGATTCTGGGATCAAGCCCCATATCGGGCTCCCTACTCAATGCAAAGCCTGCTTCGTCCTCTCCCACTCCCCCTGCTTGTGTTCCCTCTCTCGCTGTCTCTCTCTCTCTGCCAAGTAAATAAATAAATAAAATTTAAAAAGTGCCCTCCTTAATGCCCATCATTCATCTAGCCCATCCCCCACCCACCTCCCTCCATTAACCCTCAGTTTGTTCTCTGTAGTTAAGAGTCTCTTATGGGGGGCGCCTGGGAGGCTCAGTGGATTAAGCCGCTGGCTTCGGCTCGGGTCATGATCTCAGGGTCTTGGGATCGAGCCCCGCATCGGGCTCTCTGCTCCGCAGGGAGCCTGCTTCCTCCTCTCTCTCTGCCTGCCTCTCTGCCTACTTGTGATCTCTCTGTCAAATAAATAAAAAAAAAAAAAAAAAAAAAGAGTCTCTTATGGTTTGCCTCTCCCTCTCTCCTTCTCTCTTGCTTTTCCCTTCCCACACGTTCTTCTGTTTTGTTTCCTAAAATCCACATATGAATGAAATCATGTGGTATTTGTCTTTCTCTGACTGACTTATTTCACTTAGCATAATACATTAGCTCCATCCACATCATTGTAAATGGTTAAGATTTCATTCTTTTTGATGGCTCAGTAGTATTCTGCTGTGTGGATATACTACATCTTTTTTCTTTTTTTTTAAAGATTAAAAAAATTTTTTTAAAAGATTTTATTTATTTATTTGACAGAGAGAGATCACAAGTAGGCAGAGAGGCAGACAGAGTGAGAAGGAAGTAGGCTCCCTGCTGAGCAAAGAGCCCGATGCGGGACTCGATCCCAGGACCCTGAGATCATGACCTGAGCCCAAAGCAGATGCTTAACCCACTGAGCCACCCAGGCGCCCCTACATCTTTTTTTCTCTTAAGATTTTATTTTTTTATATTTTTGTTTGAGAACGAGAGAGTGTATGTGTGCCCACATGCACAGGTGTGGGCGAGGGGCAAAGAGAGAGAGAGAGAAGGGGGCTCCTTGCTGAGCAGGAAGCCCTACTCAGGGCTCCATCCCAGGACCCTGAGGTCATGACCTGAGCTAAAAGCAGACGCTTAACCAACAGCACCCCCCTGGTGCCCCGATATACCACATTGTTTTTATCCATTCATCAGTCAGTGGACACTTGGGCTCTTTCCACAATTTGGCTATTGTTGATAATGCTGCTGTAAACATGTGCCCCCTTTGCCCTGTGCCCCCTTTGAATCTGTATTTTTGTATTACATATTTCTTAATTTACTTTATAATTTCTTATTAATGCACATTATTTTTGTTGCCTTTTTTTTTTGGTAGCGTGTTGGTTTCTCAAGGTGTGAGTTATGTTCAGTATTTCTTTTTTCATTTCGTCGCACAGTCGTCTCCCTTTGCTGATGTCTAACTCCATGGCACTGTGGTTGGAGAAGATAGCTTTGTGTGATGCCCGTCTTTTCAGATCGATGGAGCCTCTTTTTGTAGCCTTATATGTAGTGCCTACTGGAGAATGTTCTGGGTACACCTGAGAGGAGTGTGTGGCCTTGTAGCCTGAGATCCTGGGGAGTGTGATAGTCCTCCTCAGGAGGCCGTGAGGAGTCTTCTGTGGCCCGTACAGGATTGATTCTTGTGCATTTTGTGTGTGTGCTGAGGTCGTGTTTGTTCCTGGTGTGCTGGGTGGGGCTTGGCCGTGTCAGCCATGAAGTTTTCTCTTTTCAGTGTGTCCGCGGGTACAGAGCCCCTGGAGCAGCTGGGCTCGGCGCTGAGGTTCCGTTCCAGCTTGGACAGCGACCCCATGTCAGGGTAAGGAAAACCTGCAGGCGGGGTCCGTCTTCCTGGTGGAGGTGACAAGGGTCTCAGTGGGCTAGAGTGAGGGCTGTGAGGGCTGGGATGCCACAGAGGCATTGTAGTGGGGCCCCAGAGTAGCTGACCAACGGGTTCCTTGATCCTTAGGTTGGAAAGTCGAGTCCTCATCATTGTGGACTGGGGATGGGGGGCCGTGGTTGACGGTTGAAAGGCCAAGTGGAGGGGGTCTGTATTGACCCAGGTGATGGGGTGGGCCCTGGTGACTGATGGGGAACGAATGGTGGTCGTGGAGGTGGTGGTGGTGACGGTGAGATGGTGACAGTGACGGGGTGATGGTGACGGTGACAGGGCGATGGTGATGGTGACAGGGTGATGGTGGTGACGGTGACAGTGATGGGGTGATGGTGACAGTGACAGGGCAACGGTGACAGTGGTGGGGTGATGATGGAGACAGTGACAGGGCGACGGTGATGGTGACAGTGACAGGGCAACGGTGACAGTGACGTGGCGATGGTGATGGTGACAGGGGAGTGGTGGCGACAGGGATGGGGAGATGGCAGTGACAGGGATGGTGTGACCGTGGTGAGGGGATGGGATGATGGTGGCAGGGTGGTGGTGGTGACCATGACAGGGCGATGGTGGGGCAGGTGGTAAAGATGCTGGGATACTGATACGCCTGGTCCCTGTGTCAGGGCCCTTCTGTCAGGGGCCAGGGAACAAGGCTGTCTCCCAAACCTCAGTTCCCTTGGCCAGGCTCCCTCTCTGTCTTGTTGCCACCGTGACGAGGTGTTGTACGCACCCTTCACGTGGGCGGAGCCAGCGTGCAGCCACGCGTGTGTTTTCCTGGTGGGGTCTGTTCCACGTGCTGCCTGCCTCAGCCCTGGTGGGTCTAGAAGCCCCCTCAGGAGATCTGCCCAGGGCTGGTCGCCCCTTGGGAGGAGGACCCTTGGGGCCCCGGGCCTGCGCGGGAGTCCAGGTGTGCGCCTGTCCTTTCTGCCCTGCGGGCCTGGGTGGGTGCAGGGTCTCACTGGCCACAGTGGAATCAGGACAGGGCTCCCGGGAGGGGGCAGGGAAGAGGTACAGCCTGTGGGCCCTCCTCAGAGCCCAAGGCCCTCCCATCTGCGGGCGGGTCCTGCGCCCATGGCTGATGGGAGAATGACACCCTGATGAGCCCCTCCCTCCGCCTGCAGGAGGCGCCCTTCCTTGGCTGAGTCCCCATAGGACCTCCTGCTGTCCGGCCAGCGTAGGCCTGGGGTAGCCCCGGAGTGGGCCTTGTCCTGAGGACAGTGGAGTGTTCTGGGCAATGCTGGTCTAAGCGGTGTTTAGGAAGGAGGCCATTCTGGCTGCTCCAGGGAGGATGAGGCTGGGAGGGGGTGGCGGCCATGGCTTCCCAGTCCCAGGTGTTGGGAGGCTGGAGGGAGACTGGGCTTGGTACAGGGAGGTGAGTGCCTGGCCTCTGCCCTGGTGACAGGAATGGAGGTCCAGGCCTGTGAGAGGATGTGGGACCAGAAGGGGGGCCAGGGTGAGGGGCTCAGGTTGGGTGGCAGGAGTGTGCCGAGGGCTGAATCTGAAGAAGAGCCTTGGGAGATGCTGAGAGGGAGGGTTCGGAGAAGCAGAAGGAAAGAGGAAGATGCGTGGGCTGTGGGCTGTTGAGAAATGTGGACTTCCTACCACAGAGGCCGTGGCACCCTTGGCAGGATCCGTTCAGTGCCGCGGACTGAGGAGTGAGCTGGGAACGTGTAGGGTGAAGTGAGTGTGAAGGCTTCAGGGAGCCACTGGGCTGCGAACTCCAGACAGGAGTTGGAGGAGGAGTCAGGGTGAGGAGAGGGGACAGAGGGGACATTGCAGAACCAGGTCTCCGAGGGGCATGGGAGGAGAGGCTGCCGGGGCTGGTGGTCGCAGCGAGGTGACTGGGTGAGCGCAGGAGCACCTGTTCCTGCCTGAGGTGTGCGCACAGAACAGGGGCTGGTGGGAGGTGTGCACGTGCCTATGTGTGCTGCGGGTGCCTGCTGCCTCCCACCCCGGCTGTCCTGCCCACTGGGGAGCGTGGGTGACGGCAGTCGTGCTGCCCCATTTCTCCCTCCCTGCCTTCTGGCCAGCGCCCCTGTGTCTTGCTCAGCACCTGCCCTATACAGGTTTAGGGCTTGGGAAGCAGCCAGAAGGGCAGGGTCACCAATGACACATCTGTGTGCTGCCCTGTTGGCCAAGGGCACTGTCTCTCTGCCGGAGTGTTGGCTCTGTGGTGGGGTTCAGCCCCTGCTGCCCAGGCCATGGCTGGAGCTCCAGGAAAGCTTCAGTGGGGGAAAAAAAAACCCCACAGAGTTACCTCTGTGGGTAACTCCTTGGGTTCTGCAAGAATGAGGCCCCAGGTCAGAGCACAGGGACCCAGAGGAGGTCTCCTCTGCCTGTCACAGCCTCCGTGGGTGGTGTCTTCCCTCCACGAGGGCCCTCTGCTCCCTAGCGTGTGGCTGTGTTAGGGCCTGAGGTTGGCCCAGGTCTTCTGAAGCCTGCTCCCTAACTTGGGCGGGTGAGCCCCATCCTGCCCTGTTGAATGGTCAGTGTCTGTGTCCACTCTTGGCTTGTACGTTCCCCATGTGCATACAGGGTCCTCGGTCCCTGTCATGGTTCTTTTGGACCCTAATATCATTGTCCTTTCCGGTTCCTTGCTACTCCTGGGCAGGATCGACGTGTGTTTCAGCATCTGAGTGGTAGAATGCATGGCTGCAGGCCCCAGGCAGGTGGCTGCTGGCCATGACTGCTGTGAGTGACGGTGTGGGAGAAAGGCATGCAGGTCCCTTAGGTGCGGTGGGGCCGTAGTACACCTGTCCCAGCCCTCCCAGCATCCTTTGTGCGGCTCTCACACCCACAGAGTCATGGCCGGTCCACCGCCTTGCCAGCATGATGGTGAAAGTGCTGTTGTCCCCACTCCAGAGAGGGTCTTCCCCAGTCCCTACACGAGAAGTCTTCAGCCTTCTAGAACCACGCACTTCAGTCCTGCACACTCTCTGCTTGGGCTGATTCTGCTTTTTGAACTTGGCCTTTGGACTGTCTGATCTGGGAGGTAGCACGAACGTTGGGAAACCCACTCCTTCCTCTCAGAGGCATGGTTCCACTAGAACTGTGGCCTTGGGTACCATAGGCCCCTACCACACTCTGGAACCACCCCTCAAATATTGCCCTTCCTCAGAGCATCATGCCTGGCTGCCCTACTGGGTGCTGCCCATGGGGTCTCTGTGTGAATTGTCATCCATCAAATCCCTATTGAACACACACCGTGTGCTCAGTGCCAGAGATAGAGCGATGGCCCTAAGCCGGTGCAGTCTGTGCCTCTGTGAATCCACAGGCTGGAGGCAAGTTGCATGTTAATCAAATGCTCACAGAGTATATGTTTGTAAACTGAGGGAGACAGAAATTTAGTTCCGTCAGAGCATTTATCAAGGAGAGTCTGAACTTATCTGGATGGTCAGGGAAGATGTCCCCAAGGAAGTGGTATTTTGAGCTGAGTTCTGAAGGATGAACAGGAATTAATTACATGGAGGGCAGACCAGGCAGGAGGAACTATATATGCAAAGGCCCTGAAGTCAGATTATAGCATGGTGCTTTGAAAAACTGGAAGGAAGGTGATGTGGCCAGAGCACAGAGAACAAGGTGAGGTGGGAGTTCCAGACCACACAAGTTTTATTTTTTTTATTTTTAAAATTTTTTAAAAAGATTTTATTTATCTATTTGACAGACAGAGATCACAAGTAGGCAGAGAGGCAGGCAGAAAGAGAGGAGGAAGCAGGCTCCCCGATGAGCAGAGAGCCTGATGTGGGGCTCGATCCAGGACCCTGAGACCATGACCCGAGCTGAAGGCAGAGGCTTTAACCCACTGAGCCACCCCAGCACCCCCACAACTTTTATTTTAATAGACTTTGTTAACTAAAGATATTTTTAAAATTTTGATTTTATTTTTTAAAAATTCAGTTAGTTAACATATATTATTGGTTTCAGAGATAGAGGTCAGTGATTCATCAGTTTTGTATAATATTTATTAACTAAGGATGAAAATTTGTTTTATTTTAAGTTTTACTGTCTGGTGAGACAAATCAGATTTTTTTTCTTTTATTGTCAGCTATCATATATATGTGTGTGTGTATATATATGTGCATATGTATATATATCTATATGCACCCACACACAGAAAATTACACAGATGATTTTTTTTTTTAGGACTTAAAAAAAATTTTTTTTTTAGGGTTTTTTTTTTTTTAGGACTTAAAAAAATTTTTAAATGATCTCTACACCCGATGTGGGGCTTGAACTCACAACCCTGAGATCAAGAGTCGCATGCTCCACCGACTGAGCCAGCCAGGTTCCCCAGATACACAGTTTAACAAGTAAATTATAAATCAAATTCCTGGAGCTACGGGAGCCATAGAAGGTTTTTGAGCGGGGGTGACATGATCAGACCAGGCAGGTTGGCCAAAGGCACTTGAAGAGGCTTCTGCGTCATCCTGGCGAGACAGGCTAGTTGCTTGGAGCATGCGCTGGTGGGAGAGGGGAAGCTGAGGGGATTCGTGTGTCATTCCAGGGGCCCCCAGAGCTGCTGGTGGACCTAGATCGCTGAAGGTGCCCATCAAGGAGGACAGCTGCAACAGGGTTGGCGGGCTGAGCAAGAGTGTGGCTCCGTCCCCCACACCTCGGATCCCAAGGCAGCGTCTGGACAGGAGGGTGGACAGCCATGGTGCAAAGTCAGGCCAGGGCAGGGCAGGCGAGGCTGGGACAGGGGCCACTTTGGAAGGACCGCTGGACGGCCCTGGCTTCCCTCCCTGCTCTGGCCCCCCCCCCCCCCCCCCCCCCCCCCCCCCCCCCCCGGCATTGCTGGGCCTTGCTGTGTCTTTAAGGGCTCTGCGCTGACGTCAGAGATGGGGGGGGCCAAGATTTGCTTTCCTTTCCTCGAAAGGGGAGGAGTTTGGAACTGAGTGGCCCAGGATGGAAATAGGGGAAGTCCAGGGCTGCTGGAAGCCCAGAAGTGAAGGCGGAGGCTAACATGGGGTGAGCTTGGGCGCCATAGTGTGTGTGTGTGTGTGTGTGTGTGTGTGTGTGTGTGTGTGTCCCCATTCCTTGGGGGCAGCAGCGGGTCTGGGAGGTGCTTGAGTCCCGGGCAGGTGACGCGCAGTGGCCAGTGGCTTCTGGTTTGTGAATGCAGTTGTGTATTTTGGAGTCCTCAGTGTGAAAGGTCTGTCACTAGCCTGTCCCTGGGCTGTATGGGGCCCTGCTGAGGTGGTGCTGCCCCTCTGGACTGTGAGGGGAAGCCCCTCCACCCAGGGCTGGGGTGGGGTGGAGTGGGGTACCCCCCACCCCTGCTTTCCCCTGAGGCTTCAGTGAGAAGGCTCCACGCCCAACGTGGGTGGGGCTTGAGCTCACGACCCAGATTGAGAGTGGTCTGCTCTACTGGCTGAGCCAGCCACGTGCCCCTCCTTACACGTTTGAATATTCTAGGTGCTGTCGTCAAGCGTGTTTCTTTTCTTAGAGTTTGGTCCCTAGCAATGGAGGAGGAGAGCAAGGGACTCCATCTGCCCTTGAAAGTCAATGTTAATGAACTTCCTGTCCGGGGCCTGCCCTTTCTTCTTTTTTTTTCTTAAGATTTTTTTTTTAACTGTTTATTTATGAGAGAGAGAGTGAGAGCAAGAGCAGGGAAAGGGCCAGAGGGAGAAGCAGGCTCCCCGCTGAGCAAGGAGCTCCATGTGGGGCTCGATCCCAGGGCCCTGGGACCATGATCCGAACCAAGGGTAGAGGCTTAACTCACTGAGCCACCCAACACCCCTGGGCCTGCCTTTTCTTAAAGCCCCTCTACTCTGCTATGGTCCTCGCTGAGGGGCTGGCATCAGGCAGGGAGGCCTCCTCTTCCAGAAGGCAAGCTTAGCTCTAGCACCCCCATATCAGCCACCTGGCTCTGCTTACCCACTTGGCCTCCTGGTCAGAGTGTGGGAGCCCAGAATATATGCGAACTCCTGGCACGGTGCTGGGCACCCAGTGGGCTCCCTGTCACTCCGGGGGGCCTGTAGCCCCTCTCTGAGGCCAGTGGCGGGGCTGTGTTCCCTGTGTGCCTCTCCTCACTGTTCTGGGCACACTGGCCTCTGCTCTCCCGGGATTTCTCCCCTGCCTCTGTCCCTTGTGCTTCCATTCTCCCTCAGCGTCTGCCCCCTGCACTGAAGGGTGGGCTCCCAGGGGCCGTGAGCTGGTTGGTGTTGCCCCAGGGACTGGCTTGAGCCACGTGCTTGAAGACCTGTTGCTGAGTGGTTGGGGTGAACAAGATGGGTGTGTGATCGGGAGACCCTCAAGAGGCGGGACACAAGAGGGGTAGACGCTGGGTGAGGTGCTTTACACAGACTCACGAAACAACCCCCTTTTACACTGAGGAAATGGTCGGAAGGAGGTTCAAGCTGCCCCACCTGGAAGTTGCCCTGTGTGGCCCAGAGTCTCCTCTGGCAAGAAGGGTGCTCCTGGGAATGGTGGGAGGTGGACGGCTAGGGCGGGGCTGGGGCGAGATAGGCCCTGGGTCACGGCCGGCTCTTTGGCAGGTTTGGGGCAACGGTAGCCATCGGCCTGACCATCTTCGTGCTCACTGTCGTCACGGTCATCATCTGCTTCACCTGTTCCTGCTGCTCTCTCTATAAGATGTGCCGCCGGCCACCGCGTCGTAAGCACGCCCACCCCCTCTCTGGTCCCCCCCTCCCCCGGGACCCTGGGTGCGCAGGTGCAGAGCCCAGGGGCAGGGGGGATGTTGCTGACCAGGGCCCTGGCTCGGCTAAGCTGGAGTGAGGGGGGCTTGGTCCTGACTGGGATTCTCTTTGCAGCGGTGGTCACCACCACCACGGCCACGACAGTGGTGCACACCCCTTACCCTCAGCCTCCGAGTGTGCCCCCCAGCTACCCAGGACCGACGTACCAGGGCTACCACCCCATGCCCCCACAGCCAGGGATGCCAGCAGCACCTTACCCGACACAGTACCCCCCGCCTTACCCTGCCCAGCCTATGGGCCCCCCAGCATACCACGAGACACTGGCTGGTGAGTACCACTGCCAATGCCAGCCCTGCCTGGCCCCCCACATCTCCTGCCACTGTCCCCTCGTGCTGCAGTCCTCCAGGTGCACAACCAACCGGTTTCCTCTTCTGTTTTCAGGAGGTGCGGCCATGCCCTACCCTGCCAGCCAGCCTCCTTACAATCCGGCCTACATGGACCCACCGAAGGCAGTCCCCTGAACATGTCCCTGCTTCTCTGGCTGCCCCTTGGGGTGTGCGTGTGTGTGTGTGTGTGTGTGAGAGAGAGAGAGAGAGAAAGAGAGAGAGAGAGAAGATGGGTATGAAGGCACGGTCTTTTTCTCCCCATGCGTGGTGTTTGTGTCCGGTTTGTACACGAGGCTTCTTGTGATGCCAACATGGTGGGGAGCAGTCCTTGCCAGAGTTGCTGGGACCCTACTTCATTCTCTTCCTCACTTGAAATTGTGCTCTTTCGAAATCTCAAAATTCAAAGACTGGGAGTTCTTTCCCATACCATCCCAGGGAGACCAGGTCGGTGGGGCTTGCCATGCCAGGACAGTGAGGCTTTTTGTGGGCAACGTGCCCATGTGTTCTGGTTTTGGTGGAGTGACTAGCCATTGCTCAAGGCCATGGCCTGTCCCCAGGGTGTGGGGTACTCTTCGAGGAACCAGAGCCATCATGGCGTGGGGGTGAGGCTTGGGGCCCGGCTAAGCAGACACCCCGCAGTGCCAGAGCCTGCGCCGTGGCCAGCAGAGGGCGGACAGCCTCCGGAGACCGAAACACTTGAGGCAGAGGCTCGGCCACCCGAGCGCGGTCTGCCTGGACTGTCCCTACATCCTCCCTGGGGACCAGCTGGAGGGCCACGTCCACCCACGGCTCTGGCTGCCCACCCCCACCACAGGGTGGCAGGGCAGCCTCTGTCCACCTGCACACTCAGGTGTCCTCCCTGCAGTGTTCTTGTTTTCCTTTTAGCCAAACATTTTGCCTGTTTCCTGTTTCAAAATGTATGTGATCGTTTTTGTGAGGCTGGACCTCCTGGGTCCTGGAAGGAAATTGGCCCACAGTGGAGAGGGACCGTCAGGCCTCTGATAGGCCTTGCTCCTGACCCCAGCTTCACAGAATAGCCAGCTCCTGTACCCTAGTCCACAGTGTGTCCTGGCACCTAGGGCACCTGGGCCAAGGGGCCATCTGGACCAAAGGTGGAAGGGGGCCCTAGGTGGCTGCTCTAGCCCAGACATGAATACCTCGGTGTTCCCTGTCCCTCTGTTAATATCTCACCAGATCTGTCTTAGCTTTGTACCTGTTGAAGTGTTTCTGAGAGTCTAGGGTCTGCACCTTTGTTTATAATAAATGCAAACATTTGGGGCTGCCGCCTTCTTTCTTCAGAGCCTGGATGCTGGGAGTGGGCATTAGGCCATGTGCCGTCTTCATGCAACTCTTGGATTTCCATGTCTTTCCTGGGCTCAGACGTCTGACCATCTTGCTAGGGAGGGTGAAGGACGGACTGTGCCACCCTCTGTGTCCCCCTCCCCAGGTCCCTGAGTGTGGGCAGAGGTACAGGTGGCTCCTCTAAGGCTGCCAAGGAGGGTAGAGGTGAGTGGCTACTCAGTGCTGGAGGGGAGGGGGTCTTTATTGGTCAGACTTTCCTCTTGGCCTACTGCCCAGGTGTGGCCAAGGAGAGCCCATACAGCATGGCTAGTGCCAAGGTGAGGAAGGCCAGCAGTCCCAGTGGGGCCAGCAGTCCCTCCTTGGGTGAGGCTCCAGGGCCCTCCACTGAAGGAACGGCCTTGGGCTTCCTGCCCCTGCCCAGGTTGGCACTAGTGTCCCTGGCTCTCGCCAGGGCTTTAGTGGCCGTGGTGGCAGATGGCCTTGGGTTGGTTCCAGCAGAGGCTGTGACCCCGTACATGGGCTTGACGGTGCTGAACGGCCTGGCGTGTGCATCCACCCACTGGAGCAGGGCCCGCGGCCTCCACTGACAGATGCTGAGCAGGGTGAGGACGTCACTCTCGGCCATGTGGGAGTCCGGGGGGGCCTGGCCGTACAGGCGTGTGTAGACACTGCCCAGACTGTAGCTCTTCCGTGGACCATGCTCTGAGGGGCTGGCAGCATGCTCCAGGGCCTTCAGGGCAGCAATGCTATCCACACAGAGGGCACCATCCAGAACACTGGCAAGGCCTAGTACAGCCAGCTCCGCCTGGAGCAAGGGGAAGTCGTAGCGGTCGCCGTTGTGTGCCACGAGGCACCAGGGCTGTGGCTGGCGCTGCAGGAAGGCTCGGAGTAGGCCGGCCAGGTCGGCGTCGAAGCATAGTCGCCCGTGTGTTGCCAGTAGGGCTGTGCTCAGGCCTGTGATCTTGCCAGCTTCTGGGCTGCAAGCCTTCCCTGGAGCCACGCACAGAGAGAGCTTGTCCAGCACCCGGGGTGGTGGGGGCACTGTGGGAGGCCCCTGAGTAGGGGGTGAGCTCTCCAGGGCACATCTGTGGACAGCCAGCAGGCACAGCTCCGTGACCTTGGGCTGGGAGGAAGGCAGGCCAGTGGCCTCCAGGTCCAAGAAAATGAGGGTCTGCACGGGTCCCAGGGCTGGGGCCTGTGAGCCCATGCTGGGTACCTGCCAGGAGCCTGGGGAGGAGCAGGGGTGGGGAGTTGTGTATGAGTGCCCCAGTGGGAAGAGCTGAGGCAGGTGGGGTGGGGCACCTGAGCACATCTCTGGCCTTCCCCGCAAAGACCTGCACTGTCACACTGAGGGTGAGCTCTAGGACCTGACCTGTTTCTAGGGCAGGAAGCGAGAGAGGGTGGCATAGCTGAAACCACTGTCTTGGGGGAAGGCTTGGCTCCTCCCCTAGCACCCACCTAGCCTGGGCATAGGTTGGCCGGGAGGCTTTCCCCCACCCTGCCCCAACCCCATGGGGGTCCTCACTTACCGAGCAGCAGGCAGCAGCAGTGATTCGGGGTCTGGCTGGTTCTTGCTGCCGGCAGTTAGTGGCGGGAAGTGAAACTTAGTGTGAGCCTGCCTATGGGCTGTCCTGAGTGGGGCCCGCCTTGTTTGTCAGCCGGCCAGGTCTGTCCCTCCCCAAGCACTACCCCCCTCATGACTCCACAGAGGCCTCCGACCTACAGCTGTGGGCCTGCTGGCTGGCACAGTGCATCAGAGCCCTCACGACATGAAAGCCGGCCGGCAGGATAAGGGCTGTGGTGCCCAGCCCTTTGGGGAAGCCTAGTAGCAGGACTCTAGCCAGCCAGGGACCCCAGCTGCGGCCACTGTGCATCTCCCCTTGGCCCCACTTTCTCGGGTCTCCCTGCTGTAGGCCCCAGCTCCCCGCTGCCTCCTGCCTTGCCGCACAATGGTTTCTTCCCATGGCCTCAGCCCAAAGCGATGACTCAGGACAATTCCACAGGCTGGGCAGGGCTGTGCTCTTTCCTCAGGGCAGATTCGTTACCATGGGGACAGGTCTCAACTCCAGCCAGGCTTAGGAAGGATATCAGCCTTCCTTGGGTCTGGCTCCTGCTCCATCCCTCCCTCCCACTCAGCGACACAGGTCAGACTCAGGAAACATCACAAGGCTGGTGAGTTCTCAAACAGCCCTTCACTGCTTTTAATCTGATGAAGCGGAGGGGAAAATAGTGGTTCTGGTGCCACCGTGTGGCTCAATGTTCAGCGGCCTCAGCTGCAGTCCATCTCAGGGTCATCCACATCGGTTTCGGCGGCACAGAGGTCATCCAGGGCTGCCTCTGAGCAGAGAGAACAGGGTTCTACGGTGCAGGCCCAGAGGTGCTGGGCACAGGGGCGAGGGGGAAGACCCACCGCTCCTCCCCCACGCCCGTGGGAACTAACCAGTCCCTTCCACGCCCAGGCCTTGCTCCCTCAGCTACTGCAAGCAAAGTGATACAAAGGCAATTCAGACAGGGATGTTTCTGGAAAAACCATGGCTGCCAGGCCAACTCGACAGATACAAGCAAAGGCAGCCTGCTATGCTCCGAGAGGAGCCAGAGCAGTAAGGCAAGTAGGACCCCAGCGCGAGCCAAGGCTGGAAGGAAGACTGCTGACTTAAGGCCAGGAAGTCTGACCTGTCCATGAACTTCAGGGAAATACCGTATGCGGGCTGGACAGAGAGGGGTCCTCTTGCTGGCTTACCTTCACAGTCTGCCACGTCAGGAAGCCCTCGAATCAGCATGCTGACCCCTGGCATCACCTGGTCATACTGATGCAGGACCTCCACACAGTGCACAGTGAAGAGCTTGTCCTTCTGGGACAGGCCGTGCAGCAGGAGCACCGTGTCCCGCAGGCACCGCACTGTCCGTTTCTGCTGGTCCGTCCTCGGTGGCCCCCCAGCCCTCCGCACTGTCAGCCACTGTCTGTGCAGCATCACCGTGAGTGCTCGGACTGCCTGCAGGGAGGGCAAAGACTGAAGCTGGGTCTCAGGGCTCCTGTACCCTACTAACCTGCTCAGCTGGACAGTACCCTTCCTAGCCACGCCAGGTGAGAAGGGTTCTGAGCAGGGGCATGAGGTTTAGAAGGGGCAGGGGGCCCCTGCATAGGATCGCCTCATCCCCCGACTGAGCTGCCAGGCTGCTGGCCCCCGTGCACTCACCTCCACGTTGCACTGGCAGTTAGAGCCAGTGACTGGGGAGGAGGGACTCTGCACACCAAGCTTAGCCAGGAGCCACACAGCCTAGAACAAGAACAGACTGTTCCATATGTGGTAGAATGAGACCCTGATCACAGTGAGGGCTTTCTAAGGCTTCTCCGAGTGCTCCAGTTGCCTTAGCAACTGCCTGTCTGTACAATGGGGTCCGAGAAATGGTCCTGTGGGACCTTCCCAGGCTAGATTCAGGGACAACACCTGTGTCTCACCCGAGACCCACCTGCCTCTAGGCCCCAAAGCCAGGGGTGGGACCAGTTCTCAGGCCACTCTGACAAGTTCCAGGACACCCTGGGGTCCACCTTTATTGCTTGTGTAGTGTGGAGCCCCCAAACTGAGTTCCCTTTGTTAGCAGCTAGGTAAACTCTTGTTGCCAAAATGAATGAAAGCTCTGTTCCCCCCAGAAGGAGGAACAGAGGCCCTGAGGTGGCAGGGCGTGGGGGGTGGTAAGCAGGTCACAGAAGGGGCTCTGGAAATTTTACCTCTTGTTCTAGCTGAAGCCACTGTGTGTCCGCGGCTGCTTTGTCAGGCCTTGATGTGATGTACATGTACAGCAGCAGGAGGAGACAGCCTTCTGAAAAGGACGCCCCACCTCTCACTCAGGGTCCCCCTTCTTACCCAGAGCCCAGGGCACAAGCTGCAGAAGCCGTCAGGAGGCCTCTGACCTGTCCCTGCTCCCACCCTCGCTGCCAGCCTGCAGCGGCAGCACCCCCCCACCCCGCCCTGCTCTACCTGAGCGGGAACAGAGCTGGGGCGCCAGTTTCTCATGGTCTGCCAGGAGAGAGAGGAGCTCGACAGTCAGCAGCACGCTGGGCAGGGGGCTCTCAGGGCTGAGGCACTGTGGCAGCACAGGGAACACACACTGGAACCTACAGCACAGGGGCCCAGAGAGAGGGGACACTGATAACCCCATCCCACAACTCACCCTCACTCTTCACCAGAGGGAACGGGACATTTTGAGCAGGCGATGAGAGGAGGAGCTGTGGTTCAGACCTGGGTTCAAGTGCTGGCCGACTACCACCTGCTTGCTAGGACATCCGCTTCCTGTGAACCAGTGGGTACTAGCCTCCGCTGCCATAATGCTGTGGCTTAGAGAGGACAGGCCCTAACCCGGCCCCGTGCCACCTGTAGATGGGGGCCACCTCCCTGTACCTGGAGTGCCTGGCTTCGACACTGCTCCTGGAGCTTTCCTACCTTAACTTGGGTGTGAAAGTTACAAGCCTACGACCCAAGGAGTGGCCAGGTTCTAGAAGTGACAAATGCAGACTTGGCTAGGGCTGGATTTTTTTATCACTTGCTGAGCAGACCGTTTTTGAAAACACCAGATAGGAGCAGGTGCCCCTTTGGAGCGTGCACGGGTGAGGGGCTCTGGGCATACTCTCCCCCAGGTCTCTCCGGCACAGGAACTTGGAACTAAGTCCCGAGACAACCGTCATTTGCTCAACCCACACAATCTTGTGGGTGGGGAGGGGGCACTTCTGTGTGTCCCCTTTCATGCATCACGCATCTGTAGCGTCTCACCACACACCACTGAGGGTTAAGAATATTTCTCAGTATGCCAATCAGGAAGCAAGTTCCCACTATTTGGGGTGAAGTCATTTCAGAGCAGATTCTGTTCAGTGGATAAGCTGCCAGTTCAGTCACCAGGGAGCATGGAACTTTGTGGGAAACTGGGATTTAACCTGGTTATTACCCACTTTCATCATTATAAGTGGTCTCTCGTCCTATTGCAAAGTCCCTGTAACTATCTGCAAGAAAAATCCATCTTTATATATGACACAATGGTTTCCAAATTATTTTTGGATAGCATCAGCCTTCTTTTAAAAAATTTTTTTCAAAGCCCCCGAACATGCAAGTCTTGTTCTGCTTGGAGCTGGGGATGAGACCTCTTTGCTCAAAAGCCACTGCCATCCCAGTACCGAGGAATGACCCAGTAACTGGGAATGACCTATGGCTACACCAGATATAGTAGGAAGACATGGGTCTGAGGGTTAGGGTTAGGGTAAAAGTGCCCTTTATGAGACCGCTGTCTGCCTGGCTACTTGTGTTGCCCTGCACACTGTGTTAGAGCCTTAGTGGCACATGTCCTTCGCTTTCATGCCAAGGTGAACAGGAAGCTGTGTGGTAGTGGGGTTCGGCCTGCAAGGATGTAGGAATTCTGACACCAAGAAGCACCAAGTGGGAGGTGGTGTCAGATCATAATCAAGGGCAAGTCAAGGAACTTGCCGAGCATGCTCTCTCCATTCATAGTCATGTGCTTACAGCTAGGTGTGGGGATGCAGGGCTCTGAGGTGTCCCCTGAGCTAGTGAACAGAAGGCACCTGTCTGGCCTATAGTAAGCATCCCCTGACTAGCTGTTTTGTCATGTTCTTGTGGATAAGCTCAACAGGGATGGAATGATGGTCTATCTACCAAGAGGACTGGTACGAAGTGGTTCCTGGCATTCATTCAATACCTATGAAACAAGCAACCAGCCCCTATGAGCTAGCTCTGTGCGTAGCCATAGCACCCACCACACGTGGGTGACGGTTCTGAACCCACCATGCTGCCCACAGCTCTGAGGACTACTGTTAGCATGGACTAGACCAGCCAGAATATCCTCTAATGGAAAGCAGGATCCAGAAGTGTTTTTAGGAGGCAAGTATGCTAAGCTCAGAGACTAAAAGCTTAAGGTAAGTACAGCCAGTGGAGTTACTTCCAAGAGGAACTGCCTTGGTGGTGTGCTGAGGGGGAGATCGGATTATCCTATGGGGGATGAGGTGAATGGTGTTTACAGTTCCTCCCGGTCTCAAGGCTCTGGAACCCCAAGTTAGGATTATGACTACAGTGTTCACAAGCTAGGTTCACTACACAACCACTTCCCACAAACCTTAAGAGGAGCAGGTAACCTATGACTTGTGCCAGAGTGGGGCATGGTGATGATGGGCAGATTCCCAGCAAGGTCAGCTTATGGGCTGCAGACCTACCCTACACCCTCTGCTTCCTTAGGGAACCCCACCAAACTTAAATGTGGTATGATTCGCGGTCTTCACCTGATCCATGGCCCAGGTTCAAGGCTCTTGGTTCAGCCTTTGTCTGTCCTGGGGACTGGATGCTTTTCCATGGCAGCTAAAAGCCTTCTTTCATCACATGTGTCTTTTGCTTACCTGCTGTACAGAGGCAGAATTAAGCCAAATAAATCACTTCCTTGGTTTTCCTAAATCACTTTCTTGGTTCTCCTACCACCTGGCCCCACTTTCCATTACTTCGGAACTCCTTGAATGAAGACTCACAACATAAAACCAATGCTTAGCACTGAGAAGTATAGATAAGTCAAGATTGGGCAAAGTATAAGGGCCATGGGATAGACCTCAAGAGGTCAGGTAAGACCCACAAAGAATCATGACGCCATGCTGTGTTGTACCTGGGCAGGAAATCAAAGGAAGCATTTTCAGTTAATTTCACCAAAATCGTAAGACACTGGCTCAGGACACTGGCTTGAAGGTGACCTGTTGCTGAAGAAGAGAAAGTCAACAGGTAAAGAAGCATCTTCAGTAGTGGGTGCTGGCCTTGGTCACTGGCAAGCCCCTTTGGGGCTGAGGACACATCCCCATGATCTTGTCTGTGAACCAGGCTCTGGTTTCCTTCCGTAGCAGCAGAATCCACCCCGGCATCGGACAGTAATCGGTGGACGACCGCTCCGCTGTGGCACACGAGGTGCTGAAGAACAGTAAGGGATGCTACAGAGAAGCCTTCCAGGTTACAAAGGGAGTCCTCGAGGCTGGCCTCTCCCCCAGAGCTCACGCAGGAGGAACGTGTCGGTGAGTCCCCAGGCGCTCCACTTCTCTTGGCTCCTGCCAAATCTTGCAGAGCCTGGCAGTGTAAGCCGATAAAGAACTGTACCAGGGGGAGGAGATGCACAGCTCCAGGAAGGTGGCAGAGTGGGAAGGCCCTTCTGCTGCCCTCTGCTGGGTCTCCATCACAGGCACCTTCATCCCGGGCAATGAGATTCAGTCCAGTGAGTGCCAGGTTCTGTGCTTCTCTCAGGGCCAATGACCCATCGCGAGAACCTGTGGTCCTCAGGCTTGAAATCCCAGTCAAGGTACTAGCAGTAAATACAGAGGAAAACACACAAGCATGAGATGAGAGACAAGGTCAAGGGCTTCAGTCAACCTGCCCGCCAAATTCTCTAGTTTCCCAAACTGCACCCCACCCCCGCCCACCCCTGCCATGGGCACATAGACCTCCCAGGCTGGCCAGGACCAGAAAGGGACTTGCTTCCTGGGAACTCCTTCCTAAATGAGCTTTTTAGGAGTCTGAGGCTTACCTGCCAAACCCTGGGGGCTGCAGCAGGGTACTCATAGGAGCCTCGGAACAACTGCTCAGGAGGTGGCACAGACCTAGGGATGACCCTGGGATCAAAGGCTGCTTCAGGAGAAGGTTTATCAAAATGGAACCTGCAGAAGACATGGTAATTCTAGAAGGTTCTGACAAGGGAGGCCTTTTCTAAGGCTTCAGAAGGAAAAGTGAAGGCTCCTTAAGACACTGTCCTCTACGCTGCCTTTCAGCTCCACTGAGATCCCTGTGGGTGCTGAGGGCTCTGGGACACACCTGCTTTGGCCCTGTCTAGTTTACAGTCTTCTGGTTAAGTCACAGACTACCACTCCCCGGGACCCTCTGAAGGACTGCCTGGGGTGCTGGTTCTCAAAGACAATTCAAAGACAACCGGAGCTGTGCCAGCCTCCTGCACGAGGGGCGGGGTGTTCTGGTACCTTGAGTGTTTGAGCTCTGCATCCAGCTGTCAATAAGACTTTTAGGGGATTCTTCTTGCTTTATGGAGTCACCTCCCAGACTGTGGCTCTTATTCTCTACAACTAGATAAAATGTGAATCAAAACTTGAGTGCGAAAGCAGAGGCATATCAGAAACTCTTGAACATAATGAGTTTTTAAACTTTTTTTTTTTTTTAAAGTAAACTCTACCCTTAATGTGGGGCTCGAACTCGTAACTCTAGGATCAGGAGTTGCGTGTTCTATGCACCGGACCAGCCAGGAGACCCATCATGAGTTTAAAACAGAAACTGTTCCACCTCCTCAACCTTGGAAACCTTGGACTAAAACAAGAGCCAGAGCAACTCAATAACCTTCACATTTTGCCTTTCTCATGGAAAACAGGAACTCATACAAGGAAAGGAAAGTTCCTTTATACTGGCTATGTTTCTGGCATGTTGAGTGGGGAGGTTTTAAAATACGCCTGCAAATTCTAGAGACACTTCTCTTCAAAAGGTGCGGCCTAGTTTCCTTTCCCTTGAACACGGCTTCTAACAAACAGAATGTGGCAGAAGTGATGCTATGGGACTTCTGCGGCTGGGCCAGAAAAGGGCTGGCTTCCACCCGGCTCTCTCTGGTCGGTTAGCTCTAGAGGAAGCCGTCCACCAGGTTATGAGGTTATCCAAGTAGCTCTGTAGAGAGGCCCACGTGTGGAGAACTCTGCTGCCAGTCATGTGAGTGAGCTGCTTTGAAAGAGATCTTCCAGCCCAGACAAGCCTTCGTGACTGCCGTCTCCACAGAGACAAACCATCCCCCACTGTGCTCTGTCGGCACTCTTGTTCCACAGAACCAGGAGAAATGCTCCTTGTTTTAAGCCACAAGTCTGAATAGCTCATTACACAGCGATGGATGAGAGACAGACTGACTTACCCTCTCTGCCCACCAGGGACTTGTATCCTGGCTCTGTCTGGAAGGGGTGGGGAAGGGACATGTTAGCACTAAAAGACTCCTTTGTAGGGAAAGATGGTTTTCCAAACTGTGGAGAACATGCTTCTGGCTTTACAGCCACAGAAGGGCTTTTCCTAGGACTGGAAAAAGTTAACTATGAAAGCAAAGTAATGATTCTGCTAAAACCATTTAAAATACCTGGTTATAAAACTTCTAACTTATTCACATGTTAAACTCTTTTCGTCTAGGTGCTTGGACCAAAGGTTTTATCTATTTTATATTTGTCATTTTTTATCAGGATAGCAGTGCAAAATTCAAGGCATTTTGTTCCAAATTGTTGAAAACCTCTTTCATCTCCATTTTCTTCTAATCACCCCAAAATACTGGCCTTAATTCTAGTCCTGTTTCCAATTCCACCCAAATACCTTATTAATGTGGAACAACCTCTTATTCAATAGTCCCCAGGGGCTGAATTCAGAGATTTTCAGTAGAAAGAGTGCCTATTAAAAGGCGTGTCGTGTCCTGCAACTTGAAAACCGAGCCAGTTCTTCGGTGCCAGGGTCTTGGTGTTAGAGAAGCAGTTTTAACCCTCTGAGCACATCAAGCAACGCCAGGACCTTTCTGTCAGAGATGTGTGAGGAGGTGAGGATGGACCCCCTCTGCTCTCCTGTCTGACCTGGACTAGGCAAGGCAAGGAGAGTTCAATTTCACACCCTGTCCATTTTGAGCAAAGACAGCAGATTGTCCAATACCAGAAAAAGACACCCTGACCCATACTGTTCAAATTTCAAGGCTGGTATCAACAGTGTGCCAGACTTCTCCGGCAGGCAGGGGGCAGGACAAGACCATTAACAAGCTGATCACATCTGTAGCAAAGGCGGGACGGTTGCACAAAAGTCCCAGGGCAGCAAATGAGAAAAAAGTTCCAAGTAGTTGGGACTGAAATACATTATACATGGGGCAAGATCAGTTATTTGAAACAAATTACATAAAAATGAAGACTGGCCCACCCCAAAAGTTCAGAGAGCATCTTTCCAGCCTTTTTTAGTCCTGAGTATACAGTCCTACAGAGAGGAAGCCCTCCTGGAGTGTGAGGCCTTTATGCTGTGATGCACCAAACCTTTCAAGCCTGATCTAAACCACCCTCAAGGCCTTTAGGAAAGAGGATCTGTGTTCAAATGGCAAAGTTTAAATGGCCTTCATCAAGATTAGCCTGACCTTATTCATACTTTCTATAAACCATGCAAAACCACTCTCTCTCCAGCACCATCGTTACCTGATATGGGGAATAGAGGGAGCAGCCAATTTATTTGCTCGTTCGCTGCTTTGAAGCTTTGTCCTTAATTCATTCATCTCCGCATCTTTAAACTGGAGTTCAGACTGCAATGATTGGAGCTGGAAGGCAAAAACAACATACTCCTGGTGACCCCATCTTACATGCAAAATTATCTCTGGACTTCAAATCTCAAGCTCATAAAGGAAAACAAACCATGAAAATAAGTATGAAAGTCTGATGCGACACAGTTGTCCTTTCTATCAAGCTTTTGCCCTCTTCCTGAAAGTCAGCATGGTATTCTAGAAAGACGTTTTGACCCGAACTATTGCGAGGTAGTGTGTGAGGGTTCAGATACCATTTCCTCAGCCTCTCTGAACTTTAGCTTATCTGTAACACAAATACCTGGCTTCACGGTTGGGGAGATTAAATAGGAAGGATGGACGTGGACTGCCCAGCCTGGAGCCTGGCAAGGTGCTGTATCTCACAGTGACATGTCAATCTTTTGATGAACATAGTGGCGTACGATTCCAGGTCTTCTTGAAAGTCTGGGCAGAGGATTTGGAAATGTTGCCCAAATCCCATGCAGCATGGGGAGACCTGCTCCGTCTTACAGCCAAGAGTAACTGCTGTGACTCCCTGAGCACACTCTCCGTGCCAAGTATAGTACCAGTCACAGCACTCCCGGCAAGTGCAGGGCTGTTTAAGTCTTACATCAACCCTTCTAGTTATTCCCTGGAACAGATAATGGAAATGAGTCACAAAGCTTAAGTCATTACCCTGGGGTCTCCACTCCTATGTGAGAAAGCCTGGATTCAAACTCTGGTTGGTCTGCCTACAACTCCCTGGCTCTTCCATCATGCATGTGGAGAGACAACTGTTGCTGTTAGTGCAGGGCACAGGTTAGTGCTTCTTTAAAGTTTGCTAATTTGCTGAGTGAATGGCAGAACAAGACCCAGGTCCTTGAGATTGAAGCCTTGGAAAGTGCTGAAGGAAAATGGTGTGACGTAAGGACACCTACTAATTTCTCCCTGGAACAGCAGCTCCCTGCCCCGATAAATAATCATTTCCCTACCTCTGTGTGATTTAAACAGGTGCTATCATCTCTGTGGTTGCAGTGACTAGGTCAGGGACAGGCGCCTGACTGAGGTCAGACCAATGAGAGCCCTGAGATGGTGGTGGTGGTGGGGCAAGTATTCAGTCTGCTTTGGAGCTATGAAATATGGGCCCAAGAGCTGCTGGAGAACATATCCTTTACCATAAGGATAGAGCCTGTCTATAGAGTAGACAGGAAAGACAAGTCACAGCAAGGCTTGAGTCATTCAAGGCCCCCACACACCTGTTTTTTCCCAGACTTAGTTATGGAAGTCAGTACGTTTTCTTTTGGCCCAAGCTAGGTCAATTGAGTTTCTAACCTACCAAAAAAGCTCTTACTTAAGCCTATTTCTGGAAAGTCTAAGCTATTGATTTGTTCCAGCCAAGACCAACTATCATAGCTACCACAGCAAAGCAGTTTCTTCTAAGTCCTTTTCCAAACCACATGCAGAGCCTGAAGAAAAGTATATGTAATTAACTGATAGCAGAAAGTATTTAAGACAAACAACTGTTGAAGTCTTCCTGGGAGATTTAAAGACACTTTGGTCATTGCTTCTAACAGAACTCAGTGAACAGGCAAAAAACACTTGTTCTTGTGCCCAGAACAAGAAAAAAAATTAAAAAGTTCACCTTTTTGGAAAATTCCTTTTCTTTGTCCCCAAGTGCTTGAGTTTTCTCTTGCTCAAGAAGGAAATGTGATCTTCTCTGTTCCTCTAGCATGGATTCTGTCTGATGCAGTGAGTCCCGCAAAATTTTTATTTCTCCATTTTTAATGAGGACTTCTTCTTCCATTGCTTTCATCTGTAAATCCCAAATCAATCTTGTGAAAAGCTTACAAGGGTAAATTACATATGTACTTGTATAGCTGTGGAGATGGAAAAAGCACATGTAAACCATGTTCTACAGACCAGAAGTCCCCAAATATATCCATACCAACTAGATGTCTCCATGGTCCACCAGGCCCATTCGTGGAACAGTTGACATTCAGCAAGCTAGCTTAAGGACACACTGTCATTCACACATACAGATTCTGTAGGTTCTTAAAGTATTAAACAATCTGGGTCACACACTTCACAGTTCCAGAATTTCACACTATATTCCTAGTTTTCCTAAGGACCTACAGATGGTCATATAAACGATGTCTGCTTTTTTGTAAAACTGCTAATGAAAACAGCAAACATTATGATGTATCCCCTGTATAAGACATATGCTATAAATCTGTCTCAGTGCTATGACAGAAAGTTTGTATCTCTTTTTGGATTTGGTATACACTGTTTCCTTTCTTGCCTAGTTGTTAGGAATCTCAGGATTTGGTTTCTTTCAGTCTGAATTTTCTGGCTCTCCCCAGCCTTCCTCCATTTTGTGGGGCTGAATCTTGAACTCTCGTTTTAAAGCATTTACATATCTTACTGTGCAATGCTTTATAACACATGCATAAGTGATTAAGTTAGCTATAAGAACCACAAGTTAAGTCACTTACCTTCTCTTTAAGTTCTTTGTATTGTGCCTGAAGTACCTCTAATTCAAAATTATCTTGAACTGGAACAAATTCTCTGTTTTTCCCTGCAGGAGTTTTTGACATCCCATCTAATCTGGGGACCTTATGAACATCTGTAAAAAACAGTTCCCATATACTTTTCAGAATCCAACATTTTCCCACTTTTGTCGGTCAATGCTGAAAAGAATCACTCTTGAAAGCAAATTAGAGAAAGTTCTAGTTAAAAAAAAAAAAGTAAAAAAAGTAAGAAGTTATTTTCCAACCTAAGAAAAGGAATCAAGCTCACAAATGATCCTTATAAAATAACAGATCCTGCCACTCCCCCCAACCCCCAATTTTAAGAGTCTCATCTGAAGGCTGAAAACATGTTGTGGGGACCTCACTGATCAGAAGTTGGTGATCTATTTTTCAACAATATTTACTGAGCACCTTTATCTACACCAACACCTACACCTACTGAGCATCTGGCACAATCTAGTCTCTAAAGGTACAGCGGTGAGCATAATGGATCCAGTCCTTACACTCACAGAGCTTATAGAACATTCAAAAATATTCACACAAATGCAAAATTACAACTGTGATAAGAGCTGCACAAAAGAACAAATATAGGAAAGCTTATCCAAGGGGGATTTGATCCAATAGGAATGACTGGAAGTCTTCCCAAGGAAGTGATGACTGAGCTCGGAGCTCAAGAACGAGCAGAATTTAAGCAGATGAGGAGGAATGGGGAAATGGATGAAAAGAACACCATGTACAAGAAACAGCAAAGAAGCAGGGAGAATTCAAGAAATGAAGATTGTGTAGCTCAAACTCAGAAAGAGTGGGAAAGGGCCAGGCCATAGTAGCTTTGCAGGCCATGGTAAGAATTTTGATCTTTTTTTTTTTTTTTTTTTAAGATTTATTGATTTATTGATTTGACAGATCACAAGTAGTTAGAGGCAGGCAGAGAGAGGGGGGTAGGCAGGCTCCTTGCTGAACAGAGAGCCGGATGCAGGGCTGGATCCCAGGACCCTGGAATCATGCCCTGAGCCGAAGGCAGAGGCTTTAACCCATTGAGCCACCCAGGCACCCCTCTTTTTTTTTTTTTTTTAAGATTTTATTTATTTATTTATTTGAGAGAGAGAGAGAGCACACAAGTAGAGAGGAGCAGGGCGAGGGGGACAAGCAGATTCCATGCTGAGCACAGAGCCCGATGTGGGGCTCAATCTCATGACCCTGAGCTGAAATCAAGAGTTAGAGGCTTAACCAGCTGAGGCACCCAGGTATCCCAGGATTCTGATCTTTATAATAGAGGCAGTGGGAAGTCATTAAAGGGCTTCAGTAGGGATGTTCACTTTTATCTGTGTGAGACACAGCCAGATTTGAGTTCTGTAAAGATCACTCTGGCTGTGGTGTAAAGTCTGACTTACAGGGAGTTGGGACTGGAAACGGGGAGAATTTATCAGATTATTGTCCAAACAGAAGCAGTGACTGTAACATAGATCAGGGAGATGGTAGAGATGATGCAAAAAGAATGGATTCCCGAGGTGGATTAAGAAGGTGAAGTTATAGGATTTGGAAAGGAATTAAATGGTCAAGGAAAGGGAACTATTGCCTTGTGCCTTCTGATGGAGAGTGGTGCTAGTCACTGTTGTACAGAATATTTAGCCATTAATGAACATCTTCTGAATGTCCACTCTGCCAAATGCCAGGCTGGCAATAGTGGAGAATGACAGGGTTTCCAGGAAGTGAATGTGTGGGATTTAAGATACCTGTGAGATACCCAAGTAGAGATGCAATGTGCCCTCAAAACATTTTCTGGGGCTCCACAAGACTTCATACCTTTCTCTAGCTAGAAATGTAGGCTCCTGAAGGAAAGAGGGTTTTTTTGTCTTTTGTTAATTGCTAAGTATGTTGCAGTTCCTAAGGTTTTGGGCACCTAGTACAACTTACTGGTTGTATAAAGGAATAAATCTCTTTCATCTCTTGCCCCGGCCAGGCCCCTCTCTTATGTTCTTGCGGCCCAAGCGGGAGTGGGGGTTGGGGGGGGGGGGGCGCAGTGGTATTCATTAGATCTAGAGCCTCCCAAACCTGTCACAGGAATGAGTTCCCATGTGTAGGTATGATTCTGATGGTGGAGGACGTGTTCTAAGGATCTTTGCTTAGAACCAAGAACTTCGTGGTCCAAACTTTATAAACTAAAATGTTAACCTAATTTTCTATATTTCAAATTGGCTGACATTCTTGATACATTTCTCCCCGAAATCAAAAGACCTTCTGAGGCACAACCACTGCTTAAAGGAAGCCATTCCTATATTTTAAGGAGGGCAGTGTGGGTGCAGGACACCGGGGCAGCGGTCTCTGGGGGGTTCCGAAGCCATCAGGGAGGTCTGGCGAGGTCTGCACCACCCTCCGGGGAAAGGCCCCGAAGCGCACTCACTGGACACGTCCCGAGCAGCGGCCGGGCACTGGCTCAGGGCCTGCGACGCGAGGGTGTCGAGTTCCTCCAGGTCATCGGCAGTGAAATCCCCGTGCGCGCCGAACGGGTCTTCGGGGTCCGGGACGGCGGCCGCTGGGAAGCCCCGGGCTCTCTTGGTCGGAGGGTGCCCGGTGCTGGGCGGAGGGCCAGGGCCAGGCGCCGGTAGCCCGCTCCGCCTCCTGCTGCTCGGCGCGGGGGTTCCAGCCATGCTTCCGCCGGCCACTGTCCGAGAGCACCCGAGGAAGGCCTGGTCGCCGCGAGGTCGGATCGCGGACCAACCGCCCGCGCGCCGCCGCTCGCCTCAGCCGCTAGGGCCACGCCCCCGAGCCCACGGGCCAATCGGTTGCCAGCCAGCGGGCGCGGAAGGATGACCTAATCCGAACGCGTCGCCGTGCTCCGCTGAGAGCGGGCTTTTCTCGGTGGAGTCCCGCCCCCCAGCCCAGCTCTGTTGGGCACTCTGGTACCGGTGGCCGGGTCTCCGTGGGTCTGCGTGGGTCTTCGGCGGGATGTGTGCTGCGCGGGCCGCGTTACCAGGGGGCCGGGCCGAGCCTTACCAGCCTTACAGCGCGGGTGGCTCTGCGCCCCCTCCGCGCAGCCGCGGTGGAGTCTGCCCTGACATTCACACGTACACTTGTGAATCGTGACAGGCAGTGTTCAGGGGTTTGGTCTCTGCGACTTTGCTGTTTTCCTCCCGCCGGACTCACCTCTCACATACCCAGAGGTCCTCTTGAGAAGGCGTCTGGGAGAGTGGAGTTGGGCGGGGTATGAATACAACTTTTGTGAGGAGGTATCTTTGAGAAAAGTTAATGTTTTGAGTGTGCGTATTTGAGATAGGTCTGGAGAAGAAAGGTCACGGAGAAGGGGTGATCCTGAGAAGGGTGTGCCTGTTTTGGAGAGTGTGGGAACTAACTCTTCAGGCTGTTGGCATTCATTTATTTCTCTGGGAGCGTCCTAGTGGTTTTCTCTTAAGCGCAGGTCATAAATGAACGAGGAGGCTCAGGAGGTCAAGAAAGGCCCCTTGAAAGAGGCACCTGGCCTGCCCTCCAGTTTGAGTGGGAGTGACTGACTTAGCAAGGAGACTGGTGTACAAGTCTACTCAGACGAGAACACAACACCGACATGGAGGCCACACAAATGCCAGGTAGGTGTTATCTGTGGCAAAGAGAGAAGGTTAAGCCTTCAAAGAGGAGCAGGACTTGGGCACCTGACAGGATGTTATTGGGGAGCAGTAGTGTGCAGGACAGTTAGCAGGAACAGGGTGTTAGAGAGTAACAGAGGTAAGACTCTACCCTTGCACACTCAGTGCCAAACTTAGCTTTTAAGTGTCCTATGAATGTTTATCAGTAAATGAAAGGGAGGTGGTTGTCAGGGTGTAGAAGATCTTGAATACCTGAGTTTAGTTTTTGGACAACTAGTAGGTTCCCTCAGTAGGCCCAAATGTTGAACACTTGTCTTAATTATGGCAGGTCTCTGGTCTTGTGAAGATAGGATTGTCCTTCGTTTGTCAGGATTAGGTTCCACCCAACAGAGTAGGAGACAGCAGTGTGGTGGCGTGCTGGATCTTGGGAGTTCTTCTCAGCCCCACAGGGAATGCCGGAAGTCCAAAGTGCGCTGGCTGGGCAACTTTCCAGAAGCGGACCAAAGAGGGACCCTCCCCTTATTATTGTCAAGTACCTTAGTCATAAAACAGGCTTCAGTCTATAAAAAACCTTTTCCAGTTTTGACTTAGCAAAATCTGACTAGTTCTAGAGCCCTTCTTGAAAACAGATGATTAGAGAAAGATGAGCATTATTAGCATAATTTCCAGTGATATCAAGAGCCTGGAGGGGAAATCCAGACTTGTGCCACTGAATTGTTTCAATATATATGCATTTAGCCTCTGCCTCCTCCAGTTTACTCCTCCTGGAGTCAAAGGTGATCATCAACAAATATAAAGAGAAAAAAATAAAGGGTAACAGACAACTGGGACCACCACTTTATAGACAGTGGTAAGGGAAAAGCTCACTACTGTGATGTTTGAATTCTCTAAAGGAAGAGAGGCAGTCTCCAGTATACAGAAATGACAGGCAGAAGGACGAGTTGATAAAAACAGTGAGTCAGCTTGCTTACAATGTAGACCATTGTGGCTCAAGATGATCAGGGGATGAATGGTATCAGAAAGTAGGGAGTGGCAGCCAGATGCCTGACTGGTCATTGTGGGGACTCAATTTTGCCTTAAGAAGCCACTGAGTTCTGAGCCAAGAAGAGACAAAGTGTAACTTTGTGGTTTAGCAGGGACACTCTGCATCCTAAGTGAAGGTTAAACTGTAGGGGAGAAAGGGTAGGGGGCAGGAAGACAAATGTGGATGTGACTACAATAACCCAGGTGAGGGGCTTTAGGTCAGAATGGGATGTGGCGGGGGTGATACTGGAGGAAGTATGCAGAGGCCATATTTAGTTTTGCTGATGGGTCAAATGTGGGGTTTAAGGCATGGGAACCTAGGAAGGACCTTTCTGAAGCCCTAGTGTAAATGCAGACCTGGAGGCTTCAGGTTCTTAAGAAGCTAGGTTCTTAGGAACTTTCAGAAATCTTTCTCCTTTCCCGTTTTATTCCCTTTATAATGCATATTGTATGTATTAATGTTGCTCCTCTCCTGTAACAGAGAAGTTCCTAGACAAGAATTGCCCTCTGGTACACGTGCAGCATGCACTTAGTGGACACCTGACATGAAAGATGAATAATTCCATTACAACAAATGGCAACGTGGATGTCCTCATAGAAAGAGAACTTTTTTCCTCCCCAAAGTACAAATTCTTTCATTAACCTCATGTAATATATTCCATCGGGCATACAATGATACAAAAACAATAACCATTTCAAATGCATTGGTTTAATTCCAGGTGACACGGAGTTCAGGACAGAACCAAGACTGAAGAGCACACGCTGGCAGGATCCCAGGCTAGGTTCACTCTGACCTCACAACTAACATAGAAATGACTGAGTGACAAAAAATAAAGAGAATATGAGCCACTGTATGATTATTTTATTTTTTTACAAAAGTTTATTCTTAAATGTACAACAGGATCTAAGAAAACACTTAATTCCAGCTATAGGTAGCAACAGATGCTATGACGGAATCCGGATGTTTAAACAGGAAAGGAATTAAGGATCATCATTGCCTCGGGCACAAGAACAGCTTACTTTTTGCCAGATTTCTTAATTCCACCTGTGGCTGCAAAAGGAAAAAAAGGTCTCAGCTAAGGAAAAATATACTCTTTATGATAGAAGTGCCGGGGGTCTGATATGGATCCTAGAAAGGCTCAGCTCTTGTGCGGGGCATTCTTTTTGATACCAGCACACACAGGGCTTTACCAACAGTCTATGCGGGGTAATACTAGAATGAGGATGAGGCAGAGGCACAAATAATGGCTGTGCACTGGCCTCGATCTACATTATTACGTATTTCACACACTGGCTCATTTAATCCCCATCCCCCATCAACCCACTTTCCAGATAATGAAATCTCAGGGAGGTGTTGTTCAAAGATATAGGCTGGTCTGCAACAAACCCAAGATTCCACCTTGGGCAGTCTGATGTCCAAGTCCACATTCTCAACCACCACATCACACACTACTACATTATGATCTTGGGGTGTGGTTTACTCAGTATCTTTATTTTATTCAATTCACATCTGACTATTTGGCACACGTAGATAACTTAAAAAATAGCTACAAAATTAAATATGCCTAACGCAGTAATGAAGATCCTAAATGTCTGACAAAATGAACCTTTAAAAAATGAGAGCTCAATGAAAAACAAGTAGTATAGGATTTCACTAAAGACTGACATTATCCCTATACACAATCACAGATTAAAGGAAAGTACAAAATACCTCACGATCCAAAAGGGAATCACAATACCTAGAATCTCAGCACTGTGAATCAAACCAAATCCACTGGGATAGAAGCCTTGTAAAGCCCTGGACAACACTCCCACCATTCTAGCCTCCACCGGAGCACGGGGTGGCTGAGTGGTCCCATAGGGCACAAATAACTATAGAAGAAACTGTTCACTAGTTTGATGAATGTAAACAGCATCTAAGAAGCACAGAAAAGCATTCGGGCTGTTGGGCTTGAAAAATTTTTGATACATAAGGAATTCTTTCTACATAATGAAAAGAGGCAGAATGGTGGGTGGGGGATTAGATTAAAAGAGCATATAGCACAGTAACACATTAAGGAGCCTGGGCTCTATGTTTAGGCGCACCCATAAGTGAAGACTCAGGATGCAAAAGAATTTACTAGAATTAACAATATGAGCGAGGAAGTCAAGAAATGTTTTAAGCAAAAAAGCAGTGAAATACGAATCTGGGGCAAGAAAGAGGGGACAATATTTGGAAATTCAACTCTACGACTTTGTGTCTAAGATATATGAATTTCGCTATTTCCATTTCTGCCGCCTCCCCAAAGACAGACCAGACTGCCTGGAAGAAAAGGGATTTCATTTCCAAAGCCGGTCTGGCTCCCTCCTCTTCTCACTGCTGAGAATCGAAGCCTGGCGGGGTCCGTCCGCCGTAGCGGACGCAAGGACCTCACCAATGAGGCAGGAAATGGACCAGGCTGATTGATGCTCAGAGCATTAGCTCGGCTTGAGCTCACTCTACTCGGCCCTCACTTACCTAGGGGACCCTTCCCCGCGGCCTTCGCTTTTAGCTCCTCGAGTTTCTTCTGCTCCTCCTTCTGTTTCTGCTTGAATGCCTTATCTTCCTAGGGAGAGGCAGACAGGCTTCACGCCAGGCAAATTTCCCAGTCCCTCCGCACCCGCCCACGCCTGCGCGCTCTCCCTCACCTCGTCCATCTCCTTGGCCTGTTTCTTGGGCTGCTTCAGGGGCTTCTTCTTGCCACCTGTGGGCGACACAAGCATGCTCAGTTCGGTCCCCGCCGGGCCCTGTCCCTTTCTGCCCTGCCACCCCCGTATACTCACCTTCGCGGCCGGACATGGCGCCTGCCGCCCCTTCCCCAGACCCTGCCACCGGAAGCGGAGCTCCCCTTCCCACCCCCTGCGCCTACACTTCCACGCGGGCCCTCTGATTGGCTCCTAGTCAGGAAGCTGCCCTCCCGCTGCCGGAAGCAACTCTGGGGGCGGGCATTAAAGGGTCAGAGATCTACTGAGTGGCGGGCGCTCTGTTTGGGTTGCAGTTCCCGCGTTGGGACGCCAGGTACGAGGTTGGGGTTGGCTTGCCGGGGGAGGGTCCGGAAGCCAGTAGGGGTGCTTTACCGGAAGGTGCTAGGCTTGGGACCGTGCGGGGGGTGGGGGAGCATTGGGGGTAGAAGGAAGGGCGCGTGCTGGGGCGTGAAGTTCCGCGCGTTCCTGAAACCGAGGAAGGGACGCATGGGTGGAGGGAGATAGGAAGGCCGTGACAGAAATGTGGCCGGGGACTAGATCACTGGTCGTAAAGTTTTGGAAACCACCGGAAGGAGTTTGGATTTTATGACAGAGCCGGGTTGTGACTTTTTGTAAATTCTGTTTATTCATTTAGTGCTTTTTTGTTGAGCATGTATTATATGCAGATAGTATTATAGGCACTGAGGATGCAGCAGTGAACAAAACAATGCCTACCCTGGCAGAGCTGATGTTCTAGTGGGTGAGACAGTCCTTAAGCAAAGTAAATAAGTGAAACACATATCACAGGTCATGTACGTAAGTGCATGGAGAAAAATAAAGCAGACAAAGTGGGTAGCGTGCTGGGATGGGAGGGCATGGCAGTGACATCTGAGCAGGACTTGGAAAAGAGAAGGGAGCAAGCAGTGCAGATAGCAAGCTGCTGGCATGAAGATCCTGCTGTGGGGATAGCCTAGTGTGTTCCAGCAACACCAAGAAAGCCCATGTGTGGTAATTACCTGAAGGATGTCTTAGCTAACTTTATTGTGGTACATGTTTAGCAATATACATAACTATCAAGTGTATCGAGTCATCACGTGTGTATCTTAAACTTACACAGTGCTATATATCATTTATATGTCAATAAAGCTGGGGGGAGTAAGGTCCATATGATTGGAGGAGAGTGAGAAGAATGAGAGCCAGGAAGTGGCTTCCCTGGAGACCATGGAAAGAATTGACTTTTACATTAAGAGAGATGAGGAACCATTGGAGAGTTTGAGCAGAGAGAGACATGGTTTGGGTTGTGTTTTGAAAGGACCACTGCCTGCTCTGTTCACCGTAGACTGTAGGGGTTAGAGTAGAAGCAGGGAGACATTGTTAGTCACTGGGACAAGGTGGTAGCAGTGGCAAGGATAGGAGGGGGGATTTTGTTTTTTAGAAAGGAAGTTGCATCTGCCAATGAATTGGATATGAGGTGGGAGAGAAGGATGTCGGGTGATTTGAGGATTTTGGTCTGATTTGGACTTGAAGTTTCCATCAACCAAGATGGAGAAGGCTGTGGAAAAGACAAGTTGGAAAGGGAAGTTAAGATCCCCATTAATCTAAGCAGGGATGTGGATTAAGCAGCTGGGTAAATGAGCCTGGAATCTACAGGAGAAGTCTGGGCTGCAAAAATCAGAGTATAGTTGATAGTTTTTTAAAGTAATGGCTTTGGCAGGGGGGAAGGGTGGAAGCACTTGGCTGTCTCAGTCAGTGGAATGTGTGACTCTTTATCTCGAAGTCATGAGTTTGACCCCAACATTGGGTATAGAGATTACTTTTTTAAAAAAGTAATAGTTGGGGCACCTGGGTGGCTCAGTGGGTTAAAGCCTCTGCCTTCGGCTCAGCTCAGGATTCCAGGGTCCTGGGATTGAGCCCTGCATTGGGCTCCCTGCTTAGCGGGGAGCCTTCTTCCCCCCCACCCCTGCCTGCCTCTCTGCCTACTTGTGATCTCTGTCTGTCAAATAAATAAATAAAATCTTAAAAAAAAAATGATAGTTTTAGGGGCGCCTGGATGGCTCAGTAGGTTAAGCCTCTGCCTTTGGCTCAGGTCATGGTCTCAGGGTTCTGGGCTCGAGCCCCGCATCTGGCTCCCTGCTCAGCGGGGAGCCTGCTTCCCCCTCTCTCTCTGCCTGCCTCTCTTCCTACTTGTGATCTCGCTGTCAAATAAATAAATAAGAATCTTTTAAAAAAAGTAATAGTTTTATCAAGATAAAACTTACATACCATACAATTCACTTATTTAATGTGTACAATTCAGTGGTTTCAGTGTATTCACAATGTTGTTCAACCATCACTATAATTAATTTTATAACATTCTAGTAGATGGCTTTTAAAGTTATGGGACTGGATGAGAGAGGAGTCCGAGGACCCTGTCCTGCAGCACTCTTTGTGGAGAGGTTCAGGAGATGAGTGGGGCCGAATGTAGAAGGTATTTCAAGGAGGAGGAAGGTGGTATGAGTCCCAGGCTGCTGATAGGCCAAGTAAGAGGAGGACTGAGATCTGATCACTGGATTTAGCAATGTGGAAGTGACCTGGACAAGAGCATTTCCAGTGGCATGGTGGTTTCGAGAGCTGGATCAGAGAGGGTTTGCAGAGAGGATAGAGAAGAGGAACTGGAGAGAACGAGTGTTGACAACCTGTCAAGGAGTTTGGCTGTACAGGGGGCAGAGAAGTGGGGCTGTTGCTGGAGGGATGTCTGATCAATTAGTGAGTAGTGTCAGGTGGGGAGGGTGCACGGGACCTGGGGCACAGCTTGGTCTTCCTAGAGCATGAATTCCTCATCCCAAAGAGCAAGAGAGAAGGTGGAAACTGGACAGACACTGGCAGGTGGGAAGGTATGGTAGGAGTTTAGAGAAGTTGTCTTCTAATTTTTAAATTTTTTGTTAGTGAAAAATGAAGCAAGCCATCAGCTGCACGCGGGGAAGAGTTGCAGGTGATGGAGGTTCGTGGGATGGGCAGTTGGTAGGAGACGGTCACCTGGGTAGAGTGGGAAAATTGATTTGGAGGGGCAAGGTTCTGAATGTGGCCTTCGAGACCCTTGTTAATGTGGCCTCTGTTTACCTCTTCAGCCTCTCCTCTGCCCACTCTCCTTTCCTCTGTCTTCCAGCTACACTGGCTGCCTTTTAGGTTTTAGATGACCCCCAAGTACCTCTCCACTTTGCCCCCTCTGGCAGGGACACCTTACCTGTGATGACATGAGGGCCTGTGAGAAGTTTGAGTGGGGAGAAGGCGGGACTGGAACAGAGAAACAATTTGAGTCCTTTCCTCACACAACAACGTCTCTGCTGTCACCAAGCTTATGTCGTAGCGAGGGGCTTGGCAACATGTGAAGAAGGCAAATATGTGTCTGATGGAGACAGATAAAGCAGGTGGCCCAGGAGGGAATGGTCAAGGAAGGCTTTGCCATGAGGTGATTTCTGAGCCAAGACCTAGAAGTCAGGGTGAGCCGCCTGGAGCTGAGGAGGAAGCAGCAGGGTTGGGTTTCCCCTGTTTGGGTGCCTGTAGCGGAGATCGGGGCAGAGAGGAGGAAGGGGATGACGGTCAAGAGGAGTGGGGCTTGTTGTCCACTGGCGGGACTGGTGTCCTTGGCAAGTGAGATGGGAGCTGTCGAGGGTGCAGGGGGGTTTGAACCGAGGATAGGCAATGATGAATTAACAGAGCCTCAGGTTGTGAGGAATGGCTCTGAGCAGCAGGGAGGAAGCCGGGACAGACAGAAGGACGTAGCTGTCATCACTGCCAGGGTTGGGTGACCCTCCTGGCTTCCAGGAGTGGGCAGCTGGTAGAGGAGGAGCTGAGAAAGGAGGCTGAGAAGGTTGGAGGAAGCTGAGAGGGGTAGTGACTTCAAAAAGACAGGGTGTTGAAAACTGCAGAGATTTGGAGAAGAAATCTGGGAAGCGCTTGCTGAATCCGGCAAGGTAGAAATTTTGCAGGGTTGGAGGGGTGGGGAGCAACCTTGAGGTGGAACAGGATCAGGATAGAATGGGGGCAGAGGAAGTAGTGACAGCTGAGGTGGACACCTTTCTGGTGAGTTGCTGAAAAGGAGGGGGCTGTGCTTGGTGGCGCTGCAAGTCTTTGTGCTTTGTTTTGCTCTGGGGTCCACCCACGGAATTGTGGGGTCACAGTTCAGTGCAGTGGGTGCTGGCCTTGAGGCCTCAGAGACTAGCTCAACCCCTGGGTCATGGATGTTGTGTGCTTTCTCGGGCCTTAGGGATGGGGTCCGGGATTGGAAGCAGTATCACAGGAATGTCCCCTTCTGTGGCTCTCAGCTCAGACCCGCTTTGGGCAGGAGGCATGTCCCTACTCAAGCAACTTTGTTTTCTAGAGGGCCTGAGCTTCTCCAAGCACAGCACAAGAGGGAGGAGGCTGGTCTCCGTTACATCCAGAAGCCACTTTCTTCATCCCTGGAGCTCCTCCAGTCTTCCTGTCCACAGCTCCCACTGCTTTTCTTTCTGGCCTGGTTGTTTGGCCACTAGGTGTCACTCTTACAGCCAGAGTCAGTACTTGAGGCGCTGGCCAGGGGAGGGAGTGCTGGCCAGAGGAGGGAGTGCTGGCCAGGGGAGGGAGTGCTGGCCCAGGTGTGCCCGGAGCATGGGTCATCTGGCCTCTCTTGGGGTCCTCAGTGTCCTGGCTGCTCTTGGGCTTAGGCAAGGACTGACTGGGTAATGGGAGTCTCCCTGTGCTCTTTAGGTAACAAGAAGTGGGTGTCATTGGGGCCCAAACATCAAAGCAAGGTTGAAAAGAGAAGGATTAAAGAAACCTAACCTGTAGAGCATGACTGAGGTTGGCGAGGCGGGAGAAAGCTTACGGAAGGTGAGGATTGTGACATGGAGCACATAGGAGAAGGGCTCATGTGAACCTAAGAAAAGCTCTCCTCTGTAAAGAGATCCGGGCGTTTTGTTTTGTTTCCTTTTTCTCCTGGAATTACCTTCTCAGAGGACTGCCGAGGAGGGAGTTTTCTGCCTTGGGACATGAACAACCTATGTCCTCGAACATGAGCAAAACTCTGCTTCCCCAGTGCTGTGGCCGCCCTCGGCGTCTGGACCGTTGGTTTCGATGGCCTTTTACGGAAGTCTTTCCCTGAAACCCCCTCAGTTCCAGTTTCCCCGGGAGTCTTTATGAACCTCTGTGGGGTTTTGTCAGCATGGGTACAGCTCAGGTTTGAGAATTTGCTTTGACGTTATCAGACAACCAGGCACCAGGATTCTGAGTCACAACAGAGACTTGGGGGATGTGGGGAAGGCGGGTAGAATGGGAGCGTCTGGTGGCTTTGCGGAGGGAGGTGGAAGGCATGATCTCCTAAATGTCGTCTTCCCTGCCCTGTTCTCCCCTGAGTTGTCTGGGAGCACCCGCGGCTATGTGGCTGCAGTCCCCCGGCACAACGGAGTAATGCTCAGTTTGGACTCCTCTACTGACATTTGTTCAGAACTGCCCCTGGGCCCTACAGTCTGACTCAGGTCCAGCCTTTCTCAGCTGTGAGCTGATCTCTCTGTCGTCCCCCCACCACAGATCTCCTGATGACAGGGCGCAGCACCGCGTTTACCACTCGGCACGTCATGGGTGTGCCCCGCGTGCTAGTGCGGAGAGGCCTCCTTAGAAGGGACCTCTTTATGACCAGGACTCTCTGCAGCCCAGGCCCTCGTCAGCCCAGAGAGAAAGGACCTGAGGAGGTGGCCCTGGGGCTGTACCACCGCCTCACCGCCCTGGGAAGAGCCCTGGGGCACGACATTAGGCAGCGAGCGTCCTCCACGGCCACGACTTGGTGGGACAGATATGAAGAGTTTGTCGGACTCAATGAGGTTCGAGAGGCCCAGGGAAACGTGACCGAGGTGAGGAGGGAAGTTGGGGGTGGTGGGCCCTGCCTTCTGACTCGGGAAATGTGGCCTGAGGCTTCTGCCAGATCATCACCAGCCACACAGTGCTGGGAAGCCATGCCCGCATTTGCCTCTTCTTGAACAAATTCTGTTCATAGAGGGATTTGACTCATGTCTCACGTGACACCTGGGTTTGATAGCTCCACCTGGGGTGGAGCTCTGTGTGTAACCATGTTCACCTACCCGGAAAACGGGTTTCTGTGTACCAGTCAGTCCCCGGCCATTGACATCCATTGTGTTAGGCCAGTGGACATTTCGCACATGGGCTCTTCGGGTTTGGTGAGGATGTTACGGTGTCCTCAAAGCCCTGTGTGGAATTAGAACAGCCCCAGTGAAGGTACAGGCCCAGGGCCAGGGCAGCATCATATGCTGAGCTGGAAAGAGCTGCCTGTGGCTGTGAAGCCCTTGGTGGCAATGGAAACACCTTCTGTCACCTCTGTTCGTGCTCCTGCCTAGTGCATAGCAGGCTAGTGAAGAGGCAAGAATCTGGGGTTGTGGGAGGTTTTGAGGCACCCCACTGTCTCTCCCCTTGGAGGTCGTGACCCTGCTGAGCTGGCGTTTCTGGGTCTGTAACATGGAGACATGGAGGTCACGGCCCTGCCTCTGGTGGCCTCGTTGTGAGATACAGCTAAGATAACGTACGTGGAGCGGCGCAGGAACCTGGGTTCCGCCTCTTTGTGGTTTGTATCAGACTAGAATTGGCTGGATTTTGTGTGTAGTGTTCCTTATTTCCCAGTTTCTCAGGAGCACATTATTTCTGCTTGAATGGATAAATCTGCAGATTCTGATGGGTGTGGCCCCGGGGCTGCGCTTTGAGGACCACTGGGTGAGCCAGGATTTTGTGTCTGAGGGACTCCTTTCCACCCTTTCGCACAGACACCCCACTCACCTCAGCCACAGCCTTGTTGGGCACGGAGCTGAGCCTGTGTGGGTATGGAGGGAAGCGCAGATGGCCTCCGTCGTTCCCTCTGCAGGCAGAGAAAGTGTTCATGGTGGCACGAGGGCTTGTCCGAGAGGCTCGGGAAGACTTGGAAGTTCACCAAGCCAAGCTGAAGGAGGTGAGGGACCGCTTGGACCGCATCTCCAGAGAGGATAACCAGTACCTAGAACTGGCTACGCTGGAGCACAGGATGCTGCAGGTACGGGCAGCTCGGGAGTCAGCCCCTCCTCGCCGGGCAGGAACCCTGGCCTGGCAGGTCATGGAGGGCCAAGGTGGGAACACTCACTGGCCTGTGGTCAGAGGCCTGGTGAGGAGGTAAACCTCCTCACCGAGCCCCAGGCTTCTGGAGCCTATCCACTGACTTCGTCCTGGAGTTAGAAGTCCAGGGCAGTATAATCTGGGTCCCACGGAGGGAGCACCGTGGAGGAGGGACTGGCCCAGAGAGGACATTCTGTAGACCCAGCATTGCTAGGTTAGAAGGTAGTACGGCTCATCTTGACCACCCCCCATTGCTTTGCTCCCTGTCCCGACCGGGTTTACTCTGCCTTCAGTCACCCAGCGGGTTTACAGAACACGGGGTCTGTGCTGGGCTGAGGCTGGGCCCCAGGAGCGTCTGCTCGTGGCTACTGCTGCAGGGCCCCCTTGCTGCTGTGTAACACAGCTTTTGCTTCTGCAGGAGGAGAAGAGGCTCCGTGCAACCTATCTGCGTGCTGAAGACTCGGAGCGAGAGAAGTTCTCCCTCTTCTCTGCGGCTGTGCGGGAAAGTCATGAAAAGGAGCGCACTCGAGCTGAAAGAACCAAGAACTGGTCCCTCATTGGGTCAGTCCTGGGAGCCCTGATTGGCGTGGCTGGCTCCACCTATGTGAATCGGGTGCGGCTACAGGAGCTGAAGGCCTTGCTCTTAGAGGCACAGAAGGGGCCTCTGAGCCTCCAGGAGGCCATCCGAGAACAGGCATCCAGCTACTCCCTCCAGCAGAGGGACCTCCACGACCTCATGGTAGACCTAAGGGGCCTGGTGCAAGCTGGGCCCGGGCAGAGCCCTGGGGCCCAGGCAGGTACTTCCCCCACCCGAGAAAGAGACACAGATGTCCTTTCAGCTGCCTTGAAAGAGCAGCTCAGCCATTCCAGGCAGGTCCGTTCCTGTCTAGAGGGTTTACAAGAGCGGCTTGATGGCTTGGAAAAGACGTTCAGCCAGACGGCTGAGGTGGTTCAGCTTGCAAAGGCTGCAGTGCATCCGGGCCTGGTGGAGCCAGCAGATGGGGCTCTGCCCGGCTCCTTGCTGGAGCAGGGGAACATGATCCTGGCACTGTCGGGCATGGAGCAGAGGTTAGAAGCCCAGGTCAACAGGAACACCATTTACAGCACGCTGATCACCTCTGTGACATTTGTGGCCGCGCTGCCTGTGCTCTACATGCTGTTCAGGGCCTCCTGACCCTAGCTAGCCCCTGGACCCTCCTCCAGAGGCCCCGAAGGGATAGTTGTGGCTGTGGATTTGTTAGAGAATCCCAACAATGAAGTGAGCCTTTGGGGTGCACGCAGCCTCACCCTGAGGCTGAGCACCATCTGTGTGGCTGAGCAGTGGGCATACTTTGTTTTCTAGAAAATGCTCCCTTATATTAATGATCAAAACTGTATGTTAATGTCCAATTAAAATGTCTTTGGGTTTGTGTTACTTAAAGCAACTTACATCAGACAGAGTTTTTCTTGTTCAAGACAGATTCAGGATTCGAGGGTTGGGCCTGGAATTACGGTAATCGTCCCTTCCTTTAGTTCCTCTCTCACCTCCTCTTGGTCTTGTCCTCACTTCAGGACCATATTGGATGTACTTACCCTTGAGGCCTCGGTGTTTGTTTTGGATTGCCTGGCCTGGTCTCTGCTTGCCTGACCTTCCTGTGTCAGATAGCCTGGGAGGTTCCAGTGAGTGGAATCTGGTACATTCACTGCTGACTGTAGTTTCTGCCGTTTCTGGATTACTTTCTCTGCAGGGGTGGGAAGAACCTTCTGGTTCTAACACTGGAGGGACAATCAGAAGAAGGGGGGGGAGGGATCAGGGGAATGGTTCATAAATATTGATGGGGACATAATTAGAGATTGGTAGCCAGTCTGGGTCCCTATGCAGAGAGAGCTTTGGGCAGCCCAAAATGGTGCTGCTAGAGCTAGATGTCCTCCCATACACAGCCTACGGACTGCTTGTACACAGGCAGAGCTTACCCCATCAGCAGTATGAACTAAGTGGCAAGGATGGGGAGGTGCCTCCCAGAGTTAGGAGGTGCAGTTGGGGCATGAGGCTGGGTTGGGTGGTGGGTGGACTGCCTGGAAACCCCTGGCCAGTCCCTTTTCAGAGAACAGCAAACTTTGACCTCCTGGGCTAAACAGCCATGGATGGCCTTGTGTGTCCTTGAGTAAACAGGAACAGCCAGGAAGTACTCTGTCCTCCCTGCAGGTCCGGAAAAGCCACTCCTTTCTGAGCCTGAGCAGATGGAGGTATGTAGATCTGTGGGGAGGGGCTCCTGTGGGCTGGGAATTGTTTGCCTGGGCCTGCAAGGAGCCCACTCTCAGCAGGGACCTGTGAAGCCGGAAGGGATTCCTGCGCGGTGCCCTTCCTCCTTCGAGTCTGTGGTCAGGCTTGGGCTGTGAACACAGCCCAAGTGGTCCACAGGTTCTGTGAGCCTCTGAGCGCCTAGTGCCTTGGTCATTTGGTCACTCCATTCTTGACCTTGTTTTCTTTGTGTAATGGGTCCTCAGGATGGCATGGGATGAAATGACCTCTGTTCGTGGGATGTTCACCCTCCCAATGGGGGTAGGAAGTGTCATATCTGTGTACAGATAAGGGGTGCTGTGGGGTTTGGAAGTCCCATGTACCCTTTGGTGTGAAGTAGGTCCTAAAGGGTGTGCACCTGAGTGAATGGATTTCAGGAGAGGAGAATTCCAGGTAGGGGGGAGGGGTGGAGGGCCTGGGGTCTCTGATGCCAGAGGCCAGGGATAAGGGAACTGGGAAGGGGGCGCTGTGCTGGTGCAAGGACCCAGGTGCTCAAAGTAGGGGTGGAGGAAAGGGAGTGACATGAGAAGTTGGCGAGAGAAACTGGAAGGCAGAGTTGGGTAGATAGAAGTTACGGCAGACTCTTGATGGGAGGGGTGGTGGCAGGTGGCAGGAGAGCCCCTGTGGTGTTGGCTCTTTGGACAGTAGCCAGTGTGGGTGACCTAGACCTTCTGGTTGAGGCTCTCCCTAGCCTGTGGAGACTATGGGGGTTTACAGGGTGATATGTGTGTGTGACAAATTTTGCCTCCCAGGAGGCTATCCCAGTGTGCCTTGAGCCAAAGTCCTAACAGGATGGGCCAGGTCCTAGCTCCTGAGTTCGCAGTGGGCAGGCCAGGCTGTGTGTGAAGGGCCCGGCAGAGGGCACAACTGGGCCTCTGTGCAGCGGTTCCTCCCTAGAAAGGCCCAGGTACGTCTGCCAGTGAAGGAGTCCAGACTTGCCCAGGGCTTCTCAGCTGAGGGTGGGTCCAGGTACAGGCCTGGAAGGAAAAGAAGTAAATGTGTCCTTGCTTGTGCACTTTGCAACCCGTGTGCGCTCCTTTAACAGCCGGCTAGGTGTGGCATCACCTCCATTTGTCGGTGAGCAAATAAGGCGTGCATGGGGGGTTGGGGGGGTCAGGTTACTAGGCTTACTGGTGGCCACAAACCCAGGCCCAACCCCAAAGCCCGTGCTTCTCTCGCACAGCCAGAGTTTGGGGCCGGAAGGAGGGGGTGGCCATTAGGGAGTCCGGAGAGTAGGGACGGCGCGGAGACACCAGGCGCCGAGAAGTTCAGGTAAAGAAAGTTGGAGGGCGGCCGCAGAAGGGAAGGAGGGAGCTCGCGCTCCGAGGCGCTGGAGCGCCGGTGGTGGCTGGCGAACCCGCGGGGCTGCTGAGGGGCGAGGGCAGCGGCGCGGCGCCGTGCATGCACACCTGTGGGTGCCGAGCGCGCCCCCCGCCCGGCCCCGCCCATCCCAGGAGGGCTCCCGATTCCGGTTCCTGCGAGGCGCGCAGGTGAGGCCGGGGTGGGTAGGGCCGGGCCGCGTAAGGCCGCGCCGCCTGCGCCCCGGGCTCAGCTCCTGGCACTCGGCTCGCCCGGCCGCGACCTGCGTTGCCGTGGCTACCGCCGCCGAGCAGCCCGCGCCCCCACAGGGAGGGGTCGAGTCCCCCGCCCTCGGCAAGTGCGGAGCCCGCAGGGCTGGAATGCGGGGTCCCGGGCGGCTCGGGGCCGCGCGCCCGGCTCTTGCGGCTGCTTCCGGCCTGGCCTTGGCGGCGGGCGGGGGGAGGGCGGCCCGGCGGGCGCGGGGGGAAGGAGCGAAGCCCGGCCCGGCCGACGCGGCTTTGTCTCCTTTGTTCCCGGCGGTGGCAGCGGCGCGGCGGGAGGGGCGGGCAGCGGGCGCGCTTTTCCGCCCCTCGGTCTCCGGGTAACAGCTGCGGCGCGGCCGGAGCCACCTCCCGGGGTGGGGGGGGGGGGGCAGGGGGCAGTGAGACCGCCGCGCGCAGATCCCGAGCCCGCAGCGGCCGGCGCCCGCCTCGGCGCGCTCCTCCTGCCGGGCCCGGCCGGGTGGTGAGTGTGGGGGCCGGGGACCCGGGGCCGGGGCGGGGGAGCGGGGGTGGCGGTGCGGCCCCGGGGGGAGGTGGGCAGCTTCGGCCCTGATGCTGCCGGGCAGGGGCAGCCTGGGGAAGCGGTGGGCAGCCGCGGTCCTGACAGTTGGGACCGCACTTCTCCGCACTGAGGAAAACTCTGGCGGCTCCGCCTGTAACGCGATTGGGAGACAGAGGAGGTGGAGCTGCTCCTCCGCGCCCCCTCCTCGCCGCCGCCTCAGCCGGGACCGGCCGGCCCCTTCCCCGCCCTCCCAGGACGGCTGGTGGGGTCCTGGCCCCGTGGCCGAGGGAGGAGGGAGGATGGGCCGATGGGGAGGTCGAGGCTTCCCCTTCTGTATGCAACAGTCCTTCCAGGCCACGCTCCAAGGCGGACTGTGAGCCTTGTGTTAGGCATCCTCAGAGGGGGACCCCCCAGCCCCCAACATGACCCGGGCGGTGGGTGATTGCTGAGCGCTCCTGAGCGCTCGCGGGTGGTGCATAAATGGTGCCCGCCCCCCTCCTTCCCCAGCACGCAGGCTGCGGGCAGAACAGTGTGCACTACAGCACTGTCAATGAATCTCTCCCTGGGGGACGCTGGGCGCTGAGCAGGAGTAGGGGAAGGAAAGGCCAGTGTCCCACTGATCCTGGGACTTGGTAGATGAGGGCCTGAGTGTCACCCCTCCAGACGTGGAAGGGCAGAGTTTGTTAGCCCCTTTGGTTGCTGAGGACAGCCCCAGGACTACTTTCTCTTTGCAAAAAAGAAGTTAGGCAGGTGTGGGCTCTGCTCAAGAGGTCCAGAGAAAGGTGGGCCCAGAAGAGACCTCAAGGCAGGCACTGGGCCCCAGTACAGGCAGGTTAGGCTTTGCCCAGGAGTTTGGAGGAGGCCTGAGATCTGGTGATCTGCAAGTTGAGGACACGAGGCCTGGCTCCAAACCAGCCTTTACAGTCTGCTCTGGCCTGGTTATTAATAAAAGTGAGCCTGACAACTTGTCCCTTTGAGAGGCCAAGTGGCCTGGAGAGGGGTGTGGGTCCCATATCTCCCCTACTGGCTGGATTTCCTCAGCTGTGAGATGGGGCTTCTTTCAACGTGTAAGGAGCACTTGCTTTGTGCTGATATCTGGCTCAGTGGCTGGGACCTCTGAATCAAAAGCCACACTCCTTGCTGGCAAGGAGCTTCAAGTCCAGAATGGAGAGGGTGGAACAGAGAGAAAAGTGGCCTTGGTTGGTGCCACCCATGCCAGGCACACACTGTTCCGTATTTAATGGCCGGAGCAGTCCTGCCTCCCGTTCTACAAACCGGAACTAAGGCTCAGCCCAAGGCAGAGCTGCTGTTCACCTCAGGATGGTAGCTGGGTTTGTCCATTCCATCCACCATAAGGAGCCTGGGGAGAGACAGGGTAGGCTCTCCTGGGAGATGATGGTTGGGAGTCAGAGTTAAGCAGATAGAGAGGGAGTGGGCATTCCAAGCGGGGAGGAGTGTGAAACAGCCTACAGTTCAGACGAGCAGAAGCTAATAGCATCTGTGGGGGAGCCCTGGCACGGATTAGATGGAAGAGGGCGTGGACTGGAGGGCTTTGACCTTTATTCTTCAGGCCTGGGGCTGCTCCAAAGACAGGGGAGAGATATGCTCTGATTCTGCTTGAAGATCCCGTGAGGTAGGAGGGGCAGTCTGGAGGGGCTGGGGGCTGCTCTGGCCTGTGGCAGAGGTTAGGGGAATCCGAGTGCCCAGTAGGGAGGAGAAGATGTCATTGCCCCACCTGTGGTACATAGGGAAGGGCGAGTGTGCTGCCTCAGTGACTGAAGAGGCCTTTCACTTTTCCCAGAGCGGCTCAGCCTCCAGCCTCCTTTGTGGCCTGGCCAGGAGCTATTCTGATCCCTACCATTTTCCTGTGGGCCACTCGACCCAGTTGTGATTTTACATTTGGGGAGTGTCTTGGTTGCTTCCCCTTGAGGGCTGGAAAACCTTGGCACGCAGTAGGCTCTGAGCAAATGTTTGTAAGCGAATGGAATGACTCTTGGTCTAACTATGGACCTTCTGCCTCTAGCGCATCCCAGGGAGGAGGTGGCCAGAGGGAGTAAGCAGTAGCTGAGTGCAGGAGATGGCCTCTGCCCATCCTCGGGCAGACCCTGTCCTCCCAGAGGAAGAAACTCTTCCCCCATCCCTTGGAAACAAGGTGGGGGGCTCCTGGGAGCCTGGCCTTGCCGTAGTCCTAGGTTCACAACTCTCCCTGCTGTCCCCTTTCCCCCACCCCCTCGGGTAGCAAACAGAGGCAGCCTTGTTCCCGCTCCCATAGAGCTGCCCTGTTCTCCGCACACTAAAAATGGAAACCCCCAAGCTATTTCGGGAGCAGTGCCCAGCTGGGCTGTGGCCACCGCTCCCCTGCTCCCACCAGGCTGCTGGACCCTCCTCCGAGACTTAGGCCCAGCCTTCTCACTCTGGGAGAGTCTCAGTAGCACCTTGGCGGGGTCTTGGCTGGGAGGAGCTGACCCCGGGCTGAGGGAGACTCTCCCTCAGACAGCCTGGCAGCTGGGTGGCGGGAGGGGCCAGGCAACGTGGCCTGGGCAGAGGCAAGTAGGGAAAGTATCTTCCAGCCTGGGAGCAGCACTTCCTCAACCTAGTGTTCGTGGCTCGGGACCACCCGGGGTGGGGGAAGATGGTGTTGCCATGGTTTTCTCCCGGCAGGCTTTGGGTGGGGGGGCTACAGGGAGGGATCTGGGAGGAGAGCAGGCACCCAGGCTCTGAGGTGGCCCTGGGGATAGGGAACACAGCTGGACATGGTGACTTCCTCTGGGACAAGCCTCCCCCCCCGCCCCAACTCTGGGCCTGGCTCTGCTCTGACCTGCAGGAGAAGAAATAGCAAGAGATGTGCTGGCTTCTGCGGCCCTGTAGGCCTTAGGGCTCGAACCAGGGAAGTGCGCATGAATCCGTGTGTGGGGGAATCTGAATGTGGGTGGGTGTGCCATGTGCTCGTGTGGAATGCCTGTCTGTGCAACGTACATGTTTGTGTAAGGAGGTTGTGTCTTTGCGCAGGTGTCTGAGCGGGGGTGGGGGGAGTATGTGACCTGTGTTTCTGCGTGTGTCTGTGTGTGGACACGTTGCGTCTGCATGCGTCTGCACCTGTGCCAGGGCCTGTGTGCTTGTGTGTGCGTGTGCGTACGTGGGGCTGGCAGCATGTGTGCTTCCTGGGGTGTGCAAGCCCATGTCTGCTCATGCGCTGGGGTCAGTCTGGACTAGGACAGTCCCTGGCCCCTGGGGAGGGTATGGACCTGGGTGCCCTGGCAGATTTTGGGCAGGAGGTGAGAAAAAGGGAGTGCGTGGAAGGGAGAAGGGGCTGCAGAGGAACAGGGTGATGCTTGGGGGTGGGGGGGCCCTGCCAATCGCGGGGCTCCTTTCTAGCTGCCCTTTCCCAGGCCCTGAGGGTGCCTGGTTCCGCTGCCCTCCCCCTCCCTGTGTGGGCTCTGAGGAGGCGTCCCCTGTGGAATGTGTTTGGTGGCCGAGGGCCAGGCTGGGCCCCGTTCCACTGGCAGGCTGGGCAGCGGGAAGGGGAGCCCGGGCTCCCACGTGCCTGCAGCCCAGCCCCCAGCTTCATGCTCTGCTATCTTCCTGGCTAGGTGACTCCCACACAGGTCATGCTGTTGTCTCCTGATCCAGCCGGCCCTGCCAGGTGAGCCTGACTTCACACCTAGGCACCTGGGAGAAGAATGAGTCCCGCTTCTTCTTAGGGCTCTCCGAGGTGGTGTCCAGTCTTTCAGGCCCCAGCCCTCGCAGGCTCAACCTCTGTCATTTCACCATTGGTTTTGTGGATTCCTTCTGGATTCCTGACCTAAAAGGCCCACCATCTAATTCTTGCTCTGCTCTAATGTGCAGATGGCCCAAGAGAACTTGCCCTCCCTCTTTCCCCTCAGGCCGCTGACCTCTGTGCAGAGTGGTCCTCTCCCTCCTAGGGGCCCTGAGCCCCTCCTTCCCCTCACCTGTGCTTCTGCCTCTTCCAGGCCCTGGTCCCTGGGGATGGGATGTTTCCCCCATCTCTGGCCCTCTGGCTCTTCCCCTGGGACTCTGTGATGACAGGGTGGTACAGGGTGAAGGGGTGGTGGGGTGGGATGGAGGTCCTCCTGGGACAAATGTGCTTGCAGAAAATGGGCAGTGTTGAAATTTCCAGGAAAGATCACCTGACCCTTTGCTAGTGTGCGGTCCTGGGGCCATCCTGGACCATAGTGCCATCTAAGCCTAGGCCTCCTTTGCTCACTCCCTGAGTTAAGAGGATCCTCTTGGCAATGTGATAGCCCTGTCCCACCGGTGGCCCATCAGCTCTCCAACTCTCTCCTTGCCAGGTGACCATGCCCGCCCTCGGCCCAGCTCTTCTCCAGGCGCTCTGGGCCGGGTGGGTCCTCGCCCTCCAGCCCTCTCCACCGGCTGCTTTTGCTCCCAACGGCACACACCTGCAGCATCTGGCACAGGATCCCACTTCAGGCACTCTCTACCTAGGGGCCACCAACTTCCTGTTCCAGCTGAGCCCTGGGCTGCAGCTGGAGGCTGCCGTGTCCACTGGCCCTGTGCTAGATAGCAGGGACTGCCTGCCACCTGTGATGCCTGATGAGTGCCCCCAGGCCCAGGCCACCAACAACTTGAACCAGCTGCTCCTGGTGAGCCCAGGGGCCCTGGTGGTGTGCGGGAGCGTGCACCAGGGGGTCTGTGAGCTGCGGCGCCTGGGGCAGCTCGAGCAGCTATTGCTGCGACCCGAGCGCCCTGGGGACACCCAGTATGTGGCCGCCAATGACCCTGCGGTCAGCACGGTGGGACTGGTGGCCCAAGGCTTGGCTGGGGAGCCCCTTCTCTTTGTGGGGCGGGGATACACCAGCAGGGGTGTGGGGGGTGGCATCCCTCCCATCACAACCCGGACCCTGTGGCCTCTGGACCCCCAAACTGCCTTCTCCTATGAGGAGACGGCCAAGTTGGCCGTGGGCCGCCTCTCCGAGTACAGCCACCACTTCGTGAGCGCCTTTGCACGTGGGGCCAGTGCCTACTTCCTGTTCCTGCGGCGAGACCTACAGGCTCAGTCTAGAGCCTTCCGTGCCTATGTGTCCCGAGTGTGCCTCCGGGACCAGCACTACTACTCCTACGTGGAGCTGCCTCTGGCCTGCCAGGGGGGCCGCTACGGGCTGCTCCAGGCTGCGGCTGTGGCCACATCCCTAGAGGTGGCCCAGGGGGAGGTACTCTTTGCAGCCTTCTCCTCGGCCGCTCCCCCGACCGTGGGCCGGCCTCCGTCGGCCGCTGCCGGAGCATCTGGAGCCTCTGCTCTCTGTGCCTTCCCTCTGGACGAGGTGGACCGCCTTGCCAACCGCACGCGAGATGCCTGCTACACCAGGGAGGGCCGCGCCGAGAACGGCGTGGAGGTGGCCTACATCGAGTACGATGTCAATTCAGACTGCGCGCAGCTGCCGGTGGTGAGCCCCAGCTCCCCCCTGTCTGGCAGTCACAGCTAGACAGGTGGCCCGAGGAGTCTGAAGCGAAGCTAGCGGTGGTGCGGGGGCTGATGAGGTCAACAGAGGTAACGTGCTTCCTCTGTGCCTGGGCGATGGAAAGACAGCTTGCCGAAATCGTGGTGCGCAGAGGTCAGAGAGCCAACTGTTCGGAACCGGGCTTGGCCTGGACACTGCAGAGGGCGTATTTGTGTGGATGGACTGAGGGTTCTAGGGTGTGGGCCAGGGATCTCGATTGTAGGGAGCTGGGCCCTGTTTTAAGTTTTTGAGCAAGGGAGGCAGGGGAAATTGAGACTCGTTTGGCTCTAGCTTCTGGATGGATAACACGGGGAAGAAGCCACACCCAGGAGGACTGAATGAGGGACAGGTGGCAGGGGCCCAGGGGAGCAGACTTGGACAGGAGGATTCAAGCTTTGGGAGGCTTTGGACAAGTGGTCCAGGGGAAGACTGAGCGCATAAACCGGGGCAAGTCCAGGCAGAGAGACTGGGGTGAGGGTGAGGTTTCTAGGGGCTCCCAAAGAGAAGGGTGAGGGAATAAGGCTGTCCCAGGAGGCCCTGCAGAGAAGAGAGAATCATTTGGGAAGAGCTGGCTGGGCCGTGTGATTGGGATGTCCAGGGAGGGTCTTATTGGGCTTGTTGCCTGTAGGACACCCTGGATGCTTATCCTTGTGGCTCGGATCACACACCCAGCCCCATGGCCAGCCGTGTCCCCCTGGAAGCCACGCCCATTCTGGAATGGCCAGGGGTTCAGCTGACAGCTGTGGCAGTTACTGTGGAGGATGGACACACCATTGCTTTCCTGGGTGACAGTCAAGGGCAACTGCACAGGGTGAGTGCGCAGGAGGTAATGGGCCCTGTCCCAGGGTCTGGAGGGAACAGGCTGCTGGTGACCAGCCTGGGCAGAGCTACACCTGTGACCCCTGGGGCCAGGATGAGGGGTCTGTGACACACCCCTGGCCTGAAGGCTGGGAGAGATGATTTAGGCTTCTTTTCCCAGGGCTGGGTGTCATTTACCTGCAACCTCCCCCCACCCCCTCCTCAAGGGCTGGGTGGCAGGACCTGTACTGCCTAGGAGACAACTCTGCTTCTAAATTGCTTCCCTGTAGGGAGAGGAGAGGGCCTTGGGTCTGTGACCACGGACCTGGGTCCCAGAACTTGTCTCTGATCTCAGGTCTACTTGGGCCCGGGGAGTGATGGCCACCCGTACTCCACACAGAACATACAGCAGGGGTCTGCTGTGAGCAGAGACCTCACCTTTGATGGGGCCTTTGAGCATCTGTATGTCATGACCCAGAGCACAGTGAGTGCCAGGCGGGAGCTAGGGCCTGGCTGCTGGGAGGGGCGTTGGGGCTGTGCCAGGGACCCATGAGTCACTGGTGTTTGGATTACCGTCATAGCTTCTCAAGGTTCCTGTGGCCTCCTGTGGTCAGCACCTGGACTGTGCATCTTGTCTTGCTCACAGGGACCCATACTGTGGGTGGTGTGTGCTCCTTGGCAGGTCAGTGCTCCCCTGACTCCTGACCCTTGACCTATTCCCCAGCCCCAGCCTCCTGCCCTCACCTGCATAATTGCCCTGTCTAGTACTCCTGGTAGTCATTGATCCTTGACTTGCAACCCCTGCTCCCTGGACGCCCTCCTTTCCTTCCTCCATCATCCATTCTGGGCATCAGTGCCCTGCCAGGGCAGACATAGCCTCGTGTCACAGCCCACCTGAGGATCCTGCTCAGGTCCCCAGTGCTGGGGGTGTCCCTGCCCCCTGAAGGTGGTTCCCCATTATTTTCATGCAGGTGCAGTCGCCACTCTGAGTGCTCACGGGGACAGGGCCCAGAGCGGTGGCTCTGGAGCTTCCAGCCCAAGCTAGGCTGTCTGCACGTGGCAGCCATGAGTCCTGCCAACATCAGCCGAGAGGAGCGGAGAGAGGTGAAGGAGCTGGGCGGACGCGTCCCTCATGGGGAGGGCTCTGGTGATGGGTCAGTACCCCACGTTTTAGTGTCAGGTGCTCCAAATACCACGTGGCCTTCCACCAGTCATTTCTCTTGGGGCCTTGCTTTCTCTGTTTCTAACCCAGGCTGGAGGGTGTTTATGAAGGCTCGGGGCCCGCCAGCTGTCAGGGGCCACTAGCCCCTGAGCCTGCTCACCTCGGCTGCCCCGGAAACGGGCCCTGGCCTGCTGCCCAGTGGCTCCAACAGCCTGTCCTGGCCTCTCTTGGCAGGTTTTCCTGTCAGTGCCTGACCTGCCGCCTCTGTGGCCAGGAGAGTCCTATTCCTGCCAGTTTGGGGATCACCAGAGTCCCGCCCTGCTGACCAGTGCCGGTGTGATGTGCCCTTCCCCAGACCCTAGTGAGGCCCCAGCGCTGCCGAGAGGAGCCGGTGGGTGAGAGAAGGGGCCAGCTCTGGGGCTTGGGAGCCCCACCCTCTTCCTGTCTTGCTCCAAGGGGTGCAGTTGGGGTGAGGTGTGAATCCGGGCAGGGAACCCTGAAGTAGCACCTTTCTCTGAGTCCCCTCAACTGCCCATTTTGTGCCCTGTGGACCATGTTGCAGACCCGGGGCGCTCCCCTCTGCTAAGGGGTGTGAACCCCACTCAGCCTGGGCCCTCTCTTCCTGCTTTGCAGACCACGTGTCCATGAGCGTGGAGCTCAGGTTTGGTGCTGTGGTGATTGCCAAAGCTTTGCTCTCTGTGTATGACTGTGCAGCCGTCACTGAGCTCCGCCCATCTGCGCCGTGAGTCCCCTCCCCCGCCGCTGACCCCTGGCCCCCGGGCTCCCCCACAGTGACTCCTGCCCAATGGCTGCACTCTGTGCAGGTGCCAGGCCTGTGTGAGCAGCCGCTGGGGGTGTAACTGGTGTGTCTGGCAGCAGCTGTGCACGCACAAGGCCTCCTGTGACGCCGGGCCGATGGTGGTCAGCCAGCAGGTGAGCAGGACCCCCAGCTGGCCCCCACGGGGTTGCACGGGTGTCTCTGACGGCCCGGGGTCTGTGTGCCTGCCCCCCCGATGTGAGGCTTTGTCACGAGCCTCCCCCCACCCCCCTGAGCTGCTGTGTGTGGCGGACTCCCTGGAGTTTCAGGAGAGAACCTTTGTGGCTGAGCGGCAGGGGAGGTCTGGGCCTCGGACCCCACCTCAGCACAGATGCCCCTGGAGCCTGCCCTCCCCTCCCCTCTCTCCTTTGGAGAATTAACGGGCTGTTTTTGTTTCTCTTTCCCTTGGTCTCCTTTCCTCTTAACACACCCTTTGCCTGCCTGCCACCTGCTCCTGCGCCTGCCTGCTGAGTGGCCCCTCCTGTCTTTCTCTGCCTCCCCCTTCAGAGCCCGCTTCTCTCCCCAGCCCCTCCAGCAGGAGATGCACCCACCCCTTTCCCACCCAGAACCCCTCAGGCCCCAGTCACCTCTGTTCCCGACACCCTTCCCGTGGAGCCTAGGATCCCCTCCACAGCCACAGCCTCGGCTGTCCCACCTGGGGACAGGCCCTCCCTGCTCAGCCCCTGGGGGCCAGGGGCGGGTCCTGGTCCGGTACCCGCCTCCGCCTCCACAGAGTCACCTCTCCATGAGGAACCTCCCCCTCCCGACCCCCCCAACAGACCTGGAACCGCTGTCCCCGCCCCCACTGACTCCGGACCCACGGCCACACCCGAGGACCTCTCGGCCTCCCACCCATCGCCCTCAGATGCAGCAGCACTGCCCCCCGCCCCTGCAGACCCCGGCCCCGAGGCCGACCCCTCTGCGGCACTCCTGGACCAGCCCCCCGGCACTGCTCCCACCACCACTTTCCCAGGGGCCGCTGGCTCCGTGAAACCTGCCCCGGACTGGCTCACGAGAGAAGGCGGCGAGCTGCCTGAGGCGGACGAGTGGACGGGGGGTGACACGCCCGCCTTCTCCACTTCCACCCTCCTCTCAGGTGATGGAGACTCGGCTGAGCACGAGGGCCCTCCCGCCCCCCTCATCCTCCTGTCCAGCCTCGACTACCAATACGACACCCCCGGGCTCTGGGAGCTGGTGAGGCCCAGCCCAGGAAGGAGGCCTCAGGGGAGGGGACAGAGGGCAGACTCAGCCCCTTACCTGCCTTGTGATCCTGCATCAGGAGGGATCGAGGGGCAGGGTGGGTTCTGCAGCTCCACATTGGCCTTGGGCCCTGGGTTCTGCACGGGGAGCCTCCAAGTTGACCGGGTGGGCGCCATAGACTGCCTTGCTCTTGGTGTCTGCAGGAGGAGGTGAACCGGGGGCCAAGTGCCTGCCCTTGCATAGACAGTGTTCAGGGTTCCATACTAATGCCAGTGCACGTGGAACGAGAAGTCCGGCTGCTGGGCAGGAACCTGGGCCTCTTACAGGTGAGCGTGTCCTGTGGAAGGTGGATGTGTGGCCTCCTTGGCTGTTGGTTATCTGTACGCAAGCCCTGGAATACAGGAGGAGGTCTTGGCCCTCAGTCCCAACCCGGGGGCTCTGCGAGGGGCCCTGGCAGGGCTCACTGGGCCCAGTTCCTCCAGCTGCCCCACCAACTGTGTCATCTGCCCCCAGGACAGCCCGGGAGACAATGAGTGTGTGATGGAGCTGGAGGGCCGCGAAGTGGTGGTCGAGGCCCGGGTGGAGTGTGAGCCCCCTCCAGACACCCAGTGTCGTGTGACCTGCCGGTGGCACCAGGTGCGGGTCACAAGTGCTGGGGTGGGCGAGGATGCGCTGGCCACGGGCCGGCCACTGGCCTCAGCTGGCCACGCCACATTCATCCTGGGAGTCTGCATACCCTGGCTCTGGCCTCTGACCCTGTGTGCCTTGGGGTCCCTGTACCCCAGCTCTGACCTCTGACCTGGTGCTCCCATAACTAGTCCTTTTGGTCCTTTCTGTGACCACGCCCCCTCCAGGCCTGATGCCTCCCCCGGCCCCAGGCTCTGACCCCACTCCCATTTCTGCAGCTCAGCTATGAGGCTCTGCAGCCAGAGCTCCGCGTGGGGCTGTTTCTGCGTCGGGCTGGCCGTCTGCGTGTGGACAGTGCCGACGGGCTGCATGGTGAGCTAGTGGGGGCCTCTGGGGCCGCGGGACTCCTTTACGCCCGCCTCTCACGTTTGTTTCTGCTCTCTCCAGTGGTGCTGTACGACTGCTCTGTGGGACATGGGGACTGCAGCCGCTGCCAAACTGCCAGGCCCCAGTACGGCTGTGTGTGGTGTAAGGGGGAGCGTCCACGCTGCGTGGCCCAGGAGGCGTGTGGCGAGACCGAAGCTGTGGCCACTCAGTGCCCCGCCCCCCTCATCCACTCGGTGTGTGGCAATGCTGCCGTGTCCCTTCCTCTCCGCTGCCTTTAGAGGGAGGGCAGGGTGCAGGGGGCCTGAAGGAGGGAGGCTCAGTCTGCATCCCCGGGCTGCCCAGGGGTGACTGGCAGGTGGAAGTGTTCTAAGTCCGTGTCTTGGAACAGGTGGAGCCACTGACCGGGCCTGTGGACGGAGGCACCCGTGTCACCATCAGGGGCTCTAACCTGGGCCAACACGTGCAGGACGTACAGGACACAGTCAGGGTGGCCGGGGTGCCCTGTGCCGTGGACGTTCTGGAGTACGAGGTCTCTAGTAGGTGAGTTAGCCGGACCAACGGGAGTTCGGCACACCTCACGGGCTCCCCAGTGGGCTTTCCTGCACTTGGCCGCCCACCCACTCCTCATCTGTCCTTCCCTCTCCCCCTTTCCCTGCTTCTGGTCGCAGGGCCTCAGAGCAAGGGTTGCTGTCTGAGGCCCCGGAGCGTTCACCTCCACTTCGTGCACAAGTGTGCACGTTCCTGGCCTGGGCTGCCGGGGAGTCACTGCTGGGCCTAGGCCCGTCTCTACCTAGAGCCAATAGATGGCCCCGTCCAGGTGTTCTCACCTGACTTTCTGGTGACCAGGGACGTAGTTGTGATAGCAAGGTTCTCAGATCCCAGATGACTATGTTCAGGGGCTGGCTGTCCACCAGCTGCCCTTCTGCCCCAGGCACTGCTGCAGGAGGGCACCTCAGGATGACAGACTTGTGGCCCACCTGCCGAGTCCGGTCCCTGGGTCCCCAGCTGCCTTCTCAGGCCTGCAGCTGATAGCAGTTCTGGCCCATGGTAGCCTGGCTGGCAGTTGTAGGGTCCCATGCAAAGGTGCCCACGCAAGACAGTCCCAAGGCGATATCCACGATCAGCAAATCCCAAACCCAGCTGAATATCTGGGTTACCCGGAGAGCCTGTCCAAAGCCACCATGGTATATGTGCTGCCGAAGCGAGCACCCAAAGCCACCATGGAATGGGTCCTTCGTGCCCACCCTCAGAGATTCGGACTGAGTAGGCGCATGCTGGGACCCCGTAATTTGTATCTTTTTTAACTTAATTATTTATTTTGGTAATCTGTATTTTATTTATTTATTTTTGAAGATTTTATTTTTTTTTAATGTTTAAAATATTTTTTTAAAGAATTTATTTATTTGTCAGAGAAAGAGAGCATGTGCATGCTTGAGCACAAGCAGGGGGAGAGGCAGGCAGAGGGAGAAGCAGGGTCCCCACTGAACAAGGAGCCTGTTGTGGGGCTTGATCCCAGGACACTGGGATCATGTCCTGAGCCAAAGGCAGAGGCTTCACCCACTGAGTTGCTCGGGCATCCCTATTTATTTATTTTAATATTTATTTATTTAGTTAGTTTTTAAAAGACTTTTATTATTTGACAGAGAGAGACACAGTGAGAGAGGGAACACAAGCAGGGAGAGTGGGAGAGGGAGAAGTAGGCTTCCTACTGAGCAGAGAGCCCGATATGGGGCTCGATCCCAGGACCCTGAGATCATGACCTAGGCTGAAGGCAGAGGCTTAACCACTGCGCCACCCAGGCACCTCCTTTATTTATTTATTTTTAGAGAGTGAGTGGCAGTGGGGTCAAGGTGGGGGAGAGGGACAGAGGGAGAGACAATCTTAAGCAGGTTTCATGCTTAATGAGGTGCCTGACGCAGGGCTCAATCTCATGACCCTGAGATCATTACCGGAGTTGAGATCAAGAGTCAAACACTCTAGTTGACTGAACCACGCTGGCACCCCCTCGTATTAAGTATTTTAAACTAGACATTGGGGGCACCTGAGTGCTTCAGTTGGTTAAGTGTCTGCCTTTGGCTCAGGTCCTGATCTCGGGGTCCTGGGATTGAGCCCCGCATCAGGCTTCCTGCTCATCGAGGAGCCTGCTTCTCCTCTCCTGCTGCCTCTCCCCCAGCTTGTGCTCTCTCTCTTGCTCGCTCACTGTCAAGTAACTAAATAAAATCCTAAAAAAAAAAAAAAAAGTGAACCAGACTTTGTTGGAGCACGTGGTTTCCCCCTTCAGTGTGTTATGACCGAAGACTGTTAATGATTCTAGAGCCATGAGACTAAGGTAACTTGCTAAGTGATTTATAAAGACATTCAAACATTCGCCGGTTGAAGTCTCTCCTGGGTACTTCACACATCACTTGCTCTGTTTTCCAACGTGCTGGCACTGAGTGTGACCATGTCACGGAATCGCGCCGCTGCCAGCTTCATGTTGGGGAAATTGATTTGCCCTGAGCTTCTGTTTTCTGGCCAAGAACCAGCATTTTCTGAGATTGCTCACTTTCCCTTTCTGTCTGTCCCCTGACCTGACTAGAGGCTTCCAGGACTTTTTTTTCACGAGGAAATCAAGTTGCCACTGCTTTGCGAGTGGCGTGGCATGCGTGGTGGTGGTTAGGCCAAGCGTTAGCGCAACCCCTCATCCCACAGCAGCCCTCCGGGGCTCTCTGTGCCACAGAGAGAGGGCGATTCCCCTTCATGAGGGGGGCCTCAGAGTTGGATTTGAGTAACTGAAACTGTGACTATGAATTCGCAGGGGCCAGAGCCCCCTGGAGTGCCGTAAGGCATTCCCTCCAAAGCAAGAGCATCTCTGTCAAATTCAGGAGCGGGAACAACACCTGACTGAGTGGGGGCAAGGAGGGGGCAGCTGAGTCCGTTTGAGGGGGCCCTTGGTGTGGCCCAGCACCCCAGCCTGCCCTGTGCCCACAGCTTCGTGTGCGTCACTGAGGCCAGCGGGGGGGAGGTGGCTGGCACGGTGACGGTGGAGGTGCCAGGAAGAGGACGTGGCATCTCAGAGCATGACTTCGCCTACCAGGTGAGGTGGCTCCCCCCTAGCCCATCTGGTTTTGCCCTCCTGGGGCTTCCCACCCTAGGGCCTTCTGTCTGCCTCAGGCTCCCCTGGCTTCCCTGTGGGTGGCCTCATGCCTGCCTATCTCTCCCTACCCCTGTTCCCACAGGACCCGAAGGTGTATTCCATCTTCCCGACCCGGGGCCCCAGAGCCGGGGGCACCCATCTGACCCTGCATGGCTCCAAGCTCCTGACTGGGCGGCTGGAGGACCTCCGAGTTGTTGTTGGAGACCAGCCTTGTCACCTGTGAGGGCTGCTTCCTCATTCTCCCAAAATCCATGTGTTCGGTGGAGAAGACAGAGGGGCGGGATGCTGGGGAGACCAGCAGTGGGGGAGAGGGCCAGGTCTGCTCCAGCAGAAAGTGGCCAGATCTTCCCGAAACTGGGGCTTTTGTGGGAAGGCGGCCTCCAGGGTCACCTGTGGAGCTCTCAGTGGGCTCTGAGGGAAGCGAGTGGAGGCCCGAGTGGGTCCTGTGTCCTGGCCCACCTTCCACTAGTCCCTCCCTTCCGTAGGCTGCTGGAGCAGCAGGCCGAGCGGCTGCAGTGTGAGACCAGCCCCCACCCTATGCCTGCCGCGCTTCCTGTGGCTGTGTGGTTTGGGGCCACTGAACGGAGGCTTCAACATAGCCGGTTCGAGTACACATCAGACCCCAATGTCACCTCTGCCGGCCCCACGAAGAGCTTCCTCAGGTGCTGGGCCGGTTGCTGCATGGCATGTGCTGGCGGCGGGGGGGTTGTTTTGCAGCTCTAGGACGTGGAGGGGTTGCAGGGCTTCCTGTGGGCATTGTGATTCCCGTGCCAATGGCAGGGAGAAGGACCATGTGGCTTGGGCTGGGCTAGGCAGGTTCTCAAAAGCCATCCACGGTTCATGGTCTGTCTTGCAGCGGAGGACGTAAGATATGGGTCCGTGGCCAGAATTTGGATGTGGTACAGACACCAAGAATCCGAGTGACTGTGGCCCCAAGAGCCCTGCTGCCTAGCCAGGGGCTTGGGCGGAGGCGCCGCGTGATCCCGGAGACGGCATGCTCCCCTGGTGCTTCCTGTGGCGGCCATCATGTAGGAGACCCACGGGCGTCCCTACGAGGAGACCCTTGGGGCTAGCTGTCCCCCGCGTCACCCCCACTCCCCCTCCTTTGCACAGCTATGGGTGGCGGGTACCAAAGAGGCTCTCTCCCTGTCCTTGCCGGACCCCCTTCCTGCGTGGCCCTCAATGGGTCCTCCCTGTCTTTCCTCCCTCTGCCCCAGTTTGAGGAGCCATGCCACGTGAACTCCTCTCAGCTCATCACGTGCCACACGCCTGCCCTCCCAGGCCTGCCCGAGGACCCCTGGGTCCGGGTGGAATTTATCCTCGACAACCTGGTCTTTGACTTCGCAACGCTGAACCCCACACCCTTCTCCTATGAGGCCGACCCCACCCTGCAGCCCCTCAACCCCGAGGACCCTACCATGCCGTTCCGGCATAAGCCTGGGAGCGTGCTCTCTGTGGAGGTACTGTGTCCGCTCCCATGTGGGTCCGTGCGACCCTTCGCTTTGCTGGACATTGCTGCTGAGGGAGACTGGGGCGGGGGCGGGGTGCAGCATGGCAGCAGAGCAAGAGCCAGAGGACAGATCTGGCTCTTCACCCTTCATGTGGCGAGGGGCTGAGGGGTTGGTGGGGGCTGCCCAGCCTGCCGCGTCGGGCGGAGGCTTGGGTCCTGCCGCCTGGGTCCCAACACATTCTGCGGCAGGAGTCTGAATGACAGTATGCAAATGGTCTGGCACACACAATAGCTGGGGGCATGGTACACAGTAGGCGCCTGGGCTGATGCCCGTTTGGCAGCCTGGCTCAATGTGGACAGGCCCTTGGCATGGGTTCGGACATGTGCAGTAGGTGGGCATCCCGGAAGGCTGTAAGTGGCCAGCCCACCGTTGTGCACCTGGTGGGCCCACAGACAGGTAGGGGCTCTGGCTTTGTGAGTAACTGGGTGTCAGGATTGAGGGGGGGACTTTCTATTGTCCAGATTTTTAGCTCTGGAAAGTGTGAAGAACAGGAAGGGCAGAAGAGGGTCGGGGGCAACTTGGGAGATAACCATGGACAGCCGCCTCCCCCACAGGGGAAGAGTGCTGAGGCATCATCAGTGCTGCGCGGGGGGGGGGGGGGGGTGTGTGTGTCAGGACGGTCCTTCCCCCCTTTGGGGGGATGGGATCTGAGTGACCACCGGCTCCTCCCCTTAGGGAAGAGTTCTGAGTAATCTATGTGACCTCGTGTTCCAGGGGGAGAATCTGGACCTTGCGATGTCCAAGGAGGAGGTGGTGGCCATGATAGGGGATGGCCCCTGTGTGGTGAAGACGCTGACCCGCCACCACCTATACTGTGAGCCCCCCATGGAGCAGCCCCTGCCCTGGCACCACGCCCTCCGAGAGACACCTGATGCTTTGCCCGAGTTCACGGTCAGTAGGTGGGCCTGGGCTGGGCCGGGCCCTGGGCGTGTGCTGAAACCTTGCTCACTGGGGGCTTCCCATGTAGGTGCAGATGGGGAACCTGCGCTTCTCCCTGGGCCACGTGCAATATGATGGCGAGAGCCCCGTGGCTTTTCCCATGGCAGCCCAGGTGGGCTTGGGGGTGGGCACCTCTCTTCTGGCTCTGGGCGTCATCATCATTGTCTTCATATACAGGTGGGTGCAGCTGGCCGTGGCTGGGCTAGGCCAGCAATGGGGGTGTGGCTCTAGAGGAAGGGCAAATGAGGCCAGGGGTCAACAAACGTTCCTGGAAGGTGCCCGAGAGTACTAGTTTTAGGCTTTCATGGGCCAGGTGGCCTCAGTTGCCATGGTTCTGCTCTGCTTTTACTGTGCAGAAGCAGCCATAGACAAGAGGCAAACTCATGAGTGTGGCCATGTGCCAACAAATCTTTATTGACAGAAATAGGCTGTGGGCCAGATTTGGCCTGGTTGTAGTTTGTTGATCCCTGGACTAAACCACTGGGCTAGACTGGAGGTGGGCTTGCGCAGGACGGGACAGGCTAAATTATTCTGGGCGACGCCTTGGCTTGGCCAGGCATGGCCGTGTTAGACGGTGCCAGCCTGGGCCAGGGTGAGGCTGGGGTAGATAGGCCTGGACCCGAGGCACCAGAAAGAGCTCTGTTCTGGTCCGGCCTCCCCCTTCCTGACCTTGGTGCTGAACAGGAGGAAGAGCAAGCAGGCCCTGAGGGACTACAAGAAGGTCCAGATCCAGCTGGAGAATCTGGAGAGCAGTGTGCGGGACCGCTGCAAGAAAGAGTTCACAGGTGAGGCTGAGGAGCAGAGGCCTGGAGGATGCTCCAGGGCTCTGCCAAGCCTCCTCCCATGGCATGGGTCCCAAGCCCCAACCCGGCCTCCTCCGCTCCACAGACCTCATGACCGAGATGACCGATCTCACCAGTGACCTACTGGGCAGTGGCATCCCCTTCCTCGACTATAAGGTGTATGCCGAGAGGGTCTTCTTCCCCGGGCACCAGGAATCACCCTTGCACAGGGACCTGGGTGTCCCTGAGAGCAGGCGCCCCACTGTGGAACAGGGACTGGGGCAGCTCTCCAACCTGCTCAACAGCAAGCTCTTCCTCACCAAGGTGCCAAGCGCCCTGCCCCGCCCCAGGCCCCAGGCCTCAGGCCTCTCCACCACTGGGGGAAGGGGAGGGAGGCTCCTGGCCCCGCCCCTCGGGCCCTGGCCCTGCCTTCTCTGTCCCTCCGGTTCTGAATCGTCCGCTCCCTCCCCATCCTGTCTCCCGGCACCAGTTCATCCACACCCTGGAGAGCCAGCGCACCTTCTCGGCTCGGGACCGGGCCTACGTGGCATCTCTGCTCACCGTGGCGCTGCATGGGAAGCTCGAGTACTTCACTGACATCCTCCGCACGCTGCTCAGTGACCTGGTGGCCCAGTATGTGGCCAAGAACCCCAAGCTGATGCTGCGCAGGTCTGTGTGGCTGTCGGAGGCCGTGGGGGCTGGGGGGGCTGTCAGGGCTGGAGGCAGGGGCTCAGGGAGGCCGCCTGGGGTAGAGGAGTCTGTGGCTCAGACGCCTCTCGGTCCTGCCCCTGTCCTTTCCTGTCCTCCCAGGACGGAGACCGTGGTGGAGAAGCTGCTCACCAACTGGATGTCCATCTGCCTGTACACTTTTGTCAGGGTGAGAGAGGCAGAGGCAGGGGCAGAGTTGGGGGAGGCAGGGTGGGAGGGGCTACCCCCCCCCGGGGGGGGGCAGGGCTGTCAACCACACAGCTTCTGGCCCCCAGACAGCTTGGACACTCCTGCCCAGCAAGTCTCAGTCACCTTAGGCACTCTGCGGCCCGTCCCCCTCCCCAGCGTGGGCCATGCTCCATACAGCTCCGTTTCATGCCCATCATCTGACCCGGGGTCCTCACGGCCTGTCACTCCCCTAGGACTCAGTAGGGGAGCCTCTGTACATGCTTTTCCGGGGAATTAAGCATCAAGTAGACAAGGGACCAGTGGACAGCGTGACTGGCAAAGCCAAATACACCCTCAATGATAACCGTCTTCTCAGAGAGGATGTGGAATACCGTCCCCTGGTGAGTGGGTGGGGAGGGAGAGGGGAGAGGAGGGTAAGAGTGGCGAGGGACAGAGCGTGTGAACGTGTTTGCGCATAGTGGGGTCAGACCCTGGTGAGGATGAGTGTGGGTGGTCGTGGTGAACATCTGTGTCTGGTTTACAGTGGGCCTGACTTCTGGCTGGCTGCTGGGGAAAGGCTTTAGACTGGCTTAGCAGGACAGTAGCTTCAGGGCCAGTCCTTGAGGCGGAGGGCCTGAAGGACCAGTGACCACGAAACCCAGGCCAGCTCTGTCAGACCCGGCCATCTCGTCCTGTGGGTGGCTTTCTCCTTAGGGCAGGCCTTTCCTCAGTGACCCACACGGGGCGTCTTTGGGAAAGTCTCATTCAGGCTCCACCAGACCTGCTCTCTCTGAGGCTGGCAGGGACTTGCCGCTTCTCACGCCGGCTTCTCTCGGGTGCCCCAGCCTGACAGTCATGCCAGGAACCTGGGGTCCTGAGTTAAGAGGGCCTTGTGTACCCTTGTTTTTTACTGCCATTCACTTACCTAGTGCACTGTGTTAGGTGCTGGGGTCATGGCAGAGGGAGCCTCTATCCCTCTGGGGCTGGGGGCGGGCGGGGGGGAGTTGGGGACAGCGAAGAGACAAGAATTAAAGACTCTTCGGTGCCTGGAGGTCGGAGGCAGTGGCTTCCTCATGGTTGTCCCTGTCCCTGCGTTTTGGTCAGCAGAGGTGCAGCACGAGCCATGACTGCTGCCGTGTGTGCCTCCGTAGACCCTGAATGCACTGTTGGCTGTGGGGCCTGGCGCGGGAGAGGCCCAGGGGGTGCCTGTGAAAGTCCTGGACTGTGACACCATCTCCCAGGCCAAAGAGAAGATGTTGGACCAGCTTTATAAAGGAGTACCTCTGGCCCAGCGGCCAGACCCCCGCACCCTGGATGTCGGTGAGGGTGGAGGAGAAGGGTAGCCTGGGGGCCCGAGCCAGAGTGAAGGCTGGGCTGGCCCTGACTTAGCCCTGCAGGGGCGGCGTATTGCTCAGTGGGCGTGGGGCAGAAGTGGACTGCAGAGTCCCTCTGCCAGGACAGTCTCTCACATGGCGAGGGCCCACCACCCTAGTCTTTGCAGAGCGTGGGGGAGGCTGCCCCCTGATGGTGGGTCTGTGCCCCTGTGGAGGAGGAGGTAGGCCCCACCTGCAGGAAGGGTGTCCTGGGAGCTCTCAACCCACCTTGCTCTCGCAGAGTGGCGGTCCGGGGTGGCCGGGCATCTCATTCTTTCCGACGAGGATGTGACTTCGGAGGTCCAGGGTCTGTGGAGGCGCCTGAACACCCTGCAGCATTACAAGGTGGGAGGGGTAAGAGCAGGAGGAGGGGCGGGGGGTGGGGCTGGTGGAGGGGTCACCGGCTGTGATCCGCAGGTCCCAGATGGAGCGACCGTGGCCCTGGTCCCCTGCCTCACTAAGCACGTTCTCCGGGAAAACCAGGATTATGTCCCTGGAGAGCGTGAGTACTGCCCACCCCCTTTCAGCCCTCACCCGGTCACTGTTCTCTGCCCTCGCTTTGCCCAGTCCCCAATAACAGGCAAAGTCCTCTGGACCTTAGGGTGGGCGTGTGTCTACTTCCCTTCCACGGAGAGAAGCCCTCAACCTGTGCCTCTGCTCCTGGAAGTTGGCAGGACCCTGGGGGCCCAGGGAAGGTGGTACCTGATGAGGGGTGAAGAGCTGTGGGGTCTTGGCACAGGGACCCCAATGCTGGAGGATGTGGATGAGGGGGGCATCCGGCCCTGGCACCTGGTGAAGCCGAGTGAGGAACCAGAGCCCCCCAGGCCTCGGAGGGGCAGCCTACGGGGCGGGGAGCGTGAGCGCGCCAAGGCCATCCCTGAGATCTACCTGACTCGCCTGCTGTCCATGAAGGTGGGGCAGGAAGGGCGGGAGGGAGGCTGGGGTCAGGGCCAGGCCAGGCCACAGGTCTGGGCTGCAGGGGAGGACGGCTGCTTAGGAGATTTGGAGTGGTGTGGGGCTTGCATGAGCATGGTGCCACGGGGCGTCCGAGGCCAGGCTGGGGCTGAGGCCCCCTCCTCTTGTGCTTCCCCTCCCCCACAGGGCACCCTGCAGAAGTTTGTGGACGACCTCTTCCAGGTGATTCTCAGCACCAGCCGCCCTGTGCCACTTGCTATCAAGTACTTCTTCGACCTGCTGGATGAGCAGGCCCAGCAGCACGGCATCTCCGACCAGGACACTGTCCACATCTGGAAGACCAACAGGTGGTGGGGGGGTGGTGGTGGCTGGAGCCAGGTGGGCCAGGTGTACCGGGGTCTCCTCTCCTGCTTCCCCCGAGCGCTCACCGGCCATGCCTGCCCCACCCGCAGCCTGCCCCTGAGATTCTGGATCAACATCATAAAAAACCCACAGTTTGTGTTCGATGTGCAGACGTCTGATAACATGGATGCCGTGCTCTTGGTCATCGCGCAGACATTCATGGATGCCTGCACGCTTGCCGACCACAAGCTGGGTCGGGTGAGTAGGTCCCGCCGGATGCGGAGAGCACACCGGCAGGCCGGGGAAGCAGGAGCCGGGGCTGGGCAGTGCTGTGTGCGCCCAGATTCCGGGCTTGGCTGACAAGGTCAAGGGGGAGGGCTGGGGGAGGCTGGTGACTGTAGCCCCAGGCTGGACTTTGTCCCCAGGAGGTGGCAGGGCCTCATCTTCAGAGATGACCCTTCCAGAACCAAATCCAGCAGGCAGCCTGGAGCTGTTGTGGGACCGTAGAAGCCACCTGTCCGCCTGGTGGCCCCCATGTCACCTCGGGCTCCCCTTCTCCCAGTCGGGGCTCACCGTAGCCAGAGGCCCAGGGATCCGGAGTGACTCCCACTTCTACATGGGGCAGAGGAGGTGTTTGGCTGCCAGTGCAGTGCAGATGGGAGAGTCTGGGGCAGCGAGTGCCCGGTGTGGAGCAAGGTGCTGGTGAGAGGAGCTGAGAGGCAGATGGGCGGGGCCAGGGCCGTGTGGTAGCCTGCAGTGGCGGGGTATTGTCACCGCAGTAAGAGCCAGCAGAGTCGCAGGACAGATAAGGGCACATGGCTGCAGCTGCTCAGGTCCCCAGCAGGCAGGGCGGGTGGCTCCTCAGGCCCGGGAAGGGAGCCTGTTACCTCTGGAGAGATCAATTTCTAGGCCTCTGTGGAGAAACAGAAAGTTCAGTTCTATTCTGTAGTGCTGTCTTGTGGGACCCGTTTTTGTTCCGTGTGTTCCCGTCACTCCGTCTACAGTGAACAGAGAACCACGGGGGCCACCAGGACCTGGGGCCTCAGTGGGTGGTGCTGCGTGGTGGCGGGTTCTTGCCTGACCTTCACACGGCCTCCCCTTGCCTGCAAAAGTGCAAATGCTTGCCCGGTAGCTCAGCAATAGCCCAAACCGGGAATGCCAAGCGTCCCCCCACGGACAGCGGCTGAGAAGGCACGCGTGCTGGCTCAGGCCCAGGGACTCGCACCACCGCCCACACAGGGGCGCCATCTTGCCTCACCCTCCCCGCAGCTTCGGGGTGAGGCAGCGGGTGCCGAGAACAGAAGTGTGCTGCCCGGAGCCCACGGCTGGGGGGCAGAGCTGGGACTGGAACCCACTTCGGAGGTGGGGGATAGATCTGGGTGTGTCAAAATTGTGGGTTCTGACTGGAGAGACCTGCTTCAGGTGCCAGCTCGGCCACTCGGGGTGGGGTGGAGTGGGCCATTTACTAAATAGTGGGGTTAGTTTCCTGATCTTGAAGATGGTTACCTGGGGAATGAGCAGCACCAGGAGAAGCAGCACCAGGGCCCCACACGTCGCTGCACCCTCCCGGCCTGCATGTCTCCTTCCTGCTGGGTGCAGGTGGAGGCAGATGGAGCTGAGAAATGACCGTGGAATGATTCGGGGAGAAGCTTGGGATGACAGGAGCAGAGGCTGGACATCGGTGTGGGGGAGGAGCGGAGGAGGTCCTTGCAGAAGGAAATGGCCCGGGGGCACCAACTGTCCCAGGTGCCTGGGACTGAGGAGTTCTGGGGATATTTGAAATGGGGGAAAACCAGGACAGTCAGTCACCCTAAGGGGGCTTTCCTCTTTCTTTCCTGCTGGTGCCCAGGACTCCCCCATCAACAAACTTCTATACGCTCGAGATATTCCCCGTTACAAACGGATGGTAGAAAGGTAGGAGGGTGAGATAGTGGGTCTGGAAAGGGGATGGGTGGACAGACGGATGGAGGTTTGTGGCTGCAGCCCAGGGGTGGACCCTGGTGGGGTGAGCATGGCTCATTATCTCAGCAGCCACCATACCCATGGTCCCTGACAGGTACTACGCAGACATCAGGCAGACCGTCCCTGCCAGTGATCAAGAGATGAACTCCATCCTGGCTGAGCTGTCTCGGGTATGGCCCTCCCTTTGCGTCTTGGGTCGGGCACAGGTCTCCCACCGTGAGGATCCTGCTCTTTTGCCAGGAAGCTCTGGGGACCTCAGCAATCCTGTGAGCTGGTTGGGGTGGGACCCATCCCATCATCAGAAATGCAGAATGTTCCAATGGCCACTATAAAGACCAGGGCTCCCAACACCTCACTACAGAGCAGCAGAGGCTTGTCACTGAACCTGACTCAGCCAGGTGCTGGGGGGCCTGCAGCCATGCTGGGGTCAGGGGACGGTGGGTCCCAGGCAGTGAGGTGGCCGGGGTTCAGTCCCAGGACGGCCCATGCTGGCCTGCTCTTGCCTCCGTACTGCTCTGCTGCCCTCAGGGGTGCAGATGTGCCCATAAACCATGCCCGGTAACAACAGCCTGGTGGCAGTGCTGCATGGGGGGGCTTTGTGTGCTCACCTGACCCCCCAGGACCTTTACAGCTCGGGTGATCGCAGCCCCGTGGCCCTGACGAGGAGGTGCAGACTCCCAGATGGCCCCATAGAGGGGCCGGATGTGACCTCACAGGAGATAGGAGGGAGATCAGAGCAGACCGACACTGGGTCACAGTCTGGGAGCAGCACCTGTCCCGCGGGGCCCTGCCACCGTCGGGGACCCCAGGCTCCCAGCTGACACCTCAAGGGGAGAGAGCCAGGCCCTATTCACACTGCAGACCTGGGAGCCCTGATGTGCTGATGGGGCTTTCTGTGCAACACCTGTCCCTTCTGCTGCCTCGTCCCCCGCTTCCTAGGGAGTCCTGGGGCTGGTGACACCCCTCATCTCCCATCTCTTGTCTCCTCCCTAGAACTACTCTGGGGACCTTGGGGCACGAGTGGCCCTCCACGAGCTCTACAAGTACATCAACAAGTACTACGACCAGGTGGGCAGACCTGCACAGAGCCCCGGGGCCTGATGGAGAGAGGGGCGGGACTCATGGTCCCCGGACATGGAGCAGGGGTGCACACTGGTGCTGGCTGTGCTCACCTGGCCGTGCCCTCTCCGTCTGGGCTCCTCGGCCGCAGCAGGGATCCCAGGCCTTGGGGAGGGGCTGCCGGGGATCTGCCGTGGCCTGGAGGTGGAGGGGGGCACATGCTGGGAGGGACACACAGCTGCCACCCATATCCCCACCCTGCCCTGACTCGCATCCCTCCTGAGTCTGCGGTGGCAGCATGCCGAGCACGGCCACCTGTGGGCTGCCCGCACTGCCAGCGGGGAGGGTCCTGCCGGGGGCGGGAACGGGCACAGTAGAGCCAGGGAGGGGGCTGTCTGGGCCCTTCCTGGAGCAGGCCTCGAGATCAGAGCACCCACGAGTCAGCCAGCTAGGTGCCTGCCAGAATCGCACACCCCGGTGTTTGTGTGGCATCCGCGGCGTGGCTGTTGCTGTTAGAGATGAGGAGCCTGCCTTGTGGCCGAGGCTTGGAGTGAGACAGTCATGCCACAAACGAGGGATGCACAGATGTGAATGCGAGCACAGCGGCTTTGCTCCAGCAGCGCGAGCCCCTGCCTGAGGGAGGCAGGGGGTGGGGGTGTGAGGCATCTGGAGGCCCCTCCCAGACCCTGCCGTGCCCCCCGTGGCAGCCCCTGCTTGTGCTTTTGTAGTTGGGGGTGTGGGGTTGGGGAGCTCCCCGAGGGTAGGATCGCATGGGGCCCACCGTTGCGGGGTCCCTGCTCCTTGCCCAGTGCCTGGTAATAGGAAGTTAGGAAATGCTTCTTGCCTGGTGGACAAAGGGAGCCACGATGGCTGGAACAGGGCTTCTGGGGGGTTCGTGGCAAAAACGTCAGCATGGTGGGTGCAGGTGGCCTCCACTCAGCACGATCTTACCCGTGGAGGCAGATGCTTGTTACTGTGAGTGCTAAGTACTGAGTAAGGTACCTCATTCTCACCTCTGGAATCCTTAAAACCCTATGCTGACCTCACCAGCCCAGCCCTGAGGAGGTGAGGGGGCTCGCTGTGTTCCCGCGCCCCCGCCCCCAGCCACGCCACAGCATCTGAGGCAGCCCGTGGACGAGTGTGGGGGAAGGTGGTGGCGGGCACCTCTGACTGGCTGGTCTTGGTTGCAGATCATCACTGCCCTGGAGGAGGACGGCACGGCTCAGAAGATGCAGCTGGGCTACCGTCTCCAGCAGATCGCAGCTGCTGTGGAGAACAAGGTCACGGACCTATAGGGACCTGGCCAGCCCTGGCCTGTCGTTTGCCTCAGCCCTGCCCAGGCGGCCCTGGAGCCGTGAGGGAGAAACTACCTTCTTAGATGCCTGTAGTGCCTGACAAGCCGAGTTAGTGGAAGGTGGCTCCCAGTCCCCCTGGGGGCTCTGGCCTCCGCCCTGCTGGACCTGCCTCGCAGGCCTGGGGCCTTGAGGCTGATCGGGTGGGGCCCAGCCTGCTCCCTGAGCCCAGCGACCCTGTGGGCTGTTTTGTGTGTGACGTCAGTCTGTGGGGAGTCAGGGACTAAGGGCTTCCAGAGAGTGGCTGGTGGGGCCTCCAGCCCCTGGAGAGACTGTACTGTTCTTGTACACTGGCCTTTATCCCACTGGGATGCAGAGGGGGAGGAGGAGAGCCCCACTTCCTGTCCTGCCCTCCTCTATCATCCCTGACCTCAGTTTAGCTGCCTCTGGCCTTGTTGCTGCTGTCACGTTCCTAGGTCCGAGAGAGGAATGCCTTTGCTAGGCCGCTGCAAACTGACCCCTCCGCGGGGCTGGCTGCGTCCGGGCCACCCTGCCTCAGAGGCAGCCCGTGGTGAGGGCCACTGCTGCAGGCGCCCGGGGGAGAGTGGCGGCCCCACTGACCCAGATCTTCATTAAAGGATAACACACTGCATGGCGTCTGATGTGTGGGCTCGGCCCAGCCCCTCTCCTGGTAGGAGGCGGCAGCCTGCCTGGCAGGCCCCAGGGGGAGGGGGGATCTGTACCCTGGGTCGCGCGCGCGCGCGTGTGCGTGAGTGTGTGTGGGGGGGTGGTTCTCATCACCCCCACATGAGGCTGCAGCGCGAACCCCATCCAGGGTGGTCTGGGGAGCCTGCAACCCGAGGCGGGGCGGTGGGGACCAGTCTGAGTCCCGTCAGGGGCCCTGCCTCGTCTGCAGCACAGGTGTTCTCAGGCCGCCGTCCTGTCGTCTTGTCGTCTGAGAGGAACTGGAGAGGAGGACACTAGTACACGTGACTCCAGGCACAGTGGGTCTTAGGGCGCTTATCCGTACTCCTGCTTCCTGGCTCCCCACACCCTTCTTGCCTGGGACGTTTGAAGGGGCTCCTGGATATTCCAGGCGTCCGGGGTGGGGGGCCTGACCCAACCGTCTCCCTGTGTGAAGGCCTCCTTGGGTGGTGATTCCTGATTCGTAGCTGGAGGTGAGCGTTGAGACTCTCTTGGTCGGGTCTTGTGTTGCTGGATGGGCCTGTTGGTCTGGGGCTCGATGCCCCTTTGACTCAGACCACTTTTGGCCTCAGCAGGAAGAGAAATGCCCTCAAGTCTTGACTTGGCTCTCCGCTTACTCCCCAAGCCCAGAGACCCCCAGGCTCTCTTCCCTTCTGACCAGAGTCCCCACTTCCCACTCGGGTCTTCACAGAGTTTGAAGAGACCAAGGCTGGTAGGATTCCAAGAGGAGTCCCTTCCTTTCCTCACAGTGGCCCTAAAGCCATCTCAGAGTCCTTGCCCCTGAGACAGCAGGAGCCACGCTGATCTGTCTGTGCCCACTGTGGTCACAGCTGCTGTTCTCTGCCCTGAAGCCACTCCCTCCCCACTTCTGCCCCTCAGAGAGGTCAGCAGTCAGGCCCCATCCTCTGGGAGCCTGGGAGCTTCGGTACTTCAAAACAAGGAAACCAGGTGCCTGTGTGCCTGGGAGGGCTGAGCATTGAACACGCTCTGAGTCGTTCACTTCACCGTCTCAGCCTTCTCAGAACGTTGTTCTAGATAAAGCAGAGAATGAAAACGTACCATGATAACGTAGGAATGTCTAAGTCCTCACTCAGATGCCACAGCTGAGAACAGAGAGCTCCAGCTGCTCTGCGATTGCCTGCTTGGGTCTGGCCACATTTCAGCATCACAGCTGTCAGCCAGACTGACCAGCGTCTTCCTATGTTTCTGATGAAGGTGGCAAACGCGTACTCTCGTGGCTTGGTATCTCCCACAATCGTGTTAGTGTACAATGGACCTTGTTTCTCACCGGGGGCGCCCTTAGGGGTTAAGAAGTGACTTGCCTTCCTACGTGAGCTTTCTCCAATTTAAATACTGGAATAATTATCCAGGCAAGATCTGGGAGTTTTGATGACTTTTTTGGCATTTAAAGAACTGTGCTCAATGGTGTAATAGCTGAATTTGTGCTGATAAATCGTGGTATCATCTTGGAAGCCACTTGAAACCCTGGGAGTGGGCAGAAGGACTCCAGATCCTCCTGGGCAGCACTGACAGATGGCTGTCGGCTGTGCTGGGGGTCACAGGGTGGGCCTTGGCTGCCCCAGGGTTCTGGTTGGGCGCCAACACTGGGGTAACCAGTACCTTTTCACCACCGCCCCCAGCTTCTCCTTAGGCTAACACATTTCAGAATAAATTCAAACCCAGACCTTCTTCTGGTTCTGCTCCATGGATCTCCCTTTGAAAGCGTCTTGTTCTAATTAAGGATGGTGGCTTATCCCATTGCAAATATTTACCGGAAATCTAAGGCAAAGATAACATCTTGGTATTTGAAAGGAATTTGTTCCATGATTGCAATTTGGGGGGTTTATTTTTAAGTGTTTGGATTACCTGACTGATATGTGTACTTGAAGCAGAATGATCTTTGGGCTGTCCTAGCAGCCACAGGTCTAGGAACGGGCGGGAGGGTGTGGGGACTGGATCCCTGGGGAACTGGGGACTTGGGATGGTGGTGTACTGCCACCTTCTGGTCATAGTGTGGAATTTGATCAGAGGCTGCTATGGGTATTTCTTTGGAGTTCTTTAAAAATCACAGCAATGAAAAAAAAATCACAGCAATGAGATTTAGTAGTGCTGGGGCTCAGGAGGTAACCTTGCCTTATCTCTGAACTTTGGTTTAGATGTGAGATACATGTAAGGAAGTAGCTGAGTTGGGAGGGCAAAGCAGAGGTTAGTGACCACTGAAGCCTTTTCACCCCTAAACTGGCAGGGGCACAACCCCGTAACGGGCCCATGGGATGTGCCGGGGCTGGGTGCTCACTGATGCTATAGAAACCTGGTACCTGACTTCCTGGCCAGGCACCTACTATGAAAATGCCGCAACTCCCAAATTCTTCTCTTCCCCACGATCTTTGGCCAGGAAGGCCGGATACCTGGATTCTAGTTTGAGTTTCGCCTCCCCTGACTTGCTGGGCCTCTGGGGAGAAAGGCAGGAACGTACTGGTACGTGTGACCCTGTGTCGTAGGATGGGACCCCAAGTTGGCAGCTGGCAGGATTTAATGAGGAAGTGTTTGTCAAGGGCCAGATCCATCCAGCTCCTGGTGGGAAACTGATGGCATAACCCAGAGAAGAGGTCACGGAAATGGGCTTAGCAAGATAACTACTTCCAGAGGTGCGGGGGGAGGTTGAATCCATCCAGAGGGAGTGACTTGCTCAAGATCACCCAGCGAGGAGGACTAGAACCAGCTTCTGACTCCCAGACGGAACCTTGGAGTCTTGCTGCATCAAGCTGCATTCAACCTCCTACCCTGCCCTTGCCTGGCAGGGAGTGGCGCTCAGGTTCCCGGTGCCACCTCCCACACCCACACCCCTGTGTCCCCAACTCTATTATTGGACCAGGTCTTTGGGTCTCTTGGGGAACCCATCAGGCCCAGGTTTGTCTGTTTCTTGTACATTATTCAGTCTTGGTTTCCTATCTCCTCCCCTCCTCCTTGCCTCCAGTGGTTATGTCCATTTCTCCTGTTTTGTTGGTTTTGGGTTTTTTTTTTTTGTTCCTATATTTGAAGGGAGTCATATTTAGGATTTTTAAATCTTTGTGTCAAACTTTTTAATTGAAGTATAGTGGACATATTAATTTCAGGCGTGCAACATAGTGATTCAACAATTATACACACAATGAAATGCTCACCACGGTAAATGTATTAAAATATTGACTACTTTTTGTCCCTATGACTTATAATTGAGAGTTTGTACCTCTTACTCCCCTTCACCCATTTTGCCCATCTTCCCCACCCTCTTCCCCTTCTTAGGCAATCACCAGTTTGTTCTTCGTGTTTATGAGTGTTTCTCATTTTCGTTTTATTTTTTTAGTATATGTGCTGCCGAAGCGAGCACTCGTTTTATTTTTTTTAGATTGCACGTGTAAGTGCAATCATATGGTATTTTCACTGAGCATACTAGATCTATCCAGAGCCATCCCTATTGTTGTAACTGGCAAGATTTTATGACTGAGTAATAATCCATTGTGTGTCTGTGTGTCTGTGCATGGGTGTGGAATCTGTATCTGTTCAGCCATCGATGGACAGAGGCTGCTTCCATGTCTTGGCTATTAGAAATCGCGCTGCAGTAAACATAGGGGTGCATATCTTTCTGAATTAGCATTTCCGTTTTCTTTAGGTAAGTACCCAGAAGTGGAATTACTAGATCATATAGTGTTTCTATTTCCAATTTTTTGAAAAAAGATTTTATTTGACATAGATCACAAGTAGGCAGAGAGGCAGGCAGAGAGAGAGAGGGGGAAGCAGGCTCTCCGCCAAGCAGAGAACCCGATGCGGGGCTCAATCCCAGGACCCTGGGACCATGACCTGAGCCGAAGGCAGAGGCTTTAACCCACTGAGCCACCCAGGCGCCCCTCTATTTCCAATTTTTTTTTAAATATTTTATTTATTTGACAGAGAGAAATCACAAGTAGGCAGAGAGGCAGGCAGGGAGAGAGGAGGAAGCAGGCTCCCTGCGGAGCAGAGAGCCTGATGCGGGGCTCGATCCCAGGACCCTGGGATCATGACCTGAGCCGAAGGCAGAGGCTTAACCCACTGAGCCACCAAGGCGCACCTATTTCCAATTTTTTGAGGAAGCTTCAGACTGCCTTCCAGATGACCTTCCCATCAACAGTTCCCGGGGGTTCCCTTTCCTTCACATCCTGACACTGGTTATTTCTTGTCTTTTTGATTCTAACCATTCTGATGTGTGTGAGGGAATGTCTTACTGTGTTTCTGATTTGCATTTCCTTGACGAGTAATAATGTTGAGCATCTTTTCATATGTCTGTTGGCCATCTGGGTGTCTTCTTTGGAAAAGTGTCTATTCAGGTCGTCTGCTCATTTTTTTTTTTTTAAAGATTTTATTTATTTATTTGACAGACAGAGATCACAAGTAGGCAGAGAGGCAGGCAGAGAGAGAGAGGAGGAAGCAGGCTCCCCGCGGAGCAGAGAGCCCGATGCGGGGCTCGATCCCAGGATTCTGGGATCATGACCTGAGCCGAAGGCAGAGGCTTTATCCCACTGAGCCACCCAGGCGCCCCTCGTCTGCCCATTTTTAATTGGTTTTTAATCGGATCGTTTTTTGGTGTTGTAGAACTTGTTTTATTTTGGATGCTATTTGGATATGTTATGAATTTTAATATTCTATTAACCCCTCATCGGATGTATCATTTGCAAGTATCTTCTCTTATTCAGTAGGTCGCCTTTTTATTTTTGTTGGCCTTCTTTGCTGTGTAAAAGCTTTTTAGTTTGATGCAGCCTCAATTGTTTATTTTTGCTTTTGTTTCCCTGGCCTGAGGAGACAAATCTAGAAAATGTTGCTAACACTGACGTCCAAGAGATTTGTGCGCACCAGAGGTTGGTTTGCATTATTACCGGGTGGATGCCGGTGAGTACTTTTCACCAGTTGAAAGAGATTGGGTTTTACCAATTTTTGGTGACTGTGAATACAATGGCTATAAGCATTTATACAGAGGCTTTTGTGTGATCAGTTTTCATTTCTCTTGGGTACTTAGAAGTGGGATTGCTGGGTGATATGCTAAGTGTATGTTTTATTGCATAAGAAATTGCCCAGCTCTTTACAAAAGTGGCTGGAGCATGTTGTGTCTCGTGTCGGGGAGTTCCGGCTGCTCCACATCCTCTAGCTCTTGGCACTGTCCATCTCCTCCCTAGCCCCCCCAATCTAATAGGTGTACACTATCTTCTTGTTGCAGTTCTAATTTAGATTTCTTTAATGGCTAGCAACGTTGAGCCCTTTTCATGAACTTGTTGGCCTCTTGTGTATCCTCTTTGGAGAGGTAGCTGTTCAAGTCTTTTGCCCGTTTTTACTTGGGTTGTTTTCTTGTTGAGTTTTAAGAGTTCTTTATATATTTGGGATGTAGGACTGTAAGGGCTCAAAGGATGTGAAGGGCTCATCAAGGAAAAAGAACAAGAGGTTGTAACACACACAAACTTTACTAAGTGTTGCATGGAGGGGAAGTTCCTCATCCCGGGAGACTGTCTGGAAGCTTGTGGTGCTAAATAGCTAAAACTCTGCTTGTTTGGGCCATTTCCAAAAATAAAATTTGAATTTGGTGCCAGTTGGCTTTTGAGGTAACAGGTCTCATGCCTGTTTTTGGAGCCCGTGATAAAGCATGCTCAGGATCCAGAAACCTGTAAAGTCACAGACTAGGATTTCAAAAAACCTTTATTTTCCTAGCCAGTCTGCCCCTTTAGTAGTAGAGAACCAGGAGAACTGATCTGATCTCTCTGCTGAGTCCGCACACCAGTATGTGGTGTGTGTCCCTTACTGTGAAATTTGCTGAATGTAGTTCAGCCCCAGGCAGGAGGAGGTGCTGACAAGCACTAGAGCCGCGGCCGGGCCGTGTGGTTGCACTGGTAAAGGTCAAAGGGAAAGACACGGCCAGAGAGAAGGGGTTAAAGTTGAAGGTCATCTGCAGGACATCTCTTGGGTTCTCTGGAACCACCCATATGGTGCTACCCCAATTCAGGGCAATTAATTCTGTTAAATAACAAAAAGGCAACCATGTAAATTTTAAGGGTCCAAGGGGCTTTATTAGTATATGTGCTGCCGAAGCGAGCACCCAAGGGGCTTTATTAATCCATTTGTGAACTGGGCAGCGTTTCCATCTAGTGAGTAAAGAAAAGCTCCAGCGGGCTCCAAAAAAGGAAGAGTTTTTAAAAGTTAGATTGAGAGTGGGGAAAAAGATTATTAGCGAAAAAAAGGAGATTATTAGCAAAGTATCCATGTTTTAGGCAAGGTCGTTCTCCAGGAAACAGCAGTAACTTTCCTGGTGCTGATCAGGAAAGTCCCACGTAAAGGTGACATTTCTGGGGGGCTGAAACTGTAGCTAGGTTAGGACCCCAAGTCCAACCAAGACCTGATACCTTAACCTAAGAGACACCATGTGGGGTCTGTGGTTTCCTTTTTCACAGTTCCATATCCCGGGTGTCCGGAGCAGGTCCATTGGCTCCAGTGGCCGCAGCAGAGCGAAGTAGATGGGGGCTAGAGAGGCTGCCTCGCTCTCTGGTGAGGTCTTTACTCAATAGAATGTGTTAGTCAAATCTATAAACCCCTTGGATTAATCCATTCAAGCAATGATATCTGGAAGGGAAGTTCCTTTTTTTTTTTTTTAAAGATTTTATTTATTTGACAGATATCACAAGTAGGCAGAGAGGCAGGCAGAGAGAGAGGGAAGCAGGCTCTCTGCTGAGCAGAGAGCCAGATGTGGGGCTTGATCCCAGGACGCTGGGATCACGACCTGCGCTGAAGGCAGAGGCTTTAACCCACTGAGCCACCCAGGCGCCCCTGGAAGGGAAGTTCTAATAAGAGGAATAGCTCTGTTTCATTCCCTGTAGCTATAGTAAGCCCCCACTCAGTAGCAGTGGCTTTCAGCACCCGCCAACCCAGGGCACCAAAAGAAGAGGTGAGGGGTGCGTGAGGAGTCTATACCCCTTCTGTAACTAAGTCAGCTAGGCTAGAGGGCAGGCACCTTCCTGGTACAGGTAGGGGAAGATTAACTCTTCCCAGAAGCTGCTTCCCGCCCACGGATCCCGTGGCTGAGACAAACAAAACCTGGCCTGGAATCCCAGCGTAGGTCAAAAGTGGACTGCCAACGCCCTGTGGGGATCCTTACAAAAAGGAGGGGCTAAAATGCCATCAGGTCTATTATTTCTGTGGGTTCTTAAATTCTTTTCACCACAATAAACCTTGGTCAAATTACCTTAATGGGTGTGACCTCTGTCTAGTCTTGGGACCTTGACGTCAGCTCCACCTCCAAGGGGAGTGTGGTTACGGTTAAGAATTCTCTGGAGGGAATGGTTTCTTTGTTTTTATTCCACTCATACCTGATGCTGAGAGAGGCTGCTCTCCCCATCATCCTTCTCCAAGGGATAGACTTCCCTTCAGTTTACCTACAAGGAAAGGACTGTTACTTTTCTGAGGGTCCCGCACCTTACAGATCTGTGACCTGACCTCGACGTTGGCAGGGGTCCTGTGCTCCATCATGGAGTCCTTTAAAATTCTGTGAATAAGGCATGCAGCGTTTCTGGACTTTTCTGGAGTTGCCGTTTTTTATTCCCCAGCTAAGAAGGTTTCTCTTCAACTCAACCCCCTTTGCCATAGATTTTAAGGTTTTCTTTTGCCTTTGCAGTTTTGAACAATGTTTGGTGCTGTGTGTAGAAAGTTTTCTCTGCTTATCTTGGCCAACTTTTTCCCGGAAATGAGAGCCCAACAGCAATTCAGTTTTATCTCTAAGTTGTTCAAATATCGCAGGCGCTGTGGGATCCTGTTCACTGTTTCCTCGGACAGATGGCGTTCTTTGTGCTCATGCGCCCATAACCCACAGATCCTTGCCTCTGTCCCATCTTCCATCCACCTCCATGTCCTCCGCCACATACCCCCTTTACGGCAGAGATTCTAATCAAGCAAACAGCCTCACGGGCTTTCCTTTCCTTATTCGTGACGGCTACATTTTTTTTGGTGGAGGTAAAATTGGTATAGGACAGGGTCCTCATTGCAGGTGTAGGCTAGGGCGGCTGCTTAAATCGCTTTTCTAAATGACAGTGAAAAGGATCTTTAAAAAAACACAGATCTATAAAATGTAAGTCTGTGTTTTACCACAGAAGAAAAAACAAGTATTTGGGTTAGACCCTGCAGCTGTCTGTGTGACTTGACACTTTGACTCCCAGCCTGTGTCAGTACGCACTCTCCTCCGGACTCTGATTTATCTCTAGACCAGACGTGTGACTGTCCCAGAACTGCCAGGTGCTGTGTACAGCGCATCTCCTGCCAGCTTCTCCATCCAACCTTGTCCATCTCCAGAGACCTTCCACTGACTTCCTTTCCTTTATCCTCCTGGTCACAGCTTCAAGTTTATTTTGAAGAAGAGGGAATGGTGGGCATTTTAAGAGCCCAGAAACCCACACTGCTCCTTGGAGAAATCTACTGAGATTTCATTCTTAGGAGAGTAGTATGTCCCCCTCATGTCTTCTTTCTTCCAGTCCTCAGGACAGCAGACCCGTGGGTCTTAGGCTTGATGTATTAGTACTCTCTCCCCGAACTCTGAATCCTGAACCAGTGACACAACCTAAGGGGCAGGTCTTTTTCCTGTCCATGACAGTGGCTGTAATGAAATGTGAGTTGAAACTTCTTTGTGATTTAGCTTTTGTTGTATGTCCTATTTCCTAGTCCTCTTGGACATCTTATTACTATCCATATTCTGAGTCACTTTTAGCTGCCATTGAGTATCAACGTCTATGTTTTTCTAATACATTAATGTTTTGCTTACATTTTAGAGAATATGGACTAATACAGGTGACCTTCACTTTTACTATTTTCTTAAAAGTAGACTCCACGCCCAGCATGGGGCTTGAACTCACAACCCTGAGATCAGGAGTTGCATGCTCTACCGACTGAGCCAGGCGCCCCAGATGCCTCCGCTTTTAAACCTGCCTCAATCTGAAGTCATACTTCCCCGCCCTCCCCCATATAAGCTCCTTTTGAATTGATTTGTGACCAGCTATGTTTTACTCCCCTAGTATTCTATACTCTCCCTGCTAGCAAGGACAGAGGACAGCCTTCTGTCTGTGTAGTGCATCTATTACAGTGTCTGATTTACTATAGGTAGTTAAATCATTCCTTCTTTCCTAAGATCACTAAAGAGTCATTCTCGGTTTACAAACAGAATTCTCTTTACTACATTGAGAGAGATGATGTAAGGTTAATTCCATTAGTTTCCACATTACATACGCAAAGAATACATCACCAGAATGCTAGATTCACGAAGTCTCGACACCACACATACGATGCTCATGTTATCGCATATTGCTTTGGAGACATAGCTGCCAACAGGAAAAGACAAGATCATCAGTGGACAAGTGGGAAAGTAGTTATATCCATTGTTGATACTACTAAATGTGAACCTGACACAGATATGGATATTCTTCCCAAATCAATTGGTCCTTTGATCACTAGAGTTATTCTTAGATTTGGTTTTGACTGCACAGATCTGACACAGTTATGGTGATTATTAATTGCAAGAGTCACCATCCCAACCTGCTCGAGATAACACTGCCAGAATTCTCAAGATAATCTAGCAAATCAGAGATATTATTTAGTAATGATGAGAGAATATTTTTAAAGGGCTTTTTTTTTTTTAAATTCATTGGAAAGTGCTAGCAAGAGTATGAGCAGGGGGAGGGGAGAGGGAGAAACAGACTCCCCACTGAGCGGGGAGCCCCACACAGGGCTTGATCCCTGGGCCCAAGATCATGACCTGAGTGCACGTAGATGCTTAACTTACAGACACCTGAGAGAGAATAGAGAGAGAATTCTGTTCCCTTTGCTGATACCTGCCCTCTTCCAGGTGAGTACTAAAAGAGGCCATGCCTCCCTCCCCATGGGGGTGATGTAGACATTGTGGGGCATGGCCCTGTCAACCATTCTCGTCCTGTACTGATGAGGTGATACTCCGACCCCTCTTCTCCAGGAGTCGAGAAACTGGGGGGGGGCGGGTAGAGTTCTGTTGACCATCCCTGCCTCACACTAACCCAAGCAAGGCTAGTGCCTTTACCCCTCCCCTGCAAAGACTGAGGTAGAGCCCTGTTGCCCATCTCCTCCCCTGCACTAAGGTGAGTAGAGGTGGCCCTCCTTCCTCTTGCCTTCAAGCACCACAGAGACAAGTAATAGCAAAAAAACTCCTCAAATTTGGTAAACCTACAGAGTAAAAAAGTCGATCCAACCCAAGCTAGTTAGATTCAAGGAAATCTACAACACATTAAATTTCTGAAAACTAAAGACTGCAAATAACTTGAGATTTCCTCCCTGAATGGCCCAGCAAGAACATCTCAAATGAAAGCCCTTACTCCCCTCACTCTTCTTATCCTCCTTCCTCCTTCCTTATGCTCCTTCGCCATGCAGTCAAGTACACTAGATGCCAGTTCAAGCATGACTACTAAAGGTAGTGCTGCCAAAGATGGTACACCGACCACCACCGCACCAAGTCCACCTACTCCAGTTTCTGTATCAAGTGCAGTTAGAGCCTTCACTGTCACGTCTGCAGAAAGCAAACCAAGCACAGTTGCAAAAACATCACCTAGAGCTACCATGACCATCATCTCACCTGTAAGTAGTAACTGGAGCACAACAGCTCCTTTTCCAACAACACAAAAGACAAAATCACTTGAAATCAGCCCGAGAAAAATGACACTTATCTACAGAAGAACAACACTTCGAAAGACAGATCTCTCATTGGATACCGTAGAAGCTAGAAGGAAATAACACAACGTTTCCCAAATGCTGAAATAAGTTAATTACACCTGTGGAAAGACAGGTCTGTGTACAATATGCATAAAAATCACAAGCCAGTTAGATGTTGTCTATAAGAAACCCATTTCAGTTGGGGCGCCTGGGTGGCTCAGTGGGTTAAGCCGCTGCCTTCGGCTCAGGTCATGATCTCAGGGTCCTGGGATCGAGTCCCACATCAGGCTCTCTGCTCAGCAGAGAGCCTGCTTCCCTTCCTCTCTCTCTGCCTCTCTTGTGATTTCTCTCTGTCAAAAAAAAAACAAAAAAAGAAACCCATTTCAGTTATAATGATATAAGTAGACTGGAAGTAAATAAATGGGAAACAATGTCACATACAGACATTACTCAAGAGAGCAGGAGTAGCTAAGTTAATAACAAAGTAGACCTCAGAGCAAAGAAAATTGCCAAGGACAAGGAGAGACATTACACAAACATAAGAGGGCCAACCAGCCAAGATGACATAATAATACTAAATGTATATGTACCAGATAACAGCTGCAAAATACATGAAATAGAAACTGATGGAGTTTAAAGGAAAAAGAGATCCATATTTATAATCAGAAAATTTAGCCATCTTCTCTCATAACTGATAGAACCACTCAATCAATAATCAGGAGGGGTATGGAGGAACTGAAACAGATAAGACGATGCCATTGGCAATTACGGAACATTCCACCCAACAAGAGTAGGGTACACATCCTTTTCAGGCACAAATCAAATATTCACCAACATACACCATTCCCTGGTCATAAAGCAAAGTTAGACAGAAGGAAAAAAATTGTGGAGTATGCTCTCTATAAGTGATTTAAACTAGAAATCAAAAAGATAGCAATAAAATATACAAACACTTGAAAAATAAATAAATTTTTGAACAATCCATGGGTCTTTACTCCTGAAACTAATATTATATGTAATATTATCATAAATAATATGATAATTGACTAAGTAATTAGTCATTTCATCTAACTTGTTCCTTTTAGTCTTTTACATATCTGTAGATTTCAACTCCTTCACTCCTGATACTGGTCATTTCTTTTCTTTTTTATTATATTAATATTATCATAAATAATATTACATATTATTAATACATAATTATATGTATTAATATTATATGTTTATTACATATATTAACACATAATTATATGTAATATAATACATATAATATTAATATAATAAAAAAGAAAAGAAATGACCAGTATCTGGAGTGAAGGAGTTGAAATCTACAGATATGTAAAAGACTAAAAGGAACAAGTTAGATGAAATGACTAATTACTGGAAAGCCACAAACTACCAGAATGGTACTATCATCTGAATGGTACTATAACCATTAAAGAATTCATAGTTGGGGCACCTCGGTGGCTCAGTTGAGCATCTGACTTCCACTCAGGCCTTGATCCCAGGGTCCTGGGATCCAGTCCCATGTTGGGCTCCCTGCTTGGTGGGAAATCTGCTTCTCCTTCTGCTCCAATCCCCTGCTTGTGCACGTGTGCTCTCTCGCTCTCTCTCACACATACATGCTCTCATGTATGCTCTCAGATAAATAGAATCTTATAAAAAAATTCTTTAAAAAAGTAAAGAATTCATGGTTGTGGGGCACCTGGGTGGCTTAGTCAGTTAAGCATCTGCCTTCAGCTCAGGTCATGATCCCAGGGTCCTGGGATCTAGCCCTGCTTCAGGCTCCCTGCTCTGTTGGAAGTCCATTTCCCCCTCTTCTTCTCCCCCCAACGCCCCCCCCCTCACAACTCCCTCCTCTCATGCATGGGCTCTCTAATCAAAATCTTAAAACGAAAAACCAACCACTGTAATTTGTCTTGTTAACAATCTAAAAAGGAAAAATCATATGCTCAGGAATTGGTGCAGGAAAACCATTGGCAAAATGAAACATCTATTGATGATAAAAACCCTCAGCACACCAGAACTAGAATGGAACTTCCCCAACCTAATAAACGGTAATTACAAGAACATATAGTGAATTTCATAATTGCGAAAGACGCAACACTTTCTAACAAAGTCAAGGAATCTGCTCTCCGCTCCAGTGTTGTTAGTGGAGGGTTATTATTATTATTTTTTTTAAGTAAACTCTACACTCAACGTGGGGCTTGAACTCATGATCCCAGGATTAAGAGCTACATGCTCTATCAACTAAGCTAACCAGGCACCCCTTGTTACTGAAAGTTCTATCCAATGCAGTAAGTCAAGAACAAGAACTAAAAGACATACGGATTGGAAAACAAGGGGAAAAAAATCTGTTGACAGATGACATAATTGTATACATGGAAAATCACAAAATATCTACAGATTAATAAGAGCTATTTGACTAATAGTTTAACGAGGTTGTAGGATATAAAATTAGTATTTCAAAAGCCAATTATTAGTGAAAAATTGAAAACTGAAGATATTACTGTTACAGTAGCACTCAAACCACTAAATACTTATAGTCTTACAAAATATTTGCAAAAGCTGTATCCTGAAAACTACAAGACACCTGATAAAATAAGGAAGACCTAAATAAATTGAAGAGACATAAGGTTCATGGATAGGAAGACTCAGTTGTAAAGATGCCATTCCCCCCCGCCCACCAAAATTTATAGATCCAATAGAATTCCAGTATAAACTCCAGCAGAATTTTTGTGCATCTGAGTAGGATTCTAATTTATTTATTTATTTAATCTCTACACCCAACGTGGGGCTCAAGCTTATGACCCTGATATTAAGAGTTGCATACTCTTCCGAATGAGCCCCTAGTTTTTTTAAAAATTCCCTTAAGTAACCTCTATAACCAATGTGGGACTCAACCTCACTACCCCAGATCAAGAGACACATGCTCCAAAGACTGAGCCAGCCAGGGCCCCCCCCACCAGCAGAATTTTTGTAGACATTTACAAACTTATTCTAAAATATATGTAGGGAAAAAAAACACACACACAAAAAAAACAAAAACAAAAAATATGTTGAAAACAAGGGAAACAGAATAGCCAAAGTAATTTTGCAAAAGAACAAAGTGGAGGACTCACATCATCAGATTTTAAAATTTCTATGAAGTTATAGTTTCAAAGTAGTGTGTTATTAGAGAAAGGATAGATACATAGGTCCTTGGGACAAAAGAATCTTGAAATTAACATATCTATGTTATATAACATTAACACATATACATATAACATATACATACAAAATTAAAACACACATATATATGTTATATAACATGTATATATGGTCAATTTTTGGCAATATGTAAAGGCAATTCAATGGAGAAAGAATTTTTTCCCCCACAAATGGTGCTGAATAATTAAATACCTGTATGTAAAAAAAAAAAACAAAAAAAAAACCTTGATCTATATCTTACCCTATATAAAATTTAATTTAAAATGGATAATAGACTTACACGTAAAATCTCAAACTGTACAATTTTGAAACAAAGGGGAAAACCATAGTGACCTCAGGTTAGGCAAAGATTTCCTAGATACACATCCAGAGCCCAATCATTTTAGAAGAAAAATTGGAGATTCAAAATTAAGAACACCCACTATTTGAAAGACACTGTTAGAGTAGAAAGACAAGCCACAAAGTGGGAGAAAATATTTGCAAATCCTTATGTGATAAAAAAATTTATGTTCCAAATATATAAAGAGCTAACAAAACTCGATATTAATAAACAACCCAACTAAAAAATGTACAAAAGGTTTGTACCAATGCTTCACCAAAGAAGATATGGCAAATAAGCAAATGAAAAGCTGCCTGACGTATTAGGGAAATACACAGTACAACTATAATGAGAGCACAATACACACCTTTCAGAATGTAAAGTAGTCAAAACAAAACTGGAAAAGAACCAAGTAGGAATAAAAAGATAGATAGCCCCTAGGAAAGCGTTTTGCAGTTTCTTATAAGGTCAAACATACCATATGACCCAACAGTTCCCCTCTTATGTAAATATGGAAACATGTTCATCCCAAGCTAGAAACAACATAAATGACCCTCAGCTGGCAAGGTGATGAACTGTGGCCCATCTCTACAATAGGGCCCTCACCACTCAGCAACAAAAGGGAGTGAATTCCTGATACACCACAGGAGGGTGAATCTTGAAAACCACGCTCACCAAGAGAAGCAAGACACAAAGGGATACATACTATATAATTCCATTTACATAAAAGCTTAGAAAATTTAAACTAATTAATAGGGACAGAGGGGTGCCTGGGTGGCTCAGTGGTTTAGGCCACTGCCTTCGGCTCAGGTCATGATCTCAGGGTCCTGGGATGGAGTCCCGCATCGGGCTCTCTGCTCAGCAGGGAGCCTGCTTCCCTCTCACTCTCTCTGCCTGCCTCTCTGCCTACTTGTGATCTCTCTCTGTCAAACAAATAAATAAAATCTTAAAAAAAAAATAGGGACAGAAAGCAGATCAGTGGTTGCCTGGTGCTGGGGATGAAAGGAGGGAGAGTCTGCAACGGAGCCTAAGAAACTTGGGGGATGATGGAAATATTCTGTGGTTTGATTGTACTTCTGATTAAAAGACACTATGTTTTTGTCAAAACTCAAACTATGTTGGACAACTGCATTCTATTTGGGGGAGAGACATAAAATTTCTTTGCATTGTTAAAAGAAATTAGATGGATAAAAGACATAATGCTACACAATATGGAACGTGTGATATGAAGGGGATATATTTAAAATTACTGAGAGGTGCCTGGGTGGCTCAGCTGGCCAAGCACCTGCCTTCGGCTCATGTCATGATCTCAGGATCCTAGGATCGAACCCCACGTCAGGCTCCCCGCTCAGTTGGGAGCCCACTTCTCCCTCTGCCTCTGTTTCTGCTCATTCTCTCTACCAAATAAAATCTTTAAAAAACAAACAAACAAACAAACAAAAACCAAGAAGCAGCAACCCAAATGACAAACTCAAAAAAAGGTATAAACCTTGCTAATAAAGACAGGATATTGAAGATGTCGATGTTCCATATTCTGCTGTGGGCAAACTAATGGGAGCCCTTTTGGAAAGCCTTTTGAAATGTACTGCATGGGCTGCGAACATATTCTAAGAGCTAGTAATTCTCTTTTTAGACCTAAGTTTATTTATACATACATACATACATACATATATACATATATATATCCTTTAAAAATTTTTTTTTAAAAACCTCACTTATTAGCCCTTCATTTTTTCATATGGAAGAGTTGGAATCTTTGAGGAAAGGTGAAGTCACAGAAGCAGGGCTTACCAGCTCGGCGCCAAGTCACTGCCCACGTGCTCCAGATGACAGCAGCTCTTGAGGTATGGGTAACGGCCTTCCTCTTCCCACATGTACAAATGCAGAGAGTCATCCATGGACGTGCTGAGGACGTGCACAGAATCCTACAAAGGACACCTGGGATGAGCGGCCCCGAGTCCGAGTGCCGGGTGGTAGGTGGAGGCTTATACCTACCACCCATAAGTTGCCGATGGTCCTCTGGTGGTCCTCAAATCGCTGCAGCAGTTGGCCACTGATGGTGAAGAGGAATAAGGACGGCCCGCTCTCAAAGACGATCACATTTCCGTCTCCGACTCCCATCCACACAGGACTCTCCATGTGAGCCGGCAACAGGAAAGTTGCAACCTGGTGGGCTGTGTTCGTGCAAAACACACACACACACACCCGTGGGGGCGAACTGGGGATCCTTGAGTCTGCACAAGAGCTTTACGCAGAATGAAAACACACACTCCCTCCTTTCAGGGGACCTCAGTCTGCTGAGGAAGACGAAGGGCAGGCCAGTGACAGATACAGGTCACGGACCATGGTAATGGGTGCTGGACCCCACAACAGGGGGTGGTGGGCAGTAACAGGTCAGGCACAGAGGAAGCTTTGGGATCCAGGCCCTACAGCAGGATGGGAATCTGAACAGACCTGCCCAAGAGGGTGGGGGGCCGGTGGAACATAGTAGAAGTCCGAGCATGGGCAGGAGAGGCCTGCAGGCTCGGGTTAAATAAATCTCCTGCCCCCTTTCCACAGAATTATGGCTTCCAAAGAATACTTGCGTGGAAGGGTGGAAGGGTCTAGAAACCGTGTCTCCGTGTGGCACAGCCTACCTTGGATGTCTGTTCTGTCCCCCGTCCTCTCAGCCATTAGCTCGAAGGTGGTAAATCCCGTCTTTTGGAAAGAGCCTCTTCGGTACATCACTGTTACCCTGCTTGTCCTCCTTGGGGCCCAGCAGGCCCTGCAGCACGATGAATACGGGATAGAGAGGGACAGAGGGCTTTTGCCTTCTGCCGGTTTCAGCAAGCTCTCTGTGAGGAATACCTGGGGAGAGAGTATATTGCACATCCGGTCAGGTGAAGGGAGAAGTAAGAGCACGTCAGGACAGGAGCGACTCCAGAAAGGCCTCCTTCAAAGCCTTTGTTTTGTGGGGGTACCTGGCTGGCTCCATCAGTAGAGCATGTGACTCCTAATCTCAGGGTCAGGAGTTCAGGCCCCACGCTGGGCATGGAGCCTACTTAAAAAAAAAAAAAAAGAAGAAAATCCTTGTTTTGTGGCCAAAGGTTTATTCGGAATCTTAGGAAGCACTGAGGAGTAGCCTCTGCTTGTCTCTGACATCCCAAGAACTGGCTTCCTCTCCTGCCTGTCATGGTCATGTGGAGAGCAAAGCCACCAAAGCTGCTCTTCTGGGGTGCCTCGGAGCTACAAAATCATCCGGCCACATGGGAGCCCAGATCAAGCTGCCATTGGTTGGATAGATTTTTCCCTTCTTGGAGAACTCATCATGGGCTGTTCGGCTTTTGCTGCCTCCTCTCAGCTCCTCGCTCTCGGGTGCGTGGTCCGCATGTGCCACATGGTAAAAATGGCGGACTCAACGGCCACAGACTTTCTCAGAGGGACATTTGTAGGCCGATATGTTCTCATTTACTTCTGGACTTCTTTGTCCCTTCCAGCCAAGGTGGATAAAAGTAAAGTAAGGAAAGCTAAAAGGTTACCAAAGATCCTTCTTTCTTGAGACCTCTCTCACCTTCCTCTAACTCTTTGGCTGATTCAGGCTTCATGAGTAAACTTTTATTAACTTATTATTTTTTGCAACTAGACCCTATCACTTCAAAGGACATTGTTTCTTGGCTCCAAAAATGGATTCTATGTGTGATACAGCCTTTGAGAGGTGGGAGCACCCTGTGTAGTCCTCCCTGAGTTCTGTAGGTTCTCCAACACATCCTAAACCCCACTTTGCTAACGTTTGACCCTCTCCTCCCAAAGTTGAAGCACAGAGCACCACCTACCACTGGCAAGATATTCTGATGTGTCCCAGATGCAAAGATCCATTTCTTGTCGGGAGAGCAGTGTAGGAGGTCAACACTGTATTTGAATGCATTGACTTTAGAGACATGCCTTAGCTCAGGCACGGTCAATGTGTACATGTCACCTTCAGAGTTGCCTACCTGAAACCAAAGCACCACCACCATGTCAACAGAAGGAGACAGGAAATCCTAGAGCCCACAGAAGGCAGCGCTGTCAGTTGCAAAACATACCGTGGTTTCTTTGACCCCATAATGGAAATGAAAAGCTACCTCAGCATTGTGAGAATGATCCCCCAAAATACAAGTTCCTAAGCCCCAATCTTCTCAAGAACAGTTACTCACAGCACATCAATGTTAGGGCCAATTTAATGTTAAAACCTTTTAACTATTAGGGCCTGCTTAGCCAGAGCGACTCCATATTGCCTCGGTAGCCATATTGTTGTTTACATCCACGGACTTCATTGCAGGAATAAACGCCCCAGTAGTTCCTGGTATGGTTCTGGGTATCGATTCCGGGAGTAAACTCCTTAACAATAGAAGCCACGTACCTTGGGTCTGCGGTTATGCCCTATAAAACCAGCCTGTGAGATCGGGAGGGGGTCGCTCTCTTCGGAGGTGGCCCTGGCTGGTCAGTCTGACTTCTAATGCTTGGCATAGAATAAAGCTCTACATAACTTTCACTTTGTCTCAGTCTTGTTCCCCTGGTGGGTCAGTCTAACTTCTAATGATTGGCTTAGAATAAGGCTTTACATAACTTTCACTTTGTCTCAGTTTCATTCCTTTGATAATGGACCCCAACAATCAACACTGTTCTTTTCTCACGACTTCCCAAACCCATGGCTCTCTCTCCATATTCCCTGTCCAAGGTCAAGTACTGCACAATACACACTTGAAAGAAGAGACATAGATAGGAAATCATTCAGGGAGGCTTTTTTTCCCCCTTTTCTGGAAGAATGACTAGGGAAAACATACTTGCGATAGATCAAAGGCCAAGATGGTAGCGGAGTTTGTATGGCCAATATTTGTGGGTATGTTTGGGCTCTCAGAGTTTGTGGTAGGGAGGACTCCAAGACAGACAGACAGTAATGGGACAGTCATGGGGGCACAACACTTGTCAAGGCAGCGGGCATTTTGTTCTGTGGGCCCTCTCTAGGTGCAGGGCTCACTTACCATCAGGAAGGGGCCATCTTTTGTGAGACAGATTTCCAAGGAAAAACAAGCCTGTGGCATGGTGAGAGTAGCCAGGGCTTCTGCATCCTGACAATTCCACACTTTGACTGTTCCCTCCAAATCCGCAGTGAACGCAAGACGCATCTGAGGGAGGGTCACCAGACGCATGATGCTCGACTGCTGGGCGGGGCTGGACCAGATCATAGTGCCCTAGAGAATGAGAGGACACTGTAGGTGTGCGAGGAACTCTTCACACCTACTGGGCTTTCTTTCTGCCAGTGTTTATTTGAAAGTTTCCTCCAGATCCATTTTTTGCTTCTGGCAAAAGAATTAGAAAATTCTGAACATCTTAATTATTTGAGGAGCAGTGAGCACAGAAAAAGAGCATCACAGTACATTCAAGGCAAGATCTCACTGTGCGATCAATCAGCATAAAGAATGATCAGGCTTCTGAGCTCAAGTCAGTTCTGCCTCTTACTAAAGGTGTTACATTCAGCATTACTTACCAGTTGTGGCTTCTTACAGGGCTCTTGTATTACATTTCACAGCACATGAAATAGTTTTTCTGAATTCTTTCTGCCTAGGGATGCCAGGGTAGCTCTGTCGGTTAAGCATCTGACTCTTGGTTTCAGTTCAAGTCGTGATCTCAGGGTTGTGAGATTGAGTCCCATGTCAGGCTCCACGCAGAGTCTACTTGGGTTTCTGCCTCCCTCTCCCCATACTCCCAAATAAATAATGTTAAAAAAAAAAAAAAGAATTCTGCCTAGTCCACAGTAGGAATTCAAAGAATATCAACTCTCATAATTATTATTCCATCATCGATCTTGTACATTGCAGATAAGACAAAAGAGAGTTTCCCTTCTCTTCAGCTTTTAAAAAATTGTTGGGGCGCCTGGGTGGCTCAGTGGGTTAAAACCTCTGCCTTCGGCTCAGGTCATGAACCCAGGGTCCTGGAACCAAGCCCCACATGGGGCTCTCTGCTCAGCAGGGAGCCTGCTTCCTTTCCTCTCTCTCTGCCTGCCTCTCTGCCTACTTGTGATCTCTGTCTGTCAAATAAATAAAATCTTTTAAAAAATTGTGAAGTATATAAAAAAGAACACAAAAATATATGTAAAATTTAGTTACTACAAATTGATCATCTAACTCCCTCTAAGCCCACCGGTACTTGCTCTATTAACTTCTCCACACTCCCCAAATATAATCACCATTTTGGTCTGTAACACTGTGCAAGTGGTCATCCCCAAATTGGGTGGCTTAAGATCAAAACCACAATGAGATCATTTCACACCGGTCAGAATGGCTAAAGTCAATAACACAATGACCAACAAGTGCCCACAAGGGTGCAGACCGAAAGGAACCCTTGTGCCCTGTTGGTGGGAATGCAACCTGGGGCAGTCGCTGTGGAAAACAGAATAAAAAAATTAAAAATAGAACTACCACTTGGTCCAGCAAGTCCTTTACTGGATATTTAGCTGAAAAAAAGGAAAATGTAATTTGAAAAGCTCTATGCATTCTTGGGCACCTGTGTGGCTCAGTGGGTGAAGCCTCTGCCTTCGGCTCAGGTCATGATCTCAGGGTCCTGGGATCGAGTCCCGCATTGGGCTCTCTGCTCCGCAGGGAGCCTGCCTCCTCCTCCTCTCTCTCTCTCTGCCTGCCTCTCTGCCTACTTGTGATCTCTGGCTGTCAAATAAATAAATAAAATCTTTAAAAAAAAAAAAAGCTCTATGCATTCTTATGTTCATTGCAACATTATTTACAATAGCCAAGATATGGAAGCAACACAAGTGTCCATCAATAGATGAGTGGATAAAGCAGACAGACAGACACACACACACACACACACACACACACAATGAAATATTATTTGGCCATGAAAAAGAATGAAGTCTTGCCATTTACATCAACATGGATGGATCTAGAGGGTATAATGCTAACTGAAGTAAGTCAGAGAAAGACAAATAGCTTAAGATTTCACTCAAATGTGGAATTTAACAACAACAACAACAAAACCAGAAAAGAGATAAGCCCCCAAACTCATAACTCTAGAGAACAGTTACCAGAGGGGCAGAGTGGGAGATGAGGGAAACAGGTGATGGGGATTAAGGACTGCCCTTGTCATGACGAGGTGATGTACAGAATTGCTGAATTGCTACATTGTAGACCTGAAGCTAATCTAATGCTGTATGTTAACTACACTGGAAGCTTTTGAAATAAGCAAAATAAATAATAATAAACCCTCTCCAAAAATACTGGGTGGTTAAAACAGAAGTTTTCTCTCAGTTTCTGTTAGAAATTCAGGTACATGGGGCGCTGGGTGGCTCAGTTGGTTAAGTGACTGTCTACGGCTCAGGTCGTGATCCTGCAGTCCCGGGATAGAGTCCCAAATCAGGCTCCCTGCTTGGCAGGGAGTCTGCTTCTCCCTCTGACCCTCTCTCATGCCCTCTCTCTAATAAATTAAAGAAATTTAGGTACAGCTTAGCTGGGTGGTTTGTGGCTAGGGGTCTCTTTATGGGGTTGAAGTTGGCTTTGTAAGGATGAGGCTCAAGAGGGTCAACTCATTCAGCCAGCAAGTTGGTGCTGGCTATGTGCAGCCCTCAGTACTTCTCCACACAGACCTTCCCTGCAGGGCATCTTAAGGGTCCTCATAACACTGTGGCTGGCTCTCTAGGAGCCACTGACTCAAGAGAGAAGAAGTGTCTTTTAGGACATAGCTTTGGAAGTTACGCACCATCATTTCCACAATGTCCAATTGGTTACCAAGGTCAGCCCGATTCAGGGTGGGCGTGGACTACCTAGGATCATGAATACGGGACAAGGAATACTGAGGTCATCTTCCAGATTGGCAGACACACTCCACCCTGCAGTCCCTAGTAACTCACCTCCCTCCCACATGCAAACTACACTTGCCATTGCCCATGCCCCCAAATAGCTCACCGCTACAACATCATCACAAAATCTGGATCTCGTTGTTTGAGGAGATGAGGTTCTTCATATTCAGTTCATGTGAAAACCTCAGAAATATCCCAGTTCTGACCACCATCCCCAACATACAAGCATAGGACATTATACCATAGGTAAGGATAACATTATAGACCGTTTCCTCCAGGGTGGGGGAAATGGCAGTAGAGGGGTGGGAATCCCTGCTACACAGAAAATTCGAGATCCGATGAGAATGTGCTGGTAGGACATTGACCAGGACTCAAGGCCCAGGAAAGATTCTTCAGGACTCCTGGCTCCACTCTCTAGGCTCTTGGTTCTGCCTTCTGCGTTATGCTGCCCCATCCATACCCGGTGGCCCAAATCAGTAGCTGAGTAGGGTCACAGGCTGCCTCTTCCCTGTAAGAGTTCAGGATTCAAAGGCCTCTCTTCCTGTTGTGATATTTCAGCACCCTTGCCAATATGATTCCCTGAAAAAAACTTTGTGGATCTCCAAAGAAACTTACAGGAGTTGACGTCATTAGACTAGAGCCACACCCACAAGCTTTTGAGATGAATCCCGACACCCTCGGAGGCGGCTGGGTCTGCTGAGGACGAGGCTTCAACCTGTGAGGTCCACAGCTTGACCTCGGTTCTGAGGCACCCTCTTAGTTCTTTCTGAGGTCGAAAAGAATGTTGCGGTCATGGTATGGTTTATTAACACTGCCCTGCACTGATCTTGCTTGCAGTCTTGGCCTTAAATCTTAGCACCATTCGCCATCTTGAAAGACTGCAAATTTTCGGAACCAGCAAGCTTTGGCTCTCTTTTATCTGACAGTCATTTTCTCCTCTCCCTCTTATTTTACTACAAGCAGCAAGCAGTGGCCAGCCCTCAGCATTCTGCCTAGAATTCTCCTTGGCAAGAGCATTCAATTCCTTGGATCTATTTGCTCCTTTTCACATTAGCCGGGGTGACAATGTTGCTAAATTTTCTACATCTGCAACAAGAACCCTGTTTCCTCTGGTGTCCAATACCCTTGTTTACATTTCCCTTTGTCTTCACTGCCAGCTTCATGGCAGGCCACTAGGTTTCTGCTAGGTCTCCTCAAAGTCCCAAACTCTCCTCAGGGTTTCTCCAGCTTCTTCTCACTGCCTGATTCTAAAGCTTCCACACCTTAAATTACAATCAAGAAAAGTAGTACTAAAATCTGTTATCTGTTGCTGCCTAACGCCATAGCAGCTCAAAGCAAGAAACTCTTATCTCACACAGCTTCCGTCGGTCCAAAACTCGGGCAGTGAGTCACTGAGCGGCTCTGGTTTCAGGTTCCTCACTTGGTTGACTGTGGATACAATCTGAAGGCCAGAAGGTTAGCCTCCAATGTGATTCACTCACAGGACAGCCAAGATGGTGCTGGCTGTTGGCAGAAGGTCAGAGATCTTTGCCAAGTGGACCATCCACTTGGCTTCTTGGATGTCCTCAGGGACATGGTGACTGGTTTCCTCTAGAGCGAATTATCCAAGAGAGTGCCTTTCTGATTTTCTCAGCTTTAGTGAAATGTAATTGACATATAACATTGTGTAACTTCAGGGGCGCCCAGGTGGCTCAGTCAGTTAAGTGTCTGCCTTCGGCTCAGGTCATGATCCCGGGGTCCTGGAATCGAGTCCTGCATCAGGCTCTCTGCTCAGCAGGGAGCCTGCTTCTTCCTCTCCCTCTGCTGCTCCCCCTGCTTGTGTTTCTTCTATCAAATAAATAAAATCTTTTAAAAAAATTGTATAACTTTAGGAGTCCCTTCTAGACTTTTATTTCATCATTCTCCTGCCACCTCATATATTCATAAAGGGTTTACTTGTCATCATTCAGAAGACCCTGTGTGAAAAATGGTCATTAAATTCTTCTCACAGGGAGGAGAGAAATCCAAACAGGGAAGGCCAAGAAAAATACAATAACTTGTGACCCACTTTGGGGTCTTCTGATTCCCCACCTAGTGATTCTTGCACTACATTTACTGATCCTGATGTAGAAGACCTTTGTCTACCCTGGAAGTGACTGGAGTTAGAGACCACTTTCTGAAAAAACCAACACAACAAATGCCAACAGTTGAGAGAGAGAAGTAGAATAGGTCGTGGAGAGACACAACAACCCAAGTTTATCTCACAGCCGTTCCATGTTACCACTAGAAAGTAAGTCCCTGTACAAATCTATATTGAGAAACACACATACGGGGCGCCTGGGTGGCTTTCAGCTCAGGTCATGACCCCGGGGTCCTGGGATCAGGTCCCACATCGGGCTCCCTGCTCAGTGGGGAGCCTGCTCTCCCCTTGCTTGTGCATGCTGACAAATAAATAAAATCTTAAAAAAAAAAAAAAAAAAGATAGGCGCCTGGGTGGCTCAGTAGGTTAAGCCTCTGCCTGCAGCTCAGGTCATGATCTCAGGGTCCTGGGATCGAGTCCCACATTGGGCTCTCTGCTCGGCAGGGAGCCTGCTTCCTTTCCTCTTTCTCTGCCTGCCTCTCTGCCTACTTGTGATCTCTCTGTCAAATAAATAAATAAGATCTTATTAAAGAACTACACATTAACAAGTGAATTTTCTGTATGTCTATCATCTAAATGGAAAGGTCCCAGATTACCAGTTAGAAGACCCAATTAGAGGGGCGCCTGGGTGGCTCAGTGGATTAAGCCGCTGCCTTCGGCTCAGGTCATGATCTCAGGGTCCTGGGATCGAGCCCCACATCGGGCTCTCTGCTCCGCAGGGAGCCTGCTTCCTCCTCTCTCTCTGCCTGCCTGTCTGTCTCCTTGTGATCTCTCTCTGTGTCAAATAAATAAATAAAATCTTTAAAAAAAAAAAAAAAAAAAAAAAAAAAGAAGACCCAATTAGAAACTCTGTCTCTGTCACCAATTCCAAGCACCATTCCTGCCCCCCACCCCAGCACTTGCCACCTGTGTGGAACAGGATGGACGCGATGAGGCATTCCTTGTGCTCCTTGCTGGCTAGACTCACCTCCTGCAGGTCCCAGGCATAAAGCATGTGCTTTGATGACACTGTACAAATGACTGACTTCTCCTCTCCACCCACTGCATGGCCATATCCTGACAGATAAGCCATAGGTCCTAAGATTCCTAGAAGGAAACACAGACAATACTGGCTCACCAGATAGTTGAGGGATGAGCCAATTGAATAAAAAGGGCTCTGGAAAGATAACGAAGTTTTCCTGCACCCTCTTAGGAGAGTTTGGGAAACAATTATGGAGAAGAGGAGGAGCTGGTTCTAGAGTCATCCATACGTAGGTTCCCATTGCAGATTGGCCTGAGGCACTGGCCGACTTATTTTTCCTCCTTCGTTTCAGTTTCCATACACATAAAATGAGGATAAAGAGGTCTCCATCAGAGAACTGTTCTGAGTTTTATTTTTTTAATATTTTATTTCTTTATCAGAGAGAGAGAGAGAGAGAGAGAGAGAGGGAGCACAAGCAGGGGAGCAGCAGGCAAAGGGGGAAGGAGAAGCAGGCTCCCCACTGAGCAGGGAGCCTGATGTGGGGCTCGATCCCAGGACCCTGAGATCATGACCTGAGCTCAAGGTAGACGCTTAACCAACTGAGCCACCCAGGCGCCCTTCTGTTCTGAGTTTTAAAAGAGGTACTAGAAATAAAGTTAATGGTAGGCCTGTTATTCAGTTTCCTTCTTGTTTAAAATCTTTATTTTATGAGGAACGGGAGGCCTTTGGAGAAAGGAAGTCACAGGGCCTGATTTTAGCTCATGTAAAGATCACGCTGGTCTTTTCACACACCATAGATGGTGGGGGCCAAGAGAAGATGGAGGGAGACCTTGACCGTGACCACAGCAACCCAGTCCCACTAAGCCTTCATTTTATTTGTCTTCACTGAATGAAGACACGGGGGGGGGGGGGGGGGGGGGGAAGATAGTGCGTTTCTTAAGACTAGATTGTCATGTTCCTTTAGGGGACCCTATCCCCGTACCGAGGTTCCCACTTGCTTCTCTGAAGATAAAGTCCTCTGGCTTCACCCTCGCCATCCGGTGCTCCAGCTTTATTTGTCTGAAGAAGAACTGCTTCCAGGTCTGTGAGCCCGGGCACGGGGAGAAGCCGCAGAAGCTCCATTTCCTCAGACACAGGTTTCTGGAAACAGAGTCATCGGCCCCCCCAGGCAGCCCCCATCAGCTCCCTCCTCAGTAGCACGGGTCTCACCAACCCTTTCTTCACTGTAAGCCTCACTCGGGCCTCTCCCAGCGCAGTCCCACCCAGGCCGCCTTGGTACACACTCGGATGCTCTCTCCCTCCCAGGACACACCCCTGCCTTCCTGCCTCACCCTTCCCTTGCTCACCTCCATAGCTGGTCATTCTCTGCAAGCCTGTTCCAGCACTGAGGGGGAGAAAGGAAGAGGTAAGCAGGCGGTCAGTACCCAAAGGCTGGCTCTTCCTTTGCTCTCCTCTGTTCTGGAAGCCAGGCCCTCATCTCAGTGGTTAACCAGCCACCACTGGTGGCTCTCAAAGCCCTCCCAGTCTGGGGGGACCGGGACACGGTAACCACAGAGGCCCATCGCGGCAAAGACAGGCGCTCGGAATTCTTGTGGGAGAAACATTGGGTTTCCCGGGGCTTCAGATGGACCATTCGATCCGCGCAGCGACACTTGGATATTTGTCCTTTTCGTTTAACAAAACGTGAGGCCCTCAGAGCGCAGGAGGCGAACCCCCCAAAACCCAGCGCATCCCTCCGCTCTTCCGCGAGCTGGTGCTCCACCGGGTCAAGAGAGGCAGCTGCAATCCGGGCACTGGGTCTGTGGGAGCCGAAGGAAGGGGCCGGAACAGGGTAGACGTAAGCAAGGAGGGAGGCGGCGTGGGCCCAGGGCTGGGGTCGCCAAGGTGCCAGCGCGGAGGGGCTGAGGTGAAGGGGGTCTGTGTGACGACTCGGGGAAGGGGGTGGGGGGGAGGGGGCCCAACAGAGAGCGGCTTGTGGAGAGCATTTACCCTGTTGACTCGGGAAGCCTGGAGCAAGCTGAATGCGTCCAGGAAGGAGAAGATTTTCAAGAGCGGCACGTCAGGCACGGGAACCTCCATCTTGCACGGCCTGAACCTCCATCCGGTCTCCTCTCCGGCTGCTCCGAATTTAACGTTTTGGCCCAAGTCTGCGGCACTCGGGAGGATCCCCACCCGGAGCTCATCGGGCTCTGACAGAAACAGGCCGCAGGTGGGCGCGCTTCGGCCTCTGACCCCCCGGCCAGATCCACGCCGCTGGGGGCACCGCCCTCCCAGCACCTGCTTGTTAGTGTTCATTGTTTAAAGTGTTCCACGGGACCTTCTTTGGTGCTGGGAACCGAAAGTGCAGGGTCTGGGGCCGCTCAGGGGCTGATGAACTTGTCAGAAATTTAGGAGTTTTCCACGGACACACTCACATGCGCCAAATTCAAGTCTCTGTGTGACACCCTTTAAGCTCCAAATCACCAGTGTAGGGAATCAGCGTGGCCAGTTTGGTTTTCTTTCTTTCTTTCTTTCTTTTTTTTAAGATTTTATTTATTTACTAAAGAGAGCACAAGCAGGGGGAGCAGCAGAGGGAGAGGGAGAAGCAGGCTTCCCGCTGAGCAGGGAGCCCAATGTGGATTCCATACCAGAACCCCGAGATCATGACCTGAACCAAAGGCACACACTTAACTAACTGAGCTACCCAGACACCCTGCTTGGCATGTTTATCTATTTTGGGACACGGAATCTGCCATCAGGGCCTATCTTCTAGCACCAGCACAGCCCTGGGTTTCCACCTTTGCGCATTCCACATCCCGGTGGGAGGAAAAAGCATGGGCCACACAGACTTTTCCCACAGAGGCCCTGCCAAGGGCACAGGGACCATCAGAGATGGCTCCCACAGGTGGTACCTTTCTCTTGTGACCCAATTCTTTTCTTCCAAGAACTTGACTACTGATTCCAGTATTTTCTATGAGTTCCTCTGTGAGGCTCAGTGATGACGACCCCTTTCCTTGAACTGCTGCCTCCAGCCTGACCCACGGTAGTAGTTCTTGGAAGACCTGTTTTCCCTACAATGTTATCTACTCCATTATCCAAAACCAGACTGGGCTTTTCAGGGATAAGTGTCTTCTTCCTCAGAATTTGCAGTGGAAAATCTTTCACCTTGACAGGCCCATCAAGTACAAACCTGACAACTATGGGAGGACACATTTTTCATTCTGTTGAATTAGGTTCATAGACAATCAGTTTGAAGAGAATGTCCTTTGGGGCACCTGAGTGGCTCAGAGGGTTAAGCCTCTGCCTTCAGCTCAGGTCATGATCTCAGGGTCCTGGGATCAAGCCCCGCAGGGGGCTCTCTGCTCGGCAGGCTCCGCTGAGCCTGCTCTGCTTTGCCGAGCAGAGAGCCTGCCTCCCCCTCTCTCTCTGCCTGCCTCTCTGCCTACTTGTAATCTCTGTCAAATAAAATAAAATCTTAAAAAAAAAAGAAGAGAATATGCTTTAAAGAGAAAGAAATTATCATAAAGAAAAAAATTCTGGTTTTAGGAGCGAGATAAAGGGAGTCTTCCGGTATCTTTCATATCAGTAATTCTAGTCTGTTCTAAGTCAGTTTCCCTGAACAATGCCATTTTACTGATTATGAAATTATAATCTGTTTTTTGGTTTATCTAATTCAAATGAATGAGCAAGCCCTTAACAGACTCTTTACACTTTAATACCAACAAAAATATATATTCAAATTTATTAGACCTTGATATACATCCTAAGCTTTTCTTCAAATATATTCATGTATGGGCTAACAGCCCATGGGACTGCACACCCGTCAGAACACCTAAAATAAAAAACACGAGAAACAACAGGTGTTGGCGAGAAAGGGGAACCCTCGTATGCTGCTGGTGGGAATGCAAACCGGGTCAGCCACTGTGGAGAACAGTATGAAGGTTCCTCAAAACTTAAAAATAGCGGGGCACCTGGGTGGCTCAGTGGGTTAGAGCCTCTGCCTTCAGCTCAGGTCATGATCCCAGGGTCCTGCATTGGGCTCTCTGCTCAGCAGGGAGCCTGCTTCCTCCTCTCTCTCTGCCTGCTTCTCTGCTTACTTGTGATCTCTGTCAAATAAATAAATAAAATCTTAAAAAAAGATCTTTTAAAAAAATTAAAAATAGAGGCACACCTGGGTGGCTCAGTCGATTAAGTGACTGCCTTCGGCTCGGGTCATGATCCTAGGGTCCTGGGATCGAACCCCACATCAGGCTCCCTGCTCAGTGGGGAGCCTGCTTCTCCCTCTCCCTCTACCTGCCTCTCTGCCTGCTTGTGCTTTCTATCTCTCTGTCAAATAAATAAGTAAAATCATAAAAATCATAAAAAAAAGATCTGTCTGTTGTTTCTTTAAAAATATTGTATTTATTTCTTTGACACAGAGAGAGAGATCACAAGTAGGCAGAGAGGCAGGCAGAGAGAGAGGGGGAAGCAGTTTTCCCGCTGAGCAAAGAGCCCGATGTGGGGCTCAATCCCAGGACCCTGGAATCAGGACCTGAGCCAAAGGCAGAGGCTTAAGCCACTGAGCCACCCAGGTGCCCCAAGATCTGTCTGATGTTTAAAAAAAAATTAGGGGGGCACCTGGGTGGCTCAGTGGGTTAAAGCCTCTGCCTTTGGCTCAGGTCATGATCCTGGAATCCTGGGATCGAGCCCCGCATCGGGCTCTCTGCTCAGCAGGGAGCCTGCTTCCTCCTCTCTCTCTGCCTGCCTCTCTGCCTACTTGTGATCTGTCTGTCAAATAAATAAATAAAATCTTAAAAAAAGAATTAGGGCACCTGGGTGGCCCAGTTGGTTAAACAACTGCCTTCGGCTCAGGCCATGATCCTGGAGTCCCGGGATCGAGTCCTACATCAGGCTCCCAGCTCCAAGGGGAATCTGCTTCTCCCTCTGACCTTCTCCCCTCTCATGCTCTCTCTCACTGTCTTTCTCTCAAAGAAATAAATAAAATCTTTAAAAAAAATTTTTAAAAATAAATAATTAAAAATAGAACTACCCTATGATCCAATATTTCTACTACTAATTCAGAAAGATGTATGCCATCATATGTTTATGCAGCATTATTTACAATAGCCAAGATATGTAGGCAGCCCCAGTGTCCATCAATAGACAAATGGGTAAAGAAGACATGTATATATACATATATATGGAATATATACACACACATACACACACAAGGGAATATTACTTGGCTGTAAAAAAGAATGAAACCCTGCCATTTACAACAACATGAATGGATCTAGAGGGTATCATGCTAAGCGAAATTAGTCAGAGAAATACAAATACCATATGATTTCACTCATACGTGGAACTTAAGAAACAAAACAAATGAACAAAGGAAAAAAGATACAAAAAACCAGAGAGAACAAATTGATGGTTACCAGAGGGGAGGGAGGTGAGGGGATGGGTGAAATGGGGAAAGGGATCAAGAGGACACATACTGTGATGGGCACAGAGTCATGTTTAGAATTGTTGCATGGTTATAATGTACACCTGAAACTATTTTACACTGTATGTTAATTATACTGGAATTTTAAAAAAGATTTTATTTATTTATTTGTCAGAGAGAGAGCACAAGTAGGGGGAGCAGCAGGCAGAGGGAGAAGCAGGTTTCCTGCTGAGCAGGGAGCCCGATGCAGGACCTGATCTTAGGACCCTGGGATCATGACCCGAGCTGAAGGCAGATGTCTATCGACTAAGCCGTCCAGGTGCCCCTGGAATTTTTTAAAAAGCCTCAAATCCGGAAAATTCCTAAGAAAAACAAAAGCTAAATATTTACAGCACTTGTGGGGAAAATCTTAAGTTTCCCAGAATGAATTATAGTTACATATATAATATATAATATATATATGTGTGTGTGTATGTATACATAACTCTATACACAAATGATTTGAATATATTTATGTCAGTTAGATGTCCCCCAAAGCACTTAATTCTAATACATCCTTTGTCTTACCCTCTCTAAAATTTTAAAAGCCTGTCCAATGTGGAATCAATAAAATGACAAAAAAACCCACAAAACAAAACAACACAGGGGACTGGAATTTGGTGATAAGCTTCCTTCCAGCTCTCATGGTCCAGGACATTGAATGTAAGAACGGATCTTCAGGCTGCTGCCCATTCTTAGTCTCCAAAGGGTAAGAATGGTGATTTCAAACTGACTCTGTCTCGGGATCTCTCTCTCTTTTTTTCTCTCTGTTCTGTTCATCCTTTCTTCTCCAGATCAGGGCAATCACTTACCTTTGTTTCATTAAGGTCTTTTTCTGAGGTTTTATCTTGTTCTTTCGTTTGGAACACATCCCTCTTTTCTTCATGTTCCTTGACTCTCTGTGTTGTCATCCAACTCTCCCAGTCTTGGTGAGTGGCAGAGTGGCCTCATGTGGGAGATTAACCTTGTCACTCAATCCTGCCCTATCTCTTGCTTGTCTCCCAAGCTCTGCTGATTGTCCAAGTCGCCTACCTTCTCTTTAGCGGCCCCTAATCGCTGAGGGAATGCCAAGATGTGTCAGCATCTCAAAGGGGAGGATCTCGGTCAGCACTGGATTCAGGCTGACTGGAAGTCTGACCCTCAGGCAGCAGCTTTTAAACATGCACAAATAGCAGTGCCTGGCTGGCACAGTTGGGCTTGGGTTGTGACCTCAGGGTCATGAGATCGAGCCTCATGTCAGGCTCTGCACTCAGTGCAGTCTGCTTAAAATTCTCTCTCCCTCTGCCTCTGCCACTCCTGCTTGTACTCGAGCACATGCTCTCGTTCTCTCTCTCTCAAATAAATAAATCTTTTTTAAAAAAATCCAACGTGTACAAATATACCTTTTTCAGGAGAAGACAGATGTTTCTATCTGCTTCCTCTGCACTGAGCCTTGGGGAGCTGGCCAGTTGAGAACCGTTTCTTTCTTCACTACTTTCCTGTTGAGCCCGTGAACATAAGCACCACTGATCATGAGAGCAGGCTCTCAAGAGATGTGTCCTCTGGTGTCTCAGTCAGTTAATCGGCTGCCTTCAGCCCGGATCCTGGTCTCAGCAACTTGGGATCGAGCTCCGAGTCGGCCTCCCTGCTCAGTGGGAAGTCTGCTTCTCCCTCTCCCTTTGCCCCTCCCTCTGCTTGTGCTCTCTCTCTCTCTCTCAAGTGAATGAATAAAATCTTAAAAGAGAGAGAGATGTGTCCTCTGGGCAGCAGACACAAAAACCAGGGTACCAGGCATGTACAAGATCTCTTTTCTCAGAGACACCGCAGATCTGGGGTGGGGTAGAGGGAGAGCAGAGATGGCACCCAAGATCTGCAGTTCATGTTTGTTGCTTTCCCAAGTCTCCTGTGACTTTAAATTGCATCCCTCTGGTCACAGGCACAGCCCTGTAATGCATCATTGACTCAGCAAACACCGAATGTGTGCTTACTCGTCCTAGTCCCTTTTCTGAGCAGGGGGGCTCACCAGGGAGAGGACTCAGGCTTCGCTTCCCCGATCTCTCTGACTCGCCTGGAAGAGAGAGAGACAGAAGGTAGAAGTCGGGTTAGGTTGGCATGCTCCGGGGAGCCAAGGGCAGCGTCTCTTGCTCTCTGCTGAGCTCCCAGCCTCTTGAAGTTTGGTCCGATCAGTCCAGAGACCTGACACCGTGCCTGGCACCTTGAAGGTATTTAGTAAATATTTGGTTTACTGCTTGCTTGCATGAATGAATATGTGTATGAGAAAGATTGTAAACAAAGGGGAACAAAGAGAGCAGAGGAAACATTAGCATGGGGGGGGTGTGGCTGGCTGGCTGCCTACCAACCTGTGGGGTCATCTGCGAGTACCAAGAAAGGATGGAAGCCTCAGGTCAGCAAGGAGTCCCGCTCCCACCCAGTTATGCCTTGGGGAGGTCCTGCAACACGAGAGTCTCCTCCTCGCCCATGGGAGGAATCCGGGGCTCTCTCCTGCCAGAATGGGCCTTCGCAGGTGCAGAGCCTGCACACTCAGGGCATGAGTGCTGCTACTCCCTCCCTTTCCCAACCCCCTGAGAACGTGCCTTAGTCCTTTCCCCTGTTCTTACTAAGTCCCGAGCCACCCGCAGGGTCCTTTTCCACCTTGCACTCTACCCAAGCATGGAACGAATTTCCCATCCTGAATCTCAGTTTATAGGAGGGACTGACTTCGACAAACCGAAGTTCTGAATGAAGCCCAGTTTATCCATTTTTTTGTTTTTCTTTCTTAAGATTCCACCCATTTGTGTGACAGAGAGAGATGCAGTGAGAGAGGGAACACAAGCAGGGGGAGTGGGAGAGGGAGAAGCAGGCTCCCCACTGAACAGGGAGCCCGGTGTGGGACTCGATTCCAGGACCCTGAGATCACAACGGGAGCTGAAGGCAGATGCTTCACGACTGAGCCATCCAGGCGCCCCAATCCATTTTTTCTTTAACGAATTGTTCTTTTCCTCTTTCAGGAAAACTTTGCCTACCACAAAGTTACTTTTTGCTTGGATCTTTATTGTTTTGGGCGTTCATCTTCAAGTCTGTAGTTCACTGCGAATTAATTTTTCTGTGCAGCTTCCCATCTGATACAGCACCACATGTGGAAAAGGTGTTTTTTTCTCTACTGCAGTTCACTGACAGCTTTGTTGAAAATCAGGTGATCGTGACACACGTTGGTCCATGCCTGGATTCAGTATTATGTTCCATCGATCTAATCATAAGGACCTCTATACTTTGCTGGGTCTTGAAATGTAATGTTTTCCTCTCTAGCCCTGAGAGACTCTGAGATGTTTTAGAGGCTTTCTGTCCAAATTCTTATTCCCTGATTCCATGTAGTCTAAGAATTTGGCAAATGCCTCAAGAGGAAGGAAAAACCAAATCATACGTTGGGGTCCCATCCTCCTGCCTCCTTTCCCTAGAACACTGGCCACCCGAATCCTGGCTTCCTTGCCATCCACAAAGTTCAATCTTTGTTTTGCTTACTTCCCTGACCCTTAGCAACCGCCCTCCCCAGACCTCCAGGGGCCTGGGTTTTCAGGCTCCCTCCTGCTATTAACAGCCCTTGGCTCTCACTCTGGTTCACTTCCTTTTGCCATCTGCCCACTCAGACCCTAGTTTCCTAGGCTGCTCTCTCTGATCATGTCATACAGAGTCATTTCTTAAAATCATATTTCCTTTTTAATCTGGTTTTCATGGGAGCATGAGGCTTCCACCATCCACTCCATCATAGCCAGAAAAGGGTGCCTGGATTCCTGATTTAAATGAGGTCTATATCCTGATGACTCCCACATTTATATATCCTTCCCAGGCATCTACATAGTTGAAAACTAGGTAGCCTTTTGTCTTCTTAACATTTATATTTTGATATCCAAAAGGCATCTCAGGGGCACCTGCGTGGCTCAATGGGTTAAGCCTCTGCCTTCCGTTCAGGTCATGGTCTCAGGGTCCTGGGATCGAGTCCTGCATCGGGCTCTCTGCTCAGCGGGGAGCCTGCTTCCCCTTCCCTCTCTGCTTGCCTCTCTGCCTACTTGAGATCTCTGTCTGTCAAATAAATCAATAAAATATTAAAAAAAACAAAAGGCATCTCAAACTTCCAGTGTACATTTTCCCTGTGTCCTCATGCATAGTAACTGTCACTTAGATTCATTCTCTTGCTCAGGCCCCCAAATCTCACATTTTTTCTCGATTTCTCTTTCCTTGTGAACCTCCTCTCCCCTTGGAGAACCCCATCTCCTCCTTCACATCTTAGCTCAACTACTACCTCCACATAATTTTTCTTAAAATTTAAAAAAAAAGTTTTTCCTAAAATAACACTTCCCATCAAGTGTGGTCCTTTTTGCTATTTTGTCTTCATACCCTTAACAGCCCCTGTAATTCACTTACACATAAATAAAGTACATTTATTTGTTTATCTATTTATTGTCTCTCTCCCTCCAAGGAAGATCATTTCTTTGATGAAAGGAATCTGTCTAACTCACTTCCGAACCAACGAAGTCCAGGCTTGTTTCTGGAAATGTAAGATTTAATTATAATCCAATGAATAAAGGAATGGATGAATCCATTTTAAGCTGATGAGCACCGCAAGTACCCTGAAGGGCACAGTTGCTAACAACCCCGGGCTAACACGGAAGGGTTCCTGCCTGATGTAAGGATAAAATGAGTGAGAAATGAGGCTTTATTTTCCCTGTTGAAAATAAAGGAAGAGATTTCCTTCCCTTCCTTTTTTTTAGAGCATTACCTTGAGAAATTTTGCAATAGTAAGCTCTTTCTTTGTCTCTTCAAAGTGTATAAAATCTTTTTAAACCCTAAATAAGACTTGCCAATCCAAACCATAATGACATATCGCCTCACACCAGTCAGAATGGCTAAAATTAACAAGTCAGGAAATGACAGATGCTGGCGAGGATGCGGAGAAAGGGAAACCCTCCTACATTGTTGGTGGGAATGCAAGCTGGTGCAGCCACTCTGAGAAACAGCATGGAGGTTCCTCAAAAAGTTGAAAATAGAGCTACCCTGTGACCCAGCAACTGCACTACTGCGTATTTACCCTAAAGATACAAACGTAGTAATCCGAAGGGGCACGTGCACCTGAATGTTTATAGCAGCAATGTCCACAATAGCCTAACTATGGAAAGAACCTAGATGTCCATCAACAGATGAATGGATAAAGAAGATGTGGTATATTTATACAATGGAATACACGCAGCCATCAAAAGAAATGAAGTCTTGCCATTTGCACCCATGTGGATGGAACTAGAAGGTATAATGCGGAGCAAAATAAGTCAACCAGAGAAAGACAATTATCATATGATCTCCCTGATATGAGGAATTTGAGAGGCAAAGTGCAGGGTTTGGGGGGTAGGGAAGGAAAAAATGAAAGAAGATGGGATCCAGAGGGAGACAAACCATGAGAGACTCTTAATCTCAAAAAACAAACTGAGGGTTGCTGAGGGGTGGAGGGGTAGGGATAGGGTGGTTCGGTTATGGACACTGGGGAGGGTGTGTGCTATGGTGAGTGCTGTGAAATGTGTATGTAAGCCTGACAATTCACAGACCTGTACCCCTGGGGCAAATAATACATTATATGTTAATTTAAAAATGACAAATAGTAAATAAATAAGACTTGCCAGAGTACACGTACTGTGATGAGCACTGACCAATGTACAGAATTGTTGACTCGCTCTGTTGTACCCCTGAGATTAACAGAACACTGTATGCTAACTGCACTGGAAAACAAAGAAATAAGCCACTTGCCAGCTTTCTGACCCAGGAATGTCTTTTTCAAAGACCCAAGAAGACTTCCCTTTAAAATGTTAACGTTCAGGAAGAGAGCACCCCTATCTCGCAGTTTCTGTGGGAGGGCAGGAGCCTACCTTCAGTGGGTACCTTGCTCCCAGTTGAAAAACTATCTCCTGTCATGAAGATAAGAGTTATTTTTCCTTTGTATAGAACCAGTGAACTAACACAGATGGTCACCCCAATACCGGGTGAATTTAGGATGAGCCACATAATAAATTGTGCTGGCAAGTCCTCTTGGTGAATGCTTAGTCATTTATGGTCTATCTTGGGAGCATGTGTGTAAGGGGTTGTGTCTGCTTGACCATAAAAGGGTGAGATTCCTACCTGTCTTGTAACCTGTCATTGTAATCTCTTCCTGACTGCCTTTGAGCCACAACACATTCTGGCTTGATGCTTATTCAATAATGAAATTTCTTTTTCTTCTTCTGTCAAATAAATAAATAAAATCTTTTTTTTTTTAAAGATTTTATTTATTTATTATTTGACAGAGAGAGAGATCACAAGTAGGCAGAGAGGCAGGTAGAGAGAGAGGAGGAAGCAGGCTCCCTGAGGAGCAGAGAGCCCGATGTGGGGCTCGATCCCAGGACCCTGAGATCATGACCCGAGCCGAAGGCAGCGGCTTAATCCACTGAGCCACCCAGGCGCCCTAAATAAAATCTTTAAAAAAAAAAAAAAATTTTTATTTTTAAGTACTCTCTACACCCAGCGTGGGGGCGCAAACCCACAACCGTGAAATCAAGAGTCAGGAGCTCCTCCAACTAAGCCAGCCAGGCGCCCCTGGGAGATGGTGTTTTTCATTACATTTCTGCGATGCTGACAAAGGTAGGGAAAAATTACATCTCTTGAGGGTATGTGAATTTGGGGCATATTCCAAACACACATTTTCTCAGAAGCAATAAGCCAAAGGGCAAGACAAACACGAGTTACATCCAATATAAATGAAGGCCGAAGTGACAGGGATCCAGATCTCTAAGTTGAAGAGGTTCGCTTGTGCTTCATATTTTCCCACCCTTCCTTAAAAAAATACAGTAGAACTAGATATTTTTTCTTGATAGAATGAGACAAAATATGCAAGAATGCATAGTATGCTTTGCTGAGCAGTCCCAACCTATTTCCTGTGTTTTTCTGAACAGATCTACATTTTCCAGAAAAATATTTGATGAGCTCATGAAGTTCCAGAGGACGCCTCCACAGGGCTTTCTCATGTGACTACTGCTGGTTACTGAACGGCCTTAGAAAGAAAATGGACTTTTGCTGTTCTGGGGGACAATAGACAAATTAGGAAAGTGCTTCATTACAGACGCCCGGTAGAAATGTGAAGGCTAGGGATGCCTGGGTGGCTCAGTTGGTTAAGCGGCTGCCTTTGGCTCAGGTCATGATCCCAGGATCCTGGGATCCAGGATCCCGGGATCCAATCCTGTATCCAGCTCCCTACTCTGCCGGGAGCCTTCTTCTCCCCCTGCCTGCCACTCTGCCTGCTTGTGCTCGCTCTTTCTCTGACAAGTAAATAAATAAAATCTTTTTTAAAAATGTGAAGGGGGTGCCTGGGTGGCTCAGTGGCTTAAGCCTCTGCCTTCGGCTCAGGTCATGGTCTCAGGGTCCTGGGATCCAGCCCTGCATTGGGCTCTCTGCTCAGCAGGGAGCCTACTTCCCTTCCTCTCTCTCTGCCTGCCTCTCTGCCTACTTGTGATCTCTGTCTGTCAGGTGAATAAATAAAATCTTAAAAAAAAAATGTGAAGGCTAATGAGTAGTTGTTTTGGGGGAGAGAAAGAAGTCTAAGTTGGGCAAAATGGGGGCAATTAACTATGCCTCCTGTAGGGGGTGCTCCTTTGCAGTGAGGCTCCATAGCTCCGCCCATTCCATAGCTCCGCCCATCAGGATGGGCCAGTTCGCTGGGCTTCAAGACTCTTTGGCTCAGGGTCACATACAGGACGTGTTGTGTATGGCAGCCCATGGGCACTCTGGTGAGCCTGCCTAGATGCTGAGGGAGTGATAGCTCTCTGCTACAAAAGGGGAAGACAGTTTCGCCATATTTCTCCATACGGCATCTACTCCACTGTTGAAATTTGGTTTCACTGTTTTTCTGGTGGAAAATTCTGTTCACGCCCAGCAAACTGGTATTTAAACTGTCTTTTGGAGCTACCTATGATTTTCCAAGGTCTTTTTTCTTAGTATCAGCCTTTAAAAACATTCATACTTGTACTTTATGGTTGATGCACTTTCTTTTATACAGAAAAATAATTTAGGAGAACCCATACTTTTCTCTCCATAATTAGATGTTTCTATCTCAGTTTGGTCAGTTTCACCTTCCTGGTGAAAGCAAATCAGCAACTCTTACACCGTGTGGGTGGAAATGTCCACAGCTAACGTATATGATCTCATAATCTTGGAAGAGTCCTGTTGGACACTTTTCAATGAGAAAATATTTTTTCCTAAAATTAATAATGATTGGGGGAAAATGTGATTCTCTGAACTTGCTCTAAGCAATATGGCAAGTTTCTCCGTCCTCAATAAGAGGAATAGAGTAGTTCCATTGATGGTCCGTTTGGAGAGGGAACCTCTGATTTGTCTATTGATTGCAGAGATATGTATCATAGATACACTCTTGTCACCCCACCCCCCACCCCATTGGCTCACCCAAGTTCACCTGCAACTTTAAAGCAAGAGGACTTCCCCAGTGAACTGTCAGATTTACATCCCAGGTATGGGCGTCTTCTCTCTGCCTGAGGCTTTCGGGACCTGAGGGGTACCACATGAACTTGCTGGGCTGCATAGACAGGACCAGGGATGGGGGAATAAAGTTTCTGAGGGTCCCCCTCAGGAGGACCTGAGGGTCCTCCAAGGGGGGCATGGGAGTTGGATGGGGAAATGTTGCAGCCTCCCAGACTGAACAGGGATGATTCTGACTTTGTTCCACACCGCTTCTGAGACCTGCTCATTGATGCCACAATGGATGGTTTTTCTACTTTCCTTGTCTCATTTCCCCACTTCCTCATTTTTTTTTTTTCTCCTGGGGACCATCTTTAACATAAAGTATACCATTTGAGTCCTTGTCTCAGGATCTTCTTTGGGGGAACCAATCCTAAGACCATCAGCATAGGGACTCGTCAACTGTCGGTCAGATGACAGTGAGGACTGTTTGGCTAGTGTTAAGTGCCACATTTGGGAACATCCCAAAGACATGCGGTGGATTGGGATGGGATACAGATGGAAAGTGAAGCACTAACTCACACATTAGTTCTAGAATTTGAACTATATGTGGGGAAAGAGATTGGAAGGTCCTGGAGTTGGGTGTGTGGCCAATCATAACCTATGGACATGTTCAGAGAGCCAGAATATCACCACAGCAGCATTTATAGACCCTCATTTCTTTTCTTTTTCTTTCTTTTCTTTTTTTTTTTTTTTTAGGTTGTATTTATTTATTTGAGAGAGAATGAGAGTGAGCAGGGGTGGGGGAGAGAGGCAGGACAGAGAGAAGCAGACTACCCACAGAGTGGGGACCCTGATGTGGGGCTCGATCTCAGAACCCTGAGATCATGACCTGACCTGAAGGGAGACATTTAACCAACTGAGCCACCCAGACACCAATGGATCCTCATTTCCTTTTTTTTTTTCTTAGTATATGTGCTGCCAAAGCGAGCACTCCTTTTTTTTTTTCTTAAATATTTTATTTATTTATTTATTTATTTATTTATTTATTTATTTATCAGAGAGAGACAGTGAGAGAAGGAAAACAAGCAGGGGGAGTGGGAGAGGGAGAAGCAGGCTTCCCCCTGAGCAGGGAGCCCAATGCAGGGCTTGATCCCAGGACTCTGAGATCAGGGCCCGATCAGACCCTGAGCCACTCAAGCACCCCTAGACCCTCATTTCTTATAGCAGGAAGGCAAACAGCAAAAATTAAGGCCAGGAATTCATTACAAGGGCTGTGGAATTAAAAGGATATCAGTGCGGACACCTGGGTGGCTCAGTTGGTTGAACAACGGCCTCCAGCTCAGGTCATGATCCTGGAGTCTGGGATCGAGTCCCGCATTGGGGCTCCCAGCTCCCAGAGAGTCTGCTCCTCCCTCTGACCCTCTCCCCTCTCATGCTCTCTCTCACTGTCTCTCTCTCAAACAAATAAATAAAATCTTTAAAAATAAATAAATAAAAGGATGTCAATGCACAGACCTTGCAGGTCTTCTCTGCTAAATTAGGACACTAAAACCAAAGGAGTAAGACCCTGATACCAAGGACAGGAACATATGTTTGGATCCTCTGGAGACCACTGAACCATAGATCTATGGAAGCAGTCGCCTTACCTTTGCAAGAGGGGAGCGGGCTCCCATTATCCTGTGGCCGTACAAAGGCCCCCCAGAGTGGCTTCTGCACAAGATGCTGTCTGCCCCCTCAAGTCCCACGGCTGCCCCCTTCATGACCCCTAGGCCAGTAACTAGGTTCAGGTCTCAGCAGGGCCTTGGTGAGGAAAGAGCTGCTTTACCGAACGAGCGGTGCACCGCGTCTCATCTGTATAGATGGGCACTGGGGGAACGGGAGCAGAAGGGCGCTGTGAGGGTTCTCACTTGCCGTGGAAAAGGCTGGTTTGTCGACATGAGGGCACTCATGTTTGTCGACATGAGGGCACTCACGGTGACGCAGGATTGGACATCTTGTAAAGACACGTGGCATTGGCCCTTGATCCTGCTGGGAGAGCTCTTGAAAATGTGACCTGTTGATGCCACAGTAAATGAGGTGGAGATGCTGGAGTTGTCTTAGCAAACTGTGCAGGTCAGAGCTTCAGCAAAGGAACACACGGGAATTGAATTATTAGGGCGCCTGGCTGGCTCAGTCTGTTAAGTATCTGCCTTCAGCTTGGGTCATGATCTCGGGGTTCTGGGATCAAGCCCCACATCGGGCTCCCTGCTCAGTAGGGGGTCTACTTCTCCCTCTCCCTCCTCCCTCTGCCCCTCCCCCTGTTCATGCTCTCACTCTCTCTCTCTCAAATGAATAAATTTTAAAAATCTTTTAAAAAAAGAATTGAATTATTAGGGGTGCCTGGGGGGGCTCAGTCAGAAGAGTGTGTGACTCGATCTCGGAGTCATGAGTTTGAGCCCCACATTGGGTGTAGAGATCACTTAAATAAAACTTTTAAAAAAGAATTGAAAGATTATGTGACTCCAGAGAACCCACTAGAATATGGTCCTGAAGAGGGCCCAGAGATCACTCCTCTCACAAAAGCAATACAGGATGCGTTAGTCGGACAGGCAGTAGCATCACTGAGAAGCTCAGTAGTGAGCTTCTGCCCCCTGAAGGTCCTGGTGAGGACAGGAACATGACTAAGAAAGTGGGCTCCCTAGTGTCAGTGGGGACAATGGGATTCCATACCACAGGAGCCAAATGGTAACAGCTCACTGTCAGAAGTGAGATGGGTGTGACGGCTATGACAGGAAACAAGCCTGGCTTTGCAACCTGGGGGCCTCTGTTCACACGGATTTGTGTCGGGGGCAAATCGGCCTTGTTCCTAGGCATGAGAGAGGATGGGCAACCAGGGATGGCACGGCTTACCTTCTGCAGATGACGTGATAAAGAATGGGATTGCAGAAGATTCGTGTCAGCGACTAAGCAGATAACTGTGAGGCCCTTATACAACTTGGACATCTAAACCAGTTTCACAGAGCCGGTTGCTTGAATGGGGACCTGGTGTCCTTAAGAATGGACCCAACAGAGCCTCTGTAAGCATAAATAAACATATATTCACGAGTCCTTTACCAGTGGGACCTATGGCCATTGGCCAAGTAACCCTACACTGAGAAAAGAAGGATACCTAGATCTGTTGGGGGCTGTTCGATATAGAGAAGGGGCTTACCCGATTACAGGGTCGACTAAGAGGTATAAAACACATAAGTCATGGAGACGAAAAGTACAGCAGAGGGACTACAGTCAACAGTATTGTATCAACTTTGCATGGTGACAGATGGCGCCCATACTCGAGGTGAGCATTTTGTAAGGCATATAATTGTTGAATCAGTACTTTGTACACCTGACACGAACCTATTACATGTCAACTATACTTTGATTTAAAGAAAGAAAGAAAGAAAAAAATCGATCACAGCCCTCATGTTAAACTCAGGCATATGAAGACCGGAGGATAGCCAACTCATGTCCATTTTATACTGGATCCAGTGGTTCTGTGAACTTACCTCATTGTCCTTTCTCTGGTCTCGGACTATAAAGTCATGACGGCTCCGCCCGGCTGCTGGGAGGGCATGTGTGTTGGTTCTATGTCCTGTGAAGAAAAATTCACTAAGGTAAGAAGAACCAAGTGAACCAAGCTCCTGAAACCATCTTAACTAATCAAAATACCGTACTGTATCCAGGTAGAATTGTGGCCTCAAAGACAAAGGGCATGCGGGCCCCATCACAGGCCAAGCTATGGCTGTTGCAAAAACAAGATGGATCATGGCGGATGAGAGTCAACTACCATAAACATAACTGTGGGGCCGTTCTCTGAGCAGCAGCCATGGCGATGGATTAACCTTGTAGGAACAGATTAACACGAACTCCGGAATGTGGCTCTTAGTCTAACGTGTGTGTTGTCTCTTGTCTCTATCAGGAAGGAGGATCTAAAGCAATTTTCAATCACCTGGATAAGAAAGCATTCAGGGGCACCTGGGTGGCTCAGTGGGTTAAAGCCTCTGCCTTCGGCTCAGGTCATGGTCCCGGCGTCCTGGGATCGAGCCCCGCATCTCCCTCTCCACTCAGGAGGGAGCCTGCTTCCCTTTCTTTCTCTCTGCCTGTGTCTCTGCCTACTTGTGATCTCTGTCAAGTAAATAAATAAAATCTTAAAAAATTTTTTTTTAAATAAATAAATGAAAAAGAAAGCATTCACATTCTCTCTCTTTCCACCCAGCTACCACAACTTTTCTGTTCTACGTCATCATGTAATCTGACGGGATTTTCATTATCTTGACATGCTGACATCATGTTAATTGGTTCTCAAGAACAAGATATAGAAAGTTCTCTGGATAATCAGGGAAAACAAATGGGCACCAGGACGCAGGATAAAGCCCCCCCCCTTTTCATATCCAAAATATTTAATAGAGCCGTCTACATGACACTGTTTGCCTTCATTCTTAGCTTCCACGGAATGACAGTTCCACGGAGGGTGCTGAAACCATCAATCTCCCCAAAACTTCCTTCCTGTTTAATTCAGGAGCTACTTCAATGTAGTTATATTCATTTTCCTCTTAACAGTTTTGGATTAGTCAAAATCCAGAAGATTTGTTAAGATGACATTAGCAGGGCGGGGGGGGGGGTGCTTATTTACTTCTTCATCCTTGGCAGTCCCATTTTACACATTTTTTGGTGTTTCTATTTCACTCTTTTTTTTTTTTAAGATTTTATTTATTTATTTGACAGAGATCACAAGTAGGGTAGAGAGGCAGGTAGAGAGAGAGAGGGGGAAGCAGGCTCCCTGCTGAGCAGAGAGCCCGATGTGGGGCTCGATCTCAGGATCCTGGGATCATGACCTGAGCCGAAGGCAGAGGCTTTAACCCACTGAGCCACCCAGGCACCCCTCTATTTCACTCTTTATTTATTTAAATTTTTTTAAAATTTATTTGTCAGAAAGAGAGAGAGTGCACAAGCTAGGGGAAGGAGTATAAGGAGAGGGAGAAGCAGGCTCCCCACTGAGCAAGGAGCCTGACAGAGGACTCGATCCCAGGACCCTGAGATCATGACCTGAGCTGAAGGCAGACACTTAACCAACTGAGCCACCCAGGCGCCCCTCTCTTTGACTCTTTATATCATAAATGCCTGAGTATCTGAAATTTGTGAAGAAAAGCATATGGAATTATACATTCAGGGAAATCGATTCCTCAAAGGAACCATAATTCTCTCTGGAAAGTGAAATTAGATTCTCTACATTCACTTACTGCATCTGAGGATATCTGTTTCCCATCACCCTGGACATTACTGGGAAGTTTCTCTTCTAGTTAATTTTGACCATTTTGTTGGGCATTTTCATTAACTGCTAATCGTTTTCAATAATAATACCTTGAACAAATCTAGGTCGGAGAATTAGCATGCTGTTCTCTTAAAGCCATGGTCATTCCTGCTGCAGGTGGCAGCTCTGGAAACAGGGGAGCTCAGAGATTCCCAAAGTTCCCGTGCAAAGTGTAGCTGCTTCTCACCACACATGCATTTGGGTAGAAAGCTGAGAATTTCCGGCCTCATATCTGGGCTCTTATAATCACCTTATCCCATCGCACATCGAAATTGTGACTGTGTCATCTTCTCTAAGCTCGAGGGGAATCTCAGATATTGCAACATACAAAGTTCCATGTCCAGCTGGAACCCAGAACTCTCAACTCCTGGTTGAATTCAGTTTCTCCTGACTGGTAAGGAAGACATTTCCATGGCACTTCTAGGGTTCTGAGGATCGTCTTCTCCAGAGTTTGCAAGTGACAGAAGAAAACCTGTCACACTGGGGCGCCTGGGTGGCTCAGTTGGTTAAGAATCCAACTCTTTTTTTTCTTTTTAAGATTTTATTTATTTAGGGGCGCCTGGGTGGCTCAGGGGGTTAAAGCCTCTGCCTTCGGCTCAGGTCATGATCTCAGGGTCCTGGGATCGAGCCCCGCATTGGGCTCTCTGCTCTGCAGGGGACCTGCTTCCTCCTCTCTCTCTGCCTGCCTCTCTGCCTAGTTGTGATTTCTCTCTGTCAAATAAATAAAATATTAAAAAAAAAAGATTTTATTTATTTATTTGACAGAGAGATCACAAGTAGGCAGAGAGGCAGGCAGAGAGAGAGGGGGAAGCAAGCTCCCCGCTGAGTAGAGAGACTGATTTTGGGCTCGATCCCAGGACCCTGAGATCATGACCTGACCCGAAGGCAGAGGCTTAACCCATTGAGCCACCCAGGTGTCCCAAGCATCTGAATCTTGATTTCAGCTCAGGTCATGATCTCAGGGTCCTGATATTGAGCCCCACGTCAGGTTCCATGCTCAGCGCGGAGTCTGCTTGTCCCTTTCTCTCTGCTCATCCCCTTCTCTCTGCTCCTTCTCCCACTCTTAATCTCTCCTCAAATAAATAAGTAGATAAAATGTTTAGTAGATATACTATAGAAAAGAAAAAAGAAAACTTGACACAGTGCTTTGTGGTCTTTATATTTTTAAGAGGCTTATATAAACATAAAAACACTTTTTATGTCTTTTTAAAACTCTGTGGAGCATTCTGTGAAAAGCAAATAAAGGTAATCAGGACTTGTAATTTCATGTCAATAATTTTGGGGAAGTCACTGAACTTTTGTCCTCCTTGGATGGTAACTGCAATCTTCATATCTGTAGTTCTTATGAATCTCCAAAGATCCTTTAAAGAAGAGGGTCTGGAAGCTACTTTCAGTATTTGTAAAAGCCTATCGGAAATCATATCTAGGGGCGACTGGGTGGTTCAGTCTGTTTAGTGTCTGCCTTCAGCTCAGGCCATGATCCCAGGGTCCTGGGATCTAGTCCTGCATCTGGCTCCCTGCTCAGCGGGGAGTCTGCTTCTCCCTTTCCCTCCATCTGCCGCTTCCCCTGCTTGTTCTCTCTCTGTATCAAATAAATATTTTTTAAAAAGATTTTATTTATTTATTTGACAGACAGAGATCACAAGCAGGCAGAGAGGCAGGCAGAGAGAGAGAGAGAGAGGAGGAAGCAGGCTCCCCGCCAAGCAGAGAGCCCGACGCGGGGCTCGATCCCAGGATCCTGGGACCATGACCGGACCCGAAGGCAGAGGCCTCAACCCCCCAAGCCACCCAGGCGCCCCTCAAATATTTTTTTAAAAAAGGAAATCATATCTATATTAAAGTTTCAAAGCTTAAAAAAAGGGGGGATGGGGCATTCAGAATCTTGCCAATCACAGCGGCCAGCACTGTGTTGTTTGCACAAGAAATGTGTCAAATTTTGGAGAATGACAGTGTATATAGATTTTAGGGAGACTGTCTCCTCAATTTTTGATCAAGTCCAGAGGCCACATGGACAGCACCACATTCACATGGGCTACACGCAGGCTGGTGTGCCTACGCTGTGTTGTGATTTGTCTCCAGCAATCTGCTGTCACCCAGTGTGGGTTCAGTGACTTACTGCCTCAGACAAATACGTGTTTTCTACAATAAACACACACACGCCATTTCCCTGTGAGCGCTGTTGCCAAACCAGTTCCTGTGGAAGTTACACTTACACGGTGAGCTATTATCTTTCCTCTAATGATAATATGGCATCTTGTTATATTTCACTTTTTCGGTTTTGGATTCCTGTCTGTACATTTCTCCTTTTCTCTTATTCTGGGGCTGTTACCCTGCTTTCTTTCTTCAATATAGATACTTCTGTAGGCTTCTCCTAGACTTCTCAGATAGTTTTATCGCTATTTCATTATTTATCATTGTTTATCCACCTTATCGCTCTTATTTATTACCTGGTCTTCCATGTAGCATTAGTGAAGCATTGATTCACTGGGAAAAAATGACCTTCAACAGAAAGGTAGCCGGGCTGCAGGGGTGCACCTGCCCCTCGTTCCCGGCTCCCAAACAGACCAGGTACGGCCACTGACTGGGGGCAAAATCCAGAGGCAGAGAGACCAGTAGTGGTGAAACAGGAAAGGAATTTATTTCACAGAGGTGGACACCTGGAAGACAGCAGACTAGCTTCTCAAAGACCATCTCCAAAGTGCTGAAAATACTTCCAGGTTTATAAAAGGGAACTGTGGGACAAAGGTCAGTGAGTAAGGGCAGGTGGGCAGTGAAGGTCATGTCCACAGGTCTTGGGGTCAGTCACCATCACAGTCTTGCTGGCTCAGGGCGGTTCTTTTTGCTTGAGGGGTAGTTTCAGTTCCCGTGGGGGATGCTTTGCTCAAAAGGTCTTTGGCCTGAGTTAGGAGACAAGCTGGAAAGAACTGAATCAATTAGAAAGTAGGACTGAGGTCAAAACAGAGGCTCTTGGAGTCCTCTTTCAGACACAGATAACCAGTATCTCTCTCTGACAGGAAACTAGGACTCACATTCTGATTCTTTTTTTTTTTTTTTTTAAAGATTTATTTATTTATTTGACAGAGATCACAAGTAGGCAGAGAGGCAGGCAGAGAGAGAGGGGGAAGCAGGCTCCCCACTGAGCCCAGTGCGGGGCTCGATCCCAGGACCCCGAGATCATGACTTGAGCTGAAGGCAGAGGCTTAACCCACTGAGCCACCCAGGTGCCCCTCACATTCTGATTCTATCTCTATTTTTTGTAGCCTGTGCCATTCTAACTGTCTATGAACTCATTTCCTCTCTCTCTTCCCTAACCTCACCCACTTCTTTGAATAGCTTAAATATTTGAATACCCACTGTCTTCAAATATCTCAAAGTATACTATCATTTGGCAAAATCTAGGCTTCTTATCTCTGTGCCTCTGTGTTCTATGTCCCAAGCTTCAACAATTTTCTGATTCAGAATCTCTCATCATATAAATATTCCATTAAAGGTGTGCTTTGGGACTGGGATAAATAAGCACAAACACACATTTGGGCATTCTGTGTCCTATCACTTTCTGAGAACACAGAGAGAATGGGATATTCAGCAAGATGGGTTACACTTGGAAAGGGGTTCAGATACGCTGGACCCTTCTGTTCCTACTTTGATTTCATTGAGGGTGATCTTCTAAGGATACCTGTTTTGTTTTGTTTTTTTTTTTTATTAAAGATTTTTATTTATTTTTGCACACACGCGAGAGGGAGCATGTGCGAGTGAGAGCGTGACTGGGGGAAACTCAGAGGGAGAGGGAGAAGCAGACTCCCCGCTGAGCAGGGAACTGGACATGGGAATTGATCCCCTGACTCCAGGATCATGACCTGAGCCAAAGACAGACAGACACTTAACCAACTGAGCCACCCCAGGTGCCCAGGATACCTGTTTTAAAAGTATTTTAGGGGGCGCCTGGGTGGCTCAGTGGGTTAAGGCCTCTGCCTTCGGCTTGGGTCATGATCCCAGGGTCCTGGGATCGAGCCCCAATATCAGGTTCTCTGCTCAGCAGGGAGCCTGCTTCCTCCTCTCTCTCTCTCTCTCTCTCTGCCTGCCTCTCTGTCTACTTGTGATCTCTATCTGTCAAATAAATAAATAAAGAAATAAATAAAATCTTTTAAAAAAAAAGTATTTTAGAATTCTACATTTTCCTGCGTCATCTTTTATAAAAATGTCTAGTTTTGTACACAAATATTAGGAACATTATAATTTTTCTGCTCATATATACAGAATAAAATCTTTGAGTTCCCATGCTCTGATGGCATGTGCTGGGAGATTCTCATTCGTTTCTGTTTCAGAGCCTGATACAATGAAGGAGACAGTAAGTGTCTCTCTCACCCAAAGGGTTTGTGATCAGTGAGAAGCTGCCCACTTTCTTTTCTTCAGTATATAACCAGACACGTAACAGTGTAGGTCTGGAGGTTTCAGAGATCAAATGATCCTTATGGATAATTTTTAATTGTTATTTCTGCTCCTAAACATGTTTCCTACCCCTGCTATTATCTTTTTTTAATTCTTGTTTTTCACTCTATTTCTTCATCAGCTCTTTCAGGTGGCATGAACGAGCTGATTGTTAAATGGAGGTGAAGAGGTGACTTGGGTAGCTGGTGGGTGGGTGATGCAGGGAAGTATTTAATGGTGACAGTCACATCATGGAAGGAAGCTGGAGCGGAGAGGCTATTTTGTGATTGAGCTGAGAACAGTTCTCTTTCTATTGCTCGGTTTACTGAAACAAACTGTATATGGTTGCTTACGTTTTCTTACACTTTCTGGATATGTACAGCACGTTTCTGTGCCTTGCTTAGGCATCACCCATGTCCCCCTACGTCGTGGAAGTGCTGTGACTCAGCTTTTCCGTCCTCTTGGCTTTGGTCTGGAGCTCCCTCTTCTGCCACCTCGCCAGGTCAAACAGCCTCCTGCATGGCTCCCTACAGCAGATTTCCTTTTTTTTCCTTCTTTTTTTTTTTTTTTAAGATCTTATTTATTTATTTGACAGACAGAGATCATAAGTAGGCAGAGAGGCAGGCAGAGAGAGGAGGAAGCAGGCTCCCCACTGAACAGAGAGCCCGATGCGGAGCTCGATTCCAGGACCCTGAGATAATGACCCGAGCCGAAGGCAGAGGCTTAATCCACTGACCACCCAGGCACCCCTTTTTTGTTTTCTTTATAACTTTTTCTTTTTCTTTTTTTTTAACCAGTCAATTAGCCTACAGCAGACTTCTATATGTACCACCTAACACAGTGTCCCAAGAGGAGACTATGCCATCTACTTGCTTCTTTTTTTTTAAAGGTTTTATTTATTTATTTGACAGAGAGAGAGATCATAAGTAGGCAGAGAGGCAGGCAGAGAGAGAGGAGGAAGCAGGCTCCCCACGGAGCAGAGAGCCCGATGCGATGCGGGGCTCGATCCCAGGACCCCGAGATCATGACCTGAGCCGAAAGCAGTGGCTCAATCCACTGAGCCACCCAGGCGCCCCCCCACCCTTTTTTTAAGAGTTTATTTATTTGACAGAGACAGCGAGAGAGGGAACACAAGTAGAGGGAGTGGGAGAGGGAGAAGCAGATTTCCCACTGAGCAGGGAACCCGACTCAGGGGGCTTGATCCCAGGACCCTGGAATCATGACCCAAGCTGAAGGCAGACGCCTGATGACTGAGCCACCCAGGCACCCCTTGCTTCCTTTTTTTAGAAGATAAAACTCCCAATATTGGACTCTCACCTTGATTTTATTGGTTTCCCTATTTTTTCATTCGTTTTCAAAATTATTAAAGCTATTTGTTGGCTTATAAAGATCTATTTATTTCTTTTTCTTTTTTTTTAAACATATTTTATTTTTAAGTAATCTCTACACCCAATGTGGGGCTCAAACTCACAACGCCAAGATCAAGAGTCACACGCTCCACTGACTGAGCCAGCTGGTGACGATGGCTTCATCATCCTAGCTCTCCGTAAATGTAAAATATTTTTTCAAAGTCCTATTTTACTCCATATTTAAATCTGAGCTTAAATGTTTAAGTTTAAAATATCCAGACAACTGAAGTATTTAAAATAAAGATTTAAAGCAATACAATTTTGCAAAAAGAACTACATGACTACATCTAAAATTTAGAGGCAGGGACAACCATATCAAAGAAGATAAGAAAGCAGAAACTATGTAATAATAAAATGGAATTACTTGATTAAATACCATGTAAAAATATTTGTGTGATACTATATTCTGTAAACATAATTAATACACAATTAGCATGTAAACAATCGATCTAGTAAAAATGTACTTTGCAGATTATAAAATTTGATTAGTTACATGGGAGTAATAACTTATGAATTTCTGAGGAAAGACTAAGGGAAAACTGGAGAAAAGGTGTGAATTTTCAGTTCGCAAGGACCAACCCAGAGAGACATAACCTCTTAGAAAAGTATTCACATTCATTTGGGTAAAGAAATGCAAATCAAAGTAACAAAGGCAGGGCGCCTGAGTGGCTCAGTCAGTTAAGCATCTGACTTGGCTCAGGTCATGATCTCAGGGTCCAGGGACCAGCCCCGAGTGGAGTCCCATGTTGGACTCTGTGTTCAGCTGAGTCTGTTTCTCCCTCTCCCTCTGCCTCTTCCCCAACACCCATGCTCTCTCTTTCAAACAAATAAAATCTTTAAAAATAATAATAAAATAACAATGCCATATCACTTTCTAATCGCCAACCCAGGGAAACGCTGAAATTACTAATGCCGGAGGGAATAAAGGAGACGAGCACATTCCTACCGTGCTGGTAGAACTCTGACTTGTTTCAACCTACCTGGAAATCCGTGATCCTCCTCCTCTTCCCTCACCTCCCTCTCCCTTCTCTGTTTCTCCCAGTCTTCCTTCTCTCACTCCTTCCTTTCTTTAAAGCAGCATCCCACTCCTATGAGTCTGAATCTGCCATAAGAAGAAAGAAACAAGAATAAGCTTCCTGCAAAGCTGCAATCAGCAAACATCTAGGTTCTTAAGATACTCTGTAAAAAATACAACGAGGCTACCCATATTGCAGACTGTGCCCCGTAAAAGTGAAAGGTGCAAATCTCAGCTGTGCTACTCATCAGACATGTGGATATTGGCAAGTTATTTGACAGTGTTGCATTTTCCAGATCAATGGCATGAGGATAACACTGTATCTAAAAAATAAGTTTGTTTTAATAATTAAAGTAGATCTAGTCCCACAGAGTCACCCAGCCCCCTATCTACTTATTTAATGTGAATATGATTTTTCAGTGTGAATCTGTGAAAACAAAGGGCAAATATAGAACCGATGCTGGATCCCAAGTAATTCCAGCAACAAGTAATATTCAAGGGTCCATACACAAATAACTGGGAAACATCAGCACCATGCAACACATTACGAGCTAGGTCCAGGTTTGGCAAGAACGACTAGATTCTTTTTTTTTTTTTTTTTTTTGATTTTATTTATTTATTTGACAGAGAGAGATCACAAGTAGGCAGAGAGGAAGGCAGAGAGAGAGGAGGAAGCAGGCTCCCTGCAGAGCAGAGAGCCCGATGCGGGGCTCGATCCCAGGACCCTGAGATCATGACCTGAGCCGAAGGCAGCGGCTTAATCCACTGAGCCACCCAGGCGCCCCAAGAACGACTAGATTCTGGAGTGGTAGCGGACAGCACGCACCACCCTTAAAAAACTGAAATAGAAACTCGCGAGATTTAAGCATTACAGAATTTGGAGTTGGAAGAAACAGGTATGCGTGGTGACCACATTCCCAACTTCAGAGTTCCCTTCCTTCGGGCGCCTGGCTGGCCCAGTCAGTGGAGTGTTCGACTCTTGATCTCCAGGTTGTGAGTTCGAGCCTCACGCCAGGTGTAGAGTTGACTCAAAAATAATTTTTAAAAAATCCTTGAAACCAAAGTTTACTGTCTTCTACTGTCAGGCATCTCAGCCTTAAGAAGACATTTCCTCCCTCACCCACCCACTCCCACACACATTGTTATTTCATTATCAACAAACCGGAAATAAAAAAATCTTGTCCAGGTGCACCTGGGTGGCTCAGAGGGTTAAAGCCTCTGCCTTCGGCTCAGGTCATGATGCCAGGGTCCTGGGATCGAGCCCCGCATCCGGCTCTCTCCTTGGTGAGGAGCCTACTTCCTCCTCTCTCTCTCTCTGCCTGCCTCTCTGCCTACTTGTGATCTCTCTCTGTCGAATAAATAAATAAAATATTTAAAGAAAAAAAAAAAATCTTGTCCAGCCTGTTTATCACAGCAACTATGGGAATCCCAGCAGCTAAAGTGGACATACAAATTTGCAAACGTTTGAGTAGGAAAAGGGTTATTAATTTACTATTTGTTTTACTCAGGGAGGTCTTGGGCAGAAATTACCTAGATATATAATTTGCCTGGAAAATGGATTGAAACCCCCATATAAATAATGTCAACTGCCTTGTACTATCATATTTTCAACAATGCAAGTAAGCTGTTGGAAAATACTATATGGCTTTCCCTTCAATACTATTATTGATTACTAAATATTAACACCAAAGTAATACTATGGAAGATTAAGAAATGAGAGTGTGTTGTTTTGTCTCTTCCTGTCTTTTACTGTCTGTTGATTTAACATGTGTCACTGAACTTCTAGTGACTGTCCTTACATCAGAGACAAAGATCAACTTCTAAACATTTAATTGCAAAGTTCTTGGTGCATATTCTTTACCAAGTGATCCCCTCTAGATAGTCCTCACTAGCTCTTTTTTCTGGCGTCTCCTAAAATTCCATTTTTGAGATCATTTTCTTCTTCTTCTATTTTTTTTAAAGATTTTATTTATTTGACAGAGGGAGAGAGAGATCATAAGTAGGCAGAGCAGCAGAGAGAGAGAGGGAAGCAGGCTCCCCACTGAGCAGAGAGCCGGATGCAGGGCTCCATCCCAGGACCCTGAGATCATGACCTGAGCCGATGGCAGAGGCTTTAACCCACTGAGCCACCCAGGCACCCCAGGATTATTTTCTTCTAATGTCCAATTGTTCTAGGGAAATAAATGAAGCAACTTAATAGCATCAGACAAAATTCACTTCGAATGGCCTGAGGAAAGAACAGACTCGAAGGCTTTAGACTTCGTTTTCTGGTCAGTCAGATCTGTGTGAGAATGTGTACTTCTCGTGGAACTTTCTCTCTCCAGCCATCAAAGGCTGCGTATTTTCACAGTTTTTCTCCCACCATGAAGGAAGTTTTCTCGAATGCCGTCTTGTGTTGGCCATCTCCGTGTGGGCTGCCTTTGCAGTTGGTTATGTACGCTTGCACATTTTCTGGGGTATATCCAGGATTACAGCATAGTAGGAGGGAAGAGTAGGAGGGAGGAGTGGAAGCGCAGTTCAGTTTTGTTTCATCCCAAATCCTAACTCTACAGATGTAGAAACTGAACCCAAAGGAAGAAAGGATTTCCTTAGTGTCATTGGTATCAAAGCTAGGAGTAAACTCCAGACCTTCCAAACCCAGGACCTTTCTCAAATACCTGATTACTATCGAGGCATTCAAACCTTAAAAACACTCATTTCCAGAATCTCTATATTTACATTTCTCAAACCCCAAAAGAACGTGCTGAAGGTCTGTGGAAATAGAATCAGATTTCTGGTCAGTGGCTGGTTTGAGAGGAAACAGTGTTCATGCTTAGCTGTAGGGAATCTCACTGTGGAGCAATTTTGACGGGGTGGGGACCGGGAGTGCTAGTGGTCAAAGAAGTCACCCAAGGCAGAATAAGAGACATAAAAGTTTAGGGAGCATCAGGCAGGAAAACAAGCAGATACTGCCCGGAGGCGGTGGCGAGTGGCTATAGTTATAGGGTGGGAGGAGGAAGAATGGGGACTTATGGAATTTTCCCTTTTTTGGTAATCTTAGGAACTGCGTGTGGCTGTAATTAGTCAGTTAGGGCCTGTGGCTATTTCAGGTGGCTTGCTTAATGAGCCTGTTTGCATCAGCTCAGTGGTCTCCGGTCACTGTGGACCCTCTTGCTTTCTTCAGATTTCCATTGCTCAAGCCTGTTGCCTAAAGGCGGCCTCTAACCTCAACAGGCCCATCTGTTTCCCATCTGGACACTGAAACTCTCATTCACCTTCAATTTTCTACTTTCTATTGGTGCTTTCTCTCATTTAAAACATTTTTTTCAGGGCTCTCACGTCTTAAGAGGCTCCGTAACAAACTGAAAATGATTCTTTGTGCCTCTCATATCTGAAAAGGAAAACCCCTTTTCTTCTTCTACTGAAGAAAAAACTATTTCCTTCTTCTCCAACACTTCTGACACCAAATGTGTGGGTTTTCCACACAAAGCAATCCTCCCATTTTCTGTGGATACCAACTGGGTATCCCACAATTTAATACAATTGTGACGATACGGTCTGGCATCCATCCAAACACCACAGTTAAGGACTCAGTCCCTCAAGATTGCTCCTACTTCAGACACCGTCACAACACGGGACCTGCAGTACTTCTAACCAACTAGTTATCAGTCAGGAGTTCCCCAACCCCCTTCTCAGGTTCAGTAATTTGCTGGGATGGCTCACAGTACTCAGGATAGTGCTTTACTTACTATTTTACCAGTTTCTTATAGAGGACACAACTCAGGAACAGCCAAATGGAAGAAACACCTCAGACCAGGTATTTGGGAAGGGGCAGAGTTTCCATGCCCTCTCTGAGCACACCATCCTCCCAGCACCTCAGTGTGTTCAACCTGGAAGCTCTCCAGACCTTTTGGTCTATGATTTTTATGGAGGTTCCATATGATTGTGTCAACTGAGAAAAAGAGGCAAAGCTGAAAAAAAAAAAAAAAAGGCCTTTAGCTGAGGTCTCAGAATCGCAATTTGGCAGGCACAGTTTCCAGAGTAACCTGAAAAGTGTCCTGCTCACATGGGAAAGCAAGCGATTTTTGTGAGAAAGAAGGAGGGCAGCCACAGGATATAAAGAGAAAAAAACTTAATTCAGTGCTAACGGTTGAGCTGCCTTTGATGACTACCTAGTTGATTATTTTATAGCTGTTATCAAACAAAACTCCCCCTGGGATGCATTAGTCAACATTTTTGTCTTCATAAAGGTCATGTCAACAGCTTTATGGTCTGAGGACCAGTTTGGATTTTACAAGCAACTGTTTGTAATACAATGACCCCTTCTGGCCCAGTTCAAAAGTTCATTAGTTAGAAAGGAAAATAGAGGGGTGTCTGTGGGTTACAGACACCCACAAAATAGAGGGGTGGCTCAGTGGGTTAAAGCCTCTGCTTTCAGCTCAGGTCATGATCCCAGGGTTCTGGGGTCGAGCCCCACATGGGGCTCTCTGCTCAGCAGGGAGCCTGCTTCCTTCTCTCTCTGCGTACTTGTGATCTCTGTCTGTCAAATAAATAAATAAAATCTTTTTTAAAAAAGAAAGGAAAATAGAGCTTCAAAATGGAATCTCTCCTGTCTAGAAATTTTATACAGTTCCACAAAAGCACGATTGATTAAATCATTGGCCACTGGCGATAAATTCAATCTTCACCTTCTGATGGGATCTGATGCTTCCCATGTGCCAACCAGAGTCTCCCTCATTCTAGCTTTTGCCCCTAAGGTCAGAAGGCAGCAGCAGCACCTCTGAATAGGTTTTTTTGTCTTCCAGATTTCCCTCTTTCTACAGGCACAGGGGCTCGCCTAAAAGAGGCAAAGGTGAACTCAGCTTCTTCGTCCTGCACGCACCTCGGACAAGTACTGGCCACCAACCACGTGCCAGGCACTAGCCTAGACAGAAACAGAGAGCGCGAGTCAGGCAACGAAGGCCCGTCCCACCTCCGACCGCCACCTCCCCCTCCCCACCCCTGCGCAGGGCCGCCCCGGAACGCCCCGGAACGCCCCGGAACGCCGGCCTCCCTGCCGCCTGGGGGCGCCCGAGCGCCGCCTCGGAGAGGCCGCTCCCGCCCGAGACCGCTCGGTCCTCTCGTGCGGCCCGGGACAAGCCCGTGGGGAGAGACAAGGGCCACCAGCGGGGCCGGACCTCGGGCTGCAGGCCGCCTCGCCTCAGCCCGGCCGCTGCCACTCGCTGCGCCGTCCCCTCGCGGACCTCACATACCCGGCGTCCGCAGCCGGCTGGGTCCGCTGCCTCCCGGCCAGGACCCCCAGCAGGGCTGCCCGGCCGAACGCCCGAAGGACCCCGCGGGGGCCGCTCAGGCTAGCTATCGCGGTGCCTGGTGGCCGGGCTCCGCGCTGGAGGACCAGGGGACTCCAGACGTGAACTTCGGCGGGGTCCAAACAGCCCTGGATCTGGGGTGCGCTTAGGTCCTGCTTCGGAGGCCAGGAGTCGCGCGGCTGTAGGCCCGGAGAAATGAGGGCCAGCGAGGAGAGGGGTTGGTGTCAAGAAATGGGGCTGAGAGCCTGGGGGTTGGGGAGCTGGGCCTCAGGTGTCGGGGTGAGGGTAGGGGATGGGGAGAGGAGACAGAGTTGAGGGGTTGCAGGCCCCCGCGGTTCCCTGGAGGAGGGGGGCTCGGTCACTGCCCTCCTGGAAGCAGAGGAATGGGCGCCTCAGGAGTGGAGGCGAATACCCAGGCAACTTCTGTAATTTGTGATTCTCTGATAGAGGAAATTTAAAGTTGAGCGATTTTCTTGACCTGTCAGCATTTGTTTTAAATACTGTCATTACTTAGCTGGCATTAGGAAAGGAACCACATTCTTTCCTGGAGAGCCCTGGCAGCTTGGCCTTGCAGTAGCTGAATGAGGTTCGTTCGTTCGTTCATTCATTTATTCAGCAAATAATGTTGAGAGGCAGCTATGTACTAGGCACTCGGCATAGGTACTGGGAATAAGATGATGAGCAAAACAGACCCCTGCTTTAATAGACCTGACCTAATTGGTGGAGACATAACTGAAGAAAATGTCCAAAAATCTATATAATAGTGGAAGTAATTCACCCACTAAGATCTAGTGGGTGAATAGGAGGTTACCAGAGGAGGCACATTCTGGACTGTGGAAACGTCTCAGGCAAAGGGCTAAGGAGGGCAATGATATAATTAGATTTGCATTTTTTCCTTCACCGGCTGCTTAGCAGAGAACAGATTGTAGAGGCTGGCAGGAGTGGAAAGTGAGAGGCCGTGGAGGAGTTGCAGGAGTCCCAGGAGGGTTGATGATGTCTTGGACTGGGGTGGTGGCCCTGGAGAAGGAGAGGAATCTGGTGATTAATGTGGATGTGGAGTGAGGGTGGGGAGGGGTCAAGGATGTTTCTCCCTAGATTATGGTGAAGATTCGGTTTGCTTTTGGGTCACTCACAATCTGGGATATTAGGGAGAGTGGGTTGGCTGATCTTGTACCAGTTAGACTAGACTTAGTTTTGTGGCTTGAGTGGAGCATCCAGCTGAAAACTGTAGAAAGGACATGAGTAGGGGACACCCTAGCACTGCCTTTGACATGATTGTTGGACTTTCAGCCTGAGAGAAATGAGAACATGTCCATACTGACCCTGTGTGTGTTCATGGAAGCCTTCTCCATATTTATTGGCAAATTTAGGAGCTCCGCCAGATAATCTTTTGAGACCTAGTTCTTGGTCCTGATCAAAGGATCAAATTCTTACATGTGAATAGCATTTCACGATTGGGAGAGACCTCAAGTTCTTAGTCCAGTTTATTTATTTTTTAAAAAGATTTTATTTATTTATTTGAGAGAGTGAAAAGAGAGAGAGAGAGAGAAGGAGCAGGGAGAGCGCAAAGGAAGAGGGAGAAGCAGACCCCCAGCTGAGCAGGGATCCAGTCATGGGGCTCAATCCTGGGACTCCAGGATCGTGACCTGAGCCCAAGGCAGACGCTTAACTGACTGAGCCATCAGGTGCCCCATTTCAGTCCAGTTTAAAAAAAAAAATACTTTCATGTTCTTATATCATTTCCATAACTATTTATTGAGTTCTTACACCATGCTAGACACTAGAAATACAAAGATGGACAGATAAGACTATATAGGTTCAGTTAGTCAGTTAAACTGACCTTTGTCGTGGGCACTGTTTCGGCTGCTTCAGATACGAAACAATTACAACTGGTCCTGGACCTTGGAGTTGCACGTCCACAAGCCTTGCCACTGAGGACAACCGAGAATATTAAAGGATTTGATTTGGGCAGGGGAGATCCTGACCTATCTGCAGGATTAGATAAGAGATGGTATATATGCAGCAAACTTCTTTGGGGGTATCCTGGCAACGTCCCAATTCTTGTCCATCCAATCTTCCAATTCTAGGATTGATGGGAGCACACTGTGGGATAGAAGACCTTATGAAAGGAAACAATTATTGTACCTTTGTGGCCAGGCTGTTTAGCAATGTAAGTTATAACTCCTCTAAAACACAAAGAAAAGTTAGGAAGTGAAGGGAATATTGGCAGAGACAGGCAGTGTTTAAACTTGAATTTCTCCTAAATAGGTAACTCCTTTGTGTAACTGGCATAGGCTTTGGGAGTGACATCGCTCTGGGCTTGCAAGGCAGCACAGCTCTGGAGCAGGGAGGGTGGGGAGCACACCACTGATAGGTCCCTAACCCAGCTTTCTGATGGCAGGAGTGAGATGACCTCGATCTTGCGGAGCCCTCGGGCTCTCCAGCTTACTCTGGCCCTGATCAAGCCTGATGCTGTTGCTCACCCCCTGATTCTGGAGGTAAGAAGAAATCCTAAATCTCTTACTGTATGCCCTGGGCACTGCATCTCTTTCTGGTGCCACAGGGCCACTTGTGAAGACTGACAGCACAGTCCTGTGCAAGACCCTGTGGAGGCAAAGCTAGGAGCCATGGACTCTGACCCTAAGAAGACTAAAAATCTACTGGAGAATTGGGGCAGATTAAAAATATAAGGATCCAATACAAGAAGAAGAACCAAACCTCCAGACAGTGCATGTATATTAGTTTTCTGTTTCTGTGCAACAAATTACCACAAACTTAGCAGCAAATTACCACAAACTTTGCAGCTTAAAAGAACATTTATTATCTCACAATTCTAGAATTTAGAGGTCCAGTAGGCTTAGGTGGGTTTTTCCTCAGGATCTCAAGGCCAAAGTCAAGGTATCAGCTGACCAGGTACTTAGCTAGGGGGTCTGGGTCTGGGGAAGAATCCACTTCCAAATTCATTCAGGTTGTTGGCAGAATTTGGTTCCTATGGTTATAAGACTGAAGTCCCCACGTCCTTGCTGGCCTTCAGGCGAGGACTGCTCTGAGTTTTAGAGACCACTCACATTACTCATCACATGGCTCACTCCGTTTCAAGACAGCAACAGTGTGTTTAGTGCTTCTCACGCTTTAAACCTGACTTCTCCTAGCCAGATAAAACTCTGCTTTTAAAAAGCTCATGTGATTGGGGCACCTGGGTGACTCAGTCATTAAGCATCTGCCTTCGGCTCAGGTCCTGATCCCAGGGTCCTGGGATCGAGCCCTGCATCAGGCTCCTTGCTCAGCGGGAGGCCTGCTTCTCCCTGTCCCACTCCCCTTGCTTCTGTTGCCTATCTCGCTGTATCTCTCTCTGTCAAAAATAAATAAATAAAATCTGTATAAAAACATAAAAAGCTCATGTGATTAACTGGGCTCCTCTGGATAATCTCTGTTTTGATTAAAGTAAAGTGAACTGATGGGCACCTGGTTGGCTCAGTCAGTTGAGCATCCGACTCTTGATTTCAGCTTAGGTCATCCTCTCAGGGCCATGGGATCTAGTCCTATGTTGGGCTCCACACTCAGTGGGGAATCTTTTCAAGATTCACCCCCCCCCCCCCAACAATGCTCTCTCTAAAAGAAATAAATAAATCTTAAAAATAAATAAATCTTTGGGGCGCCTGGGTGGCTCAGTGGGTTAAGCCGCTGCCTTCGGCTCAGGTCATGATCTCAGGGTCCTGGGACAGAGTCCCACATCGGGCTCTCTGCTTAGCGGAGAGCCTGCTTCACTTCCTCTCTCTCTGCCTGCCTCTCTTGTGATTTCTCTCTGTCAAATAAATAAATAAAATCTTAAAAATAAATAAATAAATAAATCTTTAAAAACAAATAAAGCAAAGTCCACCGATGACAACCTTAATTACACCTGCAGAATCCCTTTTGCCATGTAATGTAACAATCATATTGCTTCATATTCACAGTCCTTGAGAGAAGGGTGCAGAATCTTGTTGGTACTCGGGGAGGGTCATTGTAGGGTTCTACCTACAATAGTTCTATAAGTACTAATTGAGCAGCTCTGCTAGGTAAGCTGGCTGTGATGCAGAGGAAGACCAGAGCAGTCAGATATGGTGGCATGTACATGTTGGGACCTGGCCATGCTCAGAAGGGTGGACTTCAGTTAGGATAGGAGGGCAGATTTCCACAGAGGGAGATCCTGAGGCAGGAACATATGTGGTGGATCTGGGGGCCACAGGAAGGCTGGGCCAGTGGGACTAGAATTGGAAGAGGTGGAGGGCAAGGAAAGTACAGCCTTGAGCACTGGGCTAAAGTAGTTGTACCTCATTCTATGAATAAAGTTCTGACCAGAGTGTGACATGTAAGTTATGGTGTTTTTAATCTGTCAAGTGTGATGGTTTGGAGAGAGTGGGACAAACTCAAGACAGGACCGCCATCAAGAGATTTTTATGATGGTCTGAAGGGGGGTCGTGTGGGTTTCTGCTCAAGGAGCTGTAGGAACAGAAGGGCAGAGATGCACTTCCTGCCCCCTGCACCCCGGGCTCATGCTCTGGCCACGTGACCAAAGGTCTTTACCTCACCTCCACCATCTTTCTCTTCTGACCTGACAATGGGACAGACCCTCATGTCCTGGGCTCTGATGGGTCCTCGTGGTTCTTGTGGTCAGCCCAGGTCTCCTGTTCACTCATATGGTCCCTTTGACCAGTTTTTGTCTTTGATGTGATGTTTATCCAGGCTGTTCATCAGCAGATTCTGAGCAACAAGTTCCTTATTGTACGAATGAGAGAACTTCTGTGGAGAAAAGAAGAATGCCAGCAGTTTTACAAAGAGCATGAAGGTAGGATCAGCAGTCCTCTGAATGGGAGGCTTCTCTATCCCAAGACGTATGCAAGAGAGATTTTTACCCGGATGCACAATGGCAGGCTGTCTCTGACCTACCAGCTGTCAAATTGCAGCCATTCTAAGGTCTTGCTTTATATACAAACTTTTCATGATTATCAATCTTTTAAAATTACTTTCTAGGGGGCACCTAGGTAGTTCAGTCAGTTGAGTGTCTGACTCTTGATTTCGGCTCAGGTCAGGACCTCAGGGTCATGGGATCGAGCCCTGCATCAGCTCCCCACTCAGTTCGGAGTCTGCTTGTCCCATCCCTCTGTTCCTCCCCGCCACTTGTGCTCTCTTTCGCTCTCTCATTCTAATTAATTAACTAATTTATTAAATCTTTTAAAAATATATATATTTTAATTATTTTTATTAACATATAATGTATTATTTGCCCGAGGTGTACAGGTCTGAATCATCAGGCTTACATACTTCACAGCACTCACCATAGCACATACACACCCCAATGTCCATAACCCAACCACCCTCTCCCTACAAATATATATATTTCTTCTAGGAGGGCTCCACTTCATAGTCCCAACCAGAAATTTTAGTTTTATGTCTTGATGATATCAGTAGTTAATAGTGAATGTTTACTCTTTTAGACATTGTCCTAATGCTCATGGTTGAATTGAATTTTCTCTAGAGCCATATGACGTAGATATCATTAGGTCTCCAGTACACAGATTAGGAACCCGAGTTAGGGAAGATAATGACCTACCTGAAACCGCATAGGTTGTAAGTGACAGGGCCTGGATTCAGACCCAGATATGTCAGACTCCAAAGTCCTTCTCTAAAAGAGTTTTTATTGGGGCACCTGGGTGGTGCAGGTGGTTGAGCTCAGGTCATGATTTTAGGGTTGTAGAATCAAGCCCCATGTCAGGCTCTAAGCTCAGCATGGAGCTCCCCTGCCCCTCCCATCTGCACGCTCTCTCTAAAGTGGATGAATATTTTAAAAGATAAAATAAAACAGCTTGTATTATTCCATGTAAGGAGGCAGAAGTACTAAAAGTTCTCTTGGGCACCAGTGTCTTGACGAAGTTACTCTCTCTTTGCAGGGCGTTTTTTCTATCAGCGGCTGGTGGAGTTCATGGCCAGGTACTTCTCATTTTCATTTCGGCATCTTTATGCACCAAGATTTACCTACCCCTGCTCCCTAAGTTTGTTGATTTCATTTGACACTCTTTAAAGTGTAATCGGTGTTAAGTGTCTGAAGAAACATGACTTGGGACCATGTGTAAGCCAACACCAACCTGGTAGCCACCTGTCCCATGATGGTTATTGGTCCAATGGCTATAGAAGAGTATTGGTGAATGCTACTTAACAACTCTGCTGACCTCTGTGGCCTTTTGTGTATACCCACAGTGGCCTTCTATCACCTTTAACTTGAAGCAGCAGGGGTACTTAGCTAGAAAAGCAGGGTATCTCTCAGGATGTAGTGTGCCTTTATTCGTGCCCTGCTCACAGTGCGCCCTACTCAACCACACAGCCAGATTCTTGACATGTGTTCCTCCTGTACACAGCGGGCCAATCCGAGCCTACATCCTCGCCCACAAGGATGCCATCCAGCACTGGAGGACACTGATGGGACCCACCAGAGTGTTTCGAGCACGTCACTTGGCCCCAGATTCAATTCGTGGAAGTTTCGGCCTCACTGACACCCGCAACACAACCCATGGCTCTGGTGAGTCTGCCTCCCCTATCCTCAGCCACATATAAGAGAGGATGGTTTGGGCTGCCTGGGTGGCTCAGTGGGTTAAGGCCTCTGCCTTCGGCTCGGGTCATGATCCCAGGGTCCTGGGATCAAGCCCCACATCGGGCTCTCTGCTCAGCGGGGAGCCTGCTTCCTCCTCTCTCTGCCTGCCTCTCTGCCTACTTGTGATCTCTGTCTGTCAGATAAACAAATAAAATCTTTAGGAAAAAAAAAGAGAGAGGATGGTTTGCCGTTGGTGCTCAGGCCGTATGGTGGAGTTGAGAGCCAGGTAACCTTGCTGTGAATTTTCCTCCCAATGGCCTTTCTGGCCCCTGTGGCCTGCTCAGCTGATGTGGCCCCAGGACTGAGGTCAGGCAGAACTAGAGGCTCAGGTTTCTGAATCTGATTATAACTGCCTCTTGTCTCCATCCTGCACTCCCTATGAGAACCCTTTCTCTTTTTCTTTCCTGCCCTTATAGACTCTGTGGTTTCGGCCAGTAGAGAGATTGCGGCCTTCTTCCCTGACTTCAGTGAACAGCGCTGGTATGAGGAAGAGGAGCCCCAGTTGCGCTGTGGGCCCGTGCGCTACAGCCCAGAGGGAGGCATCCACTGTGCAGCCAGACCAGGAGGCCCAGGACCAGCCTGACACAAGCCTGTCAGTCTGTGAAGACTGGTGGCATTTCCCAGCCTTTTCTTGGAGACCTCCTGGGACCAGGGAGGCCTGAGAATCGAGGCACCATCTCTGCAGGCACCATACCCACCCGAAGACCTAGCTCCTCACTGCCACCTGCTCTAGGATCTAGCTCTCTATCTACCTCTTTTCAAGAATGTTCATGGGTGATTCAGAGAAATAATGGCTCCTCTCTTCTCTGAGAACTGTTCGTCTTTCTCAAGGAGCTTGCCTATCTGACTTGCCTGGAAAATGCAGTGACTCTCTATAAGCACCATTTGGCCTTTCTTAATAAAAGTCAGTGTTCTACTAAATCCTGAAGGCTAAGAGCACTGTTCTAGGTGCTTTCTCCCTCTCCTTAAGTGAAGTAATTAAACCTGTCCCAGGGACGCCTGGGTCACTCAGTTGGTTAAGCAGTCTGACTCTTGATTTTGGCTCAGGTCATGACTAGGTCATGGGTTCAAGCCCCACGTCGAGCTCCATGCTCAGTGCAGAGTCTGCTTGAGATTTTCTCTCTCTTTCTTGCTCTGCCCCTCCCCCTGGTCTCTCTCTAAAATAAATTTTAAAGAGCAACAACAACAAAAAACTGTCCCAAACCCAAGTTCCTGTTCTATGCTAAATGGAGAGAATTGTGCAGAAATCTCCCAGAAGGTTCACACACAGTGTGCAGCTTGTCTAGTGCATAAAAGCACCCAGTGACAGCTGAGTGTGGGCCCAAATCCATGCTGTGCCCCTGGCATAAGTCTGCCTCCTAGGGAAGGGGGCACCTTTTATTTGAACAAAGGTGTGTCTACCCAGTAGAGGCATGTTTCTATGACTCACTTCTTTTTTCTGATTGCACAAAGCCACTAAAGTCAGCCATGTCTGTGTTGTAGATGAGGATAACAGCTACCTATTGCTGCATTACAAATCACCTCACAATCTAGTGGCTTAGAACAGTGATTTATCTTTATGTGTCTCTGGATTGGCTGGGGGATTCGGCTGGTCTCACTTAGATTCACTCATGTGGCTGCAGGTAGGTCAAACATGGTTTTTTATCCTGAGCTGCTTCATAGCATGATTGTTTCAGGGTTCCAGGAGGACAGCGCCCCATTCACAAGCATTCACAAGCTTCTGCTTATATCATGTTTGCTAATATCCCATTAGCCAAGGCAAATCATGTGGCCAAGCCCAGCATCCATGTGGGAAGAGACTAGGTAAGGGCATGGGTACTGGGAGGTGTGAATCACTGGGGGGCCGTTACTAGGGCAATCTACCATACAGGGCGTAGTGAGGAACCTTGAATTTATATGGAATTTGTGAAAACAAGTATTTGCACAAGTTAACAAAGGAGATGAAGAAATAGCCTGAGAAGGAAGGAAAAAACCAAGGATATGTGCATCAGGAAAGTCAAGAGGAGAGGGTGTTTCTGGAGAAAGAAGCAATGGTGAATATTATTGAGAAGTCCAGAATGATGACGCCTTTAAAATAACCTCTAATGTGGCAGCATGGAGGTCACTGTGACCTTGGTAAGAATAACACCTCTGTGCCAACTGGGGGGCTACCTTGCATGGAAGATAATGGGCTAAAGCATTTATAGTGTCATGCTACCCTGGGGTTAGAGTGAGATGTCTGGGAGTCAGAGAATTTCACATCTGAATCTATAAATGGATCTGCATGTCCTCCCCTCTTCTCTTCCTGTTCCTGTTGCAACATAGGAAGTGTCCTGCTTCCCATTCAGCAAGTCCTTCTAGGTGCTCTGAATCCCACCTGGCTCTTTTGGTTTTCTGGTCTCTACTGCACTTTCACCTTTCTCTGCTGAGTCCCTACCCTTTGAATTCAAACATGTTTTGAAAACATGTTTGGGTGATTTGGCATGGAGCCTACTTAAAATTTTAAAAATATTAAAAATAAATAAAAGCAAACCTTTTTTTAAAAATAGATTTTATTTATTTATTTGACAGACAGAGATCACAAGTAGGCAGAGAGGCAGGCAGAGAGAGAGGAGGAAGCAGACTCCCTGCTGAGCAAAGAGCCCAATGCGGGGCTTGATCCCAGGACCCTGGGATCATTGCCTGAGCCGAAGGCAGAGGCTTTAACTCACTGAGCCACCCAGGCACCCCAAGAGCAAACCTTTCTTAATACATCATCTCCTTCATGCCACTGTCCCATATTTCTGCTCACCTTTCTGGCAAAACTCTGAACAGAGTAACTTAGAACAGCAATGACCAGTGACTTTAAGTCTAGACAAAATGTAGATGTATGTAGACCCATTTACCTCTGCTCCCCCCTGCTGAGTACAACTGAAAACGGAGTAAACCTGAAAATCATGCAAGAAAATCAAGGAGAACTCTGGAAAGTTCTCCAAAGGAGGACTGGTTTGAGACTTCCAGACTAGAGGAACAACACAGCAGCAGGGCATCTTGGGTCTCCCTACACAACAATACAAGGTGATCCAGACTAGGAGTTTCCCAAACTGTAACCTGGAAACATGACAGGCCCATCTGGCCTATTCTTTCCCATGACTAAACAGACTAAATAGGAAGTCCAGCTCAAAACAGCAAGCAAACTGTCAAAAGAGAATTAATCAGGAGTGCCAGCTATCAGTAACCAGCCAGGGGAAGTACTCTCTTTCCTAGCCAGGTTTGAGGCTACCCTCCCTCATGGAAAAATACTAATGTGAGGTAGCACCCACAAGAGACCAAAACAAATGCCCTAAGTCCAAGTTCTGTGACCAAAGTTAGACCTCTAAGTCAAAGTCAAAGGTAAGTTTCAAGAGCCAAGTCAGTCCTATGTCTGAGTTCAATGTCCAGGACAAGTTGAGTTCCAAACTAAGGTTCCAGGCTAAGACCCAGGTCTCCCAGTCTAGGTCTAGGATTCTGGTTCAGATCAGCATTCCAGGTCTAAGGTCATTTCTGTAGGTAGGTCTGATTTCTAGGTTGGGTCTTGACATGAAGTCAAAGTCTCAGGTTAGAGATTGAAGTTCAAGTAACAGTTCCAAAAAACCAAGTCTGAGGACAGGTCCAACATCACGGATAGAGTTCCACAGTTGAGATTTGATGTTCAAGTCCAAGGTCCCAAATCTATGTCCAAGGACCAACTGGCCAAGTCCAAGATCCAGGCCCAAGTCTGAGGTTCCAGGTTCAAAGTCCAGGTCCAGAGTTTGAGAACAAGGTCCTTAAGTCTACAACGTTATCAGGTCAAAGTCTGGGTCCAAAATCCATGTTCATTTACAAAGCCCAGGTCCAATATCAGTATTGAGGATCAAATGCAGACACACACCCTACATTCAGGTCCCAAGGGCAGACCTAAGTTTAAAATGTTCAGTGTTCAAGTCTGAGGTCCAAGATACAATTCTAATATCAAAGTCCATGTCCAAGGGCCAGGTTTAATATCAGGACTAATTTACAGACCAATTCCACATCCAACACCTACAACAAGGTTCAGGAGCAGGTCAGTGTGCAGTTCCACAGATTATATCTAAGATCCAGATTCAAGTCTAGGTTCATGGTCCAGGTTCAACATCTATGTTCATATTTGAGGCTCAGGTCCAATGTTACTGTTTAATGTCAAATCTAGGTCCAGGTCCATAGTCCAGATTCAAGGCCCCATGTTCAAGGTTGAGGTACAAACACTTCCAAAGTCCAGCTGAGGTCAAGACCCAAATTCTGGATCCAAAGTCAGATCCAATGCTGAGGTTCAAGGACCAGGTCCAAGGTCCAATTCTAGGTGCACTTCCCAGGTCTAAGCTGAGTCCAAGATCTAGATTAAATCCATGTCTAAAGTCCAGGTTGAATATCTAGTACTAGGTTGAGTTCCAGCTCCACGATCCAAATCCAAATTCTAATCCCACGGTCATGTATAATCCGTTCTGAATTATAGGACCAGGGTCCAGAAATAAGGTTCGTCTTTAAGGTCTGATATTCACATTTGAGATCCAAATCCAGGACAGAAGCCTAAATCTGAGAACTACATTCAGGTCTGAGATACAAGATCAAAGTCAATTTCATTGCCAAAACTCACTGGTAAGATTCAAAATCTTATTCATACGTGCAAGTCCAGGCCAAAGATCCAACCAAATGTAGGCACAATTTCCATTTTTAAGGTAAGGTCTATTGTCCAAGAAAAAGCAAGATTTGAGATCCAGGGTCACCTGGGTGGCTCAGTTGGTTGAATGTCTGACTCTTGATTTTGGCTCAGGTCATGGTCTCAGGGTCTTGGGATGGGACCCTGCGTCCAGCTCTGTGCTCACCATGAAGTCTGCTTGTCCTCCATTTGCTCCTCCCCTGCTCTCTTTCTCTGTCTGTCTGTCTGTCTCTGTCTCTCTCTCTCTCTCTCAAACAAGTAAAAAGAATCTTAAACAAAACAAAACAAAACAAAACTTCAGCTATTCCTCCCTGGGCAGGAAACTCTGTGAACCCCAACTGTCCTTGGAGTGTTTGCCCCCTTTCCCCATCCCTTCCTCCACTCACAATCCTTTATTTTGAAGATCTCACAAAACCATGAGCCTATCATTGTAGAGGTTGGGCCATTATGACCCGATTTCAATCCCTTTTCAAGAAAGGAAGGGGTGCTTGGGTGGCTCAGTCAATTCAGTGTCCAATTTTTGATTTTTGATCTCAGCTCAGGTCATGATCTCAGGATTCTGAGATCTAGTGTGTCAGGCTCCATGCTTAGCAGGGAGTCTGTTTCTCTCCCTCTGCCTCTGTCCCTCCTCCTCCACCCCAGCCCTGCCCACCCACTCACATGCATGCCCACGAGCTCTCTCTCCCTCATAAATAAATAAATAAACAAATTTAAAAAAAAAAAAGGCAGACCCAGAAGGGAGTGATTTCTGACTGGAAGGAACCCAAAGCTATCTGGCCTGGACATTGGTCACTTCTGCATCCCTTCCTGTGATTCCCAGATCTCAGTGGGAATCTGTGGTCTCACTATGCCAGGCCTCTGTGGTGTCTCTACAAAGTCTGTGTGGATTTTAATAGAAAACAAATATTTTTTCTTTCCTTTATGTTGGCCAAGAGGGGCCATTTGGGCCCCGGGGAGGTAACACAAGCAAGAATGGCTCTGGTTCAAAGAGCTTTAGCAGCACAGTGAGGACAGATACAAGTGTGCAGCTGAAAGACAGGGCACAGAGATTGGGGGCGCTCTAGAGGCACCATGCTTAAAAGCCCCGAAACCTGGTATTGTCAGGCTGATGGTGGACATTGCAAGAAATCTTACACCTTCCAGGGGAGGGCCAAAGCAGCTTGATTATGAAGTCTAAGTCTGAGACTGAAGACCTTTTGGGGTGTGGCTAAACGGACCTGGGTTTGGGATTGGAGGGGTAGCAGGAAGACATGGCTGAGGAGTCCCGCAGATTGCAGGCCAGAGACAACAATCACTAAAGGTGGGCACAGAAGAGGATGCAGCAAAGGTTAGGGACATAGAAAAAAAATAAAACAGGAGAGTGTCATAGAGTCAATGGAAGTTAGTGGACTTGCAGAAGGAAGTAGGAATTAGTCGACTAGGTGCAAAGACCACTAAGGGGAGCATCACTTGGTACCTCTGTTCTCAGAAGCTAGACCTCCGCCACCTTCACACTCACAGTGGGGGTCAGGGGTCAGAAGACTGTCCCTGAAGCCCTCTCCGAGCTCTAATGGGGTGTGTGGAGGACAGATGTGACTCTCAGTGTTTCTTACGAGGTCACCACTAGCTAACACTTTGCACTCCCTGTATGCAGGCTTCTCCCTGAGCATGTCCTCTGCTCTGTGACAAGGAGTGATGTCCAGCTAAAGCCTTGTCCACATAACCTTACAATCAAGGCTTCTCCCCTGAGTGTGTCCTCTGGTGTCTCATGAGGGCTGACCTATCACTAAAGCCTCACCCACATTCCCTACACGCATCAGGCTTTTCTGCTGAGTGTGTCCTCTGATATGTGCTGAGAGTAGACTTGAGGCTAAAGTCTTGGCCACACGCCGTGCACTTGTAAAGCCTCTCTCCTGTGTGTGTTCTCTGGTGGGGACTGTCTTGTGGCTAAAAGCTTGCCCACACTCCCCCCACACTTTAGGCTTCTCCCCAGAATGTGTCTTCTGATGGGTGATGAGGGTTGATCTATCACTAAAGCCCCAACCACACTCCCCGCAGACAAAAGATTTGTCCCCTGAATGTATCCTCTGGTGTATGATGAGGTATGATTTCACCCTAAAGCTTTGGCCACAGTTCCACAGTTCCTGCACACATAAGGCTTATTTCCTGTGTGAATCCTCTGGTGCTTAACAAGTTCTCACTTTTCACTAATGCCTTGCCCACATACTGCGCACACAAAGGGCTTTTCCCTTGTGTGTGTCCTCTGGTGTCGGAGGAGGTGTGACTGGGAGCTGAAAGCTCATCCACACTCCCTTACACATAAGGCTTTTCCCCTGAGTGTGTCGTCTCATGTCTGATGAGATGTGACTTCCTGCTGAAACCTCGTCCACACTCCCTGCACACGCATGTTTCGCCTGTGACTGCCTTGTGTCTGAATAGGTTTGTCTTCTGGATAAAATCTAGTCCATGCTCTCCAAACTCAACTGTTCCAAATCCTGCGGTTTCTTCCCTTTCGAGAACTCTGTGCACTTCCCCAGAGCTCGTCCCATGGGCTGGACTGAGTTGTACCTTCAGTACTCAGCTGCCTGCCCAGGAGCTTATGGATGGTCCCTGGGGTAGTGAGGGAAAACCAGAGAAGTCCCCCTCTCATTTGTACTCCCAGACAAGGGTTGAGAACCTCCTCTTCCTTGATCTTCTTCTTTGGCCCCCCAGTGGCTTTTCTCAGAATGCGAGTACCACTGCTGTTGCTGGTGGTGGTCCTCTGGGCAAGAATCTCCTGGTTGGAGTGGATTTACTGAATATAAATCTGGACTACAGGATGACTGAGTAGTTCACGTTGACTGAGAAATTGCTGCTTGCCAAAGACCAGAAAGCAGGAGGGCCAGGGATGAACTTCCGGTTTTGATTCTCCTGAAGAAAGGAGGAAAGGAAGTTCTGAGTCAGAGTAGTCATAGGAAAGGCTCACTGGGCTCCTCTTCCTTGTCTTATGGTTAAGAGCTAGCCCATTAATCATTCACAATGACTCATGTCCGTTTCCCCAAGTCGTACTTTATAGGACCTACATTTCCATTCAACTTCTTTAAACTTTTTATATGGAAATAGTTTCAAATGTACAGAATAGTTGCAAGATCAAGAACAATACGAAGAATATCTGGGCACCCTCTACCCAAATTACCTATTGTTAACGTGTGTGATGTTATATAGACGTGTGTGTGTGTGTGCATGTGTATGTATGTATATTTTTTCTCTGAAACATCTGAGAATGTACTGCATATGTCACGGTTCTTTACCCCTAAATACTTTGGTGTGTATCATAAAAGTAGGGGTATTCTCTTCCATAACTACAATACAGTTATCAACTTCGTAGATTTGACATTTACATGATACCTGTATCTAACTTTCATATATATTCCAATCTTGTCAGCTGAGCCAATAATGTCCTTTTATAGCATTTTCCCTGCAGTACAGGATCTGGTCTAGGATCAGATATTATAATTAGGTATCATGTTTCTTTAGTTTCCTTCCTCTTATTTTTTTTTAAGATTTTATTTATTTATTTGACAGACAGAGATCACAAGTAGTCAGAGAGGCAGGCAGAGAGAGGGGAGGAAGCAGGCTCCCCGCTGAGCAGAGAGACCGATGATGGGCTCGATCCCAGAACCCTGAGATCACGACCTGAGCTGAAGGCAGAGGCTTTAACCCACTGAGCCACCCAGGCGTCCTTTGACCCCAAATCTAATCATTGCAGCCCCATGATGTATGCTGGGGCTTTTTTACCAGGGTAGAAAAGGGGCTTTGCGTCCCACCTTTGGTCCTAAGTGCCTGTCCCCTCCTCCTTTACACTGTGACTAGGGAACATTTGACAGCCACATCCCAGCTGGCTGCAAGTCTCGCCTCAGGAAGGGGTGGGCTGGCCATCCTTTCCGGCGGTGTGGCTCGGCTGTGGGGTTGGGGAAATCGAAGCCAGAGAAAGTACTGTCTGCCCAGTCCAGCTTGCCTCCCTGGTGCCTCTGGAGGCCTTGGCAGCTCCTCTACAGGGGGTCAGTCGGCAGGGGACCGAGAGCCAACAGAGCGGACCCCTGGCTGGTAAGGGCCAAGCCCCCCTGGTGCTCTGAGAAGGGGTTTTTAACATTGGTACACATGCTGTGGTTCCTGGGGTGCCCTCTACTGCCCCCCTGCTCAGTAACAGGGCCTTGCTAATCGGGTTGTCACTGGATGAAAGTGCTTGAGATTTAAGTTACTATCCTGGCTTTGCCCGACCTCAGTGACTTGTAAGACTGACCGTGAAATAAACTGTTAATCCTGATTAAAAAAAAAAAAAAAAAAAATTGTCTCCCTATTTTTAAAGAACATTCTTCATGTTCTAGAATATATAGAGAGCATTCCTGATGTTTTCCCATGATTAGATTCAGAATATGTACTCCATTCAATTTTTAAATATTATATCCTTTACCTGAACCCACAAAACCCACAGCAAAACCTACTGTACATATTATCTTAACAAGGAATCTTCCAAGTAAGGATCAGAGGTATCTTCAGCTCTATAAGTATCTAGTACAAGTATTATACTAAAATTATCTTCTAGGCCATAACCAGTTATACTGACACAAATAGCTACAACATTTGTTTCCAATAAGAGGGAACCATCTTTATGACCTATATGGGAATGCCCTTTGTGACTTTTCCTATGGGAAGAAAGAAGAGGTGACTTAGGAGTCACTCAGTCTGGATGTCCTCCAGTGTAGAAGGTAGTATAGAACGGTGGTTAAAGAGGGCGTGTGAAATCTACATTTGAGTTTCCCCATCCATTCACAGATACTGGTTAGAGGACTAGTATGCATCATCTACCAGGCAGTGGAGATTTGGCAAAAGACAAGACAGGGAGGCACAACTGACTTAAGTGACCTTGGCTCTTGGCCCCCCGAATTAGTCCAAGATATGCTCTTCTCTGTTTTCCACAAATCAGCACCTACAGAAAGTTTACCATTTGTCTGTACTTACCTAAGAAATCATCAAAACTGGATTGCAAGTCTTCTAGCCAGCTAAAGATGATAAACCATGAACTCTTTGAAATCATGGGAGATCAGACCCTTTATTGACCCTAACTGAAGACTCTTTCCTGATTAATAAAAGGATTGTTTTACAAAGTGTTTTACAGATATGTACAGACCCACAGATTCATTCCATCCCATGCAGAATGCTAAATTTTTTATCTGTTATTAGCACAAATGCCATAAAACTGCCTTTCTAGTCCTTAAACATCTCTGATATTTCTCTGAACTATTCAGTAAAAGTTTTTCTACTGGTATTTATATCTTTATCTGACAATTAAATAAACTCAGAATTTTTTTTAGTAAGTTTTGGTGATCTTTGCTTTATGACCTGATATTTGGATTCTAAGAGTTGTTAATACCATTAGCATTGGCCATAATAAATAGCATTTGCATGGTGACTGCTGTGAAGTGTGTAATTCTGATGATCCACAGACCTGTACCCCTGGGGCTAATAATACATGGTATGTTAATAAAATTTTTTTAAAAATAAATAGCACTTGCTATGGGCCCAGCATTTTGCTATACAATGTTTTTCATGAAAACCAAATTTAGTTCTGCTATTATCATTTCATAGATGGGGAAACTGAGGTTTAGAGGGGTTAAGTAACTTATCCACAGCTACAAAGTAAGAAGAGACAAGACAGGGTTTAGGTTGTGCTCTTTTTTTAAAAAAAAATTTTTATTTATTTATTCGACAGACAGAGATGACAAGTAGTCAGAGAGGCAGGCTGAGACAGAGAGGGGAAGCAGGCTCCCTGCCGAGCAGAGAGCCCTATGCGGGGCTCAATCCCAGGACCCCAAGATCATGACCTGAGCCAAAGGCAGAGGCTTTAACCCACTGAGCCACCCAGGCGCTCCTCAGGATATGCTCTTAAACAAACCACAGATAACTCTGAATACTTAGCATACAAAGGTTTATATCCTACAAAATCTGTCCTTAAAGGGAGAAAAAAAAAAGCTTCTAAGCAAAAAATGACACTCTTGCTGCCTTGACTAGGTTTTTGCAGAATATAACGAGAATTAAGCCCCGGACACAGATACAGTCTTCTGAGGGGAAAGCTAACCCAATTTGGCATATAAACTAAATCCAGAGGCAGTCTAGGGCTGCAAAGCTGCCACCAAGACATCCTGATCAGGAGATGTCCAAACACCAGCCCAACTGCACTGACTCAGGACAAAATGGGGGGGGGGGGGGGGACTAAGTCACGCTGCTCCAGAGGAGGTACTGAACCCAGTCCTACCAGGATCCTTGCCCATTCCAAAGGTAGTATTCCCTGGAGCCTGGAGAGCTCTGCCCTGAGATCACAAATAGAGGAAATGGGTGGGAGTGGGGGACTAAAGCCAATTCTCTCTCTTCCTTCTCTTTTTTTAAGAGCAGGGTGGAGAGTGGGGTGGCAAGAGGGGGGGAGAGAGGAGGGGTGGAGAGGGAGAGAGAATCTCAGGCAGACTCCCCACTGAGCACAGAGCTTGAGGTGGGGGTTGATCTTACAACCCTGAGACCTCAACCGACTGAGCCACCCAGGCGCCCCTCTTCCTTTTTTAGTCTATATTTATTCTATATTTCTAATAAATAGGACTCTTCACTTAAAACATTCATTTTAAAAGTCCATAATGTTCTGAGTAAAAGCCAAGCTCCTCGGAGGGCCTGCGAGGTTCCGCATTCTCTGGTGATCTGTTGCCTCTCTGACTCTATCTATTCTCCACCCTTGGTTTGCTCCACCAAAGCCATGCCGACCTCTCCTCCTGAAGCCTTGCACTGGCTGTTTCCCATGTCGGAAACACCGTCCTCCCAGACATATCACTGATATATTCCAAGAACCCACATTTGGGCCTAATATTGAAGAGTTAATAGATATTTTTTGAATGAATGAATGATAGGGGCAGAGTTAATTAATTAAGAACTAAAAGGTGAGGGAGAAGACAGATAAAAGATTGTCAACATTGTCACAATCAAAGCTTCCTTCTTTTTTCAAAGATTTTATTTTTTAAGTGATCTCTACACCCAATATAGGGCTTGAACTCACAACCCTGAGATCAAGATTCACACCCTCCCCCAACTGAGCCAGCCAGGCACTCCCAAAGCCTCCTTTTAAATACCCTGGTTTCTAACATCTCATTTATTGTCCTGAAATGAAACATATATTTAATAAATTGTGCCCATACAAAGAATATTTTTAAGATAATGGAATACCTTATCCAAAATACCAAAAAGGAATTTTAAACTTTTTTTTTTAAAGATTTATTTATTTGACAGAGATTACAAGTAGGCAGAGAGGCAGGCAGAGAGAGAGAGAAGGAAGCAGGCTCCCAGCTAAGCAGAGAGTCCGATGCGGGGCTCGATCCCAGGACCCTGGGATCATGACCTGAGCTGAAGGCAGAGGCTTTAACCCGCTGAGCCATCCAGGCGCCCCTAAACTTTTTTTTAAAGATTTTATTTATTTATTTGACAGACAGAGATCACACGTAGGCAGAGAGGCAGGCAGAGAGAGAGGAAGGGAAGCAGGCTCCCCACTGAGCTGAAAGCCTGATGCGGGGTTCGATCCCAGGACCCTGGGATCATGACCTGAGCCGAAGGCAGAGGCTTTAACCCACTGAGCCACCCAGGCGCCCCCCAAAAAGGAATTTTAAAAAAGTAATTTACAATAAAACATTATGCATTTCAATCTGAATTTCTTGTCAGGACTACATTAAGAGACATAACAAAGCAATCAGATGCTCACAGCTACAGGCAGATCATCGTGGACACGAAGTTACAAATGCAGACAGATACATATGTCTTTTGATTACACACATGTGGCCATTTTATTGGTGATAGACACAGGTGTGCGGTATAGGTGGTGACTCCAACACTGCCACCAGCACTGCCATTGATGATGTGATTTTTTTTTTTCATATTGGTAAACACCTCTTGGTAAAGTTTGGAAGTGTTTTCCCTTGATTTATAATCTATGCAAAAATTACCTTATGGTGTTATCTAAAACAGATTTATATTCTAGATTCAGAGCCTTACAAACAGATTCATGCCCCATGGAGAAAAACCAGGAGAGGGAAAAATGGATACAGATTTAAGAGACATTTAAAAAAAATGGAATGTATGGATCTTGTCTGAATCCAGATTCAAGTTTGCAAAAACACTTTCTTGAGATGTTCAGGTGGATCTGAACATGGACTAAGTGTTGAATGATATGGAAGCACTGCTGATAATTTTGTGGGATATGATAATGATACTGTGGTTATGTAAGGCAAAATTGTCCTTATTTAGTAGAGTTGCACTGTGATATACTTAAGAGTGGTATGCCACATTATATGGGATTTGCTTGAAAAGAGTCAGCAATGAGAGAAAAAAAATATGTATGGAAAGGAAGGAAAGGATGAATCAAGAGTAGCAAAACATTTCAAAGCCTGAAATGGATCCAATATGATTTAAAGTTTCAGGGTAAAGATTAATTTGAATCAGGTTATTTTAAGGCAATTTTAACATAGTCCTCAGAATCAACAAAAATGTGAGCATAGAGAATAAGAAGACCAGACGAAACAAGATGAAAACTAGACCAAATTAGATTGGCCAGTTGAAAGCAAATTTAGGGACCCCTGGGTGGCTCAGTCTGCATTTTTGGCTCAAGTATGACCCCAGGGTTCTGGGATCGGGTCCCACATTGGACTCCCTGATCAGCAGGTAGTCTGCTTCTCCCTCTCCCTCTGCCCCTGCCCCTGCTCATGTTCTCTCTCCCATTGTCTCTCAAATAAATAAAATCTTAGAAAAAAAAAAAAAAAGAAATTCTCTCCCCTTCTCTCTGCCCCTCTCCCCTGCTCACTTGCACATGCACTATCTCTCTCTCTCTCTCTCAAAAAAACTTAAAAAAATCTTTAGGGGTCCCTGGGTGGCTCAGTCATTTAAGCATCTGCCTTCAGTTCAGGTCATGCTCTCAGGGTCTTGGAATTAAGCCCCACGTCAGGCTCCCTGCTCAGTGGGGAGTCTGCTTTTCCCTCTCCCTCTGCCCTTCCCTCTGCTTGCACTCTCTCTCTCTCTCAAATAAATAAATAAAATCTTTAAAAATTAAAAAAAATAAACTTTTAGGGGCATCTGGGTGACTCAGTGGGTTAAGCCTCTGCCTTCGGCTCAGGTCATGGTCTCAGGATCCTGGGATCGAGCCCCACATCTGGCTCTCTGCTCAGCGGGAAACCTGCTTCCCCCTCTCTCTCTACCTGCCTCTCTGCCTACTTGTGATCTCTGTCTGTCAAATGAATAAATAAAATCTTTTAAAAAATGAAAAAATAAACTTCTTTTTTCTTTATTTTCAGCGTGCATTGTTTTTGCTGGGTACGTTTTGCACCACACCCAGTGCTCCATGCAGTACGTGCCCTCCCTATTACCCACCACCTGGTTCCTCAACCTCCCACCCACCCCCCCCGCCCCGCCCCTTCAAAACCCTCTGGTTGTTTTTCAGAGTCCATAGTCTCTCATGGTTCATCTCCCCTTCCAGTTTCCCTCAACTCCCTCTCCTCGCCATCTCTCCATGTCCACCGTGTTCTTTGTTATGCTCCACAAATAAGTGAGACCATATGATACTTGACTCTCTCTGCTTGACTTATTTCGCTCAGCATAATCTCTTCCAGTCCCGTCCATGTTGCTACAAAAGTTGGGTATTCATCCTTTCTGATGGAGGCATAATACTCCATTGTGTATATGTACCACATCTTCCTTATCTATTCATCCATTGAAGGGCATCTTCGTTCTTTCCACAGTTTGGTGACCGTGGCCATTGCTGCAATAAACATTGGGGTACAGATGGCTCTTCTTTTCACTACATCTGTATCTTTGGGGTAAATACCCACCAGTGGAATTGCAGGGTCATAGGAAAGCTCTATTCTTAATTTCTTGAGGAATCTCCACACTGTTCTCCAAAGTGGCTGCACCAACTTGCATTCCCACCAACAGTGTAAGAGGGTTCCCCTTTCTGGGGCGCCTGGGTGGCTCAGTGGGTTAAGCCGCTGCCTTCGGCTCGGGTCATGATCTCAGGGTCCCGGGATCGAGTCCCGCATCGGGCTCTCTGCTCGGCGGCGAGCCTGCTTCCCTCTCTCTCTCTGCCTGCCTCTCTGTCTACTTGTGGTCTCTCTCTGTCAAAAAAAAAAAATCTTTTAAAAAATCTTTAAAGAGGGTTCCCCTTTCTCCACATCCTCTCCAACACACGTTGTTTCCTGTCTTGCTAATTTTGGCCATTCTAACTGGTGTCAGGTGGTATCTCAATGTAGTTTTAACTTGAATCTCCCTGATGGCTAGTGATGATGAACATTTTTTCATGTGTCTGATAGCCATTTGTATGTCTTCATTGGAGAACTGTCTGTTCATATCTTCTGCCCATTTTTTGATATGATTATCTGTTTTGTGTGTGTTGAGTTTGAGGAGTTCTTTATAGATCCTGGATATCAACCTTTTGTCTGTACTGTCATTTGCAAATATCTTCTCCCATTCCGTGGGTTGCCTCTTTGTTTTGTTGACTGTTTCCTTTGCTGTGCAGAAGCTTTTGATCTTGATGAAGTCCCAAAAGTTCATTTTCGCTTTTGTTTCCTTTGCCTTTGGAGACATATCTTGAAAGAAGTTGCTGTGGCTGATATCGAAGAGGTTACTGCCTATGTTCTCCTCTAGGATTCTGATGGATTCCTGTCTCACGTTGAGGTCTTTTATCCATTTCGAGTTTATCTTTGTGTACGGTGTAAGAGAATGGTCGAGTTTCATTCTTCTACATATCGCTGTCCAATTTTCCCAGCACCATTTATTGAAGACACTGTCTTTTTCCCATTGTATATTTTTTTCCTGTTTTGTCAAAGATTATTTGACCATAGAGTTGAGGGTCCATATCTGGGCTCTCCACTCTGTTCCACTGGTCAATGTGTCTGTTTTTATGCCAGTACCATGCTGTCTTGGTGATCACAGCTTTGTAGTAAAGCTTGAAATTGGGTAACGTGATGCCGCCAGTTTTGTTTTTGTTTTTCAACATTTCCTTAGCAATTCGGGGTCTCTCTGATTCCATACAAATTTTAGGATTATTTGCTCCAGCTCTTTGAAAAATACTGGTGGAATTTTAATTGGAATGGCGTTAAAAGTATAGATTGCTCTAGGCAGTATAGACATTTTAACAATGTTTATTCTTCCAATCCAAGAGCATGGAATGGTCTTCCATCTTTTTGTGTCTTCTTCAATTTCTTTCATGAGTGTTCTGTAGTTCCTCGAGTACAGGCCCTTTACCTCTTTGGTTCGGTTTATTCCCAGGTATCTTATGGTTCTTGGTGCTATAGTAAATGGAATCGATTCTCTAATTTCCCTTTCTGTATTTTCATTGTTAGTGTATAAGAAAGCCACTGATTTCTGTACATTGACTTTGTATCCTGCCATGTTACTGAATTGCTGTATGAGTTCTAGTAGTTTGGGGGTGGAGTCTTTGGGGTTTTCCATATAAAGAATCATGTCATCTGCGAAGAGAGAGAGTTTGACTTCTTCCTTGCCAATTTGGATACCTTTTATTTCTTTTTGTTGTCTGATTGCCATTGCTAGGACTTCTAATACTATGTTAAATAAGAGTGGTGAGAGTGGGCATCCTTGTCGTGTTCCTGATCTCAACGGGAAGGCTGCAAGCTTTTTCCCATTGAGGATGATATTTGCTGTGGGTTTTTCATAGATAGATTTTATGAAGTTCAGGAATGTTCCCTCTATCCCTATACTTTGAAGCGTTTTAATCAGGAATGGATGCTGGATTTTGTCAAATGCTTTTTCTGCATCAATTGAGAGGACCATGTGGTTCTTCTCTCTTCTCTTATTGATTTGTTCTATCACACTGATTGATTTGCGAATGTTGAACCAACCTTGTAACCCAGGGATGAACCCCACCTGGTCATGGTGGATAATCTTTTTAATGTGCTGCTGGATCCTGTTTGCTAGGATCTTGTTGAGAATCTTTGCATCCATATTCATCAGTGATATTGGTCTGAAATTCTCCTTTTTGGTAGGGTCTTTGCCTGGTTTGGGGATCAGGGTAATGCTGGCTTCATAAAAAGAGTCTGGAAGTTTTCCTTCTGCTTCAAATTTTTGGAACAGCTTCAGGAGAATTGGTGTTATTTCTTCTTTGAAAGTTTGGTAGAATTCCCCCAGGGAATCCGTCAGGTCATGGGCTCTTGTTTTTTGGGAGGGTTTTGATCACTGCTTCATTCTCATTATTAGATATCGGTCTATTCAGGTTTTCAATTTCTTCCTGATTCAATTTTGGGAGTTTATAGTTTTCCAGGAATGCATCCATTTCATCTAGGTTGCTTAGCTTATTGGCATATAACTGTTGGTAATAATTTCTGATGATTGCTTCTATTTCCTTGGTGTTAGTTGTGATCTCTCCCTTTTCATTCATAATTTTATTAATTTGGGCTTTCTCTCTTTTCTTTTGGATTAGTGTGGCCAATAGTTTATCGATCTTATTGATTCTTTCAAAAAACCAGCTTCTAGTTTCATTGATACGTTCTACTGTATCTCTCGTTTCTACCTCATTGATCTCTGCTCTAATCTTGATTATTTCCCTTCTTGCGTGTGGAGTTGGTTTGATTTGTTGTTGATTCTCCAGTTCGTTAAGGTGTAGAGACAGCTGGTGTATTCTGGATTTTTCAATTTTTTTGAGGGAGGCTTGGATGGCTATGTATTTCCCCCTTAGAACCGCCTTTGCTGTATCCCATAGGTTTTGGACCAAAGTGTCTTCATTCTCATTGGTTTCCATGAATTGTTTAAGTTCATCTTTGATCTCCTGGTTGATCCAAGCATTCTTAAGCAAGGTGGTCTTTAGCTTCCAGGTGTTTGAGCTCCTTCTGAAGTTTTCCTTGTGATTGAGTTCCAGTTTCAAAGCATTGTGATCTGAGAATATGCAGGGAATAATGTCAGTCTTTTGGTATCGGTTGAGTCCTGCTTTGTGACCCAGTATGTGGTCTATTCTGGAGAAGGTTCCATGTGCACTTGAGAAGAATGAGTATTCTGTTGTTTTAGGGTGGAATGTTCTGTATATGTCTATGAGGTCCATCTGGTCCAATGTTTCATTCAATGCTCTTATTTATTGATTTTCTGCTTCAATGATCTGTCTATTTCTGAAAGAGGCATATTAAGATCTCCTACTATTATTGTATTCATATCAATATGACTCTTTATCTTGATTAATAGTTTTCTTATGTAATTGGGTGCTCCCATATTGGGGGCATAGATATTCACAATTGTTAGATCATCTTGGCAGATAGTCCCTTTAAGAATTATGTAGTGTCCTTCTGTATCTCTGACTACAGTCTTTAGTTTAAAATCTAATTTATCTGATATGAGAATCGCTACCCCGGCCTTCTTTTGAGGCCCATTGGCATGAAAGATGCTTCTCCATCCCTTCACTTTCAGTCTGGGTGTATCCTTAGGTTCAAAATGGGTCTCTTGTAGACAACATATGGATAGGTCCTGTCATTTTATCCAATCTGCAACCCTGTGTCATTTATGGGCGCATTTAGGCCATTCACATTTAGAGTGATTATTGAGAGATAGGTTTTTATTGACATCGTGTTACCTTTGAAGTCTTTCTGTCTGTAGATTGTTTCTATATTTCTGTTCAATGATATTCTTAGGATTTTTTCTCTTTTATAGGACCCCCCTTAATATTCCTGCAGTGTCAGCTTGGTGGTTGCATAGTCTTTTAAGCCTTGCCGGTTTTGGAAACTCTTTATCTCTCCATCCATTTTAAAAGTCAGTCTTGCTGGATAGAGTATTCTTGGCTGCATGTTCTTCTCATTTAGTACTCTGAATATATTTTGCCAGCCCTTCCTGGCTTGCCAGGTCTCTGTGGACAGGTCTGACATTATTCTAATGGGCTTTCCTCTGTACGTAAGAAGGTTCTTTGTCCTAGCTGCTTTTAAGAGGGTCTGTCTTGAAACATAATTCCTCTTTTAACTATAAGGTGTCGTGAGGACTTTCGAGAATCTAAAATCTTGGGAGGAAATCTCTCTGCCTCTAGTACATGAATGTTGTTTCCATTCATGAGATTGGGAAAATTTTCATAGACAACTTCTTCCACTATATCTTCTAGACTTCTTTCTTTTTCCTCCCCTTCAGGGATTCCAATAATTCTGACGTTGGAATGTTTCATGGCATCATTTATTTCCCTGATTCTGTTTTCGTGGCTTCTGAGCTGTTTGTTCCAGGCTTCCTCCTGATCCTTTCTCTCTATCTGTTTGTCCTCCAGATTACTAATTCTATCTTCTGTCTCAGTTACCCTAGCTTTTAGAGAATTTAGATTAGATTGGAACTCATTGAGAGCATTTTGAACATCATCCCTGGTGGCTTTCAGTTCTGCCCTAACATTGTGAACATCATCCCTGGTGGCTTTCAGTTCTGCCCTAATCAATTCTGTTTGGTCATCCATGGCTTTCTCCAACCTAGCTATTGCCTGGATAATTGTTAGTCTGAATTCCTTTTCCGACATATTGTCTATGTCGATAGCCATTAGCTCTGTTGCCAAAGGTCCATCCTCTGTATTTTTCTTCTGTTGGGTATTCCTCCTCCTAGTCATTTTGGTAAGAGATGACTGAACAGATGCAGCTGGATTTATCGATTGCGGTGCAATCAAGGTGCACCCTGGAACACTTCTGTGCAATCAGGGTTCCCCACCCAAATGAGAGAAAAAAGAAAAGAAAAAGAAATAGAGAAGAAGAAAGAAAAAAAAAAAGGAAAAGAAAAAAGGAAAAAAAATAGAGAGAGAGAGAGAGAGAGACAGGAAAAAAAGGGAAGATAAAACAGAAGGCTCAGCCCAAGTGGGCCCCAAGGTAAGATTTATGAAGTATACAAACAAAAACAGACAAACAAAAAGACTGATAAAAGTATATGACAAGAGGGAAAAAATGTATATATATATATATATATATATATATATATATATATATATATAAAAGCAAAAAAAAGGGAAGAACCTCATCAGAAAGAACCCCAAGTATAAGATTTATATATTATCAGGACAAACACAAATTCACAGAAACACTGGCAGAAGGAAAAATTGGGAGACTGGTTATAAATTCTCAGTGTGGGCAAGGAAGGTTATTTTGATTCTTCCTGGATGTATCTTGATGTTTTTGTTAAGGGACTCAACTTTCCTAAGTTACAGGGGGATTAGAAACTGGTTTGCCTATAGGGGTAGCATTGATTGGGGAAAGGGGATTACCTTGAAGTTTAACTCTATATGTATAGTAGAAAATAAAAATTAAAAAAGAATAAACTAGACTAAACTAAGTTAAAATTTAAAAAGAATTTTAAAAAATTAGAAAAGCAAAAAAAAAAAAAAAAAAAAAACCATGGGTGTAGGGTGTATGTATCAAAAAGTTCAGGTTAGAAGGTTATTAAGGAATTTGATGTACTGGACATCTCAGTGTGATGGTAAATAGGTTAAAAAATTATCTGTATGTATTAAAAAAAAAAGAACCAGAATATTGGTAAAGAGTTAAAAATAAAAGTTGTATTTATGAAGTAGTGGTGGTTGTTCTCTTCTAGTCTTCTTCTTTTTTTTTGTTTCTTCCTTCCTGGTTGGTTTTCTGGGGGAGGGGCCTGCCACGTGGGTTTTCAGACAATGATGTTCCCTGAGTTAGGTCCTCCTGCTCCCCTCAAGGGGGTGGGCTCTGGGCTCTGAGGAAACTGTTTTTTTCAGGCTTTTGTTCTCTGGGGGTTTTTATGTTCTTTCATCTGTTTTCTCTTGCCTTGACAGCTTTTGATGGTTTTTGGAGTTTTAGAGGAGAGCAAACTGCACCCCGACCTGCCTCTCAGAGAGAAGCCTCAGAATGCTCTGCAGAGCTGCTGGCAGAGTCGGCTCTGAGTCACGGTCCCTGGGGATGCAGGAGCTCCTCGTTGTACCCAATACCAGGGCAGCGGCGGCTGTCTGGGCAGCTCCAGACTGCCAGAGAGGTTCCAAGCAGAGATCGCACACTGAGATTTTCCCACTGTCCGGGGCTGGGAATGTCTGGTTTTTCCGGATGCCAGAGCTCCAGGCTAGCGCCTATGAGCACCTATCTCAAGGGAGGGTGTGGGACGTGTGCGTTTCAGGATTGCCGTCTGGCCAGGCTCCCAGCCCCTCATGGGAGCCGGACCCCACTCGTTCTCGGGGGCGCTGGCGTTCAGGCGCACTGGCGGCTCAGGGACGGAGACCTGATTTCTCCACCGCACTCTCTCTGGCTCAGCACCAGGGGAGGCTGTCCTGGGTCCGGGGACTTAAGTCCCTGTCCCTAACCGCCTGGATTCCCACTATTCCCCCCCCCCCCCCGCAATCCTTTGCTCTTTGTTTTTGAGTGCTTTCAACCAGACTCCAAGTTAATGCTGGTCCCCAGACGCAGGGCACTCTCGTATTGGGGTATTACTTTCCAATCGGTCACCTCTGGTGGCTCCCTCCCCCTTTTGTTTATCTTCCGATATCAGTCCGATGTTCCCACTCTGCTTTACCTGCCACTGGCGTCTTCTGCTCCTGTAGAGATCCAGACGTGTATAATTCTGATCTCAGGCTGATTTCATGGGTGGTCGGAGTTCCCCGGTAGGTAATCAGCTCACTTTAGTGTACAGGTTGAAAAGGCGCCTCCTCCTACTTCCCCACCATCTTGACTCCCCCTGAAAAAATAAACTTTTAAAAATAAATAAAATACTATCATTTTAACACATAATCAATATTGAAAAGTTATCAGTAGTTTATATTCTTTGTCAAGTGTGACTTGACAAAGCACATCTCAATAATGACCTTACATTTTCAAAGGTTAAAGGAAAATGTAGTCTCACCAAAAACAAAAAATAAATAAACTTGTGGGGGCAGAAGACACAAACAGACATTTCTCCAAAGAAAACATCCAGATAGCCAACAGACACATGAAAAATGTTCAACATCACTCATCATCAGGGAAATGTAAATCAAAACTACAATGAGGTATCACCTCACACCCATCAGAATGGCTAAAATAAAAAACACAAGAGGGGTGCCTGGGTGGCTCAGTGGGTTAAAGCCTCTGCCTTCGGCTCAGGTCATGATCCCAGGGTCCTGGGATCGAGCCCCGCATCGGGCTTTCTGCTTGGCAGGGAGCCTGCTTCCGTTCCTCTTTCTCTGCCTGCCTCTCTGCCTACTTCTGATCTCTGTCTGTCAAGTAAATAAATAAAAATCTTAAAAAAAAAGATAAAAAACACAAGAAACAACAAGTGTTGGTGAGGTTGCAGAAAAATAGGAACTCTTGTGCACTGTTGGTGGGAATGCAAACTGGTGCAGCCACTGCGGGAAAACAGTATGGAGTTTCCTCAAAAAGTTAAAAACAGAACTACTCCATGATCCAGTAATCATGCTACTAGATATTTACCCCCAAAATACAAAAATTCTAATTCAAAGGGATACATGCACCTCTATGTTTAGAGCAGCATTATTTACAATAGCCAAATTAATGGAAGCAGCCCCAGTGTCCATCAGTAGATGAATGGATAAAGAAGATGTGGTATTTATATATAATGGAATATTACTCAGCCACAAAAAAAAGAATGAAATCTTGCCACTTGCTCTGACATGGACAGACCTAGAGAGCATAATGCTAAGCAAAATATGTCTGCCAGAAAAAGACAAATACCATATGATTTCACTGATATGTGAAATTTAAGAAACAAAACAAACAAGCAAAGGGGTAAATAAGAGATAAAGACAAACCATGAAATAGACTCAAGTATAGAGAATAAACTGACAGTTACCAGAGGGGAGGTGGGCGGGGGGATGGGTGAAACAGGAGATGCGGATTAAGGACTGCGGTTGTCAGGATGAGCAGTGGGTGATGTATGGAAATGTTGAATCGCTACACTGAACACCTGAAATAAAATATATTTTTTTAAGATTCTATTTATTTATTTGACAGACAGAGATCACAAGTAGGCAGAGAGGCAGGCAGAGAGAGAGGTGGAGGCAGAGAGAGAGAGGGAGGCAGGCTTCCTGCTGAGCAGAAAGCCCGATGCGGGGCTCGATTCCAAGACCCTGGGATCATGACCTGAGCCGAAGGCAGAGGCTTTAACCCACTGAGCCACCCAGGCGCCCCTGAAACACAATATTGTCTGTTAACTATACCGTAATTAAAATTGTTAAAATTAATTAATTAATTAATTAACTTGTGGTTGATGGGGAAATATTTTAGACTTGTCCAGTACTTAGTTACAAATTAATTAGAAGTAAAATTTAAAATGTAGTTCCTCAGTAGCGCTCGCCAAAACAGGTTGTGTAGCCTGAGCCCCGGACTGAGGCGGCAGGAGATTCCCGGCGGCGGCGGTTAGCACCATGGACAGTGTTCAGGACTCAAGGGGAAGGCAACCCCTCCCCGCCGCAGGGCAGGTGAGCAGTCAGAAGGAGTCCTCAGCAGCGCGCACAGCGCCCAGCCTCAACCGCCACATCCTGAGGGGCAGCCGAGGCCTAGGACAACGCTGACACCAGCTCGGCGCCTGAGGTCCAAGCGCGGGAGGAAGTGGGCCGGTCACCTCCTCTCTCCCTTGTCCCTTCGGCCCGCCGAACCCGGTCGGCCGACTCACCGTGAGCCGCCGAACCCCGAGCACAGCCCTCGGGTCCCACCTCCGTGCCTAGGCTGACAGGAAGGCGAAGCGGGGGCAGGGGCGACAGTGGCAGAGGCAAGCCCACGGAGGACCGCGCAGCGATCCTAGGAGCCGCGGGTGGGCCAGAAGGAGGCGGGGACTCTAAAGGAAGTGCGTCACCCCGCGGCGTGCAGCCTGCCGGGAAGCGTAGTGCAGAAGCAGAACGGTCCTCCGTCCCTCCAGTTCTTAGATGGGACCCCAAGTGTACACTGTCACCGCGTGTGAACAGTGCCATGACCTTATGTGATCAGGACCATGACGCCACATGATGAGAGCCACTGACTCCAAGTGATGGGAAATGTGACCCCTCTAACCGTGACTGTGACCCCACATGCTGGGGCCATGACGCAAGTAATCAGAGCGTGCAGCCCCCGGTGCCAAGGGCCCTGACCCCACTTAATCAAAGGCTTGACCCCATGTCTTCCGGGGCTGTGACCACAGCCTTGCTCAGAGCAGTCACCCCTATAGTGCTATTCTCCCAACCAGGATCTAACTTCTCTGGGGTCTGGACCGTAAGTCTTTGTGGGCGGGACCCCGTGTCCTCATGTGGAAACCCAACTTCACCTGGTATTGACCCCACATAGGTGGGGCCGTTACCTCTGGTGCAGGGAATGATGCTAAGGTGGTAGGTAATTAGCTATCTTTTATAAATTGGGTGTAGATAAGTCGGTGAGCTAGATGGATGGAAGAGTTAATTTGTGGAGGTGACAAAGTGATTTCCATTCTTCCTGTTAAAAACCTATGGAAGGAAAAGGGAATGGGGGAAGGAGAGGGCGGAGGGGAAATCCTGGCTCTGACCACAGTCGGAATGGTTTTGTGATATATTAGGGATGGGAGAGATTTTAGCAGTCTCTCATCTGCTGTCCTGCCTGCCACTCCCTTGCTGAGTATTCAGTAAACTTCTATCTCAATCAATCAATCTATCAATAGGATGGGAAAGATTTTAACACCACTTTCTCAGGGCCATGACTACAGATGACCAGAGCCCTGACCTACCTGGTCAGGACCATGACCTCCACATGCTTAGGGCCATGATCATGGTTCTCCTGCTGTGAGGAGGCTCTGCCAGGCCCTCAGGAGGGGGGCGGCAGGCATCCGCTCCCTGCTGCGGGATGGAGAGTGTCCTTCAGGTCTTGAATCCTGGAGCAGTCAGCCAAGTCGGGGAGGATATATGAAGGACTTATATTTCCCTTATGCTCTCCATGTTTTTTAGTGACCTTTGATCCTCTCAGATTATCTCATACTAAACAATATAATATGACGGTTGAAAACACTGAATTTGCAATCCAAAAGAACTCATGGGAAATCCAAAACCCACCACTTCCTCACTTTGGAGTCCTAGTTTCATCATCGAAATGTGAACGAGGGGTCCTCTGTCCACTCAACACACAGCCTCTCAGATACAGGGCAGGAGGCTTAAAAATCACTACTCCTCAGGCAGTTTAACTGGGATTTCCTTTGTAGATAAAGCTGAATATTTCAAACTAGGCTGGTTTAAACAAACAACAACAAAAAATCAGCATATTCTTGTATTCTGATGTGAATATATATTAGGTAAAGAGATCAGATTCAAAATCAGGTTGTAATTACAGACGTTATACTGTCATTACTGTGGAAATAGTACGGAATTATTATCCCAAGAAGGAATGGAATAATGTAACTTAGGGACTGGATAGATTAAGTGTGTCTATGGAAGAAAGTGTGCCCCTCAGCTCTGGCCTGACGCAGCCTTACTTAGAAGCCTCCTTCACCCTATCCGGACAAGGATAACCCCCGGCCACCTCCCCCACTCACCCAACCCTCGCAAAGCCCTTCCCTCTCTGCATCCCTGGGCCTTTGGATCTGGAACCATCCGCCAGGAACAGCCCCAGGGTGGGGGAGGTATTGATGGGTCTGAGCTCCGCTGTGCCCTCGGGTGACAAGAGCAGCATCCGGGCACAGAGCAGGGGGTGGGGCTATGCCGGCAGACGGGAAGCCCGAGCCAGGCCCGGGATGACTGACGCTGGAGTTTGGCAATGGGCAAGAAAACTGTCCTTTCTTTTTACCAACTGGAGCCTAGGCTTGCCAATTTGCACCCTACTCGGATTTTGGAATCAGACTAGTCATGTGAAATGTCCATTCCCTCGCAAGCAATCGGTAATGTGATATAGATCGTGCCATGACCGGGTGAGACAGGGCTGTATTTAGTTCACCAAACTCTTTTCAGGCAATTTAAGGAAATCTGTCTATCTTGGGGAAGTTATTTGACATTCTCCTATCTTTTACCCGTTTTTTGGTTTTGGTTTTCCCCCGTGTGCAATGTGGGAAGATTACCCTTTATCTTCCTTAAGGAAGAGGCGGGGAAGGAGAGAAGCAGACATTCCCAGTGGCTAACTTTGGCGGAGGCTTCTAAGTGCCCGCTCCCTGCTCTTGACCGAGGCTCCAGGCACCCTGGCAGCAGCCCACGGGGCTACAGGTTCAGCTTGAGGAAATCCTTCTGGCTCCTTGTGAAACCACCACATCTGGTTCAGCTGTCCAGCCCACCCTGGACCTCCCATGGGATGCTCCTCTTGGCCTAACCCCCTGCATGCGAATGGCTTGTTTGGATTGCTTTTTCACCTCACGTTTTTCTTCTGGATTCTACAGGCTCCCCTAACTCGGTTTCTTGCCCCAGGCCAAAGACACAGCCCCCCAGGCTCCTGAGGTGGCCAGCCAGACCTGCCTTGGGGCCCCAGAACCTGACCACAGCGTCCCCTCAGAACCACGATGATGTATCATCCCTGCCAACAGGATCGGGCCAAACTAGAAGCAGGCACTTGGTGTCTTTCAAATACCACAAAGGCCTTTGTGAACGGGGAGGACCACAGGTGGTCACACAAACCATCAGGCTGACTGGCGCCAACATGTGGAAGAGGGGAAAACACCTCCTGACCCACTGAGCACGGCTCCACCATCCTCCTCTGCTAAAAGCCATGAGCTCATGTGTTCTGGGGCTGAAGCTCGTGTTATGGGGCAGTCCAGTGACAAACAGTATGTCTAGAAGCAGCCAAAGGCTAAATACAGGCCCATGGAGACATTTCCATATCCACCATACTGATTTGTTTACTTCTTCAACCACAGGTTCTTATACCAATCAAAAGCTTTAAAAACAAAAACAAACAAACAAACAAACAAACAAAAACTCCAAAAATCTGGCACCAAGATCACAAAGAGGGAATATTGTTCATCCTTGGAGCAGCACAGTGACATTCCACAGGAGATGAGCAGATGCCGACAAGGCCAGACTCCACTCCTCTCTGCTCACAGGTGTCGTCTGGCTCATTACAAGGCACCAGTCAATGCACCTGACCTGCGTGCATGCTGGGGCTGCTCCAGGGAACGTGGCCCCAAACTCTGAGCTCCCATCAGTGATTTTCACCGCGAGACCACAGCTAGGCTACGTCCTTCCTCTGCCTCGTGTTTAAAGGCCTTCCAGTCTTGAGTCGCCAAAGTCGTCCTTGGATTCACCAGAAAGTTTGGGTTATCCACAGCCAAACCTCTCCCCTAAAGGAAGAGAGGGACTGCTATTCCTCGGGTGCTTACTGTGTATTCTAGAGGGGGCAGCCCACAGCCTCAGTGACTGATACGGGTCAATGTCACCAGCAGCTCTGACCTTTTTTTTTTTTTAAGATTTTATTTATTTATTTGACAGACAGAGATCAGAAGTAGGCAGAGAGACAGACAGAGAGAGAGGGGGAAACAGGCTCCCCTCTGAGCAGAGAGCCCGATGCGGGGCTCGATTCCGGGACCCTGGGATCATGACCTGAACCGAAGGCAGAGGCTTAACCCACTGAGCCACCCAGGCACCCCCAGTGGCTCTGATCTTTATCTGAGGTGGTTCTTCTCGTCACAAACATCTGTGAAGGCTACCCAGTCTAAAAACATGGCTCCTGAATCCATACTTCTGCCCTCAAACCAGCCACAAGGAGCAAAGACCATCCAAGGAGCAGTTAAAGGATTGACTCTACTACAAAAATAATCTAAATATAATACTGATTGTAGATTCTAATATGTGGGTACATATTCATTATATAGTTATTTCAATGGTTCTGTATGTTTAACTACTTTTTAACTTTTTATTTTATTATTTTTTCAGTGAGCTCTACACCCAGTATGGGGCTCAAACTCATGACCCTGAGATCAAGAGTCACATGCTCTACCAACTGAGCCAGCCAGGTGCCCCTGTTTAACTACTTTCTAAATAAAATACTGAGAAAAATTTAAAAACTAAATAAATCTCACAAAGATGAATACCTTTGATGGAAGAGAAAACCTATTTCCTAAAGAAAGAGCCTTTCCAGAACCTTGTAATCAGAGGAGACCATGTCCCTTCACTAAGACAATTAACTCTGATTTCCAGAGTGATCACAATGATGGCCCACAACAGGGCATGGGAATTCAGTAGTTGACGAGCAGTGGATGTCACAGAAAGGAGGGTCAAGTGGAACCCCCTCAACGTGGCCCCACTTGGGAAGGTAGGAGCCATGGAAGAAGAAAACTTAGTGTGACCTGCTCACCAGGAAGAAGCAAGTGTGAGAGATAACAAAGGAAATGCTACGTGATATCCTGCTTCTGTTGCTCTTAGAGCAGGATATCTATGTCTTATTTTAGGTTGGCCCAGAAGCAGATCTAAGACAAGGACACAAGGGGAAGGAGTTTATTTGGCAGGCAAATATGGAAAGCAGCAGTGGGAGCATAAGGAAGTGAGACAGAAGAGGAACAGAAGAAGCCAGAATAGGGTGTGTTAGTAAACAGGTCATTGTTGTGGGCAGCAAAGCCACAACCAACTGGGGACATGAGCGATGTGTAACCCATCTTGGCGTGGATTCACCTAAGACCAAGGAAGAGAAAATATTTTTCCACCAACTCCTGCCAATCTTTGGTTGAGGCTACTCCCTGGAGTGCCAACTCCCCTGGCAAATAGTCACAGGTGCTTCTAGTAGCTACTGAATGCCAAGAGGGGAAGACACTGACAATGTCCTAAGCACCCATGTCTCTACTAGCCAGAGCTCTTCAACCGGTTGAGCAAGATTCTTGCTTTTAACAGTTCCAAATGTTGGTACCATATAATGCCTAAACAAAAGCCCTAAACTTATATCTGCTACCCAGCTAAAGAAACAGTGATGTTTTCCAATGCCAGAGGAGATGCCAGGAGTGGTGGGCTTTTCCACAGTTAGGCTTTTCTTTTTTCTTTTTTTAAAGATTTTATTTATTTATTTGACAGAGATAGATCCCAAGTAGGCAGAGAGGAGGAAAGAGAGAGAGGAGGAAGCAGGCTCCCCGCCAAGCAGAGAGCCTGATGCCGGGCTCGATCCCTGGACCCTGGGACCATGACCTGAGCAGAAGGCAGAGGCTTTAACCCACCGAGCCACCCAGGCACCCCCAGAGTTAGGCTTTTCAAGGGGAATTGGAACTTCATGGGAATTGTACCAGCAGGCTGACCTTAGAACCCAGCCAGCCAGGAGACTGAACTGCCTCTCTGTGTTGGACAGAATGCCTGGCCCCTCCCCAACTGTTATGTCCACGGGAGCAGGAACAGCTCTGCAGCCTTTCCACTACCACTACACACAGGGTGCATCTCCTTCACCACTGCTGGTGTTCAACGAGGATGGTGGGAGGCATCTGAAGGGCATGGGGAAGAACCCTGAGAATGGAGACACCGTCCTTGCCCTCTGAGCCCTCCAGCCTCACCCCACGCCCTTCCGGGTGGAAGAGCCGCACAGCCTTTGTATTTTGCATGGGTGCGTGTTCGCGCGCACACACAAAACATACGCGAACCCACACGCAAGCCCTCCCAGGATTGAAGATTCTGTCATGGTAAGTAGGAGGCAAGACAAGTAAAATTGAAGCTTGGAGGAAGTTTCTTTCACAAAATTTATTTTTCAGGGTCTAGAAGCCTGAGCCAGGGCAAAGCAGATGCTTTGGACTCTTCGTGGGGCGGCTGGTAGTTCATAGAGTCCTCATATTCTCGGGAGATTTCTCCTAATCCAATCCCGAATAATCTGCCACACTCCCCTGAAGCGATTGCCCAGCCGGCTAAATTTGCTGACTTCCAGGTTCTGTGCATCAAAAGGAAACAGTTTCTTTATGGGGGCTGGCCTGGACCCAGGGTCAAGACGAAACTCCTCCCATCCTAGACACTCCCCTTATTGGGCCACCCCAAGAGCTTTGGGGCTTCAGGTCATCCTCTGGCTCTAACCTCCTTAGTATGTGGTTGATTGAATCCCTACATCCACAGAGGAAGAAACTGGCCTAGAGAAGGCAGGGGCTTCACAGGGTCTCACAGCTGAAAGCTCATTACTCAAACTAGCTCTCAAGCCTCAAAAGGAGTCTGAATTCCCTGGAGGGTTTGTTAAAGTACAAATTGCTGGGCCCCACCCCAGAATTTGATTCTGTAGGTCTGAGTGGGGCCTGCGAATTTGCATTTTTAAAAAGATTTTATTTATTTATTTATTTGACAGAGAGAGAGAGAGATCACAAGTAGACAGAGAGGCAGGCAGAGAGAGAGGGGGAAGTAGGCTCCCTGCTGAGCAGCCTGATGCTGGTCTGGATCCCAAGACCCTGGGATCATGACCTGAGCCAAAGGCAGAAGCTTAACCCACTGAGCAACCCAGGTTCCCCGAGAATTTGCATTTCTAACAAATTCCCAGGTTCTCAGGATCACACTTTGGGAACCACTGTTCTAAGGGGTTGCAGAGAGAGTCCTAGAGACCTGAGGCTTAGGTTAAGGGAGGAGCCCAGGGTAGGAAGGGCTTTCTCTGCATGGATGTGACATGGTTAAGTGGCCCATGGGATGTTCTGTACACCACCCCCGTTAACCCCGGCAACCCAGAAGGGGCCACTCACATCCTCACAGCTGATGTCAAAGTAGCTCTTGTCCTCGTCCAGGCTGACTGTCCCATCACACTGTTTCACCAGCTGAGAAGAGGAGGCTCTGGGTCAAATTGGAACCCCTGTGCCATAACCTTCCAGCCTCACCCCAGTGGCTGGAAATAGTCCCAGGAAGCCACTTGCTCAGCTCCCAGGGGGGCATTTGCGGGCGCCCCCCCGCCTTACCCCATTGTCCTTGAAATCACACTGCTCCAGGGACTGCTGTGTCGTCTTGGGACACACAGTCTCCTTCACGGTGAAGCTTGCTGGCTGTGGGATGTTTGGGTTCTCATCCTGCTCAGGGGAGGAAGTGGGAAGACCAGACTCAGGCTCATGTTTGCCTTCTCTAATCTGTATCCCTGCCCAGCTGCCCCAGCCCGTGCCCCCACCAACCTCCTAGCTAGGAGAGCAGCCTTTCAACAGCCCCTGCTATGAGTCTGACGCTGGCTGCCTGCTAAGGCACATAGGTGAGGAGGGCAGAGCCCATTCCCGCCCTCCCCAAGCTGAGAGCATGAGCAGACCCCAGACAAGCTCTAATGAGTGGCACGCCCTTGTCAGGGAGCCTCAGGAAACCAGGGGTCTCCTGGAGGCAAAGACATTGCCACTGGAATCTCAAGGCTGAGCAGAGCCGTTTCGTGGGCAGGGAAGTCACATCCCAGAGCCAGTAATCCCACTCATCCCCAGAACTTCCAGAAGGCGGAATGGGACTGGCACCTCTTCACACAGCACAGATTCTAAGGCAAGGAACGCTCATGCTGGGGGAGCTGAGGGGTGGCACACAGCTCTGGGAAGGTTTCCTGGAAGAGGTGGGACCACACTTAGAGAAAAGCCTTCTGGACATGAGCAAAGCATGAACAAAGGAAAGGACAGCACGGCCATCCTGGCTGGCCAGACAGAGCAGAGCGTCCCTCCCACTGTCACCCTCCCCGACTCACTCCTTGGGGCTGTGAGTTCAGCTGGAGGAGACGGTAGAGATTCTCATCTGAGGACCGCTGGTTTAAGCTGTCCACAGCACGGAGCACAGCCTCCCTGTAGCTAAGGGTCCGTGTGGTGGCCGGAGTGATCAGCAGGCCGAGAAGCAGTAGCCACAGTGACCACCGCTGCAGGGAGGTGCTGTCCCTCTGGGTCTCCATGGTCCCCAAGTCGACCTCCTCCCAACCTGCAGGTCGCTCCTTTATGCCCAGCCTGAGCCTGACGCAAAGACCCAAACAGGAGCCTTCCTGACCCACCCGTCACCAGCTGCCTGCCAGGATGTGGGCAGAGGCTTGCCTCAGTCCCTCCTGTCGTTGCCACACGCGTGCAAGTGGTCCTCACGTGCGACTAAAGAAATAGTTTCTCCATCGCCCCGGCAATGTGTTGGCCTCTCCTGGGCCCCACAGGGGAGTGTCATTGCCAGGGCTGCTCAAGAGAGTTGAGTACCCGAAGAAAAAGGGAGACAGGCAGCTGTCCAACATCCTTCTCCCCAGGAATCAGGGTAATAGAGCGTATTCACCACTCAATCTCCAGCTCTAGGCACTGCCTTGCATCCAGCTGGCACTCAGTTAACATTTGAGGAATGAATAATAACAGTAACCACCCGTCCTCTAGAGCCTGACCCCCGTAGTCAGTTGTAAGGGAATCCTTCAAGGCCCCAATCCTATTCTCTGGACCCAGCCCTCGGACAGCTCAGGGGCTCAGCTCTGGCTGTCCCCTTTTTTGGGTCTTCTCCACTGCCTTTCTCAGTCTAAAAATGGCCGAAGCCACCCCCAGCCAGGGCCCATTGCCCTGGCTCCTCCCCACCCAAGCCCGAGGAAGGGTCATCTACCTTCACTGACCCCCTTCTTCACTCTCTCTCACACTCACGGCTGCCGTCGGCCGGCCAGCCCTCGCTGGATGCACTGTTCCCTCTCAAGACTTGTCTTTACCTGCGCAGGAACCGATGACCCCTGCTCCAATGTCCCTCGTGCCACTCTCCTGGCTTCCCTCTCATGTCCCTGGTACTCCTTCTCAATCTCCTCCAAGGGACCCTTCTCTTAATATGGGGGGGTGGGGGGGGCTTTCAGAATTGTATCCTGAGCTGTTTCTCTTCCCAATCCCCACATCTCCCTGGGGACATCCCTTCTCAAGACACCAGTTATCGGAGACAGACCTGGTCTGTATCTCTACATCCAAGACCCCCATGAATACCCCTGCTTGTCTCCAGTAGGTCACCGGGCCTGCTGTTTTGCTCAGTGCCATTGCATGAACCCTGAGATGAAAGCTTGGGGTGTGCCCCGCCTGCAACTTCTTCCTGGGAACAATCCCTTCTGACCTCCCCCATAGCCCTCTGTCCTGGTTTCCTTCTTTTTCTTTCTTTAAGATTTTATTTATTACTTTGAGAGAGAGAGGGAGAACAAGAGAGAGAGCATGAGCAGGGGGAGTGGGAGAGGGAGAAGCAGACTCCCGCTGAGCAGGGAGCCCGATGTGGGGCTCGATCCCAGGATGCTGAGATCATAACCTAAGCCGAAGGCAGACGCTTAACCGACTGAGCCACCCAGGTGCCCCCAGAGCCTGGAGTCTTGTTGCTGCCCCTTGCCGTCACCCGCAGTCCTGCACACCCCGGACACCAGAATGCCTTAAATACGCAAATGGCCCAGACTCCTCTGAGCCTCCTTCTCTTGCTTGACCTCTGCACCTGATCCTTCCGCTCGGCATGCCCCTCCGCCTTGTGAAGGCTCCCCATGAACTCTGACCAGTCAGAGCAACTCCTCCTCTTTACTCCTCTTTGCTTTTCCAGAAAGTCGCCTCTGACTTGACCCCAGATGACTGTCTCTGTCCAATGCTCTGGTTGAGACCTCCAGCTAGGGTGGCTGGGTCTGGGGGGTGTGGAGAGAGCATCGCTGGGAGAAACGATCAGCCAGAATGACAGAAGGGTCCAGAGGCCATGCTAGTCCCAGCTCCCCTGTGCAACGACTTGAGGCTTGAGCCTTGGGGAAGTTTCTGTCTCCAGGGGCCCATGGGACTCTTGGAGGCTCGGGCGGGGCACCCCAGGACGTGGCAGCCTGGACGCATGATGCTGGTTGCACACTCAGTCCTGGGAGAAGGAAGGAGAAATGGGCTGCTGTGTAACCTCGTTTCACAGGCAGCTGTTGCCTCAGTGGCCTCTTGGTCAAGCAGGGCTTTGCATGGGTTCTGCCCAGACTCCGCAATTCCCATTGGGTGCCTCTCCCCGCTGCAGGACCGGACCGCCAGACGACCTGGAATGGGGGCATCGCAAGCACCATCTTTTCCTAGCTGTGTGACTTGGAACAAGTTGCTTTGTTTTCCTGGGCCTCAGTGGGCTGTCCTCATCTTCAGGAAGGGGATTCCATGTCCTGCAATGTCTGCATGGGGACACATGTGTCCTGTCACGTCTTGCCCTCCCGGGGGATTTTGGTGAGTGAGGTCAGGGTCAGGTCTCCTTGCCCAGCAGTGACTCCAACTCAACCGTGCCCCAACAGGTGCATGCCCACACGCAGGTTTGGGAGCTGTGCCCTCCTTGCCAACACCAACACCCACTGCCCCAGGGTCCTGTTACCTTTTTCCTCGGAGTCAGCCCCTCTGGGAGGTCTGGCCCAATGTCACCCCCAACTGGCATCCTCTATGATGCACCCCACACCCAACCACAGGATGGGAGGCAGCTCACCAACCTGCCCTTTAGTCTGAGGCTCGTCCCCAGGATAAGGCTACCTATCCCTTTAGGCAAGAGTCATGAGGCCTGAGCTGCCCCCTCAAACTTGAAGTCCCCAAAGCCACTCCATCTGTCTAGCCTCCCCCCACGGCTTCCCAAATGTGCCAAGTTTGTCCCCAGACAGAGGCTCCCGAGGGCAAGCCTCTGCATTCCCTTCATCTCACAGGTTCCCTAGGGGAGAGGACCCATTTCATCTTTGGGCGCCTCTCAGGACCCGGCACTGGGCTCTGCCCTCAGAGGGCTCCAACAACCAGTGGGTCCAGAGCCAGCTTTAGAGAACAGCTGTCGAAAGAGAAGCTCCACATCCTGGGGGTGGTGATGGGTCATTTCTAGCACATATGCCTTTGTTTTCTGGAGTGATTCCCAAGAGGGGCCTGGGACATGGTGTCCCAGGAAGCTCTGTCCAGCCAGAAAGGGGAAACCCAGATATTGCCCGGATGTCAGCTTTAGGGCCCATCTGTCTTCCCCTGGTGGTGGTTGCAAGGTATATGGTGGGGGAGAAAGGAAGTGTCAAACCAAAGAATGTGTCCTCCTGGGAAAGGCAAGGCCACTGTGTGCAATCCCACCCTGGCCTGTGCAAGAATACCCACCGCGGGACAGGGACCCATTGCAAAATCAGACTTCCCATCTCCACATTTGCCGCCAATGAGGAAGATGAGACCTTCAGCTTCCTGACCTGGGCAGCCCCTCCTGCTTGCCTGGTGACCTTGCCCAGCTCTGAACCCCATTCCCAGTCTCTCTTCTTGTCAGTGATCCATAAACCCTGTGCAACTCCAACATTTCTGTGTCTCCAGGTCGTTGGGGCCGAGGCAACAGGAGCGAAGCCAGAAGCCCTGATGAGCCTCCCTCTTTCAACCTTCCCTTCTAGATGCCCCACCAGGGAGCCCCCAGAGTGATGTGACTGAAGTCAGGAAGGCACATGACCACCGTCCTCCCCCCTCTCTTGCAGGCCAGGCAACACACACCTGTAACTTGTATCTGTTGCATGTAGCTGTAGGGGTTGGGAAGCAGAAGCTCGTCCCAAATCAATATTTCTGTTGTAATAGCTTTACTGAGATATGAGTGACATGTCACACCGTTCACCCATTTAAAGTATAAAGTTGGGTGCACCTGGGTGGCTCAGTGGGTTAGGCCTCTGCCTTTGGCTCAGGTCATGATCTCATTGTCCTGTGATCAAGGCCCACATCGGGATCTCTGCTTAGTGGGGAGTCTGCTTCCCTCTCTCTGCCTTTCTGCCTGCTTGTGATCTCTCTCTCTGTGTCCAATACATACATAAATAAAGATCTTAAAATGATACAGGGCACTAAACAATAAAATTTAAAAGAGAGAACATGAAAAAAATAAAGTATAAAATTGATCAATTTTAGAATATTCACAAGTTCTGCAAACCAGCACCACAGTCAGTTTTAGAACATTTTCATCATCCCCAAAAGAAACCCCCTGGAGGGGCACCTGGGTGGCTCAGTTTGTTAAGCATCCGGCTCTTGATTTTGGCTCAGGTCATGGTCTCAGGGTTCCTGAGATTGAGGCCTATCTCGGACTCTACGTTCTGTAGCGTGTCTCTCTCCCTCTCCCTCTGACCCTCCCCCTGCTCTCTTGTGCATGCTCTCAGTCTCCTAAAATAAATAAATAAATCCTAAAAAAAAAGAAGAAAAGAAAACCCTGTTGGCAGTCACTCCCCATTCCTCGCCCCCAGCTAACACTCCAACCCTAGGCAATCACTAATTTACTTTCTGTCTCTATGAACTTTCCTATTCTGAACATTTCATGTAAACGGTTTCGTTTCTTTCACTTAGCATAATGTTTTCAAGGTTTCTCCATGATGATTTCTAAATGATCCATTCACACAGTTGACAAAATTTACTGATTTGTCCAAAACGTACTCATGTCTCTCTCTGTGGGACAGGGGAGGAGTGGAGTCACAGGGCCTGAGAGTGTCAGGTTGGTCAGGCTTCCAGTGTTCCCGGAACCCCACCCTCCCTGTGTCCTCAGCCTCCTCCTCTGTCTCCCTCTTTTCGGGTTCACCACCCCAGTTTATGTTTCCATGTCTGCTCAAATTCATTATGAAGAGAAATAAAAGCAGACTCAGTAGAACTACAGATAAATCTTCAAAGTGTTCAAACCAATCTCCTATAACATGAATTCCTGTAAAGGGTACAGAATGTTTGAGGGCCCTTTTTGATTAATCAACTCACTTGCTAGATTTTGTGAATTGCTCAGTCTGAAAAACAGCAGGATTCTTTTTTTTTTTAAGATTTTATTTATTATTTATTTGACAGAGAGAGAGAGATCACAAGTAGGCAGAGACGCAGGCAGAGAGTGAGAGGGAAGCAAGCTCCCTCTCAAGCAGAGAGCCTAATGTGGGGCTGGATCCCAGGACCCTGGGGCCATGACCTGAGTCAGAGGCAGAGGCTTAACCCACTGAGACACCCAGGCGCCCCGAAACAGCAGTATTCTTAAGATACTGAAAGAAGGCACATCAAAAATTACTCAATATTTAATGGATATCAAAAGAACTAAACTTTTCATTTGTACAGCGCTAGTATTTATTGTAGAGCAAAAAAGACTATGTTTTATAATAAAAAGACAAACCCATAAGAACAAACTCCCCAAACTCAGCATTCAATCTCCTTAACATATCTGAGAAATGTCACTACGAAAAACGTGTTCAAAAGACTATATTAGGAATGAAGGGTCATTAGAACAAAGTGCTGGTGGGGCGCCTGGGGGGCTCAGTGGATTAAAGCCTCTGCCTTCGGCTCAGGTCATGGTCCCTGGGTCCTGGGATGGAGCCCCACATCAGGCTCTCTGCTTGGCAGGGAGCTTGCTTCCCCCTCACTCTCTGCCAACTTGTGATCTCTCTCTCTGTCAAATAAAGAAATAAAATCTTAAAAAAAAAAAAAATGGGCGCCTGGGTGGCTCAGCTGGTTAGGCAACTGCCTTTGGCTCAGGTCATGATCTCAGAGTCCTGGATCAAGTCCCACAGCAGGCTCCCTGCTCAGCAGGGAGTCTGCTTCTCCCTCTGACCCTCCCCTCTCATGCTCTCTCATGCTCTCTCGCTCTCTCTCTCTCTCCAATAAATAGATAAAATGTTTAAAAAAATTTTTTTTAAAGTAACCTTGTTTAAAAAAAAAAACCAAAAAGAGAAAAAGCAAAGTGTTGGTAATGTGGTGCACTCTGGTGGGAGGGGGCCACCAAATGTGGGACAGTCCTACTGGGTAGAGGCCAGCCTTGTAGGCAGGGAAAGAATTCACCCAAGGCAGAAGAACAAAGGAGACAGAAGTGTATCCCGTACACTGCAAGGAAGCTGAGGACACACAGGGGTGGGGGTGGGGCCTGTAGTTTAGAGAGAAGGTGAGGAGGTACGGGAACATACAGAATTCCCCTTTCCTGAAGATGGGATTGGGAGGGAGACAAACCATAAGTGACTCAATCTCACAAAACAAACTGAGGGTTGCTGGGGGGAGGGGAGGTTGGGAGAGGGGGAGTGGGGTTATGGACATTGGGGAGGGTGTGTGCTATGATGAGTGCTGTGAAGTGTGTAAACCTGGAGATTCACAGACCTGTACCCCTGGGGATAAAAATACATTATATGTTTATAAAAAAAAAAAAAAGAATCCCCCTTTCCTGGTGCCGTGTCCGATGTCCCGGTCAGTAACTCAGTGGTCAGCTAGGGCTTATGGATGCTCTGAGGTGAGTCACCTAATGGGCCTGTTTGTATAAGGTTCTCAATGCTCCATGGTTGCCTAAAAGTGGTCTCTCCAGGGAACTTTGGTAAATTAAGCTATTTAATCCTTAGCCAGCTGACTGCTTTTGCCAGGGGGCAGGGCTCAGTCAGGTCCCCAGGAATCCCTCTCTGCTCCCCAGGATCCCTCCCCCTGTCCCCCAAGCCCTCACTGTGCTCTGTGGGATTTTGTCTCCAGGCCTTAGGGTCTCACTCTGCTCCCTTGAGTCTCTGTGTGATTTCCAGGGCCCCACCTGCTCCTCCAAATGTTCCCTGGGTCCCCACACCCTCACACTTGGGGCTCTGGCCGAGTCCATGTGGCAAGGACTCTCGGACTTCTCTGGGGAGCAGCCTTCCTGGGATTCTTGCAGGCTTAGCTTTTTGTGGAAAGTCAAGGCCCTCGGCAAAAGTTCCAGGTTCCCAGCCACAGACTGAACAACAGACTTCTCTGTCAAATAAATAAATAAAATCTTGGGGGAAAAAAAAAGAAAGTAAGTAAGAGCTCCAAACAGGCACAAAGAGGTGCGTATCAACTCTATCCCACTCCCCATTGCTCAGAAGGAGTAACTGAGGTCCCCAGAGAGAGGCAGAAGGGGGCTTAGCAAGGTCACAGGATGTGGCAGGGGAGTGCTGGGGCTCAGCACCCACAGCACACACCCCCACCCCGCACCCCGTCGTTGGACCCTAGGGGGCACTCTGGAGCTTTGTGAGCTGGCCTCTGGCCTCCCACCAGCCAGGACTCCCTCCTGCCTGAACAGGCTCAGTGGGGCCCCCCAGAGGACAGGCTGCTTTCCTCTGCTGGAGCACCCTCTCCCCACTCCCCACAGCCCAGCCTCCCTGACCTGCCAGGGTCCCAGGCTCCTTCAGAAGAAGGCTCCCCTCCTCTGGAAAGCCCACCCTGACTGTCCTTGGCCCCAGCTCCTGAGGCTCCCTGAACACAGCTCTCTTTCAGCACCGTGCCCCACAGTGCAGTCTCTGTGGGGGAGTCGTGAGTCTGTGAGGGGTGTGCAAAATGTACTAGGATGGAGACAACAAGTACAGAACCCCTCTTGGGGCATCCTGAGGAGGTAGGGAGTGAGCTGATTGTGGTACTGGCTCCTGAGAGGGGCAGGCGGGGAGGGCTGGGGGAGGCACAGCAGGAAGACCCGAGGTAGGAAAAAGCGTTGGAGTCTTAGGCCGGGATACCTGACTGACATGGACCTTGTCTGTCTTCCTCCAGGCGGTGGCCCCCACGGGGTGAGACCAGCTCATCTGTGCCCAGGTCTGGACCCCAGAGGGACTTAGTATGCGGTGGATAGTGGGCTGCCCTGCCCTGGGAGCTCAGGAAGGGACACTCAGGATTATCTCAGCTCCACCCCACCAAGGGGGCACTGGGAGCAGAGCCAGGAAGCCCATGAGCCTCCCAGACTCCACCAGGGCCCTTGTCAGCTTTTGCATAAATGAGAGGGGATCTAGGCAATGTCTCCCAGAAAGAAACTAGGGAAACTCCGCAAGAAAGTGGATCTTGGGGCGCCTGGGTGGCTCAGTGGGTTAAAGCCTCTACCTTTGGCTTAGGTCATGGTCTCAGGGTCCTTGGATTAAGCCCCACATCAGGCTCTCTGCTCAGTGGGGAGTCTGCCTCCTACCCCCACTGCCTGCCTCTCTGCCTCCTTGTGATCTGTTGTCAAATAAATAAAGAAAATCTTAAAAAAAAATGGATCTTTTCCATCTGCAAGGACATGGACAGAGCTGCAGAGTATAATGGGAAGCGGAATAAGTGCTCAGTCGGAGACAGACACATACCGTGTGAATCTGTGGAATTCAAGAAACAAAACAAATGAGCAAAGGAAAAGAGAAAGAGAGAGGAAGCCAAGAAACAGACTCTTAGCTACAGGGAACAAACTGAAGATGGGGGGGTTGGTGGGTGAAACAGGTGAAGGGGAATAAGGACAGAGCTGGCTGTGATGAGCTCCCCGTGGTGCATGGAAGTGTTGAATCGCTACAATGCACACCTGAAACTAATATAACACTATATCATTAACGAATTGGAATGAAAATTGGGAAAAAAAAAGTGGTTCTTCTGCCCCTCCCCCCGGGGGTGGGAGTGAGGGAAAAGGAGATGGGATTGGCTCCAGCAAAGTAGGTTTTGATGAAGACCACGCCATGAAGTGGCCAAGGGCAGAGAAGCTGGTGCTAGGTGCCCAAGCTGAAGTCCCAGCTCTGCCACTTACTTGCTTTGTTCTTTTGGGCAAGTAGCTTCCCAGCTTCTCTGTCCGTCCATTTTCCCCCCTGTACAGTTGGCCTTGGCAAGCACAGACCTCAGTGGCTGATAAAGCATGAGGTCTGGTAAAGGAGTCCAAGCAGATAAAGCACGTGGTCCACTATAGATGTTACTATCAACAGGGGGAAGAGCCACCCCCAAGGGCTGATCAGGACCATAGACTCCAGGATCAGGCGGATGGATGTTTGAATCACTGCTTTACCGCTCACTACAAGGGAGTGTGAGCCCAACTCACATCGCCTCAGGCATAACTGAGCAGCTCAGAGGGAGAACAGAACAAGCCATAGAACTAACTGGTCCTTCTGGGTGCTCGCTCCACTTTCCTGCCATACCCTTGGCCTGGAGCAAAGGGACAAGCCAAAGTAGAGCAGGGTCAAGATCTCAGAGGCTGTGGTAACTAGGCCCTGAGACGCTCAGGCTAGGTTCTGGGCCCCCCCATCACCCCATGCCCACTGTGAACCCAGCGAAGGACACCAGCCCAAGAGGTGGGAGCTGATGGTCCTGCAGAGGTCAGTGTAGGAGAGGTATCACCACCTCACCCCAACTCTGGACTCGCACCTTTCCCAGTCCGCCTCTATTCCCCCTCCTGGTCTGGCTGAGACAGATGTCCTTCCCTGTCATGCTCGGCCCTGTCTGGACACAGCACGGCCTCGCTTGTGCGTGAACACCTCCTCTGTCCCCGCCCTAGAGCCCCGGGCTTCCAGGCCATCCATGCTAAGTGGTGTACGTGAACCAGCAGGGCCCCGCTGAGTGACTTGGGTTGCCCCTGCCTAACCTGCTGACCATGTAATGCGAACCTCAACAAGATGTCCACCAGCTGCCCCTCCTCCTTATCAGTAACACAGAAGATGTTATTACACCTGCTTGCAAGGCCATTGTCTTCTCCATGGAGGAATGCCTCCCACGTAAACTTCGGGGTGAGGGATCAGAGACCCTCCTGAGGGAGAAGGGGATGGCAGCCATCGATCCGCACCTTCCCCCCATCCCGGGACCTGCTCACCAGGAGAAGCCCAGGCCATTGCCGGTGTGCCCCCCCGAAGCCCCACTCTTCAGGAACCTCCCTCAAGGATGCGGGTGAGGAGGCATGAACCAAGATGCTCCATGCAGCTTTGCTGGGCCTAGTGGGGACCAGAAATTATCCAAACACATGTCAGTGAGAAAGGGTATGTCCACTCTGTGGTCTACAGGGCAGCCATTTAAAACGAATGAGCTGGGGGCACTTGGGTGCCTCAGTAGGGTAAGTGTCTGCCTTTGGCTCAGATCGTGATTCCAGGGTCCTGGGTCCTCAGCAGGGAGTTGGCTTCTTCCACGGCCTCTGCCCCTCCTCCTACCCTGCTCCCACTCTTGCTCTCTGTAATTAAAAATATAAAATGAATGAGCTGGAGGGCTGCCTGAGTGGCTCAGCCCATTTAGAAGCTGACTCTTGGGTGCCTGGGTGGCTCACCGGGTTGACCCTCTGCCTGTGGCTTGGTCATGGTCTGAGGGTCCTGGGATAGAGCCCTGCATGGGGCTCTCTACTCAGCAGGGAGCCTACTTCCTCCTGTCTCTCTACCTGCCTCTCTGCCTACTTGTGATCTCTCTCTCTCTCTCTCTGACAAATAAATAAATAAATAAATAAAATCTTAAAAAAAAAAAAAGATTTGATTGCCCAGGTATCCACTTCAAAGATAGCTATCTCAGGGGTGCCTGGCTGGTTCAGTAACTAGACTCTTGATCTCAGGGTCATGAGTTCAAATCCCACATTGGATGTAAGGCTTACTTTAAAAAATAAAATAAAATTGGGGCACCTGGGTGGCTCAGTAGGTTAGGCCTCTGCCTTCAGCTCAGGTCATGATCCCCGTGTCCTGGGATCGAGCCCCAGGTCGGGCTCTCTGCTCAGCGGGGAGCCTGCTTCCCTCTCTCTCTCTGCCTGCCTCTCTGCCTACTCATCATCTGTCTCTGTGTCAGTTTTTTTTTAAATCTTTAAAAAATAAAATAAAATAAATAATAAAATAGCAAAGGTGGCTGTCTCAAATATACACATGGCCAGACACTCGGCTAGGTAAAAAGCCAGGCCACCAAGTAGCCCTCTTCAGAGCATTAACATGGAATGTCTGGCAAATGATTAGTGACCGGCATGAAAAATAGAGGAACTCCTGGATGGCAGAGGGAAGCAAAACTTGAGAGGCCCAATAAACAAAACGTACAAACAAACAAAAAAGCCAGGCCACCTCCCCACACCGAAGGTCCTTTGTTTTAAGATCTTGGTTGATTTCGGTAACTGACCATTTGGACCACTTGGTTTTTTTCTCTTCCTTAAATTTGTCAGTAGTAAGTGAGCCAAGGCCCTCACACTCAACCCCAACAAAGGCAGAACCCCCTCTCTTACTTCTTCTCTCTTTCTGGGGACTCTTTGTGTGGCCCTAAGTGTGCCTTGTAGTTCCCAGGTCTTACAAGTAATACACTTGCTTTTTTTTCTTTCAGAGTTTCCTAACGGTTACAGCTGAAGGGCATCTTGCAATTATAACAAGAACCATGAGGGCTGCTCTAGCCACAACACTGGCCATCGATAGGCCAAGGCCAACATACAACAAATGGCACAGTTGGGATTGCACGACTGCCCCTGCAACTAACCAAGGGGAAGGCACTTTACCTGTGACTTGCTTATTAACCCCCTGACTCAGTGAACACCGTCTAGGAAAGGAGCACCGCATGCGGGTGTCAGTTGGTCGCTCTGTGCTTCACCTATTGCCTCTGTTGTGTGTTGTTGCCTGTCGTGTCCAGCCCAGAAGGTCAGCGCTGCCGTAATAACCCAATGAAGTCCTCAGAGCGGTGTGATCAGGCTATGTTCACATATATATAATATTTTATTGAATTCAAATGACTTTAAATTTCAATTCCCCCCCCCTTTAGGTTGTTAGAAATCTGAAGAATAAATCGAGAAAATAAAAATTATTACTGACTTATACAGAGCTATTACTGAAAAGTATTCCGGTGTTGAGCAGAGGGGGATATAAAATAGGATTCACGGGGCGCTTGGGTGGCTCAGTCCCTTAAGCATCTGCTCTTGATTTTTGGCTCAGGTCATGATCTCAGGGTGGTGGGATCAAGCCCTGCTTCTGGCTCCACGCTCAGCCAGGAGGAGGCTTGAGATTCTCTCTCTCCTTCTCCCTCTGTCCCTCCCCCACACTCATACTCCCTCGCACAAGCTGTCTCTCTCTCAAATAAATAAATAACTCTTCAAACAAAACAAAATAAAATGGGATTCATTCACTCCAGGTGCCCTGGTGCATCCCCGGTTCTGGGTGCTAAGGCTATAAAGACAGCTACAGTCCATGGTCGAGGCTCTATGTTCTTTTTTTTTTTTTAAGATTTTATTTATTTATTTGACAGAGATCCCAAGTAGGCAGAGAGGCAGGCAGAGAGAGAGAGGGAAGCAGGCTCCCCGCCAGGCAGAGAGCCTGATGCCGGGCTCGATCCCTGGACCCTGGGACCATGACCTGAGCAGAAGGCAGAGGATTTAACCCACTGAGCCACCCAGGCAACCCCAGAGTTAGGCTTTTCAAGGGGAATTGGAACTTCATGGGAATTGTACCAGCAGGCTGACCTTAGAACCCAGCCAGCCAGGAGACTGAACTGCCTCTCTGTGTTGGACAGAATGCCTGGCCCCTCCCCCAGCTGTTATGTCCATGGGAGCAGGAACAGCTCTGCAGCCTTTCCACTACCACTACACACAGGGTGCATCTCCTTCACCACTGCTGGTGTTCAACGAGGATGGTGGGAGGCATCTGAAGGGCATGGGGAAGAACCCTGAGAATGGAGACACCGTCCTTGCCCTCTGAGCCCTCCAGCCTCACCCCATGCCCTTCCGGGTGGAAGAGCGGCACAGACCTCTGTGTTTTGCATGGGTGCATGTTCGTGCTCACACACACACACGCGCGCGCACACACACGCAAGCCCTCCCAGGATTGAAGATTCTGTCATGGTAAGTAAGAGGCAAGACAAGTAAAATTGAAGCTTGGAGGAAGTTGCTTTCACAAAAATTTATTTTTCAGGGTCTAGAAGCCTGAGCCAGGGCAAAGCAGACGCTTAGGACTCTTCCTGGGGCGGCTGATACTTCGTAAAGATTCCTTTGATTCTCCTGCCAATATTGCGAATGCCCCGTCCCACTCTCCCGAGGAGATCGCCCAGCCATCCGAATTTGCTGACTTCCAGGTTCTGTGCATCAAAAGGAAACAGTTTCTTTATGGGGGCTGGCCTGGACCCAGGGTCAAGACGAAACCCCTCCCATCCTAGACACTCCCCTTATTGGGCGACCCCAAGAGCTTTGGGGCTTCAGATCATCCTCTGGCTCTAACCTCCTGAGTATGTGGCTGATTGAATCCCTACATCCACGGAGGAAAAACTGGCCTAGAGAAGGCAGGGGCTTCACAAGGTCTCACAGCTGAAAGCTCATTACTCAAACTAGCTCTCAAGTCTCAAAAGTAGTCCAAATCCCCTGGAGGGTTTGTTAACGTACGAATTGAGGGACCCACCCAGAATTTGATTCTGTAGCTCTGAGTGGGGCCTGGGAATTTGCATTTTTAAAAAGATTTTATTTATTTATTTATTTGACAGAGAGAGAGAGAGATCATAAGTAGGCAGAGGGGCAGGCAAAGAGAGAGGGGGAAGTAGGCTCCCTGCTGAGCAGAGAGCCTGATGCAGGTCTGGATCCCAGGACCCTGGGATCATGACCTGAGCCAAAGGCAGAAGCTGAACCCACTGAGTAACCCAGGTGCCCCGAGAATTTGCATTTTTATTTATTTATTTATTTATTTATTTATTTATTTGACAGAGAGAGATCACAAGTAGAGAGAGAGAGAAAGAGGAGCAAGCAGGCTCTCTGCCGAGCAGAGAGCCTGATGCACGACTTGATCTGAGGACTCTAAGATCATGACCTGAGGCAAAGGCAGAGGCTTAACCCACTGAGCCACCCAGGCGCCCCGAGAATTTGCATTTCTAAAAAATTCCCAGGTTCTCAGGATCACACTTTGGGAACCACTGTTCTAAGGGGTTGCAGAGACAGTCCTGGAGACCTGAGGCTCAGGTTAAGGGAGGAGCCCAGGGTAGGAAGGGCTTTCTCTGCATGGATGTGACATGGTTAAGTGGCCCATGGGATGTTCTGTACATCACTCCCTGTTAACCCCGGCAACCCAGAAGGGGCCACTCACCTCCTCACAGCTGATGTCAAAGTAGCTCTTGTCCTCGTCCAGGCTGACTATCCCATCACACTGTTTCACCAGCTGAGAAGAGGAGGCTCTGGGTCAAATTGGAACCCCTGTGCCATAACCTCCCAGCCTCACCCCAGTGGCTGGAAATAGTCCAAGGAAGCCACTCGCTCAGCTCCCAGGGGGGCATCTGCGGGCGCCCCCCCGCCTTACCCCATTGTCCTTGAAATCACACTGCTCCAGGGGCTGCTGTGCCGTCTTGGGACACACAGTCTCCTTCACGGTGAAGCTTGCTGGCTGTGGGATGTTTGGGTTCTGGTCCTGCTCAGGGGAGGGAGTGGGAAGACCAGACTCAGGCTCATGTTTGCCTTCTCTAATCTGTATCCCTGCCCAGCTGCCCCGACCAACCTCCTAGCTAGGAGGGCAGCCTTTCAACAGCCCCTGCTATGTGTCTGACGCTGGCTGCGAGCTAAGGCACATAGGTGAGGAGGGCAGAGCCCATTCCCGCCCTCCCCAAGCTGAGAGCATGAGCAGACCTCAGACAAGCTCTAATGAGTGGCACGCCCTTGTCAGGGAGCCTCAGGAAACCAGGGGTCTCCTGGAGGCAAAGACATTGCCACTGGAATCTCAAGGCTGAGCAGAGCCGTTTCGTGGGCAGGGAAGTCACATCCCAGAGCCAGTAATCCCACTCATCCCCAGAACTTCCAGAAGGCGGAATGGGACTGGCACCTCTTCACACAGCACAGATTCTAAGGCAAGGAGCACTCATGCTGGGGAGCTGGGGGGTGGCACACAGCTCTGGGAAGGTGGGACCTGGAAGAGGTGGGACCACACTTAGAGAAAAGCCTTCTGGACATGAGCAAAGCATGAACAAAGGAAAGGACAGCACGGCCATCCTGGCTGGCCAGACAGAGCAGAGCGTCCCTCCCACTGTCACCCTCCCCGACTCACTCCTTGGGGCTGTGAGTTCAGCTGGAGGAGACGGTAGAGATTCTCATCTGAGGACCGCTGGTTTAAGCTGTCCACAGCACGGAGCACAGCCTCCCTGTAGCTAAGGGTCCGTGTGGTGGCCGGAGTGATCAGCAGGCCGAGAAGCAGTAGCCACAGTGACCACCGCTGCAGGGAGGTGCTGTCCCTCTGGGTCTCCATGGTCCCCAAGTCGACCTCCTCCCAACCTGCAGGTCGCTCCTTTATGCCCAGCCTGAGCCTGACGAAAAGACCCAACCAGGAGCCTTCCTGACCCACCCGTCACCGGCTGCCTGCCAGGATGTGGGCAGAGGCTTGCCTCAGTCCCTCCTGTCGTTGCCACACGCGTGCAAGTGGTCCTCACGTGCAACTAAAGAAATAGTTTCTCCATCGCCCCGGCAATGTGTTGGCCTCTCCTGGGCCCCACAGGGGAGTGTCATTGCCAGGGCTGCTCAAGAGAGTTGAGTACCCGAAGAAAAAGGGAGACAGGCAGCTGTCCAACATCCTTCTCCCCAGGAATCAGGGTAATAGAGCGTATTCACCACTCAGTCTCCAGCTCTAGGCACTGCCTTGCATCAAGTTGGCACTCAGTTAACATTTGAGGAATGAATAATAACAGTAACCACCTGTCCTCTAGAGCCTGACCCCCGCAGTCAGTTGTAAGGGAAACCCTCAAGGCCCCAATCCTGTTCTCTGGACACAGCCCTCGGACAGCTCAGGGGCTCAGCTCTGGCTGTCCCCCTTTTTGGGTCTTCTCCACTGCCTTTCTCAGTCTAAAAATGGCCAAAGCCACCCCCAGCTAGGGCCCATTGCCCTGGCTCCTCCCCACCCAAGCCCGAGGAAGGGTCATCTACCTTCACTGACCCCCTTCTTCACTCTCTCTCACACTCAAGGCTGCCGTTGGCCGGCCAGCCCTCGCTGGATGCACTGTTCCCTCTCAAGCCTTGTCTTTACCTGCGCAGGAACCGATGACCCCTGCTCTATTGCCCCTGATGCCACTCTCCTGGTTTCCCTCTCATGTCCCTGGTACTCCTTCTCAATCTCCTCCAAGGGACCCTTCTCTAATATGGGTGGGTGGGTGGGGCTTTCAGAATTGTATCCTGAGCTGTTTCTCTTCCCAATCCCCACATCTTCCTGGGGACATCCCTTCTCAGGACACCAGTTATCAGAGACAGACCTGGTCTGTATCTCTACATCCAAGACCCCCATGAATACCCCTGCTTGTCTCCAGTAGGTCACCGGGCCTGCTGTTTTGCTCAGTGCCATTGCATGAACCCTGAGATGAAAGCTTGGGGTGTGCCCCGCCTGCAACTTCTTCCTGGGAACAATCCCTTCTGACCTCCCCCATAGCCCTCTGTCCTGGTTTCCTTCTTTTTCTTTCTTTAAGATTTTATTTATTCATTTGAGAGAGAGAGAGCACACACAAGCAGGGAGAGTGCCAGAGGGAGAGGGAGAAGCAGACTCCCTCCTGAGCAAGGAACCCGAAGCCAGACTCGATCCCAGGACCCTGAGATCATGACCTGAGCCAAAGGCAGATGCTTAACCGACTGAGCCACCTATGTGCCCCAATGTTCTGGTTGCTCTCATCATCTTCTCTCCTCTGGAGCATGACCATAGTCTCAGACTCCACTTCCTCGAGGTTCCAGACACTTCCCATGCCAAAACCTATCATCCACAGCAGTTTTCTAGGGGCTCTTTCAAACCTCTGCCTTTAGGAGCCCACCTGCCTCCTGAGTTGGTATCAGAGCCTGGAGTCTTTCTGTTCTTTGTTTTTTAAGATTTTATTTCTCAATTTGAGAGAGAGAGGGAGAACAAGAGAGAGAGCATGAGCAGGGGGAGTGGGAGAGGGAGAAGCAGACTCCCGCTGAGCAGGGAGCCTGATGTGGGGCTCGATCCCAGGATGCTGAGATTATAACCTAAGCCGAAGGCAGACGCTTAACCGACTGAGCCACCCAGGTGCCCCCAGAGCCTGGAGTCTTGTTGCTGCCCCTTGCCGTCACCCGCAGTCCTGCACACCCCGGACACCAGAATGCCTTAAATACGCAAATGGCCCAGACTCCTCTGAGCCTCCTTCTCTTGCTTGACCTCTGCACCTGATCCTTCCGCTCGGCATGCCCCTCCGCCTTGTGAAGGCTCCCCATGAACTCTGACCAGTCAGAGCAACTCCTCCTCTTTACTCCTCTTTGCTTTTCCAGAAAGTCGCCTCTGACTTGACCCCAGATGACTGTCTCTGTCCAATGCTCTGGTTGAGACCTCCAGCTAGGGTGGCTGGGTCTGGGGGGTGTGGAGAGAGCATCGCTGGGAGAAACGATCAGCCAGAGTGACAGAAGGGTCCAGAGGCCATGCTAGTCCCAGCTCCCCTGTGCAACGGCCATGAGGCTGTGGGCCTTGGGGAAGTTTCTGTCTCCAGGGGCCCATGGGACTCTTGGAGGCTCGGGCGGGGCACCCCAGGAGGTGGCAGCCTGGACGCATGATGCTGGTTGCACACTCAGTCCTGGGAGAAGGAAGGTAGAAATGGGCTGCTGTGCAACCTCGTTTCACAGGCAGCTGTTGCCCCAGTGACCTCTTGGTCAAGCAGGGCTTTGCATGGGTTCTGCCCAGACTCCGCAATTCCCACTGGGTGCCTCTCCCCGCTGCAGGACCGGACCGCCAGACGACCTGGAATGGGGGCATCGCGAGCACCATCTTTTTTTTTTTTTTTTTAAAGATTTTTATTTATTTATTTGACAGAGAGAGAGATCACAAGTAGGCAGAGAGGCAGGCAGAGAGAGGAGGAAGCAGGCTCCCCGCGGAGCAGAGAGCCCGATGCGGGGCTCGATCCCAGGACCCTGAGATCATGACCTGAGCCGAAGGCAGCGGCCCAATCCACTGAGCCACCCAGGCGCCCCAGAGCACCATCTTTTCCTAGCTGTGTGACTTGGAACAAGTTGCTTTGTTTTCCTGGGCCTCAGTGGGCTCTCCTCATCTTCAGGAAGGGGATTCCATGTCCTGCAATGTCTGCATGGGGACACATGTGTCCTGTCACGTCTTGCCCTGACGGGGGATTTTGGTGAGTGAGGTCAAGGTCAGGTCTCCTTGCCCAGCAGTGACTCCAACTCAACCGTTCCCCAACAGGTGCATGCCCACACACAGGTTTGGGAGCTGTGCCCTCCTTGCCAACACCAACACCCACTGCCCCAGGGTCCTGTTACCTTTTTCCTCGGAGTCAGCCCCTCTGGGAGTCTGGCCCAATGTCACCCCCAACTGGCATCCTCTATGATGCACCCCACACCCAACCACAGGATGGGAGGCAGCTCACCAACCTGCCCTTTAGTCTGAGGCTCGTCCCCAGGATAAGGCTACCTATCCCTTTAGGCAAGAGTAATGAATGCCTGAGATGCCCCCTCAAACTTGGACTCCCCAAGCCACTCCATCTGTCTAGCCTTCTCCCAGGGCTTCTCAAATGTGCCAAGTTTGTCCCCAGACAGAGGCTCCCGAGGGCAAGCCTCTGCATTCCCTTCATCTCACAGGTTCCCTAGGGGACAGGACCCATTTCATCTTTGGGCGCCTCTCAGGACCCGGCACTGGGCTCTGCCCTCAGAGGGCTCCAACAACCAGTGGGTCCAGAGCCAGCTTTAGAGAACAGCTGTCGAAAGAGAAGCTCCACATCCTGGGGGTGGTGATGGGTCATTTCTAGCACATATGCCTTTGTTTTCTGGAGTGATTCCCAAGAGGGGCCTGGGACATGGTGTCCCAGAAAGCTCTGTCCAGCCAGAAAGGGGAAACCCAGATATTACCCAGATTTCAGCTTTAGGGCCCATCTGTCTTCCCCTGGTGGTGGTTGCAAGGTATATGGTGGGGGAGAAAGGAAGTGTCAAACAAAGAATGTGTCCTCCTGGGAAAGGCAAGGCCACTGTGTGCAATCCCACCCTGGCCTGTGCAAGAATACCCACCGCGGGACAGGGACCCATTGCAAAATCAGACTTCCCATGTCCACATTTGCCGCCAATGAGGAAGATGAGACCTTCAGCTTCCTGACCTGGGCAGCTCCTCCTGCTTGCCTGGTGACCTTGCTCAGCTCCGAACCCCATTCCCAGTCTCTCTTCTTGTCAGTGATCCATAAACCCTGTGCAACTCCAACATTTCTGTGTCTCCAGGTCGTTGGGGCCGAGGCAACAGGAGCGAAGCCAGAAGCCCTGATGAGCATCCCTCTTTCAGCCTTCCCTTCTAGACGCCCCACCAGGGAGCCCCCAGAGTGATGTGACTGAAGTCAGGAAGACCCATGACCACCATCCTCCCCTCTCTTGCAGGCCAGGCAACACACACCTGTAACTTGTATCTGTTGCCTCTGGCTGTAGGGTTGGGAAGCAGAAGCCTCGTCCCAAATCAACATTTTTGTTGTAATAGCTTTACTGAGATATGAGTGATAGGCCACACCATTCACCCATTTAAAGTATAAAGTTGGGTCCGCCTGAGTGGCTCAGTGGGTTAGGCCTCTGCCTTCGGCTTAGGTCATGGTCTCAGGCTCCTTGGATCGAGCCCCACTTCAGCTCTCTGCTCAGCGGGGAGTCTGCCTCTCACCCCCCCTGCCTGCCTCTCTGTCTCCTTTAGATATGTTGTCAAATAATAAAGAAAATCTTTAAAAAGATGGATCTTTTCCATCTGCAAGGACATGGAGAGAGCTGCAGAGTATAATGGGAAGCGGAATAAGTGCTCAGTCGGAGACAGACACATACCGTGTGAATCTGTGGAATTCAAGATACTCATCTGTGGAATTCAAGAAACAAAATAAATGAGCAAAGGAAAAGGGAAAGAGAGAGGAAGCTAAGAAATAGACTCTTAGCTACAGAGAACAAACTCAGGGTTACAGGGCAGGAGGGGTGGGGATAGGTGAAACAGGTGAAGGGGATTAAGGACAGAGCTGGCTGTGATGAGCTCCCCGTGGTGCATGGAAGTGTTGAATCGCTACAATGCACACCTGAAACTAATATAACACTATATCGTTAACGAATTGGAATGAAAATTGGAAAAAAAAAAAAAGTGGTTATCTGCCCCTTCCCCCGGGGGTGGGAGTGAGGGAAAGAGAGATGGGATTGGCTCCAGGGAAGTAGGTTCTGATGAAGGCCACGCCATGAAGTGGCCAAGGGCAGAGGCTGGCGCTAGGTGCCCAAGCTGAAGTCCCAGCTCTGCCACTTACTTGCTTTGTTCTTTTCGGAAAGTAGCTTCCCAGCTTCTCTGTCCGTCCATTTTCCCCCCTGTACAGTTGGCCTTGGCAAGCACAGACCTCAGTGGCTGATAAAGCATGAGGTCTGGTAAAGGAGTCCAAGCAGATAAAGCACGTGGTCCACTATAGATGTTACTATCAGCAGGGGGAAGAGCCACCCCCAAGGGCTGATCAGGACCATAGACTCCAGGATCAGGCGGATGGATGTTTGAATCACTGCTTTACCGCTCACTAGCTGTGACTTCTCTGGAAAAATTCTGCCCTTGTAGGCACTCTCAGCAGCAAGGGAGTGTGAGCCCAACTCACATCGCCTCAGGCATAACTGAGCAGCTCAGAGGGAGAACAGAACAAGCCATAGAACTAACTGGTCCTTCTGGGTGCTCGCTCCACTTTCCTGCCATACCCTTGGCCTGGAGCAAAGGGACAAGCCAAAGTAGAGCAGGGTCAAGATCTCAGAGGCTGTGGTAACTAGGCCCTGAGACGCTCAGGCTAGGTTCTGGGCCCCCCCATCACCCCATGCCCACTGTGAACCCAGCGAAGGACACCAGCCCAAGAGGTGGGAGCTGATGGTCCTGCAGAGGTCAGTGTAGGAGAGGTATCACCACCTCACCCCAACTCTGGACTCGCACCTTTCCCAGTCCGCCTCTATTCCCCCTCCTGGTCTGGCTGAGACAGATGTCCTTCCCTGTCATGCTCGGTCCTTAACACGCACAGTCTGGACACAGCACGGCCTCGCTTGTGCGTGAACACCTCCTCTGTCCCCGCCCCAGTGCCCCGGGCTTCCAGGCCATCCGTGCTAAGTGGTGTACGTGAACCAGCAGGGCCCCACTGAGTGACTTGGGTTGCCCCTGCCTAACCTGCTGACCATGTATGCGAACCTCAACAAGATGTCCACCAGCTGCCCCTCCTCCTTACCAGTAACACAGAAGATGTTATTACACCTGCTTGCAAGGCCATTGTCTTCCCCATGGAGGAATGCCTCCCACGTAAACTTCGGGGTGAGGGATCAGAGACCTTCCTGAGGGAGAAGGGGATGGCAGCCATCGATCCACAGCTGCCCCCCGTCCCGGGTCCCCTGTGGGTCCTGGGAGCAGCCCAATCCCGATCACGATGAGATTCTTTCTTCCATTCACATGATGAAAGAATCCACGAGAAGTGCCCTAAAAAATCCAAAGTGGCAGAGACAACCATAGTTACCTTCGCCCTATGTGTGCTTCCAAAATGTCCTGATGCCTTTCGATTCTATGCCATGTGTACGGTGGAGGGCCAGAGATGATTCAGAGGTGATCTCCACTCCCAAGATCTCCCCGTTCAGCAGGAAGATGCACAAGGACACAATATCTGTGTTAGAGGGGTCTGCCATGGTATGGTGGAAGACCAGTGAACACAGCCAGTAGAGGGGGTTGGGGTGAGCCTGGTGGTGGGTATTAAGGAGGGCACACATTGCACGGAACACTGGGTGTGGTGCATAAACAATGAATTTTGGAACACTGAAAAAATTTTTAAATTAAATAAAAAAACACACACACACAGCAAATATAGACAGTGTGAACCAAGGCGTGACAGTGAGAAGGTCCACCAAGTTCCATGAGTAGTGACTAGTTCATGTGAAGAGTGAAGCATGTGTGTGGGTGGGAAGCAAGCTGGTTAGACCGGAGGCCTCAAGGCTCTACCGAGGCCAGGCCAAGGCTGTAGTAGTGTTGAGCTTCCCAGGGAATAGAGCATCCCTCAGGCCTGCACAAGGATTGCAGGGATGCCTCAAATCTCTGTCCTCTTCTGTGGTCGGGAGACACCTGAGGAAAAGCCCTGGTCCTTGCCCCTGGCCAGCCACCTCCCAGTTCAGCCCCTGCATTTCTAATATACCCATTGAAGCTGAATCTCAGTCTCTTGACCCAGGTGGGCTTTGGAAAAGGAAACAGGACAAGATGGTAGAGGTAAAGAAGGTTGGGACGGGGTTCTGGAGCTGAAGAATTGGGTGCAGAGGGACAGAAGCTATCCCAAGGAAACAGGTGTGGTCACAGTATAGGCTCGGCTGAAAAAAATCTGACCCACTAAGACCTCCCTCTGTGACCTTAGGCAACCCACTCTCTGGTCTCAGTCTCCTCCTCTGCCAAATGGGAATTGTGGTGATCCCTTGCCCTGACCTCCTCACAGGACTGCTCTGAACTCAGAGGGGCCAGATGGCACAGGAAAGTCCCGCACGCAGCACATCCAGGCTCAGGTGGGCAGAGACCAGAGGCAGCATAGCCAGGGGCAGTCATGGCTGTAAGATTCTATGGCCCCAGGCTCGCTCTCAAGGTGTTGTTACCATGACAACCCCAAAGACACAGGTTTTTTTGCCTTGGTGATGGCAAGGGCCCCAGGGCTGCTCTGAGGGCTCTGAGTTTCCAAACTCACTGGACTAGGGCTGAAGAGAGGAAAGCATCTCCCCTCCCCTTCACAGGAAATCTCTCCCCAGTGGGAATGACCTCCAAGGCAGGGGACCCCTTGCTCAAAAGAGATAGTCACCAACTTTAGAGTCAATGAGGGGAAGGGTCCACCATCACCCCAGGAGAAGTCACTGAGGAGTCCCAGTCAGAGGGAACACACAGAAAACACACTCCCGGAGTGCCTGGGTAGCTCAGATGGTTAAGCGTCTGTCTTTGGCTCAGGTCATGATCCTAGGGTCCTGGGATCGAGCCCCACTTCAGGCTCCTGGCTCACCTGGGAGTCTGCTTCTCCCTCTCCCTCTCCCACTGCTCATGCTCTTTCTGTATCTATCTGTCTCAAATAAATAAACAAAATCCTTTAAGAAACTGCAAAACAAAACAAAAAACAAAGTACAAAAAATCATTCCTATTAAAAACATTTTATTTTTTTTAAGATTTTATTTGTTTATTTATTTGACAGAGAGATCACAAGTAGGCAGAGAGGCAGGCAGAGGGGGCAGGGGAAGCAGACTCCCTGCTGAGCAGAGAGCTCCATGCGGGGCTCCATCCCAGCACCCTAAGATCATGACCTGAGCCAAAGACAGACGCTTAACCATCTGAGCCACCCAGGTGCCCCAAAACTTTTTTTTTTAAAGGAAACACACTCCCCCACACACATGCGCACTCCCAGGCCCCACCCTCCTGCACAGGCAGGTGCGGAGTTCCCCCCTCACACAGGAAAATTGGGGTTCCCAGGGTTCTTCCCTCAGGCAGTGCCGTATCGTCCGCAGTGGGCGGTGATTCTAATTGCGAGTTCTATCTCTGGAGGAGGCCGCCTTCATGTCCACTGGGTGCAGCTGGCCTTCAGCGGCAAATCTCCTGAGGAGATGGGAATCTGCCCGAATCACATGGGGGACCTCTTCTAAGTCCCCTGCTGCAGACCTTCTGAGAAACTCTGGAAGCCCAGATGCCTTCCTCCCTGCTGTCCCACCATCCAGCAGGAACCATCAGTTGGGATGAACACGATCCCCTCTCCTGTTCCCAAGCCCTAGCTTCTCTGTGGTTTCCTCAGCTTGGTTCAAGGCCCCACTGGGTTCTGGAGGGAGTGTCCTTGGCTTTCATCCTTGAAGTGGCCCACTCAGGAAGGTACCTTGCTACCTCAAGCTACCCTCTCACCTTTCGGCTTCCCTGTCCCTCTGAGGAGACCCACAAGAAGAGGTAAGGCCCAGCCAGCTGACTCACCAGGAGGCTCAGACAGAAGGGATGGCAGAACAGAAGCCAAAGCAACCAGGGAAGAGGACACATGACGACCCTTGAGGAAGAGATCTCTCTGGTGTGATCCCTACTTTACCTCCTTTTCCAGAAAGCCACAGTTCTCTAGAGGTCTTCCGAGTTCCTCTGTGGGGCTTACTGTCTCCAGGAGGGTAAAGTTTCAGGTCTGGAATGAACTCAAGTTCATGTCCTGACGTAAGGTGGGGACAAAGGCCCCAGCTCAGTTTGCCCCTGGATTCACCACCAGACTATGAGGGTAGAAGGGAAATGATATGCCAGCTTGGGTCTCCCTGGGCAAGGCCATATGCCCCCAAGGGACTGGGCAAGAAGGACCATCTCCAGGCAGGCCCTATATGTGCTGGACCTGGGGGTTAGCCCAAATCTCCTTTAGCCCCACATCTAGTACAACCCGAAAGAACCGAGCCAAGGCAACTGCTCAGAGTCATAACTCAGAACTATCTATCTGTTCTCAACCCTGGTAACCTAGCAGGTGAGTTCATCAAAATCCTTCATTGGAACAACAACAAGGGCAACCAGTGGGATCCACTCACTGCAGCGTATCAAAGCCAAGATTCACTGGGGCCTCTGCCCAGCCAGTCTGTAGTGTAAACCCTGACAGGTAGCTGGTTTTCACTTTTTTTATAATGCAAACGTCAACTTAATATTTGATTGCCCCCGGAGCACCTGGGTGGCTCAGTGGGTTAAGCCTCTGTCTTCATCTCGGGTCATGATCTCATGGTCCTGGGATGGAGCCCCATATTGGGGTTCTCTGCTTATCAGGGAGCCTGCTTCCCCCTCTCTATCTGCCTGCCTCTCTGCTTACTTGTGATCTCTCTCTCTCTCTCTCTCGGACAAATAAATAAATAAATAAAATCTTAAAAAAAAAAAAATAAAAGGATTTGATTGCCCAGGTATCCACTTCAAAGATAGCTACCTCAGGGGTGCCTGGCTGGTTCAGTAAGTGGACTCTTGATCTCAGGGTCATGAGTTCAAGTCCCACATTGGTTGTAAGGCTGACTTTAAAAAATAAAATAAAATTGGGGCACCTCGGTGGCTCAGTGGGTTAAAGCCTCTGCCTTTGGCTCAGGTCATGATCTCGGGGTCCTGGGATCGAGCCCCAACCGCTTCTGGCTCTCTGCTCGGTAAGGAGCCTGCTTCCCTCTCTCTCTCTGTCTGCCTCGCTGCCTTCGCCTGATTTAATTTGTGTCAAATTAAAAAAAAATCCTTAAAAAATAAAATAAAATAAATAATAAAATAGCAAAGGTGGCTGTCTCAAATAAACACATGGCCAGCCACTCGGCTAGGTAAAAAGCCAGGCCACCAAGTAGCCCTCTTCACAGCATTAACATGGAATGTCTGGCAAATGATTAGTGACCGGCATGAAAAATAGAGGAACTCCTGGATGGCAGAGGGGAGCAAAAGCTTGAGAGGCCCAATAAACAAAACGAACAAACAAACAAAAAAAGCCAGGCCACCTCCCTGTTAGGGTCCGTGATCAAAGGAACGAGACCGACACAATGCGAAAGTCAAGCAAAGCTTTATTTCGCACCAAGTTATCAAAAATCAAACCGACCGGTCGGGGCCGTCTCTTTCAAAGAGGTGATGACGACCAGGACACCGACCCTGGCGACTCCCCTCACCCAACCACGACGCTCCTGGCATTGGGGCTCCCTGGCGAGGCCGCTCCCCGGAGACATGCATGACGCTCATCACCACGATGCTCCCCCACGATGCTGCTCCGGACGACCCCGACGACCCCAAAGCTCTCACTACTACCTTGCCTCACAGACTAACCTTTATAGAGGTGATTGAGCCTGGTCCACACACAGGTGGCCGATGAGACTGCAACACACAGGGAAAACTGCACAGTCACGCTGGGTCAGCTATACGGGTGGCCAATTGAATTCCAACTTACCATAACAAATATATGCGCGCCCCACTAATTGGATGTCTCCATCCGGCCTGGCCCGCCCCTATATTCGGGGCCTGCAAGCAAGTTCCTCCGGGAGGGGCAGGATCAACCCAAGCCCACAACGAAATGGCTCCCTCTGGCCAACCAGGCCCTTACACTCCCCACACCGAAGGTCCTTTGTTTTAGAGATCTTGGTTGATTTCGGTAACTGACCATTTGGACCACTTGGTTTTTTCCTCTTCCTTTGAATTCGTCAGAAGTAAGTGAGCCTAGGCCCTCACACTCCACCCCAACAAAAGCAGATCCCCAGGCTTGCTCTCTCTTGCTTCTTCTCTCTTCCTAGGGACTCGTTGTGTGGCCCTAAGTGTGCCTTGTAGTTCCCAGGTCTTACAAGTAATACACTTGCTTTTTTTTTTTCTTTCAGAGTTTCCTAACGGTTACAGCTGAAGGGCATCTTGCAATTATAACAAGAACCATGAGGGCTGCTCTAGCCACAACACTGGCCATCGATAGGCCAAGGCCAACATACAACATTGGCACAGTTGGGATTGCATGACTGCCCCTGCAACTAACCAAGGGGAAGGCACTTTACCTGTGACTTGCTTATTAACCCCCTGACTCAGTGAACACCGTCTAGGAAAGGAGCACCGCATGCGGGTGTCAGTTGGTCGCTCTGTGCTTCACCTATTGCCTCTGTTGTGTGTTGTTGCCTGTCGTGTCCAGCCCAGAAGGTCAGCGCTGCCGTAATAACCCAATGAAGTCCTCAGAGCGGTGTGATCAGGCTATGTTCACATATATATAATATTTTATTGAATTCAAATGACTTTAAATTTCAATTCCCCCCCCTTTAGGTTGTTAGAAACCTAAAGAATAAATTGAGAAAATAAAAATTATTACTGACTTATACAGAGCTATTACTGAAAAGCATTCTGGTGTTGAGCAGAGGGGGGTATAAAATAGGATTCACGGGGCCCCTGGGTGGCTCAGTCCCTTAAGCATCTGCTCTTGATTTTTGGCTCAGGTCATGATCTCAGGGTGGTGGGATCAAGCCCTGCTTCTGGCTCCACGCTCAGCCAGGAGGAGGCTTGAGATTCTCTCTCTCCTTCTCCCTCTGTCCCTCCGCCACACTCATACTCCCTCGCACAAGCTGTCTCTCTCTCAAATAAATAAATAACTCTTCAAACAAAACAAAATAAAATGGGATTCATTCACTCCGGGTGCCCTGGTGCATCCCCGGTATTGGGTGCTAAGGCTATACAGATAGCTTACAGTCCACGGTTGAGGCGCTATGTTCTTGTTTTGTTTTGTTTTAAGATTTTATTTATTTATTTGACAGAGATCCCAAGTAGGCAGAGAGGCAGGCAGAGAGAAAGCAGGAAGTAGGCTCCCCGCGGAGCAGAGAGCCAGATGCGGGGCTTGACCCCTGGACCCTGGGACCATGACCTGAGCAGAAGGCAGAGGCTTTAACCCACTGAGCCACCCAGGCAACCCCAGAGTTAGGCTTTTCAAGGGGAATTGGAACTTCATGGGAATTGTACCAGCAGGCTGACCTTAGAACCCAGCCAGCCAAGAGACTGAACTGCCTCTCTGTGTTGGACAGAATGCCTGGCCCCTCCCCCAGCTGTTATGTCCACGGGAGCAGGAACAGCTCTGCAGCCTTTCCACTACCACTACACACAGGGTGCATCTCCTTCACCACTGCTGGTGTTCAACGAGGATGGTGGGAGGCATCTGAAGGGCACGGGGAAGAACCCTGAGAATGGAGACACCGTCCTTGCCCTCTGAGCCCTCCAGCCTCACCCCATGCCCTTCCGGGTGGAAGAGCGGCGCAGACCTCTGTGTTTTGCGTGGGTGCGTGTTCGCGCGCGCGCGCACACACACACACACACACGCACGCACACACGCGCAAGCCCTCCCAGGATTGAAGATTCTGTCATGGTAAGTAGGAGGCAAGACAAGTAAAATTGAAGCTTGGAGGAAGTTGCTTTCACAAAAATTTATTTTTCAGGGTCTAGAGGCCAGAGCCAGGGCAAAGCAGACGCTTAGGACTCTTCCTGGGGCGGCTGATACTTGGAAAAGTGTCCTCCGAATCTCGGGCCGATTCTCGGGAATATTCTTGGTCCAATGATCGGGCCAATAATCTGGCCAATTCTCTTAATCCTTTTGCGAATACTCCGCCCCAATCCCCTGAGGCGTTTGCTCAGCCAGCCAAATTGGCTGACTTCCAGGTTCTGTGCATCAAAAGGAAACAGTTTCTTTATGGGGGCTGGCTGGGACCCACGGTCAAGACAAAACCCCTCCCATCCTAGACACATTCCCCTTCTTGCGCCACCCCAAGCGCCTTGGGACTCCAGGTCATCCTCTGGGTCTAACCTCCTGAGTATGTGGTTGATTGAATCCCTACACCCACGGAGGAAGAAACTGGCCTAGAGAAGGCAGGGGCTTCACAGGGTCTCACAGCTGAAAGCTCTTACACAAACTAGTTCTCAAGCCACAAAAGGAGTCTGAATCCCCTGGAGGTTTGTTAACATATGAATCGTGGGGCCCCACCCCAGAATTTAATTCTGTAGGTCTGAGTGGGGACTGCGAATTTGCATTTTTAAAAAGATTTTATTTATTGATTGACAGAGAGAGAGAGAGAGAGATCACAACTAGGCAGAGAGGCAGGCAGAGAGAGAGGGGGGAAGCAGGCTCCCTGCTGAGCAGAGAGCCTAATGCAGGGCTGGATCCCAGGACCCCGAGATCATGACCAGAGCTGGAGGCAGAAGATAACCCACTGAGCCACCCAGGCGCCCCGAGAATTTGCATTTCTAACAAATTCCCAGGTTCTCAGGATCACACTTTGGGAACCACTGTTCTAAGGGGTTGCAGAGACAGTCCTGGAGACCTGAGGCTCAGGTTAAGGGAGAAGCCCAGGGTAGGAAGGGCTTTCTCTGCCTGGATGTGACATGGTTAAGTGGCCCATGGGATGTTCTGTACATCACTCCCTGTTAACCCCGGCAACCCAGAAGGGGCCACTCACCTCACAGCTGAGGTGAAAGAAGCTCTTGTCCTCGTCCAGGCTGACTGTCCCATCACACTGTATCACCAGCTGAGAAGAGGAGGCTCTGGGTCAAATTGGAACCCCTGTGCCATAAGCTCACAGCCTCACCCCAGTGGCTGGAAATAGTCCCAGGAAGCCACTTGCTCAGCTCCCAGGGGGGCATCTGCGGGCGCCCCCCCGCCTTACCCCATTGTCCTTGAAATCACACTGCTCCAGGGGCTGCTGTGTCGTCTTGGGACACACAGTCTCCTTCACTGTGAAGCTTGCTGGCTGTGGGATGTTTGGGTTCTGGTCCTGCTCAGGGGAGGAAGTGGGAAGACCAGACTCAGGCTCATGTTTGCCTTCTCTAATCTGTATCCCTGCCCAGCTGCCCCAGCCCGTGCCCTGACCAACCTCCTAGCTAGGAGAGCAGCCTTTCAACAGCCCCTGCTATGTGTCTGACGCTGGCTGCGAGCTAAGGCACATAGGTGAGGAGGGCAGAGCCCATTCCCGCCCTACCCAAGCTAAGAGCATGAGCAGACCCCAGACAAGCTCTAATGAGTGGCACGCCCTTGTCAGGGAGCCTCAGGAAACCAGGGGTCTCCTGGAGGCAAAGACATTGCCACTGGAATCTCAAGGCTGAGCAGAGCCGTTTCGTGGGCAGGGAAGTCACATCCCAGAGCCAGTAATCCCACTCATCCCCAGAACTTCCAGAAGGCGGAATGGGACTGGCACCTCTTCACACAGCACAGATTCTAAGGCAAGGAGCGCTCATGCTGGGGGAGCTGGGGGGTGGCACACAGCTCTGGGAAGGTTTCCTGGAAGAGGTGGGACCACACTTAGAGAAAAGCCTTCTGGACATGAGCAAAGCATGAACAAAGGAAAGGACAGCATGGCCATCCTGGCTGGCCAGACAGAGCAGAGCGTCCCTCCCACTGTCACCCTCCCCGACTCACTCCTTGGGGCTGTGAGTTCAGCTGGAGGAGACGGTAGAGATTCTCATCTGAGGACCACTGGTTTAAGCTGTCCACAGCACGGAGCACAGCCTCCCTGTAGCTAAGGGTCCGTGAGGCGGCCGGAGTGATCAGCAGGCCGAGAAGCAGTAGCCACAGCGACCACCGCTGCAGGGAGGTGCTGTCCCTCTGGGTCTCCATGGTCCCCAAGTCGACCTCCTCCCAACCTGCACGTCGCTTCTTTATGCCCAGCCTGAGCCTGATGAAAAGACCCAACCAGGAGCCTTCCTGACCCACCCGTCACCGGCTGCCTGCCAGGATGTGGGCAGAGGCTTGCCTCAGTCCCTCCTGTCCTTGCCTCACGGGGCAAGTGGTCCTCACGTGCGACTAAAGAAATAGTTTCTCCATCGCCCCGGCAATGTGTTGGCCTCTCCTGGGCCCCACAGGGGAGTGTCATTGCCAGGGCTGCTCAAGAGAGTTGAGTACCCGAAGAAAAAGGGAGACAGGCAGCTGTCCAACATCCTTCTCCCCAGGAATCAGGGTAATAGAGCGTATTCACCACTCAATCTCCAGCTCTAGGCACTGCCTTGCATCCAGTTGGCACTCAGTTAACATTTGAGGAATGAATAATAACAGTAACCACCCGTCCTCTAGAGCCTGACCCCCGCAGTCAGTTGTAAGGGAAACCCTCAAGGCCCCAACATCCTATTCTCTGGACCTAGCCCTCAGACAGCTCAGGGGCTCAGCTCTGGCTGTCCCCCTTTTTTGGGTCTTCTCCACTGCCTTTCTCAGTCTAAAAATGGCCGAAGCCACCCCCAGCTAGGGCCCATTGCCCTGGCTCCTCCCCACCCAAGCCCGAGGAAGGGTCATCTACCTTCACTGACCCCCTTCTTCACTCTCTCTCACACTCAAGGCTGCCGTTGGCCGGCCAGCCCTCGCTGGATGCACTGCTCCCTCTCAAGCCTTGTCTTTACCTGCGCAGGAACCGATGACCCCTGCTCTATTGCCCCTGATGCCACTCTCCTGGTTTCCCTCTCATGTCCCTGGTACTCCTTCTCAATCTCCTCCAAGGGACCCTTCTCTAATATGGGTGGGTGGGTGGGGCTTTCAGAATTGTATCCTGAGCTGTTTCTCTTCCTAATCCCCACATCTTCCTGGGGACATCCCTTCTCAGGAAACCAGTTATCAGAGACAGACCTGGTCTGTATCTCTACATCCAAGACCCCCATGAATACCCCTGCTTGTCTCCAGTAGGTCACCGGGCCTGCTGTTTTGCTCAGTGCCATTGCATGAACCCTGAGATGAAAGCTTGGGGTGTGCCCCGCCTGCAACTTCTTCCTGGGAACAATCCCTTCTGACCTCCCCCATAGCCCTCTGTCCTGGTTTCCTTCTTTTTCTTTCTTTAAGATTTTATTTATTCATTTGAGAGAGAGAGAGCACACACAAGCAGGGAGAGTGCCAGAGGGAGAGGGAGAAGCAGACTCCCTCCTGAGCAAGGAACCCGAAGCCAGACTCGATCCCAGGACCCTGAGATCATGACCTGAGCCAAAGGCAGATGCTTAACCAACTGAGCCACCTATGTGCCCCAATGTTCTGGTTGCTCTCATCATCTTCTCTCCTCTGGAGCATGACCATAGTCTCAGACTCCACTTCCTCGAGGTTCCAGACACTTCCCATGCCAAAACCTATCATCCACAGCAGTTTTCTAGGGGCTCTTTCAAACCTCTGCCTTTAGGAGCCCACCTGCCTCCTGAGTTGGTATCAGAGCCTGGAGTCTTTCTGTTCTTTGTTTTTTAAGATTTTATTTCTCAATTTGAGAGAGAGAGGGAGAACAAGAGAGAGAGCATGAGCAGGGGGAGTGGGAGAGGGAGAAGCAGACTCCCGCTGAGCAGGGAGCCCGATGTGGGGCTCGATCCCAGGATGCTGAGATTTTAACCTAAGCCGAAGGCAGACGCTTAACTGACTGAGCCACCCAGGTGCCCCCAGAGCCTGGAGTCTTGTTGCTGCCCCTTGCTATCACTGGCAGTCTTGCACACCCTGGACACCAGGATTGCCTTAAATACGCAAATGGCCCAGACTCCTCTGAGCCTCCTTCTCTTGCTTGACCTCTGCACCTGATCCTTCCGCTCGGCATGCCCCTCCGCCTTGTGAAGGCTCCCCCTGAACTCTGACCAGTCAGAGCACCTCCTCCTCTTTACTCCTCTTTGCTTCCTCCAGAAAGACTCCTCTGACTTGACCCCAGATGACTGTCTCTGTCCAATGCTCTGGTTGAGAACTCAGGCTAGGGTGGCTGGGTCTGGGGGTGTGGAGAGAGCATCACTGTGAGAAACGGTCAGCCAGCGTGACAGAAGGGTCCAGACGCCATGCTAGTCCCAGCTCCCCTGTGCAACGGCCATGAGGCTGTGAGCCTTGGGGAAGTTTCTGTCTCCAGGGTCCCATGGGACTCTTGGAGACTCGGGCAGGGCACCCCAGGAGGTGGCAGCCTGGACGCATGATGCTGGTTGCACACTCAGTCCTGGGAGAAGGAAGGAGAAATGGGCTGCTGTGCAACCTCGTTTCACAGGCCAGCTGTTGCCCCAGTGGCCTCTTGGTCAAGCAGGGCTTTGCATCGGTTCTGCCCAGACTCCGCAATTCCTACTGGGTGTCTCTCCCCGCTGCAGGACCAGACCGCCAGATGACCTGGAATGGGGGCATCGCGAGAACCATCTTTTCCTAGCTGTGTGACTTGGAACAAGTTGCTTTGTTTTCCTGGGCCTCAGTGGGCTCTCCTCATCTTCAGGATGGGGATTCCATGTCCTGCAATGTCTGCATATGGACACATGTGTCCTGTCACGTCTTGCCCTGACGGGGGATTTTGGTGAGTGAGGTCAAGGTCAGGTCTCCTTGCCCAGCAGTGACTCCAACTCAACCGTGCCCCAACAGGTGCATGCCCACACGCAGGTTTGGGAGCTGTGCCCTCCTTGCCAACACCCACACCCACTGCCCCAGGGTCCTGTTACCTTTTTCCTCAGAGTCAGCCCCTCTGGGAGGTCTGGCCCAATGTCACCCCCAACTAGTATCCTCTATGATGCACCCCACACCCAACTACAGGATGGGAGGCAGCTCACCAACCTGCCCTTTAGTCTGAGGCTCGTCCCCAGGATAAGGCTACCTATCCCTTTAGGCAAGAGTCATGAGGCCTGAGCTGCCCCCTCAAACTTGAAGTCCCCAAAGCCACTCCATCTGTCTAGCCTCCCCCCAGGGCTTCTCAAATGTGCCAAGTTTGTCCCCAGACAGAGGCTCCCGAGGGCAAGCCTCTGCATTCCCTTCATCTCACAGGTTCCCTAGGGGAGAGGACCCATTTCATCTTTGGGCGCCTCTCAGGACCCGGCACTGGGCTCTGCCCTCAGAGGGCTCCAACAACCAGTGGGTCCAGAGCCAGCTTTAGAGAACAGCTGTCGAAAGAGAAGCTCCACATCCTGGGGGTGGTGATGGGTCATTTCTAGCACATATGCCTTTGTTTTCTGGAGTGATTCCCAAGAGGGGCCTGGGACATGGTGTCCCAGAAAGCTCTGTCCAGCCAGAAAGGGGAAACCCAGATATTGCCCGGATGTCAGCTTCTAGGGCCCATCTGTCATCCCCTGGTGGTGGTTGCAAGGTATATGGTGGGGGAAACAGGAAATGTCAAACCAAAGAATGTGTCCTCCTGGGAAAGGCAAGGCCACTGTGTGCAATCCCACCCTGGCCTGTGCAAGAATACCCACCGCGGGACAGGGACCCATTGCAAAATCAGACTTCCCATCTCCACATTTGCCGCCAATGAGGAAGATGAGACCTTCAGCTTCCTGACCTGGGCAGCCCCTCCTGCTTGCCTGGTGACCTTGCCCAGCTCCGTTCCCCATTCAAAGCCTCTCTTCTTGTCAGTGATCCATAAACCCTGTTCAGCTCCAAAATTTCTGTGTCTCCAGGTGGCTGGGGCCAAGGCAACAGGAGAGAATCCAGAAGCCCTGATGAGCCTCCCTCTTTCATCCTTTCCTTCTACCCCCCCCCCCCCACCACCACAGAGCCCCCAGAGTGATGTGACTGAATTCAGGAAGACCCATGACCACCATCCTCCCCTCTCTCTTGCAGGCCAGGCAACACGCACCTGTAAATTGTATCTGTTGCCTGTGGCTGTAGGGGTTGGGAAACAGAAGCCTCGTCCCAAATCAACTTTTTTGTTTGATAGCTTTACTGAGATATGAGTGACATGCCACACAGCTCACTCATTTAAAGTATAAAGTTGGGGGCGCCTGGGTAGCTTAGTGGGTTATGCCTCTGCCTTCGGCTCAGGTCATGATCTCAGGTCCTGGGATCAAGCCCCTCATCAGGCTCTCTGCTTCAGTGGGGAGCCTGCTTCCCCCTCTTTCTCTGCCTCTCTGCCTGCTTGTGATCTCTCTCTCTGTGTCCAATAAATAAATAAAGATCTTAAAATGATACAGAACACTAAACAATAAAATTTAAAAGAGATAATGTTAGGGGCGCCTGGGTGGCTCAGTGGATTAGGCCGCTGCCTTTGGCTCAGGTCATGATCTCAGGGTCCTGGGATCGAGCCCCGCATAGGGCTCTCTGCTCCGCAGGGAGCCTGCTTCCTCCTCTCTCTCTGCCTGCCTCTCTGCCTACTTGTGGTCTCTCTCTCTGTCAAATAAATAAAATAAAATTTTGAAAAAAAAAAAAGAGATAATGTTAAAAAAATAAAGTGTAAAATTGATGATTTTTAGAATATTCACAGGTTCTGCAAACCAGCACCACATTCCGTTTTAGAACATTTTCATCATCCCCAAAAGAAACCCCTGGAGGGGCACCTGGGTGGTTCAGTTTGTTAAGCACTGGACTTTTTTTTTTTTTTTTTAAAGATTTAATTTATTTATTTATTTAAGGACAGAGCTGGCTGTGATGAGCTCCCCGTGGTGCATGGAAGTGTTGAATGCTACAATGCACACCTGAAACTAATATAACACTATATCATTAACGAATTGGAATGAAAATTGGAAAAAAAAAAACAAAACTTTTTTTTTATTCTTCTACCTCTCCTGCCGGGAGTGGGAGTGAGGGAAAGAGAGATGGGATTGGCTCCAGGGAAGTAGGTTCTGATGAAGGCCACGCCATGAAGTGGCCAAGGGCAGAGGCTGGCGCTAGGTGCCCAAGCTGAAGTCCCAGCTCTGCCACTTACTTGCTTTGTTCTTTTGGGCAAGTAGCTTCCCAGCTTCTCTGTCCGTCCATTTTCCCCCCTGTACAGTTGGCCTTGGCAAGCACAGACCTCAGTGGCTGATAAAGCATGAGGTCTGGTAAAGGAGTCCAAGCAGATAAAGCACGTGGTCCACTATAGATGTTACTATCAACAGGGGGAAGAGCCACCCCCAAGGGCTGATCAGGACCATAGACTCCAGGATCAGGCGGATGGATATTTGAATCACTGCTTTACCGCTCACTAGCTGTGACTTCTCTGGAAAAATTCTGCCCTTGTAGGCACTCTCAGCAGCAAGGGAGTGTGAGCCCAACTCACATCGCCTCAGGCATAACTGAGCAGCTCAGAGGGAGAACAGAACAAGCCATAGAACTAACTGGTCCTTCTGGGTGCTCGCTCCACTTTCCTGCCATACCCTTGGCCTGGAGCAAAGGGACAAGCCAAAGTAGAGCAGGGTCAAGATCTCAGAGGCTGTGGTAACTAGGCCCTGAGACGCTCAGGCTAGGTTCTGGGCCCCCCCATCACCCCATGCCCACTGTGAACCCAGCGAAGGACACCAGCCCAAGAGGTGGGAGCTGATGGTCCTGCAGAGGTCAGTGTAGGAGAGGTATCACCACCTCACCCCAACTCTGGACTCGCACCTTTCCCAGTCCGCCTCTATTCCCCCTCCTGGTCTGGCTGAGACAGATGTCCTTCCCTGTCATGCTCGGCCCTGTCTGGACACAGCACGGCCTCGCTTGTGCGTGAACACCTCCTCTGTCCCCGCCCTAGAGCCCCGGGCTTCCAGGCCATCCATGCTAAGTGGTGTACGTGAACCAGCAGGGCCCCGCTGAGTGACTTGGGTTGCCCCTGCCTAACCTGCTGACCATGTAATGCGAACCTCAACAAGATGTCCACCAGCTGCCCCTCCTCCTTGTCAGTAACAAAGAAGATGTTATTACACCTGCTTGCAAGGCCACTGTCTTCTCCATGGAGGAATGCCTCCCACGTAAACTTCGGGGTGAGGGATCAGAGACCCTCCTGAGGGAGAAGGGGATGGCAGCCATCGATCCACACCTTCCCCCCGTCCCGGGACCTGCTCACCAGGAGAAGCCCAGGCCATTGCCGGTGTGCCCCACCGAAGCCCCACTCTTCAGGACCTCCCTCAAGGATGCGGGTGAGGAGGCATGAACCAAGATGCTCCATGCAGCTTTGCTGGGCCCTGTTGGGGAACTAGAAATTATCCAAACACATGTCAGTGAGAAAGGGTATGTCCACTCTATGGTCTACAGGGCAGCCATTTAAAACGAATGAGCTGGGGGCACTTGGGTGGCTCAGTAGGTTAAGTGTCTGCCTTTGGCTCAGATCATGATCCCAGGGTCCTGGGTCCTCAGCAGGGAGTTGGCTTCTTCCACGGCCTCTGCCCTCCTCCTACCCTGCTCCCACTCATGCTCTTCTCCCTCAAATAAATAAATTATTTTTAAAAATAAATCAAAATTAAAATTAAAAAAATAAAATGAATGAGCTGGAGGGGTGCTTGAGTGGCTCAGCCTATTTAAAAGTTGAATCTTGGGCGCCTGGGTGGCTCAGTGGGTTGAGCCTCTGCCTTAGACTTGGTCATGGTCTTAGGGTCCTGGGATTGAGTCCTGCATAAGGCTCTCTGCTCAGCAGGGAGCCTGCTTCCCCTTCTCTCTGCCTGCCTTTCTGCCTCCTTGTGATCTCTCTCTTTGTCAAATAAACGAATAAAATCTTATTAAAAAAAAAAGAAGCCAACTCTTGACGTGGTTCGTGTCATGATCTCAGGGTCGTGGGATTGGACCCTGCGGTGGGCTCAGTAGAGTGTGTTTGAGATTTTCTCTCTCCCACTGCCCTCCCGCCCCCCACTTATGTGTGCATGCTCTCTCTCTCAAATAAATAAATAAAATCTTTCTAATTAATTAACTAACTAAAATAAAAAGAATGAGCTGGAAACAACCCAAATAACCATCAACAGCAAAAGATTAACAATATCGTGATATAGTTTTCGAGTGGAATACTACTCAGCAACAAAATGTTGAACACACTGTAATTGTATACAACACAGGTGATTCTCTCAAATGTCCTGATGCATGAAGAGCTTTTATGCAAAAGACTATATACTGTATGGTTCTATTTTCTATAAATTTTAACATCTGGCACCACTAGCCTATGGAATTCAAAGTTAGGGTCATGGTTATAGGGACAAGTAGCCCTTTGAAGAGGGACAAGGGGACATCTGGGGGCTGGTTACACTAATGTGTTCACTTAGCAGAAACTCAGCAATCTGCACACTTATGATTAGTGCATTTCTTCATACATTCATATAAATATACATATATATTTCAATTCAAAGTAGGAAGATGCCAGGGTACCTGGGTGGCTCAGTCTATCGGGCGTATGCCGTTGTCTCAAGTCATGATCCCAGAGTCCTAGGATCAGGCCCCATGTCAGGCTCCCTGCTCAGCGGGGAGTCTACTTCTCCCTCTCCTCTCCTACTCTCCTTGCTTGTGCTCTCTCTCTCTCTCTGTCAAATAAATAAAATCTTTTTTTTTAAAGTAGGAAGATGCCAATATAATGTGAAGAGGAAAAGTGAAATTGCAGAATAATATGTGCAGATTATTCCATTATGTAAAACATCAACCACCGTAGTAGAAGACCATCTATTTTGTGACACTCATCAACATATACAAACATCGAGAAAAAGATGGGGACAGGAATGCTCCCAGTTGCGGAATGAAGGTTATCTCTGACGTGGAGATTGGGATGAGTGGGGTGTGGATCCAAACTGTCAAAAGGACTTTTGTACTGTGCTTCTTTGAGTTTGTCTAAGGAGACTATGACCTTTAACAGTGCTTATCATTACAAGAAGAAAAAGAGGAGGAGAAAGAGGAGAAAACCTGGAGAAAGAAAATGGAGGAAGTGCCTTGTGGGGAGGGACAGCGAGAGCAGCTTGGAAAGACCAGATTCCCCAAAGGGCCAGGTGCTCTGTGTGAGAAGAGCAATGGATGGAAACAAGTGAAGGGTGCCCTTGACAAAGCTCAGCCACACACGGGTGAGGGTCCCCTGTGGGTCCTGGGAGCAGCCCAATCCTGATCACGATGAGATTCTTTCTTCCATTCACATGAAGAAGAGGATCCACGAGAAGCCCACTAAAAAATCCAGAGTGGAAGAGACAACCATAGTCACCTTTGCCCTGTGTGTGCTTCCAAAATGTCCTGATGCCTTTCGATTCTGTGCCATGTGTACGGTGGAGGCCCAGAGGTGATTCAAAGGTGATCTCCACTCCCAAGATCTCCCCGTTCAGCAGGAAGATGCACAAGGACACAATATCTGTGTTAGAGGGGTCTGCCATGGTATGGTGGAAGACCAGTGAACACAGCCAGTAGAGGGGGTTGGGGTGAGCCTGGTGGTGGGTATTAAGGAGGGCACACATTGCATGGAGCACAGGGTGTGGTGCATAAACAATGAATTTTGGAACAGTGGAAAAAATTAAATTAAATTATAAAAACACACACACAGAGCAAGTATAGACAGTGTGAGACAAGGCATGACAGTGAGAAGGTCCACCAAGTTGCATGAGTAGTGACTAGTTCATGTAAAGAGTGAAGCATGTGTGTGGGCGGGAAGCAAGCTGGTTAGACTGGAGGCCTCAAGGCTCTACCGAGGCCAGGCCAAGGCTGTAGTAGTGTTGAGCTACCCAGGGCACAGAGCATCCCTCAGGCCTGCACAAGGATGGTAGAGACCCCTCAACTCTCCATCCTCTTCTGTGGTCAGGAGACACCTGTGGAAAAGCCAAGATTCACTGGGGCCTCTGCCCAGCCAGTCTGTAGTGTAAACCCTGACAGGTGGCTGGTTTTCACTTTTCTATATAATGCAAATGTCAACTTAAGATTTGATTGCCCCCGGAGCACCTGGGTGGCCCAGTGGGTTAAGCCTCTGCTTTCAGCTCTGGTCATGATCTCAGAGTCCTGGGATCGAGCCCCACATTGGGCTCTCTGCTCAGCAGGGAGCCTGCTTCCCCCTCTCTATCTGCCTGCCTCTCTGCCTACTTGTGATCTCTCTCTCTTTCTCTCTCTCTGACAAATAAATAAATAAATAAAATCTTAAAAAAAAAAAAAAAGATTTGATTGCCCAGGTATCCACTTCAAAGATAGCTATCTCAAGGGTGCCTGGTTAATTCAGTAAGTATACTCTTGATCTCAGGGTCATGAGCTCAAGTCCCACATTTGATGTAGGGCTTACTTTAAAAAATAAAATGAAATAAATAATAAAATAGCAAAGATGGCTATCTCAAATAAATACATGGCCAGCCACTCAACTAGGTAAAAAGTCAGGCCACCTCACCACGCCAAAGGTCCTTTGTTTTAGAGATCTTGGTTGATTTCAGTAACTGACCATTTGGGCCACTTGGTTTTTTCCTCTTCCTTTAAATTTGTCAGTAATAAGTGAGCCAAGGCCCTCACACTCAACCCCAATACAAGCAGAACCCCAGAGGGGTGCCTGGGTGACTCACTGGATTGAAGCCTCTGCCTTAAACTTGGGTCGTGATCGCAGGGTTCTGGGATTGAGCCTCGCATTGGGCTCTCTGCTTGGCGGGAGCCTGCTTCTCCTTCTCTCTCTCTCTGCCTCTCTGCCTACGTGTGATCTCTGTCTGTCAAATAAACGAATAAAATCTTTAAAAAAAAAAAAAAAGCAGAACCCAGGCTTGCTCTCTCTTGCCTCCTCTCTCTTCCTGGGGACTTGTTCTGTTGCCCTAGGTATGCCTTGTAATTCCCAGGTCTTATAAGCAATAAACTTGTTTTTTTTTTTCTTTCAGAGTTTCCTAACGGTTACAGCTGAAGGGCATCTTGCAATTATAACAAGAACCATGAGGGCTGCTCTAGCCACAACACTGGCCATCGATAGGCCAAGGCCAACATACAACAAATGGCACAGTTGGGATTGCACGACTGCCCCTGCAACTAACCAAGGGGAAGGCACTTTACCTGTGACTTGCTTATTAACCCCCTGACTCAGTGAACACCGTCTAGGAAAGGAGCACCGCATGCGGGTGTCAGTTGGTCGCTCTGTGCTTCACCTATTGCCTCTGCTGTGTGTTGTTGCCTGTCATGTCCAGCCCAGAAGGTCAGCGCTGCCGTAATAACCCAATGAAGTCCTCAGAGCGGTGTGATCAGGCTATGTTCACATATATATAATATTTTATTGAATTCAAATGACTTTAAATTTCAATTTCCCCCCCTTTAGGTTGTTAGAAATCTGAAGAATAAATCGAGAAAATAAAAATTATTACTGACTTATACAGAGCTATTACTGAAAAGTATTCCGGTGTTGAGCAGAGGGGGGTATAAAATAGGATTCACGGGGTGCCTGGGTGGCTCAGTCCATTAAGCATCTGCTCTTGATTTTTGGCTCAGGTCATGATCTCAGGGTGGTGGGATCAAGCCCTGCTTCTGGCTCCACGCTCAGCCAGGAGGAGGCTTGAGATTCTCTCTCTCCTTCTCCCTCTGTCCCTCCCCCCACACTCATATTCTCTCTCGGGCTCTCTCTCTCTCTCTCTCAAATAAATAAATAAATCTTTAAGCAAAACAAAATAAAATGGGATTCATTTACTCTGGGTGCCCTGGTGTATCCCTGATGTTGGGTGCTAAGGCTATAAAGACAGCTACAGTCCATGGTCAAGGCTCTATGTTCTTTTTTTTTTTAAGATTTTATTTATTTTATTTTATTTTTTTAATTTTTAAAAAAGATTTTATTTATTTATTTGACTGAGAGAGATCCCAAGTAGTCAGAGAAGCAGGCAGAGAGAGAGGAAGGGAACTAGGCTCCCTGCTGAGCAGAGAGCCCGATGCGGGGCCCCAGTCCAGGACCCTGGGATCATGACCGGAGCCAAAGGCAGAGACTTTAACCCACTGAGCCACCCAGGCGCCCCAAGATTTTATTTATTTATTTGATAGACAGAGATTATAAGCAGGCAGAGAGGCAGGCAGAGAGAGAGGGGGAAGCAGGCTCCCTGCTGAGCAGAGAGCCCGATGTGGGGCTCAATCGCAGGACCCTGAGATCATGACCTGAGCTGAAGGCAGAGGCTTAAGCCACTGAGCCACCCAGGTGCCCCTCAAGGCTCTACGTTCTGAGACAATTAGACCACCTATTATAAAGGCCATCATGGACCGTTAATATGTGTAAGCATCCTTCTTGACTTGAAGCCAAGAAGAACTAAGGAGGGTAAATTTGATCATAAAGCCATTGTCACTGCCCAAGAGGCTCTGGGCTAAAGACACCCAGGAAGATTCCCAGAGGTGAAGATGGGAGACCTCTCCCTGCAACTACCGAGTTAAGGGAGTAGTGCTGCTACTCCATGTCCTACCCGGAAGAGTGAATAAGCCTTGCAACCAGAAACCAATGGCACCACGAGGGGAAATATACAACAGAGTCCCTTTGTCTCTGTGTCACCACTCACTGCTCCTACTCTTTGTCCTCTGACCCGATGGGATTCCTTGGGTCCAATCCTTGGTGCAATGTCAAAAAAATTAACAGACCCATATCAACATCCTGAATATCTAGGGCCAGTGCCTCCTAAGAACCTGAGGTCATGCACCAGCTTCCTGATAAACGCAGAACTCCACAGAAGCTTCCTGGGCATGCTCTGTGCCACGGCACACCAACACACAAGACTCTGGTCTCACACTCCAGAAGCCTGGGGGCTTTACCCAAAGACTCTGTGTGTACTGTGCTAGTGGAGGCTGACACCAATCCCAGAGACACCTCTTGGGACACCCTAGAAAGGAAAGCAGCCACCTACCAAGAGGACTCAAGGAATGTCCTCTGAAATTTTCTAGTAACAACATGTAAGATTAAGATAGCAGGAAAAAAAAAATGAAGAAGTAGAAACTGAGATCAAAAACTATGCCTTTTATCAGGGCACCTGGGTGGCTCAGTAGGTTAGGCGTCTGCCTTTGGCTCAGGTCATGATCCGGGGGTCCTGAGATAGAGTCCCGCATTGGACTCCTTGGTCTGCAGGGAGTTTGCTTCTCCCTCTGCCTGGCACTCCCCCTGCTCGTGCCCTCTCTGACAAATAGATGAGTAAAATTAAAAAATAAAAAAAGCTCTATTACCCAAAAATCTAGTCCACAACCTCTTTAACATCACTTATTAAGGACAAATACAAATCTTAAAAGTCTTCTCCGGGCGCCTGGGTGGCTCAGTGGTTCAAGCCGCTGCCTTCGGCTCAGGTCATGATCTCAGGGTCCTGGGATCGAGTCCCGCATCGGGCTCTCTGCTCGGCAGGAAGCCTGCTTCCCTCTCACTCTCTCTGCCTGCCTCTCTGCCTACTTGTGATCTCTCTCTGTCAAATAAATAAATAAAATCTTTAAAAGTCTTCTCCACAAATATTAGTTAAAAAAAAAAAAGGCTTTAGCCATTGGAGTAGGTAACCATAACGTGTTCCTCTGCCAGAGACCCAATTTGTATCCAACCATTCTTTTATAAACTAACGACTTTTATATTTTTATACCTGACTCATGGCTAAAACTTTAGAACCAAAACCGTAAGGTCTTTTTATCTGCCTGTATGTTTGTGTGCATGTATACATGTATGTTGTAGATACATACTATTTTTCTATCTCCAGATGGTATTGTGAAAATCAATTTGTGGGGCATCAGTCAAGTCAATAGAGCATGTGACTCTTGATCTCAGGGTTGTGAGTTCTAGCCCCACGTTGAGTATAAAGATTTCTTAAAAATAAAACCTTTTTTAAAAATTTAATTTGTGAAAGAGCTTTATCTTAATTGGCTTTAAAATAAGCATTTTCAGGTTTACATGATGTGAAATCATCTTTTTTTTTTAAGATTTTTTTTTTTTAAGATTTTATTTATTTATTTGACAGAGAGAGATCACAAGCAGGCAGAGAGGCAGGCAGAGAGAGAGGGGGGAAGCAGGCTCCCTGCCGAGCAGAGAGCCCGATGCGGGACTCGATCCCAGGACCCTGGGATCATGACCTGAGCCGAAGGCAGAGGCCTAACCCACTGAGCCACCCAGGTGCCCTTTTTTTTAAGATTTTATTTATTTATTTGACAGAGAGAGAGAGATCACAAGTAGGCAGAGAGGCAGGCAGAGAGAGAGAGGAGGAAGTAGGCTCCCTGCTGAGCAGAGAGCCCCATGCGGGGCTCGATCCCAGGACCCTGAGATCATGACCTGAGCCAAAGGCAGCGGCTTAACCCACTGAGCCACCCAGGTGCCCCGAGATCATCTTTACTAAATAAAAGCTGGTTTGGACTTAATTAAAGTTGACTTTAAGTTTGACTTAATTAAAAGAGGTATGTCTTCAGAGTTATCAACATTAAATACAAAGCAGATAAACAACTTACATTACTCTACATGGGTTTACTAGTCAAATAAATTTATGTTATCTCTATTATAAAATTTGTGAACAAGGAAAGTAGCTTGGGAGGATGGCTGACTTTATCTAATGTCTATTGACGTTTTCATGAGTGGTCTAGATGTAATTGCTGGGAACAGCTGACTTACGTAAACATAAGTGAGATGATAGTTTCTAAGTGAACTTTTAACAATGATTATGTGTTATGGTATGTCTGCTTAAAAATACTTTCCCAGGGTGCTGGGCTGGCTCGGTCAGGAGAGCATGGGACTCTCGATCTTTGGGTCATGAGTTTGAGCCACACTTCGGATGTAGAGATGACTTTAAAAAACCCTAAAAACACAAGGTTTCCCAAATCTTTGATAGCTTCCACTCTTAGTATTTTGCTAAGTTAAATTATATGATGGGGGTGCCTGAATGGCTCAGCGGGTTAGAGCCTCTACCTTTGGCTCCAGTCATGATCCAGGTCATGACCCCAGGGTCCTGGGATCCAGCCCCGCATCCGGCTCTCTGCTCAGCAGGGAGCCTGCTTTCCCCCCACCCCTCTCTCTCTCTCTGCCTACTTGTGATCTCTGTCTGTCAAATAAATAAATAAAATATAAAAAAATTATATGATGGGAATTCATTGAATACCTATGTCACTTCCAAATAGGATGATATACTGAAATCTTAATTGCTAAATATGTCTTAGTTTACTTACTTTTGACCTCTTACTACAGAGGAACTAAAGATATTTGGAAAACATCTTGTTAGATGTTAGAAAACATATCTTGTGTCACTTTGAAAAATTGTGCTATGGAGAAATGTATGTCTCTAGATATTATGAAATGTATTCATCAATTTGCCAATCTAAAGAATGTTGGTGTAACAGTTCATAATTGCTTACTTTTTAGTTCACAACTTCTTACTTCTTAATTTTCCCTATAAATTCAGGTTTAGAGGGGTTAAGAATCCCAATTAATATATGCAATTAAAACTTCTGTCTACAAAGAAAGTAGGGTGTGTTTTGGGATAAGAAAGGTATGAAGTATTGAGATGAATTTTTTTTTTTAAGATTTTATTTATTTATTTGACAGAGAGATCACAAGTAGGCAGAGAGGCAGGCAGAGAGGCAGGCAGAGAGAGAGAGAGAGAGGGAAGCAGGCTCCCTGCTGAGCAGAGAGCCCCATGCGGGACTCGATCCCAGGACCCCGAGATCATGACCTGAGCCGAAGGCAGCGGCTTAACCCACTGAGCCACCCAGGTGCCCCTTGAGATGAATTTTTAAGGGAAATGAAAGTAATTCTTCCTAAAGCAAAGCTAGTTATTTCAGAATGGGGAAAAAGGATCAAGAACAAAGTGGTATAGATATTTGGGGAGAGAGAGAGAGGCACCTGGGTGGCTCAGTCAGTTAAGCATCTGCCTTCAGCTCAGGTCGTGATCCTGGAGTCCTAAAAAGCCCCAGAATTGGGCTCCTTGCTCAGCAGGGATCCTGCTTCTCCCTCTTCTTCTGCCCTTCCCCTCCTTGTGCTGACTCTCTCTGTCAAATAAATAAATAAAATATTTTTTAATTAAAAAAATTTAAAAATAAAATAAACTTTAATATCAATACTACACTTAAGGAATTTTCTTTTACTGCTAAAAGGACAGTTTTGAGTATCAGTCTGCTCCTGAGGAAAGGATGTGAAAGGTTTTCTTTACCTTTTAAGTAATCTGGAGAGAAAGCAAGGAATTTGTGTTTTCTCAAAATACTTTTCTGTGCTTCATGTTGTCTTTATCCCATCTTTGACTACCAAAGACAGTTGAATCTTCTCTATTAAGAACTAAAGTCTTTTTTTTTACAGTTATGTTATCTTCTGTATTTGCCTATAAAATCTTTTTTTTAAGGTTTTATTTATTTATTTGACAGACAGAGATCACAAGTAGGCAGAGAGGCAGGCGGGGGGGGCGAGGGGAGCAGGACCCTGAGATCATGACCTGAGATGAAGGCAGAGCTTAAGCCACTGAGCCACCCAGGTGCCCCGCCTATAAAATCTTTTATTGTCACTTTGGTTACATGTATAAGTATTGTTTCACAGTGACTTGTGATCTTATTTAATCAAGCATCCAAAACTTTTGGTATTTTTTATAAATTCCCCCCAAAAATCAAATTCCAAATGAAGACTTGGAGACTTCAAACTAACTCTGAGATTACCCAGAGGGGCCCTGAACCATCCCAAAACATTTTTTTCTCTCTCCTTGTAAAAAGGAAACATTAAACTAATTAGGCTTATTTGTTTTTTTTTAAATATTTTATTTAATTGAGAGAGAGAGAGAGAGGACAAGGAGGAGGAAGCAGCAGAGGGAGGAGAGAGAGAAGCAAGCTCCCCGCTGCGTTGGGAACCCTGAGGCAGGGCTAGATCCCAGGGCCCCAGGATGGTGATCTTAGCTGAAAGCAGAGGCTTAACCGACTGAGCCTAGTTGTCCCTAATTAGGCTTATTTGATGTGTTAAATTATATGGGAAGCATTGTCAAGTAAAAAGTAACTACACCTTCTCTATATTGTATTTCTGTAAGTATGTAAGTGTTTGAGAAAGTGTACGAAATTCCTAAAATTCTGATATGTCCTGGTCTTATGTTATCAGTCATAATTCTAGTTATTATCTTGAAATGTTGTCACTAAAATAACCAAATTTCTTTGTCAATTGCACCGCAACGAACTCAAATAAGATCTTTTTTAAAATATTTTTTTAAAATTTATTTATTTGATAGAGATCGCAAGTAGGCAGAGAGGCAGGCAGAGAGAGAGGAGGACGCAAGCTCCCTGCTGAGCAGAGAGCCCGATGTGGGGCTCGATCCCAGGACCCTGGGATCATGACCTGAGCTGAAGGCAGAGGCTTTAACCCACTGAGCCACTCAGGTGCCCCTCAAATAAGATCTTTAACCACAGTTATTTTTAAGTCTTTTGTTATTCACAGTTACTGTTTTCCTCCGAAGCTTTTGCAAAAGTTCTTCATCTTCAGTGAGATTCATGGGAACGATTCTGACAAGTACAAGCTTCTGATAACTTTCAGATCATACCACTGAACAGATAAAAATTAACAGAGCTCTAATGGCGAAATTCATGGCTTCATAAGACCGCCAACAAAAGATGAGACCAACAAGAATTAATTAATTAAATGGAACTGAATGAATTGATGAAGATGATTGTAACTTTTATGGTTTTTTGTTTGAAACATGATGGTTCTTTAATTTAGTTTTTTTTTTTTTTTTTAGGATGTAAGGAAACCTCTTCGCTTAAGCTATCTATGGCTTACAGCAATTTGGTTTGAGGCAATATGGACCAACCTACCAACTCAGGACAGGTTCAAACCTACTACACAGGATGGCCCCAAATATTAATGCTTTCCACAATATTGCCCAAATCCTGTGGCAGAGTCCCAGGGCCCTCAAGATCATTAACTTGTTTTCATGGTAGGACCCTTCAAGTTTGGGACGTGGCTACAGACTGGATTTCACACTATGACCTGCAGAATTATTATAAAATTTGCTATAGAGCGTCTGGGTGGCTCAGTCGGTTAAGCGACTGCCTTCGGCTCAGGTCATGATCCCACGGTCCTAGGATCCAGCCCTGTATCGAGCTCCCTGTTCAGTGAGGAGTCTGCCTCTTCCTCTCCCTCTGCCCCTAACCTTCCCCTGTGCACACACACACTCACTCTCTCTCTCAAATAAATAAATAAAATCTTTATTTTTTAAAAAAGAGTTTACTTATTTATTTGACAGAGAGACCACAAGTAGACAGAGACAGGTGAGGGATGGGGGGAAGCAGTCTCCCTGCTGAGCAGAGAGCCCAATGCGGGGCTCAATCCCAGGACCCTGAGATCATGACCTGAGCCAAAGGCAGAGCTTAATCCACTGAGCCACCCAGGCGCCCCATAAATAAAATCTTTAAAAAAAAAAAAAACTGGGCGCCTGGGTGGCTCAGTGGGTTAAGCCGCTGCCTTCGGCTCAGGTCATGATCTCAGGGTCCTGGGATGAGTCCCGCATCAGGCTCTCTGCTCCGCAGGGAGCCTGCTTCCCTCTCTCTCTCTCTGCCTGCCTCTCTGCCTACTTGTGATCTCACTCTCTCTCGCTGTCAAATAAATAAATAAAATCTTAAAAAAAAAAAACTAAAAATAAAATAAAATTTGCTGCTATAATCCTATTTAGACGTGTACTTTCTGCATTACAAACCCTGACTTTATCAGCTACCCGGGTAGCTAATGTCCTCACCATTGGCTCGGATACCTTCACACCATAGGGTGGGTTGTGGTGTTAACCCAGAGAGTTGGTTGTGGGTTGTTTTTTTTTTTTTTTTCCTTTTTTGTAATGCAAGTACCGGACTTAAGCTTTGATTACCGGTTATGGAGGAATCCACTTCAAAGAAGCATCAGCTCCAGATAGTTACCTTGAATAAACCCAGCGTCAGCCACAAAACAAGATTAAAACAAAAAACAACAACAACAAAAAAAAAACCAGGTTCCCAGCCTGTATCCCCCACCCTCCAGGGTCCTTTGTTTTAGAGATCTTGGTGGATTTTGATAGCTGATCATTTAGGCCCTGTGCTTTTTCTCTTTCCACCCTTTAAATTCCTGCTCTTATATTATAAATTCACCAATAAAGAATGAGCCTCAGAAACCCTAGGCCCCCACCCTTGACCCCAATAAAAGCAGAACCCCAGGCCCTTGCTAGCTTGCACTCTCTCTCTACCTGAAACCTTGCTGTGTGGCCGCAAGTGTGCTGTGTAATTTCCAGATCTTGTAAGTGATAAACCTTTATTCTTTCCCCCTCCCAAACGGCATCTTGCTGTTATGATAAGAACCACAAGGGTTGGTCCAGCCACAACATTGTTTATGGATCGGCTGAGACCTATACACAACACTTGACTCCTGAGAGTCGTGCTGAGATCCCCCAACAGAGCACTACCATCCTGAAGGCAGGACTCAGAGCAGGAAGTGGTCACAATTTCCCCTTGTGGGACTCTGGCCAAGGAGATGGCCTCACGAGGCCTGGCTCATTTCTCCTGAAACGTCTGACACTCTCACCCCCTCGCACCCCGCAGAAGGCCCACTGCCTATACTTCAGATGGAACTTCCTCACCATCCCATCAAACCTTCCCAGCCAACATCCGCCCCACCCAAACACTTCCTTTTCCACCCTGCCCCAGTCCCACCCCTCTGCCTCTGCAAGGTTCTCACTATGTCCTCCTGTCCATCTCAGGGGCCATGTCCCCCACCATGTCCCCCAGCCAACCCCAGCGTCCCTGCGAAGTCAACTGTCTCATGATGAGCTCTGCCCCCGGAGATTTGGGATTCTTTTCTCTAAGCCCGCTGACCTCTATGGAGCCTGCCTCAGTCCACCAGGTATGTTCTAACATAGTGAGCCTCCCAAAGGCAAGGGTTTGGGGTTTCAATCAGGCTGTCCGATAGAACTTTCTGTGATGAAGGAAATGGTCTATGTCTGTGTAATCCAATATGGTAGCCATTAACCACCATAGCTATTAAGCACTTGAAATGTGGCTAGTATAGCATAAATTGATTTCTTCTTCTTCTTCTTCTTTTTTTTTTTAAGTGAGCTCCATGCTGGTCGTGGAGTTGGAACACAGAGCTTGAACTCACCACCCTGAAATTGAGACCCAACCTCAGGGGCGCCTGGGTGGCACAGTCAGTTAAGTTTCCAGCTCTTGGTTTTGGCTCAAGTCATGATCTCGGGGTCATGGGATTGAACCCCACTTCAAGTCCCCCACCACCACCACCGTGGGGCTCTGCCCTGACTGTGCTTAAAATCCTCTCTCCCCTTGGGACACCTGGGTGGTTCAGTCCATTAGGCATCTGCCTTCAGCTCAGGTCATGGTCCCCAGGTCCTGGGATCGAGCACCGGGTCAGGCTCCCTGTTCAGCAGGGAGGCTGCTTCTCCCTCTCCCTCTGCTCCTCCCCTCTGACTCATGGTCAGGCTCTTGCTTTCTTTCTCTCAAACAAATAAATAAATAAAATCTTTTTAATTTAATTTAATTTATTTATTTGACAGACAGAGATCACAAGTAGGCAGAGAGGCAGACAGAGAGAGAGAGAAGCAGGCTCCCTGCTGAGCAGAGAGCCCCATGCGGGGCTGGATCCCAGGACCCTGGGATCATGACCAGAGCTGAAGGCAGAGGCTTTAACCCACTGAGCCACCCAGGAGCCCCTAAAATCTTTTTTAAAAAGATTCTTTTTCCCCTCTTCCTCTGCCCCTCCTGCTGGGTACATGCTCTCTCTCCCACTCTCTCACAAATAAATAAATCTTTTTAAAAAATATGTTATTTATTTATTCATGAGAGACAGAGAGAGAGGGGCAGAGGGAGAAGCAGATTCCCCAATGAGAAGCAGGCTCCCCACTGAGCAGGGAGTCCAAGGAGGGGCTCAACCCCAGGACCCTGGGATCACTGCCTGAGCTGAAGGCAGACACTTAACCGAATGAGTCACCCAGGCGCCCTGCATAAACTGATTTCTTAATTTAACTTGCCTTAATTTAAATTTAAGTAGCCACATGTGTGTAGGACAGTGGTGGAGACACTTTCTTCCTTGGTCTCCTTACAAAATGTTCTTCCTCCTTTATAGCTCCATATTCCAAGGCAAATGGGTTTATGGCAAATGGGTGGCCTTTGATAACCCAAAAAATATTAGCCCTAGCCGACTCAGTTCCCGGCCAAAAGGAACCTCTCAAGTTTCTCAGGAACTGGTTATTGTCAAGTCCACACCGACTTGAGAGAGCAAAGAGCTCTCAAAAGGAGGCCGTCTCCCAGGACCGTATTCTGTCTGTCAAGTCCCACTGACGTCCATCCCACCCCTCAGAGTGCAGGCCCCTCGCAGCTTCCAGAGATAACCCCTGTCCATCTCCTTTCATCCCCGAAACAGCGTCTGAGACAGACACGGAGGGTTGTAGTGCTGTTACCATGTCACAGTTGAGTAAAGGGAGGCCAGCCCCGGGCAGGACAGAGCAGCTCGTGAAGATACCAGCTACTGAGACAGATGGAAGGCAGGCTGAGGTCCAGGTTACCCCTTAGCCTCTCCCGGCCTCAGCCCATCTATCTGCGCACCCCAGCACTCCCCTCTGCAGGCGATGGGAGAAGGACAACCAGGAGTCATTTTGAAAAGGGTAAGCTGGTCATACAACCCAGAAATTCCACTACAGGGTGGTTACCATCAGGAAATGTGGTACACCTGGCTGGCTTAGTAGAACACACAACGCTTGATCTCAGGGTTGTGAGTTCAAGCCCCGCACTGGGCACAGAGCTTATCTAAAGAAAAAAAATGAAAACATACCTCCAACCCAAAACCTGAACCCTGAGAAGGTGCACAGTAACTTCACTGAGAATAGTCAAACCCAGGAGCACCCCAAACATCCATCAGCAGGCCCCTCAAACTATGGAACATCCATCCACACAACGGAATGGAATGGGTAAGTAACAAGGAAAGAAATGCCAGTACACACACCATGAATACACCTCATAGACATTATGCTCAGGGAAGGAAGCAAGATACAGAAGATCACTTATTACAGGATGCGAGTCACGTGACACTTCCAAGAGCGGCAAAGCTGGAGTGGTAGAAAGCAGATTCGTGGCTGCCGGAGGCTGGGGTTGAGAAGGAGAGAGTGACTACAAAGGGGATTTTGAGGGAATGGGTTAGGGTGACGAAAACGTTCCACATCTTGATTGTGCTGATAATTACACAACTGCATACATTTGTCAAAACTCACATAAATAACTGCTAAAATTGTGAATTTTATGGTAGATAATGTGTACCTCAATTTTAAAAGCTGTAGACCGGGGGGTGGGGACCCACGTCCCTGGCTCAGTCACTAGAGCACACGACTCTTGATCCTTGGGTTGTGAGTTCAAACCCCATACTGGGCATAGAGATTTTTTTTTTAATGTTGAAATAAGATAAAATAAAATAATAGCTGTAGAGTGGGGAAATAAGCACTGGCAATGTGTGGGCATATCCTTCCAGGAAGGTGTGTTCTCTCCCCAGCTCTCTGGGACCACAAAACCCAAGCTTACATGAGCTGGCCCTTGAGGCCCGATGAGAGAAAGGGCGGGTGGTGAGGAAGAAGAGGAGGCCTGCAGTGTCCCCTCCCTGCCCACCTGGGAAGGCTCTGAAGGTGCCCAGAAAGGGGAGACCCAAGTCGTACTCAGGAGCGGAGCCTACCCACCTGGGGCTGAGGGCAACCCCTCCCTCCTCTGCGTTTCTATTTCCTCACGTGTGCAATGAATGTGGGGGGCACACTGGATTTCGCTGGTACTTCTCAGAGTGGGTTCCGTGGAATAGTGGTCATGCAAGGCTCTATGAAAAGGGTCCCTTATTCAAGTAAGTATGTAAAACCTCCCTTGCTGGTTCTTGGAGACTCGCAATACACATTCGCTAGTTAAAGCCTCTGGTGAGTCCTGCAGAAAAAGAAACTGTTTCGCTCTGATTAACCCTAATTTCCTCAGGTTTGCCCCCTTTTTTCACAGAACTCCCAAAAGGCCTGAAGGCCTGAAGCAGGTCCAAAATCATGCCTGGATTTTGGATGTATAAAGATCAGAATAGGGCCAGCCTCAATTCCCTCTAGGGCAGGCATAGCTCAGGGCTGGAAAGGGACAGGTCCAGGAAACTAACCCCCCCAGACTCCCACCTGCAATCCCCTCCCACAAGACCTTGCCTAATGCGGTCTTTTGTCAACCAGCTAATAGCTAGATGGAGCAAGATAGTCTAACTCAACAAGGATGGGAGGGAGCCTCAGGAACAATTTCACTTCCCAGAGGCCCAGGGATTGAGAAAGACCAGGACAGGGCAATGATACCACAGGTCCAGCTTGTGAGTCTCCAGCCCCCTCCAGCCACCTGCACGGTGTTTCCTTCCCTCCCTGTATATTCTGGTCAGGGGAGGAAGGGACACCACCCAGCTGCAAGCTGTAGGAAGAGCTCAGCTACTCCCCAGGACCTCTGACTTCCAGAGGGACAACCCCAGGAAAGCTCACAAGAAAACTTGGCCCTTTAGAATGAAGCCCTCCTACCACTCTAGAACCTACTATGACTCCCTATTGCTCCAGTGTCCTCCATTCCCTTCCCACTGCCTCGGACCTAACTCAGGCCTCCCCAGCTCTACCTGCTGGGGAATCCCTCTCTCCAAGTGTGTAGCGCTCCATACTTAATCACAGTAGTGTACGTGTGTGTTGTTGAAAACCAGTCTCTGTGCTCCGGAGCTGAAATATGTAACACGAAGACAGAGTTTGGGTATAAGGAGAACATCAGCTTTCTTGCTTTGTTGGGCAAAGGAGGTGGCAGCAGGCTAAGGCCTTCGAAACAGCATGACTGCCTGGAGGAAGGGACTGGGGCAGGGGTGGTTGGGGGTTGGTTATAGGGAAATATGGGGTCTAGCCGGTTTTGACAAGAGTTGTGTATGTGCTGCCAACCTCGTTTGTCTTGTCTTCAGGGCTGTACGGGGCTCCTGAAACAAAAGGCCAAGAAGGGGGATGCCTGGCTGGCTCGGTGGGAGGAGCATGTGACCCCTCATCTCAGGGCCCTGAGTTCAAGCCCCACGTTGGGGTATAGAAATTACTAAAAAATAAAAAAAAGGAAACTTAAAAAAGGAAAAGAGCCCAAGAAGGGAGAAGGGGAGGTCTGCAGAAGAAAGGGAAAAGATTACCTTAAAATCAAGCTTTGCTGAAGCATTAGCGCGGCCATTTTGATTTTTGTTTGACTCAATGCTTTCAAGCAATTTCAAGTGTAGTGACACACAGTCATTAGGTTACATCACCACAAGGGCAGCATGGGGGACAGCAAGGGTCAGCAACCCCCTGCTTCTCTCCAGTACACTTCATTTCAAATTTCTGAGCAGTATTGAAACTATTTGTTCTCTCTTGCTAATGCCTCTGTGTGGTAGACGGATCAGGGGTCATTCCTCCCATCTCCTTGAGGGTAAAATTGAGACCAAGAGCGGCCAAGAGGCTGACACAGAAGATAAAGGACCAGCTGAGACCAACAACACAGGTTTGGGGATCCAGGCCCTCCCTGGCAATTAAGGCGCATTCGTTTTTTTCCACACGCTTTGCTTCCATCCCAAGCCGCTCTGACTACAGCCCCCTCTTCCGCCAGCAACACTCAATTCTTTCCCAGAGAATATTCTCCTGGGAAACAAGTGCCCCCTGGCGGCCACCTCAGGTGCTACACCATGACCACCAGGGAGAAGAGAGGCAGAGAAGACCTCAACCTTTTCTGGAGAGAAGGGGACCCTAGGGACCTGCCAGCTCCCTAAGTCTAGTCCATATTCCATGGTGGGGGGAGGGAGGCAGCTTCTCAGAGGCCCTTTCTAAACTCACCACTTTCAGGATAACACTCGAACTCTTAATCTTCATGCACGCCACACATTTCTCCTCATGCCTCTGGGAACAAGCCCAGAAGAGCTTCTGGCTTACCCAGGAGATCAGAGGCTCTCTCCCTATGCCTGGTTCCCACCCTTGCGGGGCCAAACGGCTCCCTCTATCATGACCTCTCTATAACATCTTTTTATAGGAGCGATTTGAGGTTGGAGGAAAATCTGGAGAATGGTGTCCTGAAAGTCAAGTGAAGCAAATGTCTCTAGAAGGGAGTAGTCAATTGTATTCAGTGCTGTTAACAGACAGCTTCTGGGGAGTAGGACAAGGTGTAGGAATTGGTCACCAGATTCAGCAAAATGAGGGTTCCCTGGAGAATTTGCCAAACACCATTTCCACAGAGTACGGAGGGTGAATGTCTGATCGGAGAGGGTTTAAGACAAAATGAGAGCAGGGAAATTAGAGACAACTTTTTTGAGTTTAACTGTGAAGGGAAAGACTATAGCTGTGGGGGGAAGTGGCATCAAGGGCAGGTTTCATTTCATATATATATGAAATATATATATATAATTTAATAATAATTTTCATTATTAACAATAAATGTTTCAGGGACACCTGGCTGGCTCAGTCCATGGAGCATGTGACTCTTGACCTCAGGGTTGTAGGTCTGAGCCCTATGTTGGGTGTAGAGATTACTCAAAAATAAATCTTTAAAAAAAAAAAAAAAGAAAACAAGCGACACCTGGGTAGCTCAGTCCATTAAATGTCTGCCTTGGGCTCAGGTCCTGATCCCACGGTCCTAGAACTGAGCCCAGCATTGTGGGGCAGGGGGTGGGGGGGTGGAGGGATGCGGCTCCCTGCTCAGCGGGGAGCCTACTTCCCCCTCTTCCTCTGTCCCTCCCCCTTCATGCTCTCTCTCTCAAATAAATAAAATCTTTTTTAAAAAATTAAAAATATATTAAGAAATATACCAATCATGCAGAAATAAGAACCAACCATGAGTGTGCACCTCCGTGAGTTTCCACAGGGTGAACACATTCATGCCACCAGCACCCAGATCAAGAAACCATATGATCCATTCCCAAAAGTTCTCCCTACAGTCCCTTCCAGTTACCACCCCACCCCACAGATGACCAGTACCTTCACTTCTATCACCAAAGATTAAAAAGCAGGACTTCCGGACACCTGGGTGGCTCAGTTGCTTGAGTGACTGCCTTCAGCTCAGATCATGATCCTGGAGTCCTGGGATTGAGTCCTGCATCAGGCTCCCTGCTCAGTAAGGGGTCTGCTTCTCCCTCTGACCTTTCCCCTCTCGCGTAGGCTCTCATGCTCCCTCAACTAAATAAAATCTTAAAAAAAAAAAAAAAGGATTCCATTTTATAAAACTTCATGTCAGTAGAATCATACAGCATGTCCTCTTCTGCATCTGGCTTATTTTCCACAAGATTTGATCATCCATAGTATGGGTAGTTCTCTTCTCATTGCTGTATGAAAGAACCTCGATCTACCCATACTATTGTTGATCGGCATTTGGGTTGTTCTCTGCTTGGGGCTAAAATGAATAATGAAGCTATGAACATTTGTTTAAATGTTTTGGTGCACTTACGAACCATAATGTACCTTTTGTGCCATCTCTTACCTTTCCAGCGCCTTCCTGTGGCTACTTCCTTACCTCCCGCCTCTCTCACCCACTCAACATGATTAAGACCTCCATCTGGCCACGTTCCCTGACTCCCTTCAGGGCCTGTCCCAACCATGGACAGGCCAGTCCCTCCCTTGTGGTTCCTTCCCCAGTTCTACCTCCATAGAGGCCTCTCCTGCTACACCCTGTCTTCCACGGTGACACTCCTAAGACCCAGTTTCCAAAAACACCTTTTGCACATCCTCAACAGACTTACCATCCTCATGCTAATGAATCCCCAACCTCTCTCCTGAGTGCCAAGCCCATGTAGCACACAAGCACAAAATGGAACTTACCAAATTCCTCCAAGACTATGCTGCCTAGTGTTGAAATGTTACCATCCACCCAGTTGCTTAAGTCATTGCCGAGGATTCATTCCAGACTGCTTCCTCCCCCTGAACCCCTCAACTCTGTTATCAAGATCCCATGAGCCCTACCTTCCTCCCAAGGTCACTCCCCTTCGCCTATTGCTAAGGCCCCTGCCTTGGTTCAGGATCTCACCTTTCCTCACGCAGGACTGTTCCGACAGCCCCCACCTTGCAGGCCTCTGCACTCTCCCCCCACTGACCCACTTGCAACAATTCTAATCCCATTATCACCCACCCACCACCCCTTCCACTGGCCACAAGCCCAACCCTTCAGCAAGCTCTAAGTCCTTCAAGTGAGGACTCCTTCCTCCCTCATGGGTTCCTCACAACTACTCCCATTCTAGGACTTGGCTGCGGCAACTCGGAAGTAGTTCCCCAAAAGTGCTGTTCTCACCTTCTAGTTTCAGGGGGCTCTTCTCCTTAGAAAGCACCCCACCTGACATTAAATTCCCTTTCTCCAGGGACCTACAGCCTTCAAGCTTCAGAGGCTTTAATCTTGTTTGGGAAGTACCCCATTTCCTCCAGCCTTCCCCATCTCCAGCTCCTCCCCTCCTCCAGGTTGCACCAACCACAAAGGCAGCCATTATCATGGTGATGACTCCATTATTAGAATTATCATTCTGTGAGATTGCATTTGGCAGATGGAAGCCTAGAGGGTAGGGATGGTGGCATTTTTATTTCCAACCTTCCGGGTTTGTCCCAGTGACCCATAAATATTTGTTGAAAGAATGAATGCAAGAATAGGGTTGTTGTTGTTTTTTTTAAGTTTTTCATTTATTTATTTGTCAGATGGCGAGAGAGAGTACAAGCAGGAAGAGCTGCAGACAGAGAGAGAAACAGCTGAGCAGGGAGCCCAATGGGGAATTTGATCCCGAGACCCTGGGATCATGACCTGAGTCAAAGGTAGACACTTAACTGACTGAACCACCCAGGTGTTCCAAGAATAGGGATGTTGAACCAAGTATGAAACTCCCTAGACAGGAGCAGAGGGAAGAAATATTTCAGATTTAAAAGAAGAAAATACTTGAAATAGTGGACTGGGCAGGGGAGGTCACCCCAGACCCACGGGAACTGTGACAAGCAGAGAGGCCTAAATAGTGTCGGGTTTCTGGAGGGCCAGGAGGGTCATGGCTGGTGCTGGAGTGCTTTGAGGGAAAAAGGAGATGGAGCAGGAGAGGAGGGTGCCTCAGGGTGAAGGATCTGGTGTCCTGGGCCAAAGGTTTTGCTTCAGCCCATCACCCATTGCTTTTCAAACTATAGGTCGAAAGCCATCATAACATTAACTATGCTTGTTTTTTTTTTTTTTTTTTTTAAGAATTTATTTATTTATTTATTTATTTGACAGAGAGATAGAGAGCACAAGCAGGCAGAGTGGCAGGCAGAGGGAAAGGGAGAAGCAGGCTCTCCACTGGTCAGGGAGCCCAATGCGGGACTCAATCCCAGGACTCTGGAATCGTGACCTGAGCTGAACATAGCCACTTAACCCACTGAACCACCCAGGCACCCAATTCTGTTTTTGTTTTTGTTTCTTTAGAGAAAGAAAGAGAGTGGGAGGGGTAAAGAAGAGAGAGAATCTTAAGCAGCCTCCACACCGAGCATGAAGCTAGATCTCCAAACCCTGAGATCAGGACTTGAGCCAAAGTCAAGAGTCTGTGCATGCTTAACCCACTGAGCCACCCAGGCACCCCTCATTATCAGGTCTTTTTAAGTGACATAAGATAAAATAGAAAAGAGTGTGTTGCATGAAGTATGAATAAACGATGTATTGGAAAGTTTTTGAAATATATGTTCTGGGTCACGGGTCCAAAATGTATGAGAGCCCCTGCTTTAAGCAATGTGGGGGGTACAGGCAGGGCTTTGAGCAGAGGAAGAGGGAAGAAGAGATCACATTTGCATTTAGAAAGCTCACTTAGGGTCTACGGCCATACCACCCTGAACGCGCCCGATCTCGTCTGATCTCGGAAGCTAAGCAGGGTCGGGCCTGGTTAGTACTTGGATGGGAGAAAGCTCACTTAGGGCCAGAACTTGGGAATCTCCCTAGACCAGGGCAGCAGTGAGGAGAAAGAATGAATAGACACGGTTCCCTTTCCTGCCAAGGGCCCTGGGGAGGGTCAGAAGCTTGGAAGAAAAGAGATGAGATTTTAAGGCAAGTAGAGTTGAGTTGCCAGTGGACCATTTCTAGGTGGATTCAATTGAGGGGCCGGAATTCCGGAGGGAGATTCTGGCTGGAGACAGGAACTTGGGAGCTCTGCGGGGACAAGGCTCAAGAAGTAGCAGGAGTGGGTGACGCTGTTGGGGAGCACCCATGAAAAAATTGAGGGGCACCTGCTAGAAAAGACTGTCCTTCGAGAGCGGACATTTAGCCATGAGACAAGATGTCGCCTGTGCTCAGAACACCATCCTACAAAACTGGTTGCCCAGCACAGTGTAGTAGGAATACAGATTACATATCAAAATACTGTGTGTGATCTCTGGTCCTCGATGTCCTTAAAATCCAAACAGTTCAGCGGTTCCCCAAACTGGCTGTGTATCAGAACAATTCAGAGAGCCTTCTGATCACACAGATTCCAGGCAGGGCCCACGCTAAAATTGTGACATCAAAAATCCAAGGGAGACCAGAGCGTCGGTATTTTCAAAAAGGTTCCCGTACTCGGTAGTCATCAGAAAAGAAACTGAGGGGGTGCCTGGGTGACTCAGTGGGTTAAAGCCTCTGCCTTCGACTCAGGTCATGATCCGGGAGTCCTGGGATTGAGTCCCATGTCGGGCTCCCTGCTCAGCCTTTCCCTCTGCCTTTCCCCCCTCCCCCAATCACGTACACAAACTCTCTCAAATGAATAAATAAAATCTTAAAAGAAAGGAAGGAAAAGAAAGAAAGAAAGAAAGAAAGAAAGAAAGAAAAGGAAACTGACGAACTCTATGTTATTGAACCAACTCCAAGATAGACCAAGTGAAAAAAGGAATGTCCAGGACAGTGTTTATAACATGGTGCTGTCCATGAAAAATCAAAGTCTATGTGGAAGAGAAGGTACCAGCTGTTAGCATAGACACAGACTCTAGGAGACTCAAAAAAGCTGACCACAGTGGCAACCAACAGGGAAGACAACACAGGGTAGCTGGCACGGGGTGAGGAGGACATTTACTCTAGGCCTTTTTCGTATCATATGATTTCGTACCAGACCACTGGATTATCTACTCAATAAATAAATATCAGACGATTGTGCTGTACAACCATAATTTGGGAGCCTCTGAGTGTAGGGACTCCGCCTCACCTGGACAGCATCTAAGACATCGGTTACACTCATCCCCGTCCTTAGTTTAAACCGAAACCTGATAGCCTCTGAGGGGAGTCTCGTGCTGCCTCCCCTAACCAGGCAGAATCAACTCAAACCTGCTACCAGCACAGGTGGGTGAAAGGAGAATGAACACACATAAAACATGAAATCAGAAAAGAAACATTTCTTTTGCCCCAGAAATTAAGTCTGATACATTGATGGGAAATTATGCGGATTTGTTTGTTTGTTTTTAACAAGGGGACTCCCTTCTCCAAGAAAATGGACAAGGCACTGCCATACCTAATGCAGATTTAAAAGCTAAGTATCTGTGGTTGCCAAGGAGTGGAACCCTGCCAGGGTAGATCACGATTTGAGAGATACAGCTGTGGTCCACCTCAGTTATCACTCATAGGTACAATGCCCTTTCCCCACTCTGCATCACCTCCTGCCTCGTTCAAGTCACCACCTTCTCACAGTGGGACATTGTGATCCCCTCCAAACTGGTCTCCCCAGCTCTCCCACTGCTGCTCTGAAATCAATTCCCCACTCTTCAGCCAAGGTTATCTGCTTAAAATGTAAATGTAAACCTTGCTTTGTTTCCCATAGCCTTTGAGACAAAGTCCAAGTTCCAGAATGTGGTCCCCAAGCCCTTTGCAGAGTCCGGGCCCTCCCCAGCCTCCTCTTCTCCCATTGTTCTCTGCTCTGCACCAGAGACTCCAAGAGCCTCAGAACTTTTGCTTAGGGCCTCTCCCTCTGGCCAGAACACTCTCTTCTACCTCCTAAGGATTTATTCTTCTGGATATTTCCTGAGGGACATTCCAGATCAGATCAGATTCCCTTATTAAACATTCAGATCGGGGTGCCAGGGTGGCTCAGCAGTTAAATGTCTGCCTTTGACCCAGATCATGATCCCAGAGTCCTGGAATCGAGTCCTGCATCAGGCTCCCTGCTTGGTGGGAATCTGCTTCTCCCTCTACCCCTGGCCCTGCATGTACTCTCACTTGCTCTGGGCACTCTCTCTCTCTCTCAAATAAATAAAGAAAATCTTTAAAAAAAAAAATTCAGGGGTGCCTGGGTAGCTCAGTGGGTTAAAGCCTCTGCCTTTGGCTCGGGTCATGATCCCAGGGTCCTGGGATCGAGCCCCGCATCGAGCTCTCTGCTGGGCGGGGAGCCTGCTTCCCTTCCTCTCTCTCTGCCAGCTTGTGATCTCTCTCTCTGTCAAATAAATAAATAAAATCTTTAAAAAAAATTTCAAAAAGCATTCATACTTTTTCTTTTTTTCTTCTTCTTCTTCCCCTCCCCCTCCGCATAGGGATTACACTTTTTCTTTGTAACATGTATTCAATCTGTATGTTCTGAGTACCAGGCACTGGCTGGTACTATACAAGGGGGAGAAAAAGGCTGGGTCCCTACCCTTTAAAGTTTGTAGTCATTTTGGCGGGGAGATTCACCCTGATCCAATCACAGAATCAAATGTAAACATATGGTGCCTGGAACGTGGATGATAACAGAGGAATAGATCAGTTAGGATGTTTGAGGGTAGAGCTTTCCTGGAAAGGGTGGATATTTGCTGAGTGAAGTGACTATGGGGGTAAGAAGGGCATTTCAGGCTAGTGTGCAGGAAAACACTGACTGTTTGTATTTAGCAAATTGGCAAGCTCTTAATAGAGACTGAATGAATGAGCAAAAATTGACTTGCCCCAAAGCAGAATCATATTAGAACTCAGACCTCCCAGCTCAGTGCATTGTTCTTCCTGCCCCCAGTGCTCCTCTGGGATTTCAGAGAGCATGCCCAAGTGAATGGGGGGAAACGGTATGGTGAAACTATGCTTTTCCTTGCTGCCATTTCACATTTCAGACATCAAGTTTTCCAGTATTGGACTTGCTAGTGGAACTGTTTCCACATGTTAGTCTTCTTGGGCTGATCCCATTCGGGGGATGTCTACTCAAGCAAGGAGGGAGAACTTTCTTTTTTTAAAAGATTCTATTTATTTATTTATTCATCAGAGAGAGAGAGAGAGAGAGAGCACAAGCAGAGGAAGCCGCAGCTGGAAGGAGAAGCAGCCTCCCTGCTGAGCAGGGAGCACCATGCAAGACTCAATCCCAGGACGTTAGAATCAAGGTCTGAGCCAAAGGTAGACACTTAACTGTCTTAACTGACTGAACCCCAAGGTATCCCCAGGAGGGAGAGCTTTCAATTCCTTTATTTGACTCTGAAACGAATACTGGTTGTATGTTTACAATGCACACACACGCAAAAAGTTTAAAATGTTAAAAAAAAAAAAACCGTTTAAAATGTTGACAGTTGTGTCCTTGATGATGGTAAAATTACAGATGTTTTAAATTGTGCTTATCTGTATTTTCTAAGGCTATAATTATTTTGTATTATTTGCGTAATACAAATCTTTGAAAGCAAAAGCTTTTCAAAGAAACACTTAATTGAACGTATTTAATGTTTGGCCCTAAGCAGAGGTAATGGTCATAATCTCCAGCATACACCTAAAATAACTATACAATCCAAATAAGGAGAGTGTCTGCTCTAAGCATGTGTCTACAGACAAGTCCTCTTGCTGCCTGATCACTGCACCTATACCCGTTTTATAAAACCATTCAATCTAGGACCTGCCACTGAGGCAGGAGATATAAAAATAAATATGGTCACCTCTAATATGGAAACAACTCCTCCCCCACAATATTGTAAGGATTAAATGAATTAGTACAGATAAAGCACTTGGAACAGTGTCTGGCATATAAACACTATGTAAGTGTTAGCTATTATTGTATTTATGGCATTGCTATCTTGGAGCACCCAATAGGATAAGAAAGGATAGAAACGAAGGAAACGATTCTGAAAAAATACAGTGTGAACTTAAAATGGAGGTAAGCAGTGAATGCGGAGTCCAGCAGCCTGTATAGTAGGGTTCAAGTCTGTGTGGCCAGTTCGTGACCAGCACCGCAAGAGTGCGACGTGCTTCGCTTTGGGGGCCTGGAATTCAAGACGCAGAGTCCAGTCCTTGGGTCATTCAGTTACAAAATTGGGGCCTAGAGGCCCCGGGGAAGAAAGGGGCCTACAGTACCGCATGGTTATAGGTCAGACCAAGGCTGGGCTCGGGCCGGCCCCCAGTGGCCGGGACGGCTCTCCAGGCTCATGTCCCCTCCCTGTGTGGGCCTCCGGGAAAGGGCCATGCAGCGGTGGCCAAAGCGGATAGGAGGCGCCTGGACGGCCGTGCGGGGTGGGAACTACGCTTCCCAGCATGCAACGGGGCAAGAGAGGTCTCGCCGTCTCTACCCGCGTCTCGCAGGTTCTGCTGGGAGTTTTCATTGACCCCGAGCCCCCTCTCATTCGGATCTGCTCCGGCCTCCTCTAGGCCCCGCCCCTTAGGGAGAGCGGGTGACGTCGCCGAGCCCCGCGAGCCTCTTTCTTCTTCCCCTCTCATTGGCCCAGCGTAGCTGCCATTCGGGTGCGAGGAGGAGAAGTTGCTTGCTGATTGGTGGATTCCGTTTGGCGCCAACTAGGAAAGGGGGCGGGGCAGCGGAGGTCCCTAGTGAGCAGCTATTACCGCGAAAGGCCACCTCAGCGGCGACAGCCCGGAAGGGAGGTGAAGGTCCACTTGGCGCTCCGCGACTCCGGGTTCGGGCAAAAAAAGAGAGAAAAGCGAAGACGGTGTGAGCCCAAGCCGTTGCCTTGCTGCCCTGGCCTCTCTCTCTTCTCGACCGGACGCGTTTGTTTGGATTTAATCTTCAGGTTGCCGGCGCCCGCCCGCCCGCTGGCCTCGCGGGGTGCGGGGGAATCACCCGTGCATGTCGCTGGCGCCTGCCGGGTCTGGACACCCGCCCGTCCGCGCCGCTTGCCCGCGGCAGCCGCGTCCCTGAACCGCGGGGTCGTGTTTGTGTTTGACCCGCGGGCGCCCGCGGCGGGGCGCGCGGCCGAGGCCGGTGCCAGCGGGGCGGGGCCGGGCGGGCGCGGCGGAGGCGGAGGCAGAGGCGGAGGAAGAGAGAGCGGGAGCCCTGGGAGGCCCGGCGCCGCCATGGAACTGGGCCCGGAGCCCCCGCACCGCCGCCGCCTGCTCTTCGCCTGCAGCACCCCTCCCGCGCCGCAGCCTGTCGTGAAAGCGCTGTTCGGCGCGCCAGCCTCTGGGGGCCTGTCGCCTGTCACCAACCTGACGGTCACCATAGACCAGCTGCAGGGGCTGGGCAGGTGAGGAGGGTCTGGCGAGCGGTGCCCCAGGCCGCTGGACTCCCAGCCGGCTCTCGGGGTGGGTGTGGGGGTGTCCGGCTGGGAAACGGGCTGGGAGCGGGACGAGATCTGTCCGCCGCCCCACCGAGCTGGGGCCCGCCATGTGCACCCTCCCCCCCAGGCGGAACGTGGGGCGGGAGAGGCCGTTCGGACCCTTCAGGGCTGCCCTCAGCCCCGAGCCGGGCCCGGTAGGGGGTGGGGTCGGGCCGGGTTCCCCACCTTGGCCACCCCTTTCAGACTGCTTTGTACTTTTCTTCTGTCCCAATCCCAGGAAGCTCTTTGTAATCTACCCCCACGAGGGCAAAGCGGACCCTTCCAGGCGCTCACTTCCATCCTTTGCTGAACCATCTCGAAGGATCTTAGCTTCCTGCGAGCTTTGTTCCTTCTCTACAGAGAGACATGGCATTTTCTTTTCTGGCGTACGTGCAAAATCATCACAGTTCCTCACCCCGTGCACATTCGTGATGTCCACCCCGCTTTCCTCTGGCCAGGCCTTTTTATTCAGCTTTCCATCCAAAAAAGCTCCCTGGGCTTTTCCTTATGGCAAAATACGCATCCCACGGTGTTTGTGGTGGAGCTGCTTTCCTTTCAGTTTTGGACGTCCCATTGTCTCTGTAAGCACAGGTCTTGTACGTTTTCCAACCTCTGAAAAGCAGGAACTTGACTGATTCACCTTTCATCCTAGCAGGTACCTAGAACACATGCTCTCACTTCAGGAAATACTCCAGCATGGTGGTCCTCTTGTCTACAGTGTGGCCCAGGCCATGCCTACCCACTCCCTTCTTATCTTTTATATTCAAGTGCTAACTGGGTGTTTTGGGTGGCCAAATGGGGCTGTGGTGTGGCCTTAGAAGGAGGTGGTTGAGAGCAGCCTGGATACTTGCTAACCTCATGGCCTGCCTCCTGTATATATCCTTGTCATTATGTTTTAGAAATTTATAGAAAATTCTTTCTCTTGCTTTCAGTGAATATGAACAGCCACTGGAGGTGAGAAACAGCAGTCTGCAGAGAATGGGCTCCTCCGAGTCAACTGATTCAGGTATTCCTTTAGTCTTCAACATTTATTACGTATTTGCTACACGGGGATCAAAACTTGAAATTTCTTGTAACGTGCACTTCACCCAGGAACTGAGCGTGGTGCCTAGTTGTGACAGTAAACAAGAGTCATGGGATTCCGTGACAAACACCGGTAAAACAGGACAAAGAAGGCCATGTGGTAGTTTATGGAGGAAACAAGTGTCCAGGGTACGCATGGAGAGGTGGTGTGTGCTGGATCTTAAGGTTGAGTAGCTGCGTAAAATGAACCATAACACCAAGACCAGAAAAGCGTATCCGTTGAAGCGCAGAGTCAAGCGATTATTTCAGTGAGCCTGCTATGGAAGAAACGGGCCAGTGTGTTTATTCTAATTCATAAATTCATGGTTGTATTTACACAGATGCTTTAGGTTAGGGAACTGCAAGAGCAAAGATCTTAAAATGTAGGCTTCTTAAGAACTGGGGATAGGGGGGCGCCTGGGTGGCTCAGTGGGTTAAAGCCTCTGCCTTCAGCTCAGGTCATGATCCCAGGGTCCTGGGATCGAGCCCCGCATCGGGCTCTCTGCTTAGCATGAAGCCTGCTTCCCCCTCTCTCTCTGCCTGCCTCTCTGCCTACTTGTGATCTCTGTCAAATAAATAAATAAAATCTTAAAAAAAAAAAAAAGAACTAGGGATAGGATGCTTACTTGCGGCAGCATGGCAAATGAGAATACCAGAGCTAGCACTTGACTTCTGCAGTTATGTGGCTATTGTGAGGACAGGTGTAGGCTAGAGCAGACACTGGTGGGTCTGGGCCATCCTGAGAGCAGTGTCTCTTACACCTTGCTCCCTTTGATGATATGAGCACCTTACTTGGTGTTATTTTGTTAAAGGCAGTGAAGACTTGGCTTGTCATAGGACTGATAAATGTATTTTTCCAAGCCCCCAGATTACACATATGGTCTGACAAGATAAAATATTTGGAAGTCAAAATCCTCCAGAAAGCTGGTACCTATTCTTTTCCATGGTCAGAACTCAACAGAAAGTTACCTGGGTAATCTCTATCTGAATAACCAACTAATCCTTAAAAGATTATGTTCAGTTCTAACATCCTATTCGTTTGATGGTGTTTGCAAGAAGGACAAGGGGATTGGTAGTTATACTATGGAAATGTTAAGACTTGTGCAGAGATGAAGTTTTTGACAGTCAAATAGTGATGCCACTGTAATTCTGGCAGAAGTCCAAGCCATGAGTCTTGACTAATGGCTTAAAGAAACAGTACTAGTAGTATTTTTACTTTATTTAATGACAGAATGGTGTTTCGTGTATTATTTCCTGAGGTTTTATTATTTCCCACAGGCTTCTGTCTGGATTCTCCTGGGCCCTTGGACAGTAAAGAAAAGTATGTATTCACTGGTTTTAAAAGTTTGTACTTAGGAAAGACTCCTCTTAATGTTTTATTGAAATTCTTTGTGCTCTGGGTGGGAGCCCTGGATTTAGCTGCCCTTAGTAAGACTTGTGGATCCTGCAAATAAGTCTGGTGCCTTTAGAGAATGAGTTGTTTGTGTCAGCAAATTTTAGGAGTTCCCGTCCTTTATTTCACTGTAAATTGTGGTGGTCTCTTCAAGTCTTGCCCAAACCTTTACTTCACCCTCTGGCATCAGAGACTTAAAAGAAATGTGTATTTTAAGAGAAGACCTGGGCTTGCTCTTTTTACCTAGAAGCCCAGTAATGTTGGGGGTGCTTGTGAGAACAGGACAGACAGCCTCAGAAGTCTTTTCTTCCATCTTGCTTAAAATGGGGATGTTTGACTGCCCCCTCCCCAGACTATAGACTAGACACTGCATCTGTTAATATGAATACCTCTCTCTTGTTTTATTCTCATTGTTTGTCTTCTGATCTCTTTGCAGCCTTGAAAACCCCATGAGGAGAATAAGTTTCCTGCCTGTAAGTACCCTTGTTTATTTTGAGCTAATTTGTATTATCTGTCTCCTTAGCTATCAGCGTGTCCTTGATGGTAGGACTTAATTTAGACAGCAAAGCCTGCTTTTCCTTAGTCTTGTAAACACTCCAAACACCTAAACAACCTCACCTTTCAGTTCTTTTTTTTTTTCCTTAAGATTTTATTTATTTATTTGATAGAGATCATAAGTAGTCAGAGAGGCAGGCAGAGAGAGAGGAGGAAGCAGGCTCCCCGCTGAGCAGAGAGCCTGATGCCAGGCTCGATCCCAGGACCCAGAGACCATGACCTGAGCCAAAGGCAAGGCTTTAACCCACTGAGCCACACAGGTGCCCCTCACCTTTCAGTTCTGACTACCAGTTAGATACAGGAAGTATTCTCTTTTTTTGCAGATGATGTTTTGGGGTTGATTTGGCACCCTAAATCTCTGCTGAGAGGACTATAGACCAACCTTGTGTGGTTAGGTGGGAAGCTGTGTAGCGGGATCTTCTGTCTCATGTTGTGGCAAGGTGGAACCCTGGCCACATTTCTGGGTTAACGCCTGCAGTATGTGAGAAGCTACCCCACCCCCTCCACTGCCATTTTTGTTTTTCTTTTGAACCTGAGTTTCATTGCATTGTCATGTACCCTAATGTCTTTTTTTTTTATTTTGACAGCAGAAGCTCTTGGGCTGTAGCCCAGCTCTGAAGAGGAGCCATTCTGATTCTCTTGACCATGATGTCTTTCATCTGATGGACCAGGATGAGAACAAGGAAAATGTGAGTGTCATCAGTGTACTAACCTAGGAGAGAGGTAAAGCCACAAGTGTCGGTGCCTTCCACAGTAGAGGCTGGGCTCCTTTCTGAGAGACTAGACCTTTACCACCAAAGTTTTGTGAGGTCTTTGCAGTCAGGGAAACCAGTGTTTGAATCCTGCTTATTAGCTGTGTGGCCCTGACCCATTACTTTTTTATTTTTTTAAAGATTTTATTTATTTATTTGACAGAGAGGGGACATAAGCAGAGGGAGTGGGAGAGGGAGAAGCAGGCTTCCTGCTGAGCAAGGAGCCTAACACAGGGCTTGATCCCATGACCCTGGGATCATGACCAGAGCCGACGGCAGATGCTTAACTGACTGAGCCATCCAGGCGCCACCGCCCCCTTACTTCTTTTTAGGCCTCTTCATTTCTTTGTAAGATATGAGTAGCAAAACTCATAGGACATTATGGAGTTAAATAAGATAATATATATAAAGTATTTAAGATGGTTCCCGGCTGGGAGGATTTGCTGATATGGTAGCTCTTAGGAGTAATTACACCATGAATACTTTATCCAGAAGGGTCTGCCCAGACCCTGCCTCTTTGTGCTCACCCTGGGTTGAGTTGTAAGCTTAGGAAGAGGCTTCTTGGCAATATTTGAAAGAATAGGGCCAACAGGTCTCAGGGAATTACAGAATAACTAAACTGGTAGCTCAGAGGGTGAGTTTGTGGTGGACCATCCAAAAGGCCGAGAACACCCCGGCCTGGCTTTTCTCACACCTGCCAGGTGCCTTGCACAGAGTAAGCACCCAAAACAGTTCAGTGACTTGACTGAACTTTTCCAGCCTTCATCCTCACTATATCCCCATGTCGATTTCCTCCTCTTCCATTCCCTGCTAAAATGCCACAGTTAGTGATCCTTATCATCTCCCAGACTTCATGTAAAACCTTCTGCCTCCATAAATTCTCCCAGTAATTCCCTTAGCCACTTGGGAGTGCTTTGGAGGGAGAATACAGAAGTGAGTTCCTGCCTCAAGTGCTTGGAGCACTGCCTTGGCCTGGGTATGTGTATATATGTAGAGGGAGAGGTATATATATTGCCTTCTATTGGACGCAAGAAAGCTGTACTGATGCCTGATTTTCCCCTGAACTTGTCTTTTCCCAGGGTTGCTTGCTTAGAACTTTGTTCTGTAGGGAAACAGCATAGATGGTAGTTAAAGAGCTCTTGTGAGCTTAGGCACATCACTTAACCTGTAAGGCCTAGCTTTCCTCATCTGTAAAATGGGGGGTGATCGGTGATGGTTCTCTGAGTTAATGCACAGAAAGTTCTAAGTGCTGTGTTGGCATATAAATACTCTGTGATACTGGCTGTTACTGCTCTGAGCGTTCACCACAAGTGAAGTGGCTCTTTTAGGTGGGGGTTTATAAGTGGTTTCAGACTTGAAGTAAATGGAATCATACAGAATGTATTCTGTCACTTCTGGCTTTCACTCAACATACGTGATTCATTCGTGTTGTTGAGTAAAACAGTAGTTTTCTTAATTTCCCATTGCTTTGAGTATGGAGTACAAAAACTATTAAGTGGAAAATAATTAACTCCTCTTGGTAGGAAGAAGGTGGGAAATAGAAAATCCTCAAACAAATCTAGAGTGAGAAGTTTTGGCTCCCATTCACAGGCAATTATGTTGAAACACTTTGCTTTAGCTTAGGAAGTTGTCGATCTGATTTAGCTTATTAACTCAGTGTTTTGTATACATGGCTGGTATTTATGTTTTTGTCAGAAAATAGTCTTTGTGGTGAGATAAAAATGCTGCCTTAGAAGTTAGCTGTTGACAGAGTCTGTGAAATTCTTGGTGACACAGATCCAGTGTTGAAGTTAAGGTCAGAAACGGGTAAACCCTTAGTTTGGAGACAGTTACAAAGGCGAGCAGTGCCTGCTCCCCTGACTGTCTCACCCGAGCAACAGCCAAGGCCCTGGTTTTCATGGACAGTGGAAGATGTCTTGACTCTACTGTCTTGCAGGAAGCCTTTGAGTTTAAGAAGCCAATAAGACCGGCATCTCGTGGCTGCCTGCATTCTCATGGACTTGAGGAGAGTAAAGATCTCTTCACACAGAGGCAGAACTCTGCCCCAGCTCGGATGGTATGTGCCCTGGCCTTCACAGGGGAGTTCCTGATGGGAACAGAATTAAAGCATCCTCTTTAACCTGGAGTCGGAGACACTACAGTAGCTCTTGATGTCTTTACCTTGACTTTGTCATTTGAAACTAGACTCACCTTTTTTGGTGTTTTTGCTGTGTCTGGAGAGCAGACAGGCAGAAGCAGAGTAAGAGATGGTATGTTTGGAATATTGAACTTGAGCAAGAAATATTTGACCTTGTCAGTTCTGGGAAAATGGGGCATCCTGGGTCATTCTTCTAAATGTGTGTACGATGGGATTATAGGTCTTAAAACGTGCTCTTTTTTTTTAATTTTTTTTTATATTTTATTTATTTGACAGAGAGAAATTACAACTAGGCAGAGAGGCCGGCAGAGAGAGAGGAGGAAGCAGGCTCCCTGCAGAGCAGAGAGCCCGATGCGGGGCTTGATCCCAGGACCCTGGGATCATGACCTGAGCCGAAGGCAGAGGCTTTAACCCACTGAGCCACCCAGGCGCCCCAAAACTTGCTCTTTCATAGTGCTTCCTGGGTGCTAAGAGATACTCCCAGAGTGGTTTTGTTCAGAGACAACACTTGGCTTCTTCCAAAGGTGGTTTATTAAGAACTATTAGGGATTCTGGTGAACCCGCTCCCTATGGGCTACTTGACGGTATTGGGGGCCACCTACACCAGGGTTATTTCTTTGCAAGACAGAGGCATCACTAATTCTAAAGTTGCCTGCTGGGATCTGACAGCTGAAGCTAGAGAGGCCCACCGAAATGACCACGTTTGGTTTCCAGGTTTTCCCGGGAATTTGGCATGTGAAAATATAGCTTTCCAGTCTGGCTTGTGCTGCAGGTCCAGGTCCAGTATCGTTACTCTGTCTAGCATATGCACAAAGCTCTTCTAGGTATGTTCCAGTCTTTAAATCTTAATAAGCCTGTGAAGCAGCTGGAGTTAACCCCTTTTACGGATTGGGAAAAGTCTGGTCAGGGAGGTTGGGTGATTTGCCAAAGGATACAGATAAATAGAAGACCAGGATTTAACAAAATCTACTGATTCCCAACTACATAGTAATTCTTTTAAGTACTGGTATCCAAAACTAAATCTCTTTAGTGTGCCCTTGAAGACCACTACATCGGGGTTTATTGTGGTTACCTGGTCATCCCTAATTATAGGTGACATGTCCATCATTTGCTGTATCACGTGTGCACTAGGGATCCCAGAACTTAGGTCACAAATACTGGTATTATAAATTTTCTTTTAAAGATTTTATTTATTTATTTGTCAGAGAGATAGAGCACACAAGCAGGGAGAGCAGCAGGCAAAAGGGAGAAGCAGGCTCCTGGCTAAGCAAGGAGCCCATTGTGGGACTTGATCCCAGAACCCCGGGATCATGACCTGAGCCAAAGACAGATGCTTAACTTACTGAGCCACCCAGGCGCCCCACAAATAGTGGTATTCTAGTGTGAGCCTTCAAGGGTGTTGCCCCACAATAAAATTACCTGCCCCTTGGTTCTGCTGGCTGAAAACTTGCCAGTATGCCCCGAGCATGCTCAGGAGCACTTGCGGAGGATCAGAGGCATCTAGAACTTCTGTGAAGCAAGCAGGTGCCTGAAGCAGAGGAGGCCAGCTGCAAAGGGAGCTGTGTCTTAAGGATTGTCTGTAGGACTTAGGTTGAGACTGCTTCCTTACTGTGGGGAAAAAAATCCCTCTCTGAACATTTTTCCTGGCTTTCGGAAGTACCTGGAAAAGATATAATTCACTATCAGCAGTGTTTGTATTAGTAATGTTTATATCTAGAATCTTTACAAGATTTTACTTATTTGTTTGAGAGAGAGCATGAGCAGGGCGGAGGGGCAGTGGGAGAGGGAGAAGCAGACTCCCCGTCGAACAGGGAGTCACGTGGGGCTTGATCCGAGGACCCTGAGATCGTGACCCAAGCTGAAGGGAGACCCTTAACTGACTGAGCCACCCAGGCGCCCCAGTAATATTTATCTCTAGATGGTAGACTTATGAGCCATCTGTCTAAATTTCCTATATTAAATACATAGTAATTTTATGGGGGTTACCCCCTCAGAGAACAACATAGGGTCACCTAGTAAAATACCCCATTTTTACTGCAGGAATGATTCTCTCTCCTAGGAGAGAATGTAGTGGGGAGAGAAGCTTGGGCTTTGGAGTCAAACGGGTGAGCCATGTGATCTTGGTAACCTCTCTTAAGCATTGATTTCCTAATTTGTTAAATAAATAGAGAAGGAGTAACTCCCCTCAATGTGTTGTGAGGTTTAAATGGAACTGAACACTTAAGATGATATCATAGTGCCCAGTACACGGTAATTCCTCAGTTAAAAACAGTACTTATTCAAATTCCAAGTCTAACGGACTAGGATAGACTTTGTAGAACCATGCCACCCTTTCCTCTCCCCGCAACCCCGTCAGAGCTGGAGTCACATAGGTGTTCTCTAGGCAGTTCTGTGGGCAGAGATTGTATCTATCACCCTTCCTCCTTGCAGCCGGTTATCCTGCTGTATCACAACCCGCGGATTACAGTCCTCTGATAAAGCAAACCTTGCCCTTCGCTAGAGGCTCTCCCCAACTCCACTGTAAGGTGAATTGCTTCTGAGAAGAGGTTTTTTTTGAAGGCTTCCAGGCCTGATGCTGCTCAGGACTGTAGACATTAAATCCTTTGTCATCTTAGGCTGCATTTTCTTTTGATGAGTAGCTGCCACAATTTTACTTCTAATAAATACAGTATGTTTTCCCTCATAAAATCTAGTGACCCATCCAAGGGAATCCAATGTGATCAGTCATTTACAAGATGTGATTTCTGTCTTCCAGCTTTCCTCCAACGAAAGAGATGGCAGCGAGCCCGGGAATTTCGTCCCTCTTTTTATGCCCCAGTCCCCTGTGACAGCCACTTTGTCTGATGAGGATGATGGCTTCATGGACCTTCTTGACGGAGAGAATCTGAAGGTGGGGTGTGTGTATGTGTGTATGTGCGCACGTGTGTGTGTTCCTACCCATTCCACTGAGTACGCTGGGAAAGTCGTGAGAAAGAACTGCGATTCCCCAGGGCTTTAGGTGGCTGATATTTTTGTTCTTTTTTGAGACTCTGCTCCTAGTCTAGTTAAATCTGAGCTGGAAGTGGGACAGTTCAAAAGAAGACACCAGGAGGATCCTTCTTACCCTGGAGGAGCTGACCATCTATTTTGTACAAGAGACTGGGAACAAGAAGGTGTGGGATGAGCTGGCGTAAAGCTGGAGAGCTAGAAACTACCTCCTCACATATCCTTGGGGTTGGGGGTGCTTTTAGCTACACGTTCAGGTGTCCGAATTGTGAAATGTGATGCTCTTCTGACCTTAACATACTGGGCAGTGGGAAAGAGGAGCGAATGTTGAGGCTTCCTATCCAGGCCTATCTGATGCTCCTCAGGCAGAGTCACACCTAAAGCCTTCAAACTGTTAGGCTCTGCTGGATCTTTATAATAGTTTTTCTCTTTTAGAATGATGAAGAGACCCCGTCGTGCATGTCGAGCCTCTGGACAGCTCCCCTTGTCATGAGAAGAACGACAAACCTTGTAAGTTGTTCCTGTGTGTCTAGAGATTTGAGTAATTAGGCCTCTGGGACAGAGTGGACTAGACTAAATGGAAAACTAATCCTTCTGCCCACATCACTACAGGGATCAGAAATAGTTTCATTTGATTCTGTCTTTCAGTCTGTGGGCCTTTCTCTTGACTGGTCACTGGTGTTCTCTGGTGTAAAGCACCCTGTTTCTTTGTTTTCTTTTGTTTCTTTGTTTCCTTATTGGTGTGTGAGGAAGTCTGGCTGGGATACATACACACTAGTTCTTGTTTTTATAATTTTTAGTTTATCCCAGCCTTTCTTGGTCAAGTTAATGTCCTCTGTGTGTGTGTGTATGTGTGAATGTCTTTTCTGTTCAACTCCGACCTCTCTTTCTAGTTTAAGATCTCAGGAAAATGTCTGCTAAATTGAACCCCTTGCAAGTGACCGTGATTGATGGTACCTTTGGGTTCTCAGCTGTGGGTGCTGGGCTGGGTAGTCTAGGGATTGGCCCTGAATGAGGCTGAGTTCACAGGCCCAGACCTTGCTTGGCCTCAAAACCCAGTATGTCCCCCAGGAGCTGAGGAGCACACCTACGTGGGGAGCTGGCTCTCCTCTTTCTTAGGTCTCCGGCTCTCTTTCTTAGGTTTGCTTGATTGTTTTGTCCATGCTTTTCAACATTTGCACAAACACTGCCAAATGTTTGGAACAAACGTTTTCTGGGCAAAGATTCTGTTTTACTGCAGGTATTTTCCACGTGGAGTTTCAGATTACTTCGGAGCTCAAGGGTGCTGAGAGTGTTACTCGTAGATAACTGAAGTTTTATATCATTCTTATATTTTTCCATTTCTCCTGTATAGACTCACTCAAAGCTCATATTTAGGACAGATATTTGTGTTTCTCTTTTTTTTTTTTTGTAAAGATTTTATTTTTTTATTTATTTGACAGACAGAGATCACAAGCAGGCAGAGAGGCAGGCAGAGAGAGGGGAGGGAGCAGGCTCCCCGCCACGCAGAGAGCCCGATGTGGGGCTTGATCCCAGGACCCTGGGATCATGACCCGAGCTGAAGACAGAGGCTTTAACCCACTGAGCCACCCAGGCGTCCCGATATTTGTGTTTCTTTTGCCTAGGTCAAGTTAGACTTGACCTAGGACCCAGGTCTTGGACCCAGCCAGGCTTTTGCTTACAAGTGTTACGGATAAAAGCACAGCCTGGGGTGGCTGCTTCATTGGTGTGGGGTCTGAAAGTGGCCCGTGAAGCTCTGCGTCCCACCTCTGCAGAGCATACCCCCCTCTGGCCCTCAGCTTCACCTGCTCTGAGTTTGAGAAGGGGCAGACGGCTTGCTGTGGACACCAGCACTGGCTTCAGCCAAGAGTTTGAGGCGTCAGTGGGTGAACTCAGCCTGTGCTTTCACACTGAGACTTCCCTTCTGGCCGGTGTCCTTAATTAGCCATAGTTACAGCTTGTGTGTCATCATCTTGTCCCACATAGGGTTTGTCCCCGCTGTCATCCTCAGCTACACCTTTGTTTGACTCAGCCCCCGTATTAATACTTCACCCTTTCAGCAGTATGACAACAGCAAGGAGTGAGTTACTCTGTCACACAGTAGCCATGGAGCTCTGGAGCCCCCAGTGGGAAAGCAGACAGAAGCTTACTGTGCGTGTATGGCCACGTGTAGCCCATCGAACGGGTTGTGGACACTTCACAGGCAGGAACGTCCATGCCCCTGGAAAGAGCCCTATGCTGTGAGCCACCACCTGAGTGCTGTGAGGAAGTCAGGGGCCGATCCCACAGGGAGGGCGTGTTTGCTCAGGTTTCTCAGGCTGTGTGGGAACTTGCTTGGGGGCAGGATGTGTTGATTCATGAAAGAGAGTTCATCCAGGGAAAAGCGCATGGCCCTGTGAAGGGGGAGAATCCCAGGACCCTGGGATCATGACCTGAGCCAAAGGCAGAGGCTTTAACCCACTGAGCCACCCAGGCACCCCTTGTTGTTATTTAATTAGATTTTTAACCAATAGAGTTCTGGGGCCCTTCACAGTGAGGATTTGCCTTGTAAGGACACTAACTGCAGACTCTCAATTGCTGGGCTGTGTTGGAAATGTGGTTTGGGCCCTGGGGGTTGTTCACAGTTCCCCCTGAGACTGTTGGAAGGCAGTGATCCTCTTCCCCAAAAATGCTTTCAGCTCTTCTAGGTTAAAAAACAAACAAACAAAAAACAACTCTGGTCTCGCTTTTCAGAAAACATTCCATTAATATGGAATAGATTTTTTAGGAATAGTCTTGGTCTCTGGGAAAGTTGGTTTGGGAGTGGCACACTCTGCCAAGGATTAACCGGAACATTTCAAGGATGCATCGCAATTGTAGTATGAACTTGAAAAGGAGTGGTTTACTGGGATATGAAAGTAGATTCTGCATGGAAGGAAAAGCCAAGCGAGGGTACACTGAGTCACGAACAGACACATGAGTTTAGACTGCCCCTACCATTGGTTAGAGTGGCTGCCCCAGGACTCTGGGAAATCAGTCTTAGAAAGACCAGGTTGAGAGGACTCTTTTTTTTTTTTTTTTTTTTTTTTTAAATAAAGATTTATTTATTTATTTATTTATTTGACAGACAGAGATCACAAGTAGGCAGAGAGGCAGACAGAGAGAGGGGGAAGCAGGCTCCCCACTGAGCAGAGAGCCCGATGCGGGGCTTGATCCCAGGACCCTGAAATCATGACCTGAGCCGAAGGCAGAGGCTCAAGCCACTGAGCCACCCAGATGCCCCTCGAGAGGACTTTTGGCCACAATTTCAAAGGCACTTGCTCCTCTGTGCACCCCTGTTCCTTACAAACGTACACCCTTAGCCCTATCTTAACACCTCATTGGCCCTGTTTTCTAGCATGATCTAGCAACTTCATACCTTTTCTGGATTTAGGTGGGGTATTAAAACTGGTTGAGAGCAAGGTGCCGGTTATTAAACAGTGGGGAGGAGGCAAACCAAAAATGTGTTCCCAGGGGAAGGTAACAGTGATTTGACCTTTGGAACTCTGTGTAGACAGCTTTGGAGAGCTGATTGTCTTCTTATCTCCGTATCCTGTCAGCTGTGCACATGTTCGGTGGGCATCAGGTACTCAGTGGCTACTGTGTGCCAGGTCCTCCAGGAGTCCCTGGGACTAGAGGAAGGGACGGTGTCTGTTTCCTCCCGAAAACCCTTGACCCATCTTCTTTACCATCCCAAATGAACAGGGGTTTTTGTTTGGTTTGGGTTTTAAGATTTATTTATTTTAGGGAGAGCTCCAGCAACTGGGGAGGGAGAGGCAGAGGGGGAGAGAATCCTGAAGCAGACTCCGTGCTCAGGAGTCTCCATGCTCAGGGTCCATACGGAGTGTGACTCTGGTCGATTCCAGGACCCTGAGACCATGACCTGAGCTGAAACCCAGAGTTGGCTGCCTAACCAACTGAGCCACCCAGCTGCCCCTCAAGTGAGCATGTTTTAATGGAAGATGGGTCTCTCGTTTCCTCCGTAGGGCAGTCGATGCAAGCTGTTTGACTCTTCGTCCACGTGTAGCTCCATCACCCGGTCAGTGTTAAAAAGACCAGACCGATTTCAAGAGGAGCACCTGCCCGCAAATACAAAGCGGAGAAAGAACATGACTGGGACCGGTCCCGAGGAGACAGCCAGTCCAGAGAAGCCCCAGGAGGTTGGTCTGGCAGGTGCCTCTTCGTTCAAGGAGCATGATACTGTATTTTTCAATTCTGAAGTTTCTGTTTGGTTCCTTTTCTTTGCCAAGACTTACTGTTTTCCATGTGTTTCAAGCATGTTGGCTCAAAAGCAATTGGCTATTGAAGCATTTTTAGGATGGCTGCTTTGAAATCCTCGCCACATAATTCTAGCATCCGAGTCGCCGTGGTGGGTTCGGTAGATTGTCTTTTCCTATTCAAGTTGAGATCCTCCTGGTTTTTGCTATGGCAAGTGATCTTTCTATCCTATCCTGTGTAGTTAGGGTATTATAAGACTCAGGTCTCTGTCAATGTTCTGTTTTAGGCCTGTTATACTGCGGGGATGATAGGGGTGAAAGTTCAGGTTCCCCCAACACAGCCTCCCTTGACACACTGAATGGGGGAAAGCCTCATTATTGTTGGGCAGGAGTTGGGGTTCAGGGTCCCCACAGGGGCTCTGCTGACACCGTTCCAGTGGAATGGAGACTGGGCACTTCATCACAGCTGGACAAGGGCTGAACAAGTTAGCTCCCTGCTTGCTGACCGGGCCTGTTGTCGGGCCATCAGTTTTCCCTTGGAGTTGCCTACAGTGGTGGTATTGTCCAGTTTTCTCTCTTGATAGGCGGCCCTTCTTCTCCCTTTGGCTAGGGAGAACAGACTTTCCTTATGGTTTCTTACTACTTTGAGTTTGCTACATCACTGTCTCCTGGTCTGTTTGGATCTACAAATTACCTGCTATTTTAAGTTTGTTTCACAACAGTGTAGTGTTTTTCAGTATTTTCTAAGTGTTCTGGTTCCATTGTTTCCTTTTAATTCAGACCTATCATGGCCTAATAAAAGTTGATTTTTTTTTTTTTTTTTTAAGATTTTATTTATTTATTTATTTATTTAACAGAGAGAGCGAGATCACAATAGGCAGAGAGGCAGGCAGGGATGGCGGGGAAGCAGGCTCCCTGCTGAGCAGAGAGCCCGATGCAGGGCTCCATCCCAGGACCCTGAGATTGTGACCCAAGCCAAAGGCAGTTGCTTAACCCACTGAGCCATCCAGGTGCCCCTAAAAGTTTAATTTTTATAAAAGTTTACCTATGCTCCAAACAATATGTATCTTCTTTGATGTCAAGTTCAGCATATCGAATTCTCTAACGTCTCAGTTTGCTCGTAGTTTGTTATGGTTTGTTTTCCTGTTACTTTGGAACTTTCTCTATTAATAATATATCATGAACTTTCTATGGGTGGGAACACCTATAGGTCTGGGATTGAGCCCCACATCAGGTTCTCTGCTCAGCAGGGAGTTTGCTCTTCCCTCTCCTGCCTCTCCCCCCCCCCCCAGCTTGTGCTCTCTCTCTTACTCTCAAATAAATACATAAAAATCTTTAAAAAAAAAAAAAATCAGCTAGATGACACCATTAAAAATACCTAGGCCTGCTGTCTCCTATTTTATAATTGGCTTTGGTTACCTAATACTTGATGAGCATTTTACTTTTTTTTTTTTTTTAAGATTTATTTATTTATTTGACAGAGATTTTATTTATTTATTTATTTATTTATTTATTTATTTTAAAGATTTTATTTATTTATTTGACAGGGAGAGATCACAAGTAGATAGAGAGGCAGGCAGAGAGAGAGAGAAAGGGAAGCAGGCTCCCTGCTGAGCAGAGAGCCCAATGTGGGACTCGATCCCAGGACCCTGAGATCACGACCTGAGCTGAAGGCAGCGGCTTAACCCACTGAGCCACCCAGGCGCCCAGATTTTATTTATTTATTCATTTATTTATTTTTTTTTAATTTCAGCGAGAGAGGGAATACAAGCAGGGAGATTGGGAGAGAAAGAAGCAGGCTTCCCGCCAATCAGGGAGCCTGATTCGGGGCTCGATCCTATGGCCCAGGGATGATGACCCAAGCCTAAGGCAGGTGCTTAACAATGGAACCACCCAGGCACCTTGCATTTTACTTTTTCTTATTAAAAGTGGAATTCTAGGGGTACCTTGGTGGCTCAGTTGGTTAAGCGCCTGACTCTTAATGTCAGCCCAGGTCGTGATCTCAGAGTCGTGAGGTAAAGCCCCCATGTTGGGCTCTGCAGTGCGCATGGTACCTGCTTAAGAGTCTCTCTCCCTCTCCTTCTGTACCACCCCCTCAAAAAAAGAAACGGAATTCTAGACTAAAGGGCAGGAACATTTATGATTCTTTGCATTTTATACATGCCAACAAATTGCCTTCCAGAAGGCTTCTAGTTTCTATGTCTGTCAATACTCTTGCTATACTAGGGATTTATCTTTTTTATTTTCTTTTTTAAAGATTTTTTTTTTTTTTTAAGATTTTATTTATTTATTTGACAGAGAGAGAGAGATCACAAGTAGGCAGAGAGGCAGGCAGAGAGAGAGGAGGAAGCAGGCTCCCCGCGGAGCAGAGAGCCCGATGCGGGGCTCGATCCCAGGACCCTGAGATCATGACCTGAGCGGAAGGCAGCGGCTTAATCCACTGAGCCACCCAGGCGCCCCTCTTTTTTATTTTCTTAATATCATTTCTAAGTTAGTTAGTTAGTTATTTTTAAGAGAGAAAGGGTAGGGGACAGAGGGAGAGGAAGAGATAATCTTAGGCAGGCTCCAGCAAGGAGCCTGACGTGGGGGCTGGGTCTCACGACCCTGAGATTATGATCTGAGCTGAAATCAGGTCAGACACTTAACGGATGAAGCCACCCAGATGCCCCAGTGTCGTTTGTAATTGTTCCCTAAATGCGTTTCCAGTTTATTTGTTCAAATCTGGGTTGATAAAAGGTCTGTGCATTGCAGTTGGTGCTAGGTTCTTATTATTTGGGCCCCTGTGCTCCATCTTTTTGTTTCTTTCTTGAGATTTATTGGTTGAAGAACTCAGGCCAGTTGTCCTGGAGAAGTTCCCAGTCCTATGGGATATTCTGACTTTGTCTTCTATCCTCTGGATGGCCCGTACACCTAAACTCTGGGAAGGGTTAATCGGATTGTGGTTCCATTTCTTTGGCATTTCCTGGGTCATTTGTTTACTTTGATCAGGCGGCCCGCTACTGGGCAGCCATTGGTGATTATTGCCTAGGTTTCATTTAACAAAAGTTTCAGAAACTGGTCCTGCAGTTCTGTCATTTTTCCTTTATTGGCAGAATGTTCCCACAAAAAGAAACTTCTTTTTTTGTTTAAAGATTTTGTTTATTTATTTATCTGACAGATCACAAGTAGGCAGAGAGGCAGGCAGAGAGAGAGAGGAGGAAGCAGGCTCCCTGCTCCCTGCTGAGCAGAGAGCCTGATGCGGGACTTGATCCCAGGACTGACCTGAGCTGAAGGCGGAGGCTTTAACCCACTGAGCCACCCAGGCACCACCCACAAAGAGAAACTTCGGCGCATCAAACTCTTTGGTCACCCTTGGGAAAGACAAAATGAATGCTGGATCTCTTTGAAGTGAACATCCCCCATAAACACCCAATTATGACCAAGCAAGAGCCCTGGCAGCTGCCCTCCTCTGCTTCCCCTCAGTAACACTGAGCTCTGTTGCTGAGGTCAAGTTTTGCCTGTGTTCGAACCTTCTATCCTTGGGGTCCTACTGTATGCGTTAATATCTGGATTTTCTTGTTCAGCATTGTTTTTGTGAGAGTCGTTGTATATCCACGGTTGGGTCTCCTCCCCCTACCCCGCCTTTTTTTTTTTATTGCTGTGTAGTATTGAAAAATGACATATCTTCCCACTCTGGCTTGCCTTTTCTCTTAATACTGTTCTTTTGATGAACAGAATTTCTTGATTTTTAAATGTATTTCAGTTAATCAGTCTTATCTCTGTTTAGTGCTTTTTGTGTCCTGCTTAAGAAATCCTTACTTCCCCATGACTAGCCCTTTTCACATGGCCTGACTAGTCTGGTAACTTCTTTGCTACTATCAGAAGGCATTCCAGGTTTATCTTGTACATTTCTTGTCCCAACCTGGAGTCAATCGCTTCTTTAAAAAGGCCTCTTTCTTTTATTTTCTTTTTTCCTTTTTTTTTTTTTTTTTTTTTTAAGATTTTATTTTTAAGTAATCTCTACACTCTACATGGGGCTCCAACTTACAACACTGAGATCAAGAGTCACACCTCCACTGACTGACCAGCCAGGCACCCTCAAACCCTGGTTTCTTTTAGTGGAAAATAGTATTTAGACCACAGTATCCTTTAGGAACGCTCATTGTACCTCTATAGAGTTTCTCGGTTGGAGAGAACTAAAAAATACTTATTTAGACTTAGCCTTAATTTTAATTCTCCTTTTTTAAAAAAAGTAGGGAGGGGTGCCTGGGTGGTTCAGTTAAGTGGCTGCCTTCCTTCCAGATCATGATCCCAGGGCTCTGGGATCAAGCCCCACACGGGGCTCTGTGCGGTGGGGAACCTGCTTCTCCCTCTCCCTCTGCCTGCTATTTCTCCAGATTGTGTGCACATGCCCTCTCTCTCTCAAATAAATCTTTTTAAAATTTTTAAAAATTTATAAAGGGAAGAAAAAAACTTAGTTTCAGAACATTTGAGTTAGACACTGAAATAATAGACCTAGTCAGTGACCCACATTCTCTTTTTCATTCTAGATTCAGTCAAAAGAGGAAAATATTTTATTTGCTAAATATAGACATTTACATGTCACTCTCCTGGTGACATGTTCTAGGTGAATGTTTTCAAAAGTCCTATTCGGAACCCTGGGCTCATTTTCCACCTTTGATTTGTTACAGCTTCTACATCAGTCTTTATCCTTGGCATCTTCCCCAAAGGGCACCATTGAGAACATTTTGGATAATGACCCAAGGGACCTTATAGGAGACTTCTCCAAGGTAATTCTAAACAGACGCAAGGAGCTCTGGCTATGTGATTTGGACTTTGGGGTGTTTCCTAGAATCCCCCTCAGCCTTTCTCCCTCCCTGGGGTGGCTCTTGCAGTGCCCCCAAGGGGACACAGTTTGAAGTTTTTAAAGGTAAGGAAACAGTCTCATGATCTGATGTATCTTGCTCTCTCTGGCACTGTCAACCTTACCGGTACTGATCAGACAAAGTAGGAAGCCACCAACCAGCCACCTCAACTCCAACCCAAAGGCCAGGCTCCTTGGGAACTGTGTTTCTGATTATAAAAATAGTAATGCAGTGAAGTACAAAGAAGCAAGAATAAACCCTCACTATATGACTGTGTATCAAAAGGTTATCTTAGAAAATCCCAAGTTGACACATTTCTCTGTGGTCCAGAGAAGCCTGGTCTTTGAGGGGGAAGGCCCTCAGGGAAGTGCGGAGGAAGATCTGATGGCCTGATACAGACAGATTTGCTGAGCGGAGGACTTGGCAGCCTTCGGGCTGTGGTGAAATACGAGGGTGGGACAGAGAAGGTAGCAGCTGGTTCAGCCACAAGGACGGGAAGGCTACCAGATCAATTTATTGTTAGTGTAGCTAGCATTTGTTGAAGCACTTGATACGTAACTTACTGTTATGTAACTTACTGTTACGTATTAAGCAAAAATTCCAGTATGAGACCCAGTCCCTTCCCTCAAAACACTTCTCATGTGGGCAGTAAGACTTGCTATGCCGTGAACCGTGGACTGCACGGTAGATGGAAGTGAACGTCAGGGGTAGTGTAAGCAGACTGGGAGAAATGAAGACGGGTTGTTGCAGCTAGAAGATCGGGGAAGGTACGGGTCTGGGCCATATTTCACATTTCAGCCAGGTGAGTTTTGAAGGAATAGGGACCTGGAAGGGGATTAAAAATAGGAGACAATTCTATCTGAAGGGAAGAGCAAGCAGAGACTGGGTGTGTCCTCGTTGATGGAACCTTCCATTTGAATTGAAGCTGTTAGTTATATTTGTCTTAATGACCTTACAAATGGCCGTGGGGACGGGTGAGCTCTTGATTCAGCCAATTGCCCTAATGAGTACTTGCTGATGTGCCTGTCTTTCCCCTCAAGGCCAGGCCAGGTCTCATTTTTCCCATCTCCAATGCCCAGCACCATGCTCCTGCCAATCTGGCTACTGAGATGAAGGTTCCTGACAAGGAGGGGGAAGGAAATGACCTGAGGTTTCTGTATTTACATCTGTCTGGCTTACGAGCTAGCTAACCTCGGATAGGGTGCCCAGCTTTACACATGAGAATGAGGATAATAGCCTTTTAGGTATGAGCAAACATGCGATGTCAGGATGTTGACAGCCTAGATGAGTAACCTGCCTGTACTATTAAGGTTTGTGTATAAAGCTGCCTCTTACCAGGCAGGCTAGCAGTGTAAATGTTGCATTTATAGGCCTTTTGAGATTTACTAAGTATCTTTTTTTTTTTTTTCCCCTCCAAGGGTTATCTCTTTCATACAGTTGCTGGGAAGCATCAGGATTTAAAATACATCTCTCCAGAAATTGTAAGTCGTCTTTTTGGATCCTGCCATCCATGGGGTATTTGCATCTAGTTGTTCCTGGCAGCCCAAGTTGATTCTCCTGGGCTTTCTGTCCACAGATGGCATCTGTTTTAAACGGCAAGTTTGCCAACCTCATTAAAGAATTTGTCATCATTGACTGCCGATACCCATATGAATATGAGGGAGGCCACATCAAGGTATGTTCCTGAGACTTGCTGGTGAGCCCTGCTGTTGTGGGAGGCATAGAAGGAGCCCTGACAGGATCTGTGATTTTATTTATTTATTTATTTAAGATTTTATTTATTTATTTGAGAGACAACAAGAGTGAGAGAGAGCAATAGACTCCCCGCTGAGCAGGGAGCCAGGTGCTCGCCTCAGTCCCAGGACCCTGGGATCATGACCTGAGCTGAAGGCAGACACTTAAGACTGAACCACCCAGGCGCCCCACGGATGTGATTTTTTAAAAGGTGGCAGGATGGTCAGGGTGTGTGGGTGGCTTAGTTAAGCGTCCTCCAACTCTTGATCCCAGCTCAGGTCTTGATCCTAGGATTGTGAGTTCAAGCCCTGAATAGGGCTCCACACTGGGCATGGAGCCTACTTAAAAAATAAGTAAAAAGTAAAATAAAGGGGGGGCGGTGTGTGACACCTGGCTGCTTATTAGCTCGCATCCTGGTTATGAGAATTTTTGAAGGAGGCCTTGATTCCTGGGGCACTGAAGAACGTTGCCTGGCCTGCACTGCTCACCACACTGCCACAGATGCTCGCTGTCCTAGGCCTCACACCGGCACCATCCAGGGCATTTCTAGGTGGTACCCACTGATTGCTAAGCCAGGCCTGAGCATGCCACAGCTCCTGACCAGAAGCCAGTCTCTAGGGACGTATCTCCATCTATACCAGGCTTAGTGATGCCTCTAAGTCTGTGATGGAATTAAGCCGCAGGATGGAGGGCGGGTGTTGTGACACAGTTTCCCAGGACGAAAGTGACTGGTTGTGCCAGCTTAATCTTTTAACCAATAAAATAGTGTTGAAATACACAGTAAAGGAGTACATTCAGTACGTGTTTGCCACTGTCTCAGTGGCTTTCAAAAGTCCCGAATTCACAAATACCAGTCATGTCCACCGTAGTCATAACAGAATATGAGGTACCCAATTAAAGATGACTCTCCCAGAATCCTTACTGGCAAGTGTGATGCGTACGGGTGCCAGGAGTCTCTGGTGCCTCCACAGGGTGCGGTGAACTTGCACATGGAGGAGGAGGTTGAGGACTTCTTACTCAAGAAGCCCATCGTGCCTACGGATGGCAAGCGCGTCATTGTCGTGTTCCACTGCGAGTTCTCTTCTGAGCGAGGTCCTCGCATGTGAGTGTTGCGTGCCGCTGGGCTCTGGGGCGCGGGCCCGCGGTAACTGGGGGGATGTGGCCGGGGATGGCTTGCGCTTGGGGCAGACGTCGGCACACTCAGCACCCTATCACACCTCCTGAATCATTTCCATACCCTCGCCTGCATGCATGCAAATGTTGGCTTTGTGAAAGTTCAAATTCATGTGTAGCAGATGTTTTCCCAAATTCTTATCTATTAAACAGTCATTTGATTTGATGAACAGCTTCCTTGAGTGTGGCTTTTTATAGGTTTGACCTAGCAGTTTCTGTTGCCAAGGGCTTTGGGCCTTCTCCAGCCTGGCCCTGTCTCAGATGCTAGTGTGGTCTGTGCTGGGAGAACAGGGGGACAGCTGGAGAGGGGGGTGGGGGCTGGGGCAGGGCAGGGTGCAGCTTTGACCGGGATGGGCCAAGGTAATCTTTTCATAGGCCCACAGGCCTAGATTCTTACGCAGCCTTTTCATTTTGAACCAGTTCAAAATCAGGCCACATGGGGACACCTGGGGGGTGCAGTCCGTTAAAAGTCCCAACTCTTCCTTTTGGCTCAAGTCATGGCCCCCAGCTTTGGGCTCTGTGCTCAGCAGGCAGTCTGCTTGAGATTACCTCCCTCCCTCTGCCGCCACCCCGCCCCCAACACCACACACACACTCAAATCTCCTTTTAAAAAAATTGTTTTTTAATTTATTTATTTGAGAGAGAGAGCATGTGCCGGAGAGGGGAGGAGGAGGAGGGAGAAGCAAATTCCCCGCTGAGCAGGGAGCCCCATGCAGGGCTTGATCCCAGAACCCTGAGATCATGACCTGAGTCGAAGGCAGATGCTTAACTGACTGAGCTGCCCAGATGCCCCTATATAAAAAAAAAAAAAAAAAAAAAACTTAAAACAAAACAAACAAACTTAAAACAAAACAAAAAAACGGCCCTTTGCCTGCATGTGCTTCACCTGACTTCAGCAGCGCTGCTGTTTTGCCTCGCTGGCCCACGTGCACCGGCAGCAGGAATTTGTCTCCCCACCTCCCTCCCAAGGACAGGGACTTGGCCTGCACTTGGCACAAAACTGGTCACAGGAAGAGGTAGGATTTCAGCGAGGACTCCTGTTCTTCACGAGTGGATTACTCCTTCACTCCACAGTTCCTGTGGCCTCTCGCCTGCTAGAAGGTGTTCTGGGCACTGCAGGGAACAGCAAAACATAGGAGAGCAAAAACTCTTGGCCTTCACGGAGCTTGCGTTTCTGGGTGGGCAGAAAAGACAAACGATAAAAAATAAGTCAGCTACTCAGTGTGTTAGAAGGTGCTTCGGAGACAAGTAAGATGAGAGGTGGGTGCCCCCAGCATGTTGGAGGACAGCAAGGCGGCAGGAGTGGCCGGAGTGGGGAGAGGGGGAGAGCCGCGGGGGTGGGGTACCATGCTGTGGGCCCCTGGGAGGACTTCGGCTTTGGTACCAGGGATTGGGAGCTCAGGAGCCACGGCCGGGTGAGGGCATTAGTAAGATACTCAGAATTCAGTCCAAGCAGAGGGGGGCAAGGAGGTGCCCTGAGGCAGAAGCCAGCTCAGCCTCTTTAAAAGCTGCAGGAAGAAGGCAGCCGGCTTACACAGGAAGTAAGGGAGGGACCCAGGCTGTGGATGTGCCAGGAGCAGAGACTGCAGTGGGGAGCTGGCTCAGAAGCTGTCACTCGTGTGGGCTGCCGGTGGGGGCAGGGAGGACGCTGGGCAGGGGCCAGACGGTAAGGCTGTTTAACTCAGAGAAAGGACCGTTGGGGAGAGACTGTCTCCCTCCCACCACCTGTGAACTCTTCCTAAAGATCACGGGCGGCTGGGAACGCACAGCTCAACACTGTTTGCACGAGTGACCGGGAGACTGGGAAGCTGTGTGAGGAGTGTTCGCACCGCACCGCTGCGCTTGCTGCGTGGCTCACCTCGCTTTGGCCTGCCTTCTTCGCAGGTGCCGATACGTGAGAGAGAGAGATCGGCTTGGTAATGAGTATCCCAAACTCCACTATCCCGAGCTGTATGTCCTGAAGGGCGGGTACAAGGAGTTCTTCCTGAAATGCCAGGTAAGGAGGAGTCTCTGGAGGGCGTAGTGCCCCCTTATCCAGCTTAGATGGTCCGATCTGTCTGGTGGGCATGGCTGTGGTCTCGTCTGGGGAGCTGCCCTGCACGGAGAAGGGCCCTGGAACGTACTGCCTAGTGGGCGCTGCACCCAGCCTTGCACGTGGGGGGAGCCGTGAGGCGGGGCCCCTCATCTCGCACTCTCCCATCTGCAGTCTCACTGTGAGCCCCCCAGCTACCGCCCCATGCACCACGAGGACTTCAAAGAAGACCTGAAGAAGTTCCGCACCAAGAGCCGGACCTGGGCAGGGGAGAAGAGCAAAAGGGAGATGTACAGCCGTCTGAAGAAGCTGTGAGGGTGGCCACGCCGGACAACAGCAGCCTGAGCTTCCCTCCGTGCCTCCCCCCCTTCCCTCTTTGCTGCAGAGAAACGTGAGCGAAGGGGCCAGCCGTATGCGCAATGTGCGGAGAGAGGACCGGGGCTGGTTTGCCTTACCCCTGCCTCTGCGCTCCCGGGCTGGGAGCCTCTTCTGTTTCTGTAAGACGTTCTTCTGCCTCGGGACTGGCTGCCAAGGCTGTCACTGGCCACAGCACCGTTCGGAGCACAGAGTCAGGAAGTTCTGACTTCTCACCCCCCCCCCCCCGCCCACCCCCTGCCGCTGGACAGACCACCTGGGGCCTTACGGGGCACTGTCCTCTCCGGAGGGGAGGCGTCGGAGAGTGAGAGAGAAGTCACGGAAGCAGAAATGCTGCTGGCCAGATACCAAAGACAGCCTGGGAAGGGAACGGTCTCAGTGGGATAACCCGTATCTTTAATTTATTCAACTTCATCAATCACTTTAATATTTTTTTTTAAACTCCTGGAGACTTTTATTTAACTGCTTCTTTAAGTCATAATACTGCCATTCTGGGTAGGGTTTTATCATCCCAGGGACTACCTCTGCTTTTAAAAAAAAAAAAAAAAAAGATGGGCGAGAAGAGGCAAACTTGTGTCGAGGGACAGACGTAGGAGCTCTGTCACCCCCAGGAGGCACTGTGGTACTGGGGCTGCTGCTATTTAAAGCCAAGGACTGAGGTACCAGTAGGAGTGAGCACTGGACTCAGACTTGACTACAGGACATAAGCTAAACCTCCCAGACCTACCTCGAAGGCCACTGAGATCAATGTGTGTGTTGGGGGGGTGACCCTGCTCTTGCTCACCCTGGTTCCCTGTGACACTGGCTGGTATAGGAGTCCCAGTCAGGAAAGCACTTCAGGCAGCTTCCATTGGGCCACCCCCAGGTCATCGTTGGAATGTGGTAGTGTAGGTGTCCTAGAGTAGTGGGGGGGGGCAGGGCGGGGGGGCTCTGCGGGATAGGGGAGGGGAGTGTACACTGAGTGTCTTCTGTTACTGATACTCTTGAATAGCTTTTGATTTTCTAAAAATAGTCATTGTATGAGTCAGGGAGTATCAAATCAGTGTTGGCTGGGCCACCCAAGGGTGAAGAGAGGGACTGGAAGTCCTGGGCATTAGGAGAGGGGCATGGGTGCATACAGATGACGATACCGAATGTGGTTCTCAGGAGGCAGCGTGGTGGATTTTGAAAGTAAAACTTTCTGAGTTTATCATGTTTGAATTTGAGGGACAAGGAGTGATGGATCGTCACTAGTTGCCCCCTCATCTAGCCCTGTGGAAATGGGGGTCTCAAAGGAACAGTCTCAAGTCAGCTGGGGCTGACTTGGTTGATTCTGGACAGGCCTGTTTGGTTCCTGCTCGTCCCCTCGCCACACAGGCACCAGCCTCGTCGCCATCTTTGTTCCACTGGGGTGTAGCCAACTTTTTCTTAAACACAAGAGCCAGTCTCCCCTTTTACTTCCCTTCCTCCTCCGGAGGTAGGGAGGGAAGCAGTGGTACAGAAGATGGTTTGTTGCTGTTGTTATGGGTTTGAGTTATATTTGGCTATAACACAATCTTGTTAGAAAAAAGTCAGTGGGGGAGGAGGGGAACAGGAAGAAAGAGAAAGGCCTCTTCCCCTCTCACCACAGATTGAGACGCTTCTCAATTGGTCTCTAATCTTGTTGGTAGGGATTCTGTTGGTTGGATGCCTGGAAAGGGAGGCGGGATGGCCTTCGGACTGTACCAGCTTAGCTCGCATGGGTGACCAACTGTTGCAGGCTCTGAAAATAAAAACAATCCTGAACCCATACTCTGCCTAGTTCTTGATAGATTTAAGAGAATTGTGTTTCCCTTTAAGGTTCTGGGACCCTACTTGACTAAAACCATTGGGGGGGGGGGGGGCTCTTTCCTCAAGAGGCCCAAGGGCTCCTATGTAGCATGGTCCCAGGGATGGCCGGAATGACCACCAGTTACTACCCTGACTCTAGAAACTTGGCATTCAGATTGATTTGCAAGATGAAATAGGGATATCAAAAGCTTACCCAAACCAGGCTCCTGGGTGGCTCAGTCGGTTAGGTGTCTGTCTTCAGCTCAGGTCATGATCCTGGGGTCCTGGGATCGAGCCGCACATTGGGCTCCCTGCTTGAAAGGAAGCCTGCTTCTCCCTTTCCCACTCCCCCTGCTTGTGTTCAGTCTCGCTGTCTCTCTGTCAAAAAAAATAAAATTTAAAAAAAAAAAGGCTTTAATATTTGTTTCCAGACTTTACTACTTTCCTTGAACCCATCTTACCCCAAATTATTTGAGAGGACTGTATCTTTCTAGTTCATTATGAAAACTTTATCCCAAGTATCCATTCTTATAATAAGGATTTGATTCACATGTCATGTGAGTGTATATGATCTTGACAAGAAATTGGCTTTTTTTTTAACCATGGAAAACTCCGAAAAGAATAATGAACCACTTTTCTGCCCATTAGAAAGCTTCTACAACATCTACTCAGAGCCAGTCTTCTCTTCCTCACTCCTCCCTGACTTTGCTCTTTAAATTTACTCTGAGCAAGTAACACTTCTCTGGATTATTGCAAAAGCCCACTGGCTTTTTGGCTTAGCTTGTTGTTGCCATAATCAACTTGCTAAATGTCTAATTAGGTCAGCCCATTCTCACTGGAGAGTTTAATGGCTCCTTGTTGCCTATAAAATTAAACTTGAACTCTAGCCCATGTGCTAAAACACAAAGCCAGCCTTACCCTATGTTCATCTTATGCTCCAATAACAGGCAGAGTTCTGTTTCTAGAATGTACCCTGCCCTTGGAGCCTTGCTTGGAAATTTGGTTGAGAGCTAGTTCCCTGAGAATCTTAAGACAGCTCACCAAAAAAGATTTGGGGCAACTGTTGTATGCAAACCATAATCCCTTGGTTTCAGTAAAAAAATGTTTAAGTTCAGGGTTACCCTGCTGGCTCAGTCGGTAGAGCATGTGACTCGAGCTTGGGGTTTTTGAATTCGAGCTTAATGGTCAACTGTCCAGTCCCACCCATTCCCCGCAAGGTAACTGCTACCATTGGCATTGTGATTGCTTCCTAAGCAACGAGATACAGAACTGCTTTTCATATTGTAAAACTGCATAAATGTCTCCATTTTGTGCACCTTCTTCTGCATCTCACTTCTTAAGATTTTATTTATTTGAGAGTGTGCATGCACGTGGGGAAGGGCAGAGAGGCTGGGAGAGAGAATCCCAAGCTGACTCTGCTGAGCGCCCAGCCCGATGCAAGGCTTGATCCCACGATTCTGAGATCACGACCAGAGCCCAAACCAAGAGCTGGATGCACGCAACTGACTGAGCCACCTAGACAACCCTCGCTTTGTTTTAAGATTTTATTTATTTATTTGACAGACAGAAATCACAAGCAGGCAGAGAGGCAGGCACAGAGCGAGGAGAGGCAGTCTCCCCTCCGAGCAGAGAGCCGGATGCGGGGCCCGATCCCAGGACCCCGGGACCATGACATGACCCAAAGAGAGAGGCTTTAACCCACTGAGCCACCCAGGCGCCCCCTCACTTTGGTTTCTATGACCCTGTTTCTCACACGGAACCACATAAGGCCACTTGACTCCAGAAAGAGCAAAGCATGAGCCAGCGATGACTCAAGGGCCACACCTCTCCAGCCAAGGAACCTCCAGTAAATCACTTTTCACTCCCCGGTGCCTTTCCTCACAAGTAACAAAGGGCATTTGAAGTTGATGTTGCGCTGTGGCTACCCCTGTCCCAACATTCTGTAACTCGGGTCTTTGGATGCCCCAGTACCCACTTCAGATCTACTGGGAAGAAGGGCAGCCATGGAAGAAGAGCTATTTCTTTCACATGCTCCTTCAAAAGACATTTCAGTTGTGCTAGGTAGACCCCTAGGATGAGGTGATGTGTAACAGGCAGGCTCTTCTCAAGGAGCTCACCAACTAGTGGGAGAAATAGTCCCTTCAAGACCAGGAGCGCATGGGAGTAACACTTCCGGGGAGGAGAAGCTGGGATCAAGACAGGTGTAGAGCCAATAGTGCTCAAGAAGGACAGAAGGAAGCATACCACCCAAGAGGCGAAGCCTGAGGAACTGAGTAGATCGCTGGCACTTAGAGCAAAAAATATAAGAGGAAAGGAAGTGTCTGCCTTGAGGAACTTTATAAAGCTGCCGGCCTAGATTCTTCATAAATGTTAGTGTCACACAGGGCAGAGGGGCTGAGGAACCGTTCCAGATTAAAGGAGACTCAAGAGACCCGACAACTAAATGAAATATGGGATCCTGGACCAAAACAAAAAGAAAGTGCTGTAAAGGACATTTTTGGGAAAATTCACAAAATTGCAATATGGACTGTTGACCAAGGTTGAAAGATTGCCTCAGGGTTAAAGTTCCTGATTTCGGTAAGTATCTAAGGATATCCTTATTCTCAGGAAATAACACTGCATTCAAGGTTAAGGACTTTGACAGGAGAGTGCCCGGCTGACTCAGTCAGGAGAGCACGCGACTCTTGATCTCAAGGTTCTGAGTTCAAACCACAACTTGGGTGTGGAGCGTACTTTAAAAAGGCGGGGGGGATCTGGGTGGCTCAGTCACTTAAGCACCAGACTCTTGATTTTGGCTCATGTCATGATTTCAGGGTCCTGAGATCAAACCCAGTGTCAGGCCCCTCACTGGATATAGGAGGCTGCTCAGAATTCTCCCCTCCACACCCAGGCTTGCTCTCTCTTAAAAAAAAAAAAAAAAAAAAAAAGTAAAGGACTGTGATGTAATTTACTTCCAAGTGGTTTAATAATAACAAAAAGATGTAAATGTGTGTGTGTAAGAGATACAGAGGAGAGAAAGCAAATTGGACAAGTGTGAGGGATACCTGGGTGGCTCAGTTTGTTAAGCAGCTGCCTTTGGCTCAGATCGTGGTCCCAGAGTTCTGGGATCGAGTCCTGCATCAGGCTCCTTGCTCACGGGGTAGCCTGCTTCTCTCTCTGCCTCTGCCTGTGCCTGTCCTCTCTCTCTCTCTCTCTCTCTCTCAGGTAAATAAGTAAAATCTTAAAAAAAAAAAAAAAAAAAAAGGCAGGGGGTGGGGCGGGGGCAAGTGTGGAAAATCAAAGGCTTTTTTCTTTTTGAAGTAAACTCTAGGCCCAACCGTGGGGCTGGAGCTCACAACCTGGAGATCAAGAGTTGCAAGCTCTACCCGCTGACCCAGCTAGGTGCCCCCCCAAATCAGTGACTCTTGATAAACGGTCTAAGAGAGTTCTTTGTACTGCTTTTGCAACTTCTCTGTAAGTATGAAATTATTTCAAAAGAAGTTTAAGAGGTGAGGACTTGCTGGTTCGGCTCCTGCGTGGACAGGGCGGATGTGGGCAGCCGTCTGTCCAGAAGCCTGGGTGGTCGAGGGATGAACTTGAGGAACGGTCTTGGAGAAATATCCAGGGTGGTGGCAGCAACTTGTCCCAAGCACCCAAATGGCATTGGTGTACGCGAGAGGTCCCCCGCGGGGGACGGGGGCGGAGCGGGAGGGGCGCCGAGGGCCCTAGGGAAGCAGTGAGAGGCCGAAGGGCAGGATGGCAGGGACAGGGACGGGACCGGGAAGGGAGGAGCCACGGGCCATTCCGCGGGAAGGCCCGAGAGATAAGGGAAAGCTCTGCCGGCTGGGGCTGCAACGCGCCCCACGACCTTGGTTGAACAAAGTCTGCCCACACTAGGATGGAGGCGGAGGAGCGCCTAGGAGGGACGCAGAAACAGCTTCACCACCGAGCGGGGGGATCCCGGCCTGTTCTCAGCCTCCGTGTGACTGTGACCTAGCGGGAGAGTTGGAAGTCCGGATGACCTTGATGATTCTAATCTTTTAAGACCTTGGCCACTCAGATTTGCAAGTGATCATGCCTGCAGGTCGTGTCAAGTTCGGCCTAGGGCTCCCTGCTTGCACACTCCCGGGTCAGGGAGCTCACCCTCACCAGGAGGCAGCCCCTTCCAGCGATGGCCAGGGCGGGTCAGCTCTTCCGGCAGAGGCAGATAGCCCAGTCTGAGGCCTCCACCCACGGGCATCCTTTGTTCTCACTTCGCCCGCGGGGCTTGCGGCCACGAACACGGCCATGGCCGGCCTATGCCACCAGGTGGCGATAGTGCCCCAGTTTAGCCTCCCAGACCAAGACCTTCCAGCTTCTCTTCCCCGGAACCAGTAACTGGGAGGAGCTGGGGTCTCTGCAGGAGCTCCCCACGCCACCCGGGCTTCCGGCTGTATTTAAAGGTATTTTGCCTGCCCCGAGTGTTGCAAGGGCGCTGTTCTTCCTTGTTCAGGCCGCAGTTCCCAAAGGCGTAGTACAAGCATGGGCTTCGCGTACCACAAAGCAGGAACACCGAAAGAGGAAGAAAAAGGATGGATGAGGCTGGGTTATCAGTGTATATATATTTTATAAAATTAGTCATTTATTTTTACTTCTTTCTTTCAAGTGGGCTCCACGCCCAATGTAGGTTTGAACTCAAGACCCTGAGATTGAGTCACGTGTGCTACAACTGAGCCAGCCAGATGCCCCCATCAGTGTTTGGGGTTTTTTGTTTTGTTTTTCGTTTGTTTTGTTTTAATCTCAACACCCACCATGGGGTTGGAACGTACAACCCTGAGATCAAGAGTTGCATACTCTACGGAGTTAGCCAGCCAGGTGCCTTGCCATTAGTGTATATATATATTTTTTTAACTTTTTTTTTTAAGGTTTTATTTATTTATTTGACAGACAAAACTGAGCAAGGAGCCTGATGCGGGACTCGATCCCCGGACCCTGGGATCATGACCTGAGACGAAGGCAGTTGCTTAACTAACTGAGCCACCCAGGTACCCCAGTGTACATTTTTAATAAATACAGTAAAGTGGTCCTCGTGGAAAGACACCAGATCTATGTTGGGTTTCTTTCATTCTCTTTTTTCTTTCCTTTTTTTTTTTTTTAATATTTTATTTATTTGACAGAGAGAAATCACAACTAGGTAGAGAGGCAGGCAGAGAGAGGGGAGGAAGCAGGCTCCCTGCTGAGCAGAGAGCGGGATGGAGGGCTGGATCCCAGGACCCTGAGATCATGACCTGAGCTGAAGGCAGAGGCTTTAACCCACTGAGCCACCCAGGCGCCCCTCTTTTATTTATTTATTTTTTTTAAAGATTTTTATTTATCTGAGAGAGAGTGAGAGAGATCACAGAGGGAGAGGAAGAAGCAGACTTGTCACTGAGTAGGGAGCCCAGTGTGGGGCTCGATGCCAGGACCCTGAGATCATGACCTGAGCTGAAGGCAGTCGCTTAAATGACTGAGCCACCCAAGCACCTCTTTCTTTCTTTCTTTCTTCCATCTTTCTTTCTTAAAAGATTTTACAATCTGTAAGTAATCTCTACACCCAACGTGGGGCTGGAGCTCATAACACTGAGATCAAGAGTCACACACTTCAACTACTGAGCCTGCCAGGTGCCCTTTTGTTGGGTTTATTTTGGATGACACAGGGTGGGAATCATCTCAGTCTTTTCTATGCCTAAATCCTTCCCCCTTGGATGGTCCCGAGCAATTGCTAGGCTCTAATCAAGAAATAAAGCTTACATTCCAATTCTGACTTCACTCCTAATTAGCTGTGTGGCCCTGAGTAAAACACTTAACTTCTCTGGGTCATACAGCTCTCGTCCAAATAGGATGAGCCTGGGCAACAATCCCGTCCCTCCAACCCAGGACTCCTGTGCCATCCCTGGATACATGTCCTCACACATGTCATGCTGACACCTCCGAGGAATGCCTTCTTTTTACACAGAACTACTGCTACTACTTCTTCTTCTTCTACTGTTTTCTTGAACTTTAAGCAAGCCAGCAAAAACGTTTATAATAAAAATAAAAGTATTACTACAACGAAGGGAAAGATGGTGGGTTGATAATTTTTAATTACATTCATATATTTTTTTAAACTTACATTTACATATTGGCCTATTGCGATAATGAATAATGTTAGAGTATACCAACCATTAAATAATAAATAAAAAGGGGGCGCCTGGGTGGCTCAAGTGGGTTAAAGCCTCTGCCTTCAGCTCAGGTCATGATCTCAGGGTCCTGGGATTGAGCCCTCCATCGGGCTCTCTGCTCAGCAGGGAGCCTGCTTCCTCCTCTCTCTCTTTGCCTGCCTCTCTACCTACTTGTGATCTCTGTCTGTCAAATAAATAAATAAAATCTTAAAAATAATAATAATAATAATAATAAATAAAAAGACCAACAATGAGAAAATAAATTTCCATTTTAGACCAATATGCAGGTTCAGTAAAATAGTTCAGTATAAAGTACGACTTGCACCATCAAAAACATTACCCTTTGGAAAAAAACAAACAAAAAAAAACCACATTACCCTCTGGGCACCTGAATGGCTCAGTCAGTTAAGCCTCTGACTCGATCTCAGCTCAGATCTTGATCTCCACGACCTGAATTCAAGCCCGGCACTGGGCTCCATGGTGGGAATAGATTCTCCTTTAAAAAACAAAAACAAAAAACACTTGCTGTTTGTACTCTGTTTCATGTTTTAAAATTTAAACCAATAAATACATAAATACATAAATACATAAATAAAATTTAAACCAAATAGATTTTTGTTTTTGCTTTTAACTTGTTTTCACAATCACTGTGCTATCATTGTTTATTTTGAAATGGTTGTTTAAACATAGGCATGCGTATTGTCTTAGAGGCTGGAGAGGAGAACTGTCCCTGAAGCAAATTCAAATGATACCCTAAAAGTTACGAACTTACTCTGGAAACAAACACATGGATTAAATCCGCGTGTCTGGAGGCTGTATAACTAGGAGTTTTCTGAATTAACATCCAGAACTCATTATTGTTATAAAACTGAATAATTATTGAAATCTAAACCTCAATTGATGGGTTAAATACAGATTAGACCCAACTGAAGAGAATTCACTGGAGAAGTATGTTAAGGAATTACTTAGAATGCAACAGTAAGGTATATATCGGTAGTACGTATCAAGCGAGCCTAGGGGCGCCTGGGTGGCTCAGTGGGTTAAAGACTCTGCCCTCAGCTCAGGTCATGGTCTCAGGGTCCTGGGATCAAGCCCCACATCGGGGTCTCTGCTCATCAGGGAGCCTGCTTCCCTCCACTTCTCCCCCTCTCTCTGCCTGCCTCTCTGCCTGCCTCTCTGCCTACTTGAGAGCCTAAAGAGGGGGAAAGAGAGAGAAACAGAACATAATGAGGTCGAACTTCATCAAATTTGGGTCCCAGAAGGGAAGGATAAGAGAATAGACAAAGGTGATTTTTTTTTTTTTAAGATTTTATTTATTTGACAGAAAGAGACTGAGTGAGAGAGGGAACACAAGCAGTGGGAGAGGGAGAGGGAGAAACAGGCTTCCCACTGAGCAGGGAGCCAGTTGTGGGCCTCGATCCCAGGACCCTGGGATCATGGCCTGAGCCAAAGGCAGACGCTTAACGGACTAAACCACCCAGGCGCCCCTGGAAAGGCGATTTAAAAAAAAAAAAAAAAAAGGCTGCCTGATGAAAACCTTGAATACACAAAATCAAGAAACTCATAAATCCTTAGCAGAGCAAATGAGAAATCCACAGCTGGGCACACAATGTGGGCAGAATGGCAAAGATATAGGATCTTGAGCGTGGGTCGCCTAGAAGGCCTGAGTCCTTCCACAGGGACAGCTTAATGGCCACTTACCGGCAGCAGGCAGAGACTGAAGTTTACAGAACGCTCCCCCGAAATGCAGAAAATCTCTCTCAATCAGGACAGTCCAACCAGCCGAGCCACCTTGCATGAGTGAGTGTAAAATAAAAAGAAAGACCGATAAACAAAAATAACAAGGTCCACACCAAGAGAACAGGACTGGATGAACTTCTAAAGGATATACTTCCAGGGTGCCTGGGTGGCTCAGTGGGTTAAGCCTCTACATTTGGCTCGGGTCATGGTCTCAGGGTCCTGGGATAGAGCCCCGCATCGGGCTCTCTGCTCAGTGGGGAGCCTGCTTCCCCGCTCTCTCTGCCTGCCTCTCTGACTGCTTGTGATCTCTCTCTGTCAAATAAATAAGTAAAATCTTTAAAAAAATAAAAAATAAAAATAAAGGATATACTTACAAAGCATGGGCAAGAATCCCAGAAAGAAGGTCAGTAATGCAAGAGGGCATGCCACTCTTGATCTTGGGGGTCATGAGTTCAAATCCCACGTTGGGTGTAGAGCTTACCTAATAAAAACATTTTTTTAAGAAATAATAATAATAAACAACAATAATAAAATCCTCCCAAGAATCTGCACCAACCTGTCCACTGGAGGTTATTACTCCAGAGAGGTTATTATTCCAGAGAGAAGACCGGGCAGGTTAAGGAACATAGCTCTGACGTCTTTCTATTAAGTGGTATGTTACGCATTATTGTGATCTCCGGTATTTTTTAAATATAAACAAGCAAAAAAAAAAAAGTGATTTTATTTGAAACCACAGGCCAGTGAATCGAGGATCCAGCAGCCATGTAGTGCTTGTATTCATAACAAACACCCAGATCTTGAGGTTTTCAGGAAACCAAAGGCTTCAACTTGGCTACGTAGCAAAAGCCATCATCTGCAGCCTACTTTCAGGGGCTCTTCCCCCCAATTTAAAACCAAAGTTTTCCCAAAATTTCCAAAGTCATGCATGTTCACGGTAACAAAAACTATGGAAAAGCATCTACGTCTCACTATTCTCCCCCTTCCCTTTTTCCTGGTCCCCCACCCCTCTGACGAGCTTGCCCCTGTGAACTTGGCCATGCACCTTTCTAGACCCTTTTCTATGCATCTATAAATGTATAGAGAATATAAATACACATGATACATGGGTAAGGGTGTGTGTCCCCGTATTTAGACACGTGTATTCATAGATACATATATGTACACATATATGCGTACATAAGGAAATATATGCAGACATATATCTACATTTATCTTTATTTTTCTGTGTTTGTGTATATTCCCCTTAAAATGTTTTTTTGACACAACGTCACTTCTAGAAATTTATCCTATATAAGTAGTAGCTACATGAGATCTAGATACGAGAATGTTCACCGAAGCGTCATTCATAAACATCAAAACAAGGCATATATATTATGTTGTGTATTTGTGTACATACACAGAGGAAGAAAAGGTTCTTTTTTATGTAAGTGGGATTTGCATTTTCATTGAAGCACACAGGTTAGGACAGTCATTACCTTGTCGGACAGTCATTACCTTGGAGGTGGATGCCTTCTTTCTTCTTTCTTTCTCTCTCCAAGTGATGCCTCAGCTGAAGTTCTTGTGCATACATTAAACACAAGGACTTACTTAGGATGAGTTCCTAGAAGTGATTGCCAATCACGTGGTAGAGCCTTTAACGTTTTTAAAATGTCTTTTTTAAATTTTTTATAATCTCTACACCCAACGCAGGGCTCGAACTCATGACCCCAAGGTCAAGCATTGCATGCTCTTCCGACTCAGCCTGCGAGGCGCCCTGAGCCTTCACCACTTTATTATTTTTTTAAAGATTTTATTTATTTATTTGACAGATAGCGATCACAAGTAGGCAGAGAGGCAGGCAGAGAGAGAGGGGGAAGCAGGCTCCCTGCTGAGCAGAGAGCCTGATGCCGGGCTCGATCCCAGGACCCTGGGACCATGACCCGAGCGGAAGCCTTCACCGCTTTAATCAGTGCAAAGTGTCCTTCATCATGTCAATGTCAGATCCACTTCCGCCCGCAGGGCAGGAGCAGGTGGAAGTCGCACCTAACTAAGCTCTAGGCGGCCGCCACCCTCCTCCTAAGTTGAGCGCTCCCCTCTCAAAGGTGGACTCGCGGCCATTCTCCAAACCCCACGGCCATCTAACATTTGCCGAAAGGACACTCAGAACACCACCCCATGGAATGCTTTTTAAAAACAAACAAATGATTTCTGGGGCAAGTCTGGGAAACCCTGATTTAAAGAATTTCCACCTGGTTTCTTTATGGCAGGTCTTCCCAGAATCCTTGACCTGCCAACATACATTTTAGGAGAAGATACAGTTTTTTTCCAAACTCCATGCCCAAGAAGCCTTTTCTCCGTGGAGACTCTCATGAGACTTAATTAAGTTCCTGAGGGCTGACTTTGGGGCTGCTGATTTCTATGGGGCCAGTCTCACTTGAGTCTCATCGAGTGAGATTTACCCCCATTTCCCAGATGAGAACATGCCGGCTCAGCAAGATGGGTGCGTTGTTTCTGGTTCCTGAGCTAACAACCAGCATGTTCCAAGTCCAGGGCCATTCCTGACTTTCTCCTCGTTGAAGCCACTTGCTCTGATGCACGAAGCTGAGTGTGCTTGCGGACAACACCGGACTGGTGCAGAGTGGGAAGGCGACGTTTCCAGGAGCCCTCAGTGAGGAGCTTTGGGTTGAGTGACTGGGACAAAGCTTCATACTGGATTTTGCAGGCTTCATCCTGGTGATTGCTTCTGCTGCCCAAACAGGAAAGTGAGGGCCCAGCCTCTGAGGCCCTCTTACCTCTGCCACTAGCCACCCCCGCCTCACGGTCAAGGCATGGTCTCTGGCCACAGGGAGGTGAAAGGGACACGCAGGTCAAGGGACAGGTGCAGTTCCAGGAACACCAGGGTGAGAAAGCAGCCAGGGACCTGTACCCCAGGTGTGCAGGGCCATGAGGAAAGGGGCCCACAGAAGAGGGTCTGGAGGAGAGAAACTTCCCTAAGGCCTGAGCCCCTGTCCCCTTTCTGCAACATGCTGAGCCCACCCCACCAAGGAACACAGGGCTCCTCGAATGGATGGTAGGTTATTTTCAAGGTCCTTCATAGCATTCTTTACCTATTTTTGTCTTCTTTTTCTGTTAGAAGTACTTTTACATAGGACATTTCCTTCCTCCAACACAAGGCCGCCCAGGGTGGTGGGAAGGGCCAAGGTGGGGGTTGACTGGCTCCCTGAGGACTGGGACAGACCACCCCTCTTGGCCTTCAGTTCTGTGTTTGGCCTTCACCTTCTTGAGCTCAGGGACCCCCCACCCCACCCCGGGCAACTGGGAAGTTGCTGAATTCCCATGAGACTTAATTTCCTAATTTATGCTGGAAAGTTTTGCTGTCCCCTCTTTCCCTGGTTCCTGATGGGTCCTGCATGGTTCAGAATCCGGGGAGAAGTTGGGACCCGTTGAATTCTAGGTTGAAGAGCGAGATCAGTTGTCCCCACTCCTGGGTGAAGGACATCTCTCTTATCAGTTTCAAGGACGCCATGTCTCTCCTTGGATCCAGATGGACACGTACAGGCATTTGTTCTCCCGGGTTCCAGTTCTAGATGAGTTAACACTATGATTCAGCTGCTGTCCAGTCTCAGCACTCCTGAGCCTGGGAGACACCCTGTCTCTCCCCTGCTCCGTGCCCCACGCCTACCCTGTACCTTGAGGGTGAGGGCAGCTGGGCCGGCGGGAGAGCTGCGGCTCCCTACCTGCCTGGCATTTGCCGGCACCCAAACAATTGGGCACACAGGGGGAAGAATGACAAGCCTTGGCAGCTGCTGAGCTACCCAGCGGGGCAGGGAAGGTGGCCAGGTGGGGCTGAGACAGGGTGCGGCGACAGGGAGCTCCAAGGCCTGCCCAGACACCTGGCTGGCCCAGAAGGGCTGGGTGTGTTGACAAGTGTGGGCTGACCCAATGCCAGGCTACTGAGCGCCTAGCGAGCACAGGATTCAGTGGGCAACTGAGCGAATAAGGGAGCGGGGGAAGGGAGCTTCAGATTTCTGACCTACAAGACTCGATGCTAGCAGGGCAGTTTGGGAATTCAAATGACTTGATACATACAAGGAACTCAGAACAGTCCCTATAAGGGCTCAAAAGTTCCAGGTGTGAGTATTAGGAGCCCAACACGTAAGTTACAGCAGATTCAGCGTCTGGTTCATCTCTTATCCTCTACCGAGCTGCAAAAACAGCAAACAAGGGGTGCCTGGGTGGCTCAGTGGGTTAAAACCTCTGCCTTCGGCTCAGGTCATGATCCCGGGGTCCTGGGATCGAGTCCCACATCAGGCTCTCTGCTCAGCCAGGAGCCTGCTTCCTCTCTCTCTCTCTCTCTCTCCGCCTACTGTCAAATAAATAAATAAATAATCTTAAAAAAAAAACAACAAAACAGCAGACAAGATCAAGATAGCAACCAAAATCACCTCACACCGAGACGTCATGAAACCCTGGGAGGTCAATGTCCTTATGGAGCCCATTTGGTCGAGGGGGAAGCAGGCACGGAGGGCCCGTGACTCACCACAAAGAACCAGCTGAGGCTGACATGTAGCAAGGAGGTACGGAGTGGCCCGCCCAGCAGAGGACCTGGTCCATATGCTGGCTCAGGCAGGGCTGGTTTCTTTCCCTCCTCCACCCTCTCCAGACACCCACCACCTGGGAGAAGCCTGCTGAGGCAGGTATGAGACTCTGCTTTTCACAGATGGGGAAACACGGCCCCGCAGGTGAGAAGCTGACATTCTTTCCCCACGTGGCCTCCACCAGCCTCTGTCCTCACTCCTGAGCCCAGGTCCCCTTCCCCCAGTGGGTCACTGGGCTGGGCCTCTCCTACTCCTGGAAGCCTTCCCTCCCTGACTCGCCTGACTGGGGAGGGAGCACTCTGGCCCTGGGCAGCATTGCAGAAGTGCATGGCGGTCCTCCCTTTCTGCATGACTTTGGTGAACCAGAGAGCCTGGGAATTACTTCCTGAAGGTGTTGGCCAGAGCTAGGAGACCTCCAAAAGCATTATTTACAGGACACTTCCTCCGACAGCTATCACTAAGCGTCTGTCTAGCGTCAGGTCCGTGGACCCCATCACCGAAGAGCCTCGGTCTGGGGACTGATGTTTAAGATGTTGAGGGTGGTGCTGTGGTGGCCCAGAGAGGGGACCCAGGTTTCAGATCTTAAGATCAGAAGAGAGAATTTTTTTTTTTTTAATTTTTATATAATCTCTACACTCACCGTGGGACTCAGACATGCCACCCCGAGATCAAGAGTTGCACGCTGCACTGACTGGGCCAGCCGGGCACCCCAGAGAGAATTCTTTAATCAACTCGGACTTGCTTCCTTCCATGAGAGGGGGTCCTCACCCTCAAGGGGGTGGTTTGGCTCTGCCAAGGTCCCTTCTGTCCAGCTCTCTGCTCACCCAGAGCCACTGCTGTAGAAAACCCCCTGCTATGTCTCGTCCCCCATCTGTAAAATGGGCACAGGGCGTGACAGAAAATGTTCTCAGGAAGCCATAGGGAGCAGAGTTGGCCCTCCACCTACACAGATTTATTTCTCTGCACAAATGCCAATTTCCCTTTCACATGCAAAGCTGCTCAATGTCCCAAGCCGTTTGGCCCCTGTCTGAAGGTCACAGCCAGGTCTCCTGTTCCCGTTTTGCCCCACTGGCCTTTCCTGCCTGCTTCCTGCCTCTCGTCCAGCCAGCCAACAGGTCAGCATTCCTCAGCAGCTTGCCTGCTCGAAGAATTTTCTCCCTGAATGTGCTGTGCCCTCGTACAAAATACCTTTCCCTCCCGTGCTTTGTGGGGGGACTCCTGCCAGTCCACCCCCCCCCAACACACACACACCAGCTCTCTCAGACTCCGCTGGGTAACATCAATCACCTCTCCCTCTGCTCTCTCCCGGGCTTGTCCATGCAATTATTTTGCATTTATCCTAATCCTGCCATTTCTCTCATTTTTTTCTTGTTTCTCTGGCTCTTCCCTAGGCTCAGTAGTTTTCCCCTAGAGAAACCGAGGTGGGGAGCGGGCTTATGTACTTTCCAGGGTGTCAGAGCTGGGGAATCCGGATTGTTCCCTGGAACCCACAGCTCAGGCAGGGCCCTGTTGGTTGGAATGCTCAAGGTCGGACTTGAGGACTCCCCCCAAAACTGGTGCCCCCCCAGAAACCACCCACGACCTGGGCCCTTGTTGGCAACTAAGAACCTGATGGACTCAAGCATTGTCCACTGAATATGATACCTCATTCGGTGAAGTCTCCTGGAATATGGAGATGAGTCACGGCAGGTAAATATAATAGGGCACCCCGGAAGATACTAAATGAGGGGAGGTGTCCGGGGTTCTGGGAGAGCATCAGTGGTGGAGACTGGCAGGGAGGGGTCCCGTCTTACTCATGTATTAATTGCCCTGTCCTTCTGGCAGTGGGGTGCCCTGTAAAGTCAACTGGATTTAATATCTGAAGACCTGAGTTTAAGGCTGTTGTCGCACGTTTTCGTCGGTATCTTAGGCAAATTGCCACATCCCCAGAGCCTCTGTTTCCTCATCCTCACCTTGAAGGATGTGGGAGGGTAAAACAAGGCGGTGTGTGTAAAAGAGCTCTGAAAACGGTCCAGCGCCATATAAATCCTCACTTTGTTTTTTTAATTGTCACTTCATCCTTTTCAAACTCCTCTTTCTCTTTCGTTAGGGAAGGGGGAGGGGTAGAGAGGAACTGTTTAAGCAGGTTCCATGCCCAGGGTGGGGCCCGACGCGGGGCTTGATCTCAGGACCCTCAATCTCAGGACCCTGAGATCATGACCTGAGCAGAAACCAAGAGTTGGACATTCAACCAACTGAGCTACCCAGGTGCTCCTTCACTTTCTTTCTTTCTTTTTTTTTTAATAATATATATTTTTAAAGATGTTATTTATTTATTTGAGAGAGCAAGACTGAGAGTGAGCAGGGGAGATGGGAAGAGAGAGAGGGAGAAGCAGACTTTCTGCTGAGTGGACAGCCCAACATGGGGCTCAATCCCAGACCCTGGGATCATGACGTGAGCCCAAGGCAGACGCTTAACCGACTGAGCCACCCAGGTGCCCCACTTTCTTTTTTTAGTAGAGTATTTCATAAATTCTAGCACATTATTGGCCCTTGAAAATTTCTACTGAATGGACATATGAACACACAACTAGAGGATCAGATGCGTAGCAGGCACTCGGGAAATGCTTTATTAAAAAGAAAATGTGGGGCACCTGGGTGGCTCTGCAGGTTAAGCATCTGCCTTGGGTTCATGTCATGATCTCAGGGTCCTGGGATCAAGCCCGCATCGGGCTCCCTGCTCAGTGGAAAATCTGCTTCTCCCTCTCCCTCTGCCCCTTCCCTCCGCTCTTGCTCTCTCTTATACACATTCTCTTTCTCTGTCTCAAATAAATAAATAAAATCTTTAAAAAAAAAGAAAACTCGAAGAAAAATGTCACTTTTGGCACAAAATTAAGAACTTCACATAGATTCTTTCACTTAATTTTCACAGTAACCTTGGAAGATGCCCATTTCCATTTTATAGATGAGGATACTGAGGCCCAGAGATGTTAAGTAACTTGCCTGAGGTCACACAGCTAGTAGGTGGCAAGGCTGGGATTCACAGTCCAGGCCTTTATTCTTGTCCCACTTGCTATGATCTTTTCCACAGCATAGTAAATGCCCAGGCATTTCCCAACAGTTTCCCCCAACCTTTCACTAAGTCCCCCAAGCTTTCACTCCTACATAAAAATGTAACTTTGACCATCACTTCAATGCACATCTTTAACTCCTGGCCCAGGGCCAGTGTTTGACTTGGCAGACCAGGGGAGCCAGCCAAGGATGGCAGTTCCTGAGAGACCGTTTCCCTGAAAGGGTCCTTGTTTCTAACCTCACTGATGCTGGGAGTAAAGTTTTCCCATTCTCTGAATCCCTCAGATGAGGGGTCTCTACCATATGAGTTTCATGGCAGGTACCTCCCCCATCTCTTCCTGGTATCTCAGCTGTCCCTGAAGACAGGCAGGAGACAAAGCATCACCCCCACCCTAGGTAAAGGGCCTGAAGTCCCTGCTGTCACAAGCCTGCCCAGGGATGCAAACCCAGATCTTTGGACTTGGAGTTCAGAACCCTCTCTACCAAATGGCTTGGCCTAGGATTTGAGCCCAAAAACTGTCTGGACACAGGAGAGATTTCCTGGAACGGGCTCAGGGCAAAGGCCACTCAAGAGCCTTTGCTCTATTGATCTCTCCCAGGCCCCCGAGAGGGACAGATTATGTGCTCAGGGTAGTAGCCTTGGTGCTGTGTGGCACTGAGGGGCAGATGGAAGAGGTTGGAAGTGTAGCAGGAAAAAGACTTTCCTGTACAGCAGCTGGGATGTCTCTGAGACATAAGTAACAGAGGCTAAGTGCTTTAGACATGAAGTCTACCGAGTCAGGGGAGCTGAATAGCCAAAAAGATTTGGGGGGCTCTGGGATAGAAGACCAGTGTTTGGGGCCTCAGTTTGCCCCGACCGCCGTGCATACAGGATGCTACTTTTGGACCAGAATTTTGGATCTCATCCCCAGGGGACATCCCAGGCCTAGGGATGCTCAGGAGGGATGAGAGGGCCCAGGACTTTCAAGAGATATAGGTCAATCCTGTTTTAATTCTCTTCCCTGCCAGAGGCTTGGAGCGTTTTAATTTAACTGAAAGGCAGAAATCCTTTAATCGCCAGATCTCAGTTGTGGCATAATTTTTGGGGTATGAGGGAGGGGGAGGGCAATGTCAGTGGGTAATGGAGGCTTCAGGGGGGAAGGGCCTGGGGAGGGGTCCGAGTCTGATCTCAGCTGCTTAGCTTCTGGTGGAAGAGGCTAGATTCTCCCATTAGCCCTTTGGAATCAATCCCTTGCTTCGTGCCTCCAATGGCATTGGCTGCAGACACGCTGAGGAGTGGGGAAGAGTCTGGGGGAATCATCGTTTACCTTTAAAAACAGCATTTGAGGGGCGCCTGGGTGGCTCAGTGGATTAAGCCGCTGCCTTCCGCTCAGGTCATGATCTCAGGGTCCTGGGATCGAGCCCCGCATCGGGCTCTCTGCTCCGCGGGGAGCCTGCTTCCTCCTCTCTCTCTGCCTGCCTCTCTGCCTACTTGTGATCTCTCTCTCTGTCAAATAAATAAATAAAATCTTTAAAAAAAATAAAAAATAAAAAAAAATAAAAACAGCATTTGAAAACACATGTCCAGGGGCACTAGGGTGGCTCAGTGGGTTGAGCATCTGCCTTCGGCTTAGATCATGATCCCAGGATCCTGGGATGGAGACAAGTGTGGGGCTCTGTGCTCATCAAGGAGTCGACTCGTCCCTCTCCTCAGCCCCTCCCCTCCCGCTGTGCGTTCTCGCTCTTTCTCAAATAAATAAATCTTTTAAAAAATTAAAAATTAAAAAAATTTTAAAATTAAAAAAAAATTAAAAAATTTTAAAAAAAAAGAAAGAAAACGCATATCCACTGGAGGGCATGCACACGAATGTTCACAGCTGCGTCAGTCACAAGACAGCAAAACAACTCCGGCATCCATCACTGATGAGTGGGTAAACCACCTGTGAGACCCCCCCACGAAGGAACTCTACTCGGCGGTAGAAGGGGTTGATTTCCTGACACACGCACGGACCTCCAAAACGTGCGGCTGACTGCAAGACCCAAATGCAAAAGACCACATATGTGTGAGTCCATGTATGTGATATTTCTAGAAAAGGCAAAACTTAGAGACGGAGAGCCGACCAGTGGTGGCTTAGAGCTTGGGGTGGGCTTGGGGACTGACCACAGATGGGCCCGAGGGAACGTTCTGGGGGTGGTGAGAATGTTCTAAAACTGGATTGTGGAGATGGTTGCACAATTCTGTAAATTTACGGACACTCATCAAATGCTGCACTTAGAATGGGTGAGAGTTATGGTGTGTCAGTTCTATGTCATCAAATACCTGAAGTCCTTTGCTTCTCCCAGGTTCATCCCAGAGGTTCCCTGCTTGCCAGGCTGGGAGTAGAGGGCACAGTCCCTCCACCTCCTCCTCACAGAGGAGAGGAGAGCTGTGCAGACTTTGTCTAACGCGGTGATTCTCAAAGTGTGGCCTCTGGGCCACCCACAGCAGCAGCCCCCCCCCCCGGGGGGGTGGTTGTTAGAAATGCACATCTTGGGTGCCTGGGTGGCTCAGTTGGTTAGGCGATTGTGTTTGGCTCAGGTCATTGTTCCTGGAGTCCCGGGATCGAGTCCCACATAGGGCTCCAAGCTCCATGGGGAGTCTGCTTCTCCCTCTGACCTTCTCCCCTCTCAGGCTCTCTCTCACTCTCTCTCTCTCAAATAAATAAATAAAATCTTAAAAAAAAATGCACATCTCGGACCTGGGCCCAGAACTGCTTAATCAGATGCTCTCTGGTGGTGAAGGCCAGCAATTAGAGCTTGAACAAGCCTCCAGGGTGGTGATGACCAGGGTCTGATGCAAGGGAAGCGGACAGCAGGTGGGTCTCTATGTTGAGTGCTCCCTGTACACAGTTCCCTGACAAGCCCTGAGTCATTCCATCCTCACAGCATCCCGGTGATGTCCGTGTTATTATCAACCGTGCCCCATTTTGTGCACAAAGAAACAAAGGTTCAGACGGGCTGAGAGACTTGTCCGAGAATAAGGGGGCAGAGCTGGGATGATCTAACACTCAAGTCTCTGACCTGAAACATGGCTGCTCCGTCTCCCCCACTGACCTTGTGAACGTGACCAAGATTCCCAGTGTCCAAAGGCCCAGAGAGGGGACAGAGACTTACAATAAATACAGCCCCCTCAGGTTCTATCTTGGAACAGAGCGTGGGTACAAAGAAATAAACAATAACCCTAGCACTCTCCATGCCCAGTATTTTTTCCTCAAGGCTGAAGCAGCCGGCTTTGTTTAACATTAGATTGTTTACTCCCAGGGGACTAGAGGGTGGGGAAATTCAGAACAAGCTGCTTGGACAGAAGCCCAGGAGGTCCTAGCTCTCAGGTCCTTGGGAGCCCGGAATGTGAAGGACGGAGGACACACAGGGAGTAGAACTCAGAGATCCTGGTCAGAAAGGAGGACAGCCGCTAGGGCCTGGGGAGGGCGGGTCTCTGCTTTCCAGATGCGCGAATGACGTAATGTCTGCCTGTCCTGCAAACTCCAGACCTGCTCCGAGTGGCCTTCTTTGGCCTGCTTCTCAGGGACTAGGCTGTGTCCTGGAGCCGCTCAGGAAACTGAGGTGGACCAGCCCAGCCTCCCTGCTAAAACCCAGAGGAGCCAGAAGCCTGACTCGATGCTTTACGTGTTAGAGGAGGGGCGTGTCCCTTTGTCACCTCTTTTGGTCATTCAGCGTGGGTGGCTGCTGTCCATTCGCCTTGCCTGGCCCTCCCACACAAAATTCACAACCCTAGCTTTTCCCACCACGGTCACCATTGACCGTCAGCCTTGATCCAACAAGGGGTTTTCTAGCCCAACTATTCAAACAGGCCAAGAGGGGAAGGGACTTAGCCTGAGTAAGGACGGAGCCAATACCAGCCTGCAGAACTGGCCATGGAGCTATTTCGTAATGAAAATCCCTCTCATTTGTGTATTTTCATCGTTGACCAAGTACTTTCATGTGGTATCTCTGTGACTGTCTCACAGACCCTGTGAGATGGAGGGTGTACACCTGCTTGGTTGATAGATGAGCCGTTTGGGGTTCATGGAATTGGACCGACTTGCTCCAGATCCCCTGCTGGTAAGTGACAAAGCCATGCTTATGCCAGATGCTCGGGCCCCAAATTATTTGCTCCTCACTTCCTTCTTGATGAATGAGCAAGAATCGCACAGCCCCCCACCCCCAACCCCCACCCCGCCCAGGGCCCAGGGGCCCAGGGAGGAGTCAGAGGAATCATATTAAACACAACCCCCCCCATGGGGCGCCTGGGTGGCTCAGTGGATTAAGCCGCTGCCTTCGGCTCGGGTCATGATCTCAGGGTCGTGGGATCGAGCCCCGCATCGGGCTCTCTGCTCCGCGGGGAGCCTGCTTCCCTCTCACTCTCTCTGTCTGCCTCTCTGCCTACTTGTGATCTCTCTCTCTGTCAAATAAATAAATAAAATCTTTAAAAAAAAAATAAAAAAAAAAAATAAACACAACCCCCTCAGGATCTATCTTGGAACAAAGTGTGAGCATTTGTCTTGCTTGTTGGCTGAACAAACGTGAGCAGGATCCTCTAACGTGAGCAGGTCGGGCGGGGAAGGGGGTTGCTGGCTGACTCAGTAGCTGAAGCATGCGACTCTTGATCTCTGGGTCATGAATTCAAGCCCTATGTCGGGTGTACAGCTTACTTAAAAAAAATAATAATAGGGGCCCCTGGGTGGCTCGGTAGGTTAAAGCCTCTGCCTTCGGCTCAGGTCATGATCCCAGGCTCCTGGGATTGAGCCCCGCATCGGGCTCTCTGCTCAGCAGGGAGCCTATTTCCCCCCACCCTCTCTGCCTGCCTCTCTGCCTACTTGTGATCTCTCTGTCAAATAAATAAATAAATAATAATAGTAGGGGCACCTGGGTGGCTCAGTCGTTAAGCATCTGCCTTCTACTCAGGTCATGATCCCAGGATCCTGGGATTGAGCCCTGAATCGGGCTCCCTGCTTAGCTGGGAAGCTTGCTTCTCTCTCTCCCACTCCCTCTGCTTGTGTTCCCTCTCTCATTGCCTCTCTCTCTCTCTCTCTGTGTCAGATAAATAAATAAAATCTTTTAAAAAATAATAAAATAGGGGCGCCTGGGTGGTTCAGTGGATTAAGCCGCTGCCTTCGGCTCAGGTCATGATCTCAGGGTCCTGGGATCGAGCCCCGCATTGGGCTCTCTGCTCTGCAGGGAGCCTGCTTCCTCCTTTCTCTCTGCCTGCCTCTCTGCCTACTTGTGATCTCTCTCTCTGTCAAATAAATAAATAAAATCTTTTAAAAAAATAATAAAATAAAATAATAAAAATAAATAAATAAATAGAGCAGGTGGGTCCCCAGCTTGAGCAAGTGACCTGGGCAAGAGCTGCTTCTGACGGCTGAGAATGGGGCTGGTCGCCGTGACCTGCGTCCTGGGTCCACCTGCAGCCTGGAAACGAACAGCCTTTGGCTCCTGCCTGTTGTGTTCTTTCCATCAGGCTTTTTTGCATTTTGCATGTTGTGGATGACAAAACCCACAAGCTGTCTTGATCGACCTACTCTCCCCTCCAGCTGAGCTCAAACACGATGATGATGAGGAGGACCCTTGCTTCCATTTGCCAAGGGCGTACTGCCACCTTTCACACATCGTCTAGGGGCATTGCAGATCATAAAAAAGGAGCCAGGGCTAGAGCCCAGATACAAGGTGACTTTGGAAGGGAGAACATCATCCTTCTGTCCGGTGCTTTTAAGGAAGGGTGTGGAGCACACCCGTGGGTCTCAGGTCTGGGACGGGCGGGTGCAGAAGCTGGTAAGACGCCTGTGGGATCACAGCCAACTTCTCTGGGGGCAGGGGCTTCCCTCCTCACATAGGCAGTTAACTACGCCTCCAGGCAGCGTTTTTCTCCCCTGGGTGCCCTGGAGAGCGAAGTCAGGCTGCCATGACCCTTTCTGCAGGCTGGATCCTGGACCCGAGTGCCAACTGCCCGGGGTTCCCCACTGACATCAGTGCTGATCTCTGGCTGGGTTCTGGGGAGCTGTGTGCCAGGAGAAATGCCAGGAGGTGGCTTTCACCCAACCAGCTTGAGCAGGGCAGGGAGTGGCTTGTCATGATTAAAGAGTCAGATGTGGTGTCAGACTGCCTGGGTTTGCCTCCTCTGATTTAACTGCCCCTTATTTGGAATGAAGTTAATTTTAATTAATTATTAATTTTATTGAGTAAATTGGATGCGTAACATTGTGTAAGTTGAAGGTGCGCAGTGTATTATTTTAATACATTTATACGTCATAACACAATTGCTCATTGTAGATGGAGGCAAAGGGGCCCACAGCAACCTCCCAGGTGAATGCAAACAGACTCATTAAGTGACCCACCTCGAAAGAACCCTACCGGACCCATTACAAACAAGCAGTTTCTGAGATTACCAAAAAAGGGGAAAATTCCATAAGTCCCCATATTCCATCACTCTGCGCTTTAACTGTGGCCCCTCCCCACTGCCTCGTGGCAGGCAGCCTCTCTCCTGCTGTCCTACACACGCGCGTCTCATCCTGCCCTTGTGGCGGATTCAGTAACTTCTGTCTCTTTTGTTCTGCCCTGGGTGCATTCTTTCACCGCCCATGCTGCTGGCCTCCACCCAGCTGGGGCACCTCACGTTTGGTGGCCCTGCCCATCCAATCAGAACACCCCACGCCCTTGTCATGATATTTATCACATTACATGATTAGAATACAATATCGTTGTCCGTATTCATTGTATGGTGCTTATCTGCCCCGTATGATGGACCTCCCAGGCCAAGAGAGAGTGTGGACCAAAACCTATACTATCTAGAGAACACACAGTCCACCCACTCCTGCCCAAGGAAGAGATGGAGTCAGGGCCCAAGACTTCAGGAAGACAAAAGCCATAGTCACAGCCATGAAGAAGACCCATGTGAGCGCTTTCATTATAGAGAGAAACTGAGGCAAGTGACTGAAGAAGGATTCGGAATGTCAACGCTGACGCATCAAGGAAAGCTCAAGTTAGGCTGGAGGCTCAGAAGCCAAAGTCCCATTGATGGGTGGCTCAGTTGGCTAAACGCCTGCCTTTGGCTTGCGTCGCGATCCTGGGGTCCTGGGGTCCTGGGGTCCTGGGATCGAGCCCCACGAGCTCCACGTCTGGCTCCTTGCTCAGCAGAGAGTCTGCTTCTCTCTCTGCCTGCTACTCCCCTGGCTTGTGCTTTCTCTCTCTGACAAATAAGTAAAATCTTAAAAACAAAACCATTCAGGGGCGCCTGGGCGGCTCAGTAGGTTAAGCCTAAGTAGGTCATGATCTCAGGGTCCTGGGATCGAGTCCCACATCGGGCTGTCTGCTTGGTGGGGAGCCTGCTTCCCCTCTCTCTCTGTCTGCCTCTCTGCCTACTTGTGATCTCTCTTCTCTGTCAAATAAATAAGTAAAAATCTTACCAAAAAACAAAACCATTAATTTTGATAAAAAGTGTTAAATACATTTTGATGTAATTGAGTGGGGGCAGTGGGGTGGAGTTGGGGGATTAGCCATTAAAGTCCTTAAAAAGAAATGCAAGTCTGACACGAGTTAACAACGTGGATGAACCTTGAAGACAATATGCTGAGTGAAATAAGCCAGGCACAAAAGGACAAATACTGCTTGATTCTACTTACACGAGGTATCTGGAGTAGTCAAATTCATACAGACAGAAAGTAGAACAGTGATTACCAGGAGCTGGGGGGCAGGGGAGGGGCAGGGAGGAATGCGGAGCTCTTGTTCAATGGATACAGACTTTCAATATAGGATAATGAAGAAGTTCTAGAGATGAGTCGAATGGAACGGTGGTGCTGGCTGCACGGAACTGTGAATGTACTTCATGTCATTGAGCTGTATACACTTATAGAAGATTAAAATGATAAATTTTATGTTAGGTATATTTTTAAATTTTAATTTATTTATTATTTAAGGGGAGAGCATGTGCTGGGGGTGAGGGGCAAAGGGAGAGGGAGAAAGAAACTCAAGTAGAGGCACCTGAGTGGCTCAGTGGGTTAAAGCCTCTGCCTTTGGCTCAGGTCATGATCCCAGGGTCCTGGGAAGGGGCCCCGCATCAGGATCTCTACTCAGCTGGGAGCCTGCTTCCCTTCCTCTCTCTCTGCCTGTCTCTCTGCCTACCTAGGATCTCTGTCTGTCAGATAAATAAATAAAATATTTGTTTATTTATTTTTATTTTTTTTAAATAAATAAAATCTTTAAAAAAAAAAAAAAAGAAAAGAAACTCAGGTAGACCCTGCACTGAGCCTGAGGGCGGAGCCTGACGGGGGTTCGATCTCACAACCCTGAGATCAAGACCTGAGCGAAAGCAAGAGTCCAACGCCAAACTCACTACACCAGAGCTTAATGCTTGAAACCAAACTCTACCAAGAACCCTCGGGAAAATAAGCTATTACTTCATCAGGTAAGTCTGGCAAGTAGAATGCTGCTCTATACTTGTCTGAAATCCTACCTCTTATGAGATTTTGCACAGTGATATTACGATTTATAATAAATACATATATGGTCTCCATCCCCACTCCTGGCATAGAGCTCTTAAGATGCTGGAATTTGGGGTGTCTGGATGGCTCAGTGGGTTAAGCCTCTGCCTTCAGTTTAGGTCATGATCTCAGGGTCCTGGAATGGAGCCCCGAATCAGGCTCTCTGCTCAGCAGGGAGCATGCTTCCCCCCACCCACCCCACCCTGCTTGCTGCTCTGCCTGTTTGTGATCTCTCTCTCTTTCTGTCAAAAAAATAAATAAAATCTTTAAAAAAAAAAAAAAGACTCTGGAATTTCCTAACAGATAAGAACTGTAAGGTATCTTGGTATTCACAACAAACCATGGTCAACCACACCTGAGTTTATGTTAATGAAGTGCCTTGGGGAAGCACATAAGAATGGGGGCTGGGGGGGCGCCTGGGTGGCTCAGTGGGTTAAAGCCTCTGTCTTCGGCTCAGGTCATGATCCCAGGACTCTGGGATCGAGCCCCGCTTCGGGTTCTCTGCTCAGTGGGGAGCCTGCTTCCTCCTCTCTTTCTGCCTGCTTCTCTGTGATCTCTGTCTGTCAAATAAGTAAATAAAATATTAAAAAAAAAAAAAAAAGAATGGGGGCTGGGTGCCCGGAAAACTAACCAGGCGATTAGAAGGCTGGACCGTTGAGTCCCACCCCCTGACATCAGAAATGAGGAGAGGGGTGAGAGGTTGACTCAATGGCCAGTGGCCCGTGATTTAATCCGTTGTGCCTCTGTCATGAAGCTTCCATAAAGACCCAATAAAAGGATGGGGTTTGAAGAGCTTCCAGGTTGTTGAACATGTGGAGATGCTGGGAGAGTGGTACCCCCAGAGAGAGCCTAGAAGCTCTGAGCCCCTTTCCATATACCCTGTATATCTCTTCCCTCCACCTGTTCCTGAGTTAGATCCTTTTATAACAAACCGGTAATCTAGGAAGTAAAATGTTTCTCAGAGTTCCATGAGCCGCATTAGCAAATTAATTGAACCCAAGGGAGAGATATTTGGAACCTCCAATCTACAGCTAGTCAGTCAGAAGAGCAGATTACAATCTGCACTTGCGAACGGTGTCTGAAGGTGAACAGAATTGTAGGACACCCAGTTGGTGTCTGAGAATGGCTTGATAGTGTGGGGAGAAAGCACACTGGAATTGGTGGCAGAGTCAGAAGGCTGAGAACACAGGATGAGGTCTATTGGTTGATATGCTTTGATTGATTTACTTAGCATGTGTGTATTGTGGATCTCTAGTAAGGAGCACCAAGGTTGATGTAAGCTGCTTGGGTCTAAGGACCCAGAAAAAAAATTTTATCCTTTTGTGCCTGGGGTCCCTCTGGACCAGCCAAAAGGGTCGTTCTCACAGGCTTCTCACAGGATGGAAATCAAACTTGAGCCAAGAGGAAGTGAGAGGAGAGTTAATTGAAGACGTAGAGAGAGAGTCTCCATACAGACAGAGCACCTGGGAGACTTGGGAAGTAAAGTGAGCCCTGTCTTCGCTTGGGTTTGGGGTTTCTTGTTGTTTTTAAGTTTGTTTTTATAGTAATCTCTACACCCAACTTGGGTCTCAAATTCACAACCCCGAGATCAAGAGTTGCATGCTTGGGGTGCCTGGCTGGTTCAGTTGATAGAATATGAGATCTTGATCTTGGGTTGTAAGTTCGAGCCCCACCACAATGGGTGTACAGATTCTTTAAAAATAAAATCTTCGGGGCGCCTGGGTGGCTCAGTGGGTTAAAGCCTCTGCGTTCGGCTCAGGTCATGATCCCAGGGTTCTGGGATCGAGCCCCACATCGGGCTCTCTGCTCAGTGGGGAGCCTGCTTCCTCCTCTCTCTCTCTGCCTGCCTCCCTGCCTACTTGTAATCTCTGTCTGTCAAATAAATAAATATTTAAAAAAAATAAAATAAAATCTTAGGTAAAAAAAGAGCCATATGCACTTCTGGCTGAGCCAGCCAGGCGCCCCAGGCTTGGGGTTTTTATTGAAGACAGTGTTTGGTGCACAGGTCTTCGCACTAATCCAGGAACAAAGAGGAGTGTTTAGGTCCTCCCTAACCAATTTACGTCCTGGAGCCAGGGGTTTTGATGAGTCAGTGGTCTTGGCTCCTGACGACCCCTCCCATCCACTCCTTAGATGTTATCTAACGTGCTTGAAGGCTCCAAAAAAATCATTACATCCTTGACCTTTACAAGGCCGACCTATGTTATGGGCTCTATAAGGCATGTGTGTGTGGCGGGGAGTGGGGAGAGGGTAGTCCTAGCAAGAACGGAAGCAGGAAAAGGAGCCAGCACCGCAGTTTTTCATGGGGTCCCTTAGTTGCCTTGTTTCAGGCTAATCACAGGGTTACCAACGTTTTATTCGTTTTGTTTCATTAAGGTACAATTTACACACAGAAAAACACAATATGTGCACGGGAAAATTCATTTTACCTGCGTATACATCCACTTAAACACTATCTAGATCAAGAAGGTTAGCACCCCAGAAAATTCCCTCCAGCTCCTCCGCCCTAGGCAATGACCTCCCCCAGAGGTAATCCTTGTTCTAACTTCTCTCACCATAGGTTAGTTCTGCCGGTTCTGAATGCTATGTAAATGGAATCACTAACTACTGTGTTTATCAACATTTTTGTGTCCCGCTTCTTTCGCTCAATACGGTATTTGTGAGACTGACCCAGGATAGTGCGTGTACCGGTAGTAAATTATTTTTTTACAGCCGGGCAGTGTTCCCTTTATAACTAGACCACAGTTCGTGTATTATTCCTTTGTGGATTTTTAGGTTAGTTCTCGTTTTTGCTTGTCATGCATGAAGATGCTCTGAATATTTTTGTGAGGTGTTTTTTTTTTTTTCAAGTAATCTCTTCAACCAACGTGAGGCTTGAACTCACAACCCCGAGATCAAGGGTTGCATGCTTTTCTGACTGAACCAGCTGGGTGCTCCTCTGAACATTTCGTACAAATCTTTTTTTTGGACACATGCATCTATTTCTCTTAAGTGTGTGCCTAGGGGAAGAGTTGCTGGATCATAGAGGTGTTATACGGTGGATATTATTAGAATCTAATAGGGTCCAGTAGACACTTCCTGCTCTTTCTCCCAGTGGTAGGCACCTCCCTCCCCCAACTTCCTAGCATTGCGTTTGTTTTTCTCTGCTGGCCTTCAGCTACCAACGAGCCATTCACATGTTCATGTGCATAATGTACATTTCTTGCATGCTGACTACGCACATGGCACTCTGAGCCCTGGTTATGCGGCAAATACAGATATGAATAAGGCCCCACCTCAAGCAGCTAATAGGGGAGGTTATAAACACAATCACATAGAAGATATGAAGTGGCCAAACTAGAGTTGAATTAAAGCATTACAGGAGTTCGGGGCGCCTGGGTGGCTCGGTGAGTTAAAGCCTCTGCCTTTGGCTCAGGTCATGGTCCCAGGGTCCTGGGATTGAGCCCCACATGGGGCTCTCTGCTCAGCGGGGAGCCTGCTTCCTCCTCTCTCTCTCTCTGCTTCCCCCTCTGCCTACTTGTGATCTCTGTTTGTCAAATAAATAAGTAAATTTTTTAAAAAAAGATTCTCTTAAAAAAAAAAGAAAGAAAGAAAAGGAAAGCGTTACAGGAGTTCAGAGATGAGAAACGTAACATCCTGCGGGCAATCAGAAGACCTTCATGGAGGAGACAACATTTGGGTTCAGCGCTGAAGGAGAAAAGTAGATCAAGAACGTTCAGAATGTTGTTTAAGGGGTGGGCAGGGGCGAGCTTTCTGGATGGAGGGCACAGCATGGGTCAAAGCAGATCTGTGAATGTCTGGAGTGTGTGACCCCTTAAGCTTCTGAGGACAAAGCCCACGCTGGTCTAGCCAGCTCAGTGCCAACATCCCCAGTGTCCGGCCAGGCCTGGCACACAGAAGATCCTCAGTCAAAACATATTGCTTTGAAAAAAAAACCAAAAACCCAACATATTGCTTTGAACAGTGAGTGGTGGAGTTTGGCTGCCTCAGAGGGAGCTTGGAGAGAGGCAGTGGGGAGAAGGATAATGTCCTCGTTATCCACTGCTGTGCAACAAATTGCCTCCAAATTTGGTGGCTTGATTCCATAAGAAACATTTATTATCTCTCAGTTTCTGCGGATCAGGAATTCGAGCGTGGTTTGGCTAGTCGGTTCTGGCTTGCGGTCTCAAGCCCTACAAATGTGTTGCTGGTCATCTGAAGGCCTGACTGAGGCTGGGGGTCCCCCCAGTGCACGGGCTCACTGGCATGCCTGGCGGGCTGGTGCTGGCTTTGGTGAGAGAACTCGCTTCCTCCCCACAGGGGCTTCTCCACGGGGCTGCTCAGGCCTCCTAAGGATATAGTGACTGACCTCGCCTAGAATGAGCCGTCCTGGAGGAAGGAGCCAGGAGGAAACTCTAGAACCTTTTCTTTGCTTGACCTCCCAGTCAGAGACTCCCTTCTGCCACGTTGTATGCATTAGAAGCAAGTCACCAAGTCTGTCCCACAGGCAAAGGGAGGGGAATCAGGCTCTACCCGTGAAAAGGAAAAAATTGAAAAAAAAAAAAAAGAAAAGAAAAGGAAGAAAGAAAGAAAAGGAAAAAATCGCAAATGCATTTTTGGTTGTATTTTAAACAGCCATGGTGATGGTGGGAAGATTTGTCTGCTCACAACTCAGGGTTTCTCAGGGCCAAGTGGGACCCTGAGGTACCCCAGCCTCTTTGGGGGAAGCCGCAGTCCTGCCTGGTCTTATCTACTCAGCAGGCCCTGAGCCCGGTGACAGAAAGCTGAGGTAGTAAAAATGAACAACGCAGTGAAGACACAGCACCGCTGGCCACGGAGAACTCAGACGTGGCTCAGCCCCAGGCAGGAAGCACTCGCAGTCTGCTGGGAAGATAGCCCAAGGATGTGAAAGCTCTTTTCCCCCTGGAGAGTCAGGGGAAGCCTCCTGGGGGTGGCCTCTGAGCTGTGTTCTCCCAGTGCTTTTACTGAGCCTGCAGGCCTGGTTTTGGGGACCCCCACAGAAGCTTATGCACATAGGGGCCAGCCTGGAGGGATCCCCAGCGACCAGGGCAGCAGGCGCTGTCTCCGTCCCATACCTGCTGAGACCTTCTGAGGCCACTGTCTGTGTGTGCACAGCTTTTTAGATGGCTCCGGATTTTCCCCTGAGGAAACTGTGATGCCCCCTGGAGAAGAGCATGTGCAATTCTGGTCATTTCCCCCGTCAAAGGTCCTTCCCCCTCTTTCAAGTCTTCCCTGCTTCTCAGGATGGGCTGGCCCCGCAGGTGCCTCGCCATTTCTTTGCTCCTTGACTCTGTCTGGGAGAGTCTGGAAGACCCTTCCCCACCGCTCTCCTTCTCCCCTTAACAGCTGACCCTCACGGCAAGTTTCAGGATTTGCTCAGTGAATGGGAGAGTCTGGGGAACTCTGATGGTACCCGGGGGTGGGGGGTGGGGGAGGGGACCACCTCTGGGCCTTTTCCATTTGCTGCAACCCTCTCTTCCCCTCATCTTCCTGTGGGTACACCTGGACCCCGGGGCAGGCTCTTCAGGGCCTGCTGGAATCTCTCAGAACCCTGAGGGCTGAGAAAATGGCACATTTCTGTCCTGTCCTTGCAGGGCTGGTGTGAGGACCACCACACAGTCTGCTGCTGGGCAAAGAAGGGCTGTGACGATCCAGGTGAGTCACTATGCATCCCCTGTGGACTTCGGGACATGGAAGGAAGGCGTGGAGGAGAGAAGCTGGGGACCTGAGGTGGAGCAGGCCTCAGGGAGGTGGGAATGGTCAGCCTTTCACCCATTCAGCCCCTGAAGCTCAGAGACCCCAATTTTGCTAGCAGGGCTCTTCCCAGATCAGCCGGGAGCTGGAGCTGGACGCTGCAGTGACAGTGACAGGGAGGAAGGAGACAAAAAGTACCGGTAAGACAATGGGGGTGTGATCAGAAAGACATCTGCAAGTCAAAGGGAAAATGCACTTTTTGAAAACTGACTCCTTGTCACCAGACTGACCACCAGGGAGCTGGAAAATGAACGTTTGAGAGCCTGGGGGGCTGGTTGAGAGAAGACCAGGAAAGAGGCATCTTGCAGCTGGAAGGAACCATAGAGGACAAGCAGGCCAGCACCACCCAAATTTCCAGACGAGGAGTTCCAACTTCCAGTGCGTTCTCGCTGGAGGGTGAGCTGCGTCTTCTGGGCTATGGCTGAGGGTCAGAGGGCAGGTCACCGGACAGCCTACTGCTTCAAAGGGAAAAGGAAGTCTTGAGGGAGATCAAAGTTCCCAGAGAGCTGGGAATTAGGACAGACTGAATTATCTTCCTGACTCACTTAAAGACGTCTGATCTCTGGGAAGTTCACCTCTTAACCATTTTTCTGTCACAAAAATTGCCCTCCTTGTCAACTGGCTAAGGTTTCCAGTAGAAACCTTGGACCACTTACTCTGCTGTTCTCCCCACTGAGGGCTCTGTCCCTGGCCTTCCTTTACTCTGGCTGTCAGATGACAAAGTCTTACACACACACACACACACACACACACACACGCACACACACAAGCACAGATGCACGTGTACATGCCTGTCCAATTCGGTGGCTCCCCATTGTTTCCAGTGGCAAAACCAGATGCCCTTGTCTGTCTTTCAAGGCTGTCCCAGTTTGGGCACAGTCCAATGCCTTGGCCCCCTCTCCGGCCCCTCGGTCCCCGAAGCTCCTTTCCTGCCTTAAAGCTTCCCAAAGGGGCCTTGCATTTTCCCAGTGCCCTGTTTTTCCTACTGGAATACCATGGCCTCCTTCCCCTTTCTTTCCTCTGCCTTTAAAATCTTCTCTTTCAGGCTCATTTCCTAGGACTCCTCCTCTAAGAGACTACACTTGACCCCTGCTACCATCTATCCCCAGCAGAAACAGTTTCTCTATCGTACTATTTCTCAAAGTTGGACTTGTCTCCTCCCTCACCCCAACACTTTATCATGAAACAGTTCCAATGTACAGCAAAGCTGAGAGTATTTTACAGTGAACAGCCATTTCTCTAGCATCTTATTTCTACTGTTAACACTTTATCAAGCTTGTTTTTATTATGTATCTATTTGTCTTTCTATGCTGCTCTCCATCTATCACTAATCCATGTTTTTGGATACATGTCAAAATAAATTCTAGATACTAGTACACTTCTCTTGAAATACTTCTAGATGTATACTATTAATCAGAGTTCAATATTTTTTACAGTTTTTTTTTCTATTTTTTTAAAAAGATTTTAGGGGCATGTGGGTGGCTCAGTGGGTTAAGCATCTGCCTTCGGCTCAGATCATGATCTCAGGGTCCTGGGATCGAGCCCCGCATCAGGCTCTCTGCTCAGTGGGGAGTCTACTTCTCCTTCTCTCTCTGCTGCTCCCCCTGCTTGTGCTCTCTCTCTCAAATTAATAAAAAAATATTTAAAATTTTTATTTGAGAGAGAGAGGGAGAGCATGAGCGAGTGGGGGCAGGGACAGATGGAGAGAATCCCAAGCAGACTCCACACCAAGTGCAGAGCCCCAGGCAGGGCTCCATTTCGAGAGTCCCTGAGATCATGTCCTGAGCCAAAATCCAGAGTTGGACGCTCAGCCCACTGAGCCACACAGGCACCCCAATAGTCCCTTTCTATTTTGATATGAAATCTGAATACAATGAAATGCACAAATGTTAAGTGTACATTTGCTGAATTTGGACAAGTGCAATACCTGTTCAACCCAACCGGTATTAACATATAGAACATTATCATCACACAAATCGCTCTCCAGCAAACTCCTCCCTGCCTCCACCTCAGGCAACCACTCTTCTGATGGTTTTTCCTATTTTAGAGCTTCATATAAATGAAATCACATAGTGCGTACTTTTACGTAAGGCTTCTTCCACTCAGCATGGTTTTGAAATTCAGCCCCGTTACATAAAAGCAGTTGTTTGTTCCTTTTTATTGCTGAGTAGTATTCCATTGTATGGATGGACTGTAATTTTCGTTGATCTACTCATCTGTTGATAGATGTCTGGGCTGTTTCCTATTTATAGTTATTAAGAATAGAGTTGCCCAGCAAAGGAAACAGTCCATAAAACAAAGAGGCAACCCATGTAATGGGAGAAGATATTCGCAAATGACACTACAGACAAAGGGCTGATATCCAAGATCTATAAGGAACTCCTCAAACCCAACACCCCAAAACCAGATAATCATGTCCAAAAATGGGCAGAAGACATGAACAGACACTTCTCCAAAGAAGACATACAAATGGCTAACAGACACATGAAAAAATGTTCATCACCACTAGCCATCAGGGAGATTCAAATCAAAACCACATTGAGATACCACCTTACACCAGTTAGGATGGCCAAAATTAACAAGACAGTAAACAATGTGTGTTGGAGAGGATGTGGAGAAAGGGGAACCCTCTTACACTGTTGGTGGGAATTGGTGCAGCCACTTTGGAAAATGGTGTGGAGATTCCTCAAAAAATTAAAAATAGAGCTACCCTATGACCCTGCAATTGCATAACTGGGTATTTATCCCAAAGATACGAATGTACTGAAAAGAAGGGCCATCTCTACCCCAATGTTCATAGCAGCAGTGGCCACAATCACCAAACTATGGGAAGAGCTGATATGTCCTTCAACCGATGAATGGGTAAAGAAGATGTGGTCCATATTACAATGGAATATTACGCAGCCATCAGAAAGGATGAATACCCAACTTTTGTGTCAACATGGACGGGACTGGAGGAGATTATGCTGAGTGAAATAAGTCAAGCAGAGAGTAAATTATCATATGGTTTCACTTGCTTGTGGAGCATAAGGAATAACATGGAGGACATTAGGAGAAGGAAAGGAAAAGTGAATTGGGGGAACTTGGAGGGGGAGATGAAGCATGAGAGACTATGGACTCTGAGAAACAAACAGGGTTTTGGAGGGGAGAGGGGTGGGGGAATGGGTGAACTTGGTGGTGGGTATTATGGAGGGCACATGGAGCACTGGGTGTGGTGCATAAACAATGAATCTTGGAACACTGAAAAAAAAATAAAATAAAATTAAGATGTTAAAAAAAAAAAGAATAGAGTTGCCCATTGTCAGCTACCATTTAAAAAAAAAGAATATTGTTGCTATGAACATTCTGTATAGATGTATGTTTTCATTTTCTTTTTTCTTTCTTTTTAAATTATTATATTTCATTTTTAAAGATTTTATTTATTTGACACAGAGAGAAAGAGACAGTAAGAGAGGGGACACAAGCAGGGGGAGTGGGAGAGGAAGAAGCAGGCTCCCCATTGAGCAGGGAGCCGGACATGGGGCTTGATCCCAGGACCCTGGGATCATGAATGACCTGAGCTGAAGGCAGACGCTTAATGACTGAGCCACAAGGGTGCCCCCCCTTTTTAAATTTTTATCAAAGATTTTATTTATTTATGTGACAGAGAGATAGAGAGCATAAGTAGGCAGAGCGACAGGCAGAGGGAGAGGGAGAAGCAGGCTCCTCACTGAGCAGGGAGCCCAATATGGGACTCGAACCCTTGGATCATGACCTGAGCTGAAGCAGACACTTAAACAACTAAGCCATCCAGGTGCCCCTGTTTTAATTTTCTTGGCTACATACCCAGTGGTAGAATTAAATTTGTCTTTTTCTTTCTCTGGCTTGTGAGCTTTTTGAGGGCTGATTCATTTAGTCTCTAGCTCCAAGCCCAGTGCCTTGGTACATCATGGGTTCTCCGTAGACATTTGTTGAAATGAAACATAACTCAAGCATGACGTAATTTTCTCATCTTCTGTATAACATGCACCTCCCATTTAGCACACTACGGGCCCAGTAACATATGAGCATTGCTTCTTTCAATCTTCTAATGAGCCTCTGAGCTAAGAATTCTTCCACATTACAAGTTTAAGAAACAGGCCAAGAGAATCTAGGTGAGCTGTTGGAGGTCACAACATAGGTAAGGGGAAGAGACAGAATTAGAAAGTGACACTGTGGGAAGCATATTCCTTTTATACTGTTTTGCTTCTCTGAACGTCTCAGCTCCTTTAGCTGGAACCCTGGGAGGGACTGTCGCAGTTCACCCTTTGTCTACTCCCAAAGACGAGGCAAGGTAGGCTCTCTCCCTTCCCTCTATTCCCGTTAATCATGAATACATTTTCTGGTGGAACTCCAGAACTCACATCCCTTGACAGAGGCCTGCACTGCAGTTTCCAGATGGGAAGCATACAGTTTACCTCAAAATGCTGAGTGTCAGCGGGTAAATGTGGACAAACAAGTGGACTGGAGAGTCTACCCCTGTGCAACCATCGCAGTGGAGACTGGTTTAGGCAAGACTCATGAATGGTTGTGAAATCTAAGGGACAATTTTGACGAGAGGCAGGATGTCAGCGTGTTTCAAGTGTCTCTCCACAGACTGCTTATTAGTTCCAAGGGGAAAATACGGTAACAATGCACTGGAAAAATCAGAAAACACCATGACTCGTTGGTTAAAATTCACGTCACTAGTGAGGGGCAGATGGACACCCCATGCCTCCTGGTATGATGTCCTGAGAAGGACACACTCTCACTTCCGCAGTATTCTAGGCTGAATCTAACCATGAGAAAACATCAGATGCCCAAAGGAGATATAGTCTTAAAAAAAAAAAAAGGCTGAAAAAAAAAAAAAAGGCTGTATTCTTCAAAAGTGTTAATGTCATAAAACATACACACACACACACACACACGCACACACACACAGAGGCTGTGAAGATGTTTCACATTAATGGAAACTAAAGAGACATAACAGCTGAATGTGTTATTCGATCTCACTCTGGATCCTGTTCAGGAGGAGAAAAAAAAAAACCATAATTGAGTCAAGTGACAAAATTGGAATATGTATGGTAGATGAGGTCAAACTCCTGAGTCAAGTTTAAATTTTTTTTTAAGATTTTATTTATTTATTTATTTATTTGAGAGAGTGAGCAAACATGAGTCAGATGGGAGGGGCAGAGGGAGAAGCAGGCTCCCTGCTGAGCAGGGAGCCCAACAAGGTCTGGGTTGGCGGGGAGCTCAGGACTCCATCCCAGGCCCCTGGGATTGTGACCTGAGCCGAAGGCAGATGCTTAATCAACTGAGTCACCCAGACACCTCAGGGTCCGTTTAAATTTTACTGAGTTGATATCTGTATTGTAGCTATAAGATAGATTTTTATTATTAGGAACACACACTGAAGTATTTAGGGGTCAAAAGCTACCATGTATGTGATCTACACTCTAATGGCTCCAAAAATATCTGTGTTTGGTGTGTGTGCAGTACTTACAGCCACAGGACAAAGCTTTGAGAAGAGGTGAATCTTGGTAAAGGATATATGAAAGTGATAGGTACTATTTTTATCCTTGCATATTTTCAACACGTTTGAAATGATTTCCAAACAAAAGGTTTAGAAAATGCTCCCCTGCAAAGTCTCTGGAATCCTGGTCAGTGTGACTGTGCCCACAAGACCTCCATGGATGTGAGCATCTCTTTCCTAAGTAGGTTCGTCTGTCCCAAGCTGCCAAATGTGTGATCCCAAGCTAAGTGAAAAAGTGCCAAGGAGCTAAGGCAGGCGTCTTCTAAAACAGTCCCTTCATCTTTGTCCCCTGTCAGAACATCTTCCCCAGACCAGGTTCTCACCAGAGGCTTGTGAAAGCAGGCAGAGTTGCTTTCTAGCTTCTGAGGGATGATGGTGAGCTCTGAATAGGTCCGAGATCTGGGTCCTGCCTCCCTGTCTCCCACTGATCTGCTGTATAACGTCAGCCTCCTTATCAGTGAGGTGATGGGTTTGGACCAGAGCAGAGGTTGCAAGTTGGCAACTCAAGAGCCACCAGTCCACAGATGTATTTGTCCTACACGATGGTTTTTTGTTTTTGTTTTTAAGATTTTATTTATTTATTTATTTGACAGAGAGAGAGATCACAAGTAGGCAGAGAGGTAAGCAGACAGAGAGGGGGAAGCAGGCTCCCTGCCGAGCAGAGAGCCCAATGCGGGGCTCCATCCCAGGACCCTGAGATCATGACCCGAGCCAAAGGCAGAGGCTTAACCCACTGAGCCACCCAGGCGCCCCACTATGGTTTATTTTAATTAATTAATTGTTTAGATATTTTATTTGAGGAGAATTGGGGGAGGGGCAGCAGAGACCCTGACCCGGGGCTCTAACCCATGACCGCTGAGATCATGACCTTAGCTGAAACCAAGAGTCTGATGGTCAACCCACTGACCACGCAGGTGCCCCCCCAACTCTTTTAGATTATAACCAATCAGCTTTCTCACTTACAGTTTCTGCGTGGCCTTTGGACTGGAAGATCTCAAAGGACTGTCCAGTTCCCACCTTCTTTTACCATGTACCCCTCTCTTTAGGGAGTTTAGATGATGAACAAGAGGTTGGATGGAGTGAAGACTGAGGTAAAGAAGAATAACGGAACCAAAGTGAGAGCTGCCTCAAGTACATTGAGTTACAAAGGGTCAGACTGTGGTTCAAGACATCGATGTATCCAGTGGAGCCCTAGATGGGATGGGATGCTTGGAGTCAGTTGGGAAGTAACCAGAAGGTGTTATTGGGACTGAGGGATCAGGACAGAGGATGGAAGAAGGCAGGTATCTGGAGAGACTGCCAAGTGCCGGCAACTGAGGTCATTACTGTGAGTAGTCTTGGGGTCATTGCCAAGAGCAGTTGTAATTTGCAGCCAGGAAGTGGATCCTGGAGAGAACAGGGAAAGAGAAAAAATTTCAAAAATCAAGATGTAGTGGGAAGACTACGGAGCAAGGAATCAAAGGTTGTGGTTTTTAGTTCCAGATCTGCCACTTACTAATTGTGTGCTCTTGGGCGTATCACTCCACATCTCTGAATCTGTTTCCTCAACTTCAAAATACGGATGATAATGTAAGCCCTGCCTATCTTAGAGTTACAGAAAGGTTAATCTACAATGCCAGACAGCAAAGCCCTTAGCAACTAGGGAAGCACTATCCCAAAGCGAGATGAAATTTAGAAGGTGTAATTTAGTCTCAGAATTCTGGAGCTTGAAGGGCCCTTTGAGGGTCTGCAACCCTCTCATTTAACAAACCATGAGTTTGAGGCCCCAAGAAGAGAAATTACATAGCATGTTTAGGTCAGAGGTGGGCATAGTGCTCCATTAGTTTTATTTTATTTTATTTTTTTAAGATTTTATTTTTTATCTAAGAGACAGAGAGCGAGCACATGAGCAGGGGCAGGGCAGAGGGAGAAGCAGACACCCCGCTGAGCAGTGAGCCTGATGTGATGAGATGCAGGGCTCCATCCCAGGACCCTGAGATCATGACCTGAGCGGAAGGCAGCTGCTTTAGTAATTGATCCACCCAGGAGCCGAGTTCCATTAGTTTTAGAGTAGAATCCCCTTTGAGCTCCCTCTAGGGATGGGTGAATGAAACTAGCCAAAGGAAAAGGTAATAGGGACCTACTGGGGGAATTTGTGTATAGGAAATGCCCCAGAAGTGTATATTTCATCACATTCACTTGAAAGGGACAGGTCTTTGTAACTAGTCCTGTGGTTACTGGAACAAGGAAACACTTAGCAAACCTTGAAAGAAGTAGTCTTGTTCTGAAGGAAAGAAAGTCCCACATTGCATATTACGTAGCATGTACAATGGATGAAATCACTGTGAGAGTTGAAAAGACCATCTTATTCTACTTCCCTTGATAAAGATGAGGAACCTGAGGCCCAGAGAGGGCAATGGCTTGCCCAAGGGCACACAGCTTGTTCATGGCAGAGTGGGGGCTGTAATGGGGTTTCTGAACTTATAGTCCAGGGCTTTTACTGTATGTGCCAGCTCAGATTGTATATGGCAGCATGTAAGAGAGACTAATGGTGGCTTACACCAACGGAGATTTATTAACTAATGACAGCTTTAAGAGATAGGGGTTACTTTTCTCACTTTACAGGAGGTCCAGAGGGGGACAATCAGATTAGTGTAGCTGCTAAAGGATGCTAAGGACCTAGTCTCCTCCTATCTTCCTACTCCTCACCCTTAGCCCATGACTTTTGTCCTTACTGTCTTAAGATGGCCTGCATCACCTCTATACCTTGTGTCTGTATTCTATGCAGCTGAGTTTGTCTTTCCTTTTTTTTTTCTTTTTTTTTAAAGTAGGCTCCACGCTGGGCTTGAACTCCTGACCCTGAGATCAAGACCTGAGCTAAGATAAAAACTCGAACACTCAACCCACTGAGCCACTCAGGAGCCCCTGAGTTTGTTTTTTTATAAAGACTTAACTTGAAAGCTCCATCCAGTGAGGCACAAAGCCATCCCAACTGCAAGAGAGTCAGGGTAGGTAAGTATTTTAAGTGTCCAGGTACTAAAGTAGGAGGTTGCCGGGAGCTTTAGTTAGCAGCAGATGTCTGCTGCACCACTACACGACACCATTTTATTTATTTGTTTGTTTATTATTTTATTTTTTAAAGTAATCTCTACACCCAACATGGGGCTTGAACTTACAAACTTGAGATCAAGAGTCACATGCTCCTCTGACTGAGCCAGCCGGGCATCCCTAGGCTACACCATTTTATTTTATTTTATTTATCTTATTTTATTTATTTGACTGAGAAAGAGAGAACACAAGTAGGAAGAGTAGCAGAGGGAGAGGGAGAGGGAGAAGTAGGCTTCTCACTGAGCAGAGAGCCCGAATCGGGGCTTCATCCCAGGATCCTGCGATCACCACCCGAGACGCCTAACCAACTGAACCACCTAGGGGCTCCATATGTTACACCATTTTAAAGATGAAAGAAGGGGTGGGTGCAACAAGCTCCTGCCTGAAGATCGGAAAATAGGCTCAAGTCTGGGTCCTGCCACTTTCTTGTGGGTCTTTATCATGTCTCAATTACCTCACTTGAAAAAGTTTTGGGCTTAATGACCCGAAAGATCTTCTGGCTCTTAATTCTATGATCCTATTCTATTCAAATTCCAATCCATGTACTTTTACTTCCCTCTCCCCATGGAATTCTTACATAAATGTCATAAATTATGATAATAATTGGTATGTTAAAGTTGTGTATTTATCTGACAAGTGTTGGTACCAGGAAATTTCAGCTAGAAATTCCTACCTTGAGAGCATCAAGATAGCTCCGTGAATGTATTTTCTTTCCTTTTTTTTTTTTTTTAAAGATTTTATTTATTTATTTGACAGAAGGAGATCACAAGCAGGCAGAGAGGCAGGCAGAGAGAGAGGAGGAAGCAGAGAACTGGATGTAGGGCTTGATTCCAGGACCCTGGGATCATGACCTGCGCTGAAGGCAGAGGATTTAACCCACTGAGCCACCCAGGTGCCCCTGTATTTTCTTTCTTTTAAAGATTTTATTTATTTATTTGACAGAGAGAGATACAGCAAGAGAGGGAACACAAGCAGGGGGAGTGGGAGAGAGACAATCAGGCTTCCCGCTGAGTAGGGACCCCCGATGCAGGGCTCGATCCCAGGGCCCTGGGATTATGACCGGAGCCGAAGGCAGATGCTTAATGATTGAGCCACCCAGGCGCCCCCATAAATGTATTTCCTTCTAACTTTGTCAATTTTTGGGGTGACTGAGTGGCTCAGTCACTTAAGCATCCAACTCTTGATTTCGGCTCCGGTCATGACCTCGTGGTTGTGAGATTGAGCCTCACATTGGGCTCCGTGCTGTATGTTGAGTCTGCTTAGGATTCTCTTCCTTTCCCTCTGCCCCTTGCCTCTGTGTTCTTTCTCTCTCAAAAAAATAAAATAAAATAAAATTAGTCAAATTTTATAATGTTTTTCTTTTTTTAAAAAATATTTTATTTATTTATTTGACAGAGAGAGAACAAGAGAGCACAGGCAGTAGGAGTGGCAGAGGGAGAGGGAGAAGGAGGCTCCCCCACTGAGCAGGGAGCCCAGTGCAATGTGGGGCTCGATCCCAGGATCCTGGCATCATAACCTGAGCCAAAGGCAGAAACTTAACTGACTGAGTCACCCAGCACCCCTATAATGCTTATCCATAGAAGTCTTACAACTCTCTTGTTAAGGTTAATTCCTAGGTACCATATTGATTTTATTTTTTCCTATCATATTTTATAGATGATTATTGGTATATAGAAATGCTATTCCTTCTTGTATATTACCTTTATATGGAATATCCTTGCTGAACTCTTATTAATTCTAATAGTTTGTAGCTCTCCCCCAACTTCCTACGCAGAAAATCACATTAGCTACACATTGGAATAGGCAGTGTGGTATGAGGAAGGTCCTGAGAAGGGACAGTTCAAGAAACAAGGAAGGCAGATGATGCTGTGCATAGTGAGATGAAGGCAGAGGATGAGGGGAGCTGCAGAGACAGCATCATTGCACAGGGTCTTGAAAACCAAGGATTTTAATGCAATGGGAAGTCACTGAAGAAGTTTCTGTTAAAACTGGAGGGAAATCTCTATGGTAAGTCACTGGGTTCTGCTCCTGTCTATGTCCTGGTCCTTGGTCAAAATTTGGATGAATAAATATAAAGCACACTTTTCATGTATAAAAAATTCACTAGATCACCCTAAAATGCCTTATTATGAACTTGTAGAACCTCAAAAATATATCCTTAGACATGGAACTGGATGTTTGCTAAGATCCTTTCCAACTCTGTTGCTGGCATTCTATGCTTTCCACTTAGGAAGTGTTCTTACCCATTGGAGGTGGGGAAACAGAAGGGACTGTACCTTGAGAAACAATCTATTAGGGCAGATCCACGTTTACATGAATGATTCCACATATGTGGTGAGTGCTGTACCAGAGAGGCATGTAGGAGGTGTGCAGGAGGAGTGTATGAACTGGAGAGGGTGGTATGTAGGTTGTGTAACTGGGACTGAAACAGGCGGGAGGGAGGGCTTGGAGGTGGCTGTGGCAGTATGCAGAAAAGAGAAAAGGGACTGAACCAGAACAGCATCAGTGTTGGTGGAGATGTTTCTGAGGCAGAAGGAGCATCTGGAAGGCCTGAGATGGGGAGAAGGGGTGAATAATTGAGAATGATTCTCGAGTGACTATCTTGGGATACGTGATACACATAACATGGTGACTTTATTAAAGAAGGAATGGAATATTCTAACATTTTTTTAAAAGATTTTATTTATTTATTTGACAGAGAGAGATCACAAGTAGGCAGAGAGACAGGCAGAGAGAGAGGGGAAGCAGGCTCCCTGCTGAGCAGATCTGTGGGACTCGATCCCAGGACCCTGAGATCATGACCTGAGCTGAAGGCAGAGGCTTAACCCACTGAGCCACCCAGGCGCCCCAATATTCTAACAGTTTTTAATTTTCCTAGTCATCTGACTTCTAAGGAACGCAAAGCTAATTCCACTCTTGAAGCCTGGGACAGACACTGGGGCTGGTTACTCTAGGCAGCAAGGATCAGAGTAACTTTTTATTTCCCACCTGTATGTTTCCCTTACAACAGCTAGGTTCCCGTTTGGACAAAAAGCTGTGTAAGTAATGTATGAAGTAATGCTAATTCATTAGGATAGGAAGTCCATTTTATTTACTTTTTACTAAGTGACTGTCATCGTGCGGTCCTTCCTGATGTGCTGGTACTCATTCAGTGTCTGTTGGATGAAAGAATTCAAGCTTGCAATGGCAGTTCCCCTGCCTTGGAGTCTGTGTGTGAGAGAGGGGAAAATCTTTTGAGTTTGGTCCCACAACACCTGCGTTATGAATTGGTCTGTGACCTAGATCAGTCATTTCAGTTCTCTGTGACTGGCCTGAAGTTCTTTCCAGGGCTCCAAATTCATAGAACTATGCCTTTTCCACTTATCCTTCTACTCCTCATTCCTCTGTATTTGTATAGGCCATATGTACTCCTTCATAGTCATTATGAGCAGTACTCTAAATGTTAGGCACCAATCTAAGCACTTTATATATATCAACACATATGACCCACCTAACAACCCTAATAAACTAGGTGCCACTACTCTCCACTTTACAGTTGAGGAAAATGAGGAGCAGAGAGATGAAATATCTCCCGCAAGCTCACATAACTTGTAAGTAGCAGTCCCCAGATTTGTACACAGGGACTCAGGGTCCAGAGTCCAAGTTTAACTACCTCATTCTGCTACTTCCAGGTAACCCTAATAGGGACTATGACAGAGGCCAGTGACTGCATTATCTCACTTTTACTAAGGCAGCTGAAGCTGAACTTCCCCACGGTGACACACAAAGTAGCAGCGCTGACTTCCAAGCAGGGCTTTCGAGCAAGTTCAGTGTTCTTTCTAGAGCAGGTAATCAGCCAGCTTTAGGGGTTGACTACATGGCCCCAAGGCTTGGCTGCCTGAGTTAAAGCACCACTCTGATTGCTGGCTTGCGGGTCATTAGGTAAATTACCAAACTTCTGGGTTTGTTTCTCATCTGTAAAATGAGAATGGGAAATTAACACCAATTGTAGAGCATCCTTGTGACAGCGAAAGGAGTTATTAGGTGTCACACACTTAAACGAGAGTGCCTAGAATATAATAAGTACTCAGTAGGCGTGAGCCATCACTTTTCCTTCTGGACCACTGCTAGCTAGCAAACGTATAACGTGACCCAAACAGCAATTTTAAGTTTCCTAGTGGCCACATTTTAAAAGTCAAACAACAAAACAAAAAAACACCATGAAACTATTTTAAATGTGTTTTCTTTAATCAAATCGATCTAAAACGGTAATAACCAATTTTGCTATCAACTGTCCAGTTTATAATCAAAATAAAATTATGAATGAGATCTATTTTTTGGTGCTAAGTCTGGAAATCCGATGTGTACTCTACACCTACAGCACATTTCAACTTGAAACAGCCACGTCGCTTGTGGCTGGTGGCAGCGCAGCCCTGGAGGGGCCCCAACACCCGCGTCCCCGTCCCCCCACAACTCCTTCCCGCGACCAGCTGGCCCGCGCCCTAGGCCCCGCCCCGCGCCCCGCCCAGGTTACATCACAGAGCCCGCAGGCCCCGCAGGCGGGGAGACCCGGGGCCCGGCCGCGTGTACCCGGCCGCTCACTTCCTCCCCGCTCCAGGCACCCAAGTTCTGAAAGGAAGCAACGTCCACTACAAATCCCCGGCGGCGGTCGGTCTACCCGCCGGCCGCCCGGGCGCTAGCCGGCGGGAGGCGGGAGTCAGAAGCCCCCATGCGTACCTCGCCCCCAACGGCCCTCCGCTCGCGCCGCTACCACTGCGAGGTCGAGGCGGCGGGGCCGACGCCCATTGGCTTGCCTCAGGCCTCCGCCCGCCCCCTCGCCGCGTTTATTGGTCGGAGCAGCGGCGCCCGCGGGATAGGCGGTGGCGGCGCCCCTCCCTCGCGCCGGCCCTCAAGAGGGCGACGAGGAAGCGGCCGCCTCCCTGTGCCCCGCCCCACGGACTTGCTCGGTGGCTCCGGCTCCTCCCGACTTCTCCCGGCTCCTCCCGGCTCCTCCCGGCCGTCTCCCGGCTCCCTCCGGCTTCGGCTCCGGCGCAGCGGCGGCGGGTAGGTGCGGCGACAGGCGGGGCCCGATCTGAGGGGCGGCCTCCCCACTGTCCCGGGGGCTGCCCGAGCCGCGCCCCGCGGCCGCCCGGGACCCCGCAGGGCCCGCCCGAGGCTGGGAAGGGCGGTGGCCGCGGGCCTGCGGGACGCGGGGGCGGCCGGGCTGGGGGCCTGCGGGCGTGATCTTCCGAGCCTTCGAGGAGCGATCTGGGGGCGCCTCGGGGCGGACCGGGCTGAGAGGACCGGGGTTTCGGGCGTCTGGAGCGTGGGGCCGAGCGGCATGCTTTGGGCTCAGGATGGGGTTGCGCTCGCGGAACGAGGATCGGCTGGGGTCTGGGGCCCTGGGTGGGGTTCGGGGACGTAGAAAAACTTAAAGGTCCGTGAGACTTCGGGGGTCAGTTGAGGTGGGGTTGATGTGAGCTAGAAAGAGTGGCCAGTCTGGGGTTACGGGCGGGGCTGAGGGGCGGTCTGGAGAACCGGGCCCCAGCCTGGGCTCTCTGCGCTCGTCCCCTCCCGCACTGCTGGGGGACTAGCGTGTGTCTGGCTGCGGGAGGGCAAAGCCGTCGCAGCAAGGGTGGGGATGGGAGGATTGGGACTGGGACCGGGAGGGGGCAGTTGGAAACGTTACCCAGAACCGAGATTGGTGATTTAGCACTTGGACCAGGTTCTCCGCTGGTGTTGCTTGAGCTCTTTTTTGGTGAAATTACCCCGGGGGAGGGGGGACGTTGATTTTGGTTTTTTGGTTTTTTGCTTCCACCCAGGAACGTGTAAATTAAATGCTTTTGCTACTTTAGGGAGGAGGCAGTCATTACGCTTAGGTTTGTGTTTTAGCACCCAGACCCGGCGTGAAAGGTGCTTCTCGGGAATGTTAGTGTTACCCAGCTCTCTCCTGGAAACTCCCTTTCTCCTTTCCCTCCTCTGGTTCGGTTACACTATTGCTCCCCAGGGCCTCTCGATTCGCTCTCCCGGGCTGCATAGCATTGCAGTGTTTCTTGCTCTGTGTGTGAATGTGTGTGTGTGTGTGTGTGTGTGTGTCTCCCGCCCGTTTCCCTGCTGCTGCACTTTTGGCAACTGCCTCTGCTCTTTCCCAGGGATGGTTGTGGCATTGCATCAGGGGATATTTGGGCTTGTAATTTGCTCACTCAGCCCAGGAAGAGGGAGAATAGTATGCTGCAGAGATGGGAGGGGGGTACCGTCAGCTCAGCTGGGTAGGCAGAGAAATGGGTGTGGTGAGGGAATACAGCTGCTCTAGGCCTATAGGGTAACACTGCCCAGTCATCAGCTCAAAGAGATTGAAAGAGCAGCAACAACAGCTATTTTTATAAATCAGTCCTGAATCCAAGCTGAGCACATGGATTTAGAGTGAACAGTTGTCATGCTCTAACTATTACCGGCTGGGTGTTTGGTAGACAACATTGGAGTTGCTAAGAGAGAGCTGTGCAGTGCAGCAGGTATTTACTTTACTTGCAACTTTTTAATTTTGCTCCTCTCACCTCTCTGAGATTGGACCTCTCTCTTCAGGGGGTGTCTTTGCAGTGTGTTGGTTTGATGTTCTAGACTACTCCTTTTCAAGTGAGATGTTCCTGTATCAGTGGTAGTCTTCCTCTCCAGTTTGGCTTAAAAATAATAAAGTTATCACCTTGTGAGCACTTGCCATCTTCTAGGCACTAGCCGTAGGTATTTGTTTACAGATGGGGAAATTGAGACTGATGGGAATAAGGACTCACACGGATAGTTATGTGGCAGAACTGGCATCCAAGTCAAGGTCTCTCTGGATTCCCCCCGACCCCCCACTAGTTTAGATACATGAAATTTTTGGTTCATGCAAGGGTGACTCAAGCGCTTGAGAATTTATTCATGCAAAGTAATCTCACCAGAGACTGATAAACCAGATACGAGTTTATTTACACCGAAAGTATAAAATGCCATGTACACAATTGGAATTAATTATCCACTGACTAGGACACCTCGTTTGTTTCTGGGCAGCCAAATCAGTAATAAAAAGGCAATTGATTATAGAATGGGAACTAAGGACCCTGGATGTTCTTAAGGGATGTTTTAATCAAGTTACTGAATCCTAGTGAGTTGCCCTTCTTTTCCCATTGTGTGAATAAATACATTAATGGGTGACAGTGCTGGGAAGATTCTAAAAACATTTTCCCACCCTGTCTCAGTGTCGTTGTTGTTTTTTTAAGTCATCTCTTCCAATACTTACCATTTCAGCCTATTTAACCTGTGTTAAATTTCTCACATTTACAAGTAAGTTTACGTTACATATTAAAAAGTCATTTTCCATTGTTCGCTGACGATGAAGGAAGCACCTGGATTCTTATGTCCAGGTGGCTTAGCTCTATTTTTTATTTTTCTTGAGGATATGAAAACTTTTTATTAATTGCATACTCTGGTGTTCAGGGGAGAGTAGGACAGGTTTCCCAAGCTTGCTTGAAATGGATTGAGATCTGGGAAAGATACTACCTTGTGGTTTTAATTTTGGTTATAGGGTGGGGGTGTTTGTGGAAGTGAGTGTCCCCTTGTGTAAAGGGGGGGGTGTGTTTGTGTGATTTGAACCTCTCATCCCTGTCAAGATAGGTGACTTAGCTTTAGTCAGTTTGTTCTTCCTGATTTCCTATTTTGTTCTTTTTCCCAATTGATCCATCTTTGTCTCTTGAAATTTTTGCTGTTGACCCTTCATATTTAGGGCATCTTCCTCCTCCTCTTTCTCTTCCTTCTTCTCCTCCTCTTTCTTTTTTTCCCTTCTTTTTAAACTTACTGTTAACTACTGTTTTTAGATAATCTCTACCCCCAACATGGGGCTCAAACTCAGGACCCTGAGATCAAGAGTTGCATGTTCGGTCCACCAAATGAACCAGCCAGGTGCCCCCCTTTTTCTTTTTTTAAATACTAAGCATGGTTAGTTGATGTGTAGATTTTATTTTTCCTTAAAAAGCAAGAAAATCTGAGGAACATTTTGACCTAATGGAAGTCATCTGGTGGTTCATTTGATTTGGTCAATTTGAAAAGGAAACTGAGTAAATATCACTGATTTCACTTTGTTCTTCTAAATGGCACTTTTAGAACCAGGTTTCTGTAGACTTACTGCTAGGAATGTGTTGAGGACAATTATGTCAAGAAAGGGGTTAAAGCAAACTGATATATGAGGGATCATATTCACTACCTTTTTAGAGCTTGCTGGGCTAATCTCTCGACACAGACCTAATGGGAATTGTTTTGTATGTCATTAAATTTTGATTAATTTATTTTTGAGAGAGAGAGCGCGTGCAAGTGCGTGCATGGGGTGGGGGTGCAGAGGGAGAGGGAGAGAGAGTGTTTTAAGCAGACTCCTAGCTGAGTGCCAAGGGATCCAGGGCTCAGTCTCACCACCCTGAGATCACAGCCTGGGCCAAAACTAAGAGTCCGAGGCTTAACCGAGGGCACCACCCCAGCGCCCTGTATGTCATTAAATTTTTGAGCTTGAAAGTCAATCCAGTTTACTTTGGTGTTTGTTTATACAGTAGAAAAGTTAATCTTCCTTTTCTTTTTAATATATGTATATATTTTTAAGATTTTATCTATTTATTTGACAGAGAGTGACACAGTGAGAGAGGGAACACAAGCAGGAGGAGTGGGAAAGGGAGAAGCAGGTTTCCTGCTGAGCAGGGATCCTGATTCTGGGCTCAATCCCAGGACCCCAGGATCGTGACCCGAGCAGAAGGCAGACACCCAACAACTGAGCCAGCCACCCAGGTGCCCCGGTGGGGGGGGAGGGAATTAATTAATTAATTAATTGAGAGAGAGAGAGAGCATGTGCCCCTGTAGGGGTGAGGGCGGGAGGGGGAGCAAGAGAGAGAATCCCAGGTGGGACTCTGCGCAGCTCTTTCTCACGACCCTGAGATCACAACCTGAGCCGAAACCTGGAGTCTTGACACTTAAACCTACTGTACCTCCCAGGCACTTGAAAATGTTAATCTTCTCACCATAAAACCTATCTTATTGGTTTGCATGTATTTAAATTTCTTTTAAAATGTATTACTTTCGGGGCGCCTGGGTGGCTCAGTGGGTTAAAGCCTCTGCCTTCGGCTCAGGTCATGATCCCAGGGTCCTGGGATGGAGCCCTGCGTCGGGCTCTCTGCTTGGCAGGGAGCCTGCTTCCTCCTCTATCTCTGCCTGCCGCTCTGCCTACTTGTGATCTCTGTCTGTCAAATAAATAAATAAAATCTTTAAAAAAAATGTATTACTTTCCCTCTTTCTGACTTTACAATAAGGCAGTTTAAAAAATATTTTATTTTGAAATAATTTTAGATTTATAGAAGACTGTCAAGATAGTACAGAACGTTCATATAATCTTTATCTAGCTTTCCTTAAATTTAACATCTTCCGTAGTGAGACATTTATTAAAATTAAGACATCAATATTAGTTTAATATTATTTTAGCTAAAATATAGGCTCTCCTCTCATTTCCCTAGTTTTTCCCCAGTGATACCCTTTTTCTATTACAGGATCTGATCCAGGATACCACATTACATTTAGGTGTCCTGTTTCCCTAGTTTCCAACAATCTGTGACAGTTTCTGAGTCTCTCCTTGCCTTTCTCTCCTTGACACCTTTGAAAAGTAGCAGTCAGTTATTTGGGTTTTAATTGGGTTTTCTGGTATTTTGTTTTGATTCAGTCTGAAGCCTGAATTTCGGGGAGGAGTACCACAGAGATGGTATGTTCTTCTTGTCATGTCATTCTGCATTTCAGGGGATACCTGATAGCAATGTGACTTATTACTGATGTTAACTTTGATAACTTGATTAAGGTATCTGTCTGGTGTCACTGAAGTGACTATTTTTCCATTTCCTTACTTCATTTGTTAGAAGCTAGAAATGAGTCGCCAGGTCAAGCCCATTTCTGGAGGAAGGGAAGTAAGCTCTACCTCTTCAAGGGATGAGTATCAAAGAATTTGTGAACCTGTGTTAGAATCACCCACAGTAATGAATAAATATTTGGGGGAGGTTCTGTGAGGCTACCCAAAGATCTAAGTTTCATCCACGAATTTTAGCATTCATCGGTGAAATTTGGCTGCAGTGGCATTTACCGTGTAATTGTAGTGGTGATTTTCTGTTTCCCTCATTCCTTCTACATTATTTGGAATTCTTCTGAAGGGAAGATATGTACACGACCACCCCCCCCCCCCCCCGCAGTTTATTTACTTACTCATTTGTATCGGTATGGATTCGTGAATACTTTTTCTTTTGGGTTGTAATCCAGATACCATGCTTTGTTGCTCATATTCTTCTGGCTTTGGCCATTTGGTACCTAAGTTCGTTTTCTTTTTCTTTTTTTTTTAAGATTTTATTTATTTATTTGACAGAGATAGAGATCACAAGTAGTCAGAGAGGCAGGCAGAGAGAGAGGGGGGAAGCAGGCTCCCTGCAGAGCAGAGAGCCTGATGTGGGGCTCGAGCCCAGGACCCTGAGACCGTGACCTGAGCTGAAGGCAGAGGCTTTAACCCACTGAGCCACACAGGCGCCCCTGGTACTTAAGTTCTTTCTATATGTCCTCTTTTTCTTTTTTTGGTGCTGCATGATGCTCCAGTCTCATCTTGGATTTTCCCTGCCCCAGCCCCCACAAAAATCAGCCATTTTTCCAAGGAGCCCTGGGTTCTTTTATCGGAGAAAAATATTTAGAAACCCAGATCTGGTTTCTAAATGAACTGGATGTACTCACTGCTGCTGGGTTATCACTGCTTCTAGATGTCTTAGGGCAGACCTAGGAACTACATATATGTATACTGCTTACAGTATCCATATACGTACATGTATACTGACCCAGGTACACACACATGTATGTTTATTTCCGTATCTATCAGTATATAAATATGATGCGGTCGTACTGGTCTCTCTGACTCTAGTCCAGTACCACAGGTTCATTCTAGGGTTCCTCTCCTTGCTTATTTGTAACTTTTTTTCCCTGACAGAAACTTGGCTCTAGTTATTCATAATAGATTTACTTAACTGTTCAACCTCAGTGTATGTTTAAGGTAGGAAAATGGAGTTTTCATTATCACAATAAAGTCCATTTCCAAAGCAGTTTGCAGTTGTTACCTAATTTAAATTATACTCCTATAATATTGGTATTTTAAATGACTGTTTTTCAGCCTCAGTGGAGAGGTGATGTCATTTGCCCTTGGCCAAACAGGAAGTGAGTGACTGCAGCTGGAATGGATGAGCTGTTCTCACTCCCAGGGCTAGCTTGATCCCAAGCAAAGCCATCTCTCTCAAGTATCTTGACTAATAAGTCAGCCTTTGTCCCTTGTTGGTGGGATTGCTCCTTTTAATTAAAGAAGTTTCTGGTTTTTAGAGTTTTGTTTTGTTTTTTTAAACTTTGACAGCGTTGACAGCAGGAGTCATTTCTTTTCTGGAATTTTTTTGTCCCATGTAAGTTTTTTCCAGACTAAACAGTTTTTTCCCCCAGCCACCTCTTAGGAAATGTGCTTTCTAAACCTTTTACTATGTTGGGCATCTCTTGTGGACATGCTACAGTTTGTCATTCTGTCAGATGTGGTCTGATCCAGATATTGTATTAGGCCCTGGAAAGGAAGTGATTAAGGAATTCAGAATGACCCCTTTCCACTTAGTTTCTACCCCTTCTGCTTTGAAATAATTTTTTTCTTTCTTTCCATATCCACTTTTCAGTGTTGGTTTATACTTGTCTGGTAGTAAAAGCTCCCTTCTAGGTATTTTTCCTTAGAGTTGCTGTTAACCCACGTCTTTATTCTTGATTGGTTGATTTTCTGATTCTATGTGTTGGACTTGTTTATGCTCCTGTTTTCTTTCTGTAAGTCCAGTTTCTGTCCATTGTTCCAAAGGAGGCTTTTTGAATCCTGATTCTATTATCACGTGCCTTGGTACCCTTCCTGTGTCTATAATTTAGATATGTTCTTCCTCTATTTTGACGAGTTCATTAAGAAAACATTCGCCAAGAGAGTGCCAAGATCAGATCTTATATGTAATTAGAGATAAATTAGAGGTAAAACTTAATACTTTATTTTCTCCTTACTTCTGACTTTTATTACCTTAGTATTTCCAAAGATTTTGGCTCTGGTTTTCTGCTATAGTTTATGTACAAAATTATAATTAAATATTTTATATCATTTTTAAAAAAAGATTGTTTTAATCTCTATGCCCAACATGGGACCTGAACTCACCACCCCAAGATCAAGAATCGCATGCTCTCAGGCACCTGCATTGCTCAGTCATTTAAGCATTGGATTCTTGATTTCAGCTCAGGTCATGATCTCAGGGTGCTGAGAATGATCCCAGCATTGGGCTGAGCTCATCAGGGAGTCTGCTTGAGATTCTCTCCCTCTCCTTCTGCCCCTTTCCCTGCATTTAGAGAGCTCATGCACCCTCTCTCTCAAATAAATAAATAAAATCTTGAAAAAGTCACATGCTCTACTGACTGAGCCAGCCAGGTGCCCCTAAAATATTTTACATCTTGAACTCTGAAGGCACAGCTAGTTTTTTGTTTTTGTTTTTTTTTTTTTTTAAGATTTGTTAATTTATAGAATGAAAAATTTAGGAGAGATTGTGGATAGTGGTGATTGGTAATAGAAGTTAGAGACCCTTGGGGCACCTGGGTGGCTCAGTGGGTTAAGCCTCTGCCTTCGGCTAAGGTCGTAGTCTCAGGGTTCTTGGATCGAGCCCCGAATCGGACTCTCTGCTCGGCAGGGAGCCTGCTTCCTCCTTCTCTCTACCTGCCTCTCTGCCTACTTGTGATCTCTCTCTGTCAAATAAATAAATAAATTCTTTAAAAAAAAAAAAAAAGAAGTTAGAGACCCTTAAGAAAAATGTTGCTTCCTAAAGTAACTGCTCTCTAAGCTCTTTTTTTGTTAAACTGCCTGAGATTGTTCTTTTTTTTTTTTTTTTTTAAGACTGTCTGAAATTCTTGATCAGATGTTCATTTGGGTTAATCCATGTTCTGTGTGAGGAATAGAAGTACACTGGGAAGATTCAAGAGAGCCCTTACTCCTCTTCTTATAGGTAGATCATATTTTCCTTGGAATAGTTTGTACTGGGGTATGAATGTTTCTTTGGGTGACAGGTGATTTCTCTGTTACCAAATGTATATTCAGTTAACACTGGTATAAAAATGCCATTGTAGTGGAATTCATTGTAGCATAATGTCACAGAAAATGGCGCAGAGGGAAAGTGGAGTATTGTTAAGAATATTTTACCTAGGGGCGCCTGGGTGGCTCAGTTGGGTAAACGACTGCCTTTGACTCAGGTCATGATCCCGGAGTCCTGGGACTGAGTCCCATATCGGCCTCCCAGCTCCATGGGGAGTCTGCTTCTCCCTCTGACCTTCTCCCCTCTCCTGCTCGCTCGCTCTCTTTCTCTCTCAAATAAATAAATAAATAAATAATCTTTTTTTAAACAAAAGAATATTTTACCTATTATAAAATGTTTCCTAAGGTCCAAAAAAGTTCAAGCATCTTACTTCTTTTTTTTTTTTTAAAGATTTTATTTATTTATTTGACAGAGAGAGAGAGATCACAAGTGGATAGAGAGGCAGACAGAGAGAGAGGAGGAAGCAGGCTCGCTGCGGAGCAGAGAACCTGATGCGGGGCTCGATCCCAAGACCCTGAGATCATGACCTGAGCCGAAGGCAGCGGCTTAATCCACTGAGCCACCCAGGCGCCCCAAGCATCTTACTTCTATGTGTCCTCTGTACACTTACCTCTAATTACCCTTTGTTACTGGAACTCAGAATGGTGTGTGTTGGAATAGGAACCTTAATTTGATTTTATATGTTCTCTAGGGAAATGTGTTCTGTCCTTATTCAAGAATAGTTCTTTGATGAACATAGGAGTACTTAAGATGCATTTGGCTATGTTGGTTGTTAATTTTGTGTTCACATTATTTCGTGTGTAAACTTAAGTTCATTCATTTTCATTTTCCTCCTTATCACTAAATCACAGAGAGACAAGGGATGCAAAACATTGGCTGTCAAAGGGCAGGATCTGACCTGTTATTTTTTTACTATTCTTTCTTTCTTTAGTAGACATGAAGAAATGCTTTTTAAAAGCATCCTGTTCTTCAGAAAGAGGAGGTGTAGCAAACTGATATTATTAAAATGACTTCTTGAAGAATGGATTCTCAGTGTAGAAGATTGGCTGTGGCAAAAGTAGTAGTGGTGAATAATTCATGTAAATTCTGGGGTCTTTGAAAATTTCTGTATCTGCTATTAAAAATTTAGTGTCGTCAGCAGTCAAGATAGCTAGTTGGCTAGGCCAGATTAGAAATGTCTGAAAGTAGCCATAAGCTGCATGGCTATGTGGTTGAGGAAACCAAGAGTATGTAATTGCTCCTATAATCCGTTTCTTAGCACTAGTAGCAAAATAGAGCGGTATAAGATATACCTGTATTATTAAGTCTGTCCTACTTAGTTCAGCTCTAAGATGTGATCTGGTAGTGTCCTTCTATAACTTCGCCTATTTAAAGGGAAACCTTTAGGTCATTACTGAAGTCCCTATTTCTCAAACATCCCGCAGTTGCATTGCCCTATCAATTGTGAGTTTGATTTCATAATAGTAATTTTTGTATACCTCCTGTTTTTTGTAGGAAACTTTACTAAAATGAAAAATTTCACAGGGTGCCTGGGTGGCACAGTCAGTTAAGCAGCTGCCTTCAACTCAGGTCATGATCCAGGGTCCTGGGATCAAGCTCTGCATCGGGCTCCCTGCTCAGCAGAGAGCCTGCTTCCCCCTCTTCCTCTGTCTGCTGCTCTGCCTACTTGTGCTCTCTATCCCTCTGTCAAATAAATAAATGAAATCTTAAAAAAAATGTAAAATTTCAGATCCTTCACAGAAGTTGAGATTAGTTTAATGAAATGAACCCCAAGTACTCAACACTTCTCTTCATTTTTTTATTTTTATTTTTTGAGAGAGAATATGCACGTGTGTGTGGTAGGGAGAGGAGAGGGGCAGAGGGAGAGAGAATCTTAAGTAGGCTCTGTAGGCACTGTAGAGCCCAATGCAGGTCTTGATCTCACAGCCTTGAGGTCATGATCTGACCTGAAGTCAGGAATCAGATGTATAACTGACTGAGCCATCCAGGCACCCCAAGAACACTTGTCTTTAATAATTATCAATCCGTGACCAATTTTTTTTTTTTTTTTAGAGGATTGTTTTAGGCAAGGTCACTTTCCCTTAGTGGGAAGATCAGGGGGTCTTTTTATTTTTATTTTCATTTTTTAAGATTTTGTTTATTTAGGGGCACCTAGGTGGCTCAGTGGGTTAAAGCCTCTGCCTTCAGCTCAGGTCAAGATCCCAGGGTCCTGGTAATGAGCCTCATATAGGGCTCTCTGCTCAGCAGGGAGCCTGCTTCCTTCCTCTTTGCCTGCCTCTCTACCTACTTGTGATTTCTGTCAAATAAATAAATAAAATCTTAAAAAAAAGATTCTATTTATTTGTTGTCAGAGCACACAAACGGGGGAGCAGCAGGCAGAGGGTGAAGCAGGTTCCCCACTGAGCAGAGAGCCCAAAGCGGGACTTGATCTCAGGATCCTGGGATCATGACCCAAGCCAAAGACAAATGCTTAACTGACTTAGCCACCCAGACATCCTGCCATGACCAGTTTTGATTCATCTGTATCCTCTCTTATTCCTCAACCATTCTATACTGGGTTTTGAAGAAGATCCAAGACACCATATCATCTGTAAATATCGTGGGATGTGTCTTAAAAGATAGTACTTCTGTTTTAAGTATAATCACAATCACTGGAGAACCTTTAAATATAAAAGTAGCCAGTTAATATCAAAAGTTTTCTGTTTTGGGGATTTTTTTATAGCTGTCAATTCAAATAGGGTGCAAACAAGGTTGTCATTTGGTAGATAGGTCTCTTCAATCTCCTTTTATTTATTTTTAAAGATTTTATTTATTTATTTGACAGAGAGAGATCACAAGTAGGCAGAGAGGCAGGCAGAGAGAGAGGGGGAAGCAGGCTCCCCGCTGAGCAGAGAGCCCAATGCAGGGCTCGATCCCAGGACCCTGAGATCATGACCTGAGCCAAAGGCAGAGGCTTTAACCCACTGAGCCACTCAGGCGCCCCTGTTTTTTCAATTTTTAAAGATTTTATTCATTTGCAAGAGAGAGAGCATAAATGGAGTGAGGGAGAGAGAGACAAGCAGACTCCTTTCTGAGCAGGGAGCCTGATGTGGGGCTTGGTCCCAGGACCCTGAGATTATGACCTGAGCCAAAGGCACACACTTAACCCACTGAGCCACCCAGGTGCCTCTCTTTAGTCTCCTTTAAGTATCTTCATATGTTTTTCTCTTTGTAATTTTTATATTGAAAAAACTGAGTCATTTGTCATGTAGAACTTTTAATATGCTGAATTTTACTACTTGCATGTTGGTGATGGTATTTAACGTTTTTCAGTTGCCCATGTATTTCTTGTAAACTTTAAATCTCCAAGAGGTCTGATTTGTTCCAGCAGGATGCCTGCCTTATTCTTAATTTCCATTCTAAGAAAAATCATTAAATGTGTTGGAGTTCATAAGAGAATGTCATTTAAGCTTGTGAGTAATACGATATGGACCTGCATTATAGTACTGATGTCAATATATTACTTAATTTTGGAGGTGCCTGGATGGTTTAGTCGGTTAGGCATCTGCCTTCAGCTGGCGTTGTGATCCCAGAGTACCAGGATCAAGACCCATGTCTGGCTTCCTGCTTAGTGGAGAGCCTGCTTCTCCCTCTGCCCCTCACCCTGCTTGTTGATCTCTCTCTCAAATAAATAAATAATTAAAAATATATATTACAGCATTTTGGTTCTGAAGGAGACTGTGTTCTACCAGTTTCAGGTTTTTCTTGACAAGATAAGGATGAAGAACATTGCTGAACCCTCCTGTTTAGCAGTTTGTGTTACTCAGATTGAGGGCTGGGGGGAGCAGGTGAACTAGTTCAGCTCATCAGAGAATGCTGATCTGTATAGAAGCGATCCCTGGACATACTAAAAGTCTGAAAAAAGCGATAGTGAACATGAAATTAGAAGTTTTTCATGTGTTTTCTTAAAGACCACACATTGTTCTTTTTCTAAATGATCTTTTATTGTTACTTGTTCTATGAGGAAAACGGGAAATTTGGAAAATACAGAAAAATATCAAGGCAAAAGTAATCATTTGAACACTGTCTCCCAGAGGTAACCACTTTAACAACTGGGCATATTGCCTTACAGTCTTTTTTTCTAGGTGTACACATTTTTTACTTAGATATTTCTGCTAATAAATAATTATCTCTGTTACTTTTTAAAAACTTAAGGTCATGTGATTTCCTGTGTTAGTAAAAGCTATTTACCCTTTTTTAAAAAGATTTACTTATTTTTGAGCAAGAGCAAGAGAGCAAGCACACTCCAGTGAGCAAGTGCTTGGGGAGGGGCAGAGAGAGGGAGATAGAATCCCAAGTAGACTCCCCGCTTCGCGCAGAGTCCAGTGCAGGTCTAGATCTCAGAACCCTGAGATCACGACCTGAGCTAAAATCAAGAGTTGGAGGCTGGGTGCCTGGGTGGTTCAGCGGGTTAAGCCTCTGCCTTTGGCTCAGGTCATGATCTCAGGGTCCTGGGATGGAGTCCCGCGTCCCGCTCTCTGCTCTGCAGGGAGCCTGCTTCCTCCTCTCTCTCTCTCTCTGTCTGCCTCTCTGCCTACTTGTGATCTCTCTGTCAAATAAATACATAAAAATCTTTAAAAAAAAGTTACAAAAAAAAAGTTGGAGGCTTAACCGACTGGGCCACCTAGCTGCCTTAAAAGCTGTTTAATCTTTAATGACTGCATAATGTTGCATCATATGGATGGGGTTTGATTTACTTAGTTTTCCTTTGTTATTTCATATAGACTTTTTTTTCATCTTGGGTTATTTTTATACATAAGGATCTTGTTTATATTTCAGGTATTATGATAGATTATTTTTTTTTAAGATTTTATTTATTTATTTGACATACAGAGATCACAAGTAGGCAGAGAGGCAGGCAGAGAGAGAGGAAGGGAAACAGGCTCCCTGCTGAGCAGAGAGCCTGATGTGGGGCTCGATCCCAGGACCCTGGCATCATGACCTGAGCCAAAGGCAGAGGCTTTAACCCACTGAGCCACCCAGGCGCCCCTGATAGATTCTTTTTTAAAAAGCAGATGTATTGAGATATACTTTACACAACATAAAATTCACACTTTCATAGGTTTTTAGTATATTTACTAAGTCATCACATTATCACTGCTACCTGATTTAAAAAAAAAAGATTTATTTATTTATTTTGGGGCAAAGGGGGAGAGGGAGAGGGAGAAACTCAAGCAGACTCTGTGCTGAGTGTGGAGCCTCACACAGGGCTCTATCTCACAACCCTTAAATCACAACCTGTGCAAAAACCAAGAGTCTTGACTCTTAATTGCACCACCCAGGCGCCTCTTGGATTTGAACTTTAATTTCAAGTATTCTTTTTACTGTGTTCAGTTTAATACCACAGATATTTATGTATCTTCTAGGTGTATAGCAGATAAGTGCTGCAGATGATTTTTTTAAAGTAAGTTGTAAAATGGAAGAGAGGACACACTGACTTTTAATAGTGTTACCATGATACAGACTGTAAATGCTCTACAAATTTTGACTCTACCTTTTATGTAGTTTAAAGGTGCTTTGTTAGATTGACTCATGCCCAAGGATTCAGGTCTTTTTATTAATTTTAATTAGAGCTAGATAGTTACCATTTATTCTTTTTCTTTCTTTTTTTTTTTAAAGATTTTATGTATTTATTTGACAGAGAGAGTTCACAAGTAGGCAGAGAGAGAGAGGAGGAAGCAGACTCCCTGCTGAGCAGAGAGCCTGATGCGGGGCTCGATCCCAGGACCCTGAGATCATGACCTGAGCTGAAGGCAGAGGCTCACTGAGCCACCCAGGCACTCCCATTATTCTTTTTTTAAAAAGATTTTATTTATTTGAGAGAGAGCAGGGGGAGTGGTGGGTGGGGTAGGGTGGAAGATGGGGAGAGGCAGTTGGAGAGAGGAAGCCGACTGCCTGCTGAGCAGGGAGTCTGATGCAGGGCACCATCTGGGATTTTGGGATCGTGACCCAAGCGGAAGGCAGCTGCTTAACTGACTGAGAGCCACTCAGGAGCCCCCTATCTATTCTTTAAAACAGTTCTCCTCATGCTTCTTTATTGCCTTTGAGACAGTAATGGGGAGATGGTGTTATCAGTCAGAAGGGTAAAGATGATAGATTCTTAGGATTGAAAATATAAGCACTCTTAGAGTGGAACATAATAACTTTGTATTTTCAGTATTGTGTTTTCAAAACGCATTTTCAGAGACATGCACAATTGAGAGCCTTTCCAGAGGAGAACAGTCTAGACTGTGATGAAAGTAGAAATTAGGTGACTTGAGGGACACCAGGGTGACTCAGTCATTAAGCATCTGCCTTTGGCTCAGGTCATGATCCCAGAGTCCAGGGATCCCATGTTGGGCTCACTGCACTGCAAGAAGCCTGCTTCTCCCTCTTTCTGTCCCCCTGCTTGTGTTCCCTTTCTTGCTGTCTCTTTCTCTCTGTCAAATAAGTAACTAAAATATTAAAAAAAAAAAAAAAGAAAAGAAAAATTAGGTGACTTGAGGCACTGTTTAAGGAATTAGAGATTTTCACTTGGTGAAGAAACAGGTGGGGCCAACTTTTATCAAATACATCAAGATCTGGCAAGTGAGAGAGAGATTAGTTTTAGTATTTTGTTGCTTTGGCATAACTAGTACCATCAAGTAGAAGTTAAAGAGAAAAATGGAGTGGAACTTCTTAGATGACAGAGAGTTTCCTATGACTATTCATGTTAAAGTAGAGCCTGAGCGGTGTTGTAGAGATACTGAGAAGGTGGTTAGGTTCAGTGATCCTCAAGATTTTGATAAGTTGTTCTTGGTATTGGGTACAGATCCCTTTAAGAATTTAACCCAAAGGGATGCCTGGCTGGCTCAGAGGATAGAACATGTGACTTTTGATCTTGGGGTTGTGAGTTGGAATCCCCACATTGAGTGTGGAGATTACTTGAAAAAAATAAAGAATCTGACAGCAAAGACTCCGTCCCTTGGGGCGCCTGGGTGGCTCAGTGCATTAAAGCCTCTGTCTTCGGCTCAGGTCATGATCCCAGGCTCCTGGGATCAAGCCCTGCTTTGGGCTCTCTGCTTAGTAGGGAGCCTACTTCCCCTCCTTTCTCTCTCTGCCTGCCTCTCTGCCTGCTTGTGATCTCTGTCTGTCAAATAAATAAATACAATCTTAAAAAAAAAAAAAAAAAAAAAGACCCTGTCCTTAGAAAAAGCTTCTGGGTTTGTGTATGTGTATTTTACTCTCATCCTTGAAGAACACTTTTTCTGGGTATAGAGTGGTATGTTTTCTTTTCTTTCAGCACATTGACTTTATCATTCCACTGTCTTCTGGCTTACATTGTTGCTGTTGTGCCCTTAGCCTTGGTGTTCATTTCCCTCAAGAATTCTATAGCATAACTAGTTGTTGATTATCCCAAACTATGTTTATAATTTGAGGGTCCTTGGTTTATTCAGATTAGGAGAACTTTGGGTGCCAGTGCACAAGAGGGGTATTCCATGGCCATAATTTCTCAGGAATTTTTGGTCCTTTTGCCACTAAGGCAGGCTTTTGTATTATCTCCTGTGGTTGTGGGAAATTTGGGCTTTGGTTTAGAGCTGGTTCACCTTGAGAGGTATAGTGGGGTGTCTCTATATAAGAAAGACAACCTTGGGAGAGCCCTGATTTCTGTCCTGTTTGTCCTGTGTGGCCCTTGAACTGAAGCTCTAGATTAGGGGTTCTCAGATTTTAGTGTATGTATAAATCACGGTCTTGTAATGGAGATTCTGAAGGTTCAGAGTGCATTAGTTCGTTTTCAGCTCCTTTGGGTAAATACCAAAGAGCACAATTGCTGGACTGGATGATAATGATAATGGTATGTTTGGTTTTGTAAGAAGCTGCCAGACTGTCTTCCAGCTGTACCATTTAGCATTCTCACCAGCCCTGAGTGAGAGTTCTTGGTGTGTCACGTCCTTGTCTGCATTTGGTGTTGTCAGTATTCTGGATTTTGGCCATTCTAGTAGATGAATAGTGGTATCTCATTTTATTTATTTATTCATTTATATTTATTTTAAAGATTTTATTTATTTATTTGACAGACAGAGATCACAGGTACACAGGCAGGTAGAGAGAGAGAGAGAGAGAGAGAGAGAGGAGGAAGCAGGCTCCCCGCGGAGCAGAGAGCCCGATGCGGGCCTCGATCCCAGCACCCTGAAATCATGACCCGAGCCGAAGGCAGAGGCTTTAACCCACTGAGCCACCGAGGTGCCCGGTATCTCATTTTAATTTGCAGTTCCCTAATGAAGTGTGATGTGGAGCATCTTTTCATACTCTTATTTGCCACTATATAGCTTCTTAGGTGAGGTGTTTTTTTCACATCTTTTGCCAGTCTCCTTATTTATTTATTTATTTATTTATTTTTAAGATTTTATTCATTTATTTGAGAGAGAGAGAGAAACAAATACAGAGCAAGAGCAGGGAGCGCTGAGGGCCTCGATCTCGGGACTCTGGGAACATGACCTGAGCCAAAGGCAGATGTTTAACCCACTGAGCCACCCAGGTGCCCCCAGTCTCTTTTTCTTACTGTTGAGTTTTAAGAGTTCTTTGTACATTTTGGGTACCGGTCCTTTATCAGACATGTGTTTTGCAAATACTTTTTTCCAGTCTGTGGCTTGTCCTTTCATTCTCTTAACAAGTATATTCTGCAAATAAGAAGTTTTAATTTTAGTAAAGTCCCAATGTACAATTTTTTTTTTTTTTAATGTATCATGTTTTTGGTGTTCTTCCTTAAGAAGTCATTGTCAAACTCAAGGTCACCTACCTTTTCTCCTAAGTTATCTTTCAGGAGTATTATTAATTTTGTGTTTTATATTTAGTTCTATGGTCCATTATTCTTATGATCTTTTAATTTCTGTAGTTTCTTTTAATCTTCAGTAGTTTGGTTGGTTCTCTAGGTTTTATTCTGTAGCAGTTTTATCACTCATGAGCACAAATGATAAGACTTTTTAGTAGGCAAGAAAGGTCAGCATAATACCTTGCCTTCTGTTATAGTGGTCCAAAGGAAATGTATTAGTAAATGTATGAGTGACTGATCCAGGTACTTTTTGATGATGGAACTATGTATTGTTTGCAGGGTTCGACTGCAGACTGACAATTGCTGAACCTATGTATATTAAAAGTTATATGATTGGAATTTTTTTTTAAGATTTTTATATTTAGGTAATCTCTACATCTCATGTGGGCCTTGAACTTACGACCCCGAGATCAAGAGTTGCATGCTCCTCCAGTTGAGCCAGCTGGGTGTCCCTTTGTGATTGGAATTTTAAAGACCAGAGGTTTAAGAGAAGAGTATTTTGATTTTGAAGTAATTAACACTTATGTCCATAGACTTACGGACTTTAAAGGATCAAAATAAGCATGGCTTGCTGTTGTACTAAAGTTGATATCATGCGGGGTTTTTATCATTATCTAGTTAGTTCATGTAGTTTTGGCTCATAGCTCTGTACTTTTACTTTTATTATTCAGTCATGGAGTCTGTTGATTGGCTGTTAAGCTAACTTTCACTTCCATTATTAATCACCAAGGCTGCTTAAAGTAAGCTCCTAGATTTTCAGATCAGGTACCATGCAGGGGAACTTAAGTCAAAAAACACAGCTGTTTTGTTTGTTTTAAACAAAGTGAATACAGGTCCCCATATACATTTTTTTCTTTTTCTTTTTTTTTTTAAGATTTTATTTGATTTTACAATATTTATCTATTAGAGAGAGAGAGAGAGCAGGGTGAGGGGCAGAGGGAGAGGGAAAGAATCTTGAGCAGACTCCTTGCTGAGCGGGATCCCAATTCGGGGCTCGATCTGAAGACCCAAAGGTCATGACCTGAGCCAAAGTCAAGAGCCGGATGCTCAACAAACTGAGCCACTCAGCCACTTCTAAAGATTTTATTTTTTTGGGTAATCTCTGCACCCAATGTGGGAATTGAACCCACAACTCTGAGATCAAAAGTTGCATGTCTGGGGTGCCTGGGTGGCTCAGTGGGTTAAAGCCTCTGCCTTCGGCTCAGGTCATGATCCCAGGGTCCTGGGATCGAGCCCCACATCGGGCTCTCTGCAAAGCCGCAAGCCTGCTTCCCCCTCTCTCCCTGCCTGCCTCTGCCTCTCTGCCTACTTGTGATCTCTGTCAAATAAATAAATAAAATCTTAAAAAAAAAAAAGTTGCATGTACTGACTGAGCCAGCAGGTGCCCCCATTTTTTTCTTTTTAATTAATGAATTATGTAGGTCTTTCTGGTAAAATAAAAGAGACTGGTTATTGAATGACAGTTTTGTCAGATAAAAGGGATTATTTGGTGGAATTGGTAACCAATTGTGACAGTTAATTATTTAAAAAAATTTTTTTAAAAGATTTTATTTATTCATTTGACAGAGAGAGAGAGCATAATAAGCAGGCAGAGTGGCAGGGAGAAGGAGAAGTAGACTCTCCCCTGAGCAGAGGCACGACCCTGGGATCATGACCTGAGATGAAGACAGACCCTTAACCAGCTGAGCCACCCAGGCGCCCTGTGACAGCTAGTCTTTAGGAAATTCTGTTGAAGACACATCATTCCATTCAGCCAGACTCTTAAAATCAGATATACTGATCAAAGTTAGGCAAGTCGAATAAGATTTTTGGCCTAAAAAACATTTGGAAGTGGGTGGGTATACATTGTATTTATGTTTGCTTCTCCATTTCTAAAGAATCTGTTTTATGCAGATTTTCACATTATATACATAGCACTTGTAAGCCCTACAAGCTTGCTTGCTTGCATGTTTGCTTGCTTGCTTTTTAACAAGACAGCAATAAACTAGCTGAAATGATGAGGTAATATCTTTCTAGCTCATTATAGTCTAAGAATGAGTCACTGTTCTCTTTGTGAAAAAACTCCAGGATACCTTATTTTTTTGAAGGCAGCTTTTTGTACTTGAGTTTTAAGATGTTGCTTGGTTTCAAGCCAGTGAAATGAAACTGCTAGGTTTTTGGTTTTGTTTTTAAGATTTATTTACTTATTTGTGTGTGAGATAGAGAAAGCTGGTGGGGGAATTGGAGTAGGAGGGAGAGAAAGTCCTAAGCAGATGCTGCGCTGAGCATGGAGTGCGACACAGGGCTTGATCTTATGACCTTGAGATCATGACCTTAGCCAAAACCTAGAGTCCAGTGCTTAACAGACTGTGCCACTCAGGCACCCTGAAACTGCTAGGTTTTTAAGCATCTTATAATTTTGAAATGCTGATTATATTATTTAATCTAATTTATTAAGTATTCGTTGACTTTTTTATATGTCCTAGGTTTTGGTTAAGATACTAAGTATATAAGGATTAGTAATTTATAGTCCAGCTTTAAGTTCAAATATTTAATATATTGATCAGTTTTTAATATAATTTCTCTATTCTGGTTTTTTAAAGATTTTATTTTTGATCTCTACATCCAATGTGGGACTTGCAGTCATAACCTTGAGATCAAGAGTCACGTGCTCCACTGAGCCAGCCAGATGCCCCTCAATTCTGTTTTGTTTTGTTTTTAAGATTTTATTTATTTATTTGCAAGACAGATCATAAGTAGGCAGAGAGGCAGGCAGGCAGAGAGAGGGGGAAACAGGCTCCCTGCTGAGCAGAGAGGATCCCAGGACCCTGAGATCATGACCTGAGCGGAAGGCAGAGGCTTACCCCACTGAGCCACCCAGGCGCCCCTCAATTCTGTTTTTTAAATTCTATTATTTTTTTTTTACACTAAGAGATAATTACAGATTCACATGCAGTTGTAAGAAAACAATACAGAGAGATCTTTTGTACCCTTTACCCAGCCCCGCCCCTTGTAATAGTTTGCAAAACAGTATTACAACCAGGGTATTGACTTTGAAACCATTAATGTAAATGGTACAGTCATTCTGGAAAAGTTTGGCATTTTGCCTAGAAGTGCAGTTGCTGGCTCATATGGCAGTTGTATGTTTAGTTTTTAAAGAGATGCCATTTATATTGACACAATATGGTAGAAATCCCTGCTCTTCACTGACAACGCAGTTGCCTTATTTTATGGGTCTGCAGGGATTAAAGTCCTGGCTCCCCTCCTTGGCCATCTCTGACTCCATTCTGAAGGGGATGTTAAGTGCTTCATTCTAGCCTGGAGAGGGTGAATCCCTGGTGTTGAGCTATAGTATTTTCTATGATGTTTGGCTGCTGTGGGGTGGCTATTGTCTAAGTTTTGTCTTGCTAGGCTGGCCCTTTACTGGTTCTTTGGTTAAAAGAGAGCAGGATTTTATTGGAGTTTTTCTTGCCTGCATTCTGTTTTCTGGTTTGCCAGCTTCGTCAGTCCTAATTCCGAGATAAATAAGGAAAAAGAAAACCCAAAAAAGAAAACTTGTCACTGTATTATTCCTTGGTTCCTAAGTTCCGTAGCTGTTTTGCTTTCTTCTCTTCACCTTTCAGAATCTGTTTGTTTTATATATAATGTTAGGTATACCTAATGGGAGGAATAGGGAAAAGTAAATCTTTTCTATCTTCCCAAAAGCAGAAGAGTTTTTATGTAGTTGGTTTTTTTCTTTCTTTTTTTAAAAATATTTTATTTTTAAGTAATCTCTGTGCCCAATGTAGGGCTCAAACTCACAATCCTGAGATCAAGAGTTGTACCCTCCACCCACTGAGCCTGTCAGGTACCCCATATTTGTTTTAAAGTGACATTTATTTTTCTATTCATAAGTTAATATTTAATGTAGAATATACAAAAAGTACAGAAGAGAATAACACTTTGATAAACATTTTTTCCTAGCTATTTTCTGTGGATATGTATACATACACATTTTTCTTAATAAAACAAGAACTGTAGGGATGCCTGGGTGGCTCAGTTGGTTATGTGTCTGCCTTCCGTTCAGGTCATGTTCCCCGGGTCCTGGAATTAAGTTCCTCATCAGGCTCCTTGCTTGGCAATCTCTCTCTGACGAATAAATAAAATCTTTAAAATAAGAACTGTTTATACTATTTAAGAAATTTTCCCAAAAAAAGAAAGAAATTTCCACTTAAGTATATTACAAGCATCATTTCTTGTTAATAAATACTTTTGTATAATACCATTTTTTGTGGTATCGATTAGGTTGTAATGTGTATATTCACAAGATAATTAGCATCTATTACTTTCCTAAGGTAAGTGCTTGAGAGTTCCTGTACAAATAAAGGAGGTACTGTTTCATGTGAATCTCAGTGTTGAGGCACTGCTTTTTTACTGAAGAAGTCTGAAGTAGACTAGATTTAGCCATTAGTTTCAGAAATTCTGGGTGTTTGGGTAGGTGTTTAGATTTTAAAGTTTAAAAAGTATCCACATGTCTTTACAAATGCTATTTTCATGAAAATTCTTGTTCATGTTTTCCATAATATCATGAAGGGTCATTATACTTTGTAGGAGAAAATCAGAGATAATAATGGCTTTCTTGTTTGTTCTTGGAGGAAATAGGAGATACTGGCAGTGTTTGTTTCAGTGAACCCTAGCATTAGTTTTTTGCTGGAACAGCAAAACATAAGCCAGGATGACTTAAATCTTTTTCCGTAGTACAGCTTATTCTAATTGCTGTGCGGTATATTTCCACATGTTCAGATTTATTGGGGAGCTTAGATTTCATAGATTTGGGATTTTAGTATTAACTATCCAGATTCATGTAACAGGTCTACTAAAAAATTATTACCCAATTTCATTTTTTTCTTACTTTGTATAATTTTTTTCTTAGCACGATGTCAGTACCTTCGGTTGTAAGTCAAATCAAAACCAATAATTATTAAATCACTTTACAGATGAACATAGATCAGGAGCGCCTAGGTGACTCAGATAGTTAAGTGTCTGCCTTCAGCTCAGGTCATGATACTGGGGTCTGGGATTGGGCCCCAGGTCGGGCTTTGTGCTCAGCAGATAGTCTGCTTCTCCCTCTGCTTCTCTCCCCTCCCTCTGCATGTACTGTCTCCCTCTCAAATGAATAAATAAAATCTTAAAAAAAAATTAACATAGATCTAAAAGTTCTGTGTATAATATTTGGAGTTATTTTTAGTTTGTATTTCTTGAAACAGGAATATGCATGTGTCATTTGCTTAGGTAGCTGTTCTTTCGACTTAACATGGAACGATGAATTATGTTATTGATTATATCTTTAAAACAATTATAACTATATTTTCTATTTTCTTTGCAAAAGTGGTAAGTAATGCTATAAAAAAATTTATTGTGGTGAACATAGCAGAATGTATAAACTTGTCAGATCATTGAATTGTACACCCGAAGCTAATGTAACATTGTATATCAGCTGTACTCGAAAAAAATTAATTTAGAAGAAGCAGGGAAAAATAACAAATTTCTAGTTTTCATATTCTTTTACTAGAGTTAACAATTGAGGGGTGCCTGGCTGGCCCGGTAGGAAGAGCATGAGACTCCTGATCTTGGGGTTATGATTTTAAGCCCCATGTTGGGTATAGAGATTAGTTAAAAATAAATAAATAAATTAAGGGGAAAAAGTTAGCCATTGATAAGTGCTGAGCAAGCCCTCTCTGCTCTGCCGGTCTCGCAGCTTGTGGTTTAGGATGTTCATCACTGTCTGGCAATGGACCCTAAGTGTCCCAGACCAGCTTCATTGGGATAACCTGGAGGGTCTTTATATTTATTTTTTATTTTTTTAAAGATTTTATTTATTTATTTGACAGAGATCACAAGTAGACAGAGAGACAGGCAGAGAGAGAGAGGGGGAAGCAGGCTCTCTGCTGAGCAGAGAGCCCAGCTGGGGCTCAATCCCAGGACCCTGGGATGGTGACCTGAGCTGAAGGCAGAGGCTTTAACCCACTGAGCCACCCAGGCGCCCCTGTAGGGTCTTTCTAAATAATTTTGGCATTCTAAAAAAACTGTAAAGAAAAAAGAGGGGCGCCTGGCTAGCTCAGTTGGAAGAGCATGTGGTTCTTGGTCTCTGGGTGATGAGTTTGAGTCCCACATTGGGTATAGAGATTACTTTTAAATAAACTTAAAAAATTTTTTTTTATAAAGTCCAGAATCTGAGTTTTTAAAAACAGATTATTGAAATATAATTCACATACTGTACAATTAATTCATCCATTTAAAAAATATATTCTAGGGGCACCTGGCTGGCTCAGTTGGTAGAGCATGTGACTTTTTATCTTGGGGTTGTGAGTTCAAGCCCACATTGAGGGCAGAGTTTGCTTTAAAGATTTTTATTTTTTTATTTTTTTTATTTTTTATTTTTTTATTTATGACAGAGAGAGATCACAGGCAGAGAGGCAGGCAGAGAGAGCGAGAGGGAAGCAGGCTCCCCGCCAAGCAGAGAGCCCGATGCGGGACTCGATCCCAGGACCCCGAGACCATGACCCGAGCCGAAGGCAGCAGCCCAAACCACTGAGCCACCCAGGCGCCCTGAAAAAATTTTTTTTTCAGGGCGCCTAGGTGGTGCAGTTGGTGAAGCATCTGACTCTTGGTTTCTCAAGAAAGGTTGGGATTTTAGGGTTGTGAGATTGAGACTGTGTTAAGTTTTGAGGAGTCCACTTAGAATTTCTCTCTCACTGTCCCTCTCCCTCTGCTCCTCCTCCCCACTTTCTCTTGCTCTCCCATGTGTGGATAAAACAATCTTTTTTTTTTTTTTTTTGATAAAACAATCTTAAAAAGTTTTTTTTAAGAGTATACATTTTAGTGGGGTTTAGTATTTTCACAGGATAAAGCATCCATCACCACAATTTAAGAGATAAACTCTCCCCCCAAACTCTGCCCTCTTGGCAGTCCTTTTTTCTCTCCCCCTCCCCTTAGCCCTAAGGAACTTTGTATTTCTATAGATTTGTCTGTTCCTGGACATTTCATATAAATGAAATCATACAATATGTGGTCTTTGTGACTGGCTTCTTTCACTTAGCATGTTTTCACATTTCATCTGTGTTGTAGGATGTATCAGTAGTTCATTACTTTTATGGATACGTCGTATTCTGTTGTATGGATAGATCTATATTTGTTTATCCATTTGTAGGTTGATGGACATTTGGGTTGTTTCCACTTTTTGGCTGTTATGAATAATGTTGTTATGAACATTCTAGTATATGTTTTTATGTGGACATTTGTTTTCATTTATCTTGGATAGAATTTCTGGATCATGTGATAACTATGTGTAATCTTTTGAGGAACTGCCATATTATTTTCTGAAGTGGCTGTACCGTTTTTCAGTCCCCTTTGGCAGTATTTTAGGGTTCCAGTTTCTCCACATTTTGCCAACACTTGTTACCTGTTTTTTTGACTGTATTCATCCTAGCAGGTGTGAAGTGTAGAATCGGAATAAAAAAAGTTTGTCAAATGATGGTTTATAGTAGTAGTTCTCAGTGGGGCTCGGATAGAGATAAGATCTTGCCCTTCTAGGGGACTTTTGACATTGTTTGGAGATATTTTTCATTTTCCCAGCTGGGAGAGTGCTCTTGGCATCTGTGGATAGAGCACAGGGATGCTGCTAAACATCTTATGATGCACAGGACAGGCCCTACTTCAAAGAGTTACCTGGCTTAACATGTCAGTAATACAGGAATTGAGAAACTCTGGTTTGGAAGAGAGTTCGATTTAACAATTGCAAGATCAAATTTTTAGCCCTCACATTGGCAGTAAGATATTATTTCACATGACAGATTTAAATTTATATCAAATCTTTGAATTTATTGAGCATTCACAGATAGAGAAGTGAACCTTAGGCACCTAAGAGACTTAGTTTAGTGTAGTATAATGTATGTATTCAGTGAGAGAAGTGGATACTGGCCCAGAGTCTCATTTGGTACATATTTGTTCAGTGAGCAAGATGTGTGATTTATTGTTTTTTTGTTTTGTTTTGTTTTGTTTTGTTTAGGTTTTATTTATTTGTTTGACAGAGAGAGACACAGCGAGAGAAGGAACACAAGCAGGGGAGTGGGAGAGGGAGAACCAGGCTTCCCGCTGAGCAGGGAGCCCAGTGCGGGGTGTGATCCCAGGACCCTGGAATCATGACCTGAGCCAAAGGCAGACGGTTAATAACTGAGCGCCCCAGGCGCCCCAGTTTAGTTATTCATGATTGATGAATGTCTGGATTGGTAGACTCCACATAACTGTATTGACTGTTCTTCCTCCCTTAATTCCTCTCCCTCACCAAAATTAATGATCACATAAAAGAATGTGCATGAGAATCTGACTTTATTATTTCAAAGAAATTGTTTTAATGGAAATCACTTTTAAAAGTCTTAACAGGGATGCCTGGGTGGCTCTGTCATTAAGCGTCTGCCTTTGGCCCAGATCATTATCCCAGGGTCCTGGGATTGAGTTCCGCATCAGACTCCCTGCTCAGTGGGAAGCCTGCTTCCCCCTCTCCCACTCCCCTGCTTATGCACTCTCTCTCTCTCTCTGACTAAATAAATAAAATCTTAAAAAAAAAAAAAAAAAGTCTTAACAGCCCTTTAAGTGAAATTGGAGACTGGCTGTGGTATGGTTCACTGGCAGAGGATATGTGCATGTGTTTGAAATCTTGTGGTTTTCAGAGGTGATGCTATTCAGTAAGACTGACAGTGGCTCCAAGATGTTTTTTTACCCCCTTCCCTCATTCCTCCATTCTTTTCTCCATGTTTGTCAACTTTTGTCTTGTATTATATTTGGCAATTCGAGGGATTAAAGAAAATGTAAAAGTTACCTCTTTTAAATTTTATAGCATTATTGAGAAAAGTTAGATGTGTAATTGGTGAATACTGTAACTTATTTCTTATAGGGAAAAGAGTGATTTATTGAAGTGAATTTTGCAGTTAAGCCCACATTTATATATGTATGTATGAAAGGTGTATGCCTAATGTGGGGCTTGAGCTCATGACCTTGAGATCAATACTCACATGAGTGCCAGTCAGGCACCCCTAAACCTTTTTTTTTTTTTTTAAGATTTTATTTATTTATTTATTTATTTGAGAGAGAGGGAGAGAGAGCATGATAGGGGAGATGGTCCAAGGGAGAAGCAGACTCCCCGCTGAGCAGGGAGCCTGATGCGGAACTCCATCCCAGGACTCCAGGATCATGACCTGACCTGAAGGCAGTTGCCCAACCAGCTGAGCCACCCAGGCACCCCTGTTTTTAAAAACAGTTATAGGGGCACCTGGATGGTGCAGTCGGTTAAGCATTGGATTTTTAGTTTCTGCTCCCGTGGTTATTCAGGGTCATGGGATCGAGGGATCAAGCAATGTCCAGTTCAGTGCTCAGCAGGGAGTGTTCTTAAGATTCTCTCTCCCTCTCCTGCCCCTCCCCTGCTAACATAAATAAATAAATCTTTAACAAAAACAAAACAGGTTACAAATGTGGGGGTGCCTGGGTGGCTCAGTTGGTGGTTAAGTGTCTGACTCTTGATTTTGGCTCAGGTCATGATCTCAGGGTTGGGGGATTGAGCCCTGTATATCATCAGGCTCTGTGCTGGGCGTGGAGCCTGCTTGAGATTCTTTTCCTTTCCTCTCTGCATCACCCACAAAAAAGTTACACATGTGGAGTTTTCTAATTTTCAAAAATTTTTCTAGAATTTGACATGTGTGAGTATTTTTTAAAAAGTTTGTGATAAATTAAGACCAGACATGGGGCTTGATCCCAGGACCCTGAGATCATGACCTGATCTGAAGTCAGATGCTTAGCCAGCACTCCTGATTTTTTCTTTTTTTCTTATTTGTTATTTTTTTTTTTTTTAAAGATTTTATTTACTTATTTGACAGAGAGAGATCACAAGTAGGCAGAGAGGCAGGCAGAGAGAGAAGGAGGAAATCAGGCTCTCCACCAAGCAGAAAACCCGATGTGGGGCTCGATCCCAGGACCCTGGGATCATGACCTGAGCTGAAGGCAGAGGCTTTAACCCACTGAGCCACCAGGCGCCCCTTTGAGTATTATTTGTAATAAAACTATTTTCCTCTCCGCGCCGCCCCCCCCCCCCCCGCCTGCCTCTCTGCCTGCTTGTGCTCTCTGTCAAATAAGTAAATAAAATCTTTTTAAAAAAATTATTTTTTTTAGAGGTGGGCTCCACACCCAGTGTGGAGCACAAACTCATGACCCCAAGATCATGACTTTACTGACTTCACCAACCAGGCACCCCTCACCTCTTTCAAAGCCTGTTGATGACTGGTCAGTGCACATCTGTTATTCAGTGTGTGCACAGACAGCCAAGTGCGTGGTTGTGGTGTCTTCTCATCTCTCAATGATAAACTCACGTTAGTATTTTACAAAAATGGAGAGTTGAAAGAGGGACTGGCCAACAAAGATGAAAGTGCAAAAAACAACTAAAAAAGAATAACACTGGAAGTCCAAATTGATCATAAATGGAGTTATAGAAAAAATAGCTCACTGTGGGAATGATGCTGCTGCCGTTCAAAGATTCTGGATAGGCAGCTGGGGGAAGTGAAGGTGAACTTCTCAGAGTAAATGAAGAAGTGGTTTGACGAAACAGATGAAGATGTCCCGGGGGAAGTGATGCTAGCATTTCACCTTAAAAGAACTCTGAAGGTACTTTGTGGCATTAAAAGCATAAAGGATAAAATTCTGGAAGCTGATCTAAATTTAGAAAGGAGTAGGACAATTTGCCATGGCGTAGAAAAGATGCCCATTCTGTATCTTAGTTATACGATGAGAAGAAGGCAGCTAATACTGTAGAAATCAGTGGTTTTATTTTTTATTTTTTTAAAAAAATGTTATATTTATTTATTTATTTAATTAAAAAAAATTTTTCCTTTTTTCTTAAGAGAGGGAGAATTGTAAGCAGGTTCCATGCCCATTGTGGATCCCTGTAGCTCTCACGACCTGAGCTGAAATCAAGAGTTGGTTGCTTAACCAGCTGAGCCATCCAGGAGCCTCAAGATTTTATTTTATTTTTCTTTAGTAATTTCTACATCCAACATGGGGCTCAAACTCACAACCTCAAGAGTCGCATTAAGTGTAGAATTCAGTGGTTTTTGGATATTCAAATATATGTGTAACCATTACCACAGTCAAATTTAGAACGTTTTCATCACTCCCAAAAGTGAACCTCACACTCGTTAGCCCCTAATTCTTTCACAAACTCTCCCACCCCCCAAACCTTTGGCAACAATTGATATTTCTTTCACTGTAGATTTACCTATTCTGGACATTTCATATAAATGTAATGGTAGTGTATGTGGTGTTTTGTGACTCACTTAACACTGTTTCTAAGTAAACCTTGTAGTTTATATTAGTATTCCATTTCTTTCTATGGATACTTAATATTCTGATGTATAGATATACTACATTTTTCTTATTCATTTATCTGTTGATGGACGTTTGGGTTGTTTCTGCATTTTGTTTTAAGCTTTTTAAGTAATTTCTGCACCTGAGGTGGGGCTGGAATTCATAACTCTGAGTTCAAGAACCTGCTCTACTGACAGGTGAACCTGCCATCTGCCTCATGGTGACTTTCTAATTTTTAGCTATTGTGAATAATTGTGCTGTGAACATTTGTGTTCAAGCTTTTGTGTGGACCTATTTTTTTTTTCTCTTGGGTTTATACTTTGGAGTGGAATTCCTGGGTCATATGGTAACTCTGTAACCTTTTGTGGGATATTGGTGTCCATACTGTTTTCCAGAATGGCTACACCATTTTACATTTCCATTAGCAGTATATGAGGGTTCCAATTTCTCCAAATCTTTGTAAACATCGTTATTAGTATCTGTCCTTTTGATTATAATCATTCTGAGATATGAAGTAGCACCTCATTGTGGTTTTAAGTTTCATTTTCCTGATGACTAATTGCTTATTGGCTATTTGTGTGATATGGAAATCAAATCATTTGCCCATTTTATTTATTTTTATTTTTATTTTATTTGTTTATTTACGTGAGGGAGAACATGACTGGGGGCAGATGAGGAGTAGAGGGAGAGGAAGAAGCAGATTCCCTGCTGAGCAGGGAGCCTGAGCTCCATCCCAGGACCCTGGGATCATGACCTGAGCCAAAGGCCGATGCTTAACCAATTGAGCCATCCAGGTGCCCCTATTTGCCCATTTTAAAATTAGATTATTTGGGGGCGCCTGGGTGGCTTAGTGGGTTAAAGTCTCTGCCTTCGGCTCAGGTCATGATCCCAGTGTCCTGGGATCGAGCCCCGCATCGGGCTCTCTGCTCAGCAGGGAGCCTGCTTTCTCCTCTATCTCTCTCTCTCTGCCTACTTGCGATCTCTCTCTGTCAAATAAATAAATAAAATCTTTAAAAAAAATTAGATTATTTTGTCTTTTTATTATTGATTTGTAAGAGGTTTTTTACATATTCTCTGTATAAGTCCCTTATCAGATATATGACTTATAGATACAGTTGACCCTTGAACAGTGCAGGGGTCAAGAGTGCTGAGGAAGATTCACATAGAACTTTTCACTCCCCCAGCTTTAACTGTTAATAGCCTACTGCTGACTAGAAGCCTTACTGATAACATAAACAAGATAAACACATATTTTGTATGTTATATGTGTTATTATATTCTTAAAGTAAGCTAGAGTAAAGAATATATTAAAATCATAAGAGAAAACACAACAGTACTGTATAGTATCAAAAAATTCATGTATAGTGGACCTATACAGTTCAGACTTCTGTTTTTAAGTGTCGACTATATTTTCTCCCATTCTGTATGTTGTCTTTTCATTTTCTTGATGGTGTCCTTTGAAACAGAAAGGCTTTAAATTTTTTTTTTTATTTAAAATTTTATTTATTTGACAGAGCTGACCTCAAGCAAGGGGAGCGGCAGGTAGAGGGAAAGGAGAAGCAGGCTCCCCACTGAGCAAGGAGCTGGATGCAGGATTCGATTCCAGGACCCAGGGATCATGACCTGACCTAAAGGCAGATGCTTAACCAACTGAGCCACCCTGGCACCCCAGAGAAGTTTTAAATTTTGATGAAGTTTAATTTATCTACATTTGTTGCATGCATTTTTGGTGTCATATTTAAGAAACCGTTGACAAATCCAAGGTCATGAAGATTTGTATCAGTATTTTTCTCTAAGTTTTAGTTTGTAGCTTTCCTTGTTTTGAGTTAATTTTTGTGTATGAAGTGAGTTAGGAGGTCCAACTTTACTTTTTTGCATGTGAATATCCAGCTGTCCCAGCACAGTTTGTTGAAAAGATTTTTCTTTCTCTGTAGAGTTATATTGGCATTTGTTAGAAATTAATTGGCTGTAAAAGTGAAAATTTACTTTCGAACTTTCTATTCTGTTCTGTTGATCTTTATGTCAGTGCTTACACTAGTATCACATTGTCTTGGTCATTGCAACTTTGTAGTAAATTTCAGAATGAGACCTGTGAGTCCTCCAGAGTTATCCTTCTAATTTCAAGATTGTTTTGGCTATTCTTAGTCCTTTGAATTTCAGTATAAATTTTAGCATTAGCCTGTCAGTTTCTGCAAAGAAGCCAGCTGGGATTTTGAAAGGGATTGAGTTGAATCTGTACATGAGTTTCGGTAATATTTGCCATAAGTCTTCTTACCCATGAACTTGGGATGTCTTTCCATTTGTTTAGATCTTTAATTTCTTTCACCAGTGGTTTTTTTTTTTTTTTTTCCGAGTATAAGCTTTACACTTCTCTTGTTAAATTATTTGTAAGTTATTTTTGATGCTGTTGTAAGTGGATTTGTTTTCTTAATTTTTGTTTGGATTGTTGATTGCAAGTGTTTTGTGTTCTTCTAATACTGACTTTGTTGAAGTTAAAACTTTGAGGAATCAAAGGTCTTCTTACTGGCTTGTAATTACAAGAAGTGGAGGCTTGTATAGTAGGGTGCTCTTACGAAAGCTTTATTTCATCCTTGGCTTTCAAACAGTTTGTGGTCAGACTTTGAGCTATTAGTTGATCGCCTTTGAGCTATAGGCCAATTGTACTTAGGAGTTCCAAACTGATGACTAAATATGCCAGTTGTATGGTAAATGTGACTGATTTTCAAAAGCCCTTTCAGTTATAAGCAAATGACTTGGCAACAAAAATGCCTTTCATTCATATCATTCTTTTGTTTTCGTGGTGTCAAGAGCTGTAGTTAAGAGGAACAGTTTTAGATTTTAGTGGTTTACCAAGTTGTATTAGAGGAAGTCTATAAAAGCATTGTTGAGCCAGACAGCTTTCAGATTAAAAATCGGTATACCTATTAGCAAAGTAGGAGCCCCTTACACATACCCTGGTTAACCTGTAGCTTAGTGTAGGCATGTTTCTGATAAGTTACAGTTTTAATCATCTTCATCAGAACCATTGAGGGTCATTTGAAATGCAGATTCTGGGCCTTCTACCCAGACCTAACAAATCAGATTCTGGGAATAGGACTCTGTAATTTATTGTAAACCAGCTTCCCAGCGATGACCCCCATTACAGTTTGAAAACTGCTTTTAATTGTCTGCCTCCAGATTTTTTTTTTTTTGCCAGAGTTGAAATTTTCAAATTGTGGCTCATAGGCAGCTCTTAAAAAAGCTAACAAACAAGATATCAGTACATTTTACATAGTAAAGATTAATATTGATTCGTGAAACTTGTTTCATTTGTTTGTGTATGTGGATGAATATGGGTCATTATAGAAAGTGAATTTTTTACCTAGGGGTCTTGATCAAAACAGAAAAATTGAAGACCTCAGAATGTGAAAAATGTACAACATAGGGGCATGTGGGCGGCTCAGTCGGTTGAGCCTCTGACTCTTGGTTTCAGCTCAGGTTGTGATCTCGGGGTCAGGGGCTGCACCAAGCTCAATGGGAGTCTGCTGGAGAGTCTCTCTCCTTCTCCCTCTGTCTCTCCTGCTCAAATAAATAAATCTTTAAAAAAGGGGGAGAGGGAAGAAAAATGTACAAGCTATTTTACTTTACATTGTTTGGTATCTGCCATGCTCCTGGAACTGATGCTGGTGCCCAGAGATCACTGAAAACCCTTGCTCTTGAGTCACAGTTTATAAAGGATAGTAGGCATATAAGTAATAGTTTGTCAGTGGTGTGCTGGAAGCATGTAACACATGGAGGGCTCTGGAAGTCAGGAGGTTTTCACAGAGATGGAGGTAGTGAGGATGGTCTGGAAAAGGTGAAAAAATTGATGTTTTAGTTATTATGCAAGAGAGCATTACTTTAGAATTGAAGAGGAAGATTCGATGTAAATATGTGATTTGGTGTATGGAGATACTTACCCATTTTTACTCATATGTTACCCACTCATCCTGGTGGAGCTCCTGCACCAGGAGTTGAAAAGGAGGTTCTGTAACTCTTTTAACAGCCTTTCCTCTTCCTGAAGGCATTCTTTCTTTCCTTTCCTCAGAACTTTGTTTACTGGAGTTTACCTGTTTCCTTTTCAGATTTTTTTTTTTTTTAATTTAAAGAACGTGGTTTAAGTTATTTGGCCATTGCATTTCGTTTTTTCTTTTTCTTTTGCTTTTGCTTTTCCTTTTCTTTTTTTAAAGTAGGCTCCTTGTCCAAAGTGGGGCCTAAACTCAGAACCCTGAGATCAAGAGTTGTACACTCTACCAACTGAGCCAGCCAGGTGCCCCTCCTTTTCAGATATTTTATTTCATGTTGGTGGTTGTATTACTGTCTTCACTGAATGTATTTGGAACCACTAAATGTCCAAGACAGTGGGGAGGTATACTTGAGAAGGGGGCGGGCAGGGAAGGCTTTATGCAAACTCCACATCTACTTTTGTTTTCAGAATACTTTTCAGGCTACAGGCCAGTAATCTCATTTAGTCTTCACCTCTGTAGGCGGTAGAGTCATCTTTCTGTTTTATCTTAGTGCAGGACAGCATTCACCTTTAGATGTCAGATAGCTGGTGCACAAACCAGAAGAGATTACCTTAGTGTTTGTTCTTTATCATCCTCTGCTCTAGTTTCCTTTGTTTATATCAGCCGCCTTCGGTCTTCTGGTTCTCCCGTGCACACTGACACATGCAAATTTAGGAAGCTCTCACTCTAAACAGTGCTCCTGATCAGTTTTGTGTTTCCTGCGTGTTTTAGAGCAGAGACTGATTATTGACCACCTAAGCAGAAAGCACTGCTCGGGCAGGGGTCTGAGGTGTGAACCCTGTTGTTAAAGCATTCAGCCATAGCTCCATAGGCAGCGGGATGCTTGCTTGGAGCTAAGCAGAGAGGAGGCACATCTATGTCTTTTTAGGGCAGCAGTAATACAGAAAATGATCAATGACAACTGGTTTTAAGACTAAAAAATAGGGGGAATTGGGGTGCCTGGGTGGCTCCGTCAGTTAAGTGTCTGATTCTTGATTTTGGCTCAGGTCTTAATCTTAGGGCCATGGGATTGGGCCCTGCCTGCTGTAGGGCGCTGTGTAGGGCTTCCAACTCAGCAGGGAGTCTGCTGGGGAGTCCCTCCCTCTCCCTCTACTCCTCCCCCTGCTCACATGCTCTCTCTTTCTCAAATAAATCTTAAAAAAAAATAGGAGGAATAAAATTAATAGACAGTGAATGCTAATGCAAAAGCAGTTGTAATTTTTTGGTAGATGTTGAAAGATACCACATTTTGGGGATCAGGTCAGTAGCAGTCTTGGTGGGAGAAGCCGATTGGTTACCAGCCTTCAGGATCTAGGTTACAGTTTTTAACTTAAGGTACTGACTTTTCAGATGAGACTGACTTTGAGTGATTAGGATGCTACATTTTCCTGATATTTTTCTTCTTCTTCCCCAGCCCCTATCTTGGCTTGTTTTTTTTTTTGTTTGTTTGTTTGTTTGTTTTAAGATTTTATTTATTTATTCGACAGAGATCACAAGTAGGCAGAGAGGCAGGCAGAGAGAAAGGTGGAAGCAGGCTACCCGCTGAGCAGAGAGCCCCAACCCTAAGATCAGGACCTGAGCGGAAAGCAGAGGCTTAACCCACTGAGCTACCCAGGTGCTGCCGCTTGGCTTGTTTTAAATGAGGAGGATGCTAGGTGAGCATGGATTCAGAGCAAGGGTAATTTGGACTGTTTGAACTAAATTCTAGGACAGCTAGACAAAATCTGTTTTCCCCCAGCAGAGAATACTGTGAGTGACTAGATTGCTTATGCTCTCCAGATCCTTGGAAAATAGTACAGCAGTAGTAAGATTTTGCTTTTCTAAGTACCTCCTTTCCCCCATATCTTTTTTTGTGCCAACATTCCCTATCTAGAACATCGAGATAGGCCTTGTCAAAGGCCAAGAAGTCCTTATATTTGCCTGTATACTAGCCTGCTCATTTCCCCATTCCTACTCTCTGACTATACTTCTCAGTTTGGGAGATGTCCTTTTATCTGTTGTAGGGGCTGGGAGTTGGGGTGGGTACTAGGAGGTGGAGGTGGTGGGAGACGGTACTTAAATTGCCTCTGCATTTTCATGCTCTTTTAGCTCTGCCTAGAGCTTACTATGAAAATTGCTGTGAGGGGTGCCTGGCTCAGTTGGTTAAGCAGGCTGCCTTCAACTCTGGTCATGATCCGGTGGTCCTGGGATGGAGCCCTACATCGGGCTCCCTACCCTGCAGGGAGCCTGCCTCTCCTTCTCCCTCTGCCTGCCTCTCCACTTGTCTGTGTTCATGCACTCACTCTCTTTGTCAAATAAATAAATAAATAAAATCTTAAAAAAAATAATAAAAATTGCTGTGAGAGACACTAATTAAGAGTTGGGGTCTTCCACTTTACTGAGTAACCTGAGGCAGGTTACTTACCATCTAAGTATCTTGGTGTCCTCATTTTTTATATAATTATTGTTTTTTTAGGTGGGGGAGAAAGAGCATGCACCACGCAAGGGCAGGGAGGGGCAGAAGGAGAGGGGCAGAGAATCTTTAGCAGGCTTCATGCCCAATGCAGAGCCGAACATGGGGCTTGATCCCACGATTCCGTGATCATGACCTGAACCCAAACCAAGATCTGGATGCTTAACTGACTGAGCTACCCAGGTGCATAATTTTAAATAGAGATAATAATGTACTTATGTACTAGAAACATTTAACATAGCAATTGAATTAATATAAATGAAGTGATCTAGAATATAAGTGGAGAAGGAAACTTTTTTCTTTATATAAATTGGGCCCAAGGTAGGTTCATTTTTTGGAGCAGAATATGAAGTTTTACTTTTTGATTGCTGTAATAATGACTTTTTTCCCTGGCATTAGACAATTCTGAAAGTCTTTCTCTTTGTTCACTTGTGGTCAGACACCAAAGAAAGGGGAAAATTCTGTAGAATAAGTGATTTTTTTTTAATGGTCAGTATGTGAGCTGTTTTATCCCCTAAGATTTCTTTCCCTTTTCCTTGCTCAAACAAAAATAGATCTGGTTTCCTGGGTTATCACAGCTTGTAACAAAAAGCTTTTTGATAAAGTTGGCTGTTGGGTCAGTAGGATGAGATCATTCCTTCCTAAGTAGTTTGCAATGTCTGAAGTATTTGTTGGAACAAAAGCTGGCTGGGTAGGCTAAGCTCACAATAGGCCTGACTTTGTGGTTATGTTCAGGGCAGGAGTGTGGGTTTTCTGATAGAATACTACTGATAGGTACAAGGTGAAAGATGCTTGGCACAGTACCTACTCACTCTGGCTTGCCACGTGTAGAAAGAGATTTGAATGATAGAGAGGCTCAGGATACACTTAGGTTTGGAACGTGAGTTTAGGCCTTTCTTGAGATGTGATGAATTAATTGAAAACACAGTGGCTCTTCTACATTTGGTGTAGTGCATCTCTAGTTAAAAATATTAAAGACATTTTGAAACTAGAGAGAGGTGGATGCCCCAGAATGGCACACTTTAAAGTGGTTAATTGTGTCTTCTGTAGATTTTACCTTGATTAAAAAAAGAAAAAGAGGGGGACCTGGGTGGCTTAGTTGAGTGGTTGAGCCTTTGGCTCAGGTCATGATCCTGGCTTTGGCTCAGATTGAGCCCTGTGTCTGTGTTAGGCTCCCTGCTCAGCAGAGAGTCTGCTTCTCCCTCTCCCTCTGCCCACCCCCAGCTGGTGCTGGCTCTGTCTTGCTCCTGCTCTGTCTCAGACAAATAAATAAAATCTTAAAAAAGAAAAAAAAATGGGGCACCTGGGTGGCTCAGGGGGTTAAAGCCTCAGCCTTTGGCTCAGGTCATGATCTCAGGGGATTGGCATCAGGCTCTCTGCTCAGCAGGGAGTCTGCTTCCTCTCTCTCTGCCTGCCTCTCTGCCTACTTGTGATCTCTGTCAAGTAAATAAATTTTAAAAATCTTTAAAAAAATTATTAAGGGCAACTGGGAGGAAAGCTAATAGAGTTGACCCGTGAACAACAGAGGCCTGAACTGTCCTGGTCCACTTAACTGCAGTTTTTATTGGATAAATACAGGACAATACTGTGAATGTATTTTCTCTTCCTTATGATTTTTCTTAACATTTTCTTTAGTTTATTGTAAGACTATAATACATAATATATATAACATGCAAAGTATGAGTTAATCAACTATGTTAGCAGTAAGGTTTCTGGGTAACAGTAGGTAATTAGTAAGTAATTTTGGGGGAGTCGGGAGTTATATATGGATTTTTTACTATGTGTGGGTTGGTCCCCCTAACCCCCAAGTTGTTTAAGGGGCAACTGTGGTAGTAAATCTTAAAATACCATGTAAAATGGCATATATTAGTGGTTTGTAGCTAAAATACATAGGATCTTAAACCAGCAAAATGACTGTTTTAGGAAATAGGAGTATGGATTTTTTAAAAAAATTATTTATTTATTTGAGAGAGCAGAGCTTAGAGAGAAAGCAAAGTGGAGGGGAGGGCCAGAGGGGAAATGGAGAGGGAGAATCAGGCTTCCCACCGAGCAGGGTCCTGGGATCATGGCCCAAACCAAAGGCAGATGCTTCACCAGCTGAGCCACCCAGGCGCCCACGAGCATGCATTCTTGCTCTTTCCTTATAGCAGATGTGTCAGAGTGGAGCTTTTCATTGTCATTGACTACAACTTGAAAGAGGAGTTAGTGGTTATTGTTTCTTAGGAAAGTAAGACCTTTTAGGTGTATGAATTGAGTTCTGCTTGTGCTCATAGTGTAGGTTTGTTTTTTGTTTTGGGTTTTTGTTTTTTTTTTTTCCAGTTTTCTCTCCCTCTCCCATCTTTCCTATCTAGTGACTTTGTGATTTAGTTACACCCAGCCACTAAAACGTAGCAAAAATCCTACCACCATTAGGAACTGTTTAGAATTGATGATGGCTTAAATAGCTCTAGTTCAGGAGTCTCTTAATCTCCTACAGCATCCTGGCAGTGAAGGGGAAGGAGCGAAGCTGGCTTGAAATAACAGATCATGCTGAGCACACTGAGTAGCGGATGTTTACGGAGGGCATTTTATTTCTCAGCTCCAGTATATTATTGCTGAGTGTGAACGCATTTTGGTTTTCTGATCGTATGATTTTTTTTTCTTTTAAAGAAGATGTAAGTGTGTACTTCATGCAAAAATTCCTGATTTTTGAGATGTTGGCACAGATTTCCCAAAGCAATCTGTAGGCCAGCACATGGAAGGCCTTGTTAGACCTAGCGTTGCGACTTTATGAACTCTTCTTGCAGGCTCAGGGAGTACTCACCCTGGGGAGGGAACTTTGGGCTGGGTGGGAGTTGGCAGACTTTGTTTCTGACCTTATGGCTTTGCCACTAATTAGCCAGATGCCTTTAGGCAGGGGAGACCTCTTTGGATCTCACTTTCCTAGTTCTAAAAGTCTGAGAGTAAACTGGATAGTTTAAGGTTCCCTCCCTTACTCTTTATTGTTTTATATATTATGCATGTATTTCACTTGAACTATGAAACTGACCATTCATAATTCCAGGATATCAGGAAATTTTATTAGTCTAAGTGCCTTAGTAATAGAGGAGATGTTACACTTTCTCCAAAGGTAGCCTCCTGTAGGCAACAGAGGAGTCTTCCTGCTTACCTGAATTTTTGGCATACTTGCTGCCTCCCCAGTCTGGATTCGCACATATTAATCGATGGTGCATTTTTTAAAAAAAGATTTTATTTATTTGACAGAGAGAGATCACAAGTAGGCAGAGAGGCAAGCAGAGAGATAGAGAGGAGGAAGCAGGCTCCCTGCCAAGCAGAGAGCCTGATGCAGGACTCGATCCCAGGACCCTGATCATGACCTGAGCTGAACGCAGAGGCTTAACCCACTGAGCCACCCAGGCACCCTCGATGGTGCATTTTTATATTTCTGTTTCTTCAAGTAAATGGTAATTGATTGTAATACAATGAAAGCTATATTGATTAGTGGGGCTTTGGGGTAGTTGTGATGAGAGGAAACAGTAAAGCTGACAATGGACAGTATTTTCATAATTATGGTAGACATAATCATTTTTATAGTTTGATTCGTTTCCTTTTTAGTTAAAGCTAATCAGTGGCACTAGTATATGGAAATAACGATGTATGTATTTGCATAAGATTGCAGGAAGACTAACACCACTTACTCTAAGAGCAAAACTGAAATCTGAAAAACTATGTTTTAGCGTTTAGTCTACAGAGATAAGACGGTTTTCTCTGACTTTGACTTCAGACTGCATTTTACCCAGAAGGTGGTTTTATTTTGAAGATTTAAAATTCTTCTAGAAAAATAAGATGGGAAATAAATTTTTACATACATGTTTTTTTTTTTTTAAAGATTTTATTTATTTATTTGACAGAGAGAGATCATAAGTAGGCAGAGAGGCAGGCAGAGAGAGTGAGAGGGAAGCAGGCTCCCCGCCGAGCAGAGAGCCCGATGTGGGACTCGATCCCAGGACCCTGAGATCATGACCTGAGCCGAAGGCAGCGGCTTAAACCACTGAACCACCCAGGCGCCCCTTTACATACATGTTTTAAGTTTTTTTTTTTTTTTTAAGATTTTTGTTTATTTATTTGACAGACAGAGATCACAAGTAGGCAGAGAGGCAGGGAGGAGAGAGGAGGAGGAAGCTGACTGACTCCCTGCTGAGCAGAGAGCCCGATGCAGGGCTTGATCCCCAGACCCTGGGATCATGACCGAGCTGAAGGCAGAGGCTTTAACCCACTGAACCATCCAGGTGCCCCTGGTTTTTTTTTTGTTTTTTTTTTTTAAGATTTTATTTATTTATGGGGCGCCTGGGTGGCTCAGTGAGTTAAGCCTCTGCCTTTCATTCCAGCCTCAGGGTCTTGGGATAGAGCCCCGTGTCAGGCTCTCTGCCTAGTGGGGAGCCTGCTTCCCCCTCTCCCTCTGCCTGCCTCTCTGCCTACTTGTGATCTCTCTCTGTCAAATAAATAAATAAAATCTTAAAAAAAAAGATTTTATTTATTTATTTGTGTGTGTGAGAGAGAAAGCACAAGCAGGGGGAGGGGCAGGCAGAGGGAGAAGCAGACTCCCGGCTGAGCAAGCAGCCCAATGTGGGACTCGATCCCAGAACTCTGGGATCATGACCTGAGCCAAGGGCAGATGCTTAACTAACTGAGCCACCCAGGTGCCCCCCCTCTTTTAAATTCCAGTTAGTTAACATACAGTGTTAAATTAGTTTCAGGTTTACAGTGTAGTAGTAATTCAGCACTTCCATACTTCACCCTAATTTTTCATATGCTCTTAAGAATACAAGTTAATGGTATTCATTAGATATACTTAGATGAACTTAAGTGATTGTATAAAAGTATGTTGATTGGGTTCTGGGCATTGTCTTCGGAATAGTGTGTTGGTGGAAGGGATTTAGTGAGAAACAGACCTATATCTTGGGGTCTGATCTAAATTCCTGTTTTGTATGGATGGTGAAAGTTTTTACTTGATTTTAGTCAAAAGGCCAAGAAGCGATGGTGAAAATTTTTAGGGAAAACTTTGTGTTTGATTGGGACATTCTAAGAGGGTTCACAATTAAGCTTTCATGGGAATGGCTGACTATAAGTAATGTAATGAATGCTCTGGAAGTCAAATGCAAACTTAATCCTAAATCTTTTTATTTTATTTTATTTTATTTTATTTTTAGTTTATTCATTTGACAGAGAGAGACATAGCGAGAGAGGGAACACAAGCAGGGGAAGTGGGGGAGAGGGAGAAGCAGGCTTCCCGTGGAGCAGGTGGCCTGATGCGGGGCCCAGTCCCAGGACCCTAGGATCACGACCTGAGCCAAAGGCAGACGCTTAATGACTGAGCCACCCAGGTGCCCCCTTAATCCTAAATCTTTTTTTTTTTTTAATTTTATTTATTTATTTGACAGGCAGAGATCACAAGTAGGCAGAGAAGCAGGCAGAGGGAGAGGAGGAAGCAGGCTCCCTGCTGAGCAGAGAGCCCGATGTGGGGCTCGATCCCAGGACCCTGAGATTAGGACCTGAGCCGAAGGTAGAGGCTTTAACCCACTGAGCCACCCAGGTGCCCCTTAATCCTAAATCTTAAAAAAAAATTTTTTTTTAAAGATTTTTATTTATTTGACAGAGATCACAAGTAGGCACAGAGGCAGGCAGAGAGAGAGGGGGAAGCAGGCTCCCTGCTGAGCAGAGAGCCCGATGCGGGGCTCGATCCCAGGACCCCCGGATCATGACCTGAGCCGAAGGCAGAGGCTTAACCCACTGAGCTACCCAGGCGCCCCTAATCCTAAATCTTTAAGAAGAAGTCAAAACTGATAGAATAAGTAGGATTTATGTTTACACTGTAACTGCAGCAGTTTTGGCCTAAACATCTGAATTAGTATTCTGATCCAATATATTAATTAACTGAATTTGTGTAGTTTCTTTGTAAATAGCACAGAGCTGCAAGTACTCAGGAGAAGAGAATCTGTAAAATGTGTAAAATGTCTAACAACAACAGTTTAGGAACCCCTAAATCAGCATACAAGTTTTTCTTCTAAAAAAGTGTCTACCTAAAAAAATTAGTATTTTTTTAAAATGACAGCACGTGGCACTTAGTATTAGTATTAGATCAAGTATTAGATTAGTACTTAGTATTAGATTAAGCTATACGAAAATGTAGATTTTATTGGTAAAAAAGTCAAATGCCAACAATTTTTTTTTGGTTCCACCTAATAAATATTCAGTACATTTTGTGGACCTGACCAGAGTCAAATCATAGTGAAAATGAAAGGCTCCAAAGGACTTCCTGGATAATTCTTTTTATAAATAAAATGAGGTGACTTGCCAGAGACCTTAAAATATTTAGGTCATGGCTGAGATAAAGAGAGGCCAGGTGATCTCTCAGTGATGAATTTTAATCTAACTTGAATGTTTTGTTTTGTTTTGTTTTTAAAGATTTTACTTATTTATGTGACACAAAGAGAGCGAGCATAGGCAGAGAGAGTGGGAGAGGGAGAAGCAGACTCCCCGCTGAGCAGGGAGCCCAATATGGGGATCCCAGGATCCTGGGACCCTTTACCAACTGAGCCATCCAGGTGCCCCATTGACTTGAGTTGTTAAAAGCTTGGTGGATTTTTTTTTCCCCCTTCTTCTCCTGCATTAATAAAGGTGTAATCAGAAGCTATGTATTTGACCACGGGCCTAATGCCCAGCACTCTCCATAGAAATGGCAACAGATACCATTTTCACATGATATGCTTAGATGGATAGTATAATACTTTTAAAATACTCCTTACAAAATGAGGGTAGAATAACAAATTATTATATCTAGTTTTATATAATTTATTACTCTCTTGTGCTATATAAAGTTTTAAATAACCTCAGCCAAATTTTGCTGATACAAGTCAGAATGTGAGAGAGTGTCAATCACAGTATTTGGGATGGATACTTCTGAGATTTTCATAAGCATTTTTGTAGAAATTTTAAGGTTCCTCATTTTTATATGAGAAACTGTCTTGCTGCCTTTTTGTAGTCTTGTAGCAAATATTTGTATAATAATATTCAAAATTTAGCATGGAAATCTTTTACTGGGTAAAAGTTCCTGATGGAATGTCAGGAGACATTGTATTCTACCAACAAGTACAATTTTTAGAAAGTTATTTTGTTCATTAGTTTGCTTATTTGTAAAACGAGGAGGTTAGAAGTGTAAGATCCCTGTGTTGGGGGTAATTAATGCTATCTACTTTAACCTATGTAGCATTTTAGAGGCTCAATACAGTATTCTTGCTTCATTTGATGATTGAAGAATTCCATATTTTTCCATTTGGTGTCTTGGAATCTTCCGATGCATCCTCTGTATTTATTTGGTTGACAACAAAAAGCACCAGTAAGGAGGATCTTCTTAATGTTTTGGGGTAGCATATTACTTAGGGTGTCACTTCATTGACTAGAACCCAGTCTTTGGTCTCAACTTGAAACTGTAAGCATGGTAGAAAATGTCTCTGTGAGTAGCCAGGAAGAAGGAACAGTACCCAGGAAGAAGAAACAAGACTGATGAGCACTGAGCACATCTCTGCCACACTTACTTAGCTTGTACTGTCTTTAATTCTGTCTTCTGTATTCCCTATTGCATGTCACTTTTTTTTTTTTTTAAAGCGGGGGGGCTGGTGGGCTTGGCAGAGAGAGAGAATCTTAAGCAGGCTCCATCCATGCCCAGCACAGAGTCTGACTCGAGACTCAATCTCAGAACCCTGAGATCACGACCTGAGCTGCAATCAATAGCAGGACACTTAACTGACTGAGCCACCAAGGTGCCCCTACATGTTACTTTTTGTACCTTTGATTACTCAGAATTTACTTCCAGATTTCTTAGAAGTATAGTTTGAAAGTCTTTGCAATTTTTTTCCATTTATTTTTTATTATTTTTTAAAGATTTTTATTTATTTATTTGACAGAGAGATAAATCACAAGTAGGCAGAGAGGCAGGCAGAGAGAGAGAGGGAAGCAGGCTCCCTGCTGAGCAGAGAGCCCCATGCGGGGCTGGATCCCAGGACCCTGGGATCATGACCTGAGCCGAAGGCAGAGTCTTTAATCCACTGAGCCACCCAGGCGCCCCAGTCTTTGCAATTTTGGTTTGTAAACTCTTTGGTGGTGGTTATGTTTAAAACAGCTCCCCCTGCCCCAAGATGGTACTATCATGTTGTTTCTTTTTTAATTTCATTTTTGGTTTAAACTCTCTTATCTCATTTTGCCTTGCTTATTTTTTTAAGGATTAAAAATGCATTTATGGCAAAAATCTCCCAGTGTTCAAGAAACACAGTAGAATATTGAATACAGCCAACATCAGAGCAACCAAGTCATTGTCCTCCCATGTTCAGTCTGTCAACCCACTAGCAGAAGGGAGAACAGACAAACCTTACACTGTCTCTTAAAGGTCAGCACATGCAGACTTGCAGGCCAATAGAGAAGCACATTCCAATGAGGAGGCAAAGTTCTTTTTCTCTTCTGCCCACTTAAGGTTAAATTTGGAGAGTCAGCAAAAGTCTTTTCAGTTGATTTCAGCTGCTACTTGAGAGTTATCCCTGTCTACTCTCCCTCCTTTTTTCTTTCTGTGATATTATATATACCTTTTGTACCTAAGTATAAAACATACCATTCTTCATAGATCCATCCTGTGTCAGCAAATCTGATGAGAATGTTCTAAACCTAAGTATTAAATTCATTCTTTTCTTAAAATAATTAGCTCCAGATAATGCTATGGCTCCATTTGCGTTATATTTGAATCAGTACTTTTTTTTTTTTTAAAGATTTTATTTATTTCACAGAGAGATCACAAGTAGGCAGAGAGGCAGGCAGAGAGAGAGAGAGAGGGAAGCAGGCTCCCTGCTGAGCAGAGAGCCCCATGTGGGACTCGATCCCAAGACCCTGAGATCATGACCCGAGCCGAAGGCAGCAGCTTAACCCACTGAGCCACCCAGGTGCCCCTGAATCAGTACTTTTTGTGTAGTCCCCCTGCGGTAATAGCCCCGCCTATTTTTTTAAACACGTGGTGGTTTTAGTTATTTTATTATTTTAGTTATTTTATTATTTTTTAAAGATATTATTTATTTGAGAGAGAGAGAGAGAGAGCATGAGCAAGGGGAGTGAGAGAAGCAGACTCCCCACTAAGCAGGGGTCCTGAAGCAGGGCTTGATCCCAGGACTCTGGGATCATGACCCGAGCTGAAGGCAGATGCTTAATGACTAAACCACCCAGGTGCACCGCACCCCCCCCCACCTACGTTTTTTAAAAAAGATTTTATTTTATTTAAAAAAGAAAATTTATTAACATATAACTTATTATTAGCCCCAGGGGTACAGGCCTGTGAATCGTCAGGCTTACACACTTCATAGCACTCACCATAGCACACACCCTGCCCAGTGTCCATAACCCAGCCACCCTCTTCCTATCCCCCTCCCCTGGCAACCCTCAGTTTGTTTTGTGAGATAAAGAGTCTCTTATGGTTTGTCTCCCTCCCAGTCCCATCTTGTTTCATTTTTTCCTCCCCCCCCCAAACCCGCCACATTGCCTCTCAAATTCGTCATATCAGGGAGATCATATGATAATTGTCTTTCTCTGATTGACTTATTTCGCTCAGCATAATACCCTCTAGTTCCATCCACATCATTGCAAATGGCAAGATTTCATTTCTTTTGATGGCTGCATAGTATTCCATTGTATGTTTATACCATATCTTCTTTATCCATTCATCTGTCGATGGGCGTCTAGGTTCTTTTCCATAGTTTGGCTGTTGTGGACATTGCTACTATAAAACTTGACTGTATGTGCACCTTCAGATCACACATTTGTATCTTTAGGGTAAATACCCAGTAGTACAATTGCTGGGTTGTAGGGTAGCTCTATTTTCAACTTTTTGAGGAACCTCCATGCTGTTTTCCAGACCAGCTGCACCAGCTTGCATTCCGACCAACAGTGTAGGAGGGTTCCCCTTTCTCTGCATCCTCGCCAGCATCTGTCGTTTCCTGACTTGTTAATTTTAGCCATTTTGACTAGTGTGAGGTGGTATCTCATTGTGGTTTTGATTTGTATTTCCCTGATGATGAGTGATGTGGAGCACTTTTTCATGTGTCTGTTGGCCATCTGGATGTCTTCTTTGCAGAAATGTCTGTTCATGTCCTTTGCCCATTTCCTGATTGGATTATTTGTTCTTTGGGTGTTAAGTTTGATAAGTTCTTTATAGATTTTGGATACTAGCCCTTTATCTGATGTGTCATTTGCAAATACCTTCTCCCATTCTGTCAGTTGTCTTTTGGCTTTGTTGATTGTTTCTTTTGCTGTGCAAAAGCATTTGATCCTGATGAAGTCCCATTTTTGCCCTTGTTTCCCTTGCCTTGGGTGATGTTTCTAGGAAGAAGTTGCTCTAGCTGAGGTCCAAGAGGTTGTTGCCTGTGTTCTCCTCAAGGATTTTGATGGATTCCTTTCTCACATTGAGGTTCTTCATCCATTTGGAGTCTATTTTTGTGTGTGGTGTAAGGAAATTGTCCAGTTTCATTTTTCTGCATGTGGCTGTCCAATTTTCCCAGTACCATTTGTTGAAGAGACTTACCTTTTTTCCATTGGACATTCTTTCCTGCTTTGTCAAAGATTAGTTGACCATAGAGTTGAGGGTCTATTTCTGGGCTCTCTGTTCTGTGCCATTGATCTGTATGTTTGTTTTTGTGTCAGTACCATACTGTCTTGATGATGACAGCTTTGTAATAGAGCTTGAAGTCTGGAATTTTGATGCCACCAATTTTGGCTTTATTTTTCAACATTCTTCTGGCTATTGGAGGTCTCTTCTGGCTCTATGTAAATTTTGGGATTATTTGTTCCATTTCTTTGGAAAAAATTGATGGTATTTTGATAGGGATTGCATTAAACGTGTAGATTGCTTTAGGTAGCATAGACATTTTCACAATATTTCTTCTTCCAATCCATGAGCATGGAACATTTTTCCATTTCTTTGTGTCTTCCTCAGTTTCTTTCATGAGTACTTTATAGTTTTCTGCCTACAGATTCTTTGCCTCTTTGGTTAGGTTTATTCCTAGGTATCCTATGGTTTTGGGTGCAGTTGTAAATGGAATTGACTCCTTAACTTCTCTTTCTTCTGTCTTGTTGTTGGTATGTAGAAATGCAACTGATTTCTGTGCATTGATTTTATATCCTGACACTTTACTGAATTCCTGTACAAGTTTTAGCAGATTTGGAGTAGACTTTTGGGTTTTCCACATAAAGTATCATATCATCTGCAAAGAGTGATAGTTTGACTTCTTCTTTGCCGATTTGGATGCCTTTAATTTCTTTTTGTTGTCTGATTGCTGAGGCTAGGACTTCTAGTACTATGTTGAATAGCAGTGATGATAATGGACATCCCTGCTGTGTTCCTGACCTTAGTGGAAAAGCTCTCTGTTTTTCTCCATTGAGAATGATATTCACTGTGGGTTTTTCATAGATGGCTTTGATGATATTGAGGTATGTACCTTCTGTCCCTACACTTTGAAGAGTTTTGATCAAGAATGGATCTTGTACTTTGTCAGATGCTTTTTCTGCAACTATTGAGAATAGTATATGGCTCTTGTTCTTTCTTTTATTAATGTATTGTATCACATTGATTGATTTGCAGATGCTGAACCAACATTGCAGCCCTGGAATAAATCCTACTTGGTCGTGGTGAATAATCCTTTTAATGTACTGTTGGATCCTATTGGCTAGTATTTTGGTGGGAATTTTCGCTTCTGTGTTCATCAGGGATATTGGTCTGTAATTCTCTTTTTTGATGGCTCTTTGGTTTTGGGATCAAGGTAATGCTGGCCTCATAAAATGAGTTTGGAAGTTTGCCTTCCATTTCTATTTTTTGGAACAATTTCAGGAGAATAGGTATTAATTCTTCTTTAAATGTTTGCTAGAATTCCCCTGGGAAGCTGTCTGGCCCTGGGCTCTTGTTTGTTGGGAGATTTTTGGTGACTGCTTCGATGTCCTTACTGGTTATGGGTCTGTTCAGATTTTCTGTTCTTCCTGGTTCAGTTTTGGTTGTTTATACATCTCTAGGAATGGATTCATTTCTTCGAGATTGTCAAATTTGCTGGCATATAGTTGATCATAATATGTTCTTATAATTGCTTGTATTTTTTTGGTGTTGGTTGTGATCTCTCCTCTTTCATTCATGATTCTATTTATTTGGGTCCTTTCTTTTCTCTTTTCTTTTTTTTTTTTTAAAGATTTTATTTATTTATTTGACAGCAAAGATCACAAGTAGGCAGAGAGGCAGGCAGAGAGAGAGAGGAGGAAGCAGGCTGTCCGCAGAGCAGAGAGCCCAATGTGGGGCTCAATCCCAGAACCCTGGGATCATGACCTGAGCCGAAGGCAGAGGCTTTAACCCACTGAGCCACCCAGGCACCCTCTTTTCTCTTTTCTTTTTGGTAAGTCTGGCCAGGGGTTTATCAATCTTCCTAATTCTTTCAAGAAACAGCTCCTAGTATCATTGATTTGTTCTACTGTTTTTGTGGTTTCTGTTTCATTGATTTCTGCTCTGATCTTTATTATTTCTTTTCTCCCGCTGGGTTTAGGCTTTCTTTGCTGTTCTTTCTCTAGCTCCTTTAGGTGTAGGGTTAGGTTGTGTACTCGAGACCTTTCTTGTTTCTTGAGAAAGGCTTGTACCGCTATATATTTTCCTCTCAGGACTGCCTTTGCTGTGTCCCACAGATTTTGAACAGTTGTGTTTAAAATATTTCATTTTTATGTAATCTCTATATGCAGTGTGGGGCTTGAACCACAACCCTGAGATCAAGAGCCATATGCTCTTCTGACGGAGCCAGCCAGGTGCCCCATCCCTGCCTATTTTTTGCCTTTTTTTCCCTTGATGGCAGAAAAATATGTGCCAAAACAGGTATTTAAGGTTGTTCAGCTTTTAGAATCATACTATTTGTGGAAAGGTTAATTTTGTACAGAGTTGTCTCTGGATCTAGTGTGTTAACCATCATCCTGGAATTTCTTTTCATTTCTCTTACAGGTTAATTGTCCTATTACTTGGATACTGTGGTCTTCCTGTGATGATGTGTTCATTTATCATTTTCTTGCTGTCTGCATTGAAAGTTAATTTTCAGCAAGAGTATTTAAAAAAATAAACTTTTTAGATTTATTGCATGTTTGAATTTCCCATTTTGGTCCTCACTTGGTAGATGGGTTGGGTATAAAACTAGGTTCAAAGTAATTTCTCTCCATTTTAGAAGCATCTTTCCATTGCTTTCCAGTGTCTAGTGTTACTATTAGAAATCATAAGCCAATCTATTTCTTATAATTTGGTAGGTACTATTTGGGGAATTTTCTTTATGTTTTTCTCTTTTTTCCCCTCACATCCTTGTCCCCCTGCTCTTTCCATTATCCCTGTCTCCCCCATCCTCCCCCTTTTTTTGTTCTGGTACTTTTTATGCATCTTTCTGTATGTAAAACAATATATATGTGAAATTTAAAGAATAAAAAGAATAAAAAAATAAAGAATAAAAAGATAAATATCCATGATTCTACCAGCCACCTTACAAAATTGGACTTTCCTAAGCCCCTATTTGTCCCTTCCCTATTGAGTTTTTCTTCCCCTCAGAGTATCACTGACATGATGTTTGTGCCTTTCCTTGTGTTGTTTTTTTTTTTTTTAAAGATTTATTTATTTATTTTGGAGGGAGAGAGAGTATGAGTGGGAGGGCAGAGGGAGAGGGCGAGGGAGAGGGCATCTTAAGCAGACTCCATGCTGAGCATGGAGGCCTGTGTAGGGCTCAATTTCACAACCCTGAGATCATGACCTGAGCTGAAATCAAGAGTCTGATGCTTAACCAGTTGCGCCACCCAGGCAACTCTCGTGTTATTTTTAATAGTTTGAGTATAAATGTATGATTTTTTTAAGCACCGTATTATTGAAATTCATCCATGTCTGTGTGTATATCTATAGTAAATTCATTTTCAATGCTGTATTTCATTAATATAAAATTTAATCCATTCTCTGTTGATGTATCTTTGGGTTGTTATAGATCCTTTTTATGAATAATGCTGCTTTGACATTTTTATAAAAGGATGTAAGAGTTTATCAGAGATAATTAGAAGTGGAAGGCCTGAGTCAGAGGATTTGTACAAATTCTACCTTATAAACAACATACTGTTGTCTACAATGAGTATACCAATTTATACCAGTGTATGAGAGGTCCAGTTGCTGCTCATCCTTCCTAACACTTGATATTGTCTTTTTTATTTTAGCAGTTCTGTTATTGAAATATCTATTTATTGGATCTCAGTGTAGTTTTAATTTACCTTTCCTTGTGATTAAAGTAAGCACTATTTGGATAGTCTCCTGTAAAAGGTGACTTTTTTTTCTCTTTTAAGATTTTATTTGTTAGAGAGAGAGAAGGTCAAAGCAGGGGGAAGGGCAAAGGGAGAGGGTGAGAGAATCTCAAGTGGACTCCGTGCTGATCCCAGAGTCCTACATGGGGCTTGATCTCATGACCTCTAGATCATGACCTGAGTTGAAATCAAGAATTGATGCTCAACTGACTGAGCACCCAGGCACCCCTGCCTTTTCTTTCTTTTTTAGATTTATTTATTTATTTATTTGACAGAGAGAAATCACAAGAGAGGCAGGCAGAGAGAGAGGAAGGGAAGCAGGCTCTCCGCTGAGCAGAGAGCCCAATGTGGGACCCAGTCCCAGGATCCTGAGATCATGACCCTAGCCGAAGGCAGCGGCTTACCCACTGAGCCACCCAGACGCCCTCTTTTTTTTTTTTTAAAGATTTTATTTATTTGTCAGAGGAGGATACACACAAGCAGGCAGAGAGGCAGGCAGAGAGAGAGGAGGAAGCAGGCTCCCTGCCGAGCAAGGAGCCGGATGCGGGACTCGATCCCAGGACCCCAGGATCATGACCTGAGCTGAAGGCAGTGGCTTAACCAACTGAGCCACCCAGGCGCCCCTTTTTTTTTTGTTTGTAGGATTTCTTTATATAATCTTTATATATGAGTTGTTTTTATGTATTGCAAATATCTTCTTCAACCCATGGGTTGCCTTTCATTCTTTTAATGGGATATTTGGATGAACACAAATTTTCTTACTTTAATGTAGTCTAATTAATAATTTTAATTAATTATTTTTAATACCTTATGGTTAGTGATTTGTGTGACCTGTTTAGGAAATCTTGACTTACTCCCACTGTCATGAAGATATTTTCCCTGTTATCTTCTAGAAGCTTCATTATCTTATTTTTCACATTTAGGCCTATTATCTACCTGGAATTGATTTTTGTGCATTGTGTGGGATTGAACTCAAGAATATATCTTCCCCTATAATTAGATATCCAGTTGACCCAGCACCATTTATTGAAAAAAAACAGTTCTTTACCTACTGCCCTGCAAGTGTCACATTTGTTATAAATTAACGATGTATAGTGGTTCTGCTTTGAAACTGTTCACTTGTATTGGCCTCTTTCTTGGTGGTTGTATCAGCACCTTAATGTCTTCAATTTAATATTTATAAATATTAGTTGAAACATATGAAGTTGTCATATTTGTAGGTTATCACTTTTGGCAATTTCATATGGTTTAATCCAGCAGTACGTTTTGATATCTAGTAGCTTAAGGTCTTCTAAGTTCTCTAAGACTGTCTTAGGTGCTTGCATTTTTGTATAGAATTTAGAATCCATTTATCAGTTTGAATTAAAAAGAGAAAACCTACTGAGATTTTGCTTGTAAAGGTTCAATCTGTAGATCAGTTTGGGGATAATTGACATCTTTGAAATATTGAGTCTCCCAGTCTGTAGTACATGATCATGATATATCCCCCATTTATTTAAATGTTTAATTTCTCTCAATTTGTTGTTTTCTGTGTAGCAATTAGGATATCTTTTTTAATTTTAATTTTTTAGTTTTAAAAAGATTTTATTCATTTGAGAGAGAAAGAGAGATCAGAAGCAGGTGGGAAAGATAGAGGGAGAAGCAGACTCCCCACTAAGCAGGGAACCCTGTGTGGGGCTCAGATGATCTCAGCCTGAGGCAGCTGCTTAACTAACTGAGCCACCCAGGCACCCTCAGGATATCTTTTGTTAAAGTTATTCTTACAAGTTTTGAAGAAAATGCCACTGTATGTGATATTTTAAAAAAATCTTCCAATTGTTTTTGCTAGCATGTGGAAATACAGTTGTGTTTTAATAATTTGCCTGGAGTTCAACAATCTTGCTAATTAAATTCATTTACTTTTTTTTTTTAAGATTTTATTTATTTATTTATTTATTTATTTAAATTTATTTGACAGAGAGAGAGAGATCACAAGTAGGGAGAGAGGGGGGAAGCAGGCTCCCCGCTGAGCAGAGAGCCCGATGCGGGGCTCAATCTCAGGACCCTGAGATCATGACCTGAGCCGAAGGCAGCGGCTTAACCACTGAGCCACCCAGGTGCCCCTAAAGATTTTATTTGTCAGAGAGAGTGAGCACAGGTAGACAGAGTGGCAGGCAGAGGCAGAGGGAGAAGCAGGCTCCCCGCTGAGCAAGGAGCCTGATGCGGAACTTGATTCCAGGACTCTGGGATCATAACCCGAGCCGAAGGCAGCCGCTTAACCAACTGAGCCACCCAGGTGTCCCTCATTTACTAATTTTTTAAAAAGATTTATTTATTTATTTATTTATTTATTTATTTATTTATTTATTTATTTGATGGAGAGAGAGGGAGGGAGAGAGAGATCACAAGTAGGCTGAGAGGCAGGGAGAGAGAGAGAGAGAGGAGGCGCCTGGGTGGCTCAGTTGATTAAGCGCGTGTCTTGGCTCAGGTTGTGATGTCAGGATCCTTGAGGTCAAGCCCTGAATTGGGCTTCTCCTCAGCCGGGAGTCTCCTTGTCCCTGTCCCTTTGCTCCTCCCCACTGCTTGTGTTCTCTCTGTCTCTCTCTCTAATGGATAAACAAATCTTTTTTAAAAATTTATGAACTAAGAATGTTTTCCACATTTTAAAATAATTGACAGAAAATCAAAAGGAGAAAAACATTTCATGACAGGTGATGTACCCTATTGAAATTTCAGTGTCTACAAATAAAGTTTATTGTAACCCAGACACACTCATTCATTTGTGTGTTGTCTGTGGGAGCTTTCATACTATAATGGCAGGGTTGAGTCCAGGCAGTTTTTGCTTTGCACAGTAGTTCAGGACTGTAAAAATGGCCATGCAGGCAAAGCAAAGTTAATAATCAGTTGGAAAAATTATGATTGTTTTGTGATCTTTAAAAACTTTAAAAGATCTCTTAGGGTAAAGTTAATATTTAGTACACTGTAATTCAAAACATTAAAAACATGGAGAATTGAAACGTTTTATTTCTTTGGAAAAAACCTACCAGGAATAATTTGAACAGTATCAGGCTTCTTCTTACCATATAATTTGTGATGTGGAGTGGGCATCTTTTCTGTGTCTTTTCTACTCCTTTCTAAATTTAGATCAGCTTCCAACATTTTATCCTTTGTGTTTTCATTGCCACAGAGTATTGTCAAAGTTGTTGTTGTTGTTCTTTTTTTTTTTTTTAAAGATTTTATTTATTTATTTGACAGAGAGAGATCACAAGTAGGCAGAGAGGCAGGCAGAGAGAGAGAGAGGAGGAAGCAGGCTCCCTGCCGAGGGAAGAGCCTGATGTGGGACTCGATTCCAGGACCCTGAGATCATGACCTGAGCCAAAGGCAGAGGCTTTAACCCACTGAGCCACCTGGGTGCCCCGTCAGAGTTCTTCTGATGTGCGACTTCTTGCCAGCATCACCTCCTCTAAGGCATTTTCATTTTTTTCACCAAACTATTGTCCTCATTTGTGGAGATAAGCTTACCCTCACAGTTCTCTGGCAGCATATCCAGACACTCTTTTGAATGGTGGTAGTGTCAGCATTCCCCCAGTGAGCTATTTTTTCTGTGACTACATTTACGTTTGATTTGAATTGCACTTTGAATTACTACTTTTTGATCTTTGCTGCACATTCATTTTTGTAGGCCAGTTCCCTCTTTCAATTATTCATTTTTGTTTTTTGTAAAATACCACATGGGTTTATCATTGGGAGATGAGGAGGCAACACCACCATTTATGTAGGAACTGAATAACAGATGCTCAGTGACCAGTCACCAACAGGCTTTGAAGAAGTGATGTGAAGCGTACCTGGGTTAAGCCTCTGACTCTTGATCTTGGTCATGATCTCAGGGTTGTGAGATTGAGCCCTGCCTGGGGGCTCCTCGCTCAGTGGGGAGTCTGCTTGGAATTGTCTCTCTCCCTTTCCCACTTCCTCTCCCTCCCCTCTAAAATAACTGAACAAAATCTTAAAGAAAAAAAAAGTAATGGGATAGGTAATTGATCTCCATGTGCACCTGTTATTTATATAGTGATTTTTGTAGACTGAAGAGGTAACAGCAGATTTTGTACTTCATGCGATTACTCGCGGTTAATATACCATGGTGACTGAAACTTGAACCATGTTATTGGGGAGTGATGTTATTTAACTAAATCGTGGTAACTGAAATTTGTGCATGTTAGAACCATGCAAAGCAAGTACCGCCTGTATTTGTGACAAAGTGCATGGACCACAGAATTTAAATAGTTTAGTTTCTGTCTCTGTACAGAAAATGTTTGCTGACCCCTGAAATAAGTTTGTAAGTTTATTTTGGCTTATTAATTTCCCGTTATTGGGTTCTTCTTGTCTGGTTTTGTAGCAGGTCCATATTATCAATAATCATATAAACAATACCAAATATGTAAAACACATACAGTGTTCCACGCCCTATTTTCTATATTAACAGATCCAGAGAGTAGTTAACACTGTTACCCCAATTAACATTTGAGGAAACTGAAGCAAAAAGGTGAAGAAACTTGCGGGTCACATAGATACTAAGTGGTAGAAACCAACTTTGAAACTCTGGCAGTCTGGCTGGAATGTGGGCCTCTAATCAGTGCATTATACTTCTGTTAACCTCATAAAATGATTTGGTGAGAAATCTTCTATTTTCTAGAATTTGGGTTAGATTGGAGTTACCTGCACTTTGAATATTGGTTAGAACTCCTATAAAATCTGTGTGTGTGTGTGTGTGTGTGTGTGTGTAAGACTTAAAAATAATTGTTTCAATTCTTTAATTGATTTGGGACTATTTAGGTTTTCTGTTTATTATAAAATTTTGGATCAATTATTGTAATATATTCTCTTTTAGAAACTGGTCATTTTTTAAAGTTTTTTTTTTTTTTTTTTTTTAAAGTAATCTTTCACCCACTGGGGGGCTCAAACTCACAATCCCAAGATCAAGAGTCCTATGCTCCACCGACTGAGGCAGCCAAGCGCCCTGGAACTGGTCTTTTTCATCTGATTTTTCATATTTGTTGGCATAATTGTTGATAATCTCTTTTTCCTCTGCCACATTTGTAGTGTTATTCTTTTCCTTCCTAAAATTGTTCATTTATGCCCTCTCTTCTTTTTTGGTCAGTCTTAGCAGAGGTTTGTTAACTTTATTACTCCTCAAAGAGGACTTCTGCTTTGCTGATCTTCTCTTTTCTTTCTTTGCGCCTTTTTTTGGTTCAAGATTTTATTTCCTTCCTTTGGTGTTCTTCAGATTTATTTTTACCTAACTCTTTAAGATGGATTTTTTTTTTTTTAAAGATGGATCTTAACTAACTTACTTATATCCTTCTTTTTCTAATAAAAGCACTTAAGGCTGGAGACTTCCTCAAATTCTCTCTTTAAGTATATTCCACAAGCTTTGGTATGTAGTATTTTTGCTATTATTCAGTTCTAAGTGTTTTTTTCATTTCTATTTTGATGAGTTATTTGCCATGTGTTTTAAAATTTCCTAATAAATTTTTGAAAAATTCAAGTTTTTATCTCTAACTTATTTATGATGTTTCCTAAATGTATATTGTACAATAATGATTTTTTATATAAAGTTTTTATTTAAATTCCAGTTAGTTAACACAGTGTGATATTAGTTTCAAGTGTGCAGTAGAGTGATTTAACACTTACACGCAACACCTGGTGCTCATCACAACAGGTGCACTCCTTCGTCCCTATCACCTTTCTCACCCATCCCTCCACTCAGCTCCTCTCTGGTAACTACCAGTTTGTTCTCTTACAATAATGATTTTTAAGATTTGAGATTTGTCTGATGTCCTAGCATACGTTTAAAGAAATTTTTTTTTTAAGATTTTATTTATTTATTTGACAGAGAGAGATCACAAGTAGGCAGAGAGGCAGGCAGAGAGAGTGAGAGGGAAGCAGGCTCCCCGCCGAGCAGAGAGCCCGATGCGGGACTCGATCCCAGGACCCTGAGATCACGACCCGAGCCGAAGGCAGCGGCCCAAACCACTGAGCCACCCAGGCGCCCCCATACGTTTATTTTACAAATGAAATGTCCTGTGTGTGCCAGAAAAGTTTCTTTCCAGTGTACTCTGTAGTCCCAGTAGCTGAAACTTGTATATTGAGTTGTTCAGACATTATATGTCCTTACTGATTTTTGTCTACACAGTGTGTCAATTACTGAGGGAGGTGTATTGCAGTATCCCCCTGTGAAGGAGGACCCATCTGTTTCTCCTCATTAACGGCAGCTTTATGTTTGTGTTTAATTTTTAGTGAAGTACAGTTGATACACAATGTCACATTAGTTTTGGCTGTACAACTAATGATTGGACCAGTTTTTACATTATGCTGTGCTCACCACAAGTGTAGTTACCATCTGTCCCCATATGGTGCTGTTACGACATTATTGACTATATTCCCTATGCTGTGCCTTTTACTCCCATGACTTACTCATATCATATCTGGAAGCCTGTATTCCAGCCTGGAAGCATGGAAACCCACTCCCCTTCCCCTTCACCCATTTACCAGTATTAAATATTAATCTTGTATGTTCCTAACAGAGTCTCTCTATCCCTTCTATCTCCCTCTCCCCTGGCAAGCATGGGTTTGTTCTCTGAATTTATAGGTCTCTTTCTATGTTTTTGTTGTTGTTTTATTTTGTTTTTGGATTCCACATAAAAGTGAAATCATACAGTATTTGTCTTTCTCTGTCTGACTTATTTCACTTAACCTAATGCCCTCTAGGTCCATCCATGTTGTTGCAGATGGCAAGAGCTCATCCTTTTTTATGGCTGAGTAATAACGAAATTTTGTGTGTGTGCGTGCATGTGTATATGTGTATGTATGACATCTTCTTATCCATTCAGCTGTTGTTCGCCTCTTGGAATGCTTCCATATCCGGCTGTTAGAAATAATGCTGCAGTAAACATAGGGATGTATATGCCTTTTATACAAATAAACAAATTTATGCCTTTTATACAAATAAACAAATTATTTTTGTTTTGGATGAAATGTTATGTTTTTAAAATAGCCATGTTGCTAGGTTCACACAAGGTTAGTAATTAATATTGGTCAATGAAAAAATACTGGTAAGTCATAGCAAATTGAACTTGTCACTTTCTTTTTTTTTTTTTTTTGTCACTTTATTTCTGCCAGTGGATTTTTTGCTTAGAGTCTCTCTCTCTCACAGACACACACACACTAACCCCCAACTGCTATGAGTGTTAGGAAGGGCCGTAGCATGTAGGAGCCACCTCTCCTAGGGATGTCTGGGATTACGTCCCTTCCCTTCACGTGGCTCTCAGCCAGTGACTGCCTGATGAGGGTTGCAAAAACCTGGCTCCCTTGTGCTTTATAGCTTCCCAGACAGGAGGTTTAGGCTAACCTTTAGCTGAAACAGTAGTTTTGCTGCTCTTCCCTCCCTTACAGATTGCTCCTGAAGGCACTCCCTCTGTAAATCGCTTGTATAGAATCCCTGTCAGGCTCTACTTCTAAAAAACTCTATCTAATAAGCACCCACCTTCTCAAAAAGGGAGAATTTGATCTCTTTCTAGTGTTAAGTGTTACAAATTCTGTCTTATGTTTCATTTCAATGAACTTTGTCTTCAAGTAGGTTGTTGATTAATTCAGTAGCTCTCAATCATGGGTGCCCTTCAGAATCAACACTTAAAAACTGAAAATGCCCCCCTCAGTCCCTGAATGATTCTGATCCAGTGACATTTCACTTTGACTCAGATCTTTACTTCTGTTTCAGGTAAAATGTTAAAAGTGATGTTAATTATTAACGTGAAAGATTCCTTTGATTTTCACTTTGCTTGTTCAGTTTTCACTTAGTGTTATTATTTTTACTTCTAGGCACCCCCCCTTTTTTTTTTACCCCCTTTCCTTATTTGAAAGTATCCATAAGGCACTTTTATGTTAAAGGCAAGTCATTTACTACCACCACTAAGGTCTTTATACAAAACGCCTGCTAACTACTCCTGTAGAGTTTGTGCTTTCTTCTCTCCTGCTCAGAAGAGCAGGGCTGCTCTACCCCAATGCTGATTCTGTGCCCAGGACCCACAGTGGAAGAGCCAGAAGGGTCCTTGAGCTAGGCAGTGTCAAGTCCAGCGAGAGAAGGCTGTGTCATGATATGGAATAGAACACACTCAGCAGGATGAATGTGCAGCTGAGATCCGACCAGGTGTCACTACTGTACTAGATGCCCAGGTTAAAAGGTGAAAAAGATGTGTCCCTGCCATCTAGGAACTCCCGAGTCCAGTGGGACTCTGGAGGAGACACACATTGTGTTTGTGTGTGTGATAAATAATTACAGAATTATCAGCACAGATCCTCATTCTCCTCTTAATTCAGTCTTTCATTTTCCTTTATGTTCACTGACATCTTAAACAATAAAATAGAGCACGCTCTGGCTCTGAGCTTAAGAGAGACACTTCACTTGGCTCGATGGAGAGATTTTTTTTCTTACACAGTTCTCAAGAGCTGGGTGCTGATGAAGTGTGAATACTTTTTCCCTTCACCCAGTTTCCCCAACACCAGGTAATCTTAAAATTACACAGTATATTTACTACTTGGCAGATAGATGTGAGCTGGTACGATGGAGATTTCACATTTTAATAACTACAAAATATGTTTTATACAGTGATGCTAACTAACATGATGGTGGTAGCTTATCTCTTCAACTAAATGCTATTTGTTTCGACCATATTGCATCATGTTGTTGTGCTTTTCTAAAAGCAGAGGGCTATTTTTACTGCCTGCCTAATAATGATAAGATGACCAGCATGGAGAGCTGGCTAGTATGGGTACTCCTTGTTGGCTTTCTTTTCATGATTGCAGACACTTGATTGCTCCGGCATAAAGCTATGTTTGGAAAGAAGAAATGAGGCGTGTATGCTAGTTAATGGTGACCCTTCAGCCTTGAATATATTTATTCTTTTTCTAGTTCTGAAGAATTTTTTGTTGTTTTAGCACCTCTGATTAATTTTCAAATTAGACCTACTTGTTTTCTGTTGGTTTTTTTGTTTGTTTGTTTGTTCTTAAAGCAGGCTCCATGCCCAGTGTGGAACCCACTGCGGGGCTTGAACTCATGACCCTGAAATCTAGACCTGAGCTGAGATCAAGAGTTGATGCTTAACCCACTGAGCCACTCAGGCGCCCCAGACCTACTTTTTTTTTTTTTTCTTAAGATTTTAAAAAATTTATTGGTGAAAGAGAGAGAGCTAGAGCGTGTACACAAGCAGGGAGAGTGGCAGGCAGAAGGAGAATCAGGCTCCCCTCTGAGCAAGGAGCCCAACTTGGGACTTGATCCTAGGACTTTAGCTAGGTGAAGGCAAAGAACCTATGGAGCCACAAAGGTGTTCCTACTTTTTATTAACTTTGGTCATACCATCTTAGAATTCTGTTCAGCTAACCCCTTTGTTTTGTTGGTTTTTGTTGTTTTAGCCATCTTCTATGTAAAGTAATTGACTAAGAGAAGATACACACATTGCTTAGACACGGTCCTTCCCCTTTGGGATCTAGCAGTTATAGGAGCCACTGGTACCTACAACGAACTACAGTACAGATCAAACTGTACTGTTACTATAGAAATACAGGTGAGCTGTTAGTTCTCAATGGTGCCGGGAGAACAGATTTCAGAATGAAATCACAGAAAAGCTGATGGTTGATGATAGTTGATTTCAAGACTCTGGCAAGTGAGGAAGGAGTGAAGAGGATGTGTCGTGTGGAGAGCAGTATGAGCAAGGCCGTGTGGTGATAATGTCGGTGATGGGCTCATAAGATGGCAGCTGGTCCTGTGTTCACTAAAGTACAGGGAGCGCCTCCAGGGCAAACTGCTGATGGCTGTGGTAGGTCCTAGGTCTGGGTCCTATAGGATTATGTGACCTGGATATCACACAAAGGAGTTTGGAGTGTTCTTTTTCCTAATAGGGGTTGGGGTCCTTTTAAATCAGCTGAGATTTTTTTCCCGCTGATCTTTAGGACTCCTCCCAATTGCGTTATACTTTAAGAAGAAAAGGTAAGGCAAAAAAATAGATTTGGAAGTATAGTGATGTCATTGTGTCAGATAAAACAGAAACTATAAAATTCCAAGATTCTGTCAATTCTTTTACACTCTGCTTGTGTTTCTGGTGTTTGCTGGGTCTCCCCTTAGCCTGATCCTCAGTCTAGTTTTATTTATAAATGACTTGTTTCTTCTGGTTCCTTTTTTTGTCGGCTGTTAAAGTGAGGGAATTGGAATCTAGATTATTTGAACTGGTGTTTTTATAAAAGCCTTTAGAGATCTTATGTGTTCAGAAATAATTTTTGGGTAGGCGTAGGGAAACTCTGAATGTGTTTGGTTCTTAATTAGACTGAGGAAGGATAAGTGGGATGAATAGTAACTTTTTTTTTTTTTTTTAAGATTTATTTATTTGTTGGAGAGAGGAGAGAGAGAGAGCAGGAACATGGGGAGTGGCAGGCACAGGGAGAAACAGGCTCCATGCTGGGCAAGGAGCCTGACGTGGGACTCGATCCCAGGACCCTGGGATCATGATCTGAGCTGAAGGCAGATGCTTAATTGAGCCACCCAGGTGTCCCTGAATAGTAACATTAAAAAAAAAAAAAAAACTATCTTTCCCCCACAATTCGGGGGCAATAGGTATTGAGAATCATCCTAAGATTCACTTTTTTTTTTTAATTGGAATAAAATTGAAGAGTTGCTCTTAAGGATGGTTAGAGCAGAAACTTAAGTGCTGTGTCATTGTCGCCTCTTGTTTGGCGCCTATTACCAGACTTCAGCAGACATCACGCTGAGTGGATCACATGGCTAACAGTGGGAGGTATCTGGTGTAGATGATTCTTCTTGGAGAAATAGGTTTAAATTTACTGGGACAGAAATGTGGCAGGCAGGTGCCTGTTTAGAGGTCCAAAATGCAATCGGTCAGGACTGAACACAGACTGCCTGCATAGTTCCTGTAAGTATGCAAGCTAGGCACTGAGGCTCGGGCTGCAAAGTTTTATGTATGTGAATATGTGTGTGCATGTGTGTGCAGTGTTTGTATGTTTCGAGGACAGAGTTCCCTAAAATCGCATAGGGAAAAGGAACTCTTTGTTTTGGGGACGACATGGAAGTAAAATCACATGCTCTTCCATACAGGAATGTCACTGGGCAATGGCCTCAGCTATTCTAGTAATCAAGGGCTTTCTCCTGTTGCAATCCTGTGATGAACAGGACAAGTGGTGGTTCTGAACGGAACCCTGTGGAGCCTGCAAATACCATCCGTTCATAATAGTACAGCTGTTGTCCTTGAAGTGTGTAGGGAGGTACCTGGGGGTGGAAACAATATATTCTGCAGGGGTTTGGGGCTTATTGCTAAGATAGTCAAGACATTGCTGAGCTATGCCTTTGTCTTTCTGGTTCTGGGGAAGAGCAGGAGAAATTCTGATTAGCCTCAGGGATCACATGTGTTTGTGGGCTCTGTAAGATGGTAGCTGATGGGGCGCCTGGGTGGCTCAGTGGGTTAAGCCTCTACCTTTGGCTCAGGTCATGATCTCAGGGTCCTGGGATTGAGACCCTCATCGGGCTCTCTGCTCGGCGGGGAGCCTGCTTCCCCCACCCTCTGCATGCCTCTCTGCCTACCTGTGATCTCTCTTTCTCTGTCAAACAAACAAATAAAATCTTTTTTTTTTTAAAGATTTTATTTATTTATTTGACAGAGAGAAATAGGCAGAGAGAGAGGAAGGGAAGCAGGCTCTCTGCTGAGCAGAGAGCCCGATGTGGGACTCGATCCCAGACCCTGAGATCATGACCTGAGCTGAAGGCAGCGGCTTAACCCACTGAGCCACCCAGGCGCCCCACAAACAAATAAAATCTTAAAAAAAAAAAAGATGGTAGCTGATTCCCATACAGGAATCAGCTGTATGGGGAATAAAAATTGGTTTTTTACAACAAGTAGAAATTGGTTTTACTTTGAATGAAATACCATTCTGATTGAAAGTATAAATCAAACTAGTTTTCTAGTTAAATAAATTGAAAGCAGAACACAGACACCAGACAAATAAGGGTCAGCTTGCTATGTAATAGACCTCTGAAAGGACTTCATTAAAACCAATCTGAGGGGGTGCCTGGGTGGCTCAGTTGGTTAAGCATCTGCCTTCACCTCGGGTCATGATCCCAGCATCCTGGGATTGAGTCCCGAGTCCGGATCCCTGCTCAGCAGGGAGCCTGCTTCTCCCTCTGACGCTCTCTCCCATTCTCATCTCCTTCTCAAATAAATAAATAAAATCTTAAAAACAAGAACAACAACAAAAAAGCAAAAAACTGATCTGAGGAATAGAGTCCCCATTTAGTAACTGAAAGTTCACTAGGCAAACTTAAAATCTCATGTTGAATATGAAATCTTTATGATGCAGGCTATACCACCAACATGTCAGATTATAAATGGTCTCTGGAACTGGCTGGGATCCTGGGTTTCTTCCAAGCCTGAGGAACAAGCACTTCATTTTGGTCCCAGCACTTTCACTAATGTCCTGGGATAGCAGCTTAGTGTGGCCTCAGAATTCTCTGCCATTTACATCAGTCATGCCAAAAAAAAAAGGAAGAAAATATGAGCCCCACGGATCTCTTTAGTTCTATATCTTGTCCATAATTCCCCCCCACCTCCGCTCACCCCCCAAAACTGATAGAATATTAATCATGGAGAAAATTTAAGCGGAACATTATGAGCAGTCTTCTGCCTTTTTTTTTTTTTTTTAATTTTTTTTATTTGACAGAGAGAGATCACAAGTAGGCAGAGAGGCAGGCAGAGAGAGGGGGGAAGCAGGCTTCCCGCTGAACAGAGAGCCCGATGAGGGGCTCGATCCCAGGAACCTGGGATCATGACCTGAGCCGAAGGCAGAGGCTTCACCCTCTGAGCCACCCAGGCGCCCCAGTCTTCTGCCATTTTCAGAGTTATTATTAAATGTTTTTTAAAAAAGATTTTATTTATTTATTTGACAGGTAGAGATCACAAGCAGACAGAGAGGCAGGCAGAGAGAGGAGGAAGCAGGGTCCCTGCCGAGCAGAGAGCCTGATGTGGGGCTCGATCCCAGAACCCTGGGATCATGACCTGAGTGGAAGGCAGAGGCTTTAACCCACTGAGCCACCCAGGTGCCCCAATTAAATGTTTATTTACTAAATTGTTTATTTGGAACTCAGAAGCATTTCCCTTAGATACAATATTATAAACAATAGTTTTGTTTCTCAACTAGTTCAGGTGACTGTGAAGAAAATTTTTTTCTTCTAAAACTAACAGGAGGTAGTATTTTAAAAGAACTTGCCTTTGACATTGTATTACTTTCCTTTCTTTGACATCCTAGGACCTCTGGGACCACATATCCTCTCTCTACTTTATACCTTATCCAGATCTGCTTTGTTCCCTGAAATGTTCTGTGTTGCTAAATTAGTATTCTCCCTTTTCACACTAAAACCAAAAACTCAGATACTTTCCATGGAATTGATCTCTGGGATTAAGAGGAAAGTTAACTTGCTAAGAACTGAACTCACACTAAGGTGGAATGATGGGCCTTCTGGGATGTAAGTCCCTTTACCCCCTTTGAAATTGTGAAACAGGATTCTACACTTTTAAAAAGAGAATGCTGACCACCACAAATAACTTGGTACAGATTTGGCGAAAGTGACAGTGAAATGAAAATGTGACAGTGGCTGTGAAAAGTGTCTCACTATGTTGGTGGGAACTAGGCTTCTGTTTCTCTTTTTCATCATAAGTTTTCTTGCTCCACTTTAGCTTCAAAGCAGCACCTTTGGGAGGGCAGAGGGGCCAGGGCAAAGGAAGTAGATCCCGGAGGACAAAGGCAGCAACAGGCCATTTGCAGACTAGATCACTAATGGTAATTTCTTATCAGACACAATGAACACAGATCTGGAGTGAGTGACTAACTGACTATAGGTAAGACTGACCTAACATTTTCTTTTCTTTCTTTTTTTTTTTTTTTTAAGATTTTATTTATTTATTTGACAGAGGGAGACACAGCGAGAGAGGGAACACAAGCAAGAGGAGAGGGAGAGGGAGAACCAGGCTTCCCATGGAGCAGGGAGCCTGATGCGGGGCTTAATCTTAGTACCCCAGGATCATGACCTGAGCCAAAGGCAGATAGATGCCTAACAGCTGAGCTAACCAGGCGCCCCTGACTTAATATTTTTAAGAGGAATTTTGGGACCTTGAGAAGTTGCCCATACTTCTGTGTATTTAAATTAATTGCGAACACCAGTCTCTATAGACGTAGAAAATTGTTCGGTAACTAATTCCAGAGTGTGTAATCTAAAGTAAACCATACAACAGAGGAGATGCTTTGTGAGCTCATCATATCTTATTTACTCCGCGTGAGTACATGCCTATTAATAGTCAGAGGCTAGTCAAGAGCCCAAAATTCTGTTCTGTGCTTCATCATCTTGTCATGTCATTTCTTCTTGTCTTCATTTACATATTTTCAAAACTCTTCTCAGCAGATAGTTTCACTTCAGGCATGTAGTCAGAATGAAAGATCAGATGTCCAAAGCGATATGCTTGAAAACTGTGTTCTCTTGGTGCCTGGTTAAATAATATGGAGCTTATTTTTTGGCAGAGTGGTGTCAAGTCTCCTTTGATGGTAGCCAGAACTGGGTGGAGTTTCTTAAGCTCCAGTCAGATTTGCTCAAGCAGGGCACTGTGCAGTGATGAGTTTGTTTTTAGTCTCTCCCTTTGCCAAAAAGCTTTTGCCTTTTAATAAATCTGCACCCAGTTATAATTGGGAGTACTTGACATATAAGTCAGGCATGCACATTGAGATTCTGTGTGCAATTTATTTCTAATTTAAGTGATGAATCTAAATTATAAGCAGCTTATAGAATAATCAGCCTCAGGAATCATTTAACATACCACTCTCATTTTACAGATTTGGGAACTCAGCTCCTGAACGTGACTCACTGGAGGCTTTAGATTAAACTGGTGCCTCAGTGAGGCATAGAAACTTCTGTACCTAGCTCTTTTTTTTTTTTTTTTTTTTTTTTTTTTTGCCTCCCAGAAACAAAGCCTTTTAAAGGAAAACTTTATACAAATAAGAAAGGTATACTATATGCGACGACGTGGATGGAACTAGAGGGTATTATGCTTAGCGAAATAAGTCAATCAGAGAAAGACAACTATCATATGTTCTCCCTGATACGAGGAAGTGGAGATGCAACGTGGGGGGTTTGAGGGGCAGGAAAAGAATAAATGAAACAAGATAGGGTGGGGAGGGAGACAAACCATAAGAGACTCTTAGTCTCACAAAACAAAGGGGAGAGGGGAGGGAAAAGGTGGTGGGGTTATGGACATTGGGGAGGGTATGTGCTATGGTGAGTGCTGTGAAGTGTGTAAACCTGGCGATTCACAGACCTGTACCCCTGGGGCTAATAATACATTATATGTTAATAAAAATTTTAAAAATTAAAAAAGAAGAAGATGAAAAGAACCTGGGCCCTTGAAAGTCATTGAGTTACTGAATTGATCAGCCATGATACTGCCTTCTTTTGGGACTCCTGTAATGGAGGATAATAAATGCTTATTTTTATTGGAAAAGAAAAAAAAGGTATAGTATAAATAGTCAAGAAGAGATCATTTCTTTTTAGTAGGTAGTCCTTATTCACAAGGGTACATTTTTGGATCTTCCTGAATATCCAGATTTGAGAATAACATTGTGCCATACCCTTCTGTCCATAAATTATGTAACTCATCATTTTAAGGCATAACTGAATATTAAGTGACCTTAAATGGTTCCGTAAGTGTGGGATGAAATTCAGCCATGAATTCATTAAAATCTATTCCAAAACAGTGGCAAAACCGGTTTAACAAACCTGTGGAACACTTACTTAATTTATTATACTTGTATATATTTTAGAATAGAATAACTATAAAATTGAATCATCTGTTTAATTTATTAAAAACTGGGGCTTCCTGGATAAAAGCCAGTACTTTCATTTTTCATAAGTAAATTGTGTGTGTGTGTGTGTGTGTGTGTGTGTGTGTAAATCATATTTCTATTTATATGGAGTGACAAGAAAGGAATATCTAAGCTGTGTTGAGATACAGTTGCTGGCTGGTTGGCTAGATGCACTCAGAGCCAAATTACCTTCCTGCTTTCCAGCTGTCTAATTTTCTATCAATTTTACCTTCTTAGGCTGAATTTAAGCCACTATTCATAGTCCATGAACTGCATGTCGGCCCAGGAAGTGGTTTGGGAGGTTGGGGTGGGGGTGAAGAGGGAAAAATTGCAGTGGATAAAGAGCTGCCCTTAGAGAATATGCACTCAGGTAAATGACATTGGAAAGGTATTGTTGGTTCCATCTGTATTTTTACCTGTGTCCTAAATTAGGGAGTTTGAGTGGATTACATGGAAAAGGTGTCCTAGGTTGTATTATGGAAAAAAATAGAGCTACTGTTAGGGATGGTACAAATGTACAAAAATGTTCTTTGACCTTGAAACTGTTTAATTATAGCCATCCTTTATTATTTTTGGTTCATAATAGGTTTCAAATGCTAACTGGTAATAATAGTTATCATAAAAAAGGGAAAGGCAGTTACTTTTTTTTTTTTTTTTTAAAGATTTTTATTTATTTATTTGACAGAGAGAGATCACAAGTAGGCAGAGAGGCAAGCAGAGAGAGAGAGAGGAGGAAGCAGGCTCCCCGCCAAGCAGAGAGCCCGATGCGGGACTCGATCCCAGGACCCTGGGATCATGACCTGAGCCGAAGGCAGCGGCTTAACCCACTGAGCCACCCAGGCGCCCCGAAAGGCAGTTACTTTTTATGGAACTTATTGACATTAAATTTGTCAGGCTTTTAAAAAGTTCTTTAATGAGTCATCTTTCAGCATTTTTGCTGGCAGGATCTGGAGAGACGATCATACTTTACATGTAAAGTGGCCTGGGTGGCATATAGAGTAGGAGTGCCCATCCATATTCATGTGTAGTAAATGGGTTGTATGTGTGCTGCTCCGTACTGATGACTATGATAGGAACTCGTGTGTGGAGACAAAGTTGAAGATAGAGTCACTGTACACCTTGGTGTGTATCTCTTTTTCCTTAATAAATTTAGCTGGAGAGAGGTAGACAGTGGAGGACAGTTTTAAAGGAGAGCCTTTAAACATGGCTCGAATCATAGTAGATTCTGGCTTTTAAAAATTTGGGTTGAGGAAAGACTGTGTATTAGTTGAGATTCTTTGCTTGCAAGCAGTAGATTGACTAAATTAGGAGAAAGAAAGATGGAAGGTTGCTCGCTTCGACTCGAGAAAGAAGACAACCAGGGCAACTGAACAGCTGCCGCTTGGTGGGTCTTCCATTATGAGATACTCCTTTTCCAACCATCTTCTTCCTGGTCATGTGTCCACCACCACTGGGGTGGCTGTTAGTGAATATCGGGGGAGATAAGGAAGAATACATTTCTAGGCAGATAGAAGCAGTAGCTGTCATACTATGCAGCTAAGAATTTCTTTCGTTCTTTTTTAGTTTAGTTGGTTTTTTTTTTTTTTTTTTTTTTTAAAGATTGATTTAGAGGCACCTGGGTGGTTCAGTGGGTTAAGCCTCTGCCTTCGGCTCAGGTCATGATCTCGGGGTCCTGGAATCGAGCCCTGCATCGGGCTCCCTCCTCAGCAGGGAGCCTGCTTTCACCTCCTCTCCCCCTGCACCTGCCTCTCTCCCTACATGTGATCACTGTCAAATACATAAGTAAAATCTTTTTTTTTTTAAAGATCGATTTATTCATATGAGAGAGAGAGAGAGCGTACATGTGCCCACTGCTGTACATATGGGGTGGGGGGGAGCAGCAGAGAAAGTGACAGAACCCCCAAGCCGACCTAACTTGGGCTCCATCCCAGGACCCCAAGATCACAAGCTGAAGCAAAATCAAGAGTGGAACGGAGACTCACTGATTGAGCCACCCATGTGCCCCTATGCAGCTAAGGATTTCTCTTTGATTTACCTTGGCCTGCTTAAGAAAGCTCCTATGTTCACTTACCTTTCTGAGTCTCTTGGAGTCCCTATTAAGTTAGACCTTTTGAAAGCAGACACAGTACCCGAAATACTTTTTTTATTGCCCACTGTGCTATATATGTATCGGGAGCTCAATTTATTGCAGGCCCTTTGGCATTTTTACTACACTATTTCTGGGCTAGTCACCTGCAGTTTTGCCTGTAGTGGGCTATGCTTCTTAACTTCAGGTTGTGTTTAAAATTGGAGAGCCTCATGTTCTGAAGAGATGGTGATGCACATGACCACACAGAGGGGCTGCCACCCCTAGCTAATCAGGGAACATGTCCGTATTTTTCATGCCAACAGGGCTAGGTATAGTTTGGTTAACGGAGCTATCCACAAGAAATTCATGAAGAAGCATTATTTAACCTCAACAAAATAAGTCTTTTGTCAAGAAAGTTGACTTCGTTCTCCTGATAGTAATGTAACCTTTTTTTAAATGGGAATATAATGTAATCTGACCTACTTTTGTATATTCTTTTAAGAAATATTCTGGGATGTGATTTGGAAATGAAGATGGATGAGATAGTTGATAAGTTTATAAGACTTGAAATCAAAAGACCTGATTTGAATCTTATTGGCTGTAACTTTGGATAAATTGATTTTTTTTTCTTTATAATTTTTTTTTATTAATGGAAAGGACAAAATGGCTCTTGCTCTGTTTACTTGGGAGAGATGTGAGATAGTGTTTACTTTGGGTAAGACTGTCAACTGAGCTTTAATTTTCTAATGTGTGAAATGAGAGAGCCTCTTCTAGATTTAGATTTTATTTCCTTTTTTGTTTAGAACAACTGAAAAGCGTTTTTAGGAATGTGTTTCCCTTTGCACAGTGCTCATCTTATGAAATATTTTTTCCCCCTTAACCAGGCAGTTGCAGTGGTGCAAAATGGCTGACCTCAGTCTTGCAGATGCATTAACAGAGCCACCTCCAGAAATTGAGGAAGAGATAAAACGGGACTTTATTGCCACGCTGGAGGCAGAGGCCTTTGATGATGTTGTGGGAGAAACTGTTGGAAAAACGGACTATATTCCTCTCTTGGATGTTGATGAGAAAACCGGGAATTCAGAGTCAAAGAAAAAACCATGCTCAGATACTAGCCAGGTTGAAGGTAAGTAGTTAAGCCAAGCTGCTGAGAAAGCAGATTAGGGATTATGCCTTGGGTCATAATCTTAAAAACTGTGAGTAAACTGAATTGAGTTCTTTAGCATAAGATAGTCACTTTCTTTTTGGTTTCTAACAGAAATTCAAAAAAAGATGTAGGTTCATTACCCCTTAGTTGAGTATGTGTTCATGAAACTGTAGATAACTTTTAATCTAAAGGTTCTTCTATAAAGTCTCAACTATTATATAATCTGCCTAATTTCCTAAATTAAACTATCTGCTCTGCCTTTACTTTGACCGTGACTTTGTAACAGTCAGATATGTAAAATTCTACGTTTACATCAAGACTGAATTTGGAATGGAATCAGGTACCACTTTTTGTCTTTGGGAGTAATTCTAGGTCAGGATTAAACCGTGGATTAAATCTTTTAAAAGAGGTTTGCTGCTTTTATATGTTGCTGGACCAGATTTGCTACTCTTTCATTGAGGATTTTTGCATTTATGTTTATTTGGGATATTGGTCTGTAGTTTTCTTGCGATGCCTTTGATTTTAGAATTGAGGTCATGCAGCATCATAAAATGAATTGGGGAATGTTCCCTCCTGGTCTGTTTTCTGGCATAGTTTGTGTCGAATTGATGTTTCTGTCTTTAATGTTGGATAGACTTGGTCCCTGAACCCATCTGGGCCTGGAATTTTCTTGGTCAGGTTTTTTATTAGGAATTCAATTTCTTTAAGAGATGTAGAACTATTCAGGTTATCTATTTCGTCTTAAGTAAGCTTTGGTAGTTTGTATCTTTCAGGAATTGGCACATTTCCTCTAAGTTGTCAAATGAATGGAGATAAAATTGTACTCTTACCTGATTCTTTTAATGTCAGTAGGATCTATTTTATGCCCCCTCTTTCATTATTATATTGGTAATTTGTGTCTCTCTCTTTTTGATGAGTCTGGATAGAGGTTTATCGATTACTGATGTTTTTAAAGATCCAGCTTTTGGTCTCATAGATTTTTCCCCCTATTTTTCTATTTTCAATTTCTGTCCATATTTAATATTTCCTTCCTGCTGCCTGCTTTGAGTTGATTTGCTTTTTCTGTTTTTTATAAGGTGGCACCTTAGATCATTGATTTGAAACATTTCTTCTTTTCATCATTGACACAAAATATTATATTAGTTTAAAGCATACAACATAATGACTTCCTATTTTGTGTCTTGTTAGATAACCACCACAACATGTCTAATTAACATTTCATCACACATAATTACAAATTTTTTAATTTTTTTATTTATTTGACAGAGAGATCACAAGTAGGCAGAGAGGCAGGCAGAGAGAGGGGGAAGCAGGCTCCCTGCCAAGCAGAGAGCCCGATGCGGGGCTCGATCCCAAAACCTGAGATCATGACCTGAGCTGAAGGCAGAAGCCTGACCCACTGAGCCACCCAGGTGCCCCATAATTACAAGTTTTTGTTCCTTGTGATGAGAATTTTTAAGATCTACTCTCCAACAACTTTGAAGTATACAATACAATGTTATTAACTGTAGTTGCCTTGCCATACATTTTATCCCCAGGACTGACTTATTTTACAACTGGAAATTTGTACCTTTTGTCTGCCTTCACCCATTTTGCCCACCCTCTACCTCCTACCTCTGGCAACCACTTAAAATGTTACAAATTTCCCTCTAATCGTGGTTTTTTAGGTGCCCCACAGATTTTGGAGTGTTATAATTCTTACTCAATTCAAAATATTTTCCAGTTTCCCTTCTGAATTCCTTTTGAGCCATGGTTATTTTATTTTTTAAGATTTTTATTTATTTATTTGACAGAGAGAGAGATCACAAGTAGGCAGAGAGAGAGGGGGAAGCAGGCTCCCTGCTGAGCAGAGAGCCTGATGTGGGGCTCGATTCCAGGGCCCTGAGATCATGACCTGAGCCGAAGGCAGAGGCTTAACCCACTAACCCACCCAAGCACCCCTAAGCCATGGTTGTTGTTTTTTTTTAAGATTTTATTTATTTATTCGACATAGAGAGAGATCACAAATAGGCAGAGAGGCAGGCAGAGAGAGAGAGAGGAGGAAGCAGGCTCCCTGCGGAGCAGAGAGCCCAATGTGGGGCTTGATCCCAGGACCCTGAGATCACGACCTGAGCCGAAGGCAGAGGCTTTAACCCACTGAGCCACCCCAGGTGCCCCATGAGCCATGGTTATTGAGAAATATGTTAGTTTCTCAATATTTGGAGATTTTCCAGATATCTTTCTATAATTGATTTTTAGTTGAATTCTTTTGTGGTCAGAAGACATCCTTTGAAATTTCAGTTCATTCTAGCTTGTCATGTTTTGTTTTATGGTCTAGAATATGGCCTGTCATGGGCAGTGTTCTTTTTTTTTTAAGATTTTATTTTATTTATTTGACAGACAGAGATCACAATAGTCAGAGAGGCTGGCAGAGAGAGGGGGAAGCAGATTCTCCGCTGAGCAGAGAGCCTTGATGCGGGGCTCCATCCCAGGACCCTGAGATCATGACCTGAGCCAAAGGCAGAGGCTTAACCCACTGAGTCACCCAGGCGCCCCCATGGGCAGTGTTCTGTGCGTACTGGAAGTAACATGACGCTGTTACTGTACGGAATGCTCCTTCTGTGTCAGTTGAGTCTAGTTGGCTGATAGTGGTGTTTAGGTTTTCTGTATCCTTACTGACTTTATATCTACTTGTAATGATTTCTCAGAGGGAGAGACATTGAGGTCTCCACAGAATTTTCTGGATTTGTTTCTTTCTCCTTTCTACTCTGCCAATTTTTATTTCCTGTATTTTGAAGATCTGTTCTCAGGTGCACAGAACGGTGTAGTTGACATACAGGGTCATACTAGTTTCAGGTGTACGATAGAGTGATTCAGCACTTCCATGTATTACTCAGTGTCCATCAGGGTAGGTGTGCTCTTAATCCCCTTCACCCATGATTGTTAACACTTCTTCATGAATCGACCCTGTTACTGTTATGTAGTAGCCCATTATTTTTGGTAATACTGTTTGTTCTGAAGTCTCATTTTCGTCCTATTAACACAGCTGCCAGAGCTTCCTTTTGTTTAGTGTTGACATGGTGTATCTGTCCATATCCTTTTACTTTCAGTGCATTTCTTTATTAATATTTAATAAAGTGGGTTTCTTGTAGACACAGTATAAATGGGTCTTGCTTTTCTGACCAGTCTGAAGACCTGTCTTTTCACTGGTATTTTAGACTATAATTAATGTGATTATTCATATGATTGGATTTAAATCTGTCATTTTGCTAGTTGCTATTTCTTCCATCTGTTCTTTATTGTCTTTATCTATCTGCTTTTGGATTAATTCAGTTTTTTTAATGTTTTTGTTTTTAACTTCAGTATTGGCTTATTATGTATATTTCCTTTAAAATTTGTTTTATATTTGGGACACCTGGGTGGCTCAGTCAGTTGGGCATCTGACTCTTGGTTTCCACTTGGGTCTTGATCTCAGGGTCATGGGATCAGGCCCGTATGGGGCTCTGCACTTGGCATGGAGTTTGCTTGGGATTCTCTCCCTCCCCCACTCCCTCCCTCTTTGCCCATTTTCTTGCTCCTCTTGCTCTCTCTCTCTCTAAATAAATGAATAAAATCTTTAAATTAAAAAAATATTTTATTTTTGACTTTTTGTTTACAGTGTGTATCATCTATTTTTTCCACTTTGCCTTCCAGTGATATTGTACAACTTCATGTATAGTGTAAGAGTCCATCCAAAACAGTAAATGTCCAGTTCCTCTCATTTTTTGTCTTGCTGTCATATACCTAATTTAATAATGTTAATAACCTACATTTTTATCTTTTTGCTTTAGATTATCAGTTACCTTTTAGTTTAAAAATTTGGGAAATAATGTTTTACAGTCTCTCTAATTTTTATCATCTTGGGCACTCTATTTCTTTGTGTAGACCCAGATTTCTGACTAGTACCATACTTCTAATGTCTGAAAGAATTCTTTTAACATTTCTTTTTTCTTTTTTTAAGATTTAATTTATTTATTTGTGAGAGAGAGAGAGTGAGAGAGCAAGCACAGGCAGGCAGAATGGCAGGCAGAGGCAGAGGCAGAAGCAGGCTTCCCCGCCAAGCGAGGAGCCCAATGTGGGACTCTATCCCAAGATGCTGGGATCATGACCTGAGCCGAAGGCAGCCGCTTAGCCAACTGAGCCACCCAAGCATCCCTCTTCTAACATTTCTTACAGCACAGGTGTTTTAGCAGTGAGTTATTTCAGCTTTGGTTTATGAAAAACTAGCATTCAGTTTTGAAAGATACCTTTCCAAGGTGTATATTCTTTGTGACTTTTTTCTTTCATTTAGGAAAGTTAGTCTTCCCACGTGGATAGTTTGTGATGAGAAGTCTGTTATAATCTTTTTTTTTAATTTAAGATTTTATTTAATAATTTGAGAGAGAGAGAGAGCATGGGAAGGGTGAGGGGCAAAAGGAGAAGCAGACTCTCCCCTGAGCAGGGAGTCCAACATGGGGCTTGGTCCCAGGACCCCGAGATCATGAACTGAGCCAAAGGCAGACACTCAACTGGCTGAGCCACCCAAGCGCCCGAGTCTGTTGTAATCTTGATCTTTGTTCCTTTTCCCTGCTCTGGCCGCCTTCAGAATTTTATCTTTATCTTAGGTTTTTGGCAGTTGGAATATGGAATATGGTATGTTTAGGTAGAATCTTGGTATTTGTCCTTCTTGGGCTCTCTGAGCTTGATCTGTGCTTTGATGTGGTTTGTGAAGTTTGGAAATTTTTGGATTGTTATCTTTAAAAGTATTTCTTTGCCTTATTCTCTTTCCACCTGGGATTCCATGACAGTTTCATTAGATTTTTGGGTATTGCCTCATAGCTCTTGGATGCTCTCTGCGCCCCCCCCCCCCCTTTGTTCTCTCTGTTTCATTTGGGTTCTTTCTTTTGACCTGTTTTCAAGTTCTCTGATTTTTCTTCCTGCCTGGTTCTGTTGAATCTAATGTGGAGCCCTCAGTCTTGAGTATCTTTTCTGGTTTTAATCTCTAGCATTTCTTTTTCTTTTTTTTTTAAAAGATTTTATTTATTTAATTGACAGAGAGAGATCACAAGTAGATAGAGAGGCAGGCAGAGAGAGAGGAAGGGAAGCAGGCTCCCCACCGAGCAGAGAGCCCAATGCGGGACTCAATCCCAGGACCCTGAGATCATGACCTGAGCGGAAGGCAGCGGCTTAACCCACTGAGCCACCCAGGCGCCCTCATCTCTAGCATTTCTGTTGGACTCTTTCTTACAGTCTCTTCCATTTCTCTGCTAAAGTCCCTCATCTGTTCATGCATATTTTGATCTTTTCCACTATAGACTTTAACAGTATTCATAATTACTTTAAAACTCTTGTCTGCTAAACTTGAATATCTGGGTTATTTTCTCAGTTTGATCGTTTTGTCTCTTGACGGTGGGTTTTTTTTGTTTTTGTTTTTTGGCACGTTTTGTGTGTCTCTTAATTTTTGAGTGAATGCTGGACTTCACATGTAAAACAGTAGTGACTGAGATAAAATATTTATGCCTAGAAGTGGGCATGTCTTTTTTTTTTTTTTTTTTTTCAACTAGATAATATCAAGGGTTGAGTCCATTTAGGCTAGGGCTGAGTTAGATTTGAGTTTTGTTGTTACTGTGATTGTCCTCAGTGCAGTACTGGCTTCGGATTCCTCTCTTCCTTGTGCTTAGAGTGGGGAGTGTGGTGCTGAAAGGTTTCTCTGAATGTTCTTGTGCCACTCTTAGCTTTTGATCTCCCTGTGCACCTGTGCCCTTGAAGGGTATTTCTCCACGTGCTAGACCCTCCCTTATCAGGAAGTGCTAGCTTGGAAGTATACAGGAGTTTTGTTATCTGTGGTTTTTGGTCCTGGTTTAGGCTTAATCCTCTGCATGGTTGGAGTCTGTCTCCATAATACGCCTCTTACAATGGGAGGGTCTTCTAATGGTATCCTGCAGGATCCTGGGTTGGATTTACTGCTCCTCCCCTAGGGTAAAAGGATATTTTCTTAACTCTTTCCCCAGCTCCAGTGGGTGTTTCCCCAGGCCCTGGGGCTGTTGGTTTGACCCCCCCCCCCCCCCCACCGCAGCTCAGCTTTTGTTTGTGTAGGGTAGAAGGGCTGCACACCTTTCCTCTAGTGGTGGCTCTCTCCGAAGTCTGCAAAAGGAGACTTTCCCACTCTGCTTGTGGTCTTGTGAGCATCTGGTAAATCTGTGCAGTGGGTGTGAACTCCTCTTGTGTCTGTGGATGCCAGGGACCCTATACTCTCATGCAACCCTTCACTTAGCCTTTAGCCTGTCATTAAACTTTTTAGTTGAATTCTTCTTACCTGCCGGTGTTACACCCTGTGTCTCTCCTTCACATGCGCTGACACAGGACAGCCAGTGCTGACCTCCCTGTCTCCTGGAGGTTGTGTCTTGCTTTGGATTTCGTTTTCTCTTTTCCTTTAGCAGTGCTTCCGCCACCTGGGACTCAGCTTAAGTGGGTGAGGATAATGATGTGGCCGCAGATTTTCTTATGCTTCATCTTGGGTGACTTGACCTGTGTACCATTAATTTAACCCCAGAGGAGGAAAGTGTTTTTAGAAACTATTTTGCTTATAAGAAATACTAAATCTCTCCTAATATTTTTAATATGTGAACAACCTATAATTAAATACTATAATTAAGAGTTCATTAACTCAGGGAGATTACTCTTGAATTGGTAACAGTGGTTACTCCAGGAAGTAGCAGCTGGCTGGAGTGTAGGGGTGAGAGGGAGCCTTATTTTTACCGTATCTCCCTTTGGATCAGTTGGGTTTTGTACACATGCATTTACTAATTGACTTGTTCAAAAAGAACAATATAAAATTTATAACTAGACTAGAACTAAATTATAAGTTTCTGATTTTTTTCATACAACCTTATTTGTAGGTTTGTTTAAGAATAAGTGGGGGAAGGAGAGGCAGCTGGGGACATTGAAGAAGAAAGGAATGGGATTTCTTTGGTCTTGAAGAGATCTGGGGTAGTGAGTGAGCTCTCAGTGAATGGGGGCTTCCCTACTGTGAGTCTGATTCTTATAGATTATCAGACTGATCGGTTTTGCCCAAATGATAGGTTCCATGTTTGTGTTTTGCTTGGAGAATGTTCTAAATAAGGTGTTTTTTCTTCTGAATACTTTTTCAGAAGTGATGGAAGGGCCCTAGACTTCATTATTTTCATGTTTTACTGTGTGTCCAACTTTAAGTTTGATTTTGTTATTGGATGAGATTCAGTAAATTATTTGTGGAGCTCTGGATGTGATTTTGCAGCAGGCTCACGTAGGCTGGCCGGTGGAAATGGATCAACCACTTCCTGCATCTAGCATATAGAGGGCAGTTGAATGCATTACATGTAACAGAACTCTTAGGATAGTGGTGTTTCTCTTTGAATTCTCACATGCCCACCCTAATTGCCCTCAACTTAAAAATGAGGGATAAGCAAGCAGGTGCCTTAGGACACTTAACACAGAGTAGGAAAAGTTGCTCCCTACTTTTCCTGTACAATGTCTGCTCCAGACCTGGAAATAGTGATTTCTGAAAGGCTTGTTGCTACTGAGTTTGTCATTGTTTTTAGGCCTTTTTTTTTGTGGGTATGCTATACTCTTTTCCATTTTACCATGAGTATTTTTATCTTATTGTCCCCATAAAACATCTAAATAGCCAAATACCTGGAAATAAAACTGGTGTCATACTACTTCAGAAATGCCTGTCACCTTGGGAAACAGTTCTCAAAATACTTTTTCGTATGTATCTATTGATTTTTTTTTTCTTCTTCGGAAATGTTATCTACCTAATCATTGTTCATGGTTAGCTCTTTATGACTTTATTTTCTAGTCCAGGGAGACAAAAGACAGCTTTCTTTTATATGTAAATAACAAAACAATAATACTTTTGTGACTTTTGTTCATTCAAAACATTGTCATAGATGTTTGAATGAGCATCTAGCATTTTGTCGGTGCTTAGACACAAATAGTTGGCAAATCTGTGAACAAGTCACTTAAATTTTCTGAACTCTGTGCTTAGATAGTTCTCCTTGTGGGAGTGGGAGAATACCCTCTCCCCTCATTCCAGGAGGTTTTCATGGCTAACAGCTTGTTTCTGTAAAATGTATTAACATAGGACAGTGGTTCTCCCAGTGTGGTCCTTGGATCAGCAGTATCCTTTCACTTGGGCCCACATGGAATCAGAAACTCTGGGTATGGAGCTCAGCAGTCTCTGTTTTAACAAGCTCTTGCAGGTGACTTTGATGTACCCAAGATGAGAAACATTGATCTAGGAGAAAGGGCCGAAATGAGTGCTAGAAAGGTTGATAACTAGATATGCAGTTTCCTCTTGTTCGGCTGCTGCACCTTCTATCACAGATCATCGCAGCCAACTTTATTGGCCACCAGAGGGCAGTGTTGGAACAGGCCTGACTTCTGCACTGGAAGGTGCCCTTGCACTGAGATCATGCTGAATTCCCCCCCCATTTTGCCCAAAGTGACTCACTGTGGCTGTTTTCCTCACAGCATACATGCCCTCTCAGCTTCTTGCTACTAACCTCTGCCAGACTGGTTTGTTTGCCCGCTGTGGGACTCAGAAATCACCTGTGAAAGAAGAGATTAAACAAAACAGTGAATTCTAATATCTTTATTTCTCAGAGCATGATTAGTTGTGGTTTTTTTTCAGTGCTATAGGTGTTTAGCTGAGAATGTTCTCATTTCATGAAATGGGTATCCCTCTAGGGGAATTAGAGAAAGAAGGGAGTGTAGTATCTTTTGAATTAGGACTTACCCAGTAATGTACCATGAACCTCTTTCCTACTTTACAGCCTAATTATTGGGGCCCCTGGGTGGTGCAGTCGGTTGAGCATTTGACTTTTGGTTTCAGCTCAAGTCCTGATGTCAGGGTGGTAAGCCTGGGCTCCATGCTCAGCACAGTCTGCTCAAGTCTGCCCTCTGCCTGTCCTGCTCTTTTCTCTCTCTCTCTCTCTCTCAAATAAATAAATCTTTAAAAAAAAAAAAAAAGAACTTAAAAATAAAACCTGTTGTTTTTATGTTGTAATGTTTTATTTGTTTTGGATTTTTTGTTTGTTTTCATTCTCTCCTGGGCTTGGATTTTTTTTTTTTTTTTTAAAGATTGTTAGGTGTCATAAGTATGGTAGAATCTCAGTCTCTCTTTTATTTTCTTCTGACCTCCTTGTTTGGCTTTTATTTTCTTCTGGTGAGTTGCTTCTTTCTTAGAGTCATAATTATTACTTAGTCTAGTAATGTCACTTAAGCTAGATTTTTTTTTATAGAAGGCAAAAGTAAATTAATTTCATTATTCTCCCGAGTTTACTTTAAAGCTTTAAAGTTTTTTTGGTTTTTTTTTTTGACAGACAAAGATCACAAGTAGGCAGAGAGGCAGGCAGACAGAATGAGAGAGAGAGAGGAGGAAGCAGGCTCCCGCTGAGCAGAGAGCCAGATGTGGGGCTTGATCCCAGGACTCTGGGATCATGACCTGAGCCGAAGGCAAAGGTTTTAACCCACTGAGCCACTGAGGCGCCCCCCAAGTTTACTTTAAAGTTTAGTGATCAGTCTCCAGTTAATCTATAGTTGGTCTGCAGATCAATCAGTCTTGAGCTGATGTATCTGTGGTTAATAACAACAAGAATAAGAATAGTTGTTAACGTTTTCTTAACACTACGATTGGCACGGTACTGCCTGCAGTATTATTAGTCCTCATGATAAGCATGGGAAGTAGATATTATCCCATTTTCCAGGGGAGGCTGTTAAGGGTTAGAAAGCACAAGGGAGTTGCATTTGATCATTTGGTTAACAGTGACAGACCACAACTGTACCCAGGTGTCTCGATTTTATTTTTTATTTATTTGTTTTTAAAGATTTTATTTATTTATTTGACAGAGACAGATTACAAGTAGGCAGAAAGTCAGGCAGAGAGAGAGAGAGAGAGAGGAAGCAGACTCCCTGCTGAGCAGAGAGCCCGATGTGGGCTCTATCCCAGGACCCTGGGATCATGACCTGAGCTGAACGAAGGCAGAGGCTTTAACCCACTGAGCCACCCAGGCACCCCAGATTTTTATTTATTTACTTGACAGAGAAAGAAATTACAAGTAGGCAGAGAGACAGGCGGGGGGGGGGGGGGGGATGCAGGCTCCCTGCTGAGCAGAGAGCCCGATGAGGGGCTCGATCCCAGAACCCTGAGATTTTGACCTGAGCCAAAGGCAGAGACTTAACTCACTGAGCCACCCCGCACCCCCCCTTTTTTTTATTTTAGAGATTTTATTTATTTTTTTTTTTGACAGAGAGAGAGAGATCACAAGTAGGCTGAGAGGCAGGCAGAGAGGGAGGGGGAAGCAGGCCCCCTGCTGAGCTGGGAGCCCAATGTGGGCTGGATCCCAGGACCCTGAGATCATGACCGGAGCCAAAGCAGAGGATTAACCCACTGAGTCACCCAGGAGCCCCATTGTCTCCTGATTTTAAACCCGGCATTCTTTCTGTGAAATTATCTTCATGGATGCATACTTTCTGCTTAATTTAATGTCTTACAGATTCTGTTTTTCAGAACTAAAGATTCACTTATTTAACTCAAGGCAAAATTATTAGACATGCAAGTACTATCTTTAGGAAATGGAAATGAGAGCATTATTTCATTTGTATAAAGAACTTGAACTTTGAACCTGAGCACTTTGCTACGAATTCATATGAATTTGTAGTTTTCCACTTTCCTAGACAACTCTCACATCTTCTTTCTGTTCCAACCTCCAGCACTTGCTCTCCTGTTTATATTCTCAGCCAATGACTTTTACAACAGAAAACCAATAGACTCAGTCAGAAGAGAACTTCTGCGCAGTCCCCCTGCTGCATCCCCTCCTAACCCGCTGTCCCCTTGCCCTTTACTCTGCTCTTGCTCTTGTTCAGGTGAGCTGTGCTCTCGCTCCAGGAGCTGCTACAGTTGTCTCTTCTGTCTCCTGCATCAGCAGTTCCTCTGTTTTATCTGGATCAGCAGCATCAAACATACTGTAATTTTTCCCTTCCGTAAGAAAATCCGATCTCAACCGGCTGCCCATCTCATTTACTTCTTTTTTTTCTTGCTCCTTTGAAAAAGATGGATCTACTACATGTCTGGTTCTGTCTGGACCCCCCTCCCGTGGTACAGTAGCCCATGCCGTGATTGCTACTTTGCATGACTACGGATGAGTCCTGGATGGCTGCAGGGGTTTTAGCATGAGCAGCCGAAAGGAAGGAATGGCCATCGTTGGAGATTGGGAAGGCTCCAGAAAGAGTAGATTTTGAGGGTAATGTAAGAAATTCAGGGAATTTGGGGAATTATCAAGTGTGAGTTACTTGACAGCAGAGAAGATACTGAAGTGGAGAAGAGCAGTAGGTAGCGAGATAAAGAGTCTGGGGTTCAGAGGAGAGTTCTGGGCTGGAGATACCAATCTGGAGGTTGATGGTATTTAAAGCTTTGGCTAGAGGTGGTAGTTGTAAAGCTGTCATTTTCCAAGTGTTTTACTTTTGCCACATAAAAATAAGCTACACCACTCTGTTCAGTGTATCCAAATGCTTCTAAATATATAGCATTTTGATTCTCATCATCATCTATTTTAAAAAATGCATGAGCAAGCTGTTCTTTATCATTGGAAATGTAAATCCTTCTTTTGATTCCTTGAACTCTTACTTCTCTGTGTCTGTCATAGACTTTTATCTTAGTAGAATACATTTTTATACTTGAAAGGTCTTTCTTGATTGTTACTGTTTTTTTAAATTAAGATATTTATTTATTTATTTATTTATTTGACAGAGACAGACAGACACACACACACACACACACACACACACACACACACACACACAGAGCGAGAGAGGGAACACAGGCAGGGGGAGTGGAAGAGGGAGAAACAGGCTTCCCACCAAGCAGGGAGCCTGATGTGGGGCTAGATCCCAGGACCTTGGGATCATGACTGACCCAAAGGCAGACGTTAACAACTGAGCCACCCAGGTGCCCCGTTACTGTATTTTTATAACAGAATGTGTATATAAGCTTAAATTTTAATTTTAAAAAATTGCTATAACCATAAGGCTTTAGGTATTTACTTGGTCCTGAAGATGACTTATGATCACAGTTACTAGTAGCACCCAGTTGGTCACATATATTATAATTTTTGGTAAATCATAACTAACCATAAAAGTTGAATTTGATTGGAAATGTTTTTCTTGATGATGGGGACTAATATTTTTCTCAGATCATGAATCTGTAGAACATTATTTTTTGCTAGGGTGAGAGAGAATTTAACAATTTCTATTCCTATTTTTTTTTCAAGATTGATTGATTGATTGATTGATTTTAGAAGGAGTGCATGCAGACAGGGAAGGGAGCAGAAGGTGACAGAGAATCTCAAGCAGACTCTCTGAGCATGGAGCCTGACATGGGGTTCAAACCCGTGACCCTGAGATCATGACCTAAGCTGAAATCAAGAGTCAGATGCTCAACCAACTGAGCCACCCAAGCGCTCCTCTTGCATTGTTTTTTTTTTTTTTTTAATTATTTTATTTATTTGACAGAAAGAAACAGCGAGAGAGGGAACACAAGCAGGGGGAATGGGAGAGGGAGAAGCAGGCTTCCCACTGAGCAGGGTGCCGGATGTGGGGCTAGAAGCCAGGACCCTGGGATCGTGACCTGAGCCGAAGGCAGACACTTAACCACTGAGCCACCCAGGCGCCCTCCTCTTCCTATTGTTTTAATAGACATAATAGCCAGAAAATTTTATTCACATAGCTAAGTATGTGGGAATGGAAGTCTTATTATGGCAGTGTCCTCCATTCTTTGAGTTATATGTTAAGAATTCCATAAGTCAGGGGTGCCTGGGTGGCTCAGTTGTTAAGCGTCTGCCTTCAGCTCAGGTCCTGATCTCAGGGTCCTGGGATTGAGCCCTGCATCAGACTTTCTGCCTGGCGGGAGGCCTGCTTCTTCTTCTCCTACTCCCCCTGTTTGTGTTCCCTCTCTTGCTGTGTCTCTCTGTGTCAAATAAATAAAATCTTAAAAAAAAAAATTCTATACGTCAATATTATTAGAATTTATTTTCAATTAGAGGGGCGCCTGGGTGGCTCAGTGGGTTAAAGTGTCTGCTTTAGCCAGGGTCCTGGGATCGAACCCTGCATCGGGCTCTCTGCTAAGCAGGGAGCCTGCTTCCTCTTCTCTCTCTGCCTGCTTGGGATCTCTTGTCTGTCAAATAATAAAATAAAAAGTCTTTTTTTTTTAAGATTTTATTTATTTATTTGACAGAGAGAAAGGGATCACGGGTAGGCAGAGAGGCAGGCAGAGGAGGAGGGGGAAGCAGGCTCCCTGCTGAGTAGGGAGCCCGATGCGGGACTCGATCGCGGAGCCTGCTTCCTCTTCTCTCTCTGCCTGCTTGGGATCTCTTGTCTGTCAAATAATAAAATAAAAAGTCTTTTTTTTTTTAAGATTTTATTTATTTATTTGACAGAGAGAAAGGGATCACGGGTAGGCAGAGAGGCAGGCAGAGGAGGAGGGGGAAGCAGGCTCCCTGCTGAGTAGGGAGCCCGATGCGGGACTCGATCGCAGGACTCCAGGATCATGACCTGAGCTGAAAGCAGTCGCTTAAACAACTGAGCCACCCAGGCGCCCAATAAAAAGTCTTTAAAAAAATTATTTTCAGTGTCCTATCAGAAAGCAACTACATTATAACCTCTTTCAGTTTTGATGAAAGCGAAGAACTGGCAACTGTTTAACTTGGAAGAGGACTTGTTAGTCAGTAGGCAATTCACTTTGTTGGGGGGCTTGCTTTCGTTTCATGAATCTGTTTCTTTTATCCTTCTGAGGGAAATCAGGTAGTTTTTTTTTTTTTTTTTTTTTAAGTCTCCTATTTGCTGTATCAACATTGTTTCCCTGAGTCATATTTATTTTCTTTGAATGTGATGTCTTACTTTTTTGGTAATAGTTTTCCTCTGTTATTTGGCAGTACTGTCTGTTTGAGATCTCCCACTTGCCTCTGACAGGGATATAACTGTGCTGCCAGGTGGGGTGTGAGGGCTCACCATTCCATCTGGGGTCGGCACAAGGCAGACTTGAGGGGTGAGAGAAGGAAAGTGTAAGGGGGAATGGGGACTGACAGCTTTTAATGGAGCCCCCATCATCCCTGCTGTCTATAAGCATAGAGCACCTTGCCGTCCTGCTTTTCTGTACCTTCTTTGGGCTGTGGTTTCTTCTTCATTATGATCCCATTTGCTTTCATTTTCTAGAATATTCCTTGTAGTTTCTGGTGTTGGATTTCTAGGTCTTTTATTTCTTTATTCTTTTAAGCCATCTTTCCTGACCTTTTTTTTTAAAGATTTTATTTACTTACTTGAGAGAGAGAGAGAGAGAGAGAGAGAAGGAGCATAAGCACATGAGCTGGGGAGAAGCAGAGAGAGAGGGACAAGCTGACTCCACGCTGAGCATGGAGCCCGACTTGGGGCTCCGTCCCACCACCCATGAGATCATGACCTGAGCCAAAACCCAAGAGTTGGACACCTAACTGACTGAGCCACCCAGGCACCCTTACTGCTTTTATTAAGTAAGCTCTACACCCATTGTGGGGCTTAAACTCAGACTGAGTCACATGCTTTACTGATTGAGCCAGTCAGGCATCCTTGCTCTTAAGTAATTCTTTAAGGTGCTCAATTAAAATAGGACCTCGTGTCTATGAAAGTTTTCCTTGTTATCCCTATCTCTGGTCCCCCATCAGTGGCGTTTGGTACATATTCTTTCCCTTTTTTTTTTCCTGATTATTTGTGTGTGCATGCGCATGTGTTCTGTTTGTGTGTTTTATAATGCTGTTATGCCATATTTGCTTTTCTTTTTTTTTTAAGATTTGATTTATTTATTTGACAGACAGATCACAAGTAGGCAGAGAGGTGAGCAAAGAGAGAGGAAGGGAAGCAGGCTCCCCGCTGAGCAGAGAACTGGATGCAGGGCTTGATCCCAGGTCTCTGGGATCATGACATGAGCGGAAGGCAGAGGCTTTAACCCACTGAGCCACCGAGGTGCCCCATGCTTTTTTTTTTTTTTTCCTTAATCTTCCCATTTCAGCACATGAAAAGCTACCTTATTTCTTTTAAAATGACATATTATTTCACAATTTAGTGATATCTGTCAATGGGCATTTAAACAATGCTATAATAAACATCTCATTAACTTTCATTTTTGTGTACTTTTATGTCTTTTTTTTTTTAAGATTTTATTATTTATTTATTTGACAGAGAGAGAGAGATATCACAAGTAGACAGAGAGGCAGGCAGAGAGAGAGAGAGGGAAGCAGGCTCCCTGCTGAGCAGAGAGCCCGAAGCGGGACTCGATCCCAGGACCCTGAGATCATGACCTGAGCCGAAGGCAGTGGCTTAACCCACTGAGCCACCTAGGCGCCCCTGTACTTTTATGTCTTTCTCTGAACTACACACCTAAAATGGATTGTCAAGTTAAGTATTTCAGAATTTGATAGACTGCCAAGTTGTCTCATAAAATGGATGTTCCAATTTTTATTCCTCCAATGGTATAATGAGATTACCTATTTTCTTACACAGTTGCTGACAGTGGCTATTATTAAATTTTAAAAAGATTTTATCATTCTCATGACCAGAAGATGGTATTTTTTATGATTTGCATTTTCCTGTAATCTGCATTTTATTTTTTTACAATCTGCATTTTAAAATGAGGCAGATTTTTAAAATATGTATTCTTTCTTGAGCTAGGAAGAAAAAATTTTATAAGCTTACTTTGTGGGAGTAAAAGCAAATTTATGCCAAACATGTTCTGTCCCATATTTGGCATAAATATGGGATAGAACTTTTGGCATCTCTCTGGAGAAGTAAAACAGAATACGTGAAGCCCTAGCATTGTGCATAGTGGGTATTTAATAGAAGTCTATTCTCTTTCAGTCCTATATTCCTTTTTCTTGGAGGTAATTCATATTCTCCTTTAAGTCTGCCTTGTTCTTCAGGTTGTTCTCTATAGCCGATCCTTTGTTATCTGAGATAACAGAATCAAAGATCTTTTGTGAGTTTAAATGAAAGATTTCTGCTTTGGATTTGTAGGAGTCAATAGGTTGGACAGTGTAGTTTCTTATCTTTCAAAGTAAAATCTTGCATTTTATATTTTTATAGCATATATTCTAGATTTTTACTTGTCTTATGAAAAATATCTCTGTTAGGTTCGTGACAGTGACAGTTGGGAAACTTGGGTTGGCAAGCTGATGGCAGGGCTAGATCGGTTGCTGAAATGTTCTAGCCAGAGCCTTTAAGAAAAGGTTGTATATCCTAGAACAACCAAAGGTTTTATATCCTAGAACAACCAAAGCAGTTTTGGAAAACACCCAATTAAGAGGACTGTCATGATCTCTGTTAAAGACTATACAGATTCAGTAATCAAGGTGGTATAGTACTGGAAAAATGAAGAGACTTACATACAGGCTGGTGGAATAGAAGAGAGAGAGTCCAGAAATAGATCCACACATGGTATGGTAAATTGATTTTTCATCAAAGGTGCAAAGGCAGTTAACGTGAATAAAGATAGTCTTTTCAACAAATGATACAGGAATGATTAGATGTCCATATGCAAAAATACAAATCTAGACCCCTATTTTCTGTCATACACGAAATTTATCATGTATCATAGACCTCAATAGAAACCTAAATTTGAGAACTTACAGAGTTCTAGAGGAAAACATAGGAGAAAATCCTGTGACCTTGGGGTTAGACAAAGTTTTTTTAAGTTTTTAAATTTCTAAGTAGGCTCTACTCTCAGCACAGGGCCAGCGTGGGGCTCGAACTTAACAACCCTGAGATCAAGACCTGAGCTGAAATCAAGAGTCAGTCACACAACTGACTGGGCCACCCAAGTGGCCCTAGACAGGGATTTCTTAGATACTTCACTGAAAACATAAAAAAAGCATGAGGGAAAAAGTGAAAAATTAGTGTTTATCAGAATTTAAACTTTTGCTCTGCAAAGACACAGCTAAGAGAATGAAAATGCAAGTCATAGGCTGGGAGGAAATATTTGCAGAATTCATCTGATGAAGGGTTGGTATTCAGAATATGTAAGGACTAAATAATAAGAAAAAAACCAACCCAAATAAAAACGATGAAAAAAATTGACCATTCAATTCACTAAAGAAAGGGATGGCAAATAAACATGCAAAGATGCTCAATATCTTTAGTCATTAGGGAATGAGACACAACTATATTAGAACAACTAAGATTAAAAGAAAAACAAAAACAGTTCTCTGCTTCCAGAGGTGATCCTGGTGACCAGGTAATTCTCACCCTCAGGAGGAGTAAGGATGAAACCCTGGACTTTTTTTTTTTTTTTTAAAGATTTTATTTATTTATTTGACAGACAAAGATCACAAGTAGGCAGAGAGAGGGGAAGCAGGCTCCCCACTGAGCAGAGAGCCCGGTGCGGGACTCGATCCCAGGACCCTGAGATCATGACCTGGGCCGAAGACAGAGGCTTAACCCGCTGAGCCACCCAGGCGCCCCGAAACCCTGGACTTTTGATGTGGCAATTGTTTTATGGCCCTGTGCCCTTGTAGTTTTGGATTTGAATCACAGATACAAAACCTATGGTGCTTTGAAACGGTTTTGGAGTGGAATATAATGGTGATCTTCAACAGTTTACGGAACAGAAAAGATTTCAGCTTGCTTATTAAGAAGGGTTCTTCACAGAGGAAGAGAGGAGGGGGAAGGAAAAGGGAGGGTCGCAAAATTGAATGACTCAATTCTGTTCTGTTTCTTGATTTCCTTTTATTGGCTCTTTACATTTTGGACAGATTTTTACCTGCTTTAGGCTCATGCCATGAAGAGGCACAAATTCCACCTGGTTACATAGCGTTGAAGCTGTTTTTCCTGTTGCTGTCACCATGGTAATTACTCTTTGTGGTTGTTGCAGGTACTCCCTCCAAGCCAACAGGGCTAGCCAATGGTGACCATGGAATAGAAGGGAATGAAACTACGGGTAAGTGGTTCCCAGGATTCCCCAGATGTGGTTCTGAAACAGTCACAGTAAACACCTTGATGAGGTCCTTTAAGGAACATGGCCGTGAATCACTTGAACTATTTCTAAGGGTATTGTTCTTGTTGGATGTATTCAAGTCCAGGGTCCTCTGCCATGTAACATGTCCAACAGCAGAAAGAATGAATGAATTTCCTTTGCTGTTTCTTGAGTATTTGTTGTAATTACACCACCCAAGAGCTGGATCAAACTTAAAAATACACTTATAGATGCAGACTAATCATCATTAGACTATGTTACATTGGAGGCCTTTGACACTGTGGCTCTTTATACAGGCTCTTCTCTCCTGCACTTAGCTTGCTTTCCATGCATGGCTCAGTGTTAGGGACCCTACAGATTAAAAGTTCTTCCCGTTTGATTTTGCCCTCAGTCTTTTATTCTTTTCCCCCGTTAACTGTTACTTCTGAAATCTGTCTTTAACTTTAATGCCTAGCCCATTAACTAGGGCTTTGATACTCCCATCAGCGAGCCCTGAGCCCCTGTGGCTTCCCACCTTGTAACTAGCACCTCATTACCCCTGACCCCCAGTGTATTTGTCTTGAGCAGAGTTCTCGAAGCAGTAGTGAGGTCACAGGAATGTTGTACTATGCAAATCTTCTGTTAGGTAGCTGACAGGGGAGTCAGCGTGTATTTCTGTAAATAACTGCACTTATTTTGCAGTTGTGATCAGGCTGACACAGTTGACCCAAATGAACAGACATCTTAACAGCCAAGTAAATTGTTCTCTGGTGCGGAGCGTGCTCTTAACTGGGGCATTACATTGATTCACACTACTGCACTGGAGGCGAGCACTAGATAGGATTGTGTCTGTGTTTCTCGCGTAAGCCTGCCTCAGCCTGGAGAAGACTTTCCTTGAGCCACCGTATGATTGCTCAGTTTTTAAGGCTCCCAGAAAGCCTCTGTTAGCAACAGCAATTACTCCAGGATTTATTCTTTATTCTCTGACCTTCGGAAATGTTGTATATATCTTTGGACCTCTGATTGACTGATGGCTGGTTTCCATTTGTTGTGAATGTTAGTTTTGCCCAGTGACATTAACATCCTTATTAGCAGCTCATGACTCAGAGACTCTATAAGGTAAAAGCAGCCAGAAGTGCCGCCTCATCTTCCAGTTTTGTGAACTGAATTTTTTGTATTTCTTTGATAATCTTTGTTGTATTATTGACTGTTCCTGTGCCTGCTTTGAAAGCAACATCATCTGTGTAGAATAGTTTTAAGGATACATTTATGGAAATGTCCCTGTGATTAAAGGAGAAGCTTGAACATGAACTTTAAAAAAAAAAATGAGTAAGTTCAGTTTTCTTTAACAAGGAGGCAATGCCAGGGAAAGGAAAGGCTGGAAGGGCATTGACTTGATTAGCCAGTTGGAAGAGTGGATGCCTTTTTCATCCAGAAAGGAAATAGCTATCAAAACTAGGGTAGATTTTTCCAGCAAGATGTCAGGTATGACCGGAAGAGACTTTGTGTAGTAATTGCTTCCCACTGCCAACTCTTGGAGCACAGAGAAAAGAAGAACAGGAAAAACATACAGCCTGGCCCTTACTGTTTCAAGACTGTTAGTCCCCTGGTGGCAAGAACCCAGATATTTATGAACTACCCAATGACATTATGGCAACAGGTAGAATATAGTTTGCATATGGCAAGATGTTCACATTCTGAATTTGGCTACTTGAAAATATGCATGTTTCACTGGGGATGGGAAGGAGTGGGGAGGGGACAGAGAATGCATGTTTCTGGAGCATGTTGTGACCTCATTCTAATTTGGCCATTACTAAACTAGAGCACGTAGCTTATTGCCATTTTGAAAATTCCCATTTCTGTTTCATTCAGGATGTCTGTAGTCCTAATTGCAGACCAGCTCCACTGATAGCTTATAAAGGGTTTATGAGCATCTTGCTATGTTGAACTTGCTGTTTACTAATGACCTGTGCTTTTCTGCCCTTTCCTTCCCCTTCCTACTTCTTCCTCCCTTTCTATTTTTCTCCTCCTAGAAGCCTAACGTGTCTCTCCACACTGGGGCTGCTGCAACACCAGACCAGTGATCTTTCCTAAGCACCGTTACACTTCTAAAACCTTCAGCATTTTGCAGAGCTTTGCTTTTCCTTCCTGGATACGGTGTAGAAGAGGCGGAGGGTAGTTCTTCGGGGCCTTTCTGCTGATGCCTGAGCAAACCACCTGCTTCCTTTTGTGCTCTGCAGGGCTTGATGGAACCTCCTTTCCCTTTGTGAGCACAAAGTACAAGATGAATTATTTTTAATTTTTAGTATTTTATAAAGGTCGTCCAAGGTCTTTTATTTCTTGTTCTCTTTTAAAATCCATTTTATCATTTAATTCAATCTCGCGTTTTTTCTTTTCTTTAAACATTTTGAGTTGGCCTTTTCCATTTGGTTTTCAGATCTTCATAATGAATCAGGATCTCGTAACACCAAATGAGAATGTGTGCTTTCATAAAGGGATTGAGTCCACCAGTACTGCAGTCGACCCTCTGCTTTCCTCCCCCTCCTCTGCCTCTGTGAGCTTGCTTTTAGGGAAGGGTAATCTTTCAGGCTACTTATGTATCTCTCCAGCTTACTAAAATCTGGATGACGATAGCAATTTTAATTTAAAGTTTTCTCATTTAGAGTAGCTCTGATTAAACTTTGAAAAGCATTTCCTCAAATTAAACCTTATTTTGTTATTTGCAAGTTGGGCTGAAATGGTTTCTATGACGAAATTAAGGTTTATTTGTCTAGAGTCTTGGATTCTTTTGAAAATCTGACAACCTTTTATTGTCTATGAAATTTTATAAGCAAAGTTACTTTCATAACATGATCACGAGCTATCAAAACAAGAACTGAGAAGTTAAAGAAAATGCAACCCTGTATTGTCAGACTACTGGGATATTGATACAGATAGAAAACAACCTCTTGCATAAAAACATGAGAATGAAAGTACACTGCAGTGCACTGAAGAACCACAACCAGCTTATCTGTTTCCTAATGAAATGGTTATCAGATTGACTCACACTCGGTTCAGGTAGTGTCCAGGATCCCTTTGCTCTCTGGAGCAGCATACCAGTGGGATTGGTGGGTCACATGGGAAGACCTTTACCATGAACATTAGCATTTATACTCCGTGTATTCTGAGGGTTGTCCCATTGGGACTTTTTCATTCTCACTCCTCCTTTTCCCACACTAAGAGCTAAAAAACCTGGAAGAACCATTTGGAAGAAGTACTGCAGAAATTTTCAGACAATAAGCTTTGATTGGATTTTGAGAAATAGAATATAAAACCTGGACCATGTTTTGAAATCTTAAAGGAGTTCTGGTTTAAGATCCAGAATGTGATGTACTCTTGAATTTTCTATGCTCTTACTGATTGTGGAGGTTATCACAATCACCAAGTTATTGTTTCAAATTAAATAATTGGCAGTGTATTCTGAGGGAGATTTTGAGATGTACATTATTTTAGATCCTCTGACATAAGACTGCTTTTGAGATGGAAAAATCAGAATATTATGGAAGTTTAAACTGAGTCCCTGTGACTTCTGGAATTTAGGAAGCATTCATTCCCTCTTCTGATCATAAGCAGGGGCCATGCTGCCAAGAATTCCTCCTGTGAGTTCTTGGAGAGAAGATTCCCAGAGGAGGCACATTTTAGAGGGAAATGCTGATGTTTCCCTTCTAAGCAGTTGATAAAATATGAAAACTCTTACTACGGGAGAGCACCCATCAAATAGAACATAGCATTTTCCCTTTGGTGTGCAGTTGTTCAGTATGTTTCTTGGTTCTTTGTGTGTGGTTGGTTGGTTTGGCTTTAGTTTTTTGGCTAGGGAAATTTTCAAACTGGTAGTGCTAACTTTTTAAGGATCATGGTTGACATTTTTTCTATCACCTCTAACCGGTCTCTACAGTTTGTCTAAGTAGCAGGTATTTGGAGAAACCTGGGTGCAGCTCTGCTCTGGCAGTGGTCAAAGGGACACACACTCCATTATTACATTGATTTATTTCACTTTTATTTCTGTTTTGCTTTGTTTTTGCTTGACTTTTGTTTTTTTAATTTTTTTAATGGAATTGAAATTTTCTACTACTAGCCAGCTAAAATGTGGTATATATTGTTAGCTCTGTCTGTTTCACTAGGATGTTTCATTTTATTTTGCATATAGCTTTGTATAAAGCAGCCAGTGCTGTAAGGAAATGCTGTGTTGCCATCGTGGTCACACCCAAGTGTGAGGTTACCAGACTGATCAGGGTTGCTCTGTTGAAATACGATATTTATTATATATAGTCTCTCTCTTTCTCTCTTTTTTTTCCTTTTTCGGCCCAATGTTGAAGATGTAGAATATTGTTTACAAATAATATTTTATATAACTTCGTTCATGCACCTGAGTTTATATTTTTTGTGACTTCAGACTTTAACAGTTTGTATATTGGGACATTTTAATGTGATCATTGTGCTGAATAAATTACACTAATAAACATCTTACATTAACACCTTACAGACTGGATTTTGGTTGGAGTCTTAATTATTGAAGTATAAAGTGACTAAGACATAAGTTTGGCAAATAAAGACTCTTGAAGAATGAGTTCTTGTTCTAACTAAACTTCCAATCCTACCCATAATAATTTCATAATTGTGTGGACTTTTTAGTTTTTGCCAGGAATTTTCGTTTTCACTTACAGTGTCATTTTTGATCCTCAGAGCAACTCCTTTTTGTCCACAAGCCGAAATGACTGATATTTTATAACATCTGGTGAGAAAAACAGTTGGCAGAGTGGCAGTATGCCGTTAACCCAAAAGAGTTTCATGGCATATCAATTACTGTTAGATGCCTTCTAATATTACATGTATGTTTAGTTCAAATTCATGTTCATGATCTTCCTAAAATACGTCCTGAATTATCAATCGAAACTGTTAACATTCAATGACATTTTATTTTGTAACTTTGTTATGCTGCAGCTGGGAAGAATTCAACCAAATGCCCAATTCCCCACCCACTCTGGTTTAGTATTTCTTTACAGTACGTAGATTTGAAATGCAGTATATTGACCGAATTGAGACATTGAAAAGGTTCTATGTGTAAGGTAATTTGCATGGCATAAATAACTTTTTTAGCTTGGCAAGACATTTCTTTTTATTAAGAAAACTCACTTTAATGTTCTGAGGTGTCTTTTTGAAAATTTTGTTTGTAAGTAATCTCTATACGCAATGTGGGACTCGAGCTCACAACCCCATCATCAAGTCACAGGCTCTACCAGCTGAGCCAGCCAGGCACCCTCTTAGGTTTTCTTTTATTAAGAGGGCTTAACACAATCTCTTCTTAGGTTTTAAGCACCAGAATTTCAAAATATAAATAATAATTCAGAAACCTCACTAACTTTCTTCTAAGTACACTAGTATTAAGGCTTTTGGTGAGATGGAGACAATTCTCGGATTTTAGTATATTCATTTTGATGAAAGTGAGATGACGGGTGCCTGGCTGGCTCAGTTGATCAATAACATGCCTGAGTCTTGGTTGCAGCTTAGGTCATGGTCTCACGGGTTGTGAGACAGCTCCGCATCTGACTCTGGGCTCAGTTGGGAATCTGCTTGAGGATTCTCTCCCTCCTCCCGCTTGTCCCCCCCCCCCCCCCGCCCTTTCTCAAAATAAATAAATGAAATCTTTTAAAAAAGAGGGGGGGAGAAAAAGATGAAACCTGGGTACCATTGGATTCTTCCCTCTTGTTGACCTGATAATATGGTGAATGGAGACGGGAGGCTAGAGAGGGATTTGAACAAAGACACAGGTACAGAATATCAACTTCATTTCTAAGTAATGTGTAAGAGTGCATTATCCTCAATTTTATATTGATGCTGTTTCCAGTACAGTGAAGGCTTAACAAGACTTAACCACAAACTATTGGTGGTGTAAACATCTGTGCTACCATGGAGGCTAAGCTGGATGCAGTATACTAAGTGCCTCAAGTGTTACTGGTGGTTTCCATTGTGAACAGATAAGGTGGCTTTTTATTGTGACAACAGTTCTGAATGTGACGTGCTATCAATCCCTCAGGTCATACCTGCAGGGAAATGGTAAAACTGCCTTGTCACAATGTCAAGACACAAATGAGATCCTATGTGTTTGATCAGTGTCTCCTGTAACATCAGATAAGGTACAAGGAATTTAGCATTAGAAAAATTCTGAGAGAGACACCTGGGTGCCTCAGTCAGTTAAGTGTCTGCCTTCAGCTCAGGTCAGGATCCCAGGGTCCTGGGATTGAGCCCTGCATCAGGCTCCTTGCTCAAAGAGGAGCCTACTTCTCCCTTTTCCACTCCCCCTGCTTGTGCTCTCTCTGTCAAATAAATAAACAAAATCTCAAAAAAAAAAAAAAAAATCTGAGAAACAAAAAATGTGAAATCTTAGCAGGAAAATAATAGCGTTTCTGAGCAGCTATTATAATCAACATCTAAGTTGGCATTTAACTTATAAATGAAGCCTGAACATAAAGCTGCACACTGTGTTCCTAGATGTGGACACAGCAAGACATCCTTTCCTCCGTTCTCCCCAAATCCTGAAAACAAAGGTTTGGTTTCTTTCTTTCATATTCCAGATAGGAGTTGCATATTGGAGACACATGAATAAAATATGAAACCTTATGTTTCTTGAAGTTTTTTGTTGTTGTTTTTCATGGTTTTCTGGTAAAAATGTAGAACTAATCAGAAAATTCCATATATACCCATTAACACAACATGTTACATTCCCTTCTAGAATATATAGGACTCCCTTGAAAACCAGCTCATACACTGAGCATTTAATTGTACAGTGAGACCTTTGATTCCAGTTTCTACTGGAGCTTGGTATTGAATAAGACGACAGCTTCTTCTGAGCTTTGAGTGAATCCATTATTCTGATACGCTTTTTATTTTTACTTATTTTTAAATTTAAGAAATATTTTATTCATTTAAGACAGAGAGAGACATGAGCAGGGATGAGAGGGGCAGAGGGAGAGGGAGAAGCAGACTCTCTGCTGAGCAGGGAGCCCAATGCAAGACTCAATCCCAGGACCTTGGGATCACAACCTGAGCTGAAGGCGGATGCTTAACTGACTGAGTACCCCCAGGGGCTTAAACCCCAAGATTTTAAACCATAACTTAGTATGATTTGCTTTTCTTTATGGAATGAAACTCCACTTATGCCAAAAGGCATATGTAGATACAGAATATTTTTCCTTTTTATTTGTGATTTCTTAAGTAATATATGAATACATTCTCCTTTCTAAAAGAAATTAAGCATTATAGATATAGCCATCTCTGTCAGAGACCAGAGGAATTTTATTAAAAGAACTAATATTCCCACACAGCTTCTGTAACTTGATCTTGTATTTTCACCTGAATGTAGACTTGAACAGGTTTTTCTGATACATCTTAAGAATAATAAGGATAACTTATTTGTATAACACATTAGAGTTTGTAAACTCTTTTGGAATGTGTAATAGTATATCCATTTTTCATTTGAAGAATTTGAAGTTAGGTTAATAATAGAGCTCAAAACTGAACCTAGGCTTTTGAGGCCTGTGCCCTCTCTATCACAGTATGTCATATCACAGTGGGTCTTATGAGTGCTAACCATGTGTCACAGAGGCAGTTGGAAGGACCGGACCTTTCAGGGCCCGTTCCTGTTTTCAAACCTTTTTTAGGCACTAACTCTCTGGGAGAAAATCCAGGCCGAGGCAAGAGCTTTGTATGTAGGTAGGTAGTTCAGTTTGAGAAGTGATCCCATGAAATAAAGAGCAGGGGACAGGAAGAGTGAAATTGGAAAAGAGGAAAAGCCAGTACGATGAGGTATTACTTTGTCACTTCTGTGGACAAAGTGGCCTTCATCCTGTGCCATCTCTTGGTTGATGGTTGTGCTTCTGGGTTTGCACTTTGGCCATGGCAGACTGCAGATGCCTCATCTCTGGGACCAGGGATGGCATGAGGCAGCCAACAGTCAGATCACACTGACATACAGCTGAATGCCGCTGTTGCAGGTGGAGTGAAAGATGGACTTTCATGGAGGATTGGGCACAAGAGGTGTCCAACTAACCAAGAGGTTAAGTAAACAAAAAATTCATCTGCTTTTGCCTTATTATGAGGAATGAGGTTCTTGTATTCTATAGAGAGAAATTTGAAAGAATTCCACCTATCACGGAACTAATTTCCAAAGCCTAATTGTTAGAAACTATAGAACTAATCACAAAAGTTAGTTCTGGAATTTCCCATTCCTAATGTTTTCCTTTTTGAATGAGTTTTAGTAGTTCCTGCCTTTTTAGGAATTTGCCCATTTCTTCTTGTAATTTGTTGACATACCATTATTTGTAATTCTCTCTCATAAACCCTTTTATTTCTATAAGGTTTGGTGTTGACATCTCCTCTTTCATTTTTTAGTTTATTTTTAATTTGAGCCCTAGCTCTTTTTCCTGATAAGTCCAATTAAATATTTGTCAATTTTGTTGGTATTTTCTAAGGATCAGCTTTTGGTTTTATTGAGTTTACTCTATTTTTCTCTTTTCTATTTCATTTATTCTCACTCTCATTATTCCCTTTCTTCTGCTTGCTTTGGGTTTAGTTTGGTCTTCTTCTGGTTTCTTAAAGTGGAAAGTTATTTTATTGACTTGTGATTTTTTTTTTACCCCCCCCGCCTTTAATGTAGGGATTTACAGATATAAGTTTCCTTCTAAGCACAGCGTTAGCTGCATCTCATAAGTTTGGGTGGGTTATGTTTTCATTTTCATTCTTTTTTTTTTAAAGATTTAATTTATTTATTTGACAGAGAGAGTGATCACAATTAGGCAGAGAGGCAGGCAGGGGGTGGGGAGCGGGAAGCGGGCTCCCTGCTGAGCAGAGAGCCCTATTCAGGGCTTGATCCCAGGACCCTGAGATCATGACCTGAGCCTAAGGCAGAGGCTTAACCCACTGAGCCACCCAGGTGCCCCCATTTTCATTCATCTTAAAGTATTTTCTAATTTCCTTGTGTTTTTTTTGATCTATTGATAATTTAAGTGTTGTTAATTTCCACATATTTATGAATTTTACAAATTGTCTCCTGTTATCATTTCCTAATTTCATTCCATTGTTGTTGTAGAACATACTTCGTTATGATTTCAGTCCTTTTAAATATATTCAGGCTTGTTTTATGGCGTAACATATGGTCTGTCCTAGAAAATGTTCTGTGTGTACTTGAGAAGAATGTATATTCTGCTGCTGTTGCATGGAATGTGCTATAAAATGTCTGTTAGGTCTGGCTGGTTGATAATGTCGTTTAGGCCCTCTATTCCTTATTGGTATTCTGTCTAGTCCTATTAATTATTGGAAGTGGGGTATTGAAGCCTCTAATAATTATTGTTGAACTGTCTTATTTCTCAGTTTGATTATTTTTTTTATTCATGTATTTTAGGGCTCTAATGTTTTAAAGGAGAAATTCGAATAATATAATTAACTCTTACATGGTTTTTATATTGCTCACAGATTCACTCCTTTTGAAAAAAATTCCAAGGTTTGGATAAAAGGATGTAAACAAATGATTACTACAACTACGAGCTTCTAGGAGCTTCCAAAGCAGTAGCAAAATGTCAATCACTGGCAGGAAGATGAAAATGCTTTTTCAAAAGATGATTTTTTTATTTCAAAATCCAACCACTTCCTTTGGTTTTTTTTTTTCATAGAAATAGGAAAAATCTATCCTAAAATTCATATGGAATCTCAAAGGACCCTAAGTAGCCAGAACAATCTTAAAAAAGAAGAAAGTTAGAGGTTTCACACTTCTGATTTCAGAACTTAATTACAGTGCTACTACAGAAATCAAAATGGTATGGTTCTAGGATGAAGATAGACCTATAGACCAAGGAATTGAATAGCGAGCCCCGAAATTAATCCTTGCAAATATGGTCAAATGATTTTAGACCCTTGCAAATTGGGTCAAATGATTATAGACAAGAGTGCTAAGACCATTCAGTGGGGGAAAAGATAGTCTTTTCAACAAATGGTGTTAGGACAACTGCATATCCACACACAAAAGAATGACATTGGATCCTTACTTTACACCATATGCAAAAAATAGCTCAAAAGGGATCAAAGACCTAAGCATAAGAGCCAAAATTATAAAACTCTTAGAAGAAAACGTAGGGCAAAAGCTTCCTGACATTGGATTTGGCAGTAATTTCTTGGATATGACCCCAAAACATAGGCCACAAGTTAAAATAGATAAACTCAGAAACTTGTGTATATCAGAGGACACTAGTAGAAGGCAACCCATAGAATGGGAGAAAATATTCACGAAACATGTCTGAATAAGGGATTAATTTCCAGAATATATAAAATATTCCTACAGCTCAACAACATAAAAACAACTAACTAGATTAAAAATATGCCACGTACTGGAATTGACAGTTCCCCACAGAAAATCTGCAAATAGCAATAGGCACGTGAGAAGATGCTCAGCATCACTGCTCATTAGGGAAATGTTATTCAGAACCACAGTGAGATAACACTACACGTCCACGAGGATGGCTGTTCTCCAAACACTGCAGACGAACAGAAAATAACAAGTGTTGGTAGGGATGTGGAGAAACTGGAATCATTGTGCATGATTGGCGGGAATGTAAAATAGTGCAACCACCATAGGATGCGAATTGGTAGTTTTACACGAAATTAGGAACAGAATTACTGAATGATCCAGCAATCCCACTTCTGGATATATACCCCAAAGAATTGAAAGCGGAGACTTGAACTTATTTATACACCGGTGTTCGCAGCAATATTCCTCACAGTAGCCAAAGGTGGAAGCAACTCCTATGCCTACTCATGGATGGATGGATAAATCAGATGTGATATATACATACAGAGGAGTGATGTTCAGCCTTTAAAAAGGAAGAAAATTCTAATACATGCTCAATCGTGGATGCACCTTGAAGACATTATACTAAAAGAAGCCAGTTTCAAAAGAACAAATACTGATTCACTTACATGATTACTCTTAGATGAGGTTCCGTATATAGTCAGATTCAGAGACACAGAAAGCTGGGACAGAGTTTTAAGTTTTGCAAGATAAGACAAGTTCTGGAGATGGATGGCAGTGCCGTTTGCACAACCTTGTGAATGTCCTTAACGCTACTGAACTGTACACCTAAAAATGGTAAAAATTTTAAATGATAAAAATAAGCTAGCTCAATAAAAAAGATGATTTTCAAATTAACCATCGTGTACACGACAGACCTATTTAGAATTAAAGTAATACTTTATATATTAGCTGTCTCGTGGATTTGTTCTAGTTTGTCCAGTTGCAGAGAGAAGTACGCAAATATGTAAACAGTTAAATGCTGAAGAGTTATAGGGAACATTTGGTAAGAACAGATGTGTAGTAACAGTTAAATTCCATGAGGAGGTTTGGATGAGAACTAGGGAAATTTGAAATTAGAATTTGAAATCTCCATTTGGATATGAAGTTGACATCTTAAGCTGAGGTGTCCTAAACTGAACCGGTTCCACCCCCCTCCCCGCCCCCAAATCAAAACAACAAACAAAATCAAAACCTGCTTCTCCATTCATTAAATGGAAATAGAATGTTCTTCCAGTTGCTCAGCCTAAACATTTGGCTTCCCTTATCTCTTTATTTTGGACCCCACACCTAATTTGTCAGAAAAATCGACCTGGAACCTGACCACTTCTCACCACCCCCACTGCTCTTTCCCTGATTGGACCCACCTCCTCTCACCTGACTGTTGTAATAACCTACCATTAGTCTCCCACCTCCATTTGTTGGCTCCCTCCAGTGTGTTCTCAACAGCATCCAGAGGGGTCCTGTATATAGATCACGTTACTCATTTGCTTCAAATCTCGCCAGTGAGTTCCCATCTTAATGTAAAAGCGAAAGTTCTTACCAGTGGCCGCAAGGCTGTGTAATACTCCTGTCAGCCCTCCATGAGGGCTTTGCTAGCTTTGTTCCCTTGGTGTTCTTGCTGCTGTTACTGAACAAGCCAGGTGGGCCTTTACCTTGGGCTCTCGGCCCTGGCTGTTTTCTCTGGATTGTTCTTCCCTCAGATAGACTCATAGTTCACTCTCTAGCAGCGAGGCCTTCTCTAGTCTATCAAAAATTACACCCCTTCCATTTTTCTCTCTCAACTTCTCTGCTTTCTGTTTCCCCACGGGACTTGTCACTTTATAATTTATACAGCTTAATGATTTGTCTTGCTTATTGTCTGACTTTCCCCACTAGAGGATAAATATTATGACAGGGATAGGGTTTCTGTTTTGGTCACTGCCATGGCCCAGCACCTAGAACAGCGTTTGGCACCATAGTATGTGCTCAGTAGCAATTGAATGAATCATCTTGTTGAATGTATAATTAAAAAAAAAAAAAAGTCCTGAAGGAAAGAAATGTGGCGCTGAGAAAGTCTGTACCAAGTTGGCAATGATATTTCTACTAAGATGGAGGGGTTGGAAGGATGTAAAGTAGGTGACGGGGGCACGGGGAAGGTGTACCCACCGAGGCACTGACGAAAGCAGAGAGCAGAGGGATATATCTTTCTTTTTTTAATTTTTACTATTTTTTAATCTCAATTTTAGGTAGTTAACATACAGTGCAGTATTGGTTTTCAGAGTAGAATTCAGTGATTCATCACTTGCATATATCACCCAGTGCTCATCATAACAAATGCCCTCTGTAATACTATCATCCATCTAGCCCATCTCCCACCCTCTTCCTCCATCAACCTCTAGTTTGTTCTTGATTGTTAAAGAGTCTCTTATGGCTTGTCTCCCTCTCTTATTTCCTTCTTTTCCCCCTTCCCATATGTTCATCTGTTTTCTTTCTTTAATTCGCATATGAGAGAGATTATATGGTATTTGTCTTTCTCTGGCTGACTTATTTAACTTAACATAGTACACTCTAGTTCTGTCCATGTCATTGCAAATGACAAGATTTCATTTTTCTGATGCCTGAGTCATATTCCATCTCACACACACACACACACACATACCACATCTTATCCACTCATCATGCAATGGACCTTGGGCTCTCTCTCCATAGTTTGGTTATTGTTGATAATGCTACTATAAACATTGGGTTGTGTATACCCCTTTAAATCTGTATTTTTGTATTCTTTGGATAATGTGTAATAATGCAATTGCTGGATCATAGGATAGTTGTTCTGTTTTTAACATTTTGAGGAACCTCCATACTGTTTTCCAGAGTGGCTGTACCAGTTTACATTCCCACCAACAGTACAAGAGTGTTCCCTTTTCTCCACATCCTTGCCAACACCCTTGTTTCGTAGGTTGTTCATTTTAGCCATCCTGACAGGTATGAGATGGTATCTCATTGCGTTTTTTTTTCCTTTTTTTTTTTTTAATTTAAAAATTTTTTTATAAACATATAATGTATTTTTATCCCCAGGGGTACAGGTCTGTGAATCGCCAGGTTTACACATTTCACAGCACTCACCATGGCACATACACACTCCCCGATGTCCATAATAACCCCACCACCCTCTCCCGACCCCCCTCCCCCCAGCAACCCTCAGTCTGTTTTTTGAGATTGGGTCTTTTATGGTTTGTCTCTCTCCCAATCCCATCTTCTTTCATTTTTTCTTTTCCTACCCCAGAGGGGTATTTCTGTCATTACATATTTCCTGCTCATTCTTAAGGATATCAGGCTTCCCCCCGTAGCATCCCTTGCTGTGTTTCTGTAGCATTTAAGAGATGTAGCAGGTAATTTTTTAATTTATCCAGGATACAGATGTAGCCTCTCCTGTCTTTTGCATGTGTGTTATTTAGCCCATTTGCTCTGGCGTTACTCCCATATCCCTAACAATGTTAGATTTACAATGACTTTCTGCCTTCCTCTTTACCTAATTCATTTTCATGGCTAAAACACTGTCACCAACATTGAGAAAAATACTTGTAATAATAAAACCTTGTGCTATGATCTCTCTCTGTTACTGAAAAAAATCACAAGCTTCTGTCTAGACTGTAATGGCTGTTGTGTTTAATGCTGAGAAGAGCAGTGGGCCACCTTGCTCTTTCGTGTATAAAGAGAACCAGGACCCGACTTAAATTTTATATATTGCGATGTGCCGCCAGCATTTTGATCATGCTTCCTCCTTTTCTCTTAACCAGCGTCTTTCTCTGAGCAGGTGGTTCTTTCTGTTTGTTTTAGGTTTCATGGGAAAAGACATCAAAGAGCAAGGGTACATACAATTGTAGTAATTTTTGTCAGGTATCAGTACATGTCTTTCTGGGGACCAGTCCCTCCTACCGATTTGTTTAGATTTGAGGAGGCTGTGGGAAGAGCAGGCATAGATCTACCCCCATAAGCTTGGGTCTCTTGGGCAAGTTATTAGCCCTCCTCGAGCTGAAGTTTCCTCCTCTGTAAAAGGCGAGCTAGTAATAAAAGAATTGTTTGGGTTAACAGAGAGAAAATAATTTCGGTACTTTGTAACACGGTCGAAGGGGTTAATAAATGTAAGAGGATATGAGGATGATGATCACCACATCGAAAGCCCTTACAGGTCCAACCCAGGAAGTGGTTCGGCCAATAAATCGCTCTCTGGCCATCAGCCCTCTTTCCTATTTAAATGATTACATAACAATATTTTAATTGGTTGTAACTAGAACATGTCTGGTGTCCATTGTGTCTTTGGAGATGCTCTATTTCTAGAGAACAAAACTGAAGGTGACTCTTTAAACCAATTCCAGGCAAACTGAAGGAAGGGCTTTTGTTTCTTGTGAGAAAATTAACTTAGGACTTAGTCTGCAAAAACCTGGCATGACTGGATCTCTGGTAGGTTTTCAGAAATTTGAAATCAGAGAAGACACAAAGCTGTGCAAATTGGAAATGTAAGTATTGATGTTCGATCCCTTACAGGTCTTCATGAAAGAGGTCTGCTTTCTGGTTAATATCAGTTAATATTTCTAGTCTTAGGTTTTTCTGTTGTTGAAACAGCTGCTGCTGTTATTGGTGCTGAACAGAAAGATACAGTATGTTCTTTCATGCACACGATGGTGTTTTAATTAGAAGTTAACATGTGCCTTCCGATTTATTTTCTTTGGTTTAAATATCATTCGTTTCCCCATTTTTTTCTTAGGCATCTCACAGTTTTTTGTTTTTTTTTTTAAAGATTTTATTTATTTATTTGACAGAGAGATATCACAAGTAGGCAGAGAGGCAGGCAGAGAGAGAGAGGAAGGGAAGCAGGCTCTCCGCTGAGCAGAGAGCCCGATGCGGGGCTCGATCCCAGGACCCTGAGATCATGACCTGAGCCGAAGGCAGCGGCTTAACCCACTGAGCCACCCAGGCGCCCCCCCATCTCACAGTTTTTTAACTCTTTCAATATCTGTGATCAGTGTGGGTCTAGTCAGGAGACAGACCACACAGTAATTTAAACAGGGAATTAACTTCTAAAGGGTAAAGGAAACTCTAAGAATACATAAATAGCAGATAAAGGGAACAGTTACTACCTCCAGGACCCAGGCAGAATACACAAGGAAAGATTTGGAATAGTGCTCTTCTCCCCTAAAGCTAGTTTCCTACCTTAGGTGTCTTTGGTGGATGGTAAAGATGTTTTGTTGAGTTGATGTAAGCCAAGGTCGGGAAACTATACATGGAGGTGAATTCATGCTGAATCACCAGATGGCCCCCTTTGGGTCATGGGTGGAACTTGCTTGGGAAGATGCCCACGTGAGTGCCCACTAAAACACCAGCAGAGCACCATGGGAGTAAGAGATGGAAAAGCACACAGGAAACAGGAAGAGAAGCCCCTTCCTCTAGCACTCTCTGCTAAGCTAATATGCCAACTGATAGAGGAGAAGCATTTACAGGGTCCAGCTCCAGTATCACAAGCAAGGCAGTAAAGGGAAGATCTGAGTGTAAGAGGCAGCAGGTTGGTTACCTGGGACAGTATGCTCCTTTGGCCACTTAGCTTCCACACGTACTTTCCTACAAACATTTGAGCTCTCATATATCAACAGAACAACTCTTACATTTCCACATAACAAAATAGAACTCTCTCTCATGATGGAGAAGCTCTCATCCTTTTCCCAAGTAAGAGTATGCTTAGTTGCTATAGTCACTGTCTCCATTACTGGACATGTTATTCACCCCTCAAATCACGGTTCACTGAGTATTTCTGTTGTCAGGAGGCTGATTGCAAAGTTAACCTTTGGCAACTTATAATGGGAAGAAGGAAGAAGAGTAGAAGAAAAATGGTTGGGCTATACAAATAAACACAAAATAGAACAAAGAGAAAATATGCAAAGCCATCACGGTCTCATTTCTGTAATTAGTCATGAGAACATAATTGATATCTGTGTCTTTAAAAAAAAAGATCTCAGTTATTTGAGAGGGAGAGAGAGTGTGGGGGGAGAGGTAGAGAGAGAGAATCACAAACAGAGTCCCCACTGAGCTTGGGAGTCCCGACACAGGGCTCAGTGCCACAACTCTGAGATCATGACCTGAGCTGAAACCAAAAGACACTTAACTGACCACTCAGGCCCCTGATATCTTTGTCTCCTATTCCTGTTTCCTTTGCAGTCACCCCGAATCTCAGCTGGTTGAAGTTCTTTACCTCATGAAATGAACCAGACTTTGATTTGCTTAGTAGTTCGGCCTTTTTGGGAGGAGCTCTAGTTTTCTATTAACTTCATTATGAACATAGAAGTATTAGAGGTACTTCAGTGAATCCTCTGGGTTCCAGACATAGTCTTCCTTCCTTTCATTTTGTAGTAGCAATCCAATTTCCCTTGGATAATCAGGCTCAGTTTTCCCAGCCAGTAGAGGAACCCCCCTTTCTGTCTTTGGTTCAGTGGAATAAAGAGTCCCAAATGGCCAGGTGGGAATCTTAATTTTCTTTCTTTTTTTTTTTTTTTCTTTTTCCCTTTTTATTAATTTTTTCAGCGTAACAGTATTCATTCTTTTTGCACAACACCCAGTGCTCCATGCAAAACGTGCCCTCCCCATCACCCACCACCTGTTCCCCCAGCCTCCCACCCCTGACCCTTCAAAACCCTCAGGTTGTTTTTCAGAGTCCATTTTATTTATTTTTTCAGCGTAACAGTATTCATTGTTTTTGCACAACACCCAGTGCTCCATGCAAAACGTGCCCTCCCTATTACCCACCACCTGTTCCCCCAACCTCCCACCCCTGACCCTTCAAAATCCTCCGGTTGTTTTTCAGAGTCCATAGTCTCTTATGGTTCGCCTCCCCTTCCAAATTTTTTTTTTTAATAAACATATAATGTATTTTTATCTCCAGGGGTACAGGTCTGTGAATGGAATCTTAATTTTCTAATTCAGTTGAGCTGTTAGTGTGTATGCTGGCAGTTACATTTCCTCCTATGGTATTAAGAACTTCAGGTTAGGACATCTCACAGTTGTCAGGAGTGGAAGCAAAAATTCTATGAGTGGGTTATTGGATATAACAATGATTCCCCTTGATTCCTAGACCCACATATTATCTGGCCTGTAACAGTCTTCAATCCAAAGCAGTCAAAGTAATACCCCATTTTTTTTAAGGATGTCTTTGATCTAAAAGTGTAACTGAGTCTTCAGTAAGCAATTCCATCTTGTAATTAGGCCAGCCATTCTAGGTGATGGAGTGTAATAATACCAGTTAATTCCACAGGCATGAACCCAATTTTTAATTTTGCTGTGAAATGGCATTCTTGATCAGAGGTAATCTTTATGGAATGTTGTGTTAGTGGATCAGGCATATTGTGAGTCCACGGGTGGTGGTGCTGGCAGAAGCATTGTAGGCAGAGAAGGCAAATCTATATCCAGAATACATGTTTATTCCAGTAAGGACAAATCTCTTCCCCTTCTCCATGATGGAAGGTGTTCGGTATAATCAGCTTGGCTACAGGTAGCAAGTCTCCCTGGGAGTTGTGCCACGTTGGGAGGCTTAGTGTTGGCCTATACCATTGCCAGATTACACACTTGGCAGTAGTTTTAACCAGGTCAGCCTTGTTTAAGGGAAGTCCATGGTGTTAAGCCCATGCGTAACTTCCATCCTTGCCAGCATGGCCAGTTTTTCATGGGTCCACTGAGGAAGCACTTCCGTGGCTCGGGTAAAGAGGTTGACTGATAGACGTGGGTATGTCATTTTGTTGACTGGGGTTATGAACAGCTTCCTCCACAGTGCCTGCTTTTTATTAATTCAGTAATTCACATGGGGCACAAATATTTTAGTCTGTGCTCATTGTGAGAGTTTTGTCCACCTGTATTTTCCCCAGATTTCCTTGTCACCATGTCCCTCTAAGTCATTACACAATCAACAAAAGCCTTAATAAGTGTTTATAATCAGTCTAAATCTGTGCTCTGACCATCCCACTCCAGGCAGAGGGGACAGTCAATGTACTGCTCAGAGTTCTGCCGCTGTCTTTCAGGGTTACCTTTAAGTGAGTCTGTGTGCTCTGCCTGCACCAGCATATTTTGTAGACCCATGTATAAACCAGATTTTGGTTTCTCTTCTTTATTTAGCGAATCTGAATGAAACTCTTAGGAGGCTGTTGGCTTGGGTTTGGGGAGAAGAGGCAACGTGACAGGAGTCGGTGTTGCATCAGGTCTCCGAGCTAGCTGCTCACGCAGCTTACTCATAACTTCGGACCTGCTTGAATTTAGTGTCTCACATATCATTTCCTCTTGATGATAGATTGGTAGTGCATATGCCCAGATTTATGCCTAGGTGGGTTAGACAACATCTGGTTCATGGTAAGAAGCTTGGTTACTTCGTTACTTGGTTACATGCCCATGCTTAGGCATGTATTCTATACCTACACCCAGTAGGAAGCCCGAAGCCATTTCTTTTTTTTTTTTTTTTAAAGATTTTTATTTATTTATTTGTCAGAGAGAGAGAGCAAGAGCGAGCACAGGCAGACAGAGTGGCAGACAGAGACAGAGAGAGAAGCAGGCTCCCTGCCGAGCACGGAGCCCGATGTGGGACTCAATCCCAGGACGCTGGGATCATGACCTGAGCCGAAGGCAGCCGCCTAACCAACTGAGCCACCCAGGCGTCCCCCGAAGCCATTTCTGAAAAGGTGACTAGTTGTCTGCAGGAGAGAGTATAGATTTTCTCAAAAATTCTAGAAGTTTGGGCTGTGATTCAGCAACCCCGTTGGCCGTGGACACTTCAAATATCTTTGGATCTACTGGCTCATAAGGTGCAAATGGCAAACTGGCTTTGCAGCCCAGACTTGCTGCAGAGTCTTTTCTTGCTCTGGCCCTCACCTGAACTGTTAGCCTTTTAGGTACTTGGTAGATGGATTAAGGAAGGACACTCAGATGTGGTATTTGTTGACTACAAAGTCCAAAAAGGCCGCTTACGCAATGTACCTCTTTTTTCATTGTTGGTGATATGAGTTGTTGCAACTCATCATTTACTTTGGAAGGGAAATCTTTTGAAGGGCCCTTGAATTTTTGTGGTTTATCTCGCATCCTCTTAATTTGCATAAATCTTACTAAAGCATCTGTATTTGCTTCTTCCTATGCATCAGACCCATTTAGCATAATGTCAGTATGGTGGGCTAGCGTGATATTTTTTGGAATGCCTTGAGGTTCAGCGTCTCTGGGCTGTTCTAAGGTCAGTTGATGTAGATCTGCAGCAAAGCTCACAGGCATGTAAAAGGCAGGTAAAAGCCAAGTGCTTCTGGTGGTCCTTGCAAGTTGGTATTGGGAAAAAGACATTAACCAGGTCAGTAGCCATGTACCATGCACCAGGACCATGTTGATTTGCTCCACTAAAGATGCTACATCAGGGGCATCAGCTGCCAGATGGAATAACCTCCAGTTAAGTTTAGGATAGAGTTTAGTCATTCTTCAAGATCCTTCTGACCTCTGTCCAGGCCAGACTGGTGAGTTAACTGTGGATGTGATAGATATCACTGCCTTTGTTTTTTCCAAGTCTTTGATTGTGGCATTATTGTCTTTAATTCTCTTGGGGGTTGGGGGGTTTCTTCTGGTTTAGTATTGTGTTAGGGAAGAGAAGTCCTAGGGGATTCCCACTTAGCCCTCCCTGTTACGACTTTTGTCAGTTGAGTTAGCCAGTTGGTACTGTGTGTGTCAAGGAAGCCAGTGTGGGAGTTCTGCCAGTTGCCAAGTATGTCTGTTCCCAGTTACTTTTCCAGGAGCTAAGGAAATAGCCACAAAGTGGGCCCATGGAACAACTGGGTCCATTGTGAGTTGGACTTGAGCTAAGCGCTCCACTGTAGCCTGACTACCAGAAGCTCTCCCTTTGACTGGTAAGTGGCATTTTGGGCCCCCAGGAATTAGTAATCCCTGAAAAGTCTGGGTATTTCCTTTTCTCTTATCCATTCACTCTAGTAAATGGTTTATTGAGGAAGCTTGGAGAAAGATTGACAATTTGAACTTGTGGGAACTGCAGGATTCGTCCTTAAGGTTTTCTGAGAGGTTATGACTTTTCAGAAGTGGTTTTTTACCACCTGAGGTAGAGTTTTTTTTCCCAATTATATAGATCAATCCATGTTTTAGTAGGCTGCCTGTGGAATGCTGTGATCAGTTTAGTACCACTAAATCCTGGTGGGCCGAGGCATTCTGATTACCACTATAACCTGACTGCTTTTTATGGTAGGTGTAGTAGCCACTTGTCTCTGACTGGTAAGTACTGCCAGTTGGCTTCTGCTAGTCTTAAGATCCCATGCTCCTTATTGGAATCAGGAAACCCTCTTCAGTGAGACATCCTTCATGGTCATACCTAGGGGTTATGACAGAGAGTGTATGGCTTGCAAAGCATAGAACATTTACACCTGGCCCTTTACAGATAAAGTTTGCCAACACAGGTCTAGGGGGACAGGTACATACTACAAAGGAGAGTAACCACAGAGCTTCTCAAGGATGCGGGTGCTCCTTCACTAGTGTTTTGGGTTCTTCTTGTTGTTGTTTGAGAGAGTGCATGCACATGAGCGGGGAGGGGGAGAATCTTTTTTAAGATTTTATTTGATAGAGCCAGCGAGCATGGAGGGGGAGGGGCAGAGGGAGAGGAAGAAGCAGATTTCCCACTGAGCAGGGAGCCCCATGTGGGGCTCAATCCCAAGACAGCCTCCCGACCCACATTATGACCTGACTTAACTGACTGATCCACCGAGGCACCCCCACTAATACATATATATGTTTTAACACTTTTTAAAAAAGATTTTTATTTATTTGACAGATCACAAGTAGGCAGAGAGGCAGGCAGAGAGAGGGGGAAGCAGGCTCCCTGCTGAGCAGAGAGCCCGATGGTATGGCTCGATCCCAGGACCCTGAGATCATGGCCTGAGCTGAAGGCAGACTTTAACCCGCTGAGCCACCCAGGCGCCCCAATATGTTTCTTAATTCCCTTAGTTAAAGGAGTTTCTTCTGGGCCTTCTTGTGTGGCTTAGGTCATGCATGAAAAATCTGTTCTAACACTTTTATCTCCCTAAGCCTTTGGATTCTCTCTTTTACATCTTGCTGGGGAAGCTTTGGCATCTCTACCTCATTAAATGTAGTTCACTTTTGAGTCCACATTTCAGTCAGCCAACTGAATGAGCTGCTTAGAGCTACTTTGAGCTGCATAAGCTAACACATTAAATTTGGAATCTCTAGTGAGTGAACCCGTACCAATATATTAAGCCCAACATAGAACTAGATCCTACTTCTGTGGTCAGACATCCTTAGAATCTATTCTTACACATGTTCCCCTGGTTTTATTATCAGAATCATACTTTTTTTGGGGGGGGGTGCACAGGCTGTTTTCTTCAGGATCATAGTGTATACCTGTCCTCCTCGATCTGGGTTGGTGCACACTTATCTACAAAGGTCCATATTTAAGTATTTTAGGTTTTGCAGTCCATACAGTCTCTGTCACAGATACTGAGCTCTGCCACTATAGCACAAAAACAGCTATAGATAATACATAAACAAGCGAACAGGCTATGTTCCAGTAAAACTTTATTCATGGACACTGAAATGTGAACTTTAAAATAATTTTTACATGTCAGAAAATTTTCCTTTTATATTTTTAAACCATTTAAAAATGTAAAAACCCTGTGGACTTTGGGTGATAATGATGTGTCAGTGTAGGTTCGTGGATTGTAGGAAATGTACCCAGGTTCTGGGGGATGTTGATGGTGGTGGGGGTTGCTGTATACGGGAGGGGTTTATAGGAAATCTCAGTATTTTCTGTTCAATTTTGCTGGGAGCCTAAAACTATTCTTAAAAATGAAGTTTTGTTTTTTAAAAATGTAAAAATTATTCACAGGCCATGTACGAAAACAGATGGTAGGGCACGTTTGGCCCATGGACTGTAGCTTGCCAAGCCCTACCCTAGAGCATGTTGAGATTTGACCATAGTTACAGGTCCAGAGGCAACAGAGGGTAGTTGTGGTAGGCTGTGAGGAAGATGAGCATCCCCTTTCAAGGCCTCTGCCCCAGCTGAACTTTTCTTGGGGTTTTGAATCAGAAAGACCAGCACCCTCAAACATCAGAGGGCAGGCTCCTTCACTGGAAGGCTAGGCTCCAAGTGACATGGGTTTCAGGATGATCACTCTTATCTGGATATAACCAGATGTCTCCATTCCAAGTGTCATTATTCTCTTCCCTTCCAGTCTGTGTCCTGACTGCACACGAGACACTAGGTGAGACTGTGAGTTCCAGTTTTTGTATTGAACTTTTTTGTTTGATTTTCCTTAACAGTAGTAGCCTTGGCTAATAGGAAATAAGAGATTATTTGAGTCTGTGATGTAAACTCGCTGGTTCTCAGACTGACTCTCAGAGCTTGAGAGACCTGAGTTTGTCACCGCGTTTCAGTAAGCACTGCGTGTGTTCTGTGGAGAGAATTCACTTGTATTGCAGCTGTTGTAGGCCGCATCATTGCCTGAATGTGCTTGGGATCCCCGGCTACTTGCTTCAGTTTGCGCTTCAGCGATCACAGAGAGCTTAATTAGTTGTGTTGCTGCAGCGGGCCCTGGGTCCCTAGCATTCTGTTCCCCTTCTCTGTACTGTTCCCCATTGACAAGGTTCTTACTAGCGCTGCACGTAAAACCCAAAGGCCTGACTAAACCAGCCACCGTATTCCATGTTTGGAAGTTTATGTTCTTGGATTGCCTGACTCTTGGTACCAGTTCGGTGTCAGGGTCCAGTTAAGAAACAGAAACAAAGTAGTTTGGAAAAGGGAAAGTTAAAATAAAGCATTAGTAACTAGTAAGAAATTTAAGGGGCAGAAAGAGCTCTGAAGAATATAGAAATAGCAGATACAGGGTAATAGTTAACTACGTCTTGTGCCTGACAGAGAGTATGTAAGAAAGGGATGCGTTTGGAAGAGAGCCTACCCAAGCTTGAGATTCAGACCTCTTTGAAGAAGGTACAGCTGTCTGTACTCCACTGGAGTGTGGAGAAGATCCTGAGATGCCACAGGCTGAGCCTGGCAAGGAGGAATGCCACTTTCTGGGCAACCAACAGAACTTTCTAGAAAGCCGCCCTGGCTGGCTGTACTAGGAAGCTACCTGGGGTGACAGCAGAACTCACATAAAGCCATGTGTGGAGTGCCACCGAAACTTGTGGGGGTGAGCACCATTGAGTGTCTCCCATACCACTGGAGCACCACAGGATCAAGAAGAGAGAAAAGAACTGGAATCTGGCACGTAGTCTAGGTGTTTAACTTTGTATTTGAATGAATGAGAATAAAATTATCGATATCTTTGTTATGTTTGATTCATTCATCTTAGTTAAAAAAAAATCCCTGCAGTTTGACTTGGTCAACCAACTGAAATGGATAAATATGAAATTCTGAATGATTGAGTTAAAAGTTACCTTACTTCATTCGGTTGAAAGAAAATTGATCACCTTTTAGGGCACCAGTGGACCCCTCTTCTGAAGACTTGGTGTGTGTTCACATGCACTGTTAACACACTTTTCTAAATAGTGGGCCATGGTTATGCCCAGTGACTGCAAAGAACAACACTTGTGTTTTTCTTGCATTTGTGGAGTAAAGAGAAGGCTATAGCAACAGGTGCTTGCAGTGATACCCTTTTATTAACCATTAGTAAACCAAGGAATTAGAGATTTGTCCGTTCTAGGAGGATCCTGGAAGATCATTTCATCTGGTATCCCTTGTCTGGTAACAGGATGTGAGGCAGTGTAGGAAGGAAAGTTGCCTGTGAGAGCAACTTCGAGTGAGAGGACCAGGGTTTGAAACCTAAACTTCTGCCTGAGTGAATGCCTCTCTGTGCGGCCTCAGGGTGGACGATCTCATCACATGTCCAGCTGTGTGCCAGGAGAAGGAAGGGGTGCGAAAGCAATGGGAGACCAGGCCCTCCCACAGACCTTTTCTCCTGACAGACTTGATCAGAGTGAAAAAATCCTTCAGAATCTGAGGGAACGAGAAACAGGAAGAGAATGATATGTTTGGACATTGACTTCCTCTTTGATTCATTTGTGTTTCAGTGTTCCAAATAAAATTCTGTAATGAGAAGAGTAAGTACCCATGAATAATTTGCCCTACTTGGGAAAGTGGTTTTTCATCTTCAGTTTAGAACTGGAATGTCAGTTATCCATAGTCATCTGGAAGAAATTGGCCAAATGAGTAGAATCATTTAAATATGGTTGTGGACATGAATGCAGTTTAACGTTCACATGTGATGTCTCTCACAGCCGAATTTTGAATATGGGTACTTGTAAATCTTTTTTTTCTTCCTTTAAACCAAAATCTTTTTAACATCTGCCATAACTTAAATACAGAAATATAACTGGTTTAAGAGAATGTGAAATAGAGATGGAGTTCATTGTGAGTTATTGACATTTTAAGCAAATATTTTAATTCCTGTTTTGTCTGAAGAGCCTAGTTTTTATATTCCTTTAATTAGGGTTGCTATATATCTTGTCCTAGGTATATGACAGTCATGGTTAATTATGCCTATTGGCTGTGACCTAATTATTACTATTTGCTCCTTTTACTCTCAAGTGTCTTGGCCTACTCTGACCAGGCATATTTAAGTCTTTGAATGAGCCAATTTAGTTTAATGTTAATTTCTATTGTTTAGTGGCCTGAACATTTAGAAAAAGAAAATTACCCACTGATTATAATGTTTTAACATTCAGCAAAAATATAATAAACATAATAAAGTGGAACAAAGTGGTGCAAAAAGTAGAATCTTAATTTGTAGGTTGCATCTTTAAGAAAAAACCCAGCAGAGTACCAGTATTTTTACCTCCAGATAAATTTTTGCCCCCCTGCAAATTGCAATCATTTGTTCATTCAACAAAACCATTTTTGTGCACTGTCTTGCCGTCAAAGCATAGTTTATGGTGCTGGGAATACTGCGTGGGGAGGCACAGCCCTGATCCTCCTGTGGCTAACCGTGGACCAAGTTTGTATTGGCGCTTAAGTGTACACATAGGTTGCAATGGGAGAGGTCCTTGAGTTTATAAGAGGGCATGGTACATGGGTTTACTTCCTAGAGCGTGACCCTGAAAGAATGGATGAGTAAGCCCTGGGCAGGCAGACTGTGGGGGGAGCTAAGGAAAGTGTTCTAGATGAGTGGAGTAGCTTACATAAAATGGTAGAAGGGTGTGAGGAAGGACTAGTATGATTAGCTGGGAGGTGGACTGCGTGAGGTGGACTGGACAATTAATGATGTTGAAACATTATTTGAGACTGGCTTGTGCAGAATCTTGTGTAAGACAGATTTACCCTGCAATCTCTAGGTTACAAGGAAACATTGAAGAGTTTAAACCAGAGAATTATAGAAACAAGTTTTATGTTGAGAGAGACTAGAGGGGCACCTGGGTGGCTCAGTCTCTTAAGTGCCTGCCTTCGACCTAGGTCATGATCCCAGGGTCTTGGGATAGAGCTCTCTATCAGTCTCCTTGCTCCCCAGGGAGCCTGCTTCTCCCTCTTCCCTCTGACTGCTATTCCCCCTGCTTGTGCTCTCTCTGTCAAATAAATAAATAAATCTGGGGGGGGGGGGAGAGGAAGAAGAAGCCTCTTCATTGGATTTTTCCCTCAGCAGTCTTATTTCATCTCTTCTGTACTCATTCCCTCTACCCAACCCTAGACATTTTTTTGAAGCAAATCTCAGACATCGTATCATTCTATCTCTTGAGATAGAGAGAGTCTTTCTCTCTAAATAATGATTCCTTTTTTTTTCTATTAAGATTTTATTTGCTTAAGAGAGGGAAAGAGAGACAGAGAGAGCACAAGCAGGGGGAGAGGCAGAGGGAGAGGGAGAAGCAGACTCCATGCTGAGCAGAGAGCCTGACACAGGGCTTGATCCCAGGAGATCATGACTCGAGCCAAAGGCAGACACTTAACTAGCTGAGCCACCCCAAACTGATTCCTTTTAAAAACATAATTATAGTACCATTCACACACACACACCAGTTGCTAATATCAGATGTCCATTCACCACGATATTCCCCAGTTGTCTCATTTGTTTTTTAATAACTGGTTGCTGGTTTATTGTTGTTGTTGTTTTTAAGATTTTATTTATTTGAGAGAGAGAGAATGAGATAAATCACAGAGGGAGAGAGAGAAGAAGATTTGATACAGAGCAGAGAGCCTGATGCGGGGCTTGATTCCCAGGACCCTGGGGTCATGATCTGAGCCAAGGTTGGCAGACACTAAATCAATTGAGCCACCGAGGCTCCCTGTAGTAACTGGTTTTTTGAAATTAGAATGTAAATTTCTTTTAATCCATAGATTCATCTATGGGAGTTTTTTTTTTCTTTAACACAATTTGGGTTTTGTTTGTCATTTAAAGATGCTAGGGATTTAGGGGCTCTTGGGTGGCTCAGTCAGTTAAGCCTCCAACTCGATCTCAACTCAGGTCTTGATCTTGGGTCATGAGTTCAAATCCCACATTGGGCTCTGTGCTGGGCATGGAGCCTACTTAAAAAAAAAAAAGACGCTAGAGATTTAATTGTGCTTATAACCAGAGGAGAAGAAATAAAGAGGGAAGGGATAAAGCAAGTCATGGTGGTTGGAGGACTTGATGATAAAGGAGATGGGAAAGGACATACTTGCATAAGTGGTATCTTTGGAAAAGAGAGTGGCCTGTACTTCTCATATTCTCTCTGGTTTAGAATTTTTTTTTCCAAATTAAAAAAATAAAGGTAGAGGATTATACTTCCCATTAATAGGAAGGAAAGAGGTAATGATGGACTCATGTAGGTAAGTTTATGGTAGAGGAAAGGGCAGTTGAAGAATATTATTTTCCATAAGTAAGAGCTTATGTGATGGGATGGAGGATGCTAGAGAGGAGAGTATATGTGTAATAAACTCTTTGAAGAATGAGAAAGCAAGTGTAGAGACACATGTTTTTATAGGAACAATGTACATTCAGTATGATAGTAAATTGAGTGTGATGGGAGGTAAAAGGAACAACTGAAAACAGTGTAGCATTTATAACTAAATCACTCCTCCCTTAGGATGTGCTCTGGCCTCACAGCAGAGTCCTTCACTTCTGCCCCCTCCGGGAAGCATCCTGCAGGATTTATGGTTGAAGCAAAACAAGCATATTGTGTGGTCTCTTAGGACATTTCTAAGACAAGTGTGCTGGTTTGTTTTACAGTGAACCAAAAAGAAACACATTAACATATAGTCATCATCTCCTTCCCACTCAAGACCTTCAATGCTTCAGTGTTTTCAAATATTAGAACTGTGAACTCTTAAAAAAAAAAATCTATCAGCCATCTTAGGATGTCAAAGATTGTTTAATTTTCAGATCAGGAAGGTTTGTGGGTTTTGTTGTTGTTGTTTTGCTTATTTAGTACAGAGAAGGACATCCTCATATAGTTGGATATGAATATTTAAATCTATTTTATTATAAAAATTGGAGTTGGCTGACAATATGAGGAGTTAGATTTTTCATCACTTTCTATTTGTAGAAAATAGAAATACTGAAAAATTTTTTTAAATTTTTAATTTAAATTCTGTTTAGTTAACACATAGTATATGTTAGTTTCAGGGTAGAATTTGGTGATTCATCAGTTGCATATCACACCCAGTGCTCATTTCATCAGGTGCCCTCCTTCATGCCTATCACCCCGTTATCCCATCCTCCTAAACTCTACCCCCTCCAGCAGTCCTCAGTTTGTTTCCTGTAGTTAAGAATCTCTTACGGTTCGCCTCCCTCTCTGTTTTTATCTTATTTTGGTTTTCCTTGTCTTCCGCTATGTTCATCTGTTTTGTTTCTTAATTTCCATGTATGAGTTAAATCGTATGGTATTTGTCTTTCTCTGACAAAATGTTCACTGATAAGGTTTCAGATTCTACATTGTGAAAACCTTTAAGAAACTGCCACTTGTCGGGACACCTGGGTGGCTCAGATGGTTAAGCATCTGCCTTCAGCTTAGGTCATAATCTCAGGGTCCTGGGATTGAGTCCTGCATGGAGTCCCGTGCTCGGCGGGGAGCCTGCTTTGTCCCTCTGCCTACTGCTCCCCCTACTTGTGGTCTGTCTCTCTCTCTGACAAATAAATAATCTTAAAGAAAGAAAGAGAGGGAGGAAGGAAGGAAGAGACAAAGGGAGGGAAGGAGGAAAGGTGGGAGGAAGGAAAAAAGAAAGAAGGGAGAGTGAAAGAGGGAGAAAGAAAAGATAAGCAAAGGAAAGGAGAAAGGAACAGCCACTTGTCAAGTTTTAATGTTAAGTTAAAGCCTGAACTTTGTTGGATTTCTTGGTGATTGGTGGGGTGTTGGGGAAAGGAAGGGCGATCCTTACTCATGAGTCTACAGTATGTATGTAGAGTTGTGGACTAATATAATTTTAGAACTGGAAGGAAGCTAAAAGATCAGATACTGGTATAATCCTTTCATAATATAGGTGAGATATTGAAGTTCATGGGCATGAAATGAGCTAATAACTAAGGTCTCACCAAAGCTGAGTCTTTCTGCCCAGTGTTCTTGTTTCTCCTTGTTTATCCTTTTAGTTTTCTCTCCAAATAAATAGCAATATTCTCAGGATGCCTGGGTGGCTCAGTCAGTTAAGCATCTGTCTCTTAGTTTCAGCTCAGGTCATGGTCTTGGGGTCCTGGGATCAAACCCCATGTGGGGCTCCATGTTCAGTGTGGAGTATGCTTGTCCTCACTCTGCCCCTCCCCAACTTGTGCATGCATGCGCGTGCTCTCTCTCTTTCTCAAATAAGTAAATAAAATCTTTTTTAAAAAATAGTAATATTCTCTAGAGGGAGACTGTCTCTAAATACTTTCTTAAGTCATCAGTTCTCAAACCTATTGATACCAAGGTGACCTAATGCATAAATATTAGGAAACTTTTCAGGGCGGTGGATATGTTCACTCTCTTGTGATGGCATGCATCCCTCGAAATTGATCAGACTATACACTTTAAATATATGCAGCTCATTGTTTTGTCAGTTGTACCTCAGTAAAGCTGGTTACAAAATTACTAAGGACCTCAAAGAGCTTTTGTTTATATGGGTTACATCTCCCAGTATTTACCAAATTGGATATTAAAGCTGATTTTTAAAAAATATTTATTAGTTTAAAATATGATCATTAACATTTTTAATAAGTACAGTTTCAAAAAGTTGGTAGGAAGGGCTATGTATTACATTTTTCTAAATGTCTTGACTATCGGGTTGAATAGAAGGTAGCTGGATACTCAGATCTGCCTCTGCATTCAGTCTGTCACAACATGTTGTTGGAGTTGAAGATGAAGAAAATCTTTCTCCCATATATGTAGTTAAAAGGAGGAGTATTTTGACAGCTCCTTTTCAGGTAACTGGATATTCTTTGATTTGACATTAAAACTTGACAAGTGGTAGTTTCTTGGTTTTCACAATGTAGAATTTAAAGCCTTATCAATGAACATTTTATATTCTGTTATATTAAAATCTGTTGGTCTGTCTTCACAGTTGGAATGGGTCTTATTTGATAGACTTGTTCTGGCTTTGATATACAGATATTACTGCTTGATTAGTTGGTGCTTTAATATTTAACCAGTTGCATTCACTGTTAAGTGCTCCAATTTCACAGTAGAAACTGGCCCCTATTTTTTCCCATTCTAAAATCTTTTAGGAGAACCAAGGTATCTAGGGTTGTTGCCATTGCATTATGTAAATTGCTTCTTGTTTAGAATTTCATTTTTCTTTCTTTCTTTCCTTTTTTTAAAACTGAAATAGATTCTCTGAGTAGATTGTAGTTATGCTGAAAAAAATTTTTTTTTTGTTCTGAAGGCTGTTGTTCCTGCAAGGGAGTTTGCCTGCTTTTGCTGTGGAGTTTTAAGGAGGAAATCTAGGTCAGTAGCATTGAATGAAGATGTGGGAGTGAGCCTCTGTCAGATTTGTTCATTAATAATACTGTTGGCTGGGCTGGCTCTTCTCAGCATTGCTCCTGAGAGAGCTGCTCTGGGCGGTGCTGCAGCACCACTGTGGAGGGACGATAACCAGTGCCTTCTGCATCTAAAAACCAGAGATGCAGGTTTCTTCCCCAGAATGTATAAGGAAAATGCATTCACTTCTCTGATTAAAAGCTGGGTTTGGGGGCACCTGGCTAGCCCAGTCAGGAGAGCATGCAACTCTTGATCTCAGGGTTATAGGTTTAGGCCCCACGTTGGGTGTAGAAATTACTTAAATCTTTAAAAAAAAAAAAAAAAAAAGATGGGTTTTTTGTTCTTGTTTTTGTTTCTCTACCACAATGAAGTATCACTTCACCCCAGTTAGAATGACTAGTATCAGAAATGTGGGATGCTCCGATCGGGTGGGAGGGGCACCAAATGTGGGGCATACTAGTTGAGTGGGGGCTGGCAGTCTGGGTGGTGAAAGAGTTCATCCAATGCAGACCAAAAGAGATAGAAGTTTATTGACCACACCCCAAGGGAGCCAGGGACCTGACAGCAAAGGAGAGACTGTCTTGAGGCAGTGGTGAGGGTGGAGTGAGAGAGTAGGGAGGAGGATAGGATTTTCCATTTTTTAGGAATCTTGGGAATCTTGTGCCTGGTTGTAATCGGTCCGTTAGGGCCTATGCTGTTTTAAGGTGGTAGCTTCATGAGTCTGTTTGCATTCCGCTCCGTGGTCCTTGTGTGCCTTTTTGCCTTATTCAAGTTTCCTTTGCTCAGGCCTGTTGCCTAAAAGTGGCGTCTACAGAAAAGACAAGAAATGACAAATGTTGGCTAGGATGTGGGAAAAAAAAGGAACCCTTCCTTGTACGACCACTGTGGAACATAGTATGAAGTTTCCTCAAAAGATTAAAAAGTAGATGGGGCACCTGGGTGGCTCAGTGGGTTAAAGCCTCTGCCTTCGGCTCAGGTCATGATCCCAGGGTCCTGGGATCGAGCCCCACATCGGGCTCTCTGCTCGGCAGGGAGCCTGCTTCTTCCTCTCTCTCTCTCTCTTCCTGCCTGTCTGTCTACTTGTGATCTCTATCTGTCAAATAAGTAATAAATAAATAAAATAAATCTTTAAAAAAAAAAAAAAGTAGAAATGACATACAATCCAGTTATTCCACTACTGAGTATCCAAAGAAAACAGAAACACTAATTTGAAAAGATACATGCTGTGTTTATTGCAGCATCGTTTACAATAGACGTGCCGACGTCGTTCACCTCGCTGCATCTCATGCAGACATTTTTTCATCTCACAACATCACAAGAGGGGTGACTATAATACAGTAAGATAGTTTGGTAGACCACATTCACATAACTTCTGTTTACAGTATATTCTGATTGTTCTGTTACACTACTAGCTATTGTAATCTCTTGTTGTGCCTGGTTTAGAAATTAAATTCTATCATAGATGTGTATGAATAGGAAAAAACATAGTGTATAATATACATAGGGTTCAGTAGTATCTGTAGTTTCAGGTGTCCACTGGGGAGGGGGATCTTGGAACATACCCCCCACCAGGAAGGGGGAACAACTATAGTCTTTGCAACAAATGCAGCTGCGAAAACTGGATATCTAATGTAAAAGAGTGAAGTTGGGACCCCTACCTCATACCACATAAAAAAATAAAATGGATTACAGACCTAAATATAAGAGGCAAAATGATAAATCTCCTAGAAGAAGATGTGGGCATAGACTGTTATGAACCTGGATTAGTGAGTGGTTTCTTAGGACTCCAAAGCACAAGCGACAGAAGAAAAGCAGGTGAAGTGGACTTCAACCGAGTGCCTGGCTGGCTCAGTGAGAAGAGCATATGACTCTTCGTCTCGGAGTTGTAAGTTGGAGCCCTACATTGAGATGCCTAAAAAATAAAATCTCTTAAAAAATTGGACTTAACAATATTTTTTTTAAAGATTTTATTTATTTATTTGACAGAGAGATCACAAGTAGGCAGAGAGGCAGGCAGAGAGAGAGAGGGAAGCAGGCCCCCGCTGAGCAGAGAGCCCGACGTGGGACTCGATCCCAGGACCCTGAGGTCATGACCCGAGCCGAAGGCAGCGGCCTAACCCACTGAGCCACCCAGGCGCCCCTGGACTTAACAATATTAAAAATGTTTTGTGCTCCAAGGATATCATCAAGAAAATGACTCTTGGATCTAGAGGGCATAATGCTAAATGCAATAAATCAGTCAGAGAAAGACAAATACGATACGATTTTACTCATATGTAGAATCTAGGAAACAAACAAACAAATATAAAAAGAAACAACTTCTTAAATATGGAGAACAAACTGGTGCTTGCCAGAGGAAAGGTGGGTTGGGGGGGCTGGGTGAAATTAGTATACTTCCTGTGATGAGCGCTGAGTAATATATGAAACTGTTGAGTCGTCGTATTGTATACCTGAAACTAATAAAATTGTATGTTAACTGTGCTTGAATCAAAAAAAGAAAGTGAGGGGCGCCTGGGTGACTCAGTGGGTTAAAGCCTCTGCCTTTCGCTCAGGTCATGATCCCAGGGTTCTGGGATCGAGCCCCGCATCAGGCTCTCTGCTTGGCAGGGAGCCTGCTTCCTCCTCTCTCTCTCTCTGCCTGCCTCTCTCCCTACTTGTGATTTCTATCTGTCAAATAAATAAATAAAATCTAAAAAAAAAAGAAAAAAAGAAAAAAAGAAAGTGAATCTTACATCTCGATAACTAAAAAAAAAAAAACCCAAAGAGCTCAATTAAAAAAATACATAAAATGATTTGAATAGACATTTCTTGTTTTTCACCCTGAGATTTGTTTATTTGTTTGAGAGAGAGCGAGAGCACACATGAACAGGAGAGGCAGAGGGAGAGGGAGAGAATCCCAAGCAGACTCTGCAGGGCTCTATCTCACAACCCTGAGGTCATGACCCAAGCCATACCAAGAGTTGGATGCTTAACCAACTATACCAGCGAGACACACCCTTTTTTTTTTTTTAAGATTTTATTTATTTATTTGACACACCCACAGAGATCACAAGTAAGCAGAGAGGCGGGCAGAGAGAGGGAAGCAGGCTCCCCACTGAGCAGAGAGCCTGATGCAGGGCTTGATCCCAGGACCCTGAGATCATGACCTGAGCCAAAGGCAGAGGCTTAACCCACTGAGCCACCCAGGCGGCGAGGCACCTCTTGAATAGACATTTCTTTAAAAAAAAAAAAAAAAAAAAAGCGAATGACTGATAAGCAGTGAAAATATGCAGAACATCACTAGTTATTGGGGAAATGCAAATCAAAATCACAGTGGGATACATTTCACACCCACATCTGGTGTAGCTAAGATAAAAAAGATCAGCAAGTTTTGTGACGATGTGGAGAAATTGAAACTCATACATTCTTGGTTGGGATTGTAAAATGGGGTAAGCTCTTTGCAAAAACAGTTTGGCAGTTCCTCAAAATGTTAGATGTAAGAGTTGCTGTATGACCTAGAAATTCGCTTAGGCATATACCCAGTAGAATTAGAAACATATGCCCACACAAAAACATACATTTAATGTTCATAGCAGCATTATGTAAATAGCCAAAAATGGAAACAATCAGACATTGATAGATGAACATATAAACTATGGTATATCCATGCAAAGGTATGTTATTTGGCCGCACACAGGTATGAAATTCTGACAAATGCCACAACGTGGGTGAACCTTGGAAATACTGTGCTAAGTGACATAAGCCAGTCATAAAAGGCCACATATTGTCTCATGACATTTACATGATACATCTAGAATAGGCAAATCCACAGAAACAGAAAGTAGGTTAGTAATTATTAGGAGGTGGTGGGAAAAGGGAATGGCTATAGGATTTTTGGAGTCATAAAAATGCTTTGAAGTTAGATGGTGGTGGTTGTATAACTCAGCGAATGTACTGAAACTCACCGGATTCTGCACATACTTAAAAGGATAAATTATATCTCAATTAAGCTGTTCATAAAAAAAGAAAAGGAAACCATCAAACTCATTTCTAAAGTAGTGCCATTTAACATTCCCTCCAGGAATGAAAGAAATTTCCTTTTTCTCTGCATCCTCACAAATTCCTAGTATTGCCAGTCTTTTTGATTTAGTGGTTCTGTAGTGCTGTGGCATCTCACAGTGATTTCAATTTGCATTTCCCTAACGACTAATGAAGATGAGCTGCTTTTCATGTGCATATTACCCATTTGTATATTTTCTTTGATGAAAAGGTCTATTGAAATCTTTTGCCCATTTAAAATTGAGTTGCTTGTCTTATAATTGCGTTGTTAGAGATTTCTTTCCAAGTCTTAATTTTTTTATTATTAGACTCAACAAAGAATAACATTTTAATAAGTATGATCAGAACAAGTACGATGTAAGGGAAATAAGATTAAGACCTTACACATTGTTCATTGCAGGTATAAACAAAAATAAACAAAAAAACTGAAGTAGCTATTTCCCCCATATTAAATGTCTAAACACAGTTTTGAACATACAGTATGTACCAGTAATTTAAGTTAGCTATAAATATTGTTCTTAATGTGATAAATGAACTTGTTTCTTACGAAACTTACCTAATGTCGGTTGTAAACATAATTATGTTGTAAGAGATTTTAATCTCTTCTGCATACAGGTCCTTTATTAGATTTGTCATTGGCAAATATTTTCTCCCAGTCTTGGGCTTCTCTTCGTTTTCTTAATGGTATCTTTGAAAAGCAAAAGTTCAGAATTTTTTTTAAAGTTTTAAATTTCATCAGTTCATTAGTTTTTTTCTTACATGGATACTGCTTTTGATGACATTTCTAAGAAGTCTTTGTCTAGTCCAGGGTCACAGAGATTTTTTTCTCCTGTTTTCTTCTACAAGTTCTTTTAGTTTCTTTTAGTTTTAGTTTTTAGTTTTAGGTTCTGAATCTATTTGGAGTTAGATTTTACATATGGTGAAGGGTAAGTGACCAATTGTTTCTGTATCATTGGTTGAAAAAAAATGTTCCTTTCCCCCATTGAATTACCTTGGTACCTCTGGTAAAAACCAGTTGTCCACAACTACGTAGTTTTCTTTCTGAACTCTGTTCTGCTCCATTTATCTAATGTGTCATCCATACCACACTGACTTGGTTATTATACATGTGTAATAACTTTTGAAATCAAGTAATTTAAGTCCTCTAATGTGCTTTTCTTCAAAATTGTTTTGGCTATTCTTTGGTTTGGGTTTTTTTGTTTTTTGTTTTTTTTTTCCATTTCCATATAAATTATGGAATGAGCTTGTTGACACCTTCAGAAAATTCTCCTGGGACTTTTTTTTTTTTTTAAAGATTTTGTTTATTTTTTTTATAGAGATCACGAGGCAGAGAGGCAGGCGGGGGGCGGGGTAGGGGTGGGCTGTGGCAAGCAGCCTCCCTGGTGAGCAGAGAGCCTGATGCGAGGCTCAATTCAGGACTGAGGCTCCATCCAGGACCCTGAGATCATAACCCCAAGCTGAAGGCAGAGGCTTAACCCACTGAGCCACCCAGGCGCCCCCTCTCCTGGGACTTTGAATTGTAATTGCCTTGAATCTCTTATCAGTTTGAGAATGACCATCTTAACAATATTGAGTCTTCTGTTCATGAACATAGTATAGCTCCCCTTTTATTTAGCTCTGACGTTTTTAAAAATTTTGGTGACTTGAAATGATTGCTGTTGACAATTTTATAAAATTTTATACTTGTTCTTTATGGGTAAACATCACTAACCTTTTCACATACTGTAACCAGAAGATATCCTGCAGTGTTTTTAACTTTGTAACAGGCTATGCTTCCAGAGTTTTGATTATGTTTTTCTGTCTTAAAAATTTGAAAAAAAAAATAAAGTCTTGAAAGGCACTAGGTGGGTATGATTTTATCATATTTTGTTAACTGTGATACTAGTAGGAACTCAATTCTAGTGGAGGAGAAGTCATTAATACCATGTAACTTTGGTTTCGTGTTTCTATTCGAAGGTTCTCCAACTCCATTTCTTGAAGAGAAAATGGCCTACCAGGGATATCAGAACATCCAGAGCTGGCCAGAAAATACAAACTTTTGCTTTGAACCAGAACAGTTGGTGAATCCTGCCCAGACTGGTAAGTGCAGGCTTGCCTGTGACTGTTCAATGTGAGTGATGACGTAATCATGAAAAATTTGTAGCCACCACTCAGATAAAACTTTTTAGTTTATATATAGCTTGCAAAGCACAACCAGAGTATAACCCTTTACCCTGAACATTTAGTTGACCCTTTCTCCTCTCGACCCCTTTTTCTGAGGCACATGCTTGTCCAGGTCCCTCCCTTTTGAAGACTGTTTTGAGTAGGTTAACTGAAATTCATAATTTTTGAAGACTAAATAGTCAGTAGTACTTTAGAACCTTAGTTCTTCCAGGAGCACCTGGGTGGTTCAGTTGGTAAAGCGACTGCCTTTAGCTCAGGTCATGATCCCAGGGTCCTGGGATTGAGCCCCACATCCGGCTCGCTGCTCAGTGCTCCCCCTCCCCTGCTTGTGCGCTCTCTGTCAAATAAATAAAGTCTTAAAAAAAAAAAAAGGAACCTTAATTCTTCCAAAAGGAGTTATTACTGTAATAGTAGCACCATTCGTTGAATGTGTGTCAGGCACAGGGGCTAGAGCCTTTTTACACATATTTTCTGTGTTTCTTACCTAGCTCTGCAAGTGTATATTATCCTCATTTGACAGAAGGGAGAACTAGGACTCAAACCTAATTTCTATAAAGCCAAATTAATCTGTAGAGACAAAAAGCATAATATGTAGTTGCTTCGAGCTGGAAATGGTGGCAGAACTGGATTGCAGTAGGACCTCAGAGGAGTAACATCAGTGCCTGCATGCCAGGTTGAGAGCTCAGTTTTCTGGTTTGCACTCATATGTGACTTCTTTTTTTACCATCTAACTTACCAGGTGCTCATAGTTGGTTCCAAAAAATCTAGTACTTGATATTCTATAATTTCCCAGTTATTGGCTGTTCTCGATAAATGGTAATTTTTAAAAGCAGCTTTATTGAGATATAATTCACACACCATACAGTTCACACTAAAATGTACAATTCAGGGGCGCCTGGGTGGCTCCACCAACGGGTTAAGCATCTGCCTTTAGCTCAAGGTCATGATTTTGAGGTCCTGGGATGAAGCCCCCAGTCGGTCTCCCTGCTCAGCAGGAGTCTACTTCTCCCTCTCCCTCCACTCCTCTCCCCACCCCCACCCCCACTCTCTCTCTCTCTCAAATAAATAAAATCTTTTTTAAAAATGAAATGTACAATTCAGTGGATTTTTAGTATATTCATGTATATATACAGCAATCACCAGAATCAATTTTTATTACCTTAGAAACAAACCCTGTAGTCTTTAGATACCACTCCCTATCTCCTTATCCACCCCAGCCCTAAGCACTAATCTACTTTCTGTCTCTCTTAATATACCTATTCTGGACATTTTATGTAAATAAAATCATATGTGGTCTTTTGTGACCTTTTTCACTCAGCAAGTTTTCAAGGATCTTTGTGTTTTGTGGCACAGATCAGTACTTCATTCTTTCAGAGGAACTCATAATATTCTCTGTATGGATATACTGTATATTCTTTATCTGTTCATCTGTTGATAAATGTATAGGTTGTTTGAGTGGTGGTGGGGGGGGTTGTTTGTTTTTTGTTTTTCGGTTTTTTTACTGTTGTCAGTAATGCTGTTTTAAACCTTCATGTACAGGTTTTTTTCCCTTGGGTTTTTACCTAGATGGGTATTGCTGATCATTTGATAACTCAGTGTTTAATCATTTGAGGAATTACCCAAGTATTTTCCAAAGCAACTCTACCATTTTATAGTCCCACCAGTAGTGGATTAGGTTTGTAATTCCTCCACATCCTTGAAAATCCTTGTTTTCCCTTTAGAAAAATTACACCTAACCTAATTGATATTGAAGTAGTATCTTGTTATGATTTTCATTTGCATTTTCCTGTTGGCTGATGATGTTGATTATCTTTTCACTTTTTTCATATGTTTATTGGCTATTTGTGTATCTTCCTTAGAGAACTGTATATTCAGATCCTTTGTCCCAGTTTTAATTGGTGTGTCTTTTTTGTTGTCCTGGAAGAGTTTTTATATATTGGACCCTTATCAGATGTATGATTTACAAATATTTTCTCCCACTTTGTGGATTGTCTTCTAATTTTCTTGGTAGTGTCCTATAATGCATAAAAGTTTCTGATTTTGAGGAAGTCCAGTTTATCTTGTTTTTCTTTTGCTGCTCATGCTTCATGCTTTAGTGTCATAGCTTTGACTCCACTGCCAAATCTGAGGTCATGAACATTTATCCTCATGTTTTTTTCTTTCTTTCTTCCTTCCCTTTTTTTTTTTTTTAAAGATTTTATTTAATTTTTAGAGAGAGAAGAAGCAGGGAGAGTGGCAGGGGGAGGGAGAAGCAGGCTGCCCTTGAGGAAGGAGCCTGATGCAGGACTTGATCTCAGGACCCCAGAATCATCACCTGAGCCAAAGGCAGATGCTTAACCATCTGAGCCACCCATCTGAGTCCGATCCTTACATTTTCTTCTAAAAATTTTATAATTTTAGCTCTTGTACTGAGGTCTTTGATCCATTGTAAGTTGATTTTTGTAGATGGTTAAGAGAGGTAGAGAGATTCAAATTCATTATTTTGCATGTTGCTATCCAGTAGTCCCAGGTGCATTTTTTTGAAGACTGTTCTTTCCCCATTTCATGGTCTTGGCATCCGCTGAAATCTGTTGACCATAGATACATAGTTTGTTTGTTTTTTTAATCAACTCTTAATTATTTTCCATTGGATCTGTATGTCTGTTCTAATGCCAGTACTATACTGTCATGATTACTGTAGCTTTGTGGTAAGTTTTGCAGTTAGGAAATAATGAGTGTTCCTACTTTGTGGGTTATTTTTTGTTTAATGATTGTTTTAGCTATTCTGGCTGGGTCTTTTATGATTCCATATGAATTTTAGAATCTGCTTCTCAGTTTCTCTAAAGAAGTCAGCTAGGATTCTGATAGGAACTGCGTTGAATCTGTAGATCAAATTGAGGAGTTTTGCCATCTTTACAATATTAAGTCTTTCAATCCATAAACATAGAATGTTTTTCCATTTATTTATATCTTATTTCTTTTAACAATATTTTTGTACTTTTCAGAGTATAAATTTTTATGCTCCCATTTGTAAAATTTACTCCTAATATTTTATTCTTTTTCATTATGTGAATGGAATTGTTTTCTTAATTTCATTTGTAGGTTGTTCATTGGGAGAATATAGATATACAGTTGATTTTCATATATTGATCTTTGTATCTTCCAACTTTGCTGAATTCATTAGTTCTTGTAGTTGTTTAGTATATTTCTTAGGAGTTTCACATGTAAGATGTGTCATTTACAGTTGTAGCTTTAGTTCCTCATCTCCAATCTTGATCCCTTTTATTTCTTTTTCTTGCCTAATTGTCCTGGCTAGAACCTTTGGTACAACAGTTAACTGGAAGTGGTGAGAGCAGACATCCTTCTTTTTGTTACTTTCGGTAGAGGGGAAGGATCCAGTCTGTGGCTGTTAAGTATGGCATCAGTAGAGGGTATTTGGTAGATGCCATTTTTCAGATGAAGGAAAATGCCTCCTGTTCCTAATTTGTCAAGTACTTGATTTATCATGAAAGGGTGTTGGGTTTTATCCTGTGTTTTTTCTGCATCTGTTGCAATGATCATGTGGTTTTATTTTTTAGTCTGCCAATATGTTTGTATTTTATTGGTTACCAATCTTGCGTTCATGGGATAAATCCTATTTGGTCATGGTGTATAATTTGTGTGATTTTCTGGCACATTCATAAACATATTTGTTGAAGATTTTGGCATCCATATTTAGAAGAGATGCCGATCTGTAGTTTCCTTATGATGTCTTTGTCTAGTTTTGGTTTCAGAGTAATATCAGGGTAATACCATTCTAGGATAATACCAACCAGAGAATGAATGACTTTGGAAGTGTTCTCCCTGCTTCAGTTTTTCCTGGAAGACTTAATGAAGAATTAGTTTTAATTCTTCTTTAAATGTTTGGTAGAATTCATCAGCAAAGCCATCTTAGCCAGAGATTTTCTTTGTGAGTAGTTTTAAATTACTAAACTAATTTAAGTCAGGAAGAAGAGGAACCAGCAAGGGTAACGTCAAAGGAATGGCCAGTTTTGAGATTGGAGAAAACTCAGAAGAGTATAATGTCTTGAAAGCCAGTGTGGTAGTCAACCCGCAAGATGGTTCCAGTGATCCCCAACTCCTGATATTCACACCTGTATGTAGTAACCTCCCACATCATACCAGGCTTGGTCTGTGTGACCAGTAGAATAGATGGCAGAAATAATGGTATGTCATTTCTAAGATTAGGTTATAAAAGACACTGTGGCTTCCATCTTGGTTATTCTTGGTTTACTAGTTTGGGGATAACCAGCTGCTATGGAGAGGCCCATGTAGGGGAGAAACAGGCCTCTAATCAATAGCCATGTAAGGAAGCCATTGTGTTAGGCAGGTTCTCCAGCCCCTGTCAAGTCTTCTGATGATCACAGCATTGGCCAGTGCCTTGACTACAACCTTGCAAGACACCTTAATCAGTGGAGGTATGGAAAATTCTGGGGGACATTTTGAAGGTCAGATTAGCTGGATTTTCTTATGAATTGGGAATGCTTATGAAAGAGATAAGTCAAGGACAACTCCAATGTTTTTGACCAAAAAAATAGAATCCCATTAGAGATGGGAAGATTGTATGAGGGGTGGTCTGGGAAACATGTTACATTTCAGCTTTATTTTATACATTAAGAATTGGCAATTTGATATGAAAGTCAAATCAAATTCCCAGTCAAATTCCCAGTGCCATGGTGAGGTCTAGATGGCTGGAAGTACAAATTTGAGTGTTATTAACCTATAGGCAGAATTTTAAACTATGAGATTAGATGAGATCACTAAGGGGGGATGTAGATAGAGAAGAGGTCTTCATCCCTTTAACCACTCAGTCCTTCAGTTCTCAGCTTAAATATTTATCAGGTGAAGATCTTTGGCTTGAACTAAAATATCCCTCTGCTAAATGTATTCAGCCTTGACCTTATGCATTTCTGGGTTTTAGAGCACACAAACTCTGCCATATTAGAGGCACCCAGAAAGAAAGTAATAAATAAATGCGAGAACTTGGTAGAAACCATTCATTTTTACATGCAAGTGACAAGTCTCCCATTCTAGTGTGCAAACCCATATAACAGTTACTCTCCTTGATGCTTTCGGCATTCTGTTTTCCTTCCGTGGAAGTGTGATAAGCACAGCAAGCAGCAGCCACCCCAGACCAAGCGATACCAGGAAGAATGAATGGTACTCATCTCTATCATGGCCCAGCTCCTCTGCTGTTCTGGAGAAGCAGCACTGGGACCTCTTCCACCCCCAACAGTTTCTCAGTTTGCCTTGTATTTGTTCATACTTCCCAGTGCCACGGTCTCCCTTGATCATGACATGCCTTACTAGAAGAGGGTGATACAGCTACTTCAGAGTCAAAGGCATGAACATTCTCCCAGGGCTTAGGTTTTTATGCATTTGCCTCTGACAAATGAAGCATCTTAAGCGAATGAGTCACTAGTATCTATCAAGGAACTACTGAGAAATGCAGATTCTTAGGGTCTAGCAATCAGTGTTTCTTTAAGGCTGCAGGGTAATTCAGATGAGTGCTAATTTTGAGAAGACCTTCTTAGAAGCAGAATTCTTTTTTTTTTTTTTCCTCTGATGAAGAATTCATTATAGGACTGGCAGGTTCACTGTTATGGGCAGGGAATAAACATACTATTGGCCCCCTTCCTAGTACCTAGAATAAAACCAATGCTGATCACAAATTTCCCAGCCTAGAATATCAGGAAGATTAAATCACAAATCATTTATTCCATTTCTAAGTCTTGTTGACCATGGTATTCTTTTTTTTTTTAATTTAAAGATTTTATTTATTTATTTGACAGAGAGAGATAGTAAGAAAGGGAATACCCTGACCCTGACCATGGCATTCCTAATATTTCATTTCTGCATAAGGGTGAGAAATGTCTTGTCAGCATTTCATGACTGAAGATCAAAAAGAAAGGAGGCAACTTTAAATAAATTAGGAAACAGTATCCATAGTTAAAGACTGATTATCCTTTACTTGTATTAGAATACATGCTGATCCATCTGCTCAAGGATAGAAGTAGACTTGCGAGTAGTAGTGAGGACACAGCACAGTTTTTATTTAAATTCTAGTTAGTAAAGGGTACCTGGGTGGCTCAGTTAGTTGAGTGTCTGCCTTCAGCTCAGGTCGTGATCCCAGGGTCCTGGGTTCAAGCCCTGAGTTGGGCTCCCTGCTCAGCGGGGAGCCTGCTTCTTCTCCCTCTGCCCCTCCACACCGGCTTATACTCTCTCTCATTCTGCTCTCGCTCTCTCTCAAATAAACAAAATCTTTTTTAAAAAAATTCTAGTTGGTTAACATGAGGGTATAATATTGTTTCAGAAGTAGAATTTAGTGATTGATCACTTACATAAAACACCCAGGGCTCATCATTAACAAGTGTCCTTTAGTAGCAGAATTCTTGCTTGGCCTGACTGGCTCTGCTCTTTTTCTTATGTAAGAAGGCACAGAGTTTCCCTGATGTTTTGAGTGCCTTTACTAATGGCAACTCATGATTCTGGAGTTTATTTCTCTTCTTAAGATGCCAGCTGTTCACCTTGGTTCACTCAGCAACTTTTTTTTTTTTAAGATTTTATTTATTTATTTGACAGAGAGATCACAAGTAGGCAGAGAGGCAGGCAGAGAGAGAGTGGGGAGGAAGCAGGCTCCCCGCTGAGCAGGGAGCCCAACTCAGGGCTTGAACCCAGGACCCCAGGATCACGACCTGAGCCGAAGGCAGAAATCTAATACACTGAGCCACCCAGGTGCCCCCCACTCAGCAACTTTTTAAAAGTAGTTTTCTTCATGATGTCAATGGGTGGAAATGTCTTTTTTACTTGTCTGGCTGTCTTTTTTTTTTTTCTTTTTTTCTTAGTAGCCTAAAATGAATGTCTAAATATATATTGGAGTTTAATTACATCTGTAATTTCACCTCTTAGCATATTATAGAATTGAGCATTAGTTGTACCCTTAAGTTTATTTGTTGGCGGATTCAGATAATCAAATCTTAGAGAATATGAGATGATGTATTTTAACTTATAACAAAGGAAGTAGTTCTTCTCTACCATGTTCAGCTACATATCTCAATTTGTTTAACTTAGATTACAATATTCATCATTGGATAAGGAATTGCTAGGCTTTTTAGTTGTATTCACTGAGAATGAGTTTTAAATTTCTTCTTTTTTTCAGATCCCTTTAAGATGCACCATGATGATGGCCTGGAGGATTTTCTCTTTCTCCCCAGTGGAACAGCCAATACTTCAGGATTTGCAGAACGAAATGTTCCCCTGCAAGACAGTTATGGTATGATGTCATCAACTGGATTTATTGCTTAACTCCAACAATTAATGTGGCCTTTTACCCATTACCTTTGAAGTTAACTACTAGGCAAAGTCATGTTTTTTGGCCTTACCTGTAACAAGGCTTTATCTAGATTGGTCTCAGGAGAGAATTCAGCAGTTGGGGCGCTCAGGGTCTGCTCACCTCCTCTCGTGGGATCTTGAATACTATATGATAGGGCCAGATTCTGTCTCCATATTTTACTAGCTCATTACCTTGGGCACGTTGTATACACTCTAAACTTTGATTTATCTATAATATGGTTCCTACCTTAAAGATGTGGTGACGATTAAATAACTTTGTAAAAGCACTTCTCATAGCATCTGGTAGTACTTAGTAAAATATGTATTTCTAAAGATTTTATTTATTTATTTATATGACAGAGAGAGACACAGTGAGAGAGGGAACAGAAGCAGCGGGGTGGGAGAGGGGAAGCAGGCTCCCGGCCAAGCAAGGAGCCTGATGCAAGGCTCGATCCCAGGACCCTGAGATCGTGACCCAAGCTGAAGGCAGAGGCTTAAGGACTGAACCACCCAGGCGCCCCATGGTACTTAATAAATATTAAACAATAAATAAATAAATAAATACATACATAAATATTAAACAGATCTTAGTTCTCAATTAGTAGTATCATTATTCCTGGTTTTGTGTAACTTTTAACATGAATGTAACCAGGATACTGTGGGGGAGGTGAAACTTTACTTCTTCCCATCTTAGGTTTTCAGCTGGGCCTCCAAGAAAAAGACAGATTAACAGGAGACAGACCTTTCATTAACATCTGCAGCATCTATTGTATGGGCGAAAAGTGGCTCAAAGCGGTAGCTTGGAATTTTGGTTTCTTTTTTTTTTTTTTTTTTAATATTTTATTTATTTATTTGACAGACAGAGATCACAAGTAGGCAGAGAGGCAGGCGGGGGGTGGGGGGAGCAGGCTCCCTGCTGAGCAGAGAGCCCGATGCGGGGCTTGATCCCAGGACTCTGGGATCATGACCTGAGCCGAAGGCAGAGGCTTTAACCCACTGAGCCACCCAGGCGCCCCGGAATTTTGGTTTCTGTAGCATCTTCAACATAGAGCAGTAAAGGTGTAAAGAAATGACAAGACAAAGGAAAGTAGTTTTCATAGTCCATAACTGGCAGACTATGGGAAGAAAATGCATGGGAGGGCACTAACAGTAAGGTTTGTTTGCACATTTCCTCCGCTGCCCTCTCTGGGCTCGTAAGAGTCTGTCTCCAGGAAGAGGAGAATTTATATCCTGCCTTTAAGCAGAATGTGAGGAGCTTTTTCTAGGTTTACTGCTCCCTAATTGCCTTCAGTTCAAAATAGTTTTTTATGTCAAAGAGCCGTATTTTGAGGGTGACATTGAGGTTTCCTTCAGTACCTATCATCAATAAGTCCCACTTCCCACAATGCTTATACTTTTGTATCTGTAAAGATCATGGCTAATCATGTGTTGCATTTATGCTTCTCAAGCCATTTAACAGCCTTCCCCCTAGAGATGTACCATCCAAAGAGAAGCATTGAGCGTTGTAGTCTCCTAATGCTTTTCAGCTCACTAGCTAGTGAGTCATTTAGTCCCCTTGACTTCTTTACAGCATCTTCTCTTCTTTTGTGCTCTCTCTGCCTTCCCCCGTATAAAGCCTCTGTCACTTCATACTTAGGCTGCCCCCTTTTAAATTCATTCCAAATATACCTGCTGTGTTGGTCACCAGGTCCCTGTTCTGTATTCATCATCTCATTTTCATTAAGATCTTATGACACTCTGTTTTTTCGCTCTTCAAGTCTAAATTTCTCTGGCTTTCCAGATCCTTTTTCCATTGTTTGTCCTCATCCTATTTTCCCTCTCTGGTATGCAGCATCTGCTTGACTCCAACTAATTTCACAGTCACAGAAACATTCTGGTCCTATTGGCATTTTCATACCTTCCTTTGTGCAGTGTTCTCCGTCCTTGAAATTGACTACTCTCTCCTCTCTTCCTGCTCTTGCTTCTCCTCTGAAGCCTTCTGTGACTATTCTGGTCCTCGTGGTTGTTTTTTTTGTTTGTTTGTTTGTTTTTGTTTTTATTTTTTTTTAAGATTTTATTTATTTATTTGACAGACAGAGATCACAAGTAGGCAGAGAGGCAGGCAGAGAGAGGGGGCAAGCAGGCTCCCTGTCAAGCAGAGAACCCGAAGCGGGGCTCGATCCTAGGACCCTGGGATCATGACCTGAGCTGAAGGCAGAGGTTTTAACCACTGAGCCACCCAGGCGCCCCCTCGTGGTTGTTTTTAAACTCTTGGAGTACTTAGTCCATGCTATACAGTATTTGATACGTGGCTCTCTAGCTAAATTGCAATACTCTTGATGGCAGGGACCATGTGACTTTAAATCCCCTATTATGTCTGACAGAGTACAGCATAATAATAATCCTTTAACATTTGTCTAGCTTTTAATAATTTATAAAGCATTTTCATGAAACTGTTGTAATGTTGCAGAGGGAGACATTGATCTCATTTTACAGATGAAGGAGATCAAGACTCACAGTTCCTTACTCTATGTTACGTTGTATCAGTTGTAATATTCATTGGTGCTGGCATTCAGTCTTTGGTATTTGGACTCTTCACAATACACTGTAGAAGGTAGCCAATCAATGCTGACTAACAGCATGACAGCCATTTAACAGTTTGCCAAAACCTGAAGAATGGTAACAGTTTCAAAAAAAAAAAAAAAACAGTTTCTACTTTAAAACTTTCTTGCCTTGTTTTTCATTGGTCCTTAGGTCTGTGTCATTATGGCAATATATAAAGCTGATTTTTTAAAAAGATTTTATTTATTAGAGAAAAAGAGAGAACATGTGCCCATGAGCAGGGGGAGTGGCAGGGAGCCCGATGCTGGGGCTCAATCCCGGAATCCTGGGATCATGACCTGAGCTGGAGGCAGATGTATAAAGCTGATTGTAAATATCAAATACTTTTTTTCTCCCTATTACTGACGCAGTTTCAAGAATCTGTTTGTTTGTGTTTTAATATCAGGTCTATTTCCCTGTGACACCTTTGCTCCTGCAGCTGTCGTACCTCAGGGGTGGCCCGTGGAAGCCCCAAACTCTCCATATGCAGAATCCTTCATTTTGCCAGAGGCCATACCACAACCTCTGCAGCCCACAGCAGGTAAGTTACTAGAACCCGTCTTTATCACTTACTGGTTCCAGTATCTTAGTCAATCCAAATCATCAGACTTAATTTTTAGCTGTGTGGAATAGTACAGATAAAAATTCCAGAACTATCACAAATACTTGTATCCCTTAAATTATTGATTCCACAGCTGAAGGAATGAAGGTGTGGTTGAAATACAACACTTGGAGTTCACGGGCAGAGAAAATCCCTTTTTAATTCAGTGCAGACTTAGGACTCAGAGGTTTTTTTTCCCGGATGTCCTGCAGGTTCCCGTTCTTAAAATAATTGTGTGCCTGTGTTGTTGCTGTTGTTGCTGTTTTTAAACCTGTGCTTTTTTTTTTTCCTGCTCCTTTCTTCCTCCACTCTTTATTCTCTCAGTACCCTGTTTTTCTCAGTACTGGGCCTACCAAAGAGTAGGCACAAGTACATTAATTAGATAGCTTTTTAATTATGTTTAGGGTTTTATGGTCACAAAATCTAGATACTCCTGTGCTCTCCGAAAGTACGTTTTGAATGCGGAGCTATGAGTGCATCATGATGGGTCCTGAGTTGCCTACTTATTTCCTATAGGACTAGCCAAAGAGGTAGAAGTGACATCAGCAGAAGAGAGGGCACCAACAGAAGCGGTGGAAATCATGATGGGACTAAAGGCTGCTGACATGGCACCATCTAGAGAAACAGAGACGTCTCCAGCCAAGGACATGGCGCCAGCCACAGAAGCAGAGGTGGCATTGGCTAAAGACATGGAACCATCTACCAAATCAGATGAGACACTGGCTGAGGACGTGGAATCATCTATCAAATCAGATAGAGTCAAGGACATGGTACTACCCAGAGAAACAGAAGAAGCCCCAGTTAAGGGTGCTGTATTGTCTGCAGAAACCGATGTATCTTTAGCCAAGGACATGGTACTGCCCACAGAAGCAGAGGTAGCCCCAGCCAAGGATGTATTACCATTCAAAGAAACAGAGATGGCCCCACCTGTAAGCCCTATAAAAATGGATGTGTCCCCAGATGAGGGCATGGTACCACCTACAGACAGAGAGATGGCCCCAGCCAAGGGTGCGGTATCTCTCTCAGAAATAGAAGTGGCACTGGCTAAGGATGTTGTATCATCTACAGAAATGTCCCCAGCCAAGGAGGTGGCCTTGTCCCCAGACACAGAGGCGGCCCTGACTGGGGACATGGTGCTGCCTCCAGAAACCAAGGTGATCTTGACCGAGGATGTGGCACTGCCCCCAGAAACGGAGGTGGCCCCGGTCAAGGATATGGCTCCACACCCAGCTACAGAAAAGGCACCAGTGAAGGATGTGGCTCCATCCCCAGAACCGGAGTTGGCCCTGGGCAAGGACATGCTTTCACCTGCAGAAACAGAGATGGCCCTGGGCGAGAATGTGGCTGTGCCCCCAGAAACAGAAGTAACCCCGGTCAAGGATATGCCCGTGCCTCCAGAAACAGAGTTATCCCTGGCTTCGGATGTGGCTCCACCCCCTGGGACAGAGGGGACTCTGGCCAACAGTGTGAGTCCAGCCCAGGCTGCCGCATTGCTCTCAGAAACAGAGGTGGCACCGGCTCCAGTTAAGGATGTGCATGCTGCAGGGACATGGGAAGAAACAGAGGAGTCCCAGTTAAAATCTCTCAAGGACGAGGGGCAGTCAGCTGCACCTACCTTGATCATGTCTCCAGGTATGGATTTATGTTTACTCAGTATTTCTGTCTCCCAGTCAGTGTATGTTCTCCAGGGAGGTGAGGGACAAACGTCGTACCAGATAAAATAAAGACAATGACACTGTACTTTGCAAGTCTACACACCTCGCTGCTCTTCTAGACCATCTTCCTCACCTTCGTCATCTTCCAGTTTCCAGCATCTTCCTCCTTACTTCTCTGCTGATACGTTTTCCTTATGATAATTCCAACAGTAAAAGGGATTGTTCACAGACTTTGGCCACCTCACTTACCTACTTGTCTGCTGGATCCCTAGTCTCTGCCTCACTCCCACTACTGGAAGTAAACCGTCCCTGCTCCTAATTAAGGCCATTCTCCCATTTTGCTCCTAGATCCCACATCCGCTTCCTTACTTAAGGATGCCCTGGCCATTTTTTCCTTTCTTGCCACTCACCAGTTTTTCCCCTGTCCTTCGAATCATTCTCACCAACCTACAAATACTATTTTTCCCTTTTAAACCAAAACAAAAAGTTTCCCAACTTCACCTTCCAGCTGCCACTCTATTTCTCTGCTGCCCTCGGAGGAATGTCCCTCATTCCTCCAAAACTGTTCCTGCCTCCAGCTTCTGAAAGGTGGAAAAAGAGCTGAAATAGCACTCCTCTAAAACCTGTGTGGTTTTTACTGTTGCGTTTAGAACCAGTCACAGCTGTGGGGCAAAAGTCCACCTTGCCAGCAGATGAGGATTCTGTGTTAGAGAAACAAGAGCAAAAGAAACCATTCGGTAGTCAACCTTCTGAACTTCCTTCAGAGACCTCGGGTAAGTGAGGGAAGCACAGCGGACTCTTTGAAACCACTTGAACTAGGAGCAATGGGGTGGTGGTGGTGGACGTAGTCCCTGGTTTTGTGGTGGTAATTAGTATTGCTCATGAAGTCCAATCTCTTTCTTAGGCAGATTTTTGTCTTGTTTAGGCGGAGAGTCAGCTGTTTACATATTTTTAAATTAGAGCTACATCAGCTCAAGACATCGAAATTTTAACCCAGTTCCACTGTTCACTGTTCTATGCTGTGTGATCTTGGGCAGGTTACTTAACTTCCCTGTAGCTCTGTTTATTCAGCTATAAGAGGAATGTGCTGTTCAAATATACTGTAAACCTTTGCTAGTAAACTCTTGCTAGATACAGTGTGTTTCGTGGCCCAGCAGCACCTGCATTGCTTGGGGGTCTGTTAGAAAGACATCATCCTGGATTCTACCTCAGACCTTCATACGCATTTTAGCAGGTTCTCTGGATAATTGATAATACACTGAGTTTGGAGAGGCACCGCTCCAAGTTACTTTCTAACCTGGAGTTCAGTCATTTAGTGAACTTTAAGATGACATGTTTTTTGATGTAAACCCAAAGCTTATCAACTTAATGATTCTCTGCTTGCTTTTCTATGACTGATTAGAATATGAACTTGAGGGTAAGGACCCTGACTTATGGCACTGAGATTTTCTAGTGCTTACATACTGTCTAGCCCCAGGTAGGAGCTAAATAAAGTTTAGTCTTTTTAAATGTCGTTTTAGTGACACAACATATCAATAAAGATTTATCAAGTCCTTACTGTGTACAAAGTTCACCATGCTAAGGCACATAGATAGTTAAGTCTGGTCCTTGCCCTTGTGTTGTTGTATCATAGCCTGGATAGCAAGGAAAGTTGCCAGGCATAAACTCTGAAACCAAAGATTTATATAATAATTCAGTAAGTAGTATAAAAGATGGCACCAGATAGCTGCTGGTTTGCCAAATTAAATGTTATAAATGTTGTGGGGTACTAAAGCCTAGCACTTTTTTGAGAGAAGCAGTAACCCAAGATGTTAAATCAAGAGTAGGGTTTGCAGGACACTGGAGAGTAAAAACAATAACAAACGGTATTATATAAGTGTTCTAATGTTCTCTGAAGTCATTTTATTGGGTCAGACGTGACAAGAGCTATCCTGACCTGGTCTTAGTGGGACTTTTCCCAGGATCTTGAATCCGTGCTGCATTGACTTGGAGATAGGAGGTTGGTGCAGTTGGTTTCCTGAAACTTTTCTAAGGGTGGTTATCCTAATTGTTCTAATTCATTACCCTACTGGGCATTATGTATATTTTTCTGTCTTTCAGGAAGTACATTTAGGAACAGAACATTAAAGTCTAACACATTTGTCTTTTCAAAGTAGGAGGCTTTGATTCTGGAATGATGAGGGTTTTTCTTTGGCCAAATAATATCTTTTTTTTCTTTTCTTCTTCCTTCCCTCCCGCCCCCCAGTAGCATAAGTCTGGCCTCCTGGTCTGTTTCCCAGAATTGATCTGGTTAGCCTGACAAGTAATTAGTATAATATTGGTGACAGACTCTTAGAATTACAAATTTTGTCCAAAATCCTATATATTGCATTCAGTTAATTAACAAATGTCACCAAAAAAGATAGGGGTTTATCATCTTGTTGGAGAATTGGGAATTACGTACCTATTAAAAATAATGACAAATAAGTATCAGATGAGATTTATAGGCATTACTTATTATAGAAAGTTAGAAGAACTGTTTGAATTTTTTTCTTTACCTGAGATGATGAACTTTGTTAATTTGCTAATCCCAGTTAAGGATGAGAAATATTTTGGAAAAATCTATTTTCCTAAATGATTTAGAGTGTGGGTTGGTGAAAACAGACTTAACTGAGTCAGTAAATGGACTTTTTTTTTTCTTAGAGAAACAATAACAAGGAGGTTTTGTTTTGTTTTGTTTTGTTTTTTTTGGAATTTTGGCCGACTTCATGTATTACAGGTACCCCTCCCACACAAGGCAAACAAGTGTACAGACCCAGTGACCGCAGGTCTACTCGGCCCAGGCCTGCTAGGGTCCCTCCTGAGCTGCTAGGAGGCTCTTCTCCACGGAAGACTCTCGATACCGGGCTGGGCCCCTGCTCTTTGTCTGAATTAGGTTGGGTCTCTGGTCCGTCTACCTATGGTGAGCCTGGGAACCAAAGGAAAACTACTCATCTTGACTTCCTTGAACCCAAGCGAGATCTTGGCAGGGAGGCCTGGGATACAGAGAGCCCACCAATGATGATGAAGAAAAAAAAGAAGAAACCAAAGCAAAAAAGGTATTCTCAACCCCGAGCTGGGGGACCTTGGGATGACGACAGTGCAGACGACCGTAAAGGTCATCCCTTTGCAGCAGACCCACAGAAATCAGGGGTTCTCCCCAGCCTGCCTACCACTGCAGGCATGGAATATGGACTGGCATCCAGAGAAAACTTAAAAAAGGAATGTCAAGTGGAGTCCAGATCTGCCAAACTGGTAGCAGAAAACTTCGTCTCAGAAAGTCTCAGCGTGCCCTTGTGTCCTTTGGAAGAATCCCTGAAAACTGCAGGAAGTTCTCAGTCCAAGACCGGAATAGAAGTGGAAGTCGGTGGTAACAAGGCAGTACCACTGGGCCAGGACCAGAAATGGCTACAGCCAGGTGAAGGCAAACCAGAGCCTGCACCCCACCTAAAGAGTCCCGTGGTTGAAAACTGGACAATAGGTTCGTCTGTTCTGAAAGCACCCCAGACAGAAGTTTCTGCAGACAAAATAGAAATTCCTTTGGAGATCAGGCCCAAAGAGGGTTGCTCTCCTGTCTTGTACCAAGAGGCTATGGGTGGGGTTTCAAAACCCACAGCCGCAAAAGAACTGCCTAATCCGGTGCCCACTTTGCCATCAGGTACCTCATTAGGAATTAGTCCAGCAGAAGCGAATGATGAAAGTAAAGTGACTAAATTGCAGAAAGACAGGCAGACAGGAACTGAAGGAACTAAAGAGATTAAAGGAGCTGGAGAGATTAAAGAACTAACAAAGGAAGCTCCTCCCAAGCCAGGTCCAGAGATGAGCATCTTGGCTTCTAAGCAGTTGCAGGATGAGGTGTTAGTTCAGGGGCATGGGCTGGAGAATCCGCCGTCTCAGAGAACGGCAGGGGATGGCAGAAACAGGAAGGCAAGGGCAGGTTCTGGGAAAGTGAGAACCAGTTCTGGGAAGGGAAGAGCAAGATCTGAGCCCCCGTTTCTTACGGACAGCTGGAAGGATGGCCCAGCTGTTCTCGGGCCAAGTGAGGCGGCCCCTAAAACCGAAAGAATGCCTGCTGGGGAGAAGAGGGAGGAACTGAGTTCTCCAAAGCAACCAGGGACCACAGTGAGTCTCACAGAGGCAGTGGTAAGCGGGGAGGCTGTGGAGACGGGTGATGCGAGGGGGCCCAGCACCTCGCACATGTTGATTCCTTGGGGAAATGAGTCAGGCACGACTCAGACTTCCGGCGCTAGAACAGAAAGGGGGGCCGCAGCTGTAGATAGGGGTGTCAGTAACCAGAGCAAGGAAGGAGCGTGTCCTTGGATGGGTAGTGAGGCAGCTCCCTGGATTTCTGAAAAGCCTAAAAAAAGGGGTAGTGAGGGCAAAAACAAAAAGTTCAAAAATAATTATTCCACACAGCCTGCTAGAATGGAGAACAAGGAAGAAACCCCCACCCCACCTTCTGTAGGGAAGGATAGAGATGCTGGCAGTACTCCTCATCCAAACAAGAACTTAGGACTCTCTTCCCCCTTAAATCACGGTCCCTTGTCCTCACGTACATCAGCTCTTCCCACAGTGGAAGTAGGTGAACAGAAGGGGAGGAACGATGAGGTTAATTCTTTTGAGCTTGGGGCTCTTGGTGGGAACAAGACAGACATAGTGAAGGACGCCGCTGTTACTGAACCAGCTACCAAGGTGACAGATGTGAGCTGCCAAGACCAAATCCAGGGGGCAGGATTTGTCCCTGCAGTACTGTCTGCAGAGAATAAGACAGATGCAGCCAAGGGCCACACTGCAGTGGCTGACAAACCAAATGAAAGGAGCAATGATGGAAAAAGTAAAAAGGTTAAAAATAGTTTTCCCGAGAAGCATCTTCTGGAGAATACGATAGATGCATCAGAAATACATGTTCCCATGGAAACCACAGGGGACCACAGAACTGAAGGAATGGGCTATGTGGACGAAAATAGAAATATCACATTTACCTGCCCCAGAACACTCCCAGGGTTGATGAATAAGTCAGCCCCTCCAGAGGCTCTGGAGTCAGCAGCCCGTGAAGGACTGCCTGCTCCTGCTTCTCAAGTAGTAAAGGAGGGTGAATCTTTTCCAAAGCCCTTGGCAGAAAGTGGGCAGAAGACCACTTCAGCCCAGTTGTCCAAATTATTAGTGGTAGATAATTGCAGCAGAGCTGGAGTCCCAGCTCAGGAAAGACCCAAGGCCCCCTCTGCTGTCACACCTTCCGCAAGCACAGGAGGAGAGGTTGCCCTCACTCTCACAGCAGCTATAGACACCGTTAACAGCCAGGGAGGTAACGCTCTTAAGAATAAAGGTGAGCTTGCTGGTCCCCTGAAGACTGAAGCAGGGATAGATGGAGGATCTGAGTCAGTGCCCAGTGCTGCATCTAAGCAAATGATAGAAAAAATCACAGAGGTCGCAGAGAGATGCCTTTCTGGAATGCCAGAAGACCAGAGCCTACAAGGTGAGGGCAGAGTCCTAGAAGCATGTGCAGAAAGGAATAATTTTCCAACACACCCAGTTAACAAAAAGAAAGAGTCTGAGGAAGGTTCTGCTCCAGTTCCGATTCCTGACTTACTGGGAGACAAAGCACAAAAGCCCAGTTTCTCTGAGGACCAAAATGCTGATGGTCGAGATTCCAAGGACCCAGACAGTTTGAATAAGGAGGTAGATAGAGCCCTTTTGCCTCCAACAAGTGAAAAGAAGAAAGTGGAAGAACTTAGCCCAGCTTCTGAAATCACTGAATCCGGACATATTTCCGTGGCCGCACCAGAATTCCAGTCAGATTTCTTAGATGGCAGGGCTGCGGCTACTCCGTCGCCGGCGGTGGATAAGTTGGTAGCGCCTCCTCCCAAGGATCCTGAACTCCCAGAACCCAAGGATAAGATCTCGGAGGCCCCTGACAAAATGACTGAGAAGTCTGAGCGGAAGGCACCAGGAGAAGGAAACAAGGAAGATAAGAGCAGAGTGGCAGAGCCGCTGAAAGGCTACATGAGACCTACCAAGTCCCGAGGCCTTACTCCACTTCTGCCAAAGTCGACCGTCCAGGAACGAGAGAGGGCCAGACAACAGAAGTCCAGCGGTATGACCCCGCGGTGGGGACGTGTGCGCGCTTGGGGCTTTTGAGTTGCGTCCGGAAGGCAAAGAGCTTGTGCTTTGGTTCATCCAGACTCTAATCATCCTTCTTAATCATTGGTGTGTTGGCATGAAAATGTGTAACTGCTAATTACGTGTTTTCTGCAGCCAAGGGCATGCCTTGTGTCCAGCTTGAGGAGGCTGGTAGCTACATTGCATGCCTTTTTACCCAGCACTGAACCTTGAGTTTTAGGGGAAGTTGAATTTCAAACAATGAATTGTTCAGCAGAAGGCCCGTCACCATCCGCTATTCTTAATTGGAAAAAAAAAAAACAAAAAACGTGCCTCCTGTGTGTAAAGCTTACGACCAGATTTAATCTTTATTTTGTGTCAGGATTCACAGGAGGAAAGAAAACATTTCAGGTCTAGCTGTATGCGTGGGATTTATTTTCTTGTCAGTATATATTTGTAGCTTGTGCTGGTGGGACTGAATATCCAAATTGCTTTCAGAGTCAGTGAAAATGGTCTTCCCCACATGAGGACATGGTAACCAGTTCCCAACCGGCATTGCTAGGCACAGACTCTGTTTCTAGAAGTGGGAAATGATCTCTCCGTAATGCAGCCACATCTTCTGCCAGTTTGTTCACAGCCATTAGCCACCGTTGCATGTTGGGTGGAGTTCGGGGCACGGTCTTTGTCCGTGAGACATAGTGTGCATCCTCGGACAGGTCTAACACTGGCCAATGTGGGATTCCTCCTGTTTTTGCCCTTTTTGGATCTCCTCCGTCAAGTACTTGGAATGAGATTAAGAGAAATGATTCCTTCGAGGTTTAGAAATGTTTTCTTTCTTTTTTTCCTGAAAGGTATACACCTAATCATGGCTTCCCTGAGCCTAACCTTCAAAAACCGTTTCTTAGCCTTTGGGGTTTTGCCACCTACAGATGATGCTGTTTCTCACTTTGCATGATGCAGCTACTAACTCCAGACATTTAAAAAAAAAAAAAAAAAAAAAAAAAGCAACCAAGAACACCAGTTGGCCTTAGGGTTTTGGACAGCCTTCGTCAGGGAATGGTGGATGTGCTGCATGATGGGGACTTCCTGTTTTGGGTGAAGCTTGTCTTTGCATGAATTTTGTGCCCAGTGAGGATTACTGTGCTGTGTGAGTAGAGGATACTCGAGGTCGTTATCTGCAGAAGACATTCTCATCTTTTCTGTTTTTATCTTTCTTCAATTAGCTACGCTCTTGCCAAGGCAGAAAATGAAGTCACATAGAGAGGGCTTTCCAGCCTTCATTGGGATTTCCAGCGTTCTAGCCAGTTCTTTACTTTTACTTTTTAGACTGGTTCTTCAGTTTGAACAGTGACACAGAGGGTGACGTGTAAGCTTTCTGAACGCTAGCCATTTCATTTTTCTCCATATTTCCCAAAAAATGTAGCAAGAGGATTTGTTTTGATTCTTGAGTAAGCAAAGCAGAAGTTTGAGAACTTTCAGGACCCTTCCTTGGCCAAGCCAAGCTCAGAGACTGTGTTGTTAGGGCTGCTCTTGCAGAGTGGCTGAGGAGCGAATGGTGGATTTCAGGCAGAAGTTGCTATTTCCTCTGTAATTATATCACACGTTTCCCCTAAGGACAGTCTATACTTTTTTTAATAGTTAAAAATTTTTTTTGGTAATTTTGAATCAGTACATTCCCATGGTGACGAGGTGTACACTTAAACGTAAGTCTGTCTCCCTCCATCAATCCCCATCCAAATTTCCCTCTCCACAGGCACCCAGTGTTAACAGTGTCTTTATATATCCTTCCAGAGAGTTTATGCATAAAGAAGGAATGACACACACATTTGTGGATTTTATACAGAGGAGACCTACCATGCATACTGGTGTGTGCCTTGCTTTGTAAACTTAACAATTATTTTAAAGGTCTTCACAAATCAGTACAAAGAAGGGGGGGCCTCATTCTTAATTAATTGCTGTATAGTCTTTTCATCACGTGGATATACCCTAATGTATTTTACCGCTTCTTTATCAGTGGGCATTTAGGTGTTTCCTAGTTTTTCTTTTATTAGAACAAAGTCCATAGACTGTCCTTGTTTAGACAGAATGTCATACTTTTGCTAATACATCTGTGTAATAAAAAGGGACTCTGGAGTAGACTTTCTGGTTTGAAGACTGTGGATGGGTAATTTTGACAGGTGTTGCCACACTGTCAAAAGAGAGGTACTCACACTCAGCAAATACCCGAACAGAGGCCGCAGAGATGTACTCACACTTGGCAAATGCCCGTTCTGTCTCTTCTGTACTTTCTCCACTAGTGCGTTTTTTTGTTGTTGTTGTTATGTTTGCTGGTCTTATAGGTGAACATTTATTTCTTGGCATAGATATATTTTGTGTTTTACTTACTTGGTGACTTCCTTGTGGATCACCAAGTTTGTAAAAGAGCATTAGTTAGCAGTATATTTACTTCCGTATTTCCAAAGAGGAGAAGACTGGCAAAAGAGAATTCATTTAGGGGCACCTGGGTGGCTCAGTCAGTTAAGCGTCCGTCCATCCCTACTGTGAGTTTATAAAAATAACTTCTGTTTTTAATTTTTCACAGTTTGGATCTCTGATCGATGTAGAATTGGCTGATGTGTATGTTTGTGTGGTTTATGAGATGTGACATAGGATTACTTGGTCATCTCCCAACATGTGTCTAATCTGTCGCCTGCTAAAGTGCCGCCTTTGTCAGGCGCTACAGTCCTGTATGTATTTGCTGTTCTCTTTCTTTCTTTTTCTTTTTTTTTTTTTTTTTAAGGATTTTATTTATTTGACAGAGAGACACAGCTAGAGAGGGAACACAAGAAAGGGGAGTGGGAGAGGGAGAAGCAGACTTCTGGCAAGCAGGGAGCCTGATGCAAGGCTCGATCCCAGGACCCTGGGCTCACAACCCAAGCCGAAGGCAGACGCTTAACATCTCAGCCACCCAGGTGTTTTCTGAGTTTTGCTGTTTTCTGACTCACTGGTCTTTCCACTTTGGCTTCAGTGGCACCATGTGACTTAATAGTATATTTTCATATCTAAGAGGTCTAGTCCCACTCCTCACCCTATGACTACTTTTAAGAGTTATCCTGACTCTTCTGCCTATTTATTACTACCTATAAAATTGAGAATTAACTTGTGTAGTTTTATAAAAAGATAAATAAAAATCCAGTCAGCATTTTTCTTTTGTATCACATTAAATGTGTCAGTTATCCTAGGGAGGGGTGATGTCTTGTATGGCGAGGTTTTCTATCCAACCACACAGTCCTGTGCCATGTTCAGTAACCTCCCATGGTCAGGTTTGCATGCCCTCCTCCCTCACTGGTGTTTTGATGTTTTCTTCATGCAGATCTTCCAGTAAGAAGATCTTGCATGCAGATTTCTAGTAAGGCTTCTTCCAAGATGATAGGAAGCAGGTGAATGTGCAGATACAGAGCTTTAGGCAAGCCTGGGGCTCTGAGGCATGGAGCTGAGTGGAATGGGGAGTGTAGTGATTTGCGATAGGGAACTAGGTAGTGTGGCCCCTCTACTCAAGCACCTTTGGTCATGTAGGCTCTGAGATTTCATCCATGACTGCTTCTAGACCTGGCCTTGTTCAGTCTGGCCCCCAGACTGCCAGTGGCTAATAGCAAGTGCCATCTATTGAGTGGATACCAGGTGCCTAGTTACGTTGGTGGTAGGTAGGTAGGTAGTCTTATACACACGGCGCTGGACTATGCTATGAAGTCTTCTCTCCATTTTACAGATGAGAAAATGGCGACTCTCGCCATGAAGTTCATGCAGATCGTATCATATCAGAGGTAGAATTTGAACCCAAGTCTTTCTGACACTAAGACCTGTGCTTTTCTCTCATTCTTGCCTCAGAGGAATGTTCCAGAAGTTTTAGGTTCTTGAAAAGAAACAGATGAAGGTTGACAGTCGTATTTTTTTATTTTAATAGCTAAGCACTAAGTAAGTACTTTTTTAGGTAGAGAAATGGAAACACATCATGAGGACATAAATTTTGAATCAGAAGCTAATTTGGGTTTGGGATCTAGGTCTTTTGGCTCATCTAGCATTTTATTCTCCAGGCAGAGGCTGTGTTTGATTTATTCATATGTTTTCCCTAGCAGCTACTTTTGAGCTTTACGTATATATGCCATCTAATGACATTTTTAAAATTACAAATGAATTAATTTTCATTTAATTTTGGGGGGGGGGAGGAATAGAGGGAGAGGGACAAGGTGACTCTAAACAGAGCGTGGAGCCCGATGCAGAGCTTGATCCCACAACCCAGAGATCATGACCTGAGCCAACATCAAGAGTTGGCCACTCGGGATGCCTGGGTGCCTCAGTTGGTTAAGTGTCTACAGTCAGCTCAGGTCATGATAGAGCATTTTGGGATCAAGTCACACATTGGGTTCCTTGTTTAGTGGGGAGTCTGCTTCTCCCCCTGCTTGTGCTCTCTCTGTCTGACAAATGAATAAAATCTTAAAAAAAAAAAAAAGAGTCACTGCTCAACCGACTGAGTCACCCAGGTGCCCCTAAATGAATTCTCTTTTCCCAGTCTTATCCTCTTTGGAAATATGAAAAGTAAATATATCGCTAACTATGTACTCTCTTATTGTTTTTTCTCCTGTTGTGTTTTCATGCCACTCTCAAGTTTACGGAAACTTTAGCAGAAGATTTTGTCACATATTCTGAAGTATATTCTAGGCAGGGAGGATTGTGATACTTTGGGAAATCTAAGCTCACTTTGTCAGAAAAGGACTTCCCGTGGGACTGTTTTTTGTGAATGAAAGAGCAGGTGTGAAAGGACAACCCTCTACTGGACTCAGGTCTGTGCTGTCACTTCACTCCAGTTGCTTCCCTGGCTGCCAGGTAGAGCTGTGAGTGACAGTGCACTTGGCATGTTGTCCTGGGACAGTGTGACAGTCACCATGGATCCCTGTAGACAGGCCCTTCCATTTGCCATAGTTAGAAACTGGCCTTTTTTTTTTTTTTTTTTCCTGGCTTCATTTCTTTTTCTTTAGTTTGCCTGAGCCCTTCCTCCAGCAGCTGGGAATGTCAGTTTATGGTAGGAAGTTCTCTTGGCATGAAACTCGAAGTAATTTATAAACCTCAGATCCTAACAGTTTTATAAATAAAATATGCTCAGCAGATGAAAAAACCATTTGTAATCTTAAAACTTGCTACAATTTTACAACTGGAGAAGTATCTATTTGGTAATATCTTTTTTCTGCTGCTTTCTTCCCACCTACCTGCTCATTCTCTGGCATTTTTAAAAAATAGCTATATATTAGAGAAATTTAATGGGAAATTCTATATGTCATACAACTAAAAATTGCTACCATTTTTGGATGCTCAGCACTGTCTTAAACTCTTTCAAACCTCAAAGAATCCGGGGCTACCATTTGCCTTATTGGAACCAATGCATGTAAATATTCTTTGAAATAAGTCCAGCAAATATTAATTTTTCTACTTTAAGATGAAGTTCTTCCCCTTAACACTCCTTCACCAGTCACTTTTATCCCTGGGTGACAATAGCATTGGGAGATTCAGAAACCAGATGATAAACAGTGTAGCTTCTGAATTTTGATGTTGCAGAAATATTTACTTCTTTAAAATATGAAGTGGACAGGTGTGCCTGGCCAGCTCAGTTTGGTAGATCATGCAACTCTTGATCTGGGGGTTCTAAGTTTGAGCCCCATGTTGGGTGTAGAGATTACTGAAAAATAAATCTTAAAAAATAGGTCTGCCTGCATGGCTTAGTTGGTTAAGCGTCTGCCTTCGGCCCAGTTCATGATCCTGGAGTCCCAGGATCAAACCCCACATCCGTCTCTCCCTGCTGTGCAGGGAGTCTATATGCTTCTCCCTCTGCCCTTCACCCCACTTGTGCTCTCTCTCGCTCGCTCGCTCTCTCAAATAAAATTTTAAGAAAATCTTAAAAAGTAATAGGATAAAATAAAATACGAAGTAGACAATAAAGAGGTCTTCCCTTTATCGTATTTCTCTTTATTTCCCTTACCCACCCACCCCCGCTTTTTTAAAAGATTTTATTTATTTGACACTGAGAGACCACAAGCAGGGGGAGCAGCAGGCAAGGGAGAAGGAGAAGCAGACTCCCTGCTGAGCAAGGAGACCTGTGAGGGGCTCCATCCCAGGACCCCGGGATCATGACCAGAGCTGAAGGCAGACAATTAACCGACTGAGCCACCCAGGGGCCCCCCGTCCTTACCTTTTATTTTAACCTAAGATATTGAAGCAGGTTATCTCAGCTACGAGCAGTTTGAAATTGTTAGTTTTAAAACTGATTAGCAGTGATGGCAATTTAAGTTTAGACAGAAATGTAATTGTCATACCGATGTTGCCTATTGCTCTGTAAATAGTGGACACGCAACGCGATTTGGACTTTTTAGTATTCATTCATTCATTCAACATACACCAGGTAACATTATTCCCACATTCTAAAGGTGGGTTAATGACACATTCTCTACTCCTCAAGGACTCTAGAGTGGGGAGATAGACACACAAACAGATAATTTACTCCAGTGAGAGAAGTTCTTTAATACGAGCTAGAAGTTTTTAGAGCAAAGGCGAGTAAAGCATTCTGGGGCACAGACTGTGTAAAGGCATAGTGAAGTGCAAGTGAAGTGCAAGTGCATGGAATGTTTGAGCAGTAGCGAACATTCTGGAGTGGCTGGTATGTAAGTCAAGTAGGGAAGCGGGGAGATCTGTGAAATAGTTTGAGGTGAGATTGAGAGGAGGAATATAAGCTCTTGACAGGTCTGGGAGCCCATGTGTTGCCTCCATAAGCGGAAGATCTTAGACTTTATGGTGGAGGAGATGGTAAGGGGAGTGGATGGGTTTGCCTATTGTAGTTGGATGATTCTCTTTTCTTTTTCATGGAGATCACTGGAGGGTCAGTATGATGCTAAAAGAACAAAGGTTTAGAATTTCCAAGTCCTACTTCTTGGGGGACTTTTCATCTATAAACATTTTAATGCTTTACGGTGTCAAATGACAAAAAGAATACATTTTAGTAAGGAGTTTGATGTCCTTTATTTAAAGGAAAACAGTCCATGGATTGGGGAAGTACAGTGCCTAAGAAGCAGAGATACACTCTGCCCAAGGGATTTGGGGCTAGAGCACGTTTTCTAGAGCATTACAAGTAGTGGTGCGTAGTAGCGTGACTAGGAGGGCGGAGACCTCCTTACAAGCCTAGCAGTGGGTTCTATTCTCTAAAGCTGAGTTGGAGGGATGTGATTGGTATATGTTGGGTTTCCTTGGCAGTGAGGTGTTTCCCACTCTAAGTGCACTCTAAGTGCACTCTAAGTGCAGACTTAGAGTTTTAGACTTCAGATTTTTGATGTGAGTCAGGCCTCCATTTTGTGGGTCCCCAGTCTGTGATTTATCTTTATCAGTAGTCACGTAAGTTAGGTGGCTCCCTTCAGTTGTTTTTTTGTTTGTTTGTTTGTTTTTAAGATTTTATTTATTTATTTGAGAGAGAGAGAATGAGAGAGAGCACGAGACAGAGCATAAGAAGTGGAGGGTCAGAGGGAGAAGCAGGCTCCCCGCTGAGCAGGGAGCCTGGTGCAGGACTGACCCCAGGACCCTGAGATCATGACCTGAGCCAGTCACTTAACCAGCTGAGTCACTTAACCAACTGAGCTACCCAGGCGCCCCTCACTTCAGTTTTTTGATACTGTTTACTTCCCGGTCTTTGAAACTTAATTAGGGAGAATCACAGTTTCCTTGAGTTAAACATGTACTAAAAAATGTATCTGAAATTCAGTAGAATATGGCTTTGAAATGTTACTGCATATAATTTTGTGCATATAAACACAAACATCATTTCCTCCCAGGTAAGAAACGTAGATTGCAACTTCGTACCCTTCGTGTTCTATTAGTAAAGAATGTCATCAGTCATTGTAATCAGTAGAATCATCGACTGTCGTTGTAATGATAATTTATTAGAAATTGTTTCATGGAGACAATAACAGGGAACATTTGGTCAATCTGGAAAGTAGCTTCGTTGCCTTGGTAACGGATAGGAAAGATGCAGAGAAACCAGTTGTGGAACATTTCAAAACCAAGGCCCTGAACAGGTTGAGTACTAGCTCAAGGCCCAGGCAAAACCCAAAACATCTGCCAGTGCATCTGCTGGGGTCAGAGACCTGCCAATTGTGCCAGCATGCTTGGAGCCTAGACACGTCAATATATGGCCTGATGAACGAGCCTCAGAAGCCACCAGCTGACCAGACACTGGGAATCTCTGCACTTTGCTTAGACTCAGAATGGAATGTAAAAGTCTTTAACCCAAAGGACCTTCCAAAATGGAACGTCTCTAGATGAGTTTAATGATGGGAAGGGTGAGGTCAAATGATAAAGTCCATATAAAAGGAGTCCATTCATCCTTCCACTGAGAGAACTTAACTACAGAAAACTTAATGTATATGCAACTGCTGGGCCACCCCCATTGCTTTCTAGTAGCTCCCAGGAAAAGCACATAAGTAAACGATCATGGTGTAGTTGCCAAATCCTAAGATGGAGTAGAGCAAGTACGATGTAAAAACATCAGTGAGTCAGTTTGGGGGTGAAGGTCTGGGAGACTTCACCGAGGTGACATTGAAGGGAGTTCTATAAGCCTAGGAGTAGAACCTAGCGGAAAGGAATTCCAGTGGCAGCTGAGTCTAGAATTGAAGCCTTCTGGTTCCTAAGTACGTTTATTTTTGCCTGGACATGCTCAGCCTTTTTAAGACTTAATGTAAGTTCCTCACCCACCAACTTGATAGAGTATCACTGTGGCTGGGGATGTTTGAGTTCTTGCTACAGCTGTGCCCTGTGGGTGAACATGAACTCCGGAGTGAAGCTGTGTCTGTAATTCTGAACTGGACCAGAGCACTGACAGAGCCATCCTCGGATTTTACTAATTCTTCTTTACTAGCTTTCCCCCCATCTTTGTGATCCAGGTAGCATTCGTCTCGTTTGAGAATCTTAAAACCCATTACTTCTTATTCTTCGTGATTTCTTCCTCGGTATGTGTTGGTATAAGCCACTCTGTCCCCTTCCCCATCTCTGGATCTGTCCTTGTTCTTACTGAAGCAGGACCCGCCTGCCTATTCAGAAGCCCCATGAAGGGACGCTCACAGTGTTGAGGCCCTATACAAAAACATAACAAAATTAAGTTCTCTTGAAAATGGAAACTCATAACCCAAGATTGCTAAGGAAGAAGTTACTCACACCTTCCTCATTCTTTGCAGAATTAAAGCAAGACCACGATGAAGGTATAGACACTAAAACTAAACGCAGTGCTGCTTTTTCTCCTTTATTTCAGGCTTGCTTTGCCCACAAAACACATAGGTGTATACACATGGATATTAATTTGGAAGTTTTGAATTGATCACAGAGAAGTAAATTATGAGCATTTTAAATTAAAGCCTGTATTACTAGTCTTCACTGAACAAAACAGAAGCAATGAAAAGGGGATGCATCCAGTGTGACCAAGGTGAAGTTCGGCCTAGCAGTGTGGAAGACTGGTGGTCCAAAACCAGGCATCTTCCATGTGGCTTTTCCATTAACTCACCATGTGATCTCAGACAAACCACTGTTGTTTCCCCCCTCTCGATCCTGTTCGCTCTTCTGTAAAATGAGCAGGTGAAGTTAGGGGATTTAGAGCATTCTGATCCTGTCCTGTAGCACATGGTTCATTGTCCTTGCACTACTGTTTTTATGAAATGATCCTTATCCATTTAAAGAAACAAAACAAAGGAGCAAACAGAAGAAAAGAGAGCCAAACCAAGAAATAGACTCTTAACTATAGAGAGCAAGTGACCAGAAGGGAGGGCAGGTGGGGGGGATGGGGGATGCAGGTGACCGGCATTAAGGAGGGCACTTGTGATGAGCATCGGGCAATTCAAATAAAACCTTAGAAAACGGGGCGCCTGGGTGGCTCAGTGGGTTAAAGCCTCTGCCTTCGGCTCAGGTCATGATCCCAGGGTCCTGGGATCGAGCCCCGCATCGGGCTCTCTGCTCCGCAGGGAGCCTGCTTCCTCCTCTCTCTCTGCCTGCTTCTCTGCCTAGTTGTGATTTCTCTCTGTCAGATAAATAAAATATTAAAAAAAAAAAAAAAAAAAAAAAAAAAAAAACCTTAGAAAACAATAATAAAAATGTAAAAGTAGAATAAAATGATCCTTGTCCTCAGAGATTGGGAGAATAGAATATTATTTTCTTCAGGCAGTTCGTCCGAATTTGAGAGCTAACTAGCTTTTCTTTTTCTCCTATCTGTTAATTATTGAAATTGGGGGTTTGTATGGTGTTTCTTGGTGGTGGTGGTTTATTTTTGCCTACCTTTGTCAGAGGGAACCTCATGCGGTAATTCTCCAGTGTAAGGGTTTACGCTTTATTGTTTCACATCAAATTCCCAGCTGGAAGTGGTAAAACTACTTCGTACCTGAAACATTTTCTTAGTGTTTTGTTGGTTTTTTTTTCTTTTAAGCTAGCATCAGTGGGTACATTCTCTGTGTTAAATGTTTTTTATGTTATATTACTTCACCCCTGCACAAGGGTTGGATTCTGCGGGCATCACCATACCATGCCTTATGTTCTCCTGTTGTACTCAGACCCTGTGGTGACACCAGGCTTGTTGTGTGTAGGCTGGAGCATCTAGCTGACGTGGTGTCTTGGGCACGCCCCTGTACTCTGGGCTTCCTGTCTGGGCTTATACCACTTGGGCACTGATCCCTCACATTGCCCCTTCAGCTCTTGAGCTGACTCTCGAGCCTTATAAACTCTGAGGCCTCTGCTTGGTGCCAATAGCCAGATGCCACATCATTGTCTTCTTTCAGGCTGCCACATTTCTGATAAGCAGTAAGAACTACGGTCCAGAATATGTGCTCCCTTGTGACCGGCCAGCTTCATTCTCCAGGTTCCTGCTCCTGGTCTTTGGCTGACTCGCATTTTGCTATTTATAGATTGAGTCACTGAGACAAGATATGTGGGATTTGACGGTACCAGGGACTGGCAACTCTTGTTATTGCCTGAGCTTTGTTTGTTTGTTTTGTTTGTTGTTGGTGCCAGTGAGAGGGTTTGGAGTATCTGCCTAGAATTAAAAATCACTGGACTCTAAGGAACAAGTTTCCATGCTTGTTCTTCATCTGGGTTCTCTCTGCCCCTCCAGAATATGGCAGCCAACTCAGACTGCTGAGTTGCCTTGTCAGACATGCTGCTACGGCCCCCATCATGCCTCTTCCAACAGGCAGCACCCTCGCATGGGGAGGGGCGGGGTCTACTGAACATACTGGCCACGGGAGCCCCAAGTTAAATCCCTCTGAGTTGGACATAGCAACAGACCTACGATTCCTTGATGCACATTTCAGCCTTCTCATGAGATGTAAGAATGTTAAAACTGAGAGACCGGAAGCCACCTTCAAGATTCCCTGCATTTTATGGATGAAGAAACTGAAGCTAGGAACAGTTAAGTGCAGTGCTCAGAATCCTAACTGTTAGTAGCACAGAGAGATTTTAAAACCTGGTCTTCTGACTCAAAACCAGATTAATATTTTTCTCCCACAAACCAAAGATAGAAGGTGTCAGTGAATTGAGACTGCGCATGCATGTTGGGGGCAGGGAGTGACTAGTTTCTGAGTGGATGGGGTTGTTGAGGCATACCTGTTGCCTAAGGTATCTTCTGAAATTTGCCTCTGGCTTGTTTGGACAGCATTGCAGCAACAGCCTCCCGCCAGACTTTCTTAACTTTCATCATACATGTACTTACTTATATCATATGTGTATGTATATAAGAAAGCTAGGATTCAGCTGTGTTTCGTTACCAAGACTTTCTGTACCTAAGGTTCTCATCTTTGTTTTTCCCCAGTTACTTAGTAGAATCCGTAATCCTTCGGCACCGCCTTCATTTCATTATGCATCTTCACTTCCCTTTCCTTGGTTGGAGCTTTGTGGTAGAATAAGATGACCTTGGTTCCTTGCCAGTGAATGTTCACTGGCTTTCACATGTATTGCTACTAAACTGCTTAAGGTCAAGAAGAACGAGAAGCTTAGTTTATGTTCAGGACAGAGGTTAAATGGAAATGCACTTTTTTTTGGGGGGGGGGGAGGATTTCAACGCCACCACTCCTGATCATGAACATATAGCCTAGTGTTAGGTACCGTAGAAGGCGTATACAGTTGGTTCCTGCACTGTAGGTGGGGACTCGAGGGAAGCTGTGTGAGTGGTATGAGTAGTAGAGAATGGGCGTTTGGAGACAGGGATTCCAGTTAAGGAAACTTTCCTGGGCTGCGCTTTGCTAATCTTGTCACATTTTATAGATCAAAGAGAACAATCTTAACTTGCCCCCTTTTTTTTTTCTAAAAGCACTATTATAAAACGATAACCAGATCAGTGCAGTTGATGGCAGATGGCTTTAAAACAATCCAGCTTGACTTTTCTTTGTCTTGGAACAAGGCGTCTCATGTATTCTTGATAGAATATTTCATAGTATCTTATGTTAGCCCATGATGGTGACTCACAGGGGAAGCAACGAAAATCAGCTATGTTCAAGGTAGAATATGGCCTGTCCTTTAACTGTAACTTTCTTTTTCAAGCATTTTCTTTTATGGATTCTTCAGTCCTGAATGTACAGTTTATAAACTGAAAGGCCAGCGCAGCAAAGGACTGTGCTAGATTAAATTGGGACCCTGGACCCTGTCACAGATTGCCAGAGTCCCGATGCTGTAGAGGTCAGAGGAAAATCCACTGGCCCTGTGTTTTCACATGGCAGTCAGCTAGCTGGAAAAAGCAGGGCTGGTGTAGGAGGGAGGGACCCCGCTTTTCCAAGGAACCGAGGGGAGCAGGGTCAGGAGTCAGAGTGCAAGGAGTGGGGGTGGGGGTATGTTGTCACAGAAGTGTCTTTTACTGGGATATACATCTCCAAAGCCCTGATTGCTGAAATCCGGGAAGGAGCCGTTTATTAAACTCTGCCACAGTGCAGAGCTACAGATGAAGCTCTCCCTGGGCTTTGGGGACTCCACTTGTCAATTTTCAAGTGAATTTGATAAGTTGCTATGACAGCAAACCCACTCGTGCTCCGAGAAATGAACACCTCCAATTTTGATACTACATTAAGGTCTTTTTTAAGTGAAATTCTGAGCCATTTTCTGAAATCATTGTTCTCGAGGTTATGACTGGGGACTGGCAAATGAGTCTTGCCTATTTTTAAAACGGTTTTTTGAGTGGGTGAATGGGGAAGTGTGGGCATAGTGTCAGATAAGTGAACGTGTGGGTATGCATGTATCTGTATCAGTGAAAGCCGGAGTAATTACTACCCTCAGTACCCAGATTGGCACCATACCGTGTTGTAAATTGCAGATCTAAACAGAGTGCTAGCTAACAGGAAATTACAGTTTCAGTTTGGCAGTGGCATTTGATTGTGCAGAAAGTAGCAGGTTCTTTCCTTTCTCTTTCTTTCTCGTTCTTTCTTTCACACTAGTAAATACATTCAGCACCCAGCTGCTGGAGGAGAGGGGAGCATGGGGGGAAAGATAGGTTTTGTCATGAATACTGGGGACTTGGTGTGATGTCACTGCCAGCTCTGTGTGATCGTAGGTGGTGTTAGAGCTCCAGGAGCGAGGGGGGAGAGCAGTCGAAGAGACGATGTCGCTCTCAGACAAGCAGCCTGCCTCTCGCACTGCCGCTTACGGCCAGCTCTGTAAGGGCAAGCCTGCAGAGTGCCGAATGGACCCCCCAAAAGAAATCAGCCAAGCTGGATTTGAATGGCAGAGGACAGAGGGCAAACTGAATGAAATCGGACTGAATGTCAGCATGGACGGGCAGCTGAAAGACGGGCTTGTGAAGAATGCCAGCTTCCTGGAGCAGAATAAGCTCTGCTTCTTTGAGGGGAAGCTAGACAAAGAGCTCAGCATTGAAGTGCCGGACAAGGAGTATCAGGCAGCCTCGGGTCACCTTGAGAGCAGGTATGTGATTTCAGAAACCTGCCGTTCCTCGGAGGGGAACTCGGTCCTGCAGAAGACAGCTGAGTTCCATGTGGGACCCGGAGAGGGTCCAGACAAGAACAAAGCATATACAGTTCAGGGGACGGTGGCAGGGAAGAATGGGCCAGAGACCAAGAGCCAGCCAGATGTGGGTTTCCCTGGGGCTGCTGACATCCCCACCCAGTATGCTAAGGAGCAAGAAACCAGTGTTTGGAACCCCAACTTCCATGCAGTGGCTCAGGGCTCGAGGGAAGCAACTCTTGGAAAGAATGGCATCACCGCCGGCTGCCGGGCGACAGGGGTGGCGAAGGATAAGTCTGGGCCACCTGAATGTGAGTCCTCCCCATCTGTGGCTATAGCATGCCCAGCCCCCACAGCTGAGCCTTCGGCCACTGCCATTCCACCGATCACTATGGTGGAGTTCCCCCAGGAGTGTGTAAATGTCAGCTCTCATGACCGAGACCATGAGAAGGAGCTGGAACGATTGAGTTCTCCTGAGGAGGGGGCTTTGCTCGACCAAGTGCCCCAGCAGAAGAAAGCAATGCGCCGGGCCCTGTCGGAATGTTCTCACCTCTCGGTTCCCCCAGCTGTCAACCTTGCAGAGAAGTATCCTGAACTCCCTGGCCGAGAAGAGCTTTCTTCTGGCCTGCCGCCTCTTACCAGTAGCCTCGTGCCAAGTCCTGCGCCCAGGAGAGCGGGGGCTCCTGCCGTCAGGCGCTCCATGACGGTGGCTGAGGAACAGACAGCTAACTACGGACTGATCCCCAGGGAACTGCCCATCCCGTCTCCTGAAGAGATGCCTCCTTTCATCTGTGAGGAGCCTGTGGCCAAGAAGAGAGAAGAACTGACCCCCTTCTGCAACAGCAGCGGCAGCAGCTCTGGGAAGAAGGAACTGGGCCCGGCTGGGTTGTGTCTGCATGGAAAGCTGGAGCAGATTCCTGAAGTAAGCAGCAAGGAGAAAGGACTAGAAGATGTTAGTGAAACAAGAACAGATTTGTGCCCCCAGGTCTGCCAAGGAGGTGAGAAACAGCCAGGACAGACGGCTCTGGCGGGGAAGAAAGAAATCGAGGTCACTGCAACCCAGAGCACTCCATCGTTCCTGTGTGAAGAGACCCCACGTGATGGTATGTTTCTAAATTTTGCCTCCATGGGGAGCAAGCAGACAGCAAGGAAGAAACCAAAGTGACAGATTACCAGCAGGAGCGTTAGGCAGCTTGTTACCGCTGGAGTCTGTGTGCCTGGGGAAGCTGAATTCCTCGCGTTGGAAGGTTGCAGGGAGTGAGGCGAGAAAGTGAACGAAGGGAATCTAGCTAGGTCAGCCTGAGTGTCCGCTGGCGTGACGGATCGTGGGGCTGGGGTGGGGGCCGACGGGGCCGGAGGGTGGCGGGCAGAAGAAATAGAGCCCCTTGCTCGACCTCAGTGTCACCCTGCCCACCCCATCCCCCATCCTCCCACCCCTGAGCTCCCTGTTGGTTTGAACCAGATGATTCCTGAGCCCTAAATCATCCAGTCACAACTGATTGATTTCCTTGCTTGAAAATCTGCCACTGTGTGGATTCACAATGGGCGTATCAGCTCTAGCCTCCTCTCATTAAGTAGCACAGCCTGGGTGCAAGCTCCGTTTTCCATTTCGCTTGTGAGAACATTTTACTTTTGTTCAAGTGGAAAAAGAGCCTTTTAAAGCTGGCTATTTAATATTCTTTTCCGGTTCTTCATGTTTGCCCCAATCTTGCTTCTGGTCTTCTCTTTCTGTATGTGTGTGGGGAGAATTTGTGGGGAGAAGGGAAAGGAGAAAGGAGAGACTTGCGCTTAATAAACAACTAACGGTCCCAGTCTTTGTGGCTGCCTTCTGTGTCCTTCCCTGGCTCTGCTCTTCCCCGTCCGCCACCTCCCCCCCAGCACCCCCCCCCCCAGCTTATTGTTGGTGGTCTACAAAAGCTTGTTTTCCTCTGAGTCTAGTTTGAGCACAAAGGGCTGTGATTCACAAGCTGCTTAATGGGGATTTAAACCCCGTGTGTTGTCTGTCAAAAATAGCCTCTGCGCCTAATATTTATTTCTCTTAGTATATTTTCATGAAGTTTCTTACTCATTTTCTCTTAAAATTAGAAGTGGTGTTTTCTAGGGGAAGGGGAAGTGGAAAAGCTTTTTTTTTTTTTTTTTTAATGGAGATGGGCAAAGAAGCTGCATATCTCTTCTGTGACTTACGACTCCAAGATGACAAGAACTCGGGTACACTATGCTGTTGCTTACTTCTAGCTGGGGCGGAACTGCAAGCCCCTTGTGGATACGATTGTGTCATCTTCTTGTTGATCTGCTGCGGTCAATCCGGTTCCATGCCATAGACCTTCTAGGCGGTAATGAGTGCAGAGTTTCATTTATTTCAAAACAAGTTCATCCTAGTTCACGCTGACAGAAGTTCATGGTGGTAGAAAAAAAAAATCAAGTAACTTGCAAACCTCAGTGACCTACCCACCTCATAAAATATTTAAGCGCCAACTCTTAAGTGCAAAACACCATGTAGGTAAAACTAGACAAAGATTCATTTACTTCCTGTGCTTCCAATCTGCCAGTTACTATCTAGGCACTGGATATTGTCGTTAGATTGTCAGGCAAGTTATGATCTAATTGGGGTGGGGAAAGGGACTGTGAGAGAGCAATGAATCATGACAGTTACCTGGAGGAGGTGGTTTGGAAGCCTTGAATGTCTAACATTGCAAGGGAAAGCCTTCCAGGCAAAGGAACTCATGCAAACAAAGGTGTGAAGCCCAGACAGCTCACATTAGGTAAAAGAACAATGACCAGTATTCATGGGGCACCCTTGTAAGGATTATTTAATTTCAAAGAACGGAAACACACTCAGAGGAACTCAAATTTATAAAAAGGTGTTCATTGATAGGGAGTCTCAGGGAAGCCAATTGCAGGAAGTGTGGCCGGGCTGCAGCCATTGTGTGCCTCTCAGGACATCTGCTTCGCCTTAAACATGTGTTCCATTCTCTTCCCTTCTGGGAACTGTTTTTTATTCTGCCATCTCTTGCATTTTGCTGCTTTGGTCTGGTCCGCACAGGGCATGGGGTTGCCATGGTTTGGGCTCTGTGCCCCACTTCATGCTACCTTACATCCCTTCTGTTTACCTCATTCATCTGGGGGCTTCTTGGGAGAAGAGTGTGGGTTGAACAAACATGTCCCAGTCATCTGTAAGTACATGGCCGGAAATAATGGGAGGTCAAATCTAGGAAGTTGGTTAGAACCCAAGCTTCAGATGCCCCCCTAAGATGCTTTTTAAAAAGGGTAGCTGCCTATAACAATAAAGGGGCCCAGAGTCAGCTTTAGGATGACTCACCTGTTCTCAGTGGATAAGATGAACTGGAGGACAGATGACTAAAGGCAGAAATTCTTGTGACAGCAGCTTGATTCATGTAGGAGTAGCCGGTGAAATCAGCTAATCAACTCGACTTGAAAACTGGATGTGGAGGGTGACGGAGAGGAGTCAAAGTGGTGCTCTGACACTGAGCCTGGGTTTCCCAGCAGACACACATACTGGAAAAATCCAGCTGAAGGGAGAAGTTCTGTGGATCAGTTATGACTTCTGTTTTGAGCATTCTTTTTCGAAACCACAGGGACATTGATGGGGGTTCGTGGTGAGAAGCACCGTCTGGGTGGGCCGTAGCAGCTTCTGCTTACGTGTATGTCACATGTTCTTCCCTGGGTGACGAGTACTTATGATACAGGTTGAGATGTTAACATGCTTGTATGGTAGGCAGTGTGACTTTGTGTTCGCATTGTTTACCAAAAATCCTGTGCCTCTTGAAAACACTAATGATAGTAAGTCCCGCATTTGGTAAGATACTCTTTTGGCTTGCTCTAGGGGAGAAAAAGACATTAGCATCCTTGTGTGGTTTTAAAACTTTTTTTCTTCTTCATATTTTTTTAAAAGATTTTATTTATTTGAGAGAAGGAGCGTGAGCTCTGGGGCAGAGGGAGAGGGACAGGCAGACTCCCCACTGAGCGGGGAGCCCAGTTTGGGGCTGGATTCCAGGACCCTGAGATCATGACCTGAGCCAAAGTTAGACACTTAACTGACTGAGCCACCCAGGTGCCCCCATATTTTTAAAACAAAGCAAATTCAGTTTTGACTAAAAATACATAGGGTTTCAAACATTAAAAAGTACAGAATGCTATACATTAGGAAAACTTCTACCAAGAGAAGACCAGTTGATTGACTTTTTTTTGCTCCTCTCCTCTGAGTACAGCTAAATACTCTGAAAAGAATTCAGACAATTACAAAAGGAATCTGAAAGGTGCAAATGAGAGGGCAGACTGAGGAAGAACAGTGTGCAGTGAGTTCCCTGGGTTTTGTTTCTAATCCCCATGTACCTGGGTCTGGGCCCTGGGGAGTACCTGCAATCTAGAAGTGCCAACTAGCATAGGTGCCTCTCCCCTCAAAAAAAAAAAAAAAAAAAAAAAAAGGAAGAAGAAAGAGAAAAGAAGGGAAAAAAGAAAGAACTAAAAGCCAACTTTTTCTTGCCAAAAGACCAGGAAAGAGGAAGCCCTATTGCTAACCGTAACCAGCAATAGCAGTGGGCTCAGTCCCACTGAACAATGTTCATGAGGGCCTACCTGTTGCCCATTCCACGCCTGACAGCATCACGATACGATCTACGCCTGGTCCCCCACCAGGTGACAGTGCCAGTGACACCCACAGGCCTGGTATCTTCTAGCTTTCTGTCTGGGAGAGAAGGGGGAGGACATTACCTCCTACAACCTTATCTCCAGCAGCAAAAGGCCAGGTAAGTGCTTCTTGCTTCCAGCAGTTCCTGCAGAATCAAACAGAAAGTCTGCCAGCACCAGGCAGCCAGAGAACAAGTCAAGAGAAACTGTATTCTATGGGTCCAGCATCACTCAGCCCCCACCTAGTGAAACCACCTGGCCCAGGGATGTGCCTTCAGCCCTTGTTAGAAGTACCGTCAGGGACTGAGTGACAGTCTCCTGCAGCCAGAAGAACACAGCAGGCCAGAGTTGCATTACAAGGGCTCTGGAAACTAAATTGTCATTGAAACTGCAGCCAGAACATGCACCCTAAATTTAAACAATGATTAACTGCTAACATACAAAATTAGGACTTTTAAAGCAGCCACTATAAAATTGCTTCAGTAAGCAATGATGAATTATCTTGAAACAAATGGAGAACTTTTAGAAAGTATTAGCAAAGAAATAGAAGTTACAAAAAAACACAAAATGGAAATTATGGATAGGAAAAATAACAATAATCAAATTATAGGGGCACCTGGGTGGCTCAGTGTGTCAAGCCTTTGCCTTCGGCTCAGGTCATGATCTCAGGGTCCTAGGATCAAGCCCCACGTCGGGCTCTCTGCTCGGCAGGGAGCCTGCTTCCTCCTCTCACTCTCTCTGCCTGCCTCTCTGTCTACTTGTGATCTCTGTCAAATAAATAAATAAATAAATAATCTTTTTTAAAAATTCTAGAACGTGTCTGATGGGCTCAGTAGTACACTGAAAATGTCAGAGAACAGAATCAGTGAACTTGAATACAAATCAATAGAGTTTATTCTGGCTGAACAACAGAGAGAAAATAGACTGAAAAAATACTACAGCTCCTCAGAGACTTTGGGGACAGTAACACAAAATCTAACATTCATATCATTAGAATCCCAGGAGATGAGAAAGAATGTGAGGCTGGACAGCTAGTGGAAGAACTAATGACTGAAAACTTCCCAAATTCGTCAGAACACCGAAAGCTGCAGATTCAAGAAACTGAATGAACCTCAAAGAGAAAAATTCAAGGAAGTCTCCGCCAAGACATATGATAATTAAATTCTGCAAACTAAAGACAAAGAAAAAAAATCTTAAAAAAAAAAACAGAGAGAAATTACTCATTAGCTGCTGGAAATAGCAGTTCAGATGACAGCGTGATTCTTACCAGAAACCTTGGAGGCCAGGAGGAATTGGCACATTTTTCAAGTGCTAAAGGCAAAGAACAGTCAACTGCAAGTTTTATATCTGGGAAAACTGTCCTTCAGGAATGAAGGGAAGGTAACTACATTCTTAGAAGAAAACCAAGAGCATTGTTGCCAGCAGATCTGCCCTTAGAGAAAGGCTAAAGGAAGCTCTCCAAAAAGATAAGATACCATAACAGGAGGAGGCTTGGAATTTCAGAAATGAAGGAACAATGAGAACAATGGAATGGATAAAAATGGAGGTAAATATAAATGGGTTGTCCTTCTCATGAGTTCTAAAAGTCGTATTTGATGAGCAAAACAATAATTACAGTACCATCTGATGTGATGCTCCGTGTATGAAAAGGAATACCTAAGACATGTTTAAAAGCGGGGAGAGCAAAACATCCTAAATGGAAAACCATACACTCAGAAGCAAATAGTTAAAACAGGATTTTACAAAAATGTTCAAGTATCATTTTTTTCCCCTCAAGTAACCCACAGGAAGGCAAAACCCTCAGGTGGCCCCAACCTCCCACCCCTGACCCTTCAAAACCCCAATACAGCTGGTAAACCTGGAACAAAACTGACAGCTAAAAAGAGAGAAGACACAAACCACGAACAACAGGAATAGATAGGGATATTACTACAGCTATTCAAAGGATAAAAGTGAACACTAGGAGCACCTTTACAGCCCCAGATTCAATAGCTTAGAAGAAATTTCTTGAAAAGCATAGATTACCAAAACTCAACCTAGGTAAAATAGATAACCTGAATAATCATTAATAAAATTAGATTTTTTAAAAAATATTTTTTATTTATTTGACAGACAGAAATCACAACTAGGCAGAGAGGCAGGCAGAGAGAGAGGAGGAAGCAGGCTCCCTGCAGAGCAGAGAGCCCAACGCGGGGCTCGATCCCAGGACCCTGGGATCATGACCTGAGCTGAAGGCAGAGGCTTAACCCACTGAGCCACCCAGGCGCCCCTAAAATTAGATTTTTTATTTAAAAATGTCCTGAGGGATTCACTGTAGGGGTTTACCTTATATTTAAAGAATAATTAACACCAGTTTTACACATTCTCTTCCAGAAAATATGAGAGGCAGGAATACTTCTGAGTCATATTATGAGATCTGTATAAAACGAGACAAAGACAGTACAGACTATTGTCTCCCATGAACTTAGATACCAAATATTAGCATCATACCCAGCAATATGTAAAAATTGCAAACAACAGCCTAGTGGAGTTATTCCAGATACGTATGGCTGGCTCAGCCATCAAAAACCAAACCAATGTAAGTCCATATCAGCAGTCTAAAATTTCATAAGCATAGAAATGGATTCAGCAGAACCCCAACACCCATTTATGATAAAACACTCATCAAAGGTTAGAGGGAGAGTGTTCTTAACTTGATCAACTTCCTTATCTACAAAAAACCTTCTATACCATCACGCTTAACAGTGAAATACTGAGTGCTTTCCCCGTGACACTGGGAAAGAGGCAAGATTGCCTGCTCTCACCATCCCTGCTTACTTGAATTCTTGAAGTTCTGATTAGCGCAACAAAGTAAAAGGGAATAAAAGGGTGTTTAGATTAGAGAGGAAGAAATCAATTGGCTCTCTTTGCAGATGACACGATTGTCTATATAGAAAATTCCAAGGAATCTTTGAAAAAAAAAAAAAACTCCTAGAACTACTAAGTGTTTCAGCAGGGTCACAGGCTAGAATTAACTGCATTTCCACGTACTGACAGTGATGCCATCTTCATAAAAATCCTGTGCCTCAGTGTTTGGAGCTGCGCTCGGTGGGCAGTGAGCGAAACTGTGGTGGAGATGTACTACGCAGTATGGTCAGTAATAAAGGGGAACGAACCACTGATCCGTGGAGCAACACTGATGCCTCTCAGAAGCATTACGCTGGGTGAAAAGAAGCCAGACACAAAAGGGAACATACTGTGTGATTCCATTTATGTAATATTCTTGAGATGGAGAGCAGATTAGTGGTTGCCAGAGATTTAAGGATTAAAAAAGGAGGGGAGGGGATGGCTCTAAATGGGTGACATGAGGGAGCCCTGTGGTAATGGCACACTTATCTGTCCTGATTGTTAGGAGTGGTTATGTAAAACTACACGTGCTGAAATTGCACGGCACTGTGTGTGTGCGTGTGCACATCTCACGAATGAGTGCACGTGGAACTGAACACATGGGAGTAAGCTCTGCGGACTGTACCGATTCCCATGTCCTGGTTTTAATAGCGTGCTGTACTGCTGCAGGAGGTGGTAGTGGGGGAGGCGAGGTCAAGTGTACACACATTAAGTTCCTTCCAAAGGCCTTTTTAAAATGCACGCAGAAGTGTATTTGCATTAGAAATGTACCTTGCCACCCCCTTCTCTAGACGTATTTCTTACTAGTTTCGTATTATCTTACTATTCTGCACCTTACTCTTTTTCTTCATTTAATAGAGATGGTTCCATATTGGCCATGCTTTATTTTTTCAGATGCAAAGATTGCATTGGTATTTCTGCCACGGTGCTGAAATCATGTTTCTTTTGTTTTTTGTTTTTTTTTTAAATATTTTATTTATTTATTTGACAGAGTGAGATCACAAGTAGGCAGAGAGGCAGGCAGAAAGAGCGGGGGGGGGGGGGACGCAGGCTCCCTGCTGAGCAGAGAGCCCAATGGGGACCCATCCCAGCACCCTGGGATCATGACCTGAGCCGAAGGCAGAGGCTATCATTTCTCTAAAAAATTGGGCACCTTTTCTTACTTTCGATTTTTATTTCTTCTTCTGGAAGCTGTGTTCATAATCGTTGGGCCATTATTCCAGTGGGTTGTTGGCTTTTGTGGGAATTAGTGATTTGTAGGTGTAATTTATACAATAAGCTGTTTGTCTTTGATATGATGTTCAATTTCTTTCCTATTTATTGTCTGCTTTCTGACTTTGTTTTCCCCCCCCACATTGACTTTTTAAAAATTTTTCCTTAGACCGATCTTCTGTGCCTTTGGAATTTTGTGCCACTCAAAAAGGTCTTCGCCACACCCAGGTTATAAATTTCATGGTATTTCAGTGCAGTCGGGTGTAGCCCTATTGAAATCTGGAGTTACCTCCCCACAGTGGTGCTGCTGGGCCCAGCCTTAGGCATAGACTTTATTTCTGGCCTTGGGTCTGATTTCATGGGTCTTCTCGGGCTTGGAAATCTGGGTCACTGCTAGAACCAGATCAGGTTAATCTCACATCCTCCATAAAGTGGTGCTTTGCAGGGAAAGGAAGTAAGGGGAGGACATTGGATGATCTTCTGGCTCGTGTCCCATCTTCAGCAACCTTTATTCCAAGAGATAAACTCTGGTAGAAGAGGTTTTTGTCCCATGTGCTCTGGGAGTTAGTGCTTAGGTGACAGAACCCCTTTGCCGGTCTCCAGGGAAGGGAAACCAAACTTTAAGGGCTGTTGCCTCCCATTGGTCATTTGTGCAAATCCCACTTAGGTTGCTTCTCCACAGGGACTGGCTGCCTGCATCTCTGGAATCTAAAACGGCCCTGTCACAATGAGAGGAACTTGGGAGTCTTGTCCACATTTCAGAGCACAGCCCTGTGGATTTTCTTCAGAATGCAGTGCTAGTCAGTGGTCTCTCTCTCCTAAGACTTGCTTTTTCTAAATGGGTATGAAAAACATCTGCTTAGCATGACTTTACCCCCACTTAGGAATAAGTAAGCCAGAAGAAGGCCGGCCTGCTGGGAGTGTGACCGGAAATGACATCACCGCCCCTCCAAACAAGGAGCTCCCACCAAGCCCAGAGAAGAAAACAAAGGTAGGCACCAGAGTGGTGGGTTATCTTCTCTGGCTACCATTTTTTAAAACCCCATCTTCTGCTATTATTGCTTGAATCATGAAAGAAATTTCTTTTTTCTGAGCTGTTAGTAGGCCTTCTCCAATTTTGGACATTCTTAGAAAATATTTTATATTCCTATTTTACCATAGTAGCCTAACTCAACCCTTACAATCTCTGTCTTTGACCCCATGATCTTAACTACGTGTAGAAATGTTCTGTAGGGCTTATTTCTGCTCCCCTTTACGGCAGCAATAATGGGATGTTGCAGAACTATTCAGAAATAGATTCTGCAGTCTTTGCTTGTAAAAAGGGAACTCCGATTTTTAAGGTGGGTCAAAGCTTCAGGCACTTTCACTGGTGCTCATTGGCGAGCACAAGTGACACTTCATCAAGGCACAAATAATGACCATTTAATCACTTGCTAATGACTTTGCTTCATAGAATTTTTGCAGCCACCAAAAGTTAGTTGCTTGTTTAAAGCGTCACTGAATTCAAATCTTCAGGCACCGAACTGCTGGAATTTGCGATGTTGTCATTAAGAGTGAATTCCCAATTTTCTCTATCTTTCTCACGGCTTCTTTTTACCCCTTACCGAGCTCAGAAGAACAGAATGCTGCTTTTCAGTTGCATATATCCTCATTGCTTATAATTTTACTTTGAATTGTGCAATTTATACTTTTTTTTAATTTGTTTTTATTTTTGTCTGTGTGTTTGATGTTGACTTTTTAAACAAAACAAAACAAAACAAAACAACACATCAACTTAAAGCCTTTGGCCACCACTCAACCTGCAAAGACTTCAACATCGAAAGCCAAAACTCAACCCACTCCTCTCCCTAAGCAGTCGGCTCCCACCACCTTTGGTGGGTCGAATAAAAAACCTATGAGCCTCGCTGCAGGCTTAGTGCCGGCTGCCCCACCCAAACGCCCTGCTGCCGCCACTGCCAGGCCTTCCACCTTACCTGCAAAAGACGCAAAACCCAAGGTAAGTAGCCACCTAAGCCCTGTGCCAGGGAGACGTTCTCCCCGCAAGGGTCCTATCGCTCTCATTGCTACCTGGCAGTGTAGTCAAGCTGGTGGAACTGGGGGAAGGGGAGAAAGGTCACTTGCAAATCTTGGGGGCTCACGATGCAGCCATAACATCTGAAGGCCTTTTAGACTTTGTACCTTTCCTTTCTCTGCTGGGAGGCAATACTGCATCTGCCTTGTCTTCTTTTCCTTTCTCCCAGCTCCCCCGTAGTACTCTTCCCCAGTTTGCGCACTTACTAGCCAGTTCGCCCTCCTCCAGAGACTGTCACATACTTTTTTTGGGTAGAGTTCCCACATCAGATACCTCAAATTTGCTTCCTTGTCGTTCTCTTTAATCGTCTGGCAGAAGTGAGTTTTGCCTGTTACTTCTTTGAATAAGGTCTTCTAGCAGACCTCTGTAGATTCCAACAACATGTGACAACTTCCTTTGCTTTTGACACTGGGCCTCTCTCAGTAGGCTCCCCTGCGGGTTTTCAGTTTCCCAGGTCACCCACACATAGCTGCCTAGAAGCTGGTCAATTTGGAGAAGTCGCTCCAACAGGATCGTTCTAGAAGGGCCGCTGGAGTCTGTGGCTGCCTTCCTTAACGTCTTGTTTCATTTGCGAAGGGCTTTTCAGTCAGCTCAGTGTTACTGGTTAAATTCATGGTGGGCAGTAGTTGCTGATGTTAAAATGTTAGTGTATCATGTTAGTGTATCATGTAATCTTGTAAAGAAAATCGGTGGAACCTAGGAATTGTAGTCTAGGTTGGAACCTGGCCAACAAACTGAGAAATCCTGTCACAGACTAAGAATGGTAAAATATATAGCTCTCTGACCCTCCTCATTTACCCAGTTGACTGCTTTCTTGATCGTGAGAAGACAGCCTATTAGCATGAGAGGGCAGAGGAAGGGCGACTGGAGCCCTGGCACCCAAAGTCCTAGAGCTGATGGAAGCTGGTGTAGGAGGGCGGTGTCTAGTGAAATTTCACTCTGCAGTAATAATCATCATGAAAGTGTCCTCTACTGGTTCCTTTATAGAAGCTAATTCCTTTGATTGTCTCTCCGAACAACCCATGATGTGGGTATTAGTATTCTCATTTTATAGCTCAGTGAAATAACATTCCTAAGGTCCAGTGCTAGTAAGTGGCAGAGGCAGTATTTGAACTTGGGACTGACTCTTCACACTGATGTCCAGGGCCTCTGTCAACATTCTTCTTTCATGGCTTCTGCCCTACAGCTTTCAGACAGCATTTTGAGAACAGCTAACCTTTTTGAAAAGCTGATCTGCCTTCCAGTTATTACCACTGTTTGTTTTTTAGATAAGAAACAGATGAAGATATTTTGGGAGCTTGATTAAAAGCTAAAGTCTAATGAAATTTATTTTTATCCTTATTTTGGTAGAAAGATTGAAGAAGCAGACAAAGGTGGGGGGGAAACTTACTTAGAAAAAATAAGTAGATCCAGGATTCTGGTAGAGAAGAAAACGGAGATTGAATTGCATTCTCAATTCAATTCTCAGTTGAATTAAATTGAGAAGGAGCAGCCTAACCGCAGTTACGGACGCAGGCTGGTTCTGTCGCCAAAGCCAGGAGCCTAAGTCTGAATCAAAGGTGTCACATTTTTTTAGAGCTTTCTATCCCTTATATCTTTTTTCCAACTCACCGCTATTACTAGCAAAATAAGACCCTACTAGATTATTCTGAATCGTAGCCCGAATCTTGAGAATTTGAAGGAGACCTTGGAGAATGTCTGGTTTATACTCAGATTTTAGAGCCGATGGGAGGGATCCCTCTGCATAAAATCCTGTGATCTGTTCTGAACAGAGCTGGCAGCTGAACCCAGTTCCTGCCATACTCAGGGACTTCATCTGTAGAAATGGTCATGACCCTGCACTTTCAGGACTTGACTTTAGTTGGATGCCAGCCCTTACATTTCTGAGCACCGTCTTGACCGATTTTCCATTTAAGCTGTATGGTGCTTGTCCCCACCAGCAGACGGCCCTGTGTGGCCATTTCTTGTGGAGTAAAAGCGGGGTCCGCTGTGTCTATGATTTGGTTTATTCTCTTGAGTAACCTGGTACTTCTGTTTCCATAGAAACCGGGCTAGATTGATTCCTTCCCTTCCTTACTAGTGAGGATGTTCCCTGGAAGAGGAATTAGAGTGACCCAGATGCACTTGCGTGACTCTTCCCTTTTGCTCTCAGTCACAGCTGGGACATCAGTGCTTCTCCCGTCTGGTGGTCAGGCCTGCCTCCTCCAGCCCCTAACACTGCATAGCATCAAAGCTGGTCCTCAGAGATCCTCCGTTTGATCTCCTTTATCCAGCTGAGGAAGTAAAGCCCAGAGAGGCTCTGTGATTTGCCCAGGAACACACTGTGAGCTGGGGGCCTGACTGGGGTTAGAGCTCAGGCTTCTGATCTAACTGGCGAGGGCCAGTGTTCTCGCCACTTGCAGCCCTAACCCCGCATTCACAGGGTGCATCTTAGCCAGAGGGATGCCTGAATTTGATTGAACTTAATCTTTAATTTTTTGTATTCTGTATTTATTTACCTTTGGTCAAGTGACTAAATACTGATGTATTTAATGTATTTAAATACATTAGATCCTGAGACAAGCTGCGTCCGCGATGTAGTATCCTTTTCCAGTTTGCTCATTCTCACTGGTTCAGGCTGGATCCAGATAGTTAGGCTCCCCGTTTGCTGACCCCGGCTGACACAGAGCCCTGCACAGCCCATTTCTCATGTTGTCTGAAGGACTTAGATCTCAGAGCAGCGTAAACTGTTGCCGGGTTTCTGGGGTCCGCCAGCTTCCCAGGGCTCTTGCTGACCTGCAGTTCTTATCCCCACTTCCCTGTTACCAGCCTGCTGCGGAGGCAAAGGTTCCTGAGAAACGGACCTCGCCGTCCAAGCTTGCCTCTGCTCCAGCCCTCAAGCCTGGCTCCAAGAGCACCCAGACTGTTCCAAAAGCCTCAGCCGCTGCCAGTCCTGCCTCAGCTGGGCCAAGCAGTCGAAGCCCCCCAACGCCTGTGCCCAGGAGGCCCACCGGTGAGTCCTGTCACCCTTCATTCCTGCAGGAGCCAGTGGGGAGAAGGGCGGGGCCTTGGCTTTGCCACGGTCAGTAGCTCCAGCCAACGCCACAGAAAGCCATGCACCCCTGTTTGTGCACTCTTCTTTCATGGGGTACCTCGAAAAGTGGATCCTTGGTCTCCACATGAGGTTAGCAAGTATGTATATTCAGAAAATTCTTGAGTGAAAGGAATTCTTAGGGATTCCTAGGTAGGATTTACTGTTCCTTTCTTAGTTACTTCACAGCGCTCAGCACATCATGGTCCTGGGCGGACATGACAGGAAATAGATGGTTCGGTTCCACTGGCGTGTACTGATGACCCACTTCTGAGGCCATGTGGAAGGCACTGGCAAGCCTGTAGAAAAGGACAAGACAGAGTGGGTGGCCGTGAATGCTCCAGAGGGCACAGTCTGGCTGACTTCCTCCTCGTTTAGTCCCAGTGACTAGCACAGCCCATGGCCTGAAAGGGTCATTCAGTCATTGCTGAATCAATGAATGAATCTCAAGACTGGATGAGCCATTCACTAAGTCACTTTGTAAGCGCTCAGTGTTAAAACATGCATGTCTGTGCAGCCATCAAGACCGAGGGAAAATCTGCAGACATGAAGAAGACAGCTACACAGTCTACACCAGGTAACACCCCATGCCCTACTTCGTGGAACCCTAAAATAAACCCCTGCCTCTCTGCGGCTCTGAGGCTCCCTTTTGCTCTCTCCCCCTGACCCTGTGTCCTCGCTCACTCCTACCTTTGCAGCTGACTTGAGTCGCTCCAAGAGTACGTCCACCAGCTCCGTGAAGAAAAGCACCACTATCCCTGGGACCGCCCCCGTGGCAGGGGTGGCTTCTAGCCGAGCCAAGCCCACACCCATCCCGCCCCGGCCCTCCGGGACGCCTTCCTCAGACAAGAAGCCCACATCAGCCAAGCCCAGCTCCTCTGCCCCGAGGCTGAGCCGCCTGTCTACCAACGCTTCTGCCCCTGATCTGAAGAATGTCCGCTCCAAGGTTGGCTCCACAGAAAACATCAAGCATCAGCCTGGAGGAGGCCGGGTGAGTCCAGGGAGCTGGGGATCCTCGGCATGCCGGCCCCTGCTGCTTCCGCTGCCACACACACCCCCGCACCCACGCCCCTGCTATCCTCCAGCGCGTCCTCACATCAGACCCAGGCTCCCACCAAAGAAGAAGGGCGGTCGGGACATTGGGTTCAGTGCCAGGGACTTTCAACCTGGGCTCTAGGTCCCAGCAGCAGGCTCTTTCTTCCCATCCCCATCAGAGGGGCTCCTGTTCTGTATTGTGGGGTTTAGGCTTACATTTTTGTTTGGAGGCAAAAGGGTTCTTCCCCTTAACAAGACAAGCAGAAGAGGACTGTGAGACCCTGTGAAGGTGGGAGACCAGACGTGCTCCCCACCCTACCCTGTCTGAGCGGCAGGACCTGTAGGAGGTGGAAGCTTTGATGTGGGGAGGGGAGGCTTCTTCCTGGAAGAGGAAAGGGTGTCCTCTTGTGGCTGTGGCCGTGACTGGGGGGGACTCGCCGTTGCAGGCCTCCCACTTTCCTAATCAGAAGGGCTGCCACAGGGGGTTGTGACGGAGGATGGCAGGGCAGGCCCTGGCGCTTCACGCTTCAGGATTTTCTGGTGGCATCCATCCCAGAATTAGCAACGGTCAGCTCTTCGCAACGGCGGGACTTTGGTATATGGAAAGGTGGTGGCGAAAGTCCCAGTCCAAGTCCTTGGAACAGGAACCTTCTCATTTCCTATGTCATTCTCTAACAATAATCCACCGCCCCTCCCACACGGGGTAGGAGAGTTTAATTTGCTTCAACCCCGAGCCTTTAAATAATTGAATACAGGGTCCAAAATGAGGCAGAATCCTGGTACTTTGGGAAGACAGTGATGGCAAACTGAGGTTAGTCTGGAAAAAGGGCCTGAGAGTTGCTTTGACTAAGAGGCTGCAGCTCTGGTGTGCCCAGACTGTGACCCATCTCCCCCTTCTGGACTCTCTTTAGCCTTTCCGTGGGCAAACAGTTGCAGGTGGTCTTGGTGGAGAGTTGAGTGACTCGGCCTGGTGATCAGATTATTTTCTGTTCCAACATAGCTGAGTCGGGTGACACTCCCAGCCGCAGTTGCAGCTTCCTGTGGACAACGGCAGCTTGCTTGGGGTGAAGACATTTGAGTGGGACAGCATCCTGATTGGAAAACACACACTCCAAAGAGAATCCCTAACTCAGCCCTCCTTCCTGCCTTCTCTCTGTGAACGCTATCTTGAGCTCTTCCTTGGGTCTCAGGACTGGACTGCAGCTCCTCCTCCCTGGCCGGTCTACCCTGGAAACTGGTGGTTTTTTCCTAGGAGCACAGGGTGACCTGCTTCTGCCTGGTGGCCTGGCCTGGATTCGAGTCCCCTACAGCTTTCTTCCCTTCTTGGCATTTGGGCTCTTATCCTCTTGGTTTGAAATGTGCCCTCCCTTTATCTCCATCCAGGCCAAAGTAGAGAAAAAAACAGAGGCATCTGCTCCGGCTCGAAAGCCTGAACCTAACGCAGTCGCTAAAACAGCCGGTCCCATTGCGAGTGCGCAGAAACCACCTGCTGGGAAAGTGAGTTTTATTTAGACTTTTACCTCTTGAAGGTGAAAGATGACAAACTGTTTCTTCCAGCCTGAGTCACTTTCCCTTCTGCACTTTCTTCCTGTCCTGAACTAGTTTCTACACTGCCCCTGCATTCCCTCCTCTTTGTTTGATGACTCAGCCATCAGAAAAATTCCTGTATTAACCCTGACAGTTAACGGAGTTGGGAGCCCGTTACCCTCTGGGGAATATTTATTCAACCAGATAACATGGATCCAAAGACCTTCAGCCACTTCCTTCCCACTGACCTTGATGTGAAACCCCACCCGTTTGCAAGGGAAACATGCACACCGAGCACCTAGGTCCTGCCTTAGGGAGACATGGCATTGGTTACTCTCCAGCACCTGGAGCTCTGGTGCTTTAAAGTGACCCAGAAGGCCCCTCACATAACATGCTAAGGAGATAGCTTCATTTGCTCTGGTTCCCCATGTCCTCTCCTCACTGAAGGTTCGGATAGTCATTCCCTCTGGAAACCCACTCAGCCTAGGGCTTGCACAGGTAAGCAGAAACTCTAGGTTCTTTCCTCTTTGCCTCCACATCCTGGAACCAGGCCCCTCCTGCCTGCTGTGGGAACTTTCTTCCCTTAGCTGTGGCATGTCGGTGGTCACTCCAGCCAGGGCCCGCTGGAGGGGCCTAACCTCCAGCTCTCAGGGCCCAAGGTGGGCAGTGTTAGCCCAAGGAACCTGTACGATCGGTGAGGCTTCTAGGTGACTCCTAGAGGTCCTGTGGGCCTCTGGTTCAAAGCAGGGTTTCATTAGGAAACAGTTTGCTAACCAGTTACTCATCACTGACATTGTAAAGAAGGCACAAAACTGTGAGGTATTTGGGTCGGAATTTCTCGTGGTCGATTTCTCCACTGTGTGGAAAACTCTTCAGCTTGGGGCCTGCTTCATTTGTGAAGGGCTCTGAAGCAAAGGAAGGAAGGAAGCTGGCAACTGTTTCTTTTTCAGAAGGCTCAAAGAGAATTCTTTGTTCCAGCCCTTAGAGCCTGGGCCTTTGTGTGGCTGCATTCCAAGGGGAGCCATTCAGAAGCGCTACAGTGTGCTGTGTCCAGTCCCCGTACCCACCCCCGCCTGCCCCATAATGCATCACTGCAGCCCTGCTTGGAGCCACTTCTCTTCGCGCTCGAAACTCAAAGAGCACAGGAGCGGGCATGTGGAGGATTGAAGGAAGTGTTTTTACCCTCTAGTTGAAAAAAATCTAGACCAGAAGTTCACCCGTCCTGTGCTTTCTCCAGGCCCGAGACTAACAGGCTGCTGGAGTGTGGAGCTGCCGATAACGTGGCGTGTGCTCCCCCTGGCGTCCAGATTCCGCATGGCAGGCCCAGTGGCCTCTGGTCCATTTGCATTCATAACTGAGCTATGATGTCCCTTCCTTCCTGTATCAGATCTGTGCCCTGTGAGCCAGATGCCCGGTGCTTCTCGGAGCAGCCTTTGCTTCCCAGAGTGGGGTCTGGCTGCCGCAGTTCCCAGCCCCAGCTTTAAGGGAAGGGCCAAGCTTCAGTGAGGACCAGTCTGATGAGCAGGACCCTTGCAGAGAGGAGTCCCCGGACACTGCGTCAGCTTTTGGGGAGAGAGCAGGTGGGAGAAGGATCGGGGCTGTGCCGGGGTGGGCATCCGGGGCCTGCTGCTGCCTGGGCCTCTCGAACCACAGCCTGGCCCCAAGGACCAGCAAGGAGGACCATTAGCCCTTCTGCAATCTCTGCTTCTGTCCTCGTGTTGTCTGTTCTTGTCTTCACTCCCTCTCCCGCTTCCCTCAGATTCCTTCTCCCGTGCTTCTCCACAGCTGTTCTGCTGCAGGTGGGCCGGAGCTGTAACCCCACTCTGTTGGCCGCTGTGATCACATGTGGACTCCCCGTGTCGGTTCTAACCAGCCCTCTCCCTTTGTGTTGTTTTTTTTTCTGTTCTCTAACACTCCAGGTCCAGATAGTCTCCAAAAAAGTGAGCTACAGCCATATTCAGTCCAAGTGTGGTTCCAAGGACAATATTAAGCATGTCCCTGGAGGTGGTAATGTAAGTATGAGCTCTGGACAGCTGGCGTCTTGAGGCACAGCCCGTGGGCACCCTGGGGAGAGGGCCACCTGCCCACACTGACAGGGCCATGGCAGCCTGGCCCAGGGGCTTCCTTCCAGACATAGGCTAGCGGAGTGAGGGGAGGCCTCAGTGTCGCGGTGTGCTTAGACTGGCTGTGTCGGGGAACCCCTTAATAAAACAACCCAGTGACTCCCACTTGGCATTCTTTCACCCCTCTTTCCTGTCTGCTCTCTTTCCCCGACTTGTCGCCTTTCTGAATCCTTCCTCTCGTGTTCCCTCAGCCGCTCCTTTTCTTTGTCCTCTTCCTTCTTCCATCCACACGCTCCTTTATCATGCTGCCCTTCTGTGCCAGCCCTGAGCTCTGTGTGGGGGACACAGGTGGCTCCGGCTGACAGGGGGGCCCTGGTCTAGCGTGAAGAATACCTCTTCGCTCTGCACGTGTCCCCGTGACTGTGCAGAGGCAGATGTGAGTCCAGCACGCGCTGGAGGGGTGGGTATGTGGAACGGCCTTCACCTTCGCCGCTCCTCACCCGCTTCTCTCCCCACCGCAGAGGGAGCGAGCCCATCCTGCTCCGTCCTGCTCACTCTGCTCTTCTCCTTCCTGCCCAGAACTGGCCTGAGTGCTGCTCTGCTCGCCCTGTTCGTTTTCAGGCTCGGTCCCTCCTGCCCCTTCAGTGGCCGTGCCATCCTGCCCGTGGCTTACCAGCACTCCCCCACCCCACCCCCAGAGGCTCTGCTGTGAGGTTTCGTCTCAGGGCATCCCTTTTTTGCTCCACACAAGCCCCCTGACTGCATCTCCTTCGAGTCACTTCCCCACCGGTGGCTCTTCTGGCTTGGGCAGGAATGGCAACCTGGACACCCGGGGTGAGGAGGCAGCCGGCTGCCTTGGGAACTGGCCCCGGCGCTGGCCCGACAGGAGCCACTGGTGTGGGTGAAGCGTTTAAAGACAGTATCTGCTTCAGGTGATAAAGATCCCGCTTATGAGGGCCCCAGGTGGGCACCGGCTTTAGCTTTCCTTTTAGGCTTTGGCCTAGATGAAGACCGGTGGGCAGGAGAGTCTGAAGGAATCTGTCACTGTGTGTGTGACAGAAATGCACTCGGTATGGCGTGCGGTCTGCGCACGAGCTCAGGACATAGGCATCGTTCGCCACCTCCTGTGCTCTTCCAACACTGCTTAAGCATGATTTCAAAAGTTTTTTAAAAGCATTTTTTGAAAGATTTTATTGATTTATTAGAGAGCATGAGCTGGGGGAGACACATGATGACAGAACAGGGGGACAGGGATAAGCAGACCCTGTGCTCAGTCTCATGACCTGAGCCACAGGTCAGAGCTGGCCGCTGAACCAACTGAGTCCCAGGCGCCCCGTAAACGTTTTATTGTGGGGCGAAGCCCCCTTAGACAGCAAGGCACCCGGAAGCCGCCTGGGAGCAGTGTTTGGGGGCGGCAAGAGGAGGGTAAACGGCCTGGACGGAGGCACTGTCCTTCCTTCCCTCAGCCCCTCCATGAAGCCAGCACAGACACACGTGCAGTGGAGAAAGTGTGGACCCGCCGTGCAGGCTGAGCCGTGTCCCATGTCACACACAAACCTCGTCCCCTCCTGGATAGAGATTCTGAGGCGGACACCCGAGGAAAGGCCTGGAGTAGGACCCCAGTCAGTGCTCCAGAGCCCCCCGCCACCCGTACACACGTCCCCCTTGTTGGGAGCCAGGACACGAGAGGGCAGGGAGCAGAGCAGATTTTCCCCCGATTGAAGATTTTGGGACCGTTTTTCTGTCATTTCACCCTCCTGAGGAGAGACCTGTGTGATGGGTTCTTACAGACCTGGTGGCTGTGTCATCTCAGCCTCTACCACTGCCTGCGGTGGGCTTCGGAGTGTCACAGGCCGGGGTCGTGGGGGCACAGATGGTGCGAACAGCTAGAGCGGGGTGCGGGGCCTCCGCAGGTGGCGGGGCAGCAAGAGGACCACAGAGGCGGCGTGGCTTCCGCTGGAGCAGCATGTCTGAGAGGCACATGTCCTAGGTCAGGGAGGCGTCACGTGCCTCCCTAAAGCACCAAGTGGTGGCTAGTGGGCGGGGGGCTGGGGCAAGTCGGGGAGGATTATCTGGAAGGGACTGTGCCTCCTCTCCGTGCCAGCCGCCTCGTCTCAGATGCAGCGGGCCTCATTAAGTGAGGGGGACACAGTTACACTTTTTAAAACTTGAAATTGTAGAGAATTTTCAGATACATACAAAAATGGGAAAAAAACCACTACGGGGAACTGGATGAAACTTTTACCCAGCTTCCTTTATTATCCTTGTGGCCAGCCTTTTCTTTAAGTGATCTCTACACCCAGTGGGGGTCTCAGACCTGTGACCCTGAGATCAGGAGTCGCACCGAGCCAGCCAGGTGTCCCTCCTTGTGCGCAGTCTTAGATACATCGTTCGTCTGCAGATTCTCAGTTTATAACTTTAAAAGATGAGAACTCGTCACGTGTGTGTGTGTGTGTGTACGTACGTGTGGTAGGACTCCCACTGACATGTTAAACAGGTTTGCTTATTTGAATCAGGATCCAAGTAAGGCCCATAAACTGTGATTGGTTGATGTGTCTCTTGTCTTAAGTTTCTTTTTACTCTGCAGGCCCCTTTCGGGTATTTTTCATGTGTAAACCAAGTCGCTTGTCCTCGAATCTGGATTCTGCTGATGACGGCCCCATGGTTTCATTTAGTGTACTCCTGTGTCCCTTGATAGCCTTTACATTGACTCAGGTTTGATCTCCCCCACCCCCAGATTTTTGCAAGACTTTCATAAGTCGTGGTGGTATTTCACGTTGCGCTTCCCTCTCTGGTTCTCTCTCTCTCTCTCTCTCTCTCTCTCTCTCTCTCTCTCATCCTTTCTCTCCCTCTCTCGGGTGGCCAGTACCGAGAGCCATGCGTTCAGTAGGGGTGCACTGTGCTCCTTCCTCCTTCGTCCGCTGGCTGGAGCATGTCTGTAAAGCAGAACTGCCCCCTCACCAGCTGTTGTTTACTTGAGGACCAGACAAGAAGTAAACAAGTGGTGGTCTCAGTGGCAGAACGCTGGCTCAGGAAACGCGTGGGCTCTAGACCCGGGCCAGTGAGCCCCGTCACTGCGCGCGGCTGTCTCAGGCTTGGCACGAGATGAGCTTGCCACCGCTGCTGCAGGACACATCTGTCTGGGTTCGGTGGCTGCCAGACGTTTGGAAAAGCACTTCCCTGTGTTCTCGTTTCAAGAGAATTGCAGCCTTGTTGGAAATAGGAGACAACGTGGAGGCTGTCGTTTTGAGGGTGATAAGTCCTTCGTAAATGACGACTGAACGCGTGAACCGCTTAGTGTCCTGTTGATGCTACGTCCCTTCCTGATGTGAAGAAGAGGTGGAGTGAAGCTAGAGCCCGGGAAGGCTTTGAGGAAGGTGGCCCTTGAGCTGGGCTTTGAGGGACGGGGAGGAGAACGCAGTGGGCTTGCCAGGCGAGGGGGCAGTATGAGCAGCGAGTGACAATGGCTGACGCAAGCTGAGGGTTACGGGAAATGACTCTGCGACCGGCCCTGGGCTGTAGGCGGGCGTAGGAACATGCAGTCGGCATCGCCCGTGTGCTCTTGGAGGACAGTCAGAACCGTATTTCCTCACGCTGATGAGAGGGGGAGGGTCCTAGAAGGTGATGTGACCCCGGGTGCGGCACCTGCTGGCCTCCCTGGGCCCCTGCCCGGAGGACTTGACTGCAGTGGAAAGCTGGGCTCTTCCACAGAACCGGGGAGCAGCTGGGCCACTCACAGGACCCTGGAATCTTCATCCCAGAACCCGGTGCCCACCTGTAGATGAAACACAAGCCCTCAGTCCCAGTAGCGAAGTGCTCACCCCAGCGGGATTCCTGTCAGATAGAAGGCTAGTCGTCCTTTGATGACTCCCCAGCGGTGAGTAGGAAGTCAGGGTAGCCAAAGCGTCATGGAGCCTGGAGGCTGCGCTCTGTCGCTGCAGCTGTGGACCCGCGGCTGCTCGCATGGGCTCTGCACCCAGAGAGGGTGAGGGGCCTGTCGTGCAGGGGAGCGTGAGTTCCCTGAACAACGAGCAGAGCAGCAGAACTGAGCAGTGTTCTCGTATAAATCAGCAAAGTTTTGGTGGTGGTGGTGGTGGTGGTTTTTGTTTTAACTTTGATCTGCACATCTTCTATGCAGAACGTCCTCAGGGCCTCAGGTTCTGGTTCTTCGGGTCCTCTTGGGATCCCGTTTTCTTCTGAGCAGCTGCCTCTTCTGGTTTAGGAATGGCCTGCCCCCTCCAGTCAGGAGCAGCTTGGGCAGCAGGGAGAGCGCCGTGTGGGCTCACCCAGGCCCCGAGCCCCCGGAGCTCCACGCCCCGTCTTAGTGGCTTTGTTCTCCTGTTCGCTCTGTGACCAGGGAATCTGACTCCCACCCTTTCAGTTCAGCATGACTCTGCCTCTCTAAGCATGGGCAGTAAGAATTCAGCACTGTCTTGGGGCCACCCACCCTGTGTCCGGCCCTGCCATTCGGCCTGGGCCTGCATCCCACCTCCGCCCCTCCTCCATGGTGGGGACGGCGGCGGCGTGGCTCCTGCAAAGGGACTCCTTTCAGATACTTGGCGCCTTTTCTTATGCCTCCCCTGGATGGCCTGGGCCATTTCACATGTTCTTAAAATGAACGTGAAGGTTTGAGCCTCTTGATTTGCCTGATTTTGTAGGGTTTTCTGGGTCAAGTGAACAGAGAGCCATTTTCAGAGATCACTTCAAAACTGCTTACGAGAAGAGCGTTGTTATTGTTTTTAATGGGAATGTCCAGTGCTGGGAGGGGGATGTGGCCAGACAAACACTTCAGCTCGGTGGTGGATGTCCGTTGTCACATTTCTAGAAAGCAGTTAGGTCCCATGGCTTAAGAACCTTACTACATACAGTCTAAACCTTTGGCCAGGTGACTGAAGTTCTGGGCATCCTGCCTACAGGGTCATCAGAATTGTCACTTCTGTTCACAAAGATATTTATTGCTGCCATGGTGGGTTGTTTTTTTTTTTTTTTAAGATTTTTTTGTGGGGAGAGAGAGGAGTCGGGGTACAGAGGGAGAGAGAAAGTCCTAAGCAGACTCCACTGAGCGTGGAGCCTAACATGGGGCTCGATCCCACATCCCTGAGGTCATGACCCAAGCTGAAAGCAAGTCAGATAGATGGCGCATCCAACCAGCCGTGCCCCCTCGGTGCCCATATTGATGCCACGGTTTCGGTGGTGAAAAATTAGAAAAAATCCAAATGTTCGATATCAGACATGGGTTAGGTTTATGTAAGATCTTGAGGATAGATTATTATATGTGGCCCCTCTTTACAATTCTCAACTTTTGTGGGAAAACGTCTGTAACATGAATGAAGCAGGAGTACGCATCCTAGACAGATGCTGTGTGGTCACCCAGGAGGGACACACGCACTGAGAAGAACTGGCAGGAGAACATGAAAAATTACTCCAGATTTTCTCTGAGCAAGGGGTTAATGGGTAAGATTTCAGGTGGAACAAAAGGACACTTTAGATTTGGATCCAGACAAATGGGAGAAGAGCTGCCCAGCAGGTGCACCGTTGCGGCGGGGAGGGAGCGGCCCGGTGTGTGTGGGAACACCGCTTCGGTCCGCCCGGGGTGGGCGCGGAGGCTGCAGGCCCTGGGATGCAACCTCTCTCTGAGGCAGTGCTCTTCTTGCGATTGGTTTCTCAGGTTCAGATTCAGAATAAGAAGGTGGACATCTCTAAGGTCTCCTCCAAGTGTGGGTCCAAGGCCAACATCAAGCACAAACCTGGTGAGTGCTGCCTCCTACACCCCAATCCCAGCATGCCTGGGGCCTGTGGTCCTGCCAAGGCCGGCTGCGTCGGTCATTCCCTCAGGATTCCTGGAGCCGCCCCCGCCCAGGAGGCAGTGATGCCAACTGCGCAGTGCAGTGCCTGTCGGGAAGGGGGCTCTGGGCGCTCACCACCTCGGGGCCTCTGAGGAGGAGCAGGTCGTGAAGGCTGCCGTTGGCCCGGGCATCGCTGTCTCCAGCACCTGCCGCGGGCCTGGCCCTCCCGGGTCTCGGGCTAGGACCCGGTGCCCAAGGAGTTGTCGGATTAGGCTTTTCTGAGGCAGTGGAACCTCAGCAACCGGCCACGACTGGGGGTGTCTCTGCTGCAGTGGGGGTGCGGTCAGCCCCAACCCTGGGTCTGGCTTCCCAGAGGCCAGGCACCGGGGCCAGTTCCCTCAGCAGAAAGTGTCGTCATCCATTAGAGAACATATCCTGTTTAAAAGGATCAGAAAAGTTTGGCCCTTAACTCAATGTCACCTTCCCCTTTTTATCTGGAAAATCTGCTCTTGTGTGGTATCTCCCTCCCTAGGGCTGCTGACAACTAGAGGCCCGGATTTTGCCGGTGGGGGGGGGGGGGGGTGGGATGGGATGGACTTCAGGGTGGGGGTGAGTTGGTGAACGTGGCAAGAAGCTGGGACGTGAGCCGAGGAGACGGCTGCGTGGGGGAAGCCCAGCTGCGAGGCCCTGGAGCAGTGTGGACCCACCAGAGCAGCCTGGGCCCAGATCCTGTGGCCACACGGTGGCTGTGAGCTCTGAACCTTGTCCTGGTATGCAGGCCACCTCCATGCCCCAGCCAGGAAAGGGCACTGGGCCCCGGGACCCTGTGCCTGTCCTTTCTAAACTCAGTGCCAAGACCACTCCCACCGCTCCTCCTTTTCCTGCACTGCAGAGAAGCCGCTTTCCACTTTCCTTCTTGTCACTACAGTGCAGCTCAGTTCAGCGGCTCAGACAGACCACAGTTCCGTCCTGTCTGCCCGTCACCAGCTTAACGGTGACTTTGGGCAAGTCATTCATCTTTTCCAGCATCAGCTCTAGCAGCTGTGAAACCAGGATCCCAACCCTGACGGGGACAGTTCCTAGACTGAAAGGAACCTGGGGCACCCTGTTCCCCCCAGTCAGAGGGAGTCACTGCACTGCCAAGGGAACCTAAAAGCTCACCCCCTCGAGCCACCTGCAGATGTTCGGCTGGAGGCCGTGCCTCGGGCCTCTGGCAGAGGTGAGGGTGATTTGCTTCTCTGTGGAGGTGATCCCGCTGGCCAGGTGCAGATTGTCGGCCTCACTTTGAGTCCTCTGTGACAGGTACGGTCACTGTCCTTCCTGCATTGTCCCCAGAGCCGCTGGGAGCAGGTCACGTTGGTGTCTGTACTGGGCACGCAGCAGGTCCTCGGCCAAGCTAGGATTCCTGTTCCAGCCTCCCTGTTTGGCCTGTGTGACCGGTGGTTTTTTGGTTCCAGGTGGAGGAGATGTCAAGATTGAAAGTCAGAAGTTGAACTTCAAGGAGAAGGCCCAGGCGAAGGTGGGATCCCTCGATAATGTGGGCCACCTGCCTGCAGGAGGTGCCGTGAAGGTAGCGAGTGGGGCAGCGGGGGCCGCAGCAGGGACGCTGCCCGGCCGGGGTGGGTGGGGTGGCGCAGCTGGAGTAGGGGTCCCAGCAGCTGGGTGCCTGTCACCGCCCCTCAGTATCGTCAGGAGTCCTGTTCCCCCACGCCGTTGTGTGTTCCCCGTGTTCATCATCAGTCCCGAGCAAGGCAGGAGAGGTAAAAAGGCCCTGGTCCAGCGGCCTCTGCCCTGTCCACCTGGGGAGAGCCTCTCCTGAGAGCCACGGCCTGCCTTTCTGCACCCATCTCAGCCATTTCCAAAGGGCCTGTGAGCTGGGACGCTACTCCCCCACAAGGTGGGTGGTTTGCGTGGCCTGACTGTCCCTGTGTACCTCATGAGAAGGCACGTGGGGATGGGCTCCATGCAAGGCTCCGCTTGGGCCAGTGAGCAGGGTAGCACGGCTTCAACCGCCAGGCCCACCCAGGCTGGGGCTCTGGGAGAGCGCTCAGGTGGGCAGGGCTTCCCATTCTCTGGCCTGGCTGGGCCTCTCCTGCCTGCCTTCCCTCCCTCCCTCCCGCCTTCCCTTCCTCCCTCCTTCCACAGCACCGTGAGACCCTTTGTGCCAAGATGCTGTTGTCCTCTGTTCCGTGTTGTTGCGGGGGCGGGGGGGACCCCGGAGTAGCAGCTTGCTGAGGAGAGCTGCAGCTGCTCAGGGGAAGGGGAGCAGGGTGAGGGTGAAGAGCAGCTGTGGTGGGCCTTCCCTCCCACCTGGCCCAGCCCAGCTTCTGTCCCAGCTTCCGTGCGTGATCCCATATTTGGGGTCCTGGCCCTGTCACAGGCTCTCAGTCATGCCTCCAGACCCTGTGAGGAGCCACTCCCGAATCCGTCCTCGTGGGGCACTAGCTCAGGTGTCGTCCCTTGTCCGAGGCCACGTGGCAGGTTCTCTGGACCAGGGTTTGCACCTGGGCCTTCTGACCCCAAGTCTGTGTTCTTGATTCACTTCATCTCCCTTTATTATTTCTGGAATTGTTTTCCGATACAGAGGCCTGTCTCCTTCACTGTTGTGATCAGAAACCACTGTGGAGTCTTCATTGTCCCCTTTTGGGCATTCTGGGGCCCAGGGGTTCCAGCTCCCCACTGGCCTTCCCTTTTCTGCTTTACTCATACTGGGTGTTCACCGCCCACGCCATCCTCCTCCTGGGAAGCCCTCGGGGCCCCAAAGTTTCCCTGGGTCACACCTCTCTGGCCACCCCTCCCATGTCCTCAGGCTCCAGGACGCCGCCCAGCACAGCAGAGGCCTCCGTGTCTGGAGACGGCTAAGGTGAACAGGCAGGGTTGCCCCCGAGTTTCCGAGAGAGCGTCTCTGCGCAGCCCCTCTGCGGTGGGAGTGGTCTAGAGTTCACGGGGTCAGAGGTGGCAGGCTGCACCCCTCCAACCCGACTTCAGGCTCCCAGAGCTCACTAGCTGGCCTGCAGCACCCCTGCTTCCCAGCTAGTTGCAGACCCACACACTAGCGATCGTTCCCCGGGTTTTTGCTGATGATCCACTGTCATGGTGGTTTGGTGCCATCGTGGGTGAGAAGCCTGCCCCTCTCACCTTTCACCCCAGAAAGACTTCAGGAAACCTTGCCCTTCGCGGAGGAGTCTCCCGGAGTGTGTCACTAGCTAGGCTGCACGCTGGGCCTAGGGCTGTGCTGCTGCTCTGCGCTGGGCCGGGCCTCGGGGTCAGGAGTCGCCTCATGGTGGGGGATCGGGGTGGGGAGTACCTGGCCTAGATTCTTTGGCCAACTGGGGGCAGGGGTGGGGCGGGGACTGTGTGTAAAACCCACCACCATCACCCATCCCACCTCCTCCCCAACTGACCCTGCACTGTCTCCCCCACTGTTTCATTGTAGACTGAGGGCGGTGGCAGCGAGGCCCCTCCGTGTCCGGGCCCCCCCGCTGGGGAGGAGCCGGCCATCCCTGAGCCAGCGCCCGAAGCTGGCGCCCCCACTTCAGCCAGTGGCCTCAGTGGCCACACCACCCTGGCAGGGGGTGGTGACCAAAGGGAGGCCCAGACCTTGGACAGCCAGATCCAGGAGACAAGTAAGTGGCTGGGCTTGGCCTGAGGGCCAGCCGGGGGCCCTGCCACTGGCTGCAAATTGAAACTTTTTTTTTTTTTTTTTGGAGTAGAGTGTGGCCTAAATTTTAACCAAGCAACCTTTTATTTTCCAGGCATCTAATGATGACATTCTGGTCTCGTCTTCCGTCCCCTGTGTTCCCCCTCTTGTGTCCCTTGTTCCCCCCTCCCTTCCCTCCTCCCGTGTCACTGCAGATTGAGACCTACAGGCTGACGTTCCGGGCAAACGCCAGGGCTCGCACCGACCACGGGGCTGACATTGTCTCCCGCCCCCCCTACTTCCCTGGCGGCCCCAGCTCAGGCACCCGGGCCCTTGGCTCCCTCTCCCGGGCTGCGATCTAGACCCCACACGGCTTGGATGCTGGGCAGTCCTCCAGGCCCTACCCCCTTCCCCCGCCCTGCTTGCCCCGGGCAGCCGCAGACCCACCCCCAAACCTCCACTGCTCCCCGTCCTGGGCCCGCTACTTGCTTTGTTCCTGTCCCATCATTGCGCACCGCTCTGCAGACGAGGTTGGGAGGTGAATGGGCTGGGGAGGCCAACTTGGGATCTTATGGGATCTAGGAAGGGGGGGAACTGGATTCCAACCTCCTCTTTGGGTTTTTCGGACCAAACCCAAGAGAAACTGACATACCCACCCTCCTCACTGGGCCCACCTGGAGGGAAGAGTGGAGCTGGACAGCCGCACGGTGGCAGGATGCTGACTGCACCCCCCGGAGCCCGCTAAGCCACTGCCTCTCCCTGTGACCCTCTGTGGTGCCCACTGTGCAGGTGGGGCCAGGCACCTCTTGCTGCCCTGCCCCAAGCTAGTTAGGGGTCAGCTCTGACTGTCCTCACTGCTTCCCATACCCGCCTCGCTGCTGTCACACACTCTTCTCTTTTCTTTTCTTTTTTTTTAAATAACCTAAAAAACTGATAGAGGAGTTTTGCAGGTTGAAGCCATGTCTAAATGAAAGTCCTCAGTAGGTGTTAAAGGAAACAGGGAGGGGAGATCCTTAAGCCTCCAGCCCGGAGGTCAGGCATCAGGGGCTGCCCTGGCCTGGGCAGCTTGGCGCCCAGGAGAAGGTGTGGGCACAGCAGGTGAGGTGCAGGGCTGTGGCCTGGTGAGCAGGGAGGGCATACTAGGGACTGGTCAGAGTGTGGTCTGGTTGTTCTGGTATTTTGTGTGTATGCTGCTTTTCTTTTCTAACCAAGAGGCTGGTTTTGGCATCTCTATCTGTCTCATTCCCTGGGATCTAGTGGGAGGTACAAGTTTGGGGCTGGAGAAACAGGGAAGGACTCTGGAGGTCACAATCCTCCAGACTGGCAGGCCTAGGACACTAGAGCCCTGTTATCAGGGAGCCCAAGATGTCCAGACTCGTGTGGGGTTTGGGGAATCAGGTGTGGAAATTTCAAAAAGACATGAGACAGGCCATCTCCCCCACCTCTAACAGCCTGACTGGGGAGGGGGGAGGTGAGGCCAGCCTGTGCAGGGGTGTCCCAGCTAGGCCCGGTCTTGGGACAGCTGCAATGATGAGAAATCCCGGGAATTGTATTGACACGAAGATTCTTATTGCACTTGTATTTTTTTTTTTTTTTTTTTGTATTAAAGTTTGCATGGTTTCTAATAAAGGATTAAAATGTAACAGTTTGTAGTGAAATGGCCGGGAGTCTCCGAGGGCGTCCCCTCTGGAGGAGCATTTCCTGCAGCGCAGACTTGCCTCTTGAGGCCGCCCGACTTGGCCCCTCGCCGTCCCCACCCAGCCATGTGCCTGCTGTCCCCCTTCCTGGAGCCCAGGAGGAAGGGTCCTTGATGTTGGTTCCGATGGGACCTCCATGTAGAGGAAGGGCATCTGGGCCGGCAGGTTCTCCCACTTCGGAGGTAGCATTTCCCTCGGGGAGGTGGGACACCACATCCGCAGCTCCCCGAGCACGTGCTGCAGGGGGCTGGTAGAGAAAGCCTTACCCCGCGCCAGACACTAGAGGGCCATATGCCAAGGACATCGGGGCACCCGTGTTTTGTCAGCAGGAGAAAGGGACGTAAGGTAGCTGGGGAGGAAGCAGTAGGCCCTGCAGGGCCGGAAAGTACCTGTGCCCTCCTCTTTAGCCCCGGGGCCCAGATGCTGAGGCAGGTGACTGCCAGCTCAGTCTGAGGGAAGGGCTGGGAGAGGTGAGCCTCCTGGGGAACAGTCTGTGTGGGCTGGTGTGGTCCCAGCTCCCTTGAAGAGTCCCCCAAGGCCAAGAAGGTGCCCTGACAGCATGTGGGTGCATTTCTGCACCTCCAGTTTGCTTCTGCCTCAGCCATTGCCTGTGTCAATCTGTGATTCTGTTGTACTGATCTCAAGAGTCAATAAAGCTCATGATGTCCTACCGCACAGGCCCCGTCTCTTCTGTCCATCCTGGTGTCTTCAGCCCCAGGATCCCTGACATTGCCCCCTAGTGCATCCACTGGCCTCAACGGGCTGCTGGGTACCATGCCATCTTGATGACCTTAGCAAAGTCGCAGCTCACAGAAGGGCCGCTGCACCATCTAAGGCCCTTGGAAGGTTAAGGTTCAAGTGGCCTAAGCTGCCTGTGGAACTTCTCCCTGGTTCTGCTCACGGGGCCAGGAGGTGAAGATTCGCGAAGAGCCCGTAGCAGACCACTGGCCCTGAGGGAGGAGGCCAAGGTCCTGGCCCAGAAAAGGCAGCAGCCCTGGGCCCCGCAAGAAGCAGGAGCGTGGGTGCCGGGCCCCCGAGAGAGGAGCCCCCCGCGGAGAGCAATGCTCACAAGGGATAAATAGAACTTTATTTTAAATAAACATTTGCACTCTGTACACAGCCCCAGCAGACAACGGGGCTCAGTCATCCGCCGTCTTGCGCACGTCGAAGCTGCCGCAGGGCCCACGCAGCAGCTCCGCCAGCAGCGCCAGCAGCTGCCCGTGCTCCTGCTGCACGCCCGGCGGCAGAGCGGCCAGCTCGCTGCGCAGGCTCCGCTCCACCATGCGGCCCAGCGCCCGGCGCAGCTCCCGCAGCAGCCGCACAGTGCGCGAGTCCCCCTCCAGCCGCAGCAGGTCACTGTCGCTCAGGGAGATGGTGGCCCGGCGCCCATCGTCTGTGGGGGTGGGGGAAGAGAGAGCACAGAGGTGAAGCCAGGCCGGGGGCTCCCCACCAGGGGACGCAGACCAGCCCAAGCCGCGATGGGGCAGAAGGCAGGTGAGTACCCACCACGGATGTGGACGTCCCCGTCGGTCAGCAGCAGCACGGCTAGCGGGTGCACCTGGGAGGAGTCCCGGACGAAGACACTGCCATTGGACTTGACAGCCATGAAATACGTCAGCCACCGGCTCCGCAGCCGTGTGGCCTCTCTACGGAATAGAAGGCAGGGATGAGCCCACCCTTCTCGACCAGGCCAGCCGCCCATCCCCGCCTGCTTCCCACCTGTTAATGGTCGACTTGTGCAGCAAGATGTTTCCTGATTTGGTCCTGTAAGTGACGCTGTTGGGTTTGAATTTGCCCTGCCGGGTCACCTTGCCCTGTCTCACCTGCAAGGATCCAAGGAGAGACGGGCAGGCTGAGCGAGGAGCAGGGCGCTAGGGGGTGGGGTTGATGGGGGAGGGGGGAAGGAGGCTGCACCTGGATGAGGTTGGGGTAGAGGCCCGCCATCAGCACACCCTTCACCAGCTCCTCCTCTTCGCTGTACTCGTTGCACTGGGCAGAGGCCAGGGTGCAGTCTGAGGGCTTCCCCACCAGGAAAGCCTCGTAAATGTTCTCCGAGAACTGCTTGATGAGTCCTGGGGAGGTGAAGGTGGGCTAAGCCTGTGACCCCTAAGCCACAAGGCTGGGGAACCACAAGGCCTGGGCCTCAGGTGGGGGTGGGGTGGGGGAAGGGCCACTGACCGTGGATGAACCGCAGGCTGGGGGCGTACAGCAGGTTTTCCTCCAGATAGTTCTCACGGGAGCTGCGGTCCTGCCAGCGCAGCACCTCCTCCCAGCCGGCGACGGCCCGCACAAAGGCCAGGTGGTCACTGCCGCTGTCATGGCTCAACAGTGCCTTCACCTGGGAGGGAGCGGGAGGGGACACCGAGGCCACAGGGTGAGGGCCGGAGGCGATGGCAGCTTCGGGACGGGGTGGGGGAGGGACTGGGTCTGACCTTGTCCACCTCCGCCCTGTTCTGCAGGCTACTGCTGAAGGGGTCCCGGGTGAGGCAGGAAACGACCACCAGCAGCGGGTGCAGGCAACGGAAGATGGCGGCCAGCACTATGGCCTTGGCCAGCCGGGGGTCAGTGGAGATGTGGGCCAGGCGCTGCCCCAGGGTGGTCAGGTACTCCCGCTGGTCCAGCACCCCTGCAACAGCTCTGCGGTCAGACTCGCCCTCAGAGCCACCCTGCAGCCCTGCCCGGCCCGCCCCGGCCCCACTCACCGATCTCCTGGAGCAAGATCACAGCCTCATCCACCGCCTTGATGTTCGGACTATCCACGGCCTTGGAAAGGAACTCCACTGCCTACAGCAAGCAGCAGCCAGATGTGGGCCTTGAGCCCCACATCCCACCTGCCCCGCACCAAGTCCAGCCCCAGCCCAGCCCCCGCTCTGGCGCACCGTCTTCTCAGGCATGTGGATTTTGGCTTGTAGCACCAGGTTCTCGAGGGGCGTGCGCAGAATCTCCGGCACTTGGAAAGGGACCATTTTCTCCAGCCGGCTCCGCGGGAACAGGTGGTAGGCAAAGCCTGACTGGCAGCGGCCCGCCCGGCCCCGGCGCTGGATCACGTTGGCTCGTGACACCCACACAGTCTCCAGGCAGGACACCTGGGGGAGGGGGCAGGTGAGCAGCGACGCAGAGGCCAACAGGCCTTCCTCAGCACTGCCCCTCGTCTGGCCTTCACCTCACTTAATCCCTCAACGGCCCTCCCACAACAGAGACACCGAGAGCCCACGAGTGTGGCCTTCTCCGGACACACACGGCAGGTCCAAGGCTGATCTGGGCTGGGGGCTTGTAGTTCTTCCCCCAGGGGCTGGCTGGGCCCAGGAGATGGGTGCCACCTTGGTCTTCAGGTCATAGCGCTCCTCCTTGTGCAGACCGCTGTCCACCACATGCACAATATCATTGACTGTGATCGACGTCTCCGCGATATTGGTGGCCAACACAATCTTGCGCACCCCAACCGGCGGCTGCTGGAATATGGCCTTCTGGTCCATCATGGGGATGTTGGAGTGCACTGGTGGGCAGCAAGAACATGCTGGTTATGGGCACAGCTCCTGCTCCCTGTGATGAGGCCACAGGGCAAGGATTTTGATCCCATTTTGATGGAACTGAGGCCCAAATCAAGACTGTGTATGCCCACTCAAGGTGGAAAAGCCAGCAAAAGCAGGGCAGCCTGATCAGAAACCCAGGCCCCTTGAGTCCCCGCTGGGTTAGAGTCCCCAGGCCAGAGGGCAAGACCGGCGTCCAGGGGCCATCGTGCCTCACTTGCCCGCTCTCACCTGGCAGGATGAGGTACTTGCTTTCGTGCATGCCCAGGGCCTCCTGGAGGCGTTGCTGTACTCCTTTGATCTCCTGCCAACCGGGCAGGAAGCAGAGGATTCCACCTGTAAAGGGGCCCTGCAGGCATGAGCTGTCACTCTCGGCAGCTGGCGGTCAGGGTGGGCACAGGGCAGAGGGGAGAGCACCCACCTGGCTCCCCTCGGGCATCAATGTGCAGAACCAGATCCGTCACGAGGTCCAAGTCGAGTGCGCACTCATCCTCAGACTGGGGGGTTGGGGGGAGAGGCCACAGTCACAGGCCCAGGGCAAGGACACAGTTGGTCTGTGACTCAGCGAGGCCAAGGCACTCAACAGGTCACCCCTGCCCAACCCTCACTACCCCCCTGCCCAGGAACCCTGACCGTTCTGTTTCTGTCAAGACACAGACTTGGGAGCACAGCCTCGCCAAAGGCCACGGCACCACAGGGACAGGGAGGCGGGGAAGCCAGAGGAAAGGCCGGGGCGGGCGGGGGCAGGCGGGTCCCTCACCTCGTGGTGCCGGTGCCGGTGTGGGTACTGGTGCTTGCCTAGCTTGGCCAGGATGTCCTCCAAGTAGTGCTCCTTGACCGGGTACATGAAGCCCGGCACCTTGATGACAGGGCAGCCACCAAAGTAGCGGGAGAAGCGCTCGTTATCGCCCGTGGCGCTCATGAGCACAAGTCGCAGGGCTGGGTTGAGCCGCTGCAGGCCCTTGAGCAGAATCAGCAGGAAGTCCGTGTTCACGTCCCGCTCGTGGACCTCGTCCACAATGACGTGGCTCACGCCCTCCAGGCTGGGGTTGCTCTGCAGCTTCCGCAGCAGGATGCCCACGGTGCAGAAGAGGAGGGCCCCGCCGCGGGCCGGGGGCTTGCTTTCCAACCGCACCTGGAAGCCCACGTTCCGGCGCAAGGAGGGGCCCAGTTCGTGGCTGACCCGCTGTGCCACGGACACAGCGGAGATGCGACGCGGCTGCGTGATGATCACATTGCAGCGGGCACCGCGGCCCTCGGTCACGTAGCGCTCCAGCAGCAGCTGGGGGATGCGCGTGGTCTTGCCGCAGCCCGTGTCCCCAGAGATGACCACGACTGGGTGCTGCTCGATGGCATTGAGGATGGTGTCCCGATGTGGGTCCACAGGGAGCTGGGGGGCCTCCTGCCAGACTGGCCCTCGCCGCCGCCACAGCTCCAGCAAGTTCTGGCTCAGACGTACCTCCTCTGCTTCTGACAGGGGCACGTAGGGCTTGCCTGTGATAGGGTCACTCAGGGGCCCTGAGTCCTTGCCCAGGGGCAAGACGTCCTCACTCTGCAGCCGGAGCTCCGGGGAGATCCAGGAACTGTCCACCGGGTACTGAGGGATGGGAGAAGCAAGCACAGCGGTGAAGGACAGACACTTTCTTCCTCATTCACTCGAGAGCCCCTCCACACGGTTCACCTAGGCTGGTTGCCGTGGCCCAGCCCGCTGGCGGGGACTCCGTGCACAACTGCCCGAGGACACTCGCGGGCGAGACTGGGCTGCTTGGGACCAGGGTGCTCCCGGGCTCCAGCCTCAGTGGGGACAAGGGATGGGTGGCAATGCCCACTGCACCCGGAGGCGTTCAGTCAGGAGCAGCTGGATGGAGCCAGGGGCAGGGGCGGGGAGGGATTCTCTGGGCTCTCTTACATGGTTCAGGAAGGTCTCTATCTTTCGGAGGATGGGCTCAGGCACCTGGATGGTGCACGGCCGGCGCTGCGTCTCACCCAGTTCACGCAGAGAGGCCAGGTTATACATGGCATGGGTGAGCGGCTCGTTGTTGCGGTCCACCAGGCCCAGGCTCTGCAGAGGGGACACGCATGGCTTGCTCTGGGCCCTTGCCACCCCAGAACCAGCCCACACAGGCTCCTCAGGAGCTTGAGTGAAATCACGCAGAGCAAATGTTTCTCTAAGAGATTTTGGGTTTTAGCAGACATTGTACAGAGAAGAGCAATTAGGAACCTGGAAAACATAATCTCCACCCTGTCCCAAAACATAACTAGTTAAAAATCATCCCAAGAACAAGACCCGACATGTCCAGGAGAAATGCCCCTCAGAAACTTCTCCTGGAGCAGCCCAACCTCACCTCTATGAATTCCCACTGCGGACCTCTAAGCCAGGAGGGCCGGGCCCTTACTGACCCCATCAGAGCCTCACAGCACCCTGTTTTCACTACCTCCCAAGCACACCCCACCCCTTGCAACCTTTCTGGTCCAGCTGCCATCCCGCCCTGTCTCCACATGGCACCCATTCCTCCTGTGACCCCATCATACAAACGTAGACAGAATTTCTTAGGAATGTCTATTCATAAAACTTGATAAACACATGCCCCAAGTCACCTCGCCAAACCCAAGCCAAGGTGTCCCAACACCTCAGGCAGGTGTGCAAAACCGGTCTTTCCCCTACTCCCGTGCTCCTGTCCCCTGTGCTATCAGGACTGCTTGCCCCCCAAGACTCCCTCCTTCAGGAAGACTACCCCCACGGGGCTCACCAACTCCCTCTGGACTCCTGGCCGACCCCAAGGGCAAGCATCTAGTCCCTGGGGCACGGAGGTGCTCACATAGCCACCTCGCTCCCGGGCTTCCACCTCTCCCAGGCCTGCGGGTCTGCCCGCGGCCTCTAACCAGCGGCCAGCCAGCTGCGCTCTCCGAATAGCTGCCACCTGGGAGCTGGCTCCTTCCTGCGGCACGCCCACACTGCGAGGCTCCTGATCCTCAGTGTCTATCCAGCTAAGACGCAAGACTTCCACAAAGTTCCATCTGTCACCAGAGCCACAGGTACCGTACCTCTCCCTCTTTTTTTTTTTTTTTGAGGTTTCATTCATTCACCTCTTTGAGTGAGAGCGCACACACGCAAGCTGGTGGAAGGGCAGAGGGAGAGACGCTCAAGCAGACCCCCTGCTGAGCCCTGAGCCCAACATCCGGGGCTTGATCCCAGGACCCTGAGAGCATGACCTGAGCTGAAACCAAGAGTCGGATGCTTAACGGACTGCACCCCCAGGAACCCTGATCCCTCCTCCATTCTCCTGGCTCTCACTACCTCTCACCAGCAGCTGTGGCTAAAATGGGGTTCCCAGAGCCCAATATGCACCAAAGGTCTACCTGACCAGAGCAAAGAGCAGGGCCTCCTCGCCCTCTTCCCCTGCACACAAAACCGTGCTGATGTGCGTTCAGATCACCCACTTCTGGGACAGTCACGGCAGCGCTGGCTCCCACCACTGTGCACAGCTGGACTCCGAAGCCTCTAACCTTGGGGCTCACGGAGATAACGCCTTATGATCTGTTTTGCCCACAAAGCCCAGGTAATCTAGATCTTTCTAGACAACAAGTCTGCCTCTCAGCAAGGGCACCATTCCCCCAGCTCTGTGCCATTCAAAACAACACCCATGTCCCCTCCCTGCTTCACCTGGGTTCTGGCAACACGACCAATAAGGCTGAGCTCCAAGCAAAGCACCTTCGGAGGGAGTAGCATATTCCTGGGAACAGCAGCCACACGGCCTGACAAGCAAGGCTTGGACATCAGATGCTTTTGTGCTCAGGCCAAAGGCCTGGTGTAGTGGATTCCATTTCCTGGAGAACTGGACCAGTTTGCCAAGGGTAGGGGGGCTCCAAGACCTCGCACGTATTATGCCAGGGACCGCACCGCCCCAACTCACCTTCAGTTTCTTGCAGGCCAGGGCCGCCGCCTTATTCTCAGCCTCCGCTTTGCGGCGTCCTTTGGCGACAAAGGTCATGGGACAGGGCCAGAGCAGAGTGAGGGTGGACAGCTTGGTCTTGGTGCCCACAGTATGGAACTGCATGAGGTTCTACATGGAAGGCAAGAGAGATGGCTATAGGAAGGCAGAGAATGCATTTCTCAGAATCCCAAGGAACCCAGCAATAGAAAATGAACCCCCATCTCAGCAGGTGCCAAATACTGGCCACAGGAGATGGGCCACTGGGCAGCAGAAGCCAGCCCCGATAGGGCTGTGGCTCCCTAGCCCAGGGCTGGTGTGTCCAGCCATCCCATGGTTTCAAAGCAGAAGATAGTGTCTGGCCAGGGCCGCCACCTACCCTCCAAGCCCACTGTGCTCTCAGCACCTTTGAAGCAAACAGGGATGTTGGCAGCTGTGGGTCGAACCTGTCAGCATGAGCCAGAACCAGGCACATTCTGGGGGTGCACAAAGCCGTTAGCCCCAGGGAGAAGCTGTGCTAACCGAAGCCCGGACCCCAGCCACAGAGATGAAACTTAACCTCAGCCAGACAGCGCCACCCCTATGCCACTCCTGCCAGCCACCCCGGACCGAACTCGGGTCTCCCATTCCCACGGAGCCAGCCCACCCCGAGTTCCCACACCAACTGCCACTCTGTCCCAGCTGTAGCACCTTCTTTATAGTCCAAGGACCCCGAGCCCCCCGCCTGGCCTATGTGCGGGCTAAGGGCACAGCTCACACATACCTGTAGGTCCCCTCCTACCTTGTCCCAGGGACAAGCAGACACAACCAAGCCAGCTCCCCACCCACACGCGCTTCGGGGAGACCCGACTCACCTTAGCTGTGGAGGACGATGTTGCTATCTGAATCACTTTGGCCAGAAGGTTCTTGGGAAGCGGAAATTGGGTCAGAGCCCTAATAGCACTGTCGTCGTCTGTCATTTCAAAGGAACCCCCCCTGGGAGGACCAAAAGTTCAGGTGAAAAATCTCTCTCTTCCTGGGCCCGTTCACCTCAGGCTCCGAGGCCCAGGGGGCCGGGACAGCACAGAGGCGTGGCAGGCAGCAAGAGGCACGGAAAAGATGGCAGGCCCAGCATCGTCGCGTGGCCTATGATCCTCTCAGACACACAAGCATGACTGGCGCTCCCTCCGCTCCCCGAGACAGGTAACTGCGGGCAGGGGGTAGGGGCCCAGGGGCAAGCAGAGTAGTGGCTGGGCCTCAGCGGGACCCAAGTATGCCCGGAGGAAGGGTCCCTGCTGCCGTTCTGCGGAAGCCCAGCCACACAGCACAATGGCAGATGTACTGACGTACCGATATGAACAAGGTTCCCAAGGAACACCCCCATCCCTATGTCAAGGTGCAGCCAGCTTCCCTGCATCCCCCACGTCCAGGTATACCTCGAGTCCCTGAGTGGGGTGTGGGAGTCCTGCTGCGTCATGGACAGGAAGTCAGTGACATCAATGGTCCCCTCTTCCAGCTCTTCCTCCTCATCCTCCTCTTCCTCCCGGCCCAAGGAGCGGGACAGGCCCCCAGGGCCCCCTGGCCGAATGCTCTCGGGGTTCAGCTGCCGCCAGGAAGTAGGTGGCATGGTGGGTTCCGGGCGCCACCAGCTGTCAGCCGGAGAGCCAAAGCGATCGGCTAGCACGCGGTATTTGGCTGCATCAAACAGCTCGTTTCGGGGACCCAGCAGTCCCCAGCCCTGGGGGAGAAGGAGTGTTGTGAGGGGGCATCCTCACGCCTCAGTCTGTCCAGAACCTCCCCCCTTACACTGTAAGTCTCCTACGCAGGAGCCATACCTTTGCACCCATCTACCCGCCTCAGCCCCCAGGCCAGAACTGGGTATCAAGAGCGCACATAAAATGTCTAGCTCTGACACATGAAAATGACACGGTAAACTCTTACATCTATTAGACAGAAAAACTGAAAAAAAAAAAACAAAAACAAAAAAAAACCCACGGGCAATGGGAAAGCTGATACATTCACAAAGTGATCTAGAAAGCTTAGGTGAATACCGCAGTTAGGAGAAATGGAGCCCACCCTACAAAACAGATCTATCTCCGGTCTGACCAAAGAATCCTATGCTGAGAGCGTATTCTAAAAATAACCTGGGATGCTTGTAAAGCCGTTCATACAGAATGTCTTATTTTAAAATGTATTACAGCTTCATTCTCTTCCAGAGAGAATACCGAATAAAACGTGCCGAGTCTCCAGCATGCACAAAGCAACGTGCTGGCTCCCCCGCGTGTCACCAGGAGAGACGAGACCCAGTCCCTGCCCACAGGAAACTCCAAATCCATGAGGCAGAACAGAAACACAGGCGACCAGGGTCTAAGGAACCACAAACAGAGAAGCCAGATGAACGTAAGGAACGTAATTCCAATTCAAGTCTGGCTAAGCTGTTCGGGCCTTTGCTCCCAGTGACCTCTGTGCCACGGCAAGGGGCACCGAGCAGGACGGCAATGCCCGTACACACACTGCTCTGGCGGGGGCAGGGGGCGGAAGGAGCTGCGGAACCGAACGCAGGCGCTGGGGAACGGAAATGCTGTGAACTCCAGAATACCGAAAGGACTCCTGCTTAACATCCACCCACTTCAACAACAGGCCAAGAACGTCACACGTTTCTCCAAAGAGACACAAATGGAATAAACACAAGATGCCGACACGGCCTCCGAAACTGTAGCTGGTCGCGGCGCGGCACGAGATGACACATTTGGGCACAAATCCCCAACACCTCCTCCTGCCTGCGTTAGGTACATCTGGGGGAGAAACTTTTTCCCCCTCAAAAACCAATTACTGTATGTGACTACGGAACTTCATTTTCCACAAATCCATCGCTGACTTGGTTTAACACTGCCCTTTAGAACTTCTGCCTCATTCTCAACTCCATCAAGGCAGGAAGACTTGATGAAAGCAGGCCCCTCCCCCCACATGTCTCAGAAGGAGACTCCGTTCGGCTCTAACGCAGCTCCCTGTGCTCTGAAGCTGTGTGTTTCCCAAGGGGAAGGCAACGGAAGGACAGTGAGCGAAGATGCTTCTGGGAGCTGTGAAGACCGACAGAGCTACCTCCTTCCGACGGTCAAGGACCAGGCCTGGGGATATGAAGAGCAAACACTCTCTTCAGCTCATTCTGTCCTTTCCAGCTAATCTGTCCAAGATCTACCCACTAGGATGTGACCTCTTACCTACAGAGAAAGCTCTGTGCAGTTAACACAAAACTTAAGAATTTACCTTAAAAAAGAGATAGAAAAGAAAAGATGCCTAATATCAGTAATATCAGTACGCATTAGGGAAATGCCGGTCAAAATTAAGAGCTCCCACCTGACACGCATGAGGACAGCTGCCAAAACCCACATCCCGAAGCACCGGTACAGACAGAGCAAACCTGTGCCCTGTGGGTGGGAACGTGAAACACTACAGCCACCGTGGGATAAGCACAGCAATTCCTTACAAGAATTAAGAAGAGAACTGCCATATGATCCAACAATTCCATTTCTGGGCATTGAAAGCAGTGTCCTGAGGAGACTCACTGTACACTCGTGCTCGCAGCAGCGTTATCCACAAGAGCTGAGAGCTGGAAACAACCAAAGTGGCCATCAGCGCGTGAGCGCACAAACCGAATGCAGCACGGCCAGACCAGGGAGTGCGCCTCAGTTCTGACACAAGCTCCATGAATGGACCCTGAGGACACCATGCAAGTCCAATAAGCCAGAGACAAAGACACAAATACTGCAGGATTCCACTTATATGAGGCTATGAAGTCCCAGAGGAGTCGAATTCATAGAATCAGGCAGCAGGTCAGTGTTGCCAGGGGCTGACGGGAAGGGGAAGGGGATTTGCTATTTAATGGTTCTGGAAGTTCAGTTTTGCCAGGTGAGAAAGTTCTGGAGACTGGGTGCACAATGCTTACCACTACTCAACTGTTCGCTGAAAATTGGTTAAGATGGTAAATTTTTTATTTTGTGTAACTTACCACAATTCAACAAACGAATCAACAAAAGAGAGGCTATGAACACAGCAGAGACAGGGACAGAGAGAGGGCAGGGGAGGGACATGACCAAGACTTGCTGCACCGAGGCCCCTTCACAGGTCAGAGAAGAATCTCTCACCCGCAGCACTACTGGCATTGGGGCCAGCTAATTCTTTGCTGTGAGGGGGTTGCCCTGTGCACCGTGGGGCCTTTAGAAGCATCCCCAGCCTCTCAGCAGGAGCACTCCTCCAGCTGTGGCCCCCAAAATGTCTCCAGACGCTGCCAAATCCATGTCCGGATCCGTCCCCCCAACCCCCTGTTGAGATTCCCCCCTCAAGCCTTCTGAGACTCCCCAAGGTAGAGCTGTTCTGCAAGATGGGAGACTTCTGAGGAATTCAGCAGATGGTGGCTAAACCACTAAGAGCTAAGATTTCCCCAGGAGAAAGGAGTAGCGAGAAAACAGATGTCAACAGAAGGTGGGAGAAGAGCCTGTAGTGACCCAGAGAGGGGAGGGAGGAGGCATCCAGGCCCGAAACACTCAAGCAAGACAAGGACCAAAAGGCTGGCCAGAAAAAGCGTTGTTCCAGTCATTCAACAGTCACCTGGTGACCACTGCTATCTGTCGGCCACTGCGGGAAGAAGGCAACTAGTGAGCAGGACAAGGGACACACACACACAGCAGGGAGAATGCACACCACAAGCACCGGGCGCTGTCTGCTCTCTGGCAACTGTGGAATCAGGGCCAAGGGGAGGGAGTCAGGACACTGAAGTAAGTGTATGCCAAGTCCAGAGAAAAGAGTCAGAAGAGGAAGGATCTGAAAAGCAAAGGGTGGGAGAGGGGACGGAGTAGAGGGGCAGAAAGGGGACAAAGACAAGAGAAGGGGGGGTGTGGGGCCCCGGTGAGGAAGACGGCCCTTCCTCCTCAGATGCAGGGAGCAGGCGGGGACAGTGAGGGCCTGGGGATTCAGTGGGAGAGAATCTGAAGGAACAACTGCCCTACAGCTCTGTCCCCACTGGAGCAGAAACAAAGACGGAGGAGCCCAAGCAAGACTCAAGGTTGGCGCAGACACAAAGGGAGCCCATTAGGGATGGACGGGAAGGCTGGTGAGCAGCGCTGCAGGGCTAGTTAAATACTGGGTAACCAAGAACCTGAAAGCAGCCCATGCCCTACCACTGGGAAGTGAGAGAAGCAACAACCGTGCTTCTGTTCCGAGGAGCAGAAAACCGTGTGGGTGCAGGAACACCCACGTGAAATCATGGGAAAAGAAAAACAGAAACCAAAATGGAAGTACATCCACGGTGCTGTGCGATGGGAGCATTTATCAAGCGCTCTCCTCTGTGTTTTCTGAAACCACAGAAAGTAGGTAACTACAATGGCAAAATCCAAACCAAACCAAAACACCCAAGTATTCCCTTGTTTGCTGCACAGCAAGAAAAAAACGAGGTGGAGAGAACAGGTGAGTGAGTGAACACCCGTGAGCCTCCACCAAGAGGCACTTGGTACCAGAGAGCCCATCAGAGCCCAGGGCAAGGGCCTTCCCAGGACAGAGGTCGGCCTGGCTCTTGCCAGGGAAGGGTCACCTTGAACAGCTGGCAGGCCGCCGCTGCAGCCTGCCGCTCGGCGTCGATCTTCTTGCTGCCATAGCCTTCTACCTCCACGCTCTTGGGCCATTTTATGTGGAGGGTGACTTTCTGGGGAAGAGAAGAGAGAATCAGGCCCCTGGCCTCTGCAGACCACAGAGCTGCCACAGATCACAGGGATTTGCGGGGGCCTAATGGCAGATGAGCCGAGTGCAGGCTGCAGCCCACGCCCACGGCTAACCCCCGTGAGGCTCAACCTTCCCATCCTCAAGCCGTTCATCCCACCTCAAGTTGTTTTGCTTCTTCAAAGTGCCATGTTCTAGCCAGAGAGCAAGGTGGGACCCATCTTTATTGTTAAAAATCTTCACTCAGAATGGTTTGCCTGCATGCTTCTGTGGGTCCCAGGACCTACGAGACTCTAGGAACAGGAATTTTTATCAATTCTGACCCTCTGCAGTCCCAGTTCTTCAACAGGGACCAGAACCAGGGGTCAGTGCAGAGGCCTGGCATACCCAAGAGAGGAACTCCTCACTTCATCTCCCATGTTCCCTTTCTCCAAACGAGGCTGTTTTTCAGACCCCGCTCTGCTTTGAGAGTCTCTGCTGACCATTTTCAATTCACAAAACCCACTCTATGGCCTGCCTGACCAAGAAACCCGGGGGGAGAAAAGGGCAGCCAACCTCCTTCCTGAGAGTCACACCAACACCTCCCCCAGTCACCAGTGACTTACCTTTTTCTTTGGTCCATTCGTGTGCACGTAGACCAGTTTGTCCTTTGCATGTGAGATGCCGAGGGCTCTTCCAATTACACTGTTGAGAAGGTTTTTGGGCTGTGGGAACTCTTTTAATAGGTCCCTAGAAGCTAAGAAAATAAGAACAGAAGCATTATAGCTGCTCTTTTTCTTTTAAAAACTCCATGGGGTCTGTATCAGGACAACCCTGGGCTGGATACTGAGGATGTTGGCTCATGACCCCCAAACCACCCAGGAGCATCTTGGTAGAGGGAGGAATGGCTTCAGGTTTACAGGGGTCAGTAAACGTGCACAATCAGACCCACTTGCACAACCATTTCCTGAAGGAGGACCAGGGACCCACACACCATAGAGGAGAACCAGCCTCCATCCTCTTCCCCATAAGCTCCTGATTTAAAACATCAGCTACTGAAGCCTAGTCGGCAACCCCCCTTGTCTGAAAGAAGGTACTGAACAAAAAAACAAAACAAAACTCCACCACACACACAAACTGGAGATCAAGACAATGCAAGGCCCCTCCTAAAACAAACAATACACAAAAGGGTTAGTCCCGAAGTCTGAATACCAGGCCCTAGCTCTCTTTTTGCACTTTAGCATCCTGCAAAGGGCCACTTAGAGCCAGATTATATGAAGGGACATCGATCAGGGATCTCCACAGTTGAGACATGCATAAGCTATTTCTCCCCCAAGTCTGCTGGAGTCAAGTGGAGACTGGATGCATCAGATACGCTGAGAAGCACCTCACTTTTTTTCACTTGTACTTTGGATCAATCCCAGAGTACAAATGGGTGAGACATCCAACCAGAGGCAGCTTGTGCCAGACACAAGGCTCAGCCAGGCCATGAAGAAGCCTGGTGGGAGCAGCTAAAAACAGAAGTAAGGGCCCCAAAGCACCAAAGTGGCCCTTCAAGAGATGCAGGCCCAGAGACTGGCAGAGGAGATGGGGAAACCTTTTCATTCACCACCCGCAGTCTCTGCTGTTATATTCGGCTTTAAACCAGCTCCAAAAAGAGAACCTTTGTACATGTGCCCCTGCCCGCATCGGTCATACATCCACCAGGGAGATTGTTCACCACAATGGCCACCCTGTCCCTCATCAGACACTTGAGAATGGTGGTGATGTTGGGGAAGCCTCTGTATTTTGACGAAGCTCCCCCCAGGAGTTCTGATGTAACTCTAATCCTGGGTTGAGACTGTTTCCCTGAAGCAGATGACTGTGTCAACTAGCCAAGAAGGAGGATTCTGCCCGACTGTTTCCCTCTACAGAATTTATAAAGCGGGGCGCCTGGGTGGCTCAGTGCGTTAAGCCTCTGCCTTCGGCTCAGGTCATGATCTCAGGGTCCAGGATTGAGCCCCACATCGGGCTCTCTGCTCAGCGGAAAGCCTGGTCCCCCCCCCCCCTGCCTGCCTCTCTGCATATTTGTGATCTCTCTTTGTCAAATAAATAAGCAGAATCTTTTTTTTTTTTTTTAAAGATTTTATTTATTTATTTGACAGAGAGAGATACAAGTAGGCAGAGAGGCAGGCAGAGAGAGTGAGAGGGAAGCAGGCTCCCTGCCGAGCAGAGAGCCCGATGCGGGACTCGATCCCAGGACCCTGAGATCATGACCTGAGCCGAAGGCAGCGGCTTAAACCACTGAGCCACCCAGGCGCCCCAAATAAGCAGAATCTTAAATAATAATTAAAAAAAAGGAATTTATAAAGCAACTGAGATTCAAGCAGTTAAGACTGGCATTTAAGTAGACTCAGAGGGCTTCCCACAGAGGGACCCAAAGTTAAGGAGCCCACCAGACCCCCAGGCACAACAACAGATGTGCACTGGTCCCCTCTCCAGCTCTACAGGGCAGGAGGAGGTTGGCTCTCTACCCACCGCTGATAGGCAGGGATGCTCTGACCAGTCTCATTCCCTGCACTATTCAGGAAGACACAACGCTGGGACTCATTCTGTCTCTACCTCAAATCCTGAAGTACCAAGTGTATTTTGGGCTCTTTACCACTCTGCTGTGGATGCGCTTACCCTTGATGCTCCAACCCCTGACCACCCATTTGGGCGGTAGGTAGATGTTTTCCCCCAGGCTCCCGAGGTCCCGCGCCTCTCACCTATTCTTGCCTGGTGCGGGCGCTCCTGTCCCCGAACCTCCGTGCCCGGGGTCCATTTGGGCCTGTGCCACACTGAGCTTTACAACAGCAGCGCTGCGGCCCGCCAACGGCCAGCGGTCTCGGCCACTAGTGGAGAGGGGCCCCAGCCCGCCAGGCCCGACCCGGCCCGTGCTCCCAGCTCTGACAGCCCCGGCAGCCAAGGGCGTCGCGGCCCGGCCGACCGACCCTCACCGTTCACCATGCTTCCGTCACCTTCCCCGGGGCCGCTAGGGGCCACCCCTGCCTCGGCCTCGGCGGCCTCCTTCGTGTGATCGGGGTGGGCGCAGCCTGACGAGAGGCCGCGCGAGCGTCCCTGTCGCCCGGTGGCGCGGTGGCCCGGGAGTCGCAGGCGTGGGGAGACGCCGGCAGCCAGCGCCATGAGCCTCCTGGCGGCCGCCATCGCGCTCCCGCCAGGCCCCGCGGGCCCGGAGCCGGGCAGGGACGCGGCGGGAGGGCGAGAGGGCGGGAGCAGCAACCCGCGCGCCGCCTGGCGGCTGGGAGGACCAGGGACCGGAGCTAGCGGACGTGGTCCCGGCGCCCAGTTCCCCTCTCTCTCAGCCGGGGCCTCCTCCCACACGCCGGGCTTGTCACCTGGTGGGCAGCCTGGGATGGCTGGCCCCCAGCTGAATTCACGCCCCGTCAAAGCCAAACCCACAGACTCGTCGTCTGAATCGGGGCCAGGAAGATGGAAGGGGAGTTTTGGGGAAAAGTTCAGGCCTTAGCTCCATCAACGTACGTCCACGGAGATGAACTCCAGGTTCCCTCTAGGTCCCACCCATTGCTCATAAATACCTCTCACGTGCTCTGGCAAACTGGCTTGCACTCCAGACCAAAGAGGGAGGATAACCGCTAACCCAGGGCACCCCCATCTCATTTAAAGGCTTACAAAATAAACCTGAAGAGGAATCCAGATTTGGGACAGGTAAGACCTCCTGAACATAAGCAAACCACTTTTAATTCCGGGGCTGGAGTCAAAGATGAAAAATACCAGACTTGGATAACGTGCCCAAGAACTGAGCTGGTCCAGCAGTGTGAGTCTGAAGCTGCTGTTCCTTACTTGCTTGAAAGCCAAATGGGATGCTATTTCCAAACTACTATGGCTGGGTTCTAGCCAGGCTCGTTCCCCTTCTGCCTGGTATATGGCACTGAGGAACAGAAACTTGGCTCAGCTGGGAATCGCACTGAGTCTGCATGTTGAGGCAGTGACAAGGGGCTTGGTTAGAGGTTGGCAGTGCAGCTGGGGATATGCTGGGAGGGAGGGTTTTGTTTGTGTGTTTGTTTTATAATTGTAGATCTGATTCTGAAGACTCCTGGAGAGCTTGTTCAAATGCTCGGAGTCACCCCAAAGTTTCTTATTCATTAGGTCTGGAGTGGAGCCCAGGAATCTGCATTTTTAACAAGTTTCCAGATGATAATGAGACTGCTGGTCTGGGACGTCGCTCTGAGAACTGTTGGCTTATGGCAAGAGCACAGGCTATGAGTCCTAATGCTTGGGCTTAGTCCAAGCTCTGTCACTTGCCAGCTGTGAACCTTGGGCAATTTCATCAGTGGGGAAAATGACATATTTGATCTACTCATTTGGTATGGCTGTGGTCAGGATAAAATGGGAATGTCTGGAAGGCAGCAGAGTGCTGTATAGTGCATTCTAGAGAATTCTCTAGAATTCTCCACCAAGGTCCGGAACAACAGACCTGGGGCAGGATGGGGCAGCTTCAACTCCCACTCCTCTATTCCCTCCTCAGTGGGCTTTTAGCTCGAAGGGGGCAAAAGGGAAGGTGACCTTGGCAGCAGTGATCTGACCTCACAAGGGGACACCACCATCCGTATCAAACGCCCCTATCCAGATCATCCACATTGGGATGGCGAGACCCTTGGGGAAGAATATGATTCCACAATGCCTTTGACTTTGGCCAAGTGTCACTCTAATTAGCCAAAAGCCAAGGCATCCACCCAGCTTCAGGGTAGTTTTCAAGGACTGTTAGCAGCCCAAATTCCCTCAAAAGAATCTAGAAACTTAACAAGCCTGATAATGGCATTAGGGGCTGAGGCCAAATTTTGAAAATGGTGGTGTCTGAGAGCTAACACAAAAGCCTAGACAGAAAGACACCTCCCCCACCCCCCAGAAAGCAGGGCCTGGGCCCATCGTGGTACTGCAGCAAGCTCCCAGTACAGCACTCTGTTCTGACAGCCACTTAGGCTAAGGTCAGGATGCTCTGATTCTTAGATCTGCTCCCAAAGGGGCGAAAGTAGAGGGATGGATACAAATCAAGACTGGCCATGAGTTGTTCACTGGTCAAACAGGGGGTTAAGTACTTGGGGTTCACCATACTATTGTCTCTATTTTAGAAAACATTATTTCAAACAGAAGTTTGAAATTCTGTATTTTAAAAAAAAGCACCATGTGATGCCAACCAACTAGCTGGTTCTCAGGGAGCTCCTTGAACTCCCTTTCCTATTTCATTTACTGCATCTGGGCTCTAACAGCTGGTATCACCTTGAACAAATATTTCACTTCCAGAAACCTCCCTGCCTCTTATGACATGAGGGAAACTCTTACACCAGGTCTAAAAACCTTCTGGTTTTGTGATCTTCTGCCCATTGGTCCAGAGCAGGGGTTGCCAAACTCCAACCTGCAGACCAAATCCACCCACTGCCTGTTTTTATAAAGTTTTATTGGAACATAGCCATTCTCACTGTTGGTATATTATCTATCACTGCTTTCACACCACAATGGCAGAGCAAAGCAGCTGCAAAAGAAACCGTATGGCCCAGAAAGCCTAGAATATGTATTCTGTGATCCTTAAAGAAAGTTTGCCATCTCCTGCCTTAGAGAACGTTGAAGAAAGTTAGAAGGGCTCAGAGATGCCCTCTTCCTTTCCACCAACATTAAATACTTCTCCTCCACTATCCATTCTTTGGGGAGAGAAAGTTGACTCCTCTGCCTATGAAAAGGAAGAAACTTTTGGGGGAAAAAAATGTTTTACTGGCTCAGGGATCTCTCTGTTCATTTCTGAATCAAGCACGACATCTGGTATTAAATGCGCTGAACAACAACATCTGAGAGTGTGAAATTAAAGTGTGAGGGATCGGCTGAATACACAGGAGGCTGTTTTAGGACCCTAAACTTTAGAGGCCCCAGGAAAAAGCCACAAGAGGAAGCCCAAGATAGTCCAGACGTGGGGCAGACGGGAAAACTTCCGGGGGGCAAGTGAGAGGGAGCATCTCAGTCAACCATTCTGTCAGTGCCTTTGACCACAGTTAGATTTTGTGGGTGGTTAGAATGGTTAGACATGGTCCCCTTGGCTGGCGACAAGAAAGGCAAAGGGAGCCCCAGGAGCCGGACGGCCACCCTGACTGCCCTACCCATCCGCAGGGCTCTTCCATCCACCTATGTAAAGCCACAGGTCCCTTGAGGTAAACCACCGTACCGAGAAGAGGGGACACGTGTATGAGGGAATGGACAGGAAGAACTAGTACTACGAAGGATCCTGCCAGAAGTTCTGTTATCCCACGCTGCCTTCTGGTGCTCTGTGTCTCAGATCAGGGCAGGTGGGAAAGATCGACAGAAGAGGCTCTGAATTTCCTCATCCTTTACCTAGGAGGTAAAGAGCTTGGCGGTAGAGTAGGAGGAGACTGGCAAAGGAGGTGAGCGTTTTTTCCAATTCCAATCTGAGTCTGATGGACACTGTAACCTATTCGGGTGGGCCCCATTTTGTGAGCACTGTTTTCCTATCCGAACACCAGAGACACTGTTTCTGCCACACAAACTTCCTTCTAAAGGCTGTGAAGTCACAAGGGAGTCAGAAAGCATGGCAGAAAGGCCCAACAGTTATGTGTGGACTAAAAAGTCTGTTGCTTTTGGGATGAAGAAGTGGAGGCAAGACCCTTTTTAGGTTGAGAGAGAGAGAGAGAGAGAGAGGAGGCAGAGATGCATACACCCATGGGTGCCTTCTGGAGGCGCAGATGTGAGGAGACAATCAGGCTCAGAGGGTCTGTGTTCCCCCCAGGGAAGACAGCGCAGGGACTGTCCCCTACCAGGAGCCGCTGTCCCCCAAGTGCAGCAGCCTTCTCCCCTGCATGTGCTCAAGGAGGCACTGCCTAGCCGTGCTGCCTGGTTCATCCCACCTAACCATCTTCAAGCTTAGCCAAAGCACAGCTGACACTCTCAGAGCCACTCACCTGCCATGTTGGAAATGTTAACGTTCAGCCTTTTCGAGTTACAGGGCATTTTAAGAAAGAAAAAAAAAAGGGCAATCAACTCTTGTTTTGGCAACGGTAGGGGGGTGGCATTTCTTTAACACCTAAGTCAAATGGTCAGAGGGGCTGCAAGTATTTCTTTCTACGCTGCTGTCTGGAGTCGGGGCCACTGCCGTGGGAAGGCATCACGGGTGGAAACTGAGCGGGAGCAGGGCAGCAGCGTGGGCAGCAGAAACTGAGCTGCTCTGTGCTGCCCGACCCGTCCTGAGCTCTTGACCTTCAAAGCACTTTACAGACAGAACCTAAAGTGGACATGCTGTCTCCGCATGAGGCAAAGACTCTGTGACCTAAAACAGTGTTCTTCTGCTAGACAGCTGGCATCGGGGCGTGAACGGACAGCCAACGGGACAGAGGGGGCAGCTGTCAAAGGACGAACAAGAAGCCACCAGGAGCACTGGTCTTAGCAGACCCGGAAAAGAGCGAAGTCTGAGGGAGGGGCGGAGATACTCACAGGCGGGATGCTTCCTTGGGTCCCCTTATGGGCCCCACCCCTGGGGTACCAGTGGGACCTGAGGGGAGCTATCACCTGTCTGGGTGCTCGGACATCCTCCCCAGTCAAAAGGTGAGCCTACCCTGCCAAATGGACTGAGAGACAGATTTTAGTGTCAGTAAAGTGCTTTGAGGAGCTGGGGGGAGGTAGGGGGAGAATCTACCAGGTATCCCAGGGCCTCCAAGATGGAGGACCCAGGGCCTGGCAAGGGCGCTCTGTTCTGGCCCTGCTACAGGTGCCCTGTGCTTCCTGAACCACCCGGGCCAGGGACCACCTAGAAGATCCAAGCCCTGCAGATTCTCCACACTGATGCTGAACACCCAGACTGAGGCTAGGCTGTATGCCTGGTCACACGAGGAAGCCCGAGGAGACCACGGGGTCTAAGCCAGGGGCCAAGGATCCTAAAAAAGCCCGGACCTTTCCAGATGATTTCTCCTTGAGGGTTCCAACAGCTCCACTAGCCTCACTTGCTTTCCAGAGGACCGTGACCCTGGCACCCGGGCTCCCATGCCGCCCGCCTCCCCACAGACCCTGCACCAAGCTGATGCTGGAGGCAAGGCTCCTCCCTTACCTCGAGAGATGGTCCCTCCAGGGGCAGGGTTGACACACATGGGTGGAAGGCGGGGTGGGGGAAGTTTGCACTGACGCTGCCTGTGCTGGGCCCGATCTGGGGAAAGAGAGAGGGCATCAGGGTGACGTGTTCTTACCCCTCACAGTCGCAGACCCCTGGACAGACTCATGCCAGAGCATCTGAGAGGAGCTCTGCGTGGCAGGGCTGCAGGATGGTGCATGCAGCCAGTCACAGGCTGACAAACAGTGCCACCAATCCCACACAGAAAGAAGGCAACAGTCTACTATAGACGGGATACACGATAAATTTGTAGAGATCCCTTCCTGACTCTCAAAACAGCCCTCAAACTCTCCCTGTTCCCTGAGCCACCTTGTGTGAGTCAAACATCCATCCCACTTCCTTTTCTAGACTCCTGAGTAGTGAGGATGAAACAAGAAAATAACTGAAAACTGAAAAACCACGGTACTGTGTAAAAATCCCGTCTTCTGCGTATCTTAGCTATCCCTGTGTCTGCTGTTGGTTCCCAGATGGCCACGTCTCAAACTATTCTTTCCCTCTAAGAAATGGGCAAGAAAAGGCCCAACTGGCTGTTGGGGTCCTCCCAAAGCCAAGACCAGACCCACACTTACCAGCCTTCTCTCGCTTTATAAAAGTCAATGGTTTGCTATTCCAAATACTTCCATTCATTTGGAGACTAAATACTACTTTTCAGTGACATATACAGTATGTTTTTAAGACGTTCCAAAATGTTGATATGCATGAACATCACTGTTGCCTGGGAAGGTGGGAATGTACAGGGAAGTCAGGTTTCACATGCTGACCGCCACCTACGTGGTGACGATGTCACTGAATCACTGGGTCTGGGGGAAAAGGTACACAAGCCCTCTGCTCTTTGCCTCGCTGGTTTCAGAATGATAAACGGGGCAGGAGAGGAGCAGGGCGAGGCAGCCACACACACACTACACCCAACAGCCTGCTTGGCTGCCATCATGTCCATTTCCATAATGCAAATCGGCTCATACACAGTCAGTACATGAGGAAATATCAGTAAAACATGTGAACCCTCAGTTCAAATGTGATTTTCCTAAGGCAAGGGAACTGAAATAGCAAAAGTAGAATTGTAATTTTCAACAAGAAAACAAAAGACCCTATCAAACATGCATATGTATATATGTATCTGTATACATATATGGGTGTGTGTGTGTGTGTGTGTGTGTGTGTATATACATATATATATATATATATATAAACTTTTTTTTTTAGAGCAAGCACACACATGCAACAGGGGTGGGAGGGGCAAAGGGAGAGGGAGAGAGAGAGAATCTTAAGCAGGTTCCATGTCCGGAATGGAGCCCAACATGGGGCTCGATCCCACGACCCTGAGATCATGACCTGGGCTGAAACCAAGAGTCAGACGCTTAACCCACTGAGCCACCCAAGCACCCCTCAACTTATTTTTTTAAAACTTGAACCGGAGTGCCTGTAGGGAATGGAAGTGATAGATACGTGTGGATTCACTCTACAGTTTTTTCAGCATTTCAGTAGTTGTGAGACTGCAGCGAGGTCCTCCTCCCCGACACCGCCAGGTGCAAGCGCCCTACTGGCAGCCCCACGGGCTCAGATCCCTGCTGTCCCCCATGCGGCCTCGGCATTGCCAGCCCTGTACACTGTTGGCACTGCGCTGCGCTGCGGGCCTTGGCTGTCCACAGCTTCCTCCCAGCCCCCAGTGACCGCTATTTGCGCACTCGGGCCACCAGGTTACGCTGTACCCCACAGGCCCTCTGATGACTTGAGAGGTGTGTGATTCTGCAGAAAACCCATCCAGTGATACAGGAGAAATGCCTGTAGGGTCTTCTGGAACAAAGTGCCTAGGGTCAAGGTTTATCTTGAAACTAAGGTGGAAAATGATCAGCTCAACCTTTCCAGTCCTGTTTGAGAAGGGTTCTCGTTCATTTCCAGGGATGCTGGATTGAGAAAAAAGAAGTAAGTGATCTGATGATTATCTGTTTCATAAAGCATTTTCAGCAAGGGGGAGAGGGGGAGTTGTTAAAATTCCACATCACAGAGCCCTCTTCTGAACAGGGAGCTGGAGGAGGAAAATGGCACATTCTTGCTGTTGATCTAGTGTTTTCCAAAGTTTTGTGCTGACTGTAAAGGACTCAGCTTGCTCTCTGTGGCCTGATTCTGATGGCATTGCCTCCAAGAGACAAGAAACTTGTGCTAAGAAGCCAGCAAAGGCAGCAACAGGCCACTAGGCACTCATGACCTCGCTAGTGGGGCGGTACCGGCAGCTGCGCTGAATTACATTAGAGAAAAGACGGCAGCCGCAGACCCAGTGGGCCACTGTCCACCAAGCTGCAGGGCACTGCTCCAACTCTCACCTTCAGAAGCAGCCAGCGGCCCGACCCGCTGAGATGCTAAGCCCCAGAGTGCAAGAAAGCCTCTCTGACACCCAGCTGTCTCCTCCAATCGTGCAGCCACACAGCACGCTGCATGCTGGGCCAGGCTGTCCCTCTCTGGCAAAACACCAGCTACAGGGCTGCACCCCAGAGAGATCCAACTACTCACATTTATCAAGGGCCTGCCAACTCAAGACTGAGGGCTGCAGACAGACCACAGCCAGGTGCTCCTCCCGTACTCTCTCTCATCTTCATCATACCTCTGAAGACAGGGGCTGGGAAACAGGATCGGGTAAGTTAACACCTTGCCAGCGCTAATGGGGACCAGATATGAACCCCAGAGAGTCTGACTCAAGCTTGATACCATGTGACATTCCCCCTCAGGACTCATGACACCTTAGGGAGCTCATAATCCCATCATGAGGAGCAAAGAAACCTAAAAACTAGATAAGAGATAAAGAACAGTCCTATACAACAATGAAAATGTCACGAGGCCACACACGACCAATTGCCAAGGTCATGGTGCAAACCGCAAGTGATACTAGCTTTCAGAAGCCAGGAAAGGGCATTCAGCCTAACCGTCAGAAAAGAAAGGGCAGGTTTGCCTGAAGGAAAATATCCAAGGCAATAAACTCTTTCTGATTAATGGTTTTCCCTGAGAACTTCAAGCATAAAGTGGTTGTTGGTAAGAATGTAACACTTACCTGTGTGGAAAGCAAGGCCCCAAATCAGACTATGTCTGATTATTAGGTCCTAAAGCTATTTAATACCACAGACCCGTGAATTTACCAGGTGTCAGGCCCTCTTCTAAGCTCTTTATCTGAACTAACTCCTCTGATCGCTAGAACAACTGTGGGAGGCAGGTCCTAGGATCTGGCTCACTTACATCAGGAGGAAATGAAGGCACAGAGGCCCAATCACCTGCCCCGGGCCTTGGCCAGCACGGGTGCTGAAGTGTGATGGGAATCAGGCCTCTGGCTCCAGAACTTTTGCACAGAGAGGCTCTGTTGACTCCCATGGAACTGAATGCTAACGTCACCCCTGGTGAAAAGTCTCTCGAACAAATCAATCCCAAGCCTAGAAAGAAAAATTACAAACACTCTGAAGGAATTTTGCCACAACCCTCTCACCTGGTACCATCTCCCTATCACGTGGGAGTGAAATAACACCAAAAAAAGGAGGATCATGGTTTTTACTGGGACCTCCGTGTCTTTACAAAATCAGCGCTATTCCTTCAGACACTCCCGCCATGGGAGAATCTATTTTCATCCAGCTTTCACAAGTGGGCGGACAACAAAGCCCGCTGATTAATAAGTAAACACAAAGTGTACTTAATTTTCAGCTCAAAATGTGCTGTCCACACTAATCTCAAACCCAATTATGTCCAGTCGGTTAATCAATGAAACCAGGACGATAGAGATTAATTTTTTCATGCACTATGAAAATACACAGAGTGACTAAAAACAAACAAGGAGGGGGCGCCTGGGTGGCTCAGTTGGTTAAGCGTCTGCCTTCAGCTCAGGTTATGACTCCAGGGTCCTGGGACCAAGCCCCGAATCAGACTCCCTGCTCAGTGGGGAGCCGGCTTCTCCCTCTCTCTCTCAGCAACTCTCCCCTGCTTCTGCTCTCTCCTGTCAAATAAAATTAAAACAAACCAACGAAACAAGGAGGCAGGAAGAGGCTGTTCTGAGCCCTGGTATATCCAGCCCTCCTTCTGACCCCATTCAACAGGACACCACTCAGCCAAGGTTTTCCGGGCCTCTAGGAACACGAGTGGTAGAGGAGACCCCGTGGGAGGAAGACTCTTTTTTTTTTTCCCAGTAGGCTCCACACCCACTGTGGAGCCCAACATCGGGTTCAAACTCACAACCCTGAGATCAAGAGTCCAACGCTCTACTGACTGAGCCGCCTGGGGGCGGGGATGAGGGTGTTGGGAGGATAGGGGAGGACCTTTTTAATGCGCTACTGACTGAGCTCTACTAACTGAGCCGCTCGGGGCTGGGGATGGGAGGGTTGGGAGGACAGGGGAGGAGCTTTTGAATCAGAGGTTTTGGAAGGTCTATAATGGTTCTCACTGATTTGTAAATTATGCTCTGAGAGGAGTCTTACAGTCAGCATCAACAGAGATAACAGGCTTTTTTTACTCACTGTTCCCTCAGAGGAGGAAAGTCCTGCTCCTAAAACATGCAAAGCCCTCTGGAATGTGGTCCGTGAAGGCTTCCCCAGCTATAGCTGACTTCCTGCAAGCAGGAATGAATGCTAGCCTACAGCCCAGCCGAGGCTCAATTCTGCCATTGCTTACACAGTCCTCTGACCCCAGCTGCTGGACAGCACAGGTTCCAAAACTTGCCACAGTTTCTATGACCACCAATATAGCAATGACTCAAGCCACCTTCCCCAGCGTTTGCTGAGGCCTACCCTGTGCAGAAGGCTGTGCCAGGTGCCGCAGATGATAAAGGAGCACAGCAGACCCTGGGTGCCGGGAGCCTCTAGTCTAGAGATACGATGGTCAGAACAGACTAAGCACAAGAAGGTACAGACGCGGTGCTGAGGAAAATCAGAGAGAGGCGAGAGACTGCATTTGGCTGATAGAATCAAGAACGGTTCATGGAGAAAACGTCATAAAACACCGGCTTAGAAAAACAGATGGGAATCCAATGGGCAGTGAGTATGTGTGAGAGGATATTCAAGGGGCGGAGAGCAAATGAACACAGGGACTTGGCCAAGGACCCAGCCTTGGGTTATAAGCACCATGCAAGGGGAAGGCAGAGAAAGGACTTTGGTAAGTCATGCAAAGAAAGGGTCTAAGGGCTACACACTGGTACAGGACCTCCACAGCCCTCACAGCTGCCCATCACAGGGAGGGAGGGCATGAGGTTCCAAGCACAGCCATGTTCTTACCTTTTCTGAATGAGTCCAGGCTGAACATTTCTGGCCAGGAGGGAAAGCTGGAATCCTAAGAAGGAGGGTCAAGAGGCAATGGTTACAATTCTTGGTCCAGGATCCCAAAGAGAAGACTTCAATAACACAGACAGGGCTGTCCAGAAGGCAAGAAAAATGAAGCTCTTCACTACTGAGCCCCAACTGCTGCTCCCAGGCTTAAGGATGGAAGGGCCATCTCCACTCTAGAGTAATTACATGGCTTTGTTTTTTTCTCACTGAGAGCTTTCTTCTTTTCTCTGTCCTAAACTCCCCGAGCCCCGCTCAACAGAACGAGATGCATTTCATCCTGAGAGACATACTTCCACCTCATCGCAATACTTGCAATTTTCCTGGGACTTCTGGGAAGAAAGGAAATTCTATATGGACCCCCTTTCTCATGTGGCATCAGCGAGCGGGACTGATAACTACCCTACGGACAAACTAGTTTATGGGGCTTTCACAGAAAGCCCCACAGGGATGGCACTTGATGGCTGTATCAAGGAGTAACTTTCGTAATTCAAAATAAAAAGCTTTTCATAGTGGAGTTTATTAAATAACAAATATTAAGTTAAAGTTCAACTGTTGAGCAAAAATGTTGGTACATTTTGTTCTTTTAACTGAGGAGTATACCTAGAACCTTAAAACACACACACACACCACACACACACACAGATTAAAAACACTTCCGGTTTAACGATTTTGTTTTTAAAAAAACACTCAAACTCACTTATAGACATTTTTAAGAATGTAGTACTCCTGGGTTGGTATAGTAACCTTTTGTGGCCTCAGTTTAAAAACATCTACACAATGTTTTAGCAAACCAGGATAATGTCCAACATTACAAGGAGTCTAATAGGGCCTACATTTCTGCTCCTGACTGCTTTCCCATCTAATTCTCAAATGGCGGGGAGATGGGGGTGGAGGGCTGACCTGGGGCCGAATCTTTCAGGTCCATAGCAGGTCTGCCCTGATGGCCTCCTCTCCCCCAGGGATGCCGGAAATTTCAGCCGATAGCATATGGTAGCTCAGAGAGAAAACTTCAATACAATATCAACAATGATACAATTCACTTTAAGAAGTTACATCCTATAGACTCCTTCTTTCCAAATTAAAAGAAAAAGGGTGCAATTTGAGATTCTAATCTTAAAGAAAAACCTGAATACTATAAAATCTAAACCATCTAAGTGATTATTACTTGAGAGACAATACTTTCCTGCTAAGAAAGAGTAAATTAATTTGCTTGCAAACAGACTGCTCTGCCTTTAAAAAGTCCCCAACCCTCTCCAACGCTCATATAACACTATCTTTGCCTCTATCAGTCTAAAAACTATGTATGATATTCAAGATAGGATGTTTTAAGACATTTCACTGAGCTCTAGAACATTTCATAGAGACTGAAAAGAAAGTTGCATTCCTTGAAATATAATTATGTTGGAAACTTTTATGATTCGGAGTTTCTCTTAAATAATTCAAAGGTAAGTAAAATAATATTATGTCAAGAGTTCTTGCATAATGAAACACCACTTAACTCCAAGTAGAGTCACTATGGGATGATTCAAGGACAGAGAGATTCCATAATGACTAATTTAAAATGATACCCTTCTTCCAAGACAGTCACAAATGGATTTAATACGTGCCTTTGCTTTACAGTGTAGCTGAGCATGAGGTGTGCCACTGTTCTGTGTGCATGGCTAAGTCGACTTACCTTACACGAGCAGTGACAGTCTCAGATTTTGTAGGCTTTTGAACTGGAGCTGAATTCTCTCCTTGCTATTCCTCATCACGAGGCTGGGCCTCCTCCTAAAAAATACAAGGTTGGGTCACTAAAGTGATGGGTCCCACGGGGAAAATAAAGTTGCTGCAGACCACTGAAATCCATTTACTAACTCTAACAACAAGTTTTGTTAATGGCATGAAGCGCACACTGGACGCATTGGCCTCATTCCAGGACCCACCATGACAGACTCACGACCCATCAAATTGTGAGCTGTCCTACACCAGCACCTGTAAGATACCAAGAAAGAGATGTCATGGTAAAGAGGGGCTTATAGTCCTGAAAGCATTTTCTCCAAGCCCAGAGCAAAACCCGCTTCAGTTCTGAGTTCTAATCCCATAATGACCCTACTATGACCCTACATAAGGTAGATAAAGAAGCTCTTACAGATTAGGAAAATGACAACTAAATGTTGAATGCCATTTTTATAGTTCACAAAGTATGGAAGCATAGACTTCATAGTACTTAATCTATGAAACTACCCAGAGAGGTTGAAACTCTCTTTCCCAGAGAAGGAAACTGAGGCAGATTTTCCCAGAGAAAGTTATACAACTTGCCCAAGATCCCTTAGCTGACTCAGGACAGAATGAAAATCCCCATTTAGGTACTGGACTCCAGAGCTTTCCATGCTTATACGACACTATTTTTCTTATTTCCATGATACTATGCTGTTGCCTAAATGTCCCATGGTTCATTCCTGGAAATAATATTTTACAGTGATATAAAGGTTGACAGGGGCAGGCTGGGTCCAACTGATAAGCTTTGGACCATGGCTTCATAAGTTAAAATGCTTGGAGGATAAATCTTTTGGAGGTAAAGGGGCAACCTACCAGGTTTAAAAAAAAAAAAAAAAATTGCAGCAAAAGATGTATTTCCCGCATCTTAAAAAGCTCTGCAAATAAAGAGCACTATCATAAACTCTATCAGGAAAAGAGGCCTCCCTCCTGGAAACTCCAACACTCCAAGATTTAAGTGTAAATTCTTATAGTCAAGATCCACAATGACAGGGGCTTTATTGCTTTCAAAGAAACTGCAAGGGAAACCATCAGACAATGTCTCCTTTCCCCCTGGCCAGTAAGTTGCAACCAAAAACAGTTTGAGAGTCTGCACCTGGCCATCTGCAGTCCACCTGCTACAGTGTTTGGCAAGCCCCTGTAGACTGGGTTTGCAAAGTGGGACAATCTCTGTCTTGCAACATCACAATTAAGGTGACCAATGTTGCTACAAGAGGACTAGCTAGACAGCATGCTGACGCCATACTCTGGGCTTGGGGGTTCTGAGGACCCCTGGGACTCCAGTTCACTGCAAACAAAGGACCCAACATGCATTAGGTCTTCCCCTGCGAAATGGGGCAAGTCACCATCAGCAAACAAAGAACACCTCACCCCTTGGCCTCCCCCAGTGACAAGGTCGGTGCAAAAAGGGGCAAACCAGGGGGGCCAGAATGCACCAGGCCTCCCTTTGGACGAACGGTCCAGGCGGCACAGGGGACAGACAAAGGTCCCGGGGCACTCCGGGGGCTTCCACCAGGCCCTGCCTCGGGGAACGGAGCATCCACTGAGGCGGAGGCGTCGTTGCGCCAATGAAGCGGCCTCTCCCGCGGTCCCGGTGGAGCCCCTGGCTACCAGGCCCGCCCCAGCGGACCCGCCTGGCCCCCGCCCCCGCCCAGGCTCCATGGCAACGGCAGGCCGAGGCCTGGCTGCCCACGGCTCGGCCGGGCCGGCTTCGCGGGCAGGCCTAGGATGCCCGGCCTGCTCCTCGGGCCCGCCCGCTTCTCCGCCCCACTCTCCGCCAAGCCGGCGGTCGGCCCCGGGCCCCTCCTCGCGCCGACCACCCCCGGCCGCGGCAAGCTCCTCAAGGGGACACGAAAGGGGAGAATAAAAAGCCCAATTCACCTGTTGTTACAGATGTGAAACAAGCCTCGGTGCACCGCGCATGAGCCGCGGGCCCCCCCAACCACGGCCGGACTACAACTCCCACCAGCGGCGGCGCGGCCCCTTCCGGGTCCCGAGGCGGAAGTCCCGCCGGCCGCCCCGGCGCTCCCCGCCCCGCCTCCCGCGCCGACCCCGCGTCTGAGCGGGTCTCCAGCGGGTCCCCCACCCGGGGCTCGCAGTGGCCTCCCAGGGCTCACGCCGCTGGGCGGCCAACCCGCGGCGAGACCCCGGCGCCGGGCCCAATGGGGGGCGGCCGCGGCGGGCGCAGGCGGGACTTCCGGCAGAGGCGCCGAGGGGGTGGGCGCGCGGGCCCCTCTGGGGCGGTGGAGGGAACGGGTCTGGACTGCGGGGGCCAGGGCCCCACACGGCGCCCCCTCCCAGCGCCTCAGCATCCGGCAGTGTGAGAGGAGGAGGGCCCTCGCGAGCTCTGCGCCCCCGCCTCGCGGCCCGCGGCCAGTCAGGGCTGAGCCGGGGACGGAATCCCACTCGAGCGCCGGACCTCCACCCGCCTTCCCGGCCACAGCCCGTTGCCACGCCTCTTCTCCTACTCTACCCTACCTTACCCTCTCCGTTCTCCTACCCTCTCCTACCCGCTCTCCTCCGATCTTCTGTTTAGGGAGGTGAGAATTTCCGCCTCACGACATTGTTAGGAGGAGACCAACGCGATGGCACGTTGGAAACTGTACAACACTGGGGAAAAACAAGGCGGCACTTGCTGGTCTGAGTGCCGCTGGGCTGCTCTGGAGGTCTCGTCCCCGCCCGCTGGCCTCCGAAGGTCCTCTGGATGAGGCTCTCGTGGGAGTTTGGTGGAATCCAACTTCTAAAGGGGAGAACTCAGCTGGGGTTCCTCTGAGGCTGGGTCAAGTAGGAACGACCTAGAATATGCTTTTAAGACGTGGCCTTTCAGGATATATGAAGAATTAGTACCATATCCCGTCATTTTTATCCAATTATATGCAACAAGTTTTGTTTTGTTGTTTGTTTGTTTGTTTGTTTTCTCTCTACATTAGACCAGAAGGGTGGGGGAGGTGAGCGTGGAGCATCATCCACTCATTCAAATAATTACTACCTTTTCTGAGCAGGGCATGGTGCCGTGCTATGGCGTGTGGGAAATGATCCCTGTACAGATACTTGAGTGAACTGTATAGCAATTGTTATAAGCAGGTTGTGAGGGTACAACAAACTTCCCTGGAGGGGCTTTGGGCATGGTAGGCAAGATGAAAACATTATGTGAGGCAAAAAGAAAGTGATAAATGCTGGAGAGGAGGGATCAAGTGTTAGAGGGTTGAGAGGAAGGAACAGTTAATCAGTGGCAAAATGAAGGAGAAGGAACCACAGAAGCGAAGACAGGCAGTGGCACAAAAGGCAAATTCTAAGAATATGCAGTAGCTTCGTGTGCCCACGATTGGGTTGGATATGCGTATGGGCTTTAAGGGCAATAGAACCAGAAAGTGTAGCTGGGAACGCTGTACTGGGGGACGTTGACTTTATTTGTATGCAATTACTCTAAGACATTATTTTTACAGTTCTAAATAGGAAAGTAACATAAGCATCGGATTTCAAGAAGGTTATTCTAAAAGTGCTAGGGTAGAATTGGCTGGAAAAATAGAAGCAAGGGAACTAATGAGATGAGAGGTATCGAGGAATTCAACTGTGCTCAGGAGCGGAAAAGGCAAGAAAAAGGTATGACAGGGTGATGGTAAAGCATCAGGCTGATCCCTGGCCATAGGTGTGTGGAGCGGTGCCTGAGATCTGTGCCAGGGGACTGGGAGGATTGTGCACTGTTACCGTAGTGAAGGGACAGGGCGGTCAGAGAAGGTGATGGATTCTGCTTCATACAGATTATGTTTGAAATGCTGTTGGGAACATTAAGCGATGAACATGTGAGTGATGAACATGTGGTCCCTACTGCAAAAGATGTTCTGACAGAATGAGAAAAGCAGGTCCCCAAGTCTTAAGGCCCAGGAAAGACCTGCAAAAGAAGCACAAGTGGACCATTCATGGTGCTTTTTCCTTGTTGCAGATTTTCCGTTTTCAGTTTTCTTTCCGAAGGAACTTTCCTTGATCTATTCTTAATGAGTGGTTGTATCTAGTGAAGTTGATAAAGTGATCCACTTTATAATAAGGTGAGTGCCAATGAGTATCTTTTTCCCCCTCTCGCAAATATTTCCCCTCTTGTTTCCTGCTCATTTTCTTGTCACTACCTTATTTTCCTGGATCCGGTCCCTAGATTTCACTTTTTGGCTAACATCTCTCTCTAGAACTCCTCCACTTCCTCTAGCAGTAAGGCCCTCTAGCAGTTTCTTCTTCCCCACGTGGTAGCACCCAAGATACATTTTTTTTTTCTTTTTTCTTTGAGAGAGTGAGAGAAAGGATGAGAGGGGAGAACGTCAAAGGGAGAAGCAGACTCCTCCTGGAGCTGGGAGCCCAATGTGGGACTGGATCCTGGGACTCCGGGACCATGAACTGAGCCCGAGGCAGTTGCTTAACCAACTGAGCCACCCAGGCAACCCCCAAGATACATTTTTTAAAAAGATTTTATTTATTTATTTGACAGACAGAGATCAGAAGTAGGCAGAGAGGCAGGCAGAGAGAGAGGAGGAAGCAGGCTCCCTGCTGAGCAGAGAGCCCGATGTGGGGCTCCATCCCAGGATGCTGGGATCATGACCTGAGCTGAAGGCAAAGGCTTTAACCCACTGAGCCACCCAGGCGCCCCAATAAATAAAATCTTAAGGAAAAAAAAAAAAGTTAACTGGTGCTTGTTCAGATCTCTATGTAAATAGGGAAAATTCCATAAACTCTGGTTTTTATTAGGGTGGGGGAATTCATTTACTTCATATGCAAAGAGAGCTTACAAATTAATTTTTTTTTTAACATCCATAATGCAATAGAAAATGGGTATTGGGCATGAAAGGAAGTGACCAAAAAATGCGTTGCATATGGCCCTAAGGTTTAGGAAGAGAAAGTTCAGCCTTGCTTTTTTTTTTTTTTTTTTTTTTTTTAATGTATTAACTTTTATTGTGGCAAAATACCACCTAACATAAAATTTGACATTTTAACAATTTTAAAGTGTACATTTCAGTGACATTTGGTACATGTACATGTTGTACAACCATCAGTACTATCTCTCAGTACTGTCGAGTTCCAGAACATTTTCATTACCCCAAAAGGAAGCCCCATGTGTACCCATTAAGCAGTCATTCCCCATCCTCCTCCCACCCTCCCCAGCAACAGGCCCTGGCAACCACTAATCTGCTTTCTGTTTCCATGGATTTTCTTCTTCCAGATATTTCATGTAAGTGAGATCATATAACGTGGCCTTCTATATCTGGCTTTCTTTCAGTTAGCATCATGTTTTCAAGGTTTATCTGTTTTGTGGCATATGTCGGTCCTTCATTTCTTTTTTCTTTTTAATTTTTAAGTAATCTCTATACCCAGCATGGGGCTCAAACTCACAACTCTGAGATCGGGAGCTGCATGCTGTACCAACTGAGCCAGCCAGGCCTCCTGGACTTCATTTCTTTTTGTGGTTGAATAATATTCTATTTTGTTTGTCCATTCATATGTTGCTGGGCATTTGGGTAGTTTCCACCTTTTGGCTATTTGGCTATTGGGAATAACACTGCTGTGAACACGGGTGTGCACGTTTTTGTTGAAACGCCTGTTTTTACTTTGGGGGTACATACCTAGGAGTAGAATTGCAACTTGGCTTTTTTTTTTTTTTAAGATTTATTCATATTATTTATTTTAGAGAGAGAGCACAAGCGGGAGGAACAGAGGAAGAGAAAGAATCTCAAGCAAGGTCTGCTCTGAGCAAGGAGTCCGACACCAGGCTCCATCTCACAGCCCTGAGATCATGACCTGAGCCGAAATCAAGAGTCAGACGCCCAACCAGCTGAGCCACCCAGGTGCCCCACAGCTTTGCTTATTTTTTAAAGGTAATTAAAACTATGGAACCCACTTAGCAGTCTTCCTTCACATGATTTGTAAGATTTGTTTTCTCTCTTCATCTGGGTCTCTGCTCAGATATTATCTCAGAGACAGTTTCCTAGACCGCCTCGTGTATTTATTTGTGTTATCCTTACTTTTCACTTGTTTCTCCCCTAGAGTCAAGGCCTCAAGGGCAGGGACTTAATTCTTTGTCACCACTGTCTCCTAGCACCTTGCACAAGATCTGGCACTGTTGAGAAGTAGGTGCTGAGTAAATTCTGGATGGGCCCTTCCACTTGGGAGACAAGCACTCGTACACTGTTGCGGGAACCGTATATTGGTAGTACTTATTCAGAGGGTAGTTTGGCAGTATAAGATTTAAAATGTTCATACCCTTTGACTCATTTCAGTTCTAGGAGTTTATTTAACCATACCCCCATATACATGTAAGAAAATTCATTGCTGGGGCACCTGGGTGGCTCATTTGGTTAAGCATCTGTCTTTGGCTCAGGTCATGATCTCAGGGTCCTGGGGTTGAGGAGCCCCACATCCGGCTCTCTGCTCAGTGGGGAGTCTGCTTCTCCTCCCCCTCCCCCAGGTTGTGTGCACACATGCATGCTCTCTCAAATAAAATCTTTAAAAAAAAAAAAAGAAAATTCAGTGCTGCATTATTTATAATATTTATTTTTTTTAAAACCTACCTATCCCTTATTAAGAGGCTGATTGCATTAAATAGAATGTATCTGTATTGGTTTCCAGCTATCATAATAAAATACCCCAGTCTGAGCAGCTTAAACAACAGAAATTTACTTTCTAATAGTTCTGGAGGCTAGAAGGCCAGAGTCAAAGTGCCATCAGAGTTGCTTTCTGCTGAGGCCTTTATTCCCGGCTTGCAGGTGGTTGCCTTCTTGCTGTCCCTCGCATCACTTTTCCTCTGGGCTGGTGGAGAGAGGTCTCTGGTGTCTGTTCCTTTCTTAAGGACATTAGTCCTATCAGATTAGAGTCCCACTCTTATGACCTCATTTAAGCTTAATTACCTCCCTAAAGGCCGTGTCTAAACACAGTCACATTGGGGGCTAGGGTTTCAGCATATGAATTTGGAGGGGACACAAATCAGTCCATAATATCAATTAAATGCAGCAATTTAAAAGAATGAGTTAGGTCTAGTGTGCAAACGCTGAAAACTATCCAGGAAATGTTGAATTTAGAAAGTCATGTTTTATGATTGTATGTTTATAATTCCAACTGTGTTTTTAAAAAGACCATGTGTTGCGCGCCTGGGTGGCTCGGTGGGTTTAAAAGACCGTGTGTTTATACATAATCTTATATAAGCATAGAACATTTCTGCAAAAATATTTCAGAACTGTTTGTTTGTTTGTTTACATAAGCTCTATGTCCAATATGGGGCTTGAACTCTTGACCCAGAGATCAAGAGTCACACGCTCTACTGAACTAGCCAGCCAGGCGCCCCTATATTAGAACTGTTAACTGTGCAGCTACATCAGAGTCTTAGTTTTCACTTTATACTCTTCTACATTGTGGATTTTGGGTGCCCAAAAGTATGTATTCTTTTTATGGTAATGAAAAAATAAAAATAAAGCATTTAGAATATACAGGGCTCCTGAAAAAGACATTTGGTTATAATGATAGCCATTAACACACCTGTGATAGCTAGCCATGCATGCATTTTCAAATATATTAAACTCAGATGTACATTCTTTTTAAAATGTATATTTACTCTATTATAATTAGATAATAATTCCATAATAATTTCAAACATATACAGAGTAATGAGATAGTGTATGTTATGCCATGGCCCTTAGTGTCCCTGCAATTTCTTGTTGGTTATACCAAGAGTTTAACACCCTACCTGCTCTACGCCTGGGCTTTTGCTCAGAGTTGTTTTCAGTAAGAAACCTTGAGGGAGGGGCGCCTGGGTGGCTTAGTGGATTAAGCTTCTGCCTTCAGCTCAGGTCATGATCTCAGGGTCCTGGGATCCAGCCCCGCATCGGGCTCTCTGCTTAGTGGGGAGCCTGCTGCCCCCTCTCTCTCTGCCTGCCTCTCTCCCTACTTGTGATCTCTGTCTGTCAAATAAATAAATAAAATCTTAAAAAAAAAAAAAGAAAGAAACCTTGAGAGATGAAGTATTGTCTCCCCTTGGACAAAAGGCAAACTTAACTTCTACTTGCTGTAAAAATGGAATCTCCCAAGCTCAGTGTTCCCCTCTGATAATGAACACTATGTGAGCAGACAACTATGGTCAATGCTTTCATATCACACCCAGGAAACTTGGGGGCATAGGGAACTGTTACAAACCAACATGAAGATATGGCTACTGCTTTTGCTATAGTGTTTGTTTTTTTTTTAACATTTTATTTATTTATTTGACAGACAGATCACAAGTAGGCAGAAAGGCAGACAGAGAAAGAGAAGTGGAGGCAGGCTCCCCACTGAGTACAGTGCCCGATACGGGGCTTGATTCCAAGACCCTGGGATCATGACCTGAGCCGAAGGCAGAGGCTTTAACCCACTGAGCCACCCAGGTGCCCCACTTTTGCTGTAGTTAAAGTCCTTTGTGTCTGACCCAGGAGTCTCGTGTCTTCTGTCAGCACCTATGAAATGGTAACAGGATAGCTACTAGTTTAGCTTGTAAATTGGGTAAAATTCTAGACCTGCATCTGCGAAGTTCCTGACGGTGACCCAATGTCTACCACCCCAGATTTTTTAAATCATACCATTTAATTTGTAATTAAACCAGAGTGCATCTCTCTAAGTTTTTATTCAGCACAATCACAAAACCAATTTTATACCTTGGATGGCCAGTAAATCCTTAATATCATTTACATTATGCTTAAAATATAGATAAATTCCTTTGAGTAAATGAAAACTTATCCCTGTCCTTTGTGTTTGGTGTTTGGTATCACTACAACACTGAAACATGAATGTATTTCATTTATATGTGTACTTCTTTCAAAGCCTTAGGCTAATTTTTTGGCCCTAAACTGCAGAAATAGGGAGATTTGGGTAATGGAGTATCACATTTTTTGGTATGCAGTGAATTGTACAAATCAGTTATTCTCAATCTTAGAAAATATTTACTGCTGGGGCGCCTGGGTGGCTCAGTGGATTAAGCCGCTGCCTTCGGCTCAGGTCATGATCTCAGGGTCCTGAGATCGAGCCCCACGTCGGGCTCTCTGCTCCACAGGGAGCCTGCTTCCTCCTCTCTCTCTGCCTGCCTCTCTGCCTACTTGTGATCTCTCTCTCTCTGTCAAATAAATAAAATAAAATCTTTAAAAAAAAAAAAAGAAAAGAAAATATTTACTGCTTAACATAGGAGAATGTATAGCTCCGAGGCTCCTTTTTTGTGTGATTTTATTTTTTTTTTCCAAGTAGGCTGTATGTCCAATGTGGGTCTCCAGCTCACAACCCCAAGATCAGGAGTAGCGTGCTGCACCCACTGAGCCAGCTGGGCACCCCCCCCCAAGCTGCTTTTTAGCCATCACTGTTAACCATAGTACTGCCAAAGGAACAACAGATGGGCTTCTTAATTATTTTTTTTAAGATTTTATTTACTCATGTGAAGCAGAGAGAGAGAAAGAGGCAGAGGCAGAGGGAGAAGCAGACTCCCTTCTGAGCAGGGAGCCTGATGTAAGCCTCCATCCCAGGACACTGGGACCATGACCCAAGCTGAAGGCAGACTCTGAACCGACTGAGCCACCCAGATGCCCCAATATGGGCTTTTTTAAAAACATGTTTGAAACTGACTTTTTTTTTTTAACTTATGTATTTGATAGAGAGAGAGAGATCACAAGTAGGCAGAGAGGCAGGCAGAGGGGGAGGGGGAAGCAGGCTCCCTGATGAGCAGAGAGATCCCAATGTGGGGCTCAGTCCCAGGACACTGAGATCGTGACCTGAGCCGAGGGCAGAGGCTTAACCCACTGAGCCACCCAGGCGCCCCTGAAACTGACTCCTTGTCAAGGTAGCTTCGTCCACACTCTGATGCCACTCCTTTGTTTCAAACACATGTTAAAATTAATAAGAGCTTAAAATGACATATCCATATTAAAAAACAAGATAAACATTTATGTTTACTGGAAACAGAGCTGTAATCTTGCTGGGATGTGGATCCAGAAATAGAGGTAGTCTGAAGTTTATAACCAATAAAGTAATATGATTGAGTGGGTGGGGACGAGTGCCACATGTAATGTGGATGACTGGGCCCTGATTAGTGCGTGCATTTATGAATTTAGGTGGGGCTCCCTAAAGTTAACAAGAGACTGGAAAAATCTACAACCCATCCATACCTGAAGACTTAGCTTATAGGAAGTTATAGACTTAGGAAGTAGACTTGACATTGAATGCAGACCTAAATCCAGTTACCCCCTCATTTGATGCATGGATTCCCCTGTCACCCAAAATTTACAGTGGGAACAGAGTCTCAAGTTACTAATGTAAGACTTGTTTCTGGCTGGATTTCCTGGATGATCGAGTAGAGATTATCACAAAACCATCAGAGAAGGAGATACATGTATGGGGGGAAAAGATCCCCATTCGTGAGATGTTTATATATCAAGCTTTCAAAACATACGAGCAAACCTAGCTAAAAGAAAGAGCCAACAAAAATCAGCATCAGGAGATGAATTCACTGCAATTAAAATGAAAAAAAACTGATAATAACATTAAAGTATGTATTTTAGAGTATCCAGACATAAAGGAAGGATACCTATTTTAAAAGAATAAGAAATTATGAAATAAAAGTCATCAGAAATGAAAAGGTGACAGATAAATATGTAAAGAACCAGATAGAAATCCTAGAAATTAAAATTTTTTTAAATTTTATTTATTTGACAGACAGAGATCACAAGTAGGCAGAAAGGCAGGCAGAGAGAGAGGAACGGAAACAGTGGGGTAGAGAGTAGAGAGCCTGATGCGGGGCTCAATCCCAGGACCCTGAGATCATGACCTGAGCCGAAGGCAGAGGTTTAACCCACTGAGCCACCCAGGTGCCCCTATGTCGTATTCTGAATGAGCAGCTCATTCTAAGAGAAAAACTAAAAAGAACAATTAAAAAAACATGAAGACTAGGGGAGCCTGGGTGGCTCAGTGGGTTAAGCCTCTGCCTTCAGCTCAGGTCATAATCCCAGGGTCCTGGGATAGAGCCCCACATCGGGCCTGCTTCCTCCTCTCTCTCTGCCTGTCTCTTTGCCTGCTTGTGATCTTCATCTGTCTGATAAATAAATAAAACCTTTAAAAATAAAAATAAACATGAAGGCTAGGTTGAAGGGCTTCAGTGTAAGTGCATAATATAAGTTGCGGGACGCCTGGGTGGCTCAGTGGATTAAAGCCTCTGCCTTCAGCTCAGGTCATGATCTCAGGGTCCTGGGACTGAGACCCACATCGGGCTCTCTGCTCAGCAGGGAGCCTGCTTCCCCCTCTCTCTCTGCCTGCCTCTCTGCCTACTTGTGATCTCTCTCTCTCTGTCAAATAAATAAAATCTTTTTTTAAAAAAAGAATTCTATATCTAGCTAAACTCATGCTAGAATGAGGAAAAGGTAAATACATTTTCTGTTCCCTAATGAGTAAGAGATGGTCTTAGCCAGTGACCCTCACTGAAAGAACTAGAAAATGTGCTTCTCAGAAGAAAACACCCAATGGAAAGGAGTGGGTTTACTACCTACTATTAAAATCGGTTTTTTGTGTGCGTGCATGTAAAAATAAAGGTTGGAACTAAAAGTTTAGGTAAAAATAGAATACAAAGGTATGTGTCATTTGGGATGTTTGGAGCAACCAGAAAGAGAAACCTTGACTGCAGCCTGGCTTAGCGTGTAGAGACGTGCATTGTCTCACATACCAGGAAATCCTCAAGTACAGCAAAGCCTCGTCGACTGATTCAGGGTTTCAGTAATGTCATCAGGGACCCAGGTTCTTTACATTTTTCTGCTTTCCAGCTCCAAAGTGGGCCCTGTCCTCAGGTTTCTAGCAAGCGGGTTTAGCGGTTCTCATAAAGATTCAGAAGACTCCTTTTCATCTTCCACTGACCACAATGGGACATCATTTTGTGACTTTATCCCTGCCCACGGGGAAAGAGTCAGTCCTTAGGGCAAACAGGCCCAACCCTGATTCCAGAGGAGTCAGTTCTTTTGCAGAAGGAAGATAAAGACAATAATTAACTTGGGATTTTGTTAGAAAATTTTATTTATAGGGATGTCTGGGTGGCTCAGTCAGTTAAGCGGCTGCCTTTGGCTCCCGTCATGATCCCAGGGTCCTGAGATCAAGTCCCACATTAGGCTCCTTGCTCAGCGGGGAGCCTGCTTCTCCTTCTGCTGCCACTCCCCCTGCTTGTGCTCACTGGCTCTTTCTCTCTCTCCCTCTGACGAATAAATAATTAAAAATTTTTTTAAAGGAAATTTTATCTATCCAGCCAGTCGGGTCTTTTTTCTTGGTTTTCCCTTGTTTTTGTTTTGTTTTGTTTTTTTGGTACCAGGCTGTTTGGGTCTTTTGAGTAGGAAATGTAATTCTTCTATTAAGCACTAGAGGTCCCCAACATATATTTCCAAATCTGTTTCCCTGTATGACTTGGCTATAGTCTTGGATCAGGAATGCGTTTCTTTTAGAGCTGACATACAATCTTTCATCTAAGGATCATTTCCAAATTGAAAAAAAAAAAAATTTGGAGCCCCTGGGTGGCTCGGTCAATGGAGCATGGGACTCTTCATTCGGCTAAGGTCATGCAGGGTCATAAGATCAGGCTGCACATTGGGCTCCCACACTCACTGGGGAGTCTGCTTAGGATTCTCTCTCTCCCTCCGCATGTGCGTGTGCTCTCTCTCCCTCTAAAATCACTTTTAAAATTTTATAGCAGTTAGAATTTCAGCTACTCAAAATAGTTGCCAAGAATGTATTTTGTTGTGTGTGTGTGTTTTTTTTTAAAGATTTTATTTATTTATTTGACACAGAGAGAAAGAAAGTACAAGCAGGGGGAGCAGCAGGCAGAGGGAGAGGGAGAAGCAGCCTCCCTGCTGAGCAGGGAGCCCAATGTGGGCCTCGATCCCTGGGATCATGACCCAGGAGTCACTCAAGAATGTATTTAAGTGCCTGGTAGATCTACAGGTGCGGAGGCCAGCCTCTTTATGGATTGCACCTCTTAACTGATGGGAATTCGTTAGATGTTCTTGTGAATACAGCTTCTTTAGCTATGAATCAGACAGGACATATACACCTAGAGAGCCTTCATAGGATCTAAGGACAGCCAGATTTATGCAAATTAATGTCTTTGCCATTGTTGAAAGGCTGTTCTCTTTCTGGCTAACAGTTACCATGGAAAATCATGTGGGCTTGTTCACGGTCTGGGAGGTATGTTACCAGATAGGATTCTTTTCCTCACTTTCATCTCTTCTATTTTATCACAAGCTTACTGGACTGTGTTTTAAGTCCTTCTAGAAGAAGCAGAAGTTGAGGGGCATCTGGGTGGCTCAGTCAGATAAGTGTCTGCCTTCAGCTTGGGTCATGGTCCTAGGGTCCTGAGATGGAGTCCCATATCGGGGTCCCTGCTCAATGGAGAGCCTGCTTCTCCCTCTTCCTGTCACTCTGCGTACTTGCACACACTCTCTCTCCTCTCTGTCAAATAAATTAGTAAAATCTCAATAAAAAAATAAATAAAATTTTAAAAAAGAAGCAGGAGATGAACAGGGATTTATAAAGGGCGTACCCTTCGGCTCTGACCAGTTGCCCAGTTTTGCTAATCTCACCTTTACTTTTGTCTTTACTATGTTATAATTCTAGTGGCAGTGGCTACTAGTCAATAGTTACGGACTACAATGAATATCTGGTTAATTGGACTGAGTTTAAAACCAGCAATTATGTTTAACTTGTGTTTAAACAGACAGTGGCCCATTTGAACTTCATCTGATGCTGTCATCTGGGAACATAATTTCGTTGTGTTGCTAAGACCTATTATTATAGCCCATCATAGATGTCTGATAACTTTGTGGAATCAGGATGAATTGGCTAATGGAATCTTTTCTTTCAGGTTTGACCAACCAGTGGATAGAACTTTTATTTTTATTTTTTTTTTATTTTATTTATCTATTGGTCAGAGAGAGAGGGAGAGAGAGCACAAGCAGGGAGAGCAGCAGGCAGAGGGAAAAGCGGGCTCCCCGCTGAGCAGGGAGTCCGATGTGGGACTCAATCCCAGAACCCTGGTATCATGACCTGAGCTGAAGGCAGACACCTAACTGACTGAGCCACCCAGGTGTCCCAATGTATACAACATTGTATATGCTGAGCTGCAAAATTCACCATTTGTTAAATGCTCTTTCCAGAAATGAACTGTGCCTTTTGTTAAAGTTTATTTAATTAAATTTATTTATTGTTGTTTTTTTTTTAGAGAGAGAGGATGCACACACATGAGTTGGGGAGAGTGTGAGAGGGAAAGAGAGAGAATCTCAAGCAGCCTCCATGCTCAGTGTGGAACCTGATGCTGGGCTCGATCTTACAACTCTGAGATCATGACCTGGGGTAAAATAGTCAGTCACTCAGCCCACTGAACCACTCAGGCACCCTAATTTCTTAAAATTTTAAAACCAGTAGTAAAAATAAAATTAGAATAGAATAGAATAATAAAATACCAGTAGTGAACTAAGAATTTCTACCTTGGGTATGGAGTATTTGTATGCAAAAAAGCCAAAGTCTAATTTCCAAAGTAAGATTCAGTATTAAAATCCCTGAGCAGAAAGGGCGCCTGGGTGGCTCAGTGGGTTAAGCCTCTGCCTTTGGCTCAGGTCATGATCTCAGGGTCCTGAGATTGAGTCCCACATCAGACTCTCTGCTCAGCAGGGAACCTGCTTCCCCCTCTCTCTCTACCTGCCTCTCTGCCTACTTGTGATCTCTCTCTCTCTCTCTCTGTCAAATAAATAAATTTAATTTAATTTAAAAATCCCTGAGCAGGGCGCCTGGGTATCTCAGGTGGTTAGCACCTGTGTTTGGCTCAGGTCATGATCCTGGGATCCTGGGATCGAGTCCCACATCATGCTCCCTGCTCACCGAGGAGTCTGCTTCTCCCTCTGCCCCTCATCCCACCCTCCTGCTCTTTCTCTCTCAAATAAATAAATGAAATCTTTTTAAAAATGAGCAATGTAAAGTACTACCGAAGTGGTCAAACATATCTGGTGCAGAAAGTCGAGAGAATGGCAATCTCAGATTAAGAAGCAGTCGTGATTGGGGAAGGCATGGAGAGACGCTTCTGGGCTGATTCCCAGGTTCCAGTTCATGAGTTAGGCAGTGGTTACACAGGCGTGTCCACTTTGTCATAATCTGTCAAGCCCTACACTTACGATTTATAGGCATTTCTGTAAGTGCATCGTACTCCAGCACAATTTCTAAAAAATTGTTCTCTACTAAACTTCACTTTCATCCAAACTGCATCCTAAAGTTCCATCAGGTAAAGGAAACCTTTCCAGGGTAGTTTTTACCCTGCCTTTGAAAGACTTTTTAGTTCCTTTGTGTTTTGGGAGGCCCTGCAGAGAGTGGCTCTTCCCGGGTTTATTCCAGCCAAGACTCAGAGGATCTTGAAGTGATGTCACCACTATCCTTCTGAGGATAGTGTACGTTATGTTTCATGTTGGAATGTTCGTGTCTTCTGGGCTTTTATTTGATTCCCAGGCCATGTAGGCTCTGAGAAGGAGACTGGGAATGCTCTGGGAGCCATTACCACACTCAGCACCTGAACAAATTATGTTTTTTTCAGATTTTATTTATTTGACAGACAGAGGTCACAAGTAGGCAGAAAGGCAGGCAGAGAAAGAGAGGGGGAAGCAGGCTCCCCACAGAGCAGAGAGCCTGATGCGGGGCTCGATCCTAGACCCTTAGATCATGACCCCAGCGGAAGGCAGAGGCTCAACCCGCTGAGCCACCCAGGCGCCCCAGCACCTGAACAAATTAATGAATCTGGTTTGATCCTTATAAAATTATTGTCCTTACTATGATATCAAACACTTGTCATAGGCATGGAGTGTAGTTTCAGCTGTATCTATTTTTTAAGTTTGAAGTACATATTTTTTAAGTTTGAAGTAATTTCATCAGTAGAAGTGTATAAAGAATAATGCAAAGACCTCCTGTATACCCTTTACCAATGTCCCTATTGTCTTTATTGCCTTTCCTTTACATTCTTCCTCTTTCGAATGTAAGTTGCATATTCAATGCCCAATGACCCTTGAATTGTATGTATTTCCTACAAATCAGGGCAATCTTTTACATGTAACCATCCAAATCCAGAATTTAACACTGATACCATGAAATCCATAAACCGTATTCACAGTTTTGCTAGTTCTCCCAATAACGTGCAGGATCACAGGATCACATGTTGCATATGTATGTCAGGTCCCTTTATCCCCTTCAATCTAGAACAGTCCCTAAGACTTTCCTTGTCTGTCACAAGCCGGACAGTTTTTAAAAGCACAGGCCAGTTACTTTTCCAACTGCTTCTTGGTTTGGATTGTCTGGTGTTTCCTCACGAGTAGATGCGTTATGCCCCAATAATGGGTCCGTGATTAAAGGAGCGAGACTGATATAAAAGCGAAGGTCAAGCAAAGCTTTATTTCGCGCCAAGCATCAAGAATCTAACCGAACGTTCGGGGCTGCACCTCTTACAAGAGAGGGCGACCCTTCCCTGTTTCACAGACTAGCTTTTAAGGGCAAAGACCATCCGGTTGGGCCTGGCCACGCACAGGTGACCAATGAGATTGTAACACACACAGGAAACTCCACAGTGATGCTAGGTGACCAATTGAATTACAATTTACCCTAGTAGACATTAGAACCAGCCTATTACACCTTGATTGGGATTGGCGCCCAAAAGGCTCCCAAAGGGCGGGGATCCCTACTCCTTGGTAGCTAAGGAGACAGTATGCAACCCCCCCATTGATCGGATGTTTCCATCTGGCCTGACCCACCCTTGTATCTGGGCTTTGTTACCTGGAGCTGGTTTCCGGGACTTGTTTCCAAGTAAATCCCCTGGGGGAAGGGGGGGCAGGGACAGTTTCTAAATAGGTCCTTACAGATGTAAGTCAAGCATTTTGGCAGGAATGTCACAGAAGTGAACTGTGTTCTTACCATGAGACATGCAATGTTGATTTGCCCCAACACTGGCCTTATTGATTTTGATCACTTGGTTAAGGTGTTGTCTCCTGTTTCCTTCACTATGACATAATTTGTAATTAGTAACTATCTAATGGGAAGATACTTTGAAACCAGGTAAACATCTCAATCCTCCAAAAAGATTTCACCACTCCTTCAGAATCTATTGGTGATTCTTGTCTGAACCAATTTTTACCATGATGGTTGCCAAATAGTGATTTTCTAATCCCATCATTCTGCATTTATAGTTGTCTTCTCCCATAGGGAAGAGAGAATGTTGTCTCTCCATTTATCCATTGATTCATTTATTTATATCATCATCGTGTTCATGGATTCCCATTTTATTCGGTGGGTAATCGATCCATAACTGTCACTCGTTACTTGATACTCAAATTGTCTCAGATTTGTCCAGTGGGAAACCCTTCACATTGTCCTTTCAACATGTTCCCATCATTCTCTGAGTACCTTTTGACTTTGTAACATAAGATGAACCATACTGATCTTATAGTTTTATGTCCTAGCCCTGGAACCAGCCACTTCCCCAAGGAGCTCTGTTTCCCTTTAGCGGAGTAAGGGTCTATAGAAACCAAGATCTGGATACTAGCTGTGTTCATTGCTAATGAGCTGTCACTGTATATGTACACACACACACTCATTTAAGCGTGTGTGTGTACATACACTTACAACTTAAACTTACAACTCTAGGACGCCTGGGTGGCTCAGTGGTTTAAGCCGCTGCCTTTGGCTCAGGTCATGATCTCAGGGTCCTGGGATCGAGTCCCGCATCAGGCTTTCTGCTTGGCAGGGAGCCTGCTTCCTCCTCTCTCTCTGCCTGCCTCTCTCCCTATTGTGATCTCTCTCTGTCAAATAAATAAAAAAAATAAAATCTTAAAAAAAAAAAAAAACTTAGGGCGCCTGGGTGGCTCAGCGGGTTAAGGCCTCTGCCTTCGGCTCAGGTCATGATCCCAGGGTCCTGGGATCGAGCCCCGCATCGGGCTCTCTGCTTGGCTGGGAGCCTGCTTCCTCCTCTCTCTCTCTCTGCCTGCCTCTCTGCCTACTTGTAATCTCTATCTGTCAAATAAATAAATCTTTTAAAAAAACAAACAAAAAAAAAAACTTACAACTCTATTTCTCTGTGTACTCACACCAATACTTCCAATTCCTGTCCATCTCCACAAGCCTCATTCTAGCCTTCTCCAGGCCATATTGTGGGAAACCTGGCTCTCAGTTCCCTCAATATATTTACTTATTTGCTCAATCCCCCTTTAAGTAACCAATCTTTGGGTACACTGACGGCCTTGAGCTTAATTGCACTGGCTACCTCCTCACTTGTCCCTGGTGCTATTGGCTGCCTCCCATAAATATTGGGGAAAGAGAAATTCATCTATGGTTTATTGATTTTAGTTTTCATGAGGTCAGTAATTAGAGAACTATTGAAGTCATTTTTGAGGGATCACATGAAAAAATGTAGTTAGATTATGGTTAATCACAGATAATTCATCTCAATAATAATTTCTTAGCTAAGTACAGTTCCAGGTAAATATAAAGAAAAAATATGCTAAATTGGAGAATAAATTTGAATAATAATAAAAACTTACATTTGTATGAAAATAATAGAGTTCACCTTTTGGAGCTCTTACTATGGGTCCATCACCACGTACTGTACATATGTTATGTCATTTATCTTCCAAGTAATTCTAGCTATGCCCACTATTAGTGTCTCTGTTTTACAAATGAGGAAACTGAGGCTCAGAGCAGGGTTAAGTAACCTGCTGAAGGCTGCTGAGATTTTTAGTGTTGAAGCCTTTGAGTCTATTCATCCCAAGTTTGTACTGTTAACAATAGATGGTTCACCATTAGACCTTAGTTGGTTTTGTGTGTTTCTTTGAAATTAAGAATAGAGCTGACTTAGACCAATTTGATCAATAGACCAATTTATAAATCTTAAAATCCTGGGAGAGAGGTATATGTTTCTTTTACTTCCTTTGTGCACTTTTTTTCTTCTTTCAATTTTTTAAAAATTAAAAAAATTTTTTAAAGATTTTATTTATTTGAGAGAGAGAGAGAGATCAATCAAGAGCAGGGTTGGATGGAGGACAGAGAGAGTGGGAAAAGCAGACTCCCCTCTGAGCAAGGTGCCCCACACAGGGCCCGATCCCAGGACCCCAAGATCATGACCTGAGCTGAAGGCAGACACTTAACTGACTGGGCCACCCAGGTGCCCCTTTCTTTTTTTAAAAAATAGCATAGTACTTAGAGGGGTGCCTGGCTGGCTCAGTCAATAGAGCTTGCCACTCTTGACCTGAGGGTCCTGAGTTCAAGCCCCACATTGGGCATGGAGCCTACTTAAAATTTAAAAAAAAAAAAAAAACTACATTAAAAAGAAACATCACAGGGTGCCTGGGTGGCTCAGTGGGTTAAGCCTCTGCCTTCGGCTCAAGTCATGATCCCAAGGTCCTGGGATCAAGCCCCGCATGGGGCTCTCTGCTCAGTGGGGAGCCTCCTTTTCCTCTCTCTCTGCCAGCCTCTCTGCCTACTTGGGATCTCTGTCTGTCAAATAAATAAATAAATCTTTAAATAAATAAAATAAAAAGAAACAACATAGTACTTATATACATAGAGTTTAAAATTCTTACATAAAATGAGGAAGGTACTGACATGAAGAATAAGAAATCATGCACAAGTACAAATAAATTTTTATTGGATGTACTAGTATATTATACTTCAATTACCTAAAGTTGTATGAATTACTTCAAGTTCATGAATATGTACACCCAAACGGAATAAAGGAAAGCAGCTGCAATGGAACAAAAGTTGGTCTATAAATTGTGCTTTTCTCGCTTTCCTGTTTTGAAATCTTCCCTTCTACTCTTTGCTGAGGGCAGAACCCTTTATAACGCAGAGATACTGTTGGCAGTCTGAGACTCGGCTGGATAGCATTCACCAATTTAACACCTATGTCTTTGTGTGGGGTAAATGTCAGGACTGTGTTTTATATTTTGAGGATATAAGACACGTACACCATCCTCAAGAAGTGTTCAGTTAGTGGGACCTACTGATATGTTTGTTCATCCATTCCATCATTCCTTCAGTTTTTCTCATGCTTTTTTCTTTTTTTTAAAAGATTTTATTTATTCATTTGAGAAAGAGAAAGACAGAGACAGAGAGAGCACAAGCAGGGGGAAGGGCAGAGGCTGAGGGAGAAGCAGGCCACCCACTGAGATGGGAGCCCGATGTGGGGTTTGATCCCAAGACCTGGAGATCACGACCTCGGCCGAAGGCAGATGCTCAACCATCTGAACCACCAGGTGCCCCCATTTCTTCAGTTTTTCATTTATTCAACAGACTCAAATTGTGCCAGACGGGATGCTTGGTGCTGGAATACAAGGGTGAACAAGACAGAAAAGTACCATATTCAAGGAACTTATATGCCTTGAGAAAGAAACAAAAGAATGACATATATATAATATATATAACACACACACACACACATATCTGTGTATATATACACATCCATATCCAGTTGTGGGATATGTGTCATTAAAAAATAAAAAAAGATAACAGGCAGAGAAAGTACCAGCTGTAGGCAGAGGTGGAGACGTAACTTTAGATTAAGTGGTTAGGAAGAGTAGATATAGATCAGTAGGGCCTTTGGCTGGAAGTAATCAAACACCAACCGCAGATGGCATAACTGGGAGGACATTAACTCACCTAAGAGGTAGGGATGTAGGTGGGAATATGGTTAGATCAATTTCCCCTCTTGGTTCCTAGATGGCTGCCATAACGCCAAGCATCCTAAACTAACTCAACCACGTGGAGGTCTTCTCCCTGCTGCTCCTTTTTTTTTTTTTTTTTTTTTTAAGATTTTATTTATTATTTTGATGGAGAGAGCGAGTACAAGCAGGGGAGCAGCAGGCAGAGGGAGAAGCAGGCTCCCCACCAAGCAAGAATCCCAATGTGGGACTTGACCCTGGGATGATGGCCTGAGCTGAAGGCAGAGGCTTTAACCCACTGAGCCACCCAGGCACCCCCATATCTTCTTTATCCATTTATCAGTCAATGAAAATTTTGGGCTTTCTCCGTAGTTGGGCTATTGTTGACAATGCTGCTGTGAATGTCAGATGCATGTATCCCTTTGAATCTGTATTTTTGTATGCTTTGGGTAAATACCTAGTAGTGCAATTGCTGGATTCTAGGATAATTCTATTTTTAACACTTCGAGGAACTTCCATACTTTTCTCCAGAGTGGCTGCGCCAGTTTGCATTTCTACCAACAGTACAAGAGGGTTCCCCTTTCTTCACATCCTCACCAACACCTCTTGTTTCTTGTATTATTAATTTTAGCCCACCTGACAGGCGTGAGATGGTATCTCATTGTAGTTTTGGTTTGTATTTCCCTGATGATGAGTGATGTTGAACTTCTTTTCATGTGTCTGTTAGCCATCTGGATGTCTTCTTTGGAAAAGTGTCTATTCATGTCTTCCTCCCATTACTTAACTGGGTTATTTGTTTTTTGAGTGTTGACTTTGATAAGTTCTTTGTAGATTTTGGATACTAACTTGCTGGTCCTTTTTATCAGGGAAAATTATGGGATAATGTCATGGGATTGCCATGATAGTCTTAAAACAGTGAAGGCTAGGAGTATGTTGGATCCAAGCACCATTAGCAGCAGGCAGCATTCCAGGGCTGCTCCGGGTGGGCTGCAGAGAGGACTGGGTCATGGCCTGGGCTCTGGGGATGCCCAGCTAGAGCCCAAGACCTGAAAAGTTTCCCTTTCCCATGCCCCCAGGCCCACAGGCAGCAGCCATGGCACCAAGCCAGAATGGCATGATCCTGAAGGCTGGCTTCCACAAGGACTGACAGCCGCACATGGCCACATGGTTCAACCAGCCAGAGCAGAAGATCCGCAGCGGCAATGCTGGGCAAATGCGGGCACACCCCGGAGCCCCACATCCCACATCCTATCCACCAATCCAGCCCATCATGAGGTGCACTGCGGGCAGCTATCACACCAAACTGCAAGCTGGCAAGGGCTTAAGCTTGGAAGAGTTACAAGGAGGCTGGCATTCACAAGAAGGTGGCCTGGACCTTTGGGATCTCAGTGGATCCAAATAGACGGAAGAAGTGCGTGGAGTCCCTGCAGGCCAATAGACAGCGACTGAGGGAGTGACACTCAAGTCTCATCCTCTTCCCCAGGAAGCTCTTGCCCCCCAAAGAAGGAGACCGCTCTGTTGAAGAACTCAGATTGGCTGCCCACATGACAAGATCGATCATACCCATATGGGATGTCTGTAAGAAGGAGAACACCAGAGTCATTACAAACAACTTCAGGGCACTGGCCTGTCTTTCCATGGCTCATGCCAATGCCTGTCTCTTTGGCTTCCAGGCAAAAGGAGCCAAGAAAGCTCCAGAACAAGATGTTGAAAAGAAAAAACTAAGTGCCATTGGCAGCTTGGGATTAAAACAACCATAACCATGACCATCACCACCACCACCAATGACAGCAACCACCCAGTGCAGGCTCATCCCCTGGGACTGGGAAAAGGGAAGCTGTCCACCCAACAAAATGTGTTGTGCTAGCAGGCAAGAAGCAGAGAATGGCTGTTGGGAGGGTGGACAACAGTGTCTGACCAGGAAACCTCTATAATTGGTGACCCTCAAACTGAAACCTAAAGGACAGGAGTTAGTATGCAATGCGAGGGTGGAGTGGAGAAACAGTCCCAGCAGAGAGAGGAAAAAAAAAAAAAACGTGCAAAGATCCTGAGGCACTGAATAGTGCTGTGTGACACAGAGGACATAATACAAGCTCTCAGAGCCTTTGCCCTTGCTCCATGGTTGGCATGGAACGGTCTTCCCAAAGCAATGGCTGGCTTCTCCACCTTCTCCAAGATTTTCTTCACAAGCCTCATGTAAAGTTTGTACCCCCAACGACTCATATCCCTAGCTCGTGCTTTATATTCTCCCCCCTTAAACGTATTGCTATTTAACATACTGTGTGTAGTTCTTTTCTTATTAGCGAGAAGTGCTCTAAACAGCAGGCATGACTGTGGCCCGAATCGCCTCACAACACCGGCAAATTCTCACGAGCTTCCTGCCCAAATCGACATCGATTTGGGCAGGAAGCTCGTGAGAATTGGCCAGAAACCCCTGGCAAACTCCCTTCGGCAGCACAGGCCTTCAGGGGAGCCGCCTGGGCCTGACCCGAGGTCCAGAGTGGTCTTGGCCCAAACCCTGTGAGAAAGCGCTCTCAAAGCCAAGTGCACACATGGCCAAACCCTCCCTGTAATCAGCCGCCTGGGGTGCCAGCCTCAGCGCTGGCAAGATCAGGCATGCCATGCCCCAGAACCTCACCCGAATCCTAGGTTGGCAGGCCCGGTCTGCCGGCATTGTGCGGCGATTCGGGCCACACTGGCACCCATCATTTAGAGCGCTTACTCGCTAGGTGCGTGTGGCAGTCATCCAGGAACTTGGACTGGGGACACGCGGCTCCTGTGAGGGGCCCAACTGAGGGGAGCTATCCAGGGGCAGAGTTGAGGGAGGGTCTCAGGCTGACCATCAGGCTGCGTGTCGGTGGACTGGTGGGGCGCCAAAAGTGGGGGTGGCCTTGGGGAGGCATGCAGGATTCTCCCGCTCTAAGGGTTTTGCACAGCTCCAAATGGCATGGTTTCCTCCTGGGTGGCAGGCAGAGTCCTGGGGTGTGGCTCTGGGTTCCCCAAACTGGGCTTGGGGGACAGGCCCCTGGGGACGGAAGCCTGAAAATCCAACCTATGGTTGTGGTGAGGGCCTAGGGGCATGGCAGGCCCCATCTGCCAGGGCTGAGACCAGCACCCCAGGGAGCTGATTAGAGGGAGGGTTTGGTCACGTGTGTGCCTGGTTTTTAGAGCCCTTTCTTGCATGGTTCGGGCGACGACCACTCAGGACCGCGGGTCAGGCCCAGGCGGCTCCCTTGAAGTCTCACACAGTCGGAAGGGAGTTTGACGGGGATTTCCGTCCAATTCTCACGAGCTTTCTGCCCAAATCGACATCAATTTGGGGAGAAAGCTCGTGAGAATTGGCCGGCAATTAGGGCCATACTCATGCCTGCTGTTTAGAGCGCTTTCTTGCTAGGTGCGTGTGGCGGCCATCCGGGAACTCTGGCCGGAGACAAGAAGCACCCATGAGGGCCCAGCTGAGGGGAGCTTTCTGGGGGCAGAGTTGAGGGAGGGGCTCAGGCTGAGTGTCAGTGGCCTGGTGGGGCACCGAAGGTGGGGGTGGCACTGGGGGGACATGCAGGTTTCTCCCCCACTGAGGGTTTTACGCAGTTCCAAACGGCACGGTTTCCTCCTGGGTGGCAGGTGGAGTCCTGGGGTGTAGTTCAGGGATCCCCAATCTGGAGGGCTTGGGGGCCAGACCTCTTGGGACACAAGCCTGGAAACCCAACCTAGAGTTCATGTTAGGGCCTAGGGGCATGGCAGGCCCGATCTGGCAGCGCTGAGGCGGGATCCCCAGGGATCAGAGATGAGGACAGGGGTCACATGGTACGTCAGGCTCTGGGTTGATGGCCAAAGGGGACTGCCAAATTTGGGGGTTGCCTCAGGGAGTCATGCAGGTTTCTCCCAGTCTGAGGGTTCTAAGCAGCTCCAACCAGCACAGTTTCAATCTGGGTGGCAGGCAGACTCCTGGGGTGTGGCTCTGGGTTCCCCAAACTGGAGGGATTGGGGGACGGGCCCTTGGGACGGAAGCCTGAAAACCCAACCTAGGGTTGAGATTAGGTCCTAGGGGCATGGCAGGCCCGATCTACCAGTGCTGAGATCAGCACCCCAGGGGGATGATTACAGGGAGTGTTTGGCCACGTGTGAGCCTGGCTTTTAGAGCATGTTCTTGCAGGGTTTGAGCCATGAGCACTCAGGCCCAGGTGGGTCCCCTGAAGGTCGGTGTAGTCAGAAGGGAGTTCGCTGGGGGATTCCGGCCAATTCTCATGAGCTTTCTGCCAAAATTGACATTGATTTGGACAGAAAGCTCATGAGAATTGGCCGGCATTATGCGGCAATTCGGCCATACTCGCACCCGCTGTTTAGAGCGCTTTCTCTCTAGGTGCGTGTGGCAGCCATCTGTGAACTCGGGCCAGGGACACATGGCTCCTGTGAGGGCCCCAGCTGAGGGGAACTTTCTGGGGGCAGAGTGGAGGGCGGGGCTCAGGCTTAGCGTCAGCCTGCATGTCGGTTTCCTGGTGGGGCGCGGAAAGTGGGGGTGGCATCCAGGGGACATCCAGGTTTCTCCCGCTCTGAAGGTTTTGCGCTGTTCCAAACAGCACGGTTTACTCCTGGGTGGCAGGCGGAGTCCTAGGGTGTGGCTCAGGGGTCCCCAATCTGGAGGACTTGGGGGACAGGTCTCAGGAGACGGAAGCCTGAAAAGCCGTCCTTAAGGATAGGATTAGGGCCTACGGACATGGCAGGCCCAAAATTCCGAAGCTGAGGCGGGATCCCTTGGGGGCTGAGTCAAGGACAGGGGTCAGGAAGCGCTTCAGGCTGTGAGTTTGTGACCACAGGTGGCTGTCAAAGGCGGGGGGTGGGGTGGGGTGGGGGGGGGGAAGGTGGATATCCTCAGGGAGGCATGCGGGTTTGTTCTGGTCTGAGGGTTCTGCGCAGTTCCAAATGTCAGCGTTTCCTCCTGGGTGGCAGGTGGAGTTGCGGTGTGGTTCAGAGGTCCCCAATCTGGAGGAACAGTGCCAGTGTGCCTTTAGTCCTGTGGAGGCTTTATGAGCTGCATTAGGAGTCTTTGGAAGGTCCGGCAGTGCCGGTTCACGCCACTGGAGGGAGTAGTGAGCTGCGGTGCCAGAGTCCCTGGAAGGCATGGTAATGCTGCTTGCCACCACTGGAGGCAGTGGCGAGCTGCAGTGGGAAACAGGCTGGAAGAGGAGTCCCTGCAGCCTGTTGGCTCTGAGGGCTGTGGAGAGGTGCTGGGTGAGAGACACTGAAAGGAGAGGCACAGCCGCTTGTTTTTACAGGAGGGAGTAGTGAGCTGGATAGTCTCTGTTTCTCCAGGCTCAAGAGTGCTGGTAACAAGCCCCGGAGCCGGGTCCACACTCAGCATTGGGCCCCATTGCCCCAGGTTTGCTGGTAATGTGCTGTCAGGATGGTTCCGGAGGGTCCTCCCGGTGGGGGTCTGGAGCCGGGGGGAACCTAACCCGACTCATGGTGCATTTGGAACCGAGGAGTTGAGTGTTTGTTTGGGAGAGTATATTTGCTTCTCCAAAAAGACAAGGGCATGGGTCAGCATTAGACAGACGTTAACTACCAATTAAGAAACAAACATGTGTCCCTCCTTCTCCTAGGAATCAGAGCAGGTGTGCAGGCTTTAGGTGGGAGGTGCCTGCTTATCCGCACCTGACACCCCTTCTTCACTCTGGCTCCACGAGCCTGAAGTTTGGGAATCAGCGTCTGAGTCAGTCATGCAGCTTGTCCCAGGACGTCAGAGTTCAGAGAGAACAGCAGGCCCATTGGGCGCAATGTCACATCCACGCCAGGATGGCAGGTAGAGCTTCGCTTTCACCCAAACCTCCTGGGCTCTTCTCTCGTCTCCACTGGAGCCACAGAGTCCCACTGAAGCAGCTGTCAGCCATCTAGAAGTGGTGCCAGAGTTCCTGAGTTTCCCTGCAGGGAGCTCCTGGCAGGGGATCCCATCTTCTCTGTTGATCTCTGGCTTACAAAGGTATTGGGAACATCTCTTTCCTAGTCAATCCCTTGGATTCGAAAGGGAAGAGGAGATGGACTCGGTGTGTGTTTTGAACGTAGAATGTGTTGCTTCATCTAACAGTGTTTATTCCATTGGGTCTAGGCTGTGGTGGCATGGCCAGCATCTGCAGTTAGGTGGCTCTTTGTGGTCAGATAGAGACTTGGATGATGTCTTGTCCTTTGTCTAAGGTGATGTATCCTAATGGATTCGTTTTTTCATCCAAAGAGTTCCAATGGGGGCAGAGGGAAAATTCAGAAAATTCAAAGTGATTCCAAGGATCCTTGGACAGTTGAGAAGGGAAGCTCGACTTTCTGGTTTCATTCAGTGGACCGTCTAGATAGTTGGACATGCCATATTTTCTCTGCAGTTTCATGGGTGGTGAAGTCAGAAGGAGAGTCTTTGGGAATTCCCCTGGATAGAGGCATTCTGGTGGCTTCAAGGGGCTTGGTGTCAGGAAACCTGGGGTGAGTTTCTGTGGCTGCTTGCCCGACGCTGGGTGAGTCATGTTATCCCGCAGGTTTTCCGTTTGCTCCTTAGGAAACTGCTGGCAGGGAATGTTCTGCTTACAGCGGAACCTCCTGCACTGTTGGTGGGCATGCGGGCGGTGGCAGCCATTCTGGAAAGCGTCTGGTGGTTCCTCCAAAAGCTAAAAACTGAACAACCCTAGGATCCAGCCATTGCCCTCCTACATATTTCCCCAAAGGCACAGAAAGCACATTTAATGGGGTACAAGCACCGTGATATTTACAGCAGGATTATCAACCATAGCGAAACTCTGGAGGGAGTCCCAGTGTCCATTCACTGAGGAGTGATTCCATATATACATATACACGTAATGTCCCACATCTTCTGAATGGAACAGGAGCCAGCTTCAAGCAGAGTGAAATCTTACCACGTGCAAGGATGTGCTTGCATCTAGAGTGGATTTAGCTGAGAAAATCAGTAAGAAAAGACCAACAGCCTATGGCTTGACTCCTGTGGAATTTCAGAAAGAAAACAGATGAACGTAGTGAGGGGAGAAGGATCGGCCGTGAGGAAACAGACCCAACCTCAGAGCACAAACCGAGGGTCGCTAGAGGGCGGGGGTGTGGGGGGAAGGGTGAAACGGGTGAGGGCTATGAGGGAGGGCACTTGTTGTCATGAGCTCTGGCTGTTCTGTGCGGGTGAGAATCGTGAAATCCTACCCCTGAAGCAAAGGGATTACCACTGCACGGAAACGAATTGGAATTGACGTCAATGAAGGAAAGAGGACCATGTTCCACTTCATGAGGAGTGAGGTAAAAATGCAGGGATTTTCGCTCTCCTGTTCTGCAGATGCTCATTTTCCAACACACTGTGGGAGGATTCACTAGTTTCTGGTTGCATAAGGAGCCCTCAGAAAGCTGCCCTGAGAGATTCAGATCTCAGGGCTTGTACGTGTTCCACTAGTTTGCCCAGGTACAAGGGTACGTGGAGAGCAATAGGGCAGAAGAGGAAAGGAGGGGTTAAGCATCCAGGAGGTGGCCTGCTCCCTTTCTCATGAAAGCCTTGGGCCAGTGTCAATTTAGAAGAAGGCAGGGGGATCCCAGAGCTCTTTGGCAGACAGGGGAGTTCCAGGTCTGCCTAGAGCTGGCAGGGGTCCCTGGGGAGAGCTGAGCTAGGGGTGTGGCAGGCCCGACTGCTCGTGCTGAGGTGGGTTCCCCGAGGGGCTGAGATAAGGATGGGGGTCAGCCGACGCAGGCTTTTGGTGTGTAGCTGGGGAGCTGCAGAACGTAGGGGAATCCTCAGCAGGCAGGCAGGTTTCTCTGGCTCTGAGGGTTCTGCTCAGCTCCAAAGGGACTGGTTTCCTGCTGGGTGGCAGGCGGACTCCTATGGTGTGGCTCCAGGGTTCCCAATCTAGAGGGCTTGGGGCACAGACCCCTGGGGGAGGCAGCCTGAAAAACAACTTAGAGTTAGGGTTATGGTCTAGGGGGATGTCAGGCCCGATCTGCCGGCGCTGAGGTGGGCTCCCCTCGGGGTTGAGTTGAGGGAATGTGACCGGCGATGCAGCAGAACTGGGGTTTGTGGCCGGGGGGGGGGGGGCACTGATGGTGGGGATGCCTCTGGAGGGGGCATGCACATTTCTCCCTCTCTGAGGGATCTGTGGAGCTCCAAACGGCACGGTTTCCTCCCACGTGGTCGTCGGATTCCTGGAGTGTTGTTCAGGTGTCCTTAATCTGGGGAGTTTGGGGGCCAGGCCTCTTGGGATGGAAGCCTGAAAACAAAAACTAGAGTTATGATTTGGGCCTTAAGGGCATGGCAGGCTTGATCTGCTGGTGCTGAGGAGGGTCCCCGGTGGGCTGACTTGAGGGTGGGCGTCAGTTGGCATGTCAGACTCTGTGTTTATGTCCAGGGAGGCCACAGAAGTCCTTCTGTGAGGGATCTGCACAGCTCCAAACAGCACGGTGTCCTCCCGTGTGGCAGGTGCAGTCCTGGAGCGTCACTGAGGCGTCCCTAATCTGTGGGGCTTGGGGGCCAGGCCTTTTGGGGTGGAAGTCAGAAAACCCAAACTAGGGTTAGGGCCTAGGGGCATAGCACGCCCGATCTGCCAGCACTGAGATGGGCTCCCCTCAGGGCTGAGTTGCAGACATGCGTCCGGTGGCGTGGTGGAATCTGGTTTTATGGCCAAGGGGGCATAATAAGCTGATTGTGGGGGTGGCTTTAGGGGGGCATGCAGGTTTCTCTTCCTCTGAGGGTTCCGTGCAGCTCCAAATGGCATGGTTTCCTCCCCTGTGGCAAGTAGATTTCTAGGGTGTCACTCAGGAGTCCTTAATCCGGGGGGCTTGGGGGCCAGGCCCCTCGGAATGGAAGCCTGAAAACCCAAACTACAGTTAGGGTTAGGACCTGGGGCATGGCACAACCATTTTGCTGGCACTGAGGCGAGCTCCTAACAGGGCTGATTTGAGGGCATGCATCTGGCAACACGGCGGAATCCGGCTTTATGACCAGGGGTTCAGCGATGGTGTGGGTGGCTTTAGGGGGGCATGCAAGTTTCTCCCCCTCTGAGGGTTTGCCGAGCTCCAAATGGCAACATATTGCTGGAGGCGGCCAGCAGAGTGCCGATGTTAGTCTCGAGATCCCCGGTCTGGCGGGCTTGGGGGCCAGGCCTCTGGGCACGGAAGCCTGTGCACCCCACCTAGGTTTAGGGTTAGGGCCTAGGGGCATGGCAGGCCCGATCTGCCGGCGCTCCCCTCAGGGCGGAGTTGAGGGCATGCTTCTGGCAGCACGGCAGAGTCCGCTTTATGGCCGGGTGGGTGCCGGTGGTGGGAGTGCCTTTAGGGTGGCATGCAGGTTTCTCCCCCTCTGAGGGTTCAGCGCAGCTCCAAAAGGCACAGTTTCCTACCATATGCCGGGCGGAGTCTTGGGGTGTAGCTCAGGGGTTGCCAATCTGGAGGGCTCCAGGGACAGGCTCCTAGAGATGGAAGCCTGAAAACCCAACTGAGGGTTAGGGCTAGAGCCTCGTGGCATGGCAAACCCGATCCACCAGTGACGGAGTGGGAACCCCAGGGAGCTCAGTAGCGGGTGTCATTGTGCTTGCGTGCACCTGGCTCGATTAGGGCTTTCTCGCAGGGTTCAGGCCACAACTGAGAACAGACTGAGAACCAGACACAGGCTGAGGCCCTACGGACCCGCTCTGCGGGAAGTGTGTTTGGCGGGGTTTTCCAGGCAGTTCTCACGAGCTTTCTGCCCAAATTGATATCGATTTGGCTGGTGTTGGAGGGCGATTCGGGCCCCGCTAGCGTCCGTGGTCTAGAGCGCTTTTTCACTAGGTGCGTGTCATGGCCGTTGGGTAACACGGACAGGGACCACGTGGCTCCCTTGCGGGCCCACATGCAGGGGAGCTTTCTGGGCACAGAGTTGAGGTGGTCCAGGGCTGAGTGTCAGTCCCTGTGTTTGCAGCCTGTTAGGCGCCGAAGCGGGGGTGGACTCAAGGGGGACACGCAGGTGTCTCCCACTCTGAGGGTTTCGCACAGCTCCGCATGGCACAGTTTCCTCCTGGGTGAAGGGTGGAGTCCTGGAGTGTGGCTCAGGGGACCCCAATTTGGAGGGATCCAGGGACAGGCCACTGAGGACGGAAGCCTGAAAACCCAAGCAATGGTTAGGGCCAGGGCCTGGGGAAAGACCAGCCTGATCCGGCAGCACCAGAGCAGTCACCCCCGGGGAATGAGTAGAGGCAGGCATTGGCCTCACGTGCACCTGGCTTCTAGAGGGGTTTCTCACAGGATTCGGGCTGCGACCACTTGGGACTCCGAGCCAGGCCCAGGGAGAGGCCCTATGGACAGATCAATATTGATTTGGGCAGAGAGCTCATGGGAATTGGCCGGAAAACCCCCACAGAATTCGCATCCAGCGGTGCGGTCCTGCAGGGCCGCCACCTGGGCCTGGCCCAGGGTCCCCAGTGGTCGCAGCCCAAATCCTTCGAGAAAGCCCTCTAGAAGTCAGGCACATGAAGGCCCCCCTACTCAACCGCTGGGGTGCCCGCCCCGCTGTTGCCGGATCAGGCCTGCCATGCCCCTAGGCCCTCACTATAATCCTCAGTTGGATTTTCAGGCTTCTGTCCCCAGGAGCTGTCCCCTGAGCCTTCCAGAATGGGGACCCCAGAGCCAAACCCTAAGAATCCACCTGCCACCCAGGAGGAAACCGTGCCATTAAAGGCTGTGCAGAATCCTCAGACCAGAAGAAACCCTCATGTTTCCCTCACAACACCCCCACCACAGGCAGCCCCCCCAGGCACATAACCTGGGGCCTGACGGGCCGCCCAACCCCTGATCTCAACTCACCCCGCCAGGGATCCTGCTTCAGCACCCATAGATCGGGCCTGCCATGCCTCTAGGCCCTAACCCAAGGTTGGCTTTTCAGGCTTCTGTCCCCAGAGATGTGACCCCAAGCACTCCAGATTGGGGACCTCAGAGCCACACCCCAGGACTCTGCCTGCCCCCCAGGAGGAAATTGTGCCCTTTGGAGCTGTGCAAAACCCTCAGAGCAGGAGAAGACTGAATGCCCCCCCTCCCCCGCCAGGGGCCACCCACACCTTCGGCACTCCACCAGGCTGCAAACACAGAAGCAGAAGCTGACCCCCAGTTGGACCCCCTCCCTCAACTCTGCCCTTGGAAAACTCTCCTGTGCAGGGGTCCTTGGGAAAGCCTCATGGTCCCAGCCTGTGTTCCCAGATGGCAGCGACACACATCTAGCGAGAAAGCACTCTAGACCACGGGAGCCAGCACGGCCCAAATCGCCGCCCAACGCTGACCAATTCTCATGAGCTTTCTGCCCAAATCGATATCGATTTGGGCAGAAAGCTTGTGAGAATGGGCCGGAAAACACGTGGCGGACTGGATTCTGGCAGCGCTGGCCCACTGGGCCACCACCTAGACTGGCCTGGGGTCTTGAGGGGTCGCGGCGCAAACCCTGCAAGAAAGCCCTCTACAAGCCAGGCACACACGAGGCCAAGGCCTCCCACTACTTAGCTCCCAGGGGTGCCCGACCCGGCGCTGGCCCATCAGGCCTGCCATGCCCCTAGGCCCTAACCCTAACTCCAGTTTCTGTTTTCAGGCTTCCATCCCAAGAGGCCTGACCCTCAAGCTCCCCAGGTTAAGGACCCCTGAGCGATACCCCAGGAATGTGACCACCACGTGGGAGGAAACCGTGCCGTTTGGAGCTCCACAGATCCCTCAGAGAGGGAGAAATGTGCATGCCCCCTCCAGAGGCATCCCCACCATCAGTGCCCCCCACCCCGGCCACAAACCCCAGTTCTGCTGCATCGCCGGTCACATTCCCTCAACTCAACCCCGAGGGGAGCCCACCTCAGCGCCGGCAGATCGGGCCTGACATCCCCCTAGACCATAACTCTAAGTTGTTTTTCAGGCTGCCTCCCCCAGGGGTCTGTGCCCCAAGCCCTCTAGATTGGGAACCCTGGAGCCACACCATAGGAGTCCGCCTGCCACCCAGCAGGAAACCAGTCCCTTTGGAGCTGAGCAGAACCCTCAGAGCCAGAGAAACCTGCCTGCCTGCTGAGGATTCCCCTACGTTCTGCAGCTCCCCAGCTACACACCAAAAGCCTGCGTCGGCTGACCCCCATCCTTATCTCAGCCCCTCGGGGAACCCACCTCAGCACGAGCAGTCGGGCCTGCCACACCCCTAGCTCAGCTCTCCCCAGGGACCCCTGCCAGCTCTAGGCAGACCTGGAACTCCCCTGTCTGCCAAAGAGCTCTGGGATCCCCCTGCCTTCTTCTAAATTGACACTGGCCCAAGGCTTTCATGAGAAAGGGAGCAGGCCACCTCCTGGATGCTTAACCCCTCCTTTCCTCTTCTGCCCTATTGCTCTCCACGTACCCTTGTACCTGGGCAAACTAGTGGAACACGTACAAGCCCTGAGATCTGAATCTCTCAGGGCAGCTTTCTGAGGGCTCCTTATGCAACCAGAAACTAGTGAATCCTCCCACAGTGTGTTGGAAAATGAGCATCTGCAGAACAGGAGAGCGAAAATCCCTGCATTTTTACCTCACTCCTCATGAAGTGGAACATGGTCCTCTTTCCTTCATTGACGTCAATTCCAATTCGTTTCCGTGCAGTGGTAATCCCTTTGCTTCAGGGGTAGGATTTCACGATTCTCACCCGCACAGAACAGCCAGAGCTCATGACAACAAGTGCCCTCCCTCATAGCCCTCACCCGTTTCACCCTTCCCCCCACACCCCCGCCCTCTAGCGACCCTCGGTTTGTGCTCTGAGGTTGGGTCTGTTTCCTCACGGCCGATCCTTCTCCCCTCACTACGTTCATCTGTTTTCTTTCTGAAATTCCACAGGAGTCAAGCCATAGGCTGTTGGTCTTTTCTTACTGATTTTCTCAGCTAAATCCACTCTAGATGCAAGCACATCCTTGCACGTGGTAAGATTTCACTCTGCTTGAAGCTGGCTCCTGTTCCATTCAGAAGATGTGGGACATTACGTGTATATGTATATATGGAATCACTCCTCAGTGAATGGACACTGGGACTCCCTCCAGAGTTTCGCTATGGTTGATAATCCTGCTGTAAATATCACGGTGCTTGTACCCCATTAAATGTGCTTTCTGTGCCTTTGGGGAAATATGTAGGAGGGCAATGGCTGGATCCTAGGGTTGTTCAGTTTTTAGCTTTTGGAGGAACCACCAGACGCTTTCCAGAATGGCTGCCACCGCCCGCATGCCCACCAACAGTGCAGGAGGTTCCGCTGTAAGCAGAACATTCCCTGCCAGCAGTTTCCTAAGGAGCAAACGGAAAACCTGCGGGATAACATGACTCACCCAGCGTCGGGCAAGCAGCCACAGAAACTCACCCCAGGTTTCCTGACACCAAGCCCCTTGAAGCCACCAGAATGCCTCTATCCAGGGGAATTCCCAAAGACTCTCCTTCTGACTTCACCACCCATGAAACTGCAGAGAAAATATGGCATGTCCAACTATCTAGACGGTCCACTGAATGAAACCAGAAAGTCGAGCTTCCCTTCTCAACTGTCCAAGGATCCTTGGAATCACTTTGAATTTTCTGAATTTTCCCTCTGCCCCCATTGGAACTCTTTGGATGAAAAAACGAATCCATTAGGATACATCACCTTAGACAAAGGACAAGACATCATCCAAGTCTCTATCTGACCACAAAGAGCCACCTAACTGCAGATGCTGGCCATGCCACCACAGCCTAGACCCAATGGAATAAACACTGTTAGATGAAGCAACACATTCTACGTTCAAAACACACACCGAGTCCATCTCCTCTTCCCTTTCGAATCCAAGGGATTGACTAGGAAAGAGATGTTCCCAATACCTTTGTAAGCCAGAGATCAACAGAGAAGATGGGATCCCCTGCCAGGAGCTCCCTGCAGGGAAACTCAGGAACTCTGGCACCACTTCTAGATGGCTGACAGCTGCTTCAGTGGGACTTTGTGGCTCCAGTGGAGACGAGAGAAGAGCCCAGGAGGTTTGCCTTCCAGGGACTCTGGCACCGCAGCTCACTACTCCCTCCAGTGGCGTGAACCGGCACTGCCGGACCTTCCAAGACTCCTAATGCAGCTCATAAAGCCTCCACAGGACTAAAGGCACACTGGCACTGTTCCTCCAGATTGGGGACCTTTGAGCCACACTCCAGGACTCCGCCTGCCACCCAGGAGGAAACCGTGCCGTTCAGAGTTGCGCAGAACCCTCAGATCGGGAGAAACCCTCATGCGTCCCTGAGGCCACCCCTACCTTGGACAGCAGCCCCTGGCCACAAACTCACAACCTGACATGCTTACTGACCACCGTCCTCGACTCAGCCAGCTGGGAGATCCCATCGCAGCGCTGGCAGATCAGGTCTGCTGTGCCCCGAAGCCCTAACTCTAACCCTAGGATGGGTTTTCAGGCTTCTGTGTCAGAGACCTGGCCGGCCCCCAACCCTCCAGATTGGGGACCCTTGAGCTACACTCCAGGAGTCCGCCTGCCACCCAGGACGAAACTGTGCCATTCGAAGCTGTGCAGAACCCTCAGACCAGCATGAACAACCTGCATGACCAACCCAAGGCCACCCCCACTTTTGGAGACAAACTGGTCTGCAAACACATTGGCTGATGTTCAGCTGGAACCCCTCCCTTAACTCTGCTCCTGAAAATCTCCCCAGTGCGTGGGCCCTCGGGAGGGCTGCCTCAGCCCTCTGCGTGTTCCAGATGGTCGAGAAACGCACCTATAATGTGTTTTCGACCACAGGCACCAGCGTCACCCGAATCGCCACCCAACGCCGGCCAATTCTCACGAGCTTCCTACCCAAATCTATATCGATTTGGGCAGAAAGATCATGGGAATTAGCCGGAAAACCTCCGGTGAACTCCCATCTGGCGATGTTGTCCCGCAGGGCCACTGCCTGGTCCTGGCCCGGGGTCCCGAGTGGTCGTTGCCGGAAACCTGCAAGAAAGCCCTTTACAAGCCAGGCACACGCAAGACCAAGGCCTCCCGCTAGTCAACCACTGGGGTGCCTGCCCTGGCGCTACCAGGTCAGGCCTGCCATGCCTCTAGGCCCTCGCTGTAACCCTTGGTTGGATTTTCAGGTTTCCATCCCCAGTGGCTGTCCCCTGAGCCTTCCAGAATGGGGACCTTAGAGCCTAACCCCAAGAGTCTGCCTGCCACCCAGGAGGAAATCGTGTTGTTAGAGGCTGCACAGTACAATAAGACCAGAAGAAACCTTCATGCCTCCCTGAGGGTGGCCCCCCAGTCTCATAACCTGGACCTGAAGGGCCGCCTGACCCCCATCCTCGACTCAGCCCCCCAGGGAATCTGCTTCAGTGACTGCAGATCAGGTCTGACATGCCCCTAGGCCCTAACCCTAACCCTAGGTTGGGTTTTCAGGCTTCTGTCCCCAGAGACCTGACCCCAAGCACTCCAGATTGGGGACCCCAGAGCCATACCCCTGGACTCTGCCTGCCATCCAGGAGGAAACCATGCCATTCAGAGCTGATAGAAACCCTCAGAGAAAGAGAAAACTCATGCCCCACCCAGAGGCCACAGACGCCTTCGGTGCTCCACCAGGCCGCAAACATGGAGGCTGAGGCCCAGCCGGACCCCTTCCCTCAACTCTGCCCCTGGAAAGCTCTCCTATGTCAGGCCGTTAGGGGAGCCAAGCCTGGGCTTGGCCTGTGTTTCCTGGCTCTAGCAAAAAAGCGCTCTAGACCTCGGGAGCAAGCATAGCCCAAGTCTCTGCTCAATGCCGACCAATTCTCATGAGGTTTCTGCTCAAATTTATATAGATTTGGGCAGAAAGCTCATGAGAATTGGCAGGAAAACCCCCGGCGAACCGGATTCCGGCAGTGCTGGCCCACTTCACCGCCGCCTGGACCTGGCCCAGGGTCCCAAGTGGTCATGGCATGAACCCTGCGTGAAATCCCTCTATGAGCCAGGTGTACCCGAGGCAACGCCTCTCACTATGCGGCCCCCTGTGGTGCCTGCCCAGCCACTAGCGGATCAGTCCTGCCAAGCTCCTAGATCCTGACCCTAACCCTCAGCTGGGTTTTCAGGCTTCTATCCCGAGGGGTCTGTCCCTCAAGCCCTCCAGATCGGGGACCCCTGAGCCATAGCCCAAGACTCCACCTGCCACCCAAGAGGAAATCGTATCATTTGTTGCCTCAGGGATCTGTCAGCACCGGGGATTACGTGGCTAAGTGGCAGAAAGCGTTGGCCTCGTGTGCGCCTGACTTGTAGAAGGCTTTTTCGCAGGGTTCCGGCCACGACCACTCAGGACCCAGGGCCAGACCCACGCAGCAGACCTGTGGGTCCAAGCCGCAGGAAGCAAGTTCGGCGGGGGTCTTCCAGCCAATTCTCACGAGCTTTCTGCCTAAATCGATATTGATTTGGGCAGAAAGCTTGTGAGAATTGGCTGGCATTGGGTGGCGATTTGGGCCTGGCGCCCCTGGTCTAGAGTGCTTTCTCGCTAGGTGCATATAACGGCCATCCAGGAATACGGGCTGTGACCTCTCAGCTCCTCAGAATTCCCACGCGCAGGGCAGCTTTCCAGGGGCCGAGTTGATGGAGGGGGTCCAGCTGAGCGTCAGCTTCCGTGTTCTGGTGGCCTCAAGGGGGAGCATGCAGATTTTTCCTGCTCTGAGGGTTTCAGGCAGCTCCAAAAGGCAGTTTCCTCCTGGGTGGCAGGAGGAGTCCTGGGGTGTGGCTCAGGGGTCCCCAATTTTGGGAGCTCCAGGCACAGGCCACTGGGGACGGTAGCCCGAAAACCCAACCAAGGATTAGGGTCAGGGCCCAGGGGCTTGGCAGGACCGACCCACCAGCGGCAGGGCAGGCACCACAGGGGGCTGCATAGGGATAGGCATTGCCCCGGGTATGCCTGGCTTGTAGAGGGCTTTCTCGCAGGGTTCGGGCCGTGACCACTCAGGACCCCGGGTCAGGCCCAGGCAGCAGCCCCGTGGGCCCGCGCTGCTGGAAGCAATTGCGCCGGGGGTTTTCCGGCCAATTCTCATGAGCTTTCGTCTCAAATTGATATCAGTTTCGGCAGAAAGCTCATGAGAATTGGCTAGCATTGGGTGGTGATACGGGCTGCGCTGTCGTCTGCGGTCTAAAGCACTTTCTTGCTAGGTACGTGTTGCGGCCATCCAGGAACACCGGCTGGGCCCATGGTTCCACCAATGGCCCCCACGCAGGGGAGCTTTACAGGGGTAGAGGTGAGGGAGCGGGTCAGGCTGAGTGTCAGCCTCTGTGTTTGCGCCCTAGTGGGCACCGAAGGTGGTGGTGGCCTCATAGGGTCATGCAGGTTTCTCCCGCTCTAAGGGTTTTGCACAGCTCCAAATGGCACGGTTTCCTCCTGGGTGGCAGATAGAGTCCTGGGATGTGGCTCAGGGGTTCCCAATCTGGAGGGCTCGGGGGAGAGACCCCGGGGGACAGAAGCCCGCAAACCCACCCAAGGGTTAGGGCTAGGGCCTGGAGGCATGGCAGGCCTGATCCCCCAGTGCCGAGGTGGTCACCTCAGGGGACTAAGTAGCGAGAGGCATTGGCCTCGAATGCACCTGGCTCATAGAGTACTTTCCCACAGGGTTCAGGCTGCAACCACTTGGAACCCCGGCCAGGCTCAGGCGGTGGCCCTCTGGGTCCACATCACTGAACACGAGTTTGCCGGGGGGGTTTCGAGCCAATACTTACGAGCTTTCTGCCCAAATCCATATCGATTTGGGCAGAAAGCTCGTGAGAATTGGCACGCAGTGAGCGCCGATTCGGCCTGCATTGGCACCGGTGATCTAGAGCGCATTCTTGCTAGGTGCATGTCGCAGCTATCCAGGAAAACGGGCCTGGCCCACGCAACCTCCGCGAGAGCCCCTGTGCTATTTAGGTTTCTGGGGGCAGAGTTGAGGGAGGGGGACTGGCTGAGCATCAGCCTCCATGTTTGCAGCACGGAGGGGCAGGGAAGGTGGAGGTGGCCTGGGTGGGAGGCGTGTAGGCTTCTCCCAATCCAAGAGTTTTGCTCAGCTCCGAACAGCACGGTTTCCTCCTGGGTGGAAGGCAGAGTCCTGGGGTGTGTCTCAGGGTTTCCCAATCTGGAGGGCTTGAGGGACAGGTCCTGGGGACAGAAGCCTGAAAACTCAGCTGAGGGTTAGAGCCAGGTCCTGGGAGCATGGCAGGCTCCGCCATGCGCCGGGATGGGCACCCCGGGGTTCTGAGTAGCAGGAGTCATTTTCGTTGAGCGAGGAGGGCTTTCTTGCATGGTTCAGACTGTGAGCACTTGGGACTCCATGCCAGGCCCAGATGGTGGCCCTCCAGGCCCGCACCACTGAAAGTGAACTTGCCGGGGGTTTTCTGGCCATTTCTCACAAGCTTTCTGCTCAAGCTGATATCGATATTGATTTGGGCAGAAAGCTCGTGAGAATTGGCCAGTGTTGGGCGGTGATTCGGGCCACGATGACAACCGCAGTCTAGAGTGCTTTCTCGCTAGGTGCGTGTGGTGGCCATCCAGGATCACCGGCTGGGCCCATGCACTCCCCCGTGGGCACCCGCAAAGGGGAGCATTCGATGGGCAGAGTTGAGGGAGGGGTCCAACATAGGGTCAGCCTCAGTGCTTTTGTAGCCTGGTGGGGCGCCGAAAGTGGGGGTGGCCTCAGAGGGGACATGCAGGTTTCTTCTGCTCTGATGGTTTTGCGCAGCTCCAAATGGCACGGATTCCTTCTGGGTGGCAGGCAGAGTCCTGAGGTATGGATCCGGGGCCCCCAAACTGGAGGGCTTGGGGGACTAGCCCTTGGAGACGGAAGCCTGAAAACCCAACCTAGGATTGGGGTTAGGGCCTAGGACCATGGCAGGCTCCATCTGCCAGCACTGAGATCGGCACCCCAGGGCGCTGGCCAACCCTCCACTGGCTTGCTCCATAAGGGCAGGGATTCTGATCCATTTTGCTCACTGCTTTATTCCAACGACCTAGAACAGTGTCTAACACCTATGAAGGCCTCTGTGGATTTTAAATATTCTCTGCTAGTAATTTAGCACAGGAGAATGTCCAACTTACTATGGCTCAGTCATAAAGCAGACAGTGAAAACCATTGTCGAGAGTGTTGAGCGGCGTTGAACTCCGTGCCTTCAACATCTGTGTGATCAGGGGCATTAGTTCCTCTTTGTCCGTCCATGCTGAGCAGCGCACTTTTCTTTTCTTTTCTTTTTTGAATATTTTATTTATTTATCTGACAGAGAGAGACAGCAAGAGAGGAAACACAAGCAGGGGGTGGAGGGGACAGAGGGAGAAGGGGAAAGCAGGCTCCCCGCTGAGCAGGGATCCCTGGGATCATGACCTGAGCTGAAGGCAGATGCTTCACCGACTGAGCCACCCAGGCGCCCTAAGCAGTGCACTTCTCAAAAAGAAGCAACATCGTGGCGCAGCACCCCAGAGGAAATGGAGTCAACCAAAGGTTTCACTATGATGTGTTTAGGTGTGGCTTTCTTCTTCTTCTTCTTTCCCTTCTTGGGGCTCTTGGTCTTTTTTTTTTTTTTAAGATTTTATTTATTTATTTGAGAGAGAGAGAATGAGAGAGAGCATAAGTGGAGAAAGCTCAGCAGGAGAAGCAGACTCCCTGCCAAGCAGGGAGCCAGATGTGGGACTCGATCCCAGGACTCCAGGAACATGATCTGAGTTGAAGGCAGTCGTTTAATCAACTGAACCACCCAGGCGCCCGGCTTTTGGTCTTCTTAACTCTTAGGATCATTGTTGGAAATAAAATAAATTTTTTGTATTTCTTTTTTAACATTTACTATTAATTAATTAATTAATTAATTACTTTCAGTGTTTAATTTCAGTGAGTTACCATGAAGTAGTATATTAGTTTCAGGGGTACAACATAGTGGAAATGAAGTATTGGAATACTATCAGCCATTATTATCAGACATCAGATTTTACCTCTGTTATATGGTCTTTCTGTTCTTCTGGGAATCTAAGTAATCAGATATATGTTAGGACCTGTCTATCATCTATGTGTCTTATTCTATTTTTTATCTTTCTTTTTCTTTTTATTTCTCTGTGCTCCTTTGTGGATATTTCTTCGGATTTTCCAGTTCACTCAGCTGTGTCTAATTTACTCTTAAAACCACCCACCGAGTTACCAATGTCAATTATTTTGTTTTTCAGTTTTAGCATTTCTATTTGCTTCCTTTTGAATCTGTCATGCTCGTTTTTTCTTTTCTGAAAATTTTTTAAGATTTTACTTATTTGTTTGACAGAAAGAGAGATCACAAGTAGGCAGAGAGCCAGGCGGGGAGCGGGGGGGGGCAGGCTCCCCGCTGAACAGAGAGCCCGATGCTGGTCTCCATCTCAGGACCCTGAGATCATGTCCCGAGCCGAAGGCAGAGGCTTAACTCACTGAACCACCAAGGCACCCCTCTTTCCTGAATTTTTAAGTCTTTTCTCCTCTTTTTAAATTAGTTAGATATTGGGGCACCTGGGTGGCTCACTCGGTTAAGCATTTTAGGATCGTAGGATCCTCAGATCGAGTCCTGCATCAGGTTCCTTGCTCAGCGGGATCCTGCTTCTCCCTCTGCCTCCTGCTCCCCCTGCTTGTGCTCTCTCTGTCTCTCTTTCTAGCAAATACATTAAAAAAAAACTAGTTAGATCTTTCATTTTAGTCTATATTATCAAACATTATCTATAGCTTCTGGAGACCTGTTCAAAAGGCCCTGAGCTCTGACCCTCCAACTCAGCCTGTTCTCTCTGTGTAGAGGCGTTCCTCTCCTGGCTCAGGCTCTGCTAAAACATGCCAGGAGGCTGTCCCATGTGAAAACCCTTCTTGGGGCGCCTGGGTGGCTCAGTGTGTTAAACCCTCTGCCTTCGGCTCAGGTCATGATCCCAGGGTCCTGGGATCGAGACCCGCATCGGGCTCTCTGCTCAGCGGGGAGCCTGCTTCCCCCCCTCCTCGCCTGGCTCTCTGCCTACTTGTGATCTCTCTTTCTGTCAAACAAATAAGTAAAATCTTAAAAAATCTTTAAAAAATTTCAGCGGGAAGCCTGCTTCTCTTCCTCTCTCTCTCTCTGCCTACTTGTGATCTCTGTCAAATAAAGAAATAAAATCTTTAAAAAAAAGAAAGAAAGAAAACCCTTCTCATTCCACCTAGGCTCTGATACCCCATGCCATGTTGCCCCCTCTACTCCCTGAGCACCCTCCTCATCGCATTTGGGAAGTGACACCCTGTGGTGGGTTGCCCCCACATGGAAACCCTTCTAACTGTTCTCGCACTGTGACACCCCCCACGGGACACCCTCTCAACCACCTCTCAACCACCCTTCTCACCAGACTCAGACTGTGACACCTTACTCTGGACTATCATAGCCCCCCAATTCCCCGTGCAGCCAGACGTTTCACCTCAGAGTTTCTGGAACAAATCATTTAGGATAGGAAGGGAAGAGGAGGAGGAGAAAGAGAAACAATTAGTTTTTTAAAAATCCAACCTGGGGGTACCTGGCCAGCTCAGTCTGTAGAACATGTAATTTTGATCTCAAGATTGTGAGTTCAAGCCCCCACGTGGGGTGTGGAACGTACTTGAAAAATTAATTAATTAATTAATTAATTAATTAAAAGCTTGAAAGGAGAGAGGTCAGCAGGAGAAGCAGACTCCCCGCCCAGCAGGGAGCCCAGTGTGGGACTCGATCCTGGGACTCCAGGATCATGACCTGAGCTAAAGGCAGTCGCTCAACCAATTCAGCCACCCAGGCATCCCGTAGAGTTTCTGCAGTTTTACCAAAATGAGTCTAAATGAGAATTTCTACTTATTTGCCCCTCTTGGGATTTCTTTAGTTCTTGAATCTATGAATATATACAATCATTTTGGGTAATTCTCAATCATTTTTCAGTTACTGCTTCTACTCTCTCATCCTTTGAGATTCCAGCTTATTGCCTGTTTTCCCTCCTCCAGCCCCTGGCGATCACCGTTCCACTGTCTAGCTTTATGACTTTTGACTACTTTTGACTACTCTAGGTACCTCGTAGAAATGGAATCAGACACTGCTTGTATATGATGTGTGTGTGTGATTGGCTTATTTCACTTAGTGTCATAGCCACTAGGTTCATCCTGCTGCAGCGTATGTCCAACTGTCTAATTTTTTCCTTTGTTGCCTGTGTTTCAGTGTCCTATCCAACAGCTCATTGTCAAATCCAGGGTCATGAAGATTTTGCCCTGAGTTGTCTTCTAAGAATTGTATAGTTTTCTCTCTTACACTGAGGTCTTTGATCCATTTTAAGTTAATGTTTGGATATAGTGGGAGATAAAGATCCAGGTTTATTCTTTTGCATGTAGCTGCCTAGTTGAACCAACACCATTTGCTGAAAAAGCTGTCCTCTCTCCATTGAATAGCTCTGGCACCCTTGTCAAAACTCACTTCACCATATACGCAAGAGTTTGTTTCTGGATTCTCTATTCTTTCCCTGGATCTGTATGTTTGTCTTTATGCCAGTACCACACTGTTTTGAAGTTAGGAAATGTGAGTTCTTCAGCTTTGTTATTGTCTTTCAACCCTGTTTTGGATATTTGGGAGTCTGAGCGTGTACATGAATTTTGGGATGGGTTTTTCTACTTCCTCAAAAATCATTGTTGTGGCTTTACCTTATTTTTATTATTATTATTTTTTAAAGATTTTACTTATTTATTTGACAAACAGAGATCACAAGTAGGCAGAGAGGCAGGCAGAGAGAGAGGAGGAAGCAGGCTCCCTGCTGAGCAGAGAGCCCGACGCAGGGCTTGATCCCAGGACCCCGGGATCATGACCTGAGCCAAAGGCAGAGGCTTTAAGTCACTGAGCCACCCAGGTGCCCCATTATTTTATTATTTTTTAAGATTTATTTATTTAGGGGTGCCTGGGTGGCTCAGTCGTTAAGCGTCTGCCTTCAGCTCAGGTCATGATCCCAGGGTCCTAATATCAAGCCCCGCATTGGGCTCCCTGTTCAGCGGGAAACTTGGCTCTCCCTCTCCCATTCCCCCTGCTTGTGTCCTCTGTCTCTCTGTATCTCTCTCTGTTAAGTAAATAAATAAAATCTTTAAAGAACAATAATAATAAAAAGATTTATTTGTTTATTCCAGAGAGAAAGAGGCAGGGGAGGGGCACAGCAAGACGGGAGAATACTTCGCAGACTCTGCACTGAGTGCAGAACCCAATGAGGGGCTTGATCCCACAAACCCGAGACCATGACCCAAGCTGAAATCAAGAGTCTGAGCTTTAACTGACTGAGCCACCCAGTAATTTTTTTTATGCCATTGTAAATGGAATTGTAATTTCCCTTTCAGATTGTTCACTGTTAGTATTCAGAGGTGCAAGATTTTTTTTAATTTTATTTGTTTATTTCAGAGAGAGCGAGTAAGAGAACACGAGAGAAGAGAAGGTCAGAGGGAGAAGAAGGCTCCCCGTGGAGCTGGAATCCTGATGTGGGACTCCACCAGGACTCCGGGCTCTTGACCTGAGCTGAAGGCAGCTGCCTAACCAGCTGAGCCACCCCGGTGCCCCGCAACTGATTTTTGTGTCTTGACTTTACACCCTGCCCCTTCGCCAAAATCATTTATTAGTTATAACAGTTTTATTGTGGAAGTTAGGTCTTTCTATGCATGAGATCTCATCATTTGCAAACAGAGATAATTTACATCTCCTTTTCCAATCTGGGTGGTTTTTATTTTATTTCTTTGTCTTGCCTAATTGCTGTGGCCAGAACTTCTCATACTGTGTTGAATAGAAGTGCTGAAAGCAGACATCCCTGCACTGTTCTTGATCTTAGAGGAAAGGCTTTCCATCATTTACCATTGAGTATGATGTTCACTGTGGGTTTTTCTTAAATGGCTTTTATAATATTGAGGTGGTTTTCTTCTCTTCATACTTTATTGAGTATTTTCATCATATGATGTGTTATTTGCGAATATCTTCTCCCATTCTGTCAGTTGTCTTTTGGTTTTGTGGACTGTTTCCTTTGCTGTGCAAAAACTTTTGATCTTGATGAAGTCCCAATAGTTCATTCTTGTGTGGATTTATCTTCTTGTAGTGTCTCTGTCTGGCTTTAGTATCAGGGTAATGCTAGACTCATGAGTTTGGAAGTGTTCCCTCCTGTCCAATTTTTTGAAAAAGTTTGAGGAGGGTTGATATTAGTTCTGCTTTAATGATTGCTAGAATTTACCATCAGTTCCAGGGCTTTTCTTTGTTGGGAGGTTTTTGATTACTGATTGACCAATCAGTATATTATCTTGTTTTTATAATTTATGAAAGTGGGTTTAGAACTAAATCCTTTTAATATTAACCAGACTGCTTTTAACAATCCCCCCATAGAATGTGTTACATAATTTGTTCCTCAGTAGCTTTTAGATTATTCCTTGACATAAGTATTAATACACTTATTTAAATTAAAAAGGATGTCGGGGGCACCTGGGTGGTTCAGTGGATTAAGCCTCTGCCTTTGGCTCAGGTCATTATCTGGTATCCAGCGTCAGGCTCTCTGCTCGGTGGGGAGCCTGCTTCCCTCTCTCTCTCTCTCTCTCTCTCTCTCTCTCGGCCTGCCTCTTTGCGTATTTGTGATCTCTCTCTCTGTCAAATAAATAAATAAAATCTTTAAGAAAAAAAAAAAAGAATGTCAGTTTTTTTCTGACAAAAATAAAGGTTTTGCTAATTGGCTTGACAAGGACTGGTTTTGTCAATTTAGGTTATACGGCAAACATTTTCCATAACTTGAATGAGCTTAAATGTGTGGTTTTAAGGTCTAGATGAAAATCCATGTAAATTTTGTGATAAAAGTGTTTTACCAAAAATACTGTATAAGTTTAATGAAGTTAACAGTAGTGTGATTTTCTCAAGCAGATATGAGTAAATTGAGTTAAATAAGATGCTTCTAAGTCAAAGGAACGGATGTAACAGTCTTTGTCACAGATCAACACACTATGGCCACAAGGCCCAATTTGGCCTGCCATCCATGCTTTGTTTTGTTTTGTTGGTGGTAAAATATAAGGCTATTTGCCCTTTTAATCATTTTTCAGTGCACAATTCAGTGGCACTTATTAAGTGTATATTCATAGTGTTGTATAACCACTACCACAGTCCATTTCCTGAACTTTTTCAGTATCCAAAATAAAAACTCTGCCTATCACCTATTTTTGTAAATAATATGTCATTGGAACACAGCCATGTTCATTTATTTACATGTGTTCTACAATACAATGGCAGGGTTGAGTTGTTACTACAGGGAACTAAGGCCCGCAATCCTAAAATATTTGTTATCTGACCCTTTAGAAAAAACGTTTCTCAAACCCTAGTCTTTCATATATTGTGGAAAAGCCTTCTTGGTATCCTTCCAAGAAATTGATTGAGCTAATGACTTTAAGGACTGGTAAACAATCATGCAGCTTCTGTTTCTTTTTTCCCTCAAAACTGAAGAAACTTAATTCAGTTTTCACCTATAGAGCAATAAATTTTTTTAAAAGATTTTATTTATTTATTTGACAGACAGAGATCACAAGTAGGCAGAGAGGCAGGCAGAGAGAGGGGGAAGCAGGCTCCCTGCTAAGCAGAGAGCCCGATGTGGGACTCGATCCCAGGACCCTGAGATCATGACCTGAGCCAAAGGCAGAGGCTTTAACCCACTGAGCCCCCTAGGCACCCCTAGAGCAATAGATTTTTTTTTTTAAGATTTTATTTATTTATTGACAGAGAGAAATCACAAGAGAGGCAGGCAGAGAGAGAGGAAGGGAAGCAGGCTCTCCGCTGAGCAGAGAGCCCGATGTGGGACTCGATCCCAGGACCCTGAGATCATGACCTGAGCTGAAGGCAGCGGCTTAACCCACTGAGCCACCCAGGCACCCAAGAGCAATAGATTTTTGATAGATCACTATATGATGAATTTTGATAGATCACTGTAATTTGGAAAGCTAGGTGAAAAGTGTATTTCATCTCTAAACACTCCAGCCTGCATTTTATTTTAATTTATTTTAATTTTATTTATTTATTTGACAGATAGAGATCACAAGTAGGGAGAGAGGCAGGCATAGAGAGAGAGAGAGAGAGAGAGGAGGAAGCAGGCTCCCCGCCAAGCAGAGAGCCCGATGCGGGGCTCGATCCCAGGACCCTGGGATCATGACCCGAGCGAAAGGCAGAGGCTTTAGCCCACTGAGCCACCCAGGCGCCCCCAGCCTGCATTTTTTAAAGATTTATTTATTTTGAAGAGTGAGAGAAAGAAAGAATGAGAGTGAGGGAGGGGACAGAGAGAGAGAGGGAGACAAGCCGACTTCTCCCTGACAACATGGGGCTCGATCCCAGGACCCTGATATCATGACCTGAGCCAAAATTAAGAGTCAGATGCTCAACTGACTCAGTCACCCAGGTGCCTCTCCCATGTGCATATTTTTAACAAGAGATCAATATTTGTCCAGAGTTCTTTTCTTTTGAGGAAAAATTTACAGTGAAATGTACAAACGTTGTGTTCCATTCCGTAAGTGGTATGCATACATCTGTGTAAACACAAATCAGTATCAAACTATAGCTTACTACTATCACCCCAGAAAACTCCCTCATGCATCTCCAAGCCATGAGGCAACCAAACCTGTTGTTTAACTTCATATATATTGAATCCTACTGTATATTCTCTTTCGGATAAGACTTAACATGTTTTTGAGAGTCATCCCTGATGTTACATGTACCAAGTTTATTCTATTTGGTTATTAGTTGATTAGTCAACTGGGTTATTGGTCCTTTCACGTTTGAGTTGTAAGAGTTCTTTCTATTAGTCTAGATACAAGTCTCTTATCAGATACATGATTTACAAATATTTTCTTGCTTTGTGTTTTTTTTTTTTTTCATTTTCTTGTGTCCTTTGAGGCACAGATTTTTTTTTTTATTAGTTCCAGGCATAAAACATAGTGATTTGATAATTTTTAAAAAAGATTTTATTTATTTGGGGCTCCTGGGTGGCTCAGTGGGTTAAGCCTCTGCCTTTGGCTTGGGTCATGATCTCAGGGTCCTGGGATAAAGTCCTGCATTGGGCTCTCTGCTCAGTGGGGAGCCTGCTTCCCCCTCTCTCTCTGCCTACCTCTCTGCTTACTTGTGATTTCTCTTTCTGTCAAATAAATAAATAAAATCTTAAAAAAAAAAGATTTCACTTATTTGACAGAGAAAGAGAGCACAAGCAGGGGTAGCAGCAGTCAGAGGGAGAGGGAGAAGGAGAAGCAGTTTTCCCAATGAGCAGGGAGCCCAACATGGGGTTTGATCCCAGGACTCTGGCTGAGATCATGATCTGAGCCAAAGGCAGCTGCTTTAACCAACTGGGCCACCCAGGTGCTCCTGATTTGACAATTCTATACATTACACTATATTCCACAATAAATATAATTATAATATATTACCATACAATGTTATTACAATATTATTGACTGTATTCCCTATGCTGTATTTTTCATCCCTGTGACTTATTTATTTTATAACTGGAAATTTCAACCTCATAATCCTCTTTACCTCAGAAGTTTTTTATTTTTTATTATTATTTTTAACTGGGCTCCATGCCCAAAGCAGGGCTCAAACTCACAACCCCAAGATCAAGAGTTGTATCTACTGACTAAACCAGCCAGTCACCCCACCTCAAAAGTTTAATTTTGATAAAGTCCAATTTATTTTTTCTTCTGTTGTTCATGCTTTTTTCAGAAATTTTTACCAAATCAAGGTCATGAAGGTTTGCCCTCATATTTTCTCCTAAGAGTTTTGTAGCTATAGTTCTTACGTTGAGTTCTTTGACTTATTGTGAGTTAACTTTTGATATAGTGTGAGGTAAGGACCCAATTTCATTATTTTGCATGTAGCTATCCAGTTTTCTCAGCACTATTTGTTGAAAAGACTATTCTTTTTTTAAAAGATTTTATTTATTTGAGAAAAAGAATGAGAGAGAGAGCATGAGAGGGCGAGGGACAGAGAGAGGCAGACTCCTCACCAAGCAGGGAGCCCGATGCCGGACTAGATCCTGGGACTCCAGGATCATAATCTGAGCTGAAGACAGTTACTTAACCAACTCAGCCACCCAGGTGCCCTGAAAAGACTATTCTTTCCACATTGGATGATCTTGACAGCCTTGTCAAAAATTAGTTGACCATGGATGTGTGGGTTTATCTCTGGACTCTCAGTTCTATCCCACTGACCTGTACATCTGTCCTTGTCAATAGCACAGATGTGCTGATTACCATTGCTTTGTAGTTCAGTTTTGAATAAGAAGTGTGAGTCCTTCCACTTTGTTCTTTTGAGGATTTTTTTTTTTTTTTTAGCTATTCTGGGTCTTTTGCAATTCCGTATATATTTTATTTATTTATTTATTTAAAGATTTTATTTATATATTTGACAGAGAGAGAGAGCGAAGCAGGCTCCCTGTTGAGCAGAGAGTCCGATGCAGGTCTTGGTCCCAGGACTCTGAGATCATGACCTGGGCCGAAGGCAGAGGCTTAACCCACTGAGCCATCCAGGTACCCCTATTTATTTGTTTTTAAATATTTTATTTATTTGAGTGAGAGAGAGACTGCACATGTAAGCTGGGAGGGGCAGAGGGAGAGGGAGAGAATCTTGAGCAGACTCTGCACTAAGCATGGAGCCCACCTCGGGGATGGATTTGATGATCCTAAGATCATGACCTGAGCCGAAATCAAGAGAAGGATGTCTAACTGACTGAGCCATCCGGGTGCTCCTCCATATACCTTTTAGAATCTGCGTGTCAGTTTCTTTTTAAAATTTTTATTTTTTAAGTAGGTGCCACACCCAATGTGGGGCCTGAGCTCTGAGATCAAGAGTCACATGTTGAAAAAAAAAAAAAAAGAGTCACATGCTCTATGGACTGAGCCAGCCAGGTGCCCTTAATCTGCTTATCAATTTCTTAAAAGAAGTCAGTTGGGATTCTGACAGCAATTATATTAAATCTGTAGATGAGTTTGAGTTTTGCCATCTTAAAAATGTTAAGTCTTCTGATCCATAAACATGTTTTTCTATTTATTTCTATCTAATCTTTTTAAAAAAGATTTTATTTGTTTGAGAGAGAACGAAAGAATACAAGTGAGCCTAGCAGGGAGGGGCAGAGGAAGAGGGTGAAGCAAATTCCCCACTGAGCAGGGAGCCCAATGTGGGGCTCTGTCCTAGTACCCTGAGATCATGACTTGAGCTAAAGGCAGACACTTAACTGACTGAGCTACCCAAGCACCCCTTATCTAATTTCTTTCAACAATATATTGTATTTTTCAGAGTATAAGTTTTACACTTTTAAAATTACAGTCCAAAAATAATAAAAATAAAATTAAATGTATCCCAAATTTCCTTTTTGATATCATTGTGATTGTAATTCTTTTTAATTTCATTTTAAGATTATTTATTTCAAGTGATAGAAATACAATTGATTTTTTGTATACTGATCTTATATCTTCCAACCTTGCTGAACTCATTAATTAGTTTTCATTTTCTAAATTTTTTAGTGGACTGCTCAGGATTTTTTCCATATAAAGTTCATGCCATCTGCACATAGGGATAGCTTTACTTCTTACTTTCTAGGCTGCATGGTTTTTTTGTTTTTTGTTTTTTTTTTCCTATTTGTTCTGGTTAGAACTTTAATGTTGAATAAGAGCAGATATCTTTGTTGTCCTTGATGTTGGGAGAAAAGCACTCAGCCTTTCACCATTAAGTATGATGCTATTGTTAGCTTTTCACTGATACTCTTAAGCAGGTTGAGGAATTTCCTTCTACTTCAAATTTGTTGAGTGTTTTTTTTTATCAGGAGAGGGTACTGGACTTTGTCAAATGTTTGTTTCTGCTTCACTGAGTTGACTGTGTGATTTTCTTTTTCATTCTATTGATATGACGTGAAATTCAAATCAAATATAAATAGAATTACAGAAGAAAAAGCTGACCTTGGGAATATTGACCCTGAAGCTCTTCCAGAGACTCTTGAGGAACTTTTTTATGCCAAATTTATTCATACAAAGGAGGAAAGCGATTTGAAGAAAAAAATGAAGACATCTCAGAGGAGTTGATCCTTGGCAAAAGCTTCACAAAGGGCAAGGTACAAAATGTTGGACGCTGATCCAAGCTTAGAGAGGGGTATGAGAATTTGACAAAACACTGAAAAAAAATGCTTGCTCATAACTTATATGAGTTCAAACAGCTAGTCGATAAGTTTTTCATCAAAAAGTAGAACACTTCTTTTTTTTATAATTTATTTTTTTAAGGATTCTATTTATTTATCTGAAAGAGAGTGAGAGAGGGAGAGTGCACATAAGAAGGGGGCAGAGGGAGAGGGAGAAGCAGGCTCCCTGCCAAGCAGGGAGCCCGATGGGGGCCTCAATCTCAGGACCTCATGACTTGAGTCGAAGGCAGACACTTAACCAACTGAGCCACCCAGCCTCCCCAAACTCTTTAAATCTTAATATTTCTGGTTTATTGTTTTTTTTTTTTTGTTTATTTATCTTTAGTAATCTCCACATCCGATGTGGGTCTTGAACTCTAGACCCTGAGATCAAGAGCTATGTGCTCTTCTTCTTCTTTTTTTTTTTTAAGATTATTTATTTATTTATTTGTCAGAGAGATAGAGAGAGCACAGGCAGGCAGAGTGGCAGGCAGAGGAAGAGGGAGAAGCAGGCTCCCTGGGAGCAAGGGCCCGTTGCGGGACTCGATCCCAGGACGCCAGGATCATGACCTGAGCTGAAGGCAGCCGCCCAACTGACTGAGCCACCCAGGCATCCCTCTATGTGCTCTTCTGACTGAGCCAACCAGGCACCCCAATATTTCCGATGTTTCAGATTGCACTAAATAAATTTAATTATACTATATCTATTTCCTTATACATTTCTGATAGGGTTTTTCATGTTTTGATAAAAAAGTTTAAAGGCGGGTCACCTGGGTGGCTCAGTTGTTGAGCCTCTGCCTTTGGCTCCAGTCGTGATCCCAGGGTTCTGGGATGGAGGGCAATGTTGGGCTCCCTGCTCAACGGGGACCCTGCTTCTCCCTCTCCCACTCCCTGTGCTTGTGTTCCCTCCGTCAAATAAATAAAATCTTAAAAAAAAAAAGTTTAAAGGCCATGGATTGTGATTTTTCTCATTGATTATTAAGGTTGCTTTGCATGGTTTCTGCTTACACAGCCATCTTCAGGGTATTACACTCCTGTGCAGAGAGGACTATTTTTATTATAATATGACCACCAAATAATCACATATTTAGACTTCATTAGGTTTAAGAGTGATTTTTTAAAAAAATATTTATTTATTTATTTGAAGGAAAGAGAGTGTGCAAGCAGAGGGAGAGGGAGTGGAAGCAGACTCCATGCTGAGCCAGGAGCCTGATGTGAGGCTCAATCCCAGGCCCCTGGGATTGTGACATGAGCCAAAGGCAGACAGACGCTCAACCTCCTGAGGCACCTAGGCACCCCAAGAGTGACGTCTTCTTACTTTTCCTATTCCCTATCCATCTCTTCTCAAATAATTCAGTTGTAAAGCCTTTAGGTGGTGTCAGCAAGGTAGATAAGCATATTAGGGTGGCTTAGCATGTGACTGTAGGACCAGGAAGGATAGGCGGTACCTACACGGGAGGGTAGCAGCATGGAAAATGGTTACATGTACGTGAACTGACAAAGTAAGTAAATATAGTAAGGATAATGGTAGCCACATTTCTTATTGTTAGAGTGACAATCTGTACTTAGTCAAATTGTCAACGATTTGACTTTGTCTGATAAAGTTGGGAAATTTGATGAAGAATGTGGTATTTACATACCTTCAAAACCTCTCTCCAGAAAATACTAATTAATTACAAGGGCAAAAAAATAACTTCACAATATGTTGCCTGAGTGGTTTAGTCTGTTAAGGATCTGTCTTCCGTTCAGGTCATGGTCCTAGGGTTCTGGGATCCAGTCTGTCATCAGGCTTCCCGCTCCGTGGGGAGTCTGCTTCTCCCTCTGCCTCTCTGCCCCAACTCATGCTCTCCCTTTCTCCCCTTTTTCAAAAATAAATAAAATCCTTAAAAAAAAACCAAAAACTTCACAGTAGGGAAGCCTGCCAGATACTCTCTTAATCAACTCATCAAAGTTATAGAAGTCATGAAATCATGTGCATTTATACACAGTGAAAAGAACACAGCATGAAAAACTCAAACTCAAATTGAGGGATATTCTACAAAATAACAGGCTTGGAATCTTCAGCATTTTCACTGTTGTGAAAGTTAAAGACCAAAGAACTGTTTCAGATTGAAAGAGACTTGAAACCTGATCTAATGGGATGCATGATTCTGAACTGGAAACTGCTGTAAGAAAGTTTACAGCGGCAAAAAGAAAAACAAATGGCGTCTGAGGATGGTATGTTAATTTCCTGGTGTTGATGGTTGTATTGTGATACAGAATATACTTGTCTGTGGGAAATATACATTAACATTTTTGCTAATGAAGGGGCATCATGTCGGCAACATACTCTTATATGGTTCAGGAAAAGATAAAGCTCTTTGTATTGCATTTGTAACTTTTTTGTAAGTTTGAAATTATTTCAAAATAAAAACCTTTTTAAATTTTTATTTATTTATTTTTAAAGATTTTATTTCTTTGACACAGAGAGAGGTCACAAGTAGGCAGAGAGAGAGGGGGAAGCAGGCTCCCTGCTGAGCCGCGAGCCCAATGCAGGCCTCCATCCCAGGACTCAATGACCCTAGCCAAAGACAGAGGCTTAACCCACTGAGCCACGATGCACCCCCAAATAAAAACTTTTTAATTTTTTAAATATTTATTTGAGATAGTGAAAGAGAGAGACAACGAGCTGGATGAGAGGGGGGAGAGGGAGAGGGAGAAGCAGGCTCTCTGCTGAGCAAGGAACAGGATCTGGGGCTCAATTCCAAGACCCTTGGATCACAACTTGAGTAGAAGGCAGAAGCAAAAAAGTTGGAATACCACTGGCCTGGAAGAACTAAATTCCTTCTCTATGGCTCAAGGCAAATGACATAGTTTGCTGAACTTCTCCAGAGCATTTTCTCTGCTCTATTCACAAGCAGTTAATAGAAAACACAGTTGGGGTGCCTAGTGGCACAATTAGGTGTCAGACACTTGGTTTTGGCTCAGATCCTGATCTCAGGGTTATGAGATCTAGCCCTGCATCGGGCTCAGCATGGATGCTGCTTAAGACTCTTTCCCTCTTCCTCAGCCCCTCCCCTGCCTCTTTCTCTCAAATAAATAAATCAATCTTGAAAGAAAGAAAGAGACAAAGAAGGAAAGAAAGAAATGTGTACTTAGGAAGGTGGGGGTCCCATTAATACTCCAGGGTCTAAGGCCTGGGTTCATAATTCCTGCTAGCCAGTTACTTAACCGCTCTCTGCCTTAATTCATTCTCTCTGTTCAAGGGTTTCCCAGTGCTTACAGGATGAAGTCAAAATTCACTGCCACAACCAAGTTACATCTCTGCTTCCACACCATGGGCTCAAAGGTTTCACCCAGCTTGCTTTCACACTTTAAAGCCTTTGATCCAGTTGTTTTTGTGTATCTGAGATGGTGTTTCCTCCCCATCACATTCTATTCATCCTTAAAAGCTGGTCTCGATACCTCACCAGACTTCCTCACAAGCAATTAGTCACCTGCTGTTCTGGTGTTACATAATATCATGTTTATAATGCCACATTGGCCAATCAAACTTCGTTAATAATTTAAAATCCTTCTGCTCCTCCGTAGGTCATTCATTCACTCATTCATCAAATATTTATGGAATATCTAGTAGATAACAGGCTCTGTTCCCAGCACTGAGAGTACACCTGTAAACAAGTCACGGTTAGGTTCTCATGTAATGGATGTGGACAAATAAGAAAAATACCAGGTCGTGGTGAGTGCTACATAGAGAATGTCCGGTGAATGTGATTAGCTGGTCAATAAGTACGGTCAGAGATCGTTTTTTCTAAAGCACCCTTAAGCTATGAATTTAAAAGCGCCTAAGCCACAGTCATAGGGTAAAAGCTGTCCAGGTCTCAGGAACCAGCCGGTGAAGGGCCCCGAGGTAGGAAAGCGCCGGCGTGGCTGCAGCCACGAGGGGGAGGAAGGTGTGTGTTGCCCAAGCAGCGCCGGGTGATGGTGCCAGGTGGACGTTTACAAAGGCTACGCGGCCACTCCGTGCACAAAGTCTGAGGCCAGGGGGGAAGTAAACGCAGATTCCCGCCCCGCCTGGGGGTTCCTCGGGCAGCACTCGACACTGTAAACGGGCTTCCCCCTCCGAACTTCTCACGCCAGGTCTTTCCTCTCTGGCGCTGCCAGGGAATGACACAGGACCTCTGGGCAGTGGTTCACGGGATGCAGGAACTTGGCTACAGCATAACCCTCAGGTCCACGATGAGTAGCCAAGAAGGTGCGCAGCGTGCCTCGGCGGGCGGAAGAGGCGGGAGCAAGCGTTCATCCCCAGTCCGCCTGGCGCCGGTGCTGCGCATGCGTGCGCGCGTGCCCTCTTCGGTTAAGGACCGGGTCCCGAGAAGGGGCGGGGCCGGCCCTCCGCGCCGGAAGGGGGTTGGCTGGGCGGGGCCGGGAGGCGGTGGCGGCGGCTGCGCGCGCGCGCGCGGGTGCGAACCGGGATCGCCGCGAGGGCCGGGGCGGGCCGGGCGGTGGGGACGACGGACGGCGACTATGGCCGCGGCGGCGGGCGGCGGCGGGCTGGGGGCTGCGGCGGGCGCCGCGGGCGCGGGAGGCGCGGCGGCGGCCGCGGGCCTGGCCGTTTATCGGCGGAAGGACGGTGGCCCGGCCAGCAAGTTTTGGGAGAGCCCGGAGACGGTGTCCCAGCTGGATTCGGTGCGGGTCTGGCTGGGCAAGCACTACAAGAAGGTGGGTTCGCGCGCCCGTGGGGTCCGGGGAGGCCACGCGACGGGAGCCGGGCGCAGCTACTGGCCTCGCGGGCTTCGGGCCGCCCCTCCCCCCCGCGCGCCACGAGGGACAACAAAGGCAGGCGCCGGGCCCGCCACGCCCCCGTCGTCCGCTCTCGGCGCCCGCGCGCCGGGGGCTGCACCGGGACCCCGGGGCCAGGCCTCTGGGAGTCCCCGCACCGCGGGCCAGAGCTCCGGCTCGCTCCGGCGTGCAGGAGCATCTCGAGCTCAGCAACCCGGAGGGCGTGAATCTCTTTTGTTAGTGGCACTGGGTGTGCGAACAATGATTCTTACAAACTGTCCGAGGCAGGGTTGTGAGGGCAGCTTCAAGTTTTGTTTCAAGTCAAGTGAGGTAGCTCAGGTTCTGCTGCCTGTTGTTGGTTTGGTAAAGAATGACTAGACATTGTACTCGGAAGTTAGTAATAGCAGGCCGATATAATGGGTGATTGTATTGATGAGCACTGATGTTTAAAAAAAATGACATTGTTTATTGTACTTGTAGTTCCGTGCAGTGTGAGTACAAGAGTTAACGTACTTGTTCTTACCGTGTTTCTCAGGGAGGCCTTCCCTGAGACCCCCATTTATACTTGACTGCCGCACTTCGTATCACCTTTATTTCTCTTGTACCATTTTGTGAGATTATTCTTTTCATTTAGCTGTTTCTCCTACTTTGGGGAGGTAAGTTCCGCTGAGTCAGTGGTATTGAAAGTTGTGACTTAACCTTTTATTTATAACGAGTGTTTTTTAACTCCCCTTGTAGATACATAGGAATGACTCCCTTGGAAGTGTGTAATGAAGCAGACTGCCCAAAATACCTCTTCTGCCCCAGATTTCCGAACACACCTTTCAAGTGCCATACTTCCCCCACTGAGAACCATAGCACTGGGGCAAGGACCTTGTCAGGCCTCTTCACTGCATTGTCCCCTCGCCCCCAACATGGTTGGTACTCATAGCCTCGCCCTCAGTAGTTGCTTAGTAAATATTTGTTCAGTGAATGAAAAGACGAGGTAGTCTAGAAACCTAGTCATTTGAGTTCCGCAGCGCAATGGAGTATGTCAGGTTTTGGAGGTTGGTAGGGACAGGATCTTGGGTTCCTTTGACATTACACTGTAGTACTTTCAGAAGTGACTTTCTTCCTGAAGTTTTAGGAAGTGAGAGACGATATATATTTTTATATGCTTTGACTTTTTTCGCCCTGAAATTTTGCAGTCACATTTGGGATTGCCAGTTTTTCTCATCTGCATTTAAGTAGACAAGAATATTGCTCTCCCTGGGACGCCTGGGTGGCTCAGTTGATTAAGCTGCTGCCTTTGGCTCAGGTCATGATCCCGGCGTCCTGGGATCGAGTCCCATATTGGGCTCCTTGCCCGGCAGGGAGCCTGCTTCTCCCTCTGCCTCTGCCTGCCTCTCTGCCTACTTGTGATCTTTCTCTCTCTGTCTCTCTCTCTCTGGCAAATAAGTAAATAAAATCTTAAAAAAAAAAAAAGAATATTGCTCTCCCTTATACAGTGATAAATTGGTCACTTTTTTTTGTAGGCAGCAGAGCTTCTAGAAGTGGCTAAGGGAATTGAATATTTATATTATGAAAGTATTATTTTTATTATGTGCCCTTAAGCCAATGCTTTGGGTTTTAAATTCAGTGTACCTTAATGTAACCTTCCTCCTCCCTCAGTCTGGATTTCTTTATTGAGATATAATTGACATATAACAGTTTATCAATGTAGTTTTAGCAGAAATGAGAAATATTCCTTTGGATATCAAGGAAGAGGAAGGAGAAGGAGAAAGAGAAATAATAGTAATTTCTACCTCTCCAAACTCTGTGTGCATCTGTTTGGGCCCAGTTTTGTTGGAATGGGTTTGCTTGGTGGATGAAGAAGTGGTTCTGGGGCAGACTGAGGAATTTGTACCACAGTGTTGAGGCCATTGGGCAGATGGTGGCTCAGTATTCTTCAGGCCTTAAAGGTAAAGTAAAAGTTAGATAGCAGGGTTTCATGAGGCCAGAGTGTATTTCTTGGGGCTCCTGAAATTGAGAATTGTATTTTCCTTATGCCTGACAGCTAGAAACCTGTCAGCCTTAGGGAGTGGTGTTGGAGTGGCGAAAGTATTATCCAGGACACAGTATATTTCCACTCAGTGTACACGTTGATAGGTTTTAATTAAACTTTTTTTTGCATTTAATACTACATTTTCACATTGATAAATCTCAGCAACTGAATGAAACATGACATTGGTAGTCTGTCCCATTTTTATTAATGGGTTTATCCATGCATTCCATGGACAACCGGACATCTAACTGTATCTGGGCTCTTAAACCATTACTCAAATCCTTACAGCCATCATGGTTAATACATACTTATTTCATTTTACACATGAGTGGAACCTGAGACTCCAGATGTGAGTGACTTAGTGCTCTAAGATTACAATTAGGAGTGGCAGATTTGGAATTCAGGAAGGTCTGCCTGGCTCCAGAGCCCCAGATCTTTTTGCTACTCATAATCCCTCTCATCAGGGAATGTAGTGGAAGGTAACGGAAAATGTTGGTAAAGATAGACACTTGTAAAACTCATATGGTTTCAAGTTAAAAGAGAACCTCCTTGTATTGTTTTTATTTTCTCTGTGTCCTTAGTAGGTGCTCAGTACATGTTTGTTCAGTGAATGAACAGATTAGTCTAGGAACCTAGTCATTTAAGCTTTATTGCTAAATCTGGCTCAGGATCACAGAAGGAAAAGGGAGTACTTTTTGATTAGGATGAGCTTCAACTAGGCCAAAGAAGTCCAGAGGAGGTGACACCTGGAGTGGGGAAAAAGTAGGTGAGTAGAAGCACAGGGCAGTTGGCTTGAGGTTGCATTTTAAGTCCAGCTGCAGGGCAGAAGCTTGTTCATCTGCCTGTGCTGCCTTTGTATTATTGGCTACATGTCTTTCATTCTAACTTTGGTGAAGATGAAAGCTGTATTTCTGTCAATGGCTTCTGAGTGATTTTCAAACGATAAAGCCTTACTGGTCTTAAATGGTTTCAACTCAGATACTTTGGAGGTGAAGGATATCTGTAAACCGTTAAGTTCCCAGGTAAATTTCTTCCTGATTTGGTTTATTCTCGAAATAAGACTTAAGATGTCAGGATGATTTCAATCTAAGGGTGGTTACTAAACTAGACTTGACTTCCAAAGGAATGCATTTCAGTACACTTTACATAAAGTATTTAACAGTTAAAGACAGGTTTTTTTGTTTGTTTTATGGGGCATTTACTGCAGTAGGTTTGTTTAGGGACAAGTTGTTAAACTTGATATTTCATTCATGCCATAGATAGCGTGAAACAGATATATTGATAAAACTTTCTAAACTTATCTTCCTACCTTTTCTTTTCTTTTACTTTTTTTTAAATCTTTCTACCTTAAAATACTTGAGACTGAAAATTTTTGGTTGTCTTAAGTAAAACATGATGTTGAACTTTTTTTTTGATCAAAAGATAAAATGTTTATGACTGAAATAATCTTTAGTCATTAATTTTTTTGTTAATCAGATTTCAGTATTTTGAAAGCTGTCGAAAATCTATGTTTTAGGTAATGTTTTTTGAAGCCATTTGAAATGAGCTCTCTTATGTTTCTGTAGGATAGTGAATGAGCATTACACTTTGGAACTTGTGTGTTCCATACTGTTGGCTGCTAATTGCTGATGTCCTTGAGCAGATAACTTGATTTCTGTTTTAATTTTCCGTATGTAAATTGAGAGTAAGATTGACTTCCATAAGACTGAATCAAATGTGATAGTTGTTGAAGATGGGGTTATGTTAAATTTGAGGTGGTAATGATACTTTTGCGTATATCCCATGGTCAGCTTGTTTTATTATTATTGGTTAAGTAGAATATTAATATTTTAAGATGTTTAAAAGTTGATTTAAGAGGCACCTGGGTGGGTCAGTTGTTTAAGCAGTGGCCTTTGGGGGCGCCTGGGTGGCTCAGTGGGTAAAAGCCTCTGCCTTCAGCTCAGGTCATGATCCCAGGGTCCTGGGATCGAGCCCCGCATCGGGCTCTCTGCTCCGCGGGTAGCTGCTTCCTCCTCTCTCTCTGCCTGCCTCTTTGCCTAGTTGTGATTTCTCTCTGTCAAATAAATAAAATATTAAAAAAAAAAAAAAAGCAGTGGCCTTTGACTCAGGTCATGATCCCAGAGTCCTGGGATCAAGCCCTGCATCAGTCTCCCTGCTCGGCGGGGAGCCTGCTACTCCCTCTTCCACTCTCCCTGCTTGTGTTCCCTCTCTGTCTCTCTCTCTGTCAAATAAATAAAATCTTAAAAAGTTGATTTAAAGACCTTCTGGTCATACATTGGCTGCCTTTTGAGTGGTTGTGAGGTATGGTTTAATATATTAATGTGACAGTTCATTTATGAATTAAAAATGTCACCTTTTTCATGTTTGGTAACTTTTGTGGGTGATTTGGAGAAAGTATCTAACCAGGGTTGAATATTTTATAACTAAAAAATTGGGGGCACCTGAGTGGCTCAGTTGGTTAAGCGTCTGTCTACCTTCCGGTCAAGTCATGAATCCAGGGTCCTGGCATCCAGCCCCGAGGCAGTCTGCTTCTCTCTCTGCCTTTCTCTCTGTGTGTCTCATGAATAAAATAAAAATAAAGTCTAAAAAAAATTGGGCTTAAAAATAGCTAAGGTAATAATTTTGATTGAACTTTGAACCTGGCCATCTTTATTTTGAAACTATAAAGTTGTCTACATGAAAACTTTTACGTTTTTGTATTCTGAATGATAATACATCAGATGAAACTTGGATAGTAGTGAAATCTAGAATATATATGAAGCTATGTGTATAGCAGTTGCTAAACTTGGTTTTTCCTAAAGGGTTGATTTGGTTTTTGCTGAATAGCCTTCCTCCACGATGGTATGTTTTTCAGTTTTAGGATTTGGCATTGTTCAGTTATCTACAGGTATCTGAAAAATAAAAATTAGACTCATTAATTTTTCATGTCACTTTGTACAGAAAATTGCAGTACATTAATGACCCCTTTGAGAAACCTATTCTTATAAAAATAAAGTTACCTTGCAGATATGTACTCCATATTTTGTTAGTTCTGTAGGATACGTTTGAAGAGTTTATTAAAGATTCTATTATGTGGGTGCTATGAATTATTTACTAATCGAGTATTACTTATTAAAGATTTACTATGTTGAGTAAGTTGGAAAAAAACAAATACTGAATTGTCACTTTAGCGTGTGTAGTCCTTAAAAAGTAAACTTGATAGTTTTTGTGGGAATTGGCAGTAGGCAGTATATTACAGGAAAGGGGAGTTTTAAGCAGTTTTCAACATTTAAAAATTGCTTAACTGGTTTTTAACTTCTATTTTTAAATTTTAAAAAAGATTTATTTATTTGAGAGAGAGAGAACATGGAGTCAGGGGGAGGGCAGAGGGAGAGGGAGAAGCATACAGCCTCGGGGCTGGATGCCAGGACCCTGAGATCATGACCTGAGCCTAAGTCAGAAGCTTAACTGATTGAGCCACCCAGGCTCCCCTTTAAGTTTTAAATTATAATAAAGTATATTCTTTAAGATGTATAGTAATACCTGAAACAGACTTTTTAAAAAAAAGTTCAGTGCTTCTTCTTCTTCTTCTTTTTTTTTTTTTTAATATTTTGTTTATTTGGAAGAGAGAATGTGAGAGAGAGCACAAGCAGGGTGAGGGGCAGAGGAGAAGCAGACTCCCTGGATCCCAGGACTCCCGGATCATGACCTGAGCCAAAGGCAGATGCTTAACTGACTGAGGCCCCCAGGTGCCCCAATTTAGTAGTTCTTGAAGTGGGTTCCCATGCCAGTTGTGTCACTGAGAACTTCTAAGAAATAAAAATTCTTGGGCCTGACCTATGGAATTCGAAACTCCGAGTGGGTCTAAAATTTGGAAGACATTATTTTAGGCCAACAGAATTGATATCTTACATGCTTAATTGTATGAAGTTTGTTTCCTGTTTTTTTTTTTTTTTTAAAGGATTTTATTTATTTATTTGACAGAAATCACAAGTAAGCAGAGAGGCAGGCAGAGAGAGAGAGGAGGAAGCAGGCTCCCTGTCAAGCAGAGAGCCTGATGCGGGACTCGATCCCAGGACCCTGAGATCATGACCTGAGCCGAAGGCAGAGGCCCAACCCACTGAGCCACCCAGGCGCCCTGTTTCCATTTTTTGACTGGTGGTGTGGCATAGGTGTTTAACTTTGTGACCTTATGAAAACGTCTTTTCATGCAACACCCAAAATATAAAAGAAAACTTTATAAGGATGAAAAAGGAATGTCTAGAACAGGAATAGGCAGATTTTTTTCTATAAAGGGTAGGAGAGTAAACATTTTGGGCTTTTCAGGTCATGTCATCTCAATTCTAACTGCTTGACTGCTATTATATGAAAGCAGCCGTAGACAATGTGTAGTGAGTAAGTGTGCTGTGTTTTGATAAAACTTCATTTATGGACACTGAAATTTGAATTTCATGTAATATGTGTCATGAAATATTACTCTTTTTCTTTTAAAGATTTTTTTTTTGCTTATTAGAGGGAGACAAAGCACAAGTTGGGGCTAGAGGGAGAGGGAGAAGCGAACTCCCTTCTGAGCGGAGAGCCCAACATGGGCTTGATCTGAGGACCTTGAGATCACAACCTGAGCCAAAGGCAGATCCTCAATCAACTGAGCCACCTAGGTGCCCCAAAATATTATTTAAAATTTCTTTCCAGGGGTGCCTGGGTGTTGCAGTTTGATAAGTGTCTGACTCTTGGTTTCAGCTCAGGTCATACTCTCAGTGTGGTCAGATCCAACCCTGTGTTGGGCTTCCTGTTCAGCTCAAAGTCTGCTTGAGATTCTCGCTCTCCCTATGCCTCTTCTGCGCATGCTCTCTCCCTCTCTCTGAAATAAATCTTTAAAAAAATGAAATAAAATAAAATTTCCTTCCAATCATTTAAAAATCTAAAAACTGCTCTTAGCTTTTGGTCCACAGAGATACAGGCAGTGAGCTGGATTTTACCAGCATTTGGTCTTGTAATATAAAGCATTCCAACAAAATATCAGTCTTTAGCAAAGTGAACTGCGTGCTGGCTGTTTCATTGAGAATGGAAAGCTAATGCCCCTGAATAAATAAACTTTGGGAGGATACTAAGCTTTAAGAAGAATTGCCTTTTTATATCATGCTTTATCTTTGCTTGGCAGTAGTACAGATTGAGAGCCATTCAGTCTAGTAAGAGTAGAATGTGCAGCTGATAATCATTTTGCCATGTATAAATCACTTACAAATTATTCTTTCTAATAGAAACTTCTATCATATTAATCTTGAAATGGGTGATAAAGGGAATGAGGTTTGTCCCAGGAAGAAAAATTCATTTTGCTATCTTTTGTTATCTTCTGAATTTCAAGGAGGTCTTTAAATGTTTTTCCTGCTTAAAATTGGAGGCTTAGAAAAAATTTATTGAGTGCGTTGGCTTTCCAAAGTGATGCTAAACATTTCATAATTAAACTTTGACATTTAGTTTAAGTTGCTAGTTTATGCTTTCCGTGTCATGTTACCTGTTATCTTTCCTTGCTGTGGAACTAGCTTGTTCTCTGCCACTGGTTTGGCCTTTGGACATTGTCGACATTAGTGTGGATAACTTTTCGAATATATTTGTTTAAAAAAATTTTTTTTTTAGGATTTTATTTATTTATTTGAGAGATAGCAACAGAGATAGTGACAGATAGTGAGAGAGAGCACAGCAAGGAGGTGAGGGAGAAGCAGGCTCCTTGTGGAGCAGGGCTTGATCCCAGGGCTCTGGGATCATGATCTGAGCTGAAGGCAGATACTTAACTGACCGAGCTACCCAGGTGCCCCTAAAAAAATTTTTTTTATTGTAGTAAAAAAAGTAACAGAATTTACTGTCCTAACCATTTTTAAGTGCACATTAAAACAACCATTTTGTTATATTCAAAACTTCTTGGCGTAAAACCATTTTATTATGCTCAGAGTTTCTGTTTGTCAGGAATTTGGAAGGGTACAATGGGGACAGTTGTCTCTGAGAACTGTGTCTAGGGTTTCAACTGGGAAGATTTGATGACTGGGGATAACTTGACAGCTGGAGGCAGAATCATCTGGAACCATTATTTCTCATGTGTCTGGTGGTTGTACTGTTAGTCTTCTGGGACATCAGCTGGGGCTTCTGGCCATAGTATCTCCAAGAGGCTTCTCCCTGTAGTCTGGGGTTCCTCAAAGTATGGTGGCCTTCAGGTAATTGGACTTCGTGGTAGTTCAGGATTCCAGAGGTGACTCTTCCCAAGGGACTACTTGGAAGCTTTTGACTTACCCTCAGAGGTCCCACAGCATCACTCCTGATCCCTGCACTGCATTCTGATGGTTACGGGTTAATCATTAAGGATGGTCTTGATTCAGCAAAGGAAGAGCATACACCCCACTTCTTGATGAGAGGAGTGTCAAAGAAATTTGTTGGCCTGTTTTAAAAAGAGTATAGTCTGTTCTCTGCCACAGGTTATCCTCCCGCTTACAAAATACATAGGTCTCATGTGATGATAGTATCAGGCTCAAGTTTGAGGTTCAAGATCTCACCATCACCTTTAGGTCCAGGTGTACACGAGATGACTTGGGTTCATTGCTTGGGCATGGTTTCTTTCCTTCAGACCTGTTAAGTAAAGAGATCAGTTATCTTTCCCTTCCCACTGCTCCCAGTATTTATTTTTGTAAGCTCTTTTTATGCAGAGACCAAGTTTCAGACCTTTGCAAATCTGCCACCTGGCCAGTGCTTAGTAGGTAATAAGAAGTAAGCTACCGTTCTCTTCCACACAACTGTCGCAGTTTTTGAGTCCCCATCTTTATCTTGCAGTATGTTCATGCGGATGCTCCTACCAACAAAACGCTGGCTGGGCTGGTGGTACAGCTTCTTCAGTTCCAGGAAGATGCCTTTGGGAAGCATGTTACCAATCCGGCCTTCACCAAACTCCCGGTAAGTACATCAACTTGGAATAACACTGGGCAATCTGCAGCCTCTGTGCTCTCAAGTGAAGCCTACAGCTCTTTCCTTTACTGCTGCTGTCTGGTAGAATAAACAAAGAGCCTTAGTGGAATTTTCAGGATAGATTATTGTTACTTTTTCAGTGTAGGAAGTGTCACTTTCAGGAGACATTTAACATTTGCATGAAACATCACAACAACTATTTATAGACTTAACTGTGAACATTTTACTATGTCGTAGTTTCCTTGTAGTCTCTTTTCTACCAGGTCTTCTACCAGGTTCAGTTCTTGTGGCTAGGATACTTTTTTGTGGAATTTTTATCTTCTGTTGGTAAGATTTTCTGAGCTTGTGTGAAAATATAATTGTTGTCCTTGCAGTTGATACTTGGACAGTTTGGTGTAGAAATACTGGGTTATGCCTTTCTTCCTTTTGAAATATGTAGGTTTTGTTCCTTTCCTTTTTAAGTTTGTTTATTTTTAGTAATCTCTACACTCAGCATGGGGCTTGAACTCTCGAACTGGAGATGGAGATCAAGAGTTGTGTGTCTACCAAATGAGCCAGCCAGGTGCCCCTGGTTTTGTTCTTTCCTTTATATTTGATTTTGTAGAGAAAAATCTGATTACTTGATTTCCCCTTGTTTATACTGATCTTTGAAATACTGATCTTTGAAATTTAGGAATATGACTAGTTATAAGTCACGATCCAAAGACTCATTTATATTTCTTTAGCTCAGGGAATATTCAGTTTGTCTTCTCTCCCATCCCATATTCCTTCATTTATATTTTTGAACTCTGTGTAAACATTAGATTTCTAGGAATAACTTGTAGCTTTTTTCATAATTTTTGTCTTCTAATTCTCTGATTTGAGTTTTTGCAGTTTCCAGTCTAATGTTTGCCGCCTCCACTGAATTTAGAGGCAGACCTTTTTTTTAAATCTTAGAAGTTGCTGACTTGGGTGTTCTTATATCATCACTAAATTTTTTGTTGTTGTTGTTTATTTTCAGTGTAACAGTATTCATTGTTTTTGCACCACACCCAGTGCTCCATGCAATATGTGCCCTCTCTATTACCCACCACCTACTTCCCCAACCTCTCAGCCCCGGCCCCTTCAAAGCCCTCAGGTTGTTTTTCAGAGTCCATAGTCTCTCATGGTTCATCTCCCCTTCCAATTTCTCTCAACTCCCTTCTCCTCTCCATCTCCCCATGTCCTCCATGTTCTTTGTTATGCTCCACAAATAAGTGAAACCATATGATACTTGACTTTCTCTGCTTGACTTATTTCACTCAGCATAATCTCTTCCAGTCCCGTCCATGTTGCTACAAAAGTTGGGTATTCATCCTTTCTGATGGAGGCATAATACTCCATCGTGTATATGGACCACATCTTCCTTATCCATTCATCCGTTGAAGGGCATCTTGGTTCTTTCCACAGTTTGGCGACCGTGGCCATTGCTTCTATAAACATCGGGGTACAGATGGCTCTTCTTTTCACTACATCTGTATCTTTGGGGTAAATACCCAGTAGTGCAATTGCAGGGTCATAGGGAAGCTCTATTTTTAATTTCTTGAGGAATTTCCACACTGTTCTCCAAAGTGGCTGCACCAACTTGCATTCCCACCAACAGTGTAAGAGGGTTCCCCTTTCTCCACAACCTCTCCAACACACGTTGTTTCCTGTCTTGCTAATTTTGGCCATTCTAACTGGTGTAAGGTGGTATCTCAATGTGGTTTTAATTTGAATCTCCCTGATGGCTAGTGATGATGAGCATTTTTTCATGTGTCTGATTCATCACTAAATTTTTTAACAACTCATTGCTCTCTCAGGTATGATTCAGAACAGAAGATTGTGTGTGTGTATTTTTTTTTTAATTCAAGAGCTTACTTAGTTTTTTTTTTTTTAAAGATTTTACTTATTTGACAGAGAGAGACAGCGAGAGAGGGAACAGAAGCAGGGGGAGTGGGAGAAGCAGGCTTCCCGCTGAGAAGGGAGCCCATGGGTGGGGCTCTATCCCAGGACATTGGAATCATGACCTGAGCTGAAGGCTGATGCTGAAGGCTGATGCTTAACGACTGAGCCACCCAGGCGCCCTGAAGATAATGTATATTTTTTACTGCTCTTGCAATAAATGTGTTTAGTTTGCTTATGGCATTTTTGCTACCTAGACATTACAGGATTATATTTTTTCGTTTTCTTTTGTTTTTGTTTTGTAATCTCTACCCCCAAAGTGGGGCTGGAACTTACACCCTGAGATCAAGAGTCACACGCTGCACCGATGGAGCCAGCCAGGTGCCCATAGAATTGTGGTTTTTGAACCGGGAAGCTTTCTTCACTTGTAGGTGAGGAAGGAATTCAGTGAGGTGTTCTAGTACTTATGTGGTTTCATTTTTTATACTTAATTCCCATCTATTTAGAATTTATCTTGGTATTGAGTGTGAGCAATGGATCTAGTTTTATCTTTTTTTTTAGATTATCTGGTTATCCCTGAGGTTTGTTAAAAAGTGCTTCCCCCCTCCCCCAACTGATAGGAGCTCAGCTAGTATTAAGCGTTTGGTTGCTTACCAAATTCTGAGAATTTAAAGAGCAGTACAGTGTATTGCTTGTCCTGGAGGGACACACACTCTAGTGAGCTGAAGGAATAGAGCCTTTGAGTTTGCTGGTGATCTCAGGAAATGTCTTCCGGGGGAAAGGGCATTTGGATTCGAGACTTGAAAGTTGAGTCTGAGTTCTTTGGGGAAATGCTGAAGGATGGGATTTCTAGGCAGTGATAGCAACGTGTAAAAGCATTAAGGCCTGAGAAAATGTGGTACTCTAAGGTAGTTGCGACTCTGTAATAAGAGGAGAGCTGAGGACAAGTAGGCAGAGAAATGGGCTAGAATCCATCGTAATAGGCCAAGTTTACTGTCCTAGATGTGTGGCCTTTATCTCCTGAGTGTTGGGGAACCACAATAAGGGAGAGAGTAGTGGGTGGGTTAGTTGATTGTGGGTTTTAGAATAATCCCACAGGCTTCAGTGTGAAGAATGGGTTGGAAGCTGTTGAGATTGGAGGCTTTGAAAACTCTCCATGAAGAAACTGCTCTAATAATCCACTGTGATGATACCATGTGGAGGAAACTGAATTTGTGTACTTGCTTATTTTTAAAGATTTTATTTATTTGTGAGAGAGCAAGAGCAAGAGAACACAAGCAGGGAGAACAGCAGGCAGAAGGAGAAGCAGACTCCCCACCGAGCAGGGAGCCTGATTGAGGGCTTGATTTGGGACCAAGATCTGAGCTGAAGGCAGACACTCAACCGGCGGAGCCCCCCAGGTGTCTCAGAAGCAGTGGATTTTTTTTTTTTTTTGAATTTTTAAAAAGATTTTATTTATTTATTTGACAGAGAGAGATCACAAGTAGGCAGAGAGGCAGGCAGAGAAAGAGGGGGAAGCAGGCTCCCTGTGACCAGGGATCCCGCTGCGGGGCTTGATCCCAGGACTCTGGGATCATGACCTGAGCTGAAGGCAGAGGCTTTAACCCACTGAGCCACCCAGGCGCCTGAAGCAGTGGATTTAAAGAGGATGGAGAGGAACTCAGAACTCAAGGGGGCAGAACTTGGTAATATTCTTGCAGGGGGTGCAATACAGGGACTGGAAAGAGAAAGACTTTGCTACCTTGAGCAATCAGACGGCTTTAGCACGAAGGGGAAACCCAGAGTAAAAGCAGGTTTCTGGGGAAAGGTACTCAGTTTGGTCTGTGTTAGCGTTGGTTCTCTGATCGGTTCCTCAGGTTTAGAAATCTTGTGGGAAGTGAAAGCTGGAGTTTAGAGTACAGGTTGAATTAGAAGAGGAGAGTTACTGGGAGTTACTGGGTACTGGATGAATTCCGTTGTGGAGCAAGATCATTCCTTCTCTTTGGATTTGCTTTTTAACTTTTTCATTTTAAAATACCTACTCTTTTTTTTTAAAGATTTTATTTATTTATTTGACAGAGAGAGATCATAAGTAGGCAGAGAGGCAGGCAGAGAGAGTGAGAGGGAAGCAGGCTCCCTGCCGAGCAGAGATCCCGATGTGGGACTCGATCCCAGGACCCTGAGATCATGACCTGAGCCGAAGGCAGCGGCTTAAACCACTGAGCCACCCAGGCGCCCTGAATCTACCTACTTTTGAGGCACCTGGGTGGCTCAGTGGGTGAAGCTTCTGCCTTTGGCTCAGGTCATGATCCCAGGGTCCTGGGATCCAGACCCGCATCAGGCTCTCTGCTCAGCTGGGAGCCTACTTCCCCCTCTCTCTGCCTGCCTTTCTGCCTACTTGTGATCTCTCTGTCAAATAAATAAAATCTTAAAAAAGATCTACTTAAAAAAAATACCTACTTTTGAATATGTGATTTTTTATGTATGTATAATATATTAGCAATGTAGTAAGTACCTGTATATAATTTATGAGTAAATTTTTAGATATTGGAAGTACATGCTCATTTTGTACTAATGGGAATTATTCAACTGGATGATGAATGTAACTTCATTTTCTGAGCTGTGTGACTAATTGAGGTTTTTTTGAGTAACTTTAAGTTTCATATTAATTCAGAGTAAAAATTTTGCAAGAATAATGCAAAGGACTTTCATTTTCCCTTCATTCAGAGTCCCTGATTGTTAACATTTTACTACATTTGCCCTATCACTTTTTCCTCTGTATTTTTTTTTCCCGACTCATTTGAAAGCTCCATGTTCCTTTACCTGAGGTTACTTTCTTATTCCTGTATATAATGAGTCAGATTAGAATTATTTAATTAAGAACTGGTTGAAGGTATTATTTAAAACACTGTAACAGGGGTGCTTGGGTGGCTTAGTCAGTTAAGCATCTGCCTTCGACTCAGGTCATGATCCCAAGGTCCTGGGATCGAGCCACACATCAGGCTCCTTGCTCAGCAGGAAGTCTTCTCCCTCTCTCTCTCTCTCTGCCCCCCACCCTGCCCATGCTCACTCTCCCTGTCAAATAAATAAAATCTTAAAAAAAAAAACCCAACACTGTAACATAATACATATGGATTGTACTTTATCAAGTATAACATTAATATTTAGAATAAAATCTACAGATAACATTACATGAAGTATTTTCTGTTACATGATTCACATTATATTGGTATTTCTAATTAAGATTGTATGAATGGTCTTAAAAAATAGTATGTATAGGAGGCCTTATTTATGAGATATTAAACTCTTGCAAATGAAAGCATTATTTTTTTTCAGATTTTAAAGATTAGGAAAGAATATTTTCAGGCAAAAGCCATAAATAAAAATAATTCATGGCTTAGTGCCAGTAGGACCAGATGTACTTTTCTTCCTCTTAAAATAGTGTTTAACATTTTCCCAAATGAAAGGGATTGGTGTAATGTGTAATGGTGTCAAGCAAAAGTGGATGAGAAAGATAGTTAATGAAGCAAAGAATGTTTTAGTAAAACATGTCAGCTGTTTAACCTTAAACTTTTTTTCTTTCTGAATAAACAGTACTGGTATAAGAGTTCATTATTTGGGCTGATTTCTTCTTTTTTTTTTAATCAGAGTGGAACTTTATATGCTGACTTTCTAAGTTACACTGGATATTAAACAGCTGGCTCAGTGTAGGATGTGTTCTATCTAATGCTAAATTGAGAAGCTAGGATTTAGGGGAAATTTAAGGGTTTATAAGACTAAAAATATGTTGTATAGGCAGGGACACCTGACCGGCTCAGTGAGTAGAGCATGCGACTCTTGGGCTCAGGGTTGTAAGTTCTAGCCCCAGGTTGGACATGGAACCTACTTAAAAAATAATATGTTGTATAGGCAAATGTAACATGAATTGAGACAGAAGAAAAAAGTGGTTTTACCTCCACCACAAGTAAAAATTCTTGTTTTTCTATAATCTCTTCAAGGCTCAGTGCATAACATTGTTGTAATGATAGGGTAGAGTCAGATTTGTGTTCTGCCTTTTAAAATAGAGCATTAGCAGCTACGTTTAAAAACAAGGCTCTAGCCTCTCTGCCTACTTGTGATGTCTGTCTGTCAAATAAATAAAATCTTTTAAAAAAGGCGGGGAGGGCACCTTGGTGGCTCAGTGGGTTAAGGCCTCTGCCTTCGGCTCAGGTCATGATCCCAGGGTTCTGGGATCGAGCCCCCATCGGGCTCTCTGCTCAGCAGGGAGCCTGATTCCCTCTCTCTCTCTCTCTCTTTCTTTCTCTCTCTCTCTGCCTGCCTCTCTGCCTACTTGTGATCTCTGTCTGTCAAATAAATAAATACAATCTTTAAAAAAAAAAACAAAAACAAGACTCTAAGATCTGGAAGACTACTAGAAGGTCAAGTCAGAACCTGAAGTAGTGGAAGATTGTAAGTACATTCATGAGATGTTCAAAATTTCCACTTATCATTACACTTAAAAAAATTAATCCTTTCGGATGCCTGGGTGGTTCAGTCAGTTAAGCGTCTGCCTTCGGCTCAGCTGGTGATCCCAGGGTCCTGATCATCGGGCTCCTTGCTCAGCAGGGAGCCTGCTTCTCCCTCTACCTGTTCTGCCTGCAGCTCTTGATGCTTCTGCTCTCTGGCAAATAAATAAAATCTTTAAAAAAAAAATTAATCCTTTCATTTGCAACTATATAGCCTGCCAACATCCTACCATTCCATGGATTTCAGAGTGGAGAGACTACCTTTGGGAACATGGGACAAGAAAGAAGATTCTAAGTGTTTTATATGTTTTATATAGTCCTTTAGGTTTGTGTCTTAGACCTCTGTCTGATCAAAGTGGCCATTTAAGTGAGATGATGGGGACATTTACTTTGTGGAGCAATGATTTAGTTTCATTTTGCTTTTCTTTATATGTATTACCGTATTTGTATGAATCGCTGAAGAGAATAGTGTAGTTTTGCTTGTCTGCATTTTATGGGAATGGAATTTTAAGTATCTATTGTGAGCCATGGAGGAAGTATTTGTAACCATGAAAAGACAAGTTGAGCCAAAATGAGGGAGAGAGTCCTGCTGAACTATTCAGCCATGTACCTATAGATAGTGCAAATTACTGTTGATGACAGGATAAGTCCAAAAAACCCTTGCCCTTGTAATTCATCTGCAAGGGCAGTGATCCAGATGATCAGGCATGACTCGTTAGAGCTCAGTGGACTGCAGGGTATGGGTTTTTAGGGTCTGGACCTGGATACCAGGCAGAGGGCATGCTGGGCCAGGTGTTGATTAGGGCCCCAGAAAACTATAGGACCAGTGTTAATGGCAGGCCTATAGTCCCATCCATACCATGTGGAGTCCCAAGTAGAAACCTTAGTTCGCTGGCATTGTATTTCTGATTTGTTTGGGTAATGTTTTATTTATTTATGCCCGTCCCCCCCATTTGCCCCCCCCCATTTCCCTTTCTTTTCCCATAATGTTTCTCCCTCTAACTTTACTCATGACTGATGGATGCCTTTTTTTTTTTTTTTTTTTTTTTTTGATGGATGCCTTGTAAGTGGTATGTATTTAAAATTTGAGTTCAGGATTTCAAGGTAATGAACATTTTCATCATCCCCAAAATTTCTTTGTAATCCATCTCCCATCCCGGTTCCCTGGCAAACATTGAGGCTACAGATTCATTTACAGCTTCATGAAATTGATATACATAGAGTCACACAGTATACTTTTTTGCTTCTGTTCTTTCATCATAACAGACTTTGAGATGTGCATCATTTATTGTTCTCTGTATTATTTTTCGTTTTTACTGTTGATTAGTATTCCATTGTATGGATAAACGACAATTCATTTATCCTTTTACTGTTTGATGGGAATTTGGGTTGTTGCCAGCTTTCTAAGTAAAGCTGCTGTCACCGTTAATGTACAAGTCTTTTGGTGACGTGTTTTCATTTCTCCTAGGTAAATAACCCAGGAGTGGAATGTTTGGGTCATGGGGTTGGTAACGTTTAACTTTAGAAGAAACTGCCAAACTGTTTTCTGAAGTGGTTGTATCATTTTGCATACCATCTAGCAGTGTGGTATAAGAGAGTTCCAGTTCCTTTGTACTCTTGTCAGAGGTTGGTATGACTAGTTTTCATAATTTTATCCATTTTGATAGGTATGTAGTGAAATGTCATACTTTTAATTTGCATTTTCGTGATGACTGCTGATGTTAAACATCTATTCATGTGTTTATTGACCGTTTGTGTTTCTTCTTTTGTGAGTTGCTTATTCAGACAGTTTTTTAGTTTGGTTCCCATGACCACCCCACATTCAGATTTTTAAAAATTTGTTTGAAGAATCTCTGCACCCAAGCTGGGCTGGAACTCCTAACCCTGAGATCAAGAGTCTCGTACTTTTCCAGCTGAGTCAGCTCGGGGCCCCACGTACTTATAACTAAGATTTGTTACAGCAGCATAGTAAGTATGCGAAGCCTAGTCACAAGGGGAAAAGACGCAGGCGTAGCCTGAAGGGTCTATACTGCTTCTGTATGCTCTCTTCCTTATGTGAGGCATCACACAAAGGGCTTCCTCCCCAGCATTGAAGAGGTAGTAGCAGATAGGCACTATTTCTGCCCAGGGACGTAAGTTAGAGTCTCACACCCAAGGATTTTATTGGGGGCTGGTACCTTTTGTCTAGCACATACTTAAACTTCCAGACTCCCCCAAAGGAAAGCAGGTATTCATCATAAACCACCACATTGTTTGTGCAAATAATCTAGGCTCAGGGAACCACACTTTTTGAGCCGGTTGACTGGAAGTACTCTTAAGGGCAGTTCCCAGATGCTAGCCAAGGGCCAGTTGGCAAGCAGGCCTTACTGAGGATAGTCCTCTCAGGCCTGCTGTGTTAATTCTTCTCTGCACAGTTTTGTTGTGTATGTGTGTTTTTTTTTTTAATTTAAAGAAGTCTTTATATATTTTGCATGTAGGTTCTTTATAATGTATATGTTGCAAATATTTTCTCCCAGTTTGGGATTTGACTTTTTGTTTTCTTATCAGTGTCTTCCCAAGAACAAAAGTTTTGAATTTTGATGGAGTCCAATTTATTGATTTCTGTGATTTGTGCTTTATTTGTTCAGGGAAACCTTTGCATACCCCAGAGTCACAGACTGTTTCCTGTATTTTCTTCTTGAAATTTTATAATTCTAGGTTTTATGTGTTTTGGGTTAATTTTTATGCATAGTAAGGGCTCATGTTCTCTTTTCAGTATGGATATCGAGTTATTTTATTTTATTATTATCATTTTTAAAGATTTTATTTATTTGACAGAGAGAGAGGCGCAGGCAGAGAAAGAGGGAGAAGTAGGCTCTCTGCTGAGCAGAGAGCCCTATGTGGGGCATGGTCCATGATACCTGGACTCCAGGATCATGACCCTAGCCTAAGGCAGACACTTAACCCGGTGAGCCATGCAGGTACCCCATATCCAGTAGTTTGAGAGCTAACATTTGTAAAGATATTTTTTCTTCTTTGAATTCTCTTAGCACTTTAGCTGAAAAGTAGTTGACCAGATGTGTGGATGTGTATCTGGGTGGTTTTTGCTATTGATTGAAATGTCCATTTTTTTTCATTAATACCATGTTTTTGAGTACTGTAACTTTATGACAAGTTCCCCTCCCCAATCTTTATGCTTTTAATTTATTTTTCTTGCCCCATTGTACTGGGTAGCGCCTCTGACTCAACATCGTGTAGAAATGGTTAAGACAGGGGGCTCCTGGCTGGCTCATTTGGTAGAGCATGTGGCTCTTGATTTGGGAATTGTGAATGTGAGCCCCTCATAAGGTGTAGAGATCACTAAAAAAGAAATGTTTAAGACAGGAATTCTAACCTTATTCTTGTTAATGGAAAACAAGTTTTGCACTATTAAATATGATAGTAGCTATAAGTTTTTCCATATGTGATCTTAATTCAGATTGTGGAAGTTCCCTAATATGCCTAGTTTGCTAAGAACTTTTAATGCACATGACTGTTGGATTTCATCATGTGCTTTTTCTGCATTTTCTGAGATGATCAAGAGGTTTCTCTTATATTCTGTTGATACGATGAGCTTCATTCACTCATTTTTCAGTTCATCAACCTGGTATTCCAGAGTAAACCCTACTTAATCATGATACGTTATCCTTTTTACATATAATGGACCTGAATTTGCTGGTATAAAAGTCTTCCTAAGTATTTGATAGAATTCACTAGTGAAGTAATTTGGGCTTAGAGTTTTCTTTTGGGGGAGGTTTTAATAACTAGTTCAATTTTCTCAACAGATACAGGGTTTAGATTCTCTTTATTGTGTTAGCTTTGGTAATTTGGATTTTTCAAGAAATTTTTCAGTTTTACTTATTGAAGTTAAAGTTCATGTTATGCTTTTAATCTTTTTTTTAGAACCGTTCATAGCAAAATTGAGCAGGAGGTACAGAGATTTCCCATATACGCCCTGGCCCTGACATATGGGGCATAACCTCCCCGATTTTATGGAAATCCTGCATCAGGTGTGCTTTATCTGTTACAACTGACAAACTTAACTGACACAACATTATCATCCAAAGTCCATAGTTTACATTAGGGTTCACTTTTGGTGTTGTACATTCTCCAGGTTTGTTTTTTTTTTTAATATTTAATTTATTTATTTGACAGAGAGAGATCACAAGTAGGCAGAGAAGCAGGCAAATGGGGAGGGGAATCAGGCCCCCCGCTGAGCAGAGAGCCCGATGTGGGTCTTGATCCCAGGACCCTGAGATCATGACCTGAGCCAAAGGCAGAGGCTTAACCCACTGAGCCACCCAGGCGCCCCCATTCTACAGGTTTTGACAAATGTATAATGACATATATCCACCATTATAGTATGACACAGGATAGTTTCACTGTCCTGAAAGTCCTCTGTGCTCCTCCTATTCATTCCCTCCTCCCACACTAACCTCTGACAACCATAGATCCTTTTACTGTCCATAGTTTTGCCTTTTCCTGAGTGTCATATAACTGGAATATGTAGTATGTAGTCATTTGAGTTTGTCTACTTTCACTTAGTATTATGCCCTTGAAGGTACTCTGTGTCTTTTAATTGCTTGCTAGCCCATTTTTCTTAGCACTGAATAATATTCCATTTATTACCAGAATTTGGTGTTGTCAGTGTTCTGGATTTTGACTATTCTGTTATGGTATCTCGTTCTAATTTGCATTTCCCTGATTACAAATGATGTGGAGCATCTTTTCATTTTTTTCTTTTTTTTTTAAAGATTTTATTTTAATTTTTAGATTTTATTTTAAAGATTTTATTTATTTGAGAGGGAGAGAGAGCATGTGCACACACGATTGGGGGAGTGCAGAGGAAGAGGGAGAAACAGGCTCCTCTCCGAGCAGGGAGCCTGATGTGGGGCTCAATCCCAGGAAACCTCCCCCTCCACCCCCAAGATCATGACCTGAGCTGAAGGCAGATGCTTAACCCACTGAGCCACCTAGGTGCCCCTTAAAGATTTATTTTTAAGTAATCTCTACACCCAGCGTGGGGCTCAAACTCATAAAAAAGAGTTGCAGTCTTTTTTTTTTTTTTAAAGATTTTATTTATTTATTTTACAGACAGAGATCACAAGTAGGCAGAGAGGCAGGCAGAGACATAGGAGGAAGCAGGCCCCCTGCCGAGTAGAGAGCCAAATGTGGGCTTGATCCCAGGACTCTGGGATCATGACCTGGGCGGAAGGCAGAGGCTTTAACCCACCGAGCCACCCAGGCACCCCCAGGAGTTGCACTCTTAACCGTGTGAGCCAGCCAGGCACCCCATCTCTTTCATTTTTGAAGGACAGTTTTGCAGGATTCAAACTTTGATTGAGAAGTTATTTTTTCTTTCAGCACTTTGCCTTTATCTTTTCATTACCTTCTGGTCTTCATAGTTTCTGAATAGAAATTGGGTGTTAATGTTATTTAGAGTTCCTTGTATATGACGAGTCACGTCTCTCTCCCTGCTTTTTAGATCCTTTGTCTTTGTTTTTTGACAGTTTGAATATAAAGTGTCTTGGTGTGGATCTCTGATTTTATCCAGCTTAGAGGTTGTTGAATTTCCTGGATGTATAAATTTACATTCTTCATAAAATTGGCAAGTTTTAGCCATAATTTTTTCCAGATATTTGGTGTTCTTTTCTCTCTTTTGGGAGTCCCATAATATGTATATTGGTAAATTTGGTGGTGTTCCATTGGTCCCTTATACTGTGTTCCTTTTTCTTTGTTCCTTTTTCTTTCCTCTGGGATGGTTTCTGTCAGTATTTTTTTTCCCTCTGAATGGCCCATACCTCCCTATTTTTTTTTGTATGCTCTGTAATTTTTTTGTTAAAAACAGGGCAATTTGTGTGTTTTAATATGCTAATAACTCTGGTAGATAGATTCTCTCCCATGTCCAAGGATTGCTGTTGTAGCTTGATGAAGGCTGCAGACATTCGTTTGTGGAATTTTCCAAAATGCTTTTGTAAAGACTATATTCTTTGTCAGTACTGTCATTGATGTTTCTGTGCTGTTATTTTTCATGGCCAGCAAGTTATCTTTCAGAGATTTCCTATTGTTTTTACTTTTGTTAGAAGATGTTTTGTGTATTGAATCAGCATTTTTAGTTGTCAGCTGAACAATTCTGGATATTTAGCCAGTATATTTCCTGTAATGATTTTTTAAGCTTCATTTTAGGTTTTAGAGATGATCGGAGATAACGTATAGGTCTTTTTAATCTGAGGAATCAGAAGTCTTGAGAAAGTTTAAAAGCTGTTGATTTTGCCATAATAAAGCTCATTAATTTCTTAAATTGAAATAATGTAACATATGGAATTGCCTCAGATCAGTTTCTGGAACCAGGTGTTATGAAAGTGCCCTGGGCTTAGGAGTTAAATAGCTATGTCCTAGTCCTCTGACCTTGGGGGAAGGTACTTTGACCTGTACTACTACTGGGAAAGTGTTTCTTGCTCTACTGACACTATGATGTAATTGTGGGAATCACAGAATATGGGATAGTGAAAGCTCTTTGAGAAATTAGAAGTGGTATTTAGTACTTAACATGAAAAATAAATTGCTAGCTTGTTCTAGCAGTTTTCTTGGTTAAAGTGAAAATGTAGATATAAGGTAGACATGCTGTTTGAACATTTATTATACTAGTTTGCATCACCTGCAGTTCTTAAGGAAGGTCCCAAAGAGCTAGCTGGGTCTTCTGTTTCAGCTCAGCTCATATCTGAGAACAGTGTATTTTATGTAAACCTGAGGACTAACAAAATGTTATAGTGTCCTTTGAATTGAAGCCAAATTTTATCAATTAAATATTGCTAAGATTTGCTTTACTTTCTTACTCACTGCAAGTGTTTAGTATGTATTTATTGACATGACTTTGTTGGGATGTTGGTAACTGTCTCAAAGATAGGAAGAGTGAAAGGCTGTTATTGAAGTTAGTTGGAGAACTGAACAATATTTACTTTGCAAAATTGATCTTTTCTTAAAATACCTACAAAAATGTAAAGCAGTGCTGACATTTTAAAGCAATGATCAGAAAACTTGGTGAAATTACTACTTCTCAAAAGGAGGTACATTGAGATGGATACACTGATTTTCAGGGATGTGCATTACATTTTTTGGAATTTATTTTCAAACTGTCAGAGGAACTTAATACATTTTAGTATATAACTTTGGAATACATGTAAATACTTTGAAGGTAAAATGTATTGTCAGAGCCATTTCTACAAATGAGGTTGTGTATTTGGATTGGGTAGTGTAATTTTGGGACATTTTAGATGAGTCACAGTCCACAGGCTCTCTCTCTCGGACACTTCGGAATTTCTGTCCGGTAAGTCTGATTGACTTCATTGGCAGAGGTTCTCATGAACTTGGTCAGTCTGGTGTAACGGAAAGAATACGGGTCTGAGGACTTTGGCAGTCAGTTTCCTTCATTTGATTTAGTAAGCCATGCTGTGTGGTAAATAAGTTTTAGGGAGAAGGAAATTGATAAGAAGAGGCCTATAGTGCTTGCTTCGGCAGCACATATACTAAAATTGGAATGATACAAAGAAGATTAGCATGGCCCCTGCGCAAGGATGACACGCAAATTCGTGAAGCGTTCCATATTTTAAAAAAAAGAAGAAGCCTATAATTATCAGAAAAAGGGATTGGACCTAATTATTGGTTTTGTAATTGTTCCTTGCAGAGCCCTTGAGGGACTGAGGGAACAGAGGAATAAATGGGGAGGTCTAAGAGGAATCTGTTGCTTTCAAGTTTCTCACTTTGAACAGTGTTTCCTGATAGACTTCTTTTTAGGCTTTCTGCTCCTAAAAGAGTTCTTTGGCAAAGATACATTAGAAAACTGTTGAGGGGCGCCTGGGTGGCTCAGTGGGTTAAAGCCTCTGCCTTCGGCTCAGGTCATGATCCCAGGGTCCTGGGAGCGAGCCCCGCATCGGGCTCTCTGCTCTGCAGGGAGCCTGCTTCCTCCTCTCTCTTTGCCTGCCTCTCTGCCTAGTTGTGATTTCTCTCTGTCAAAAAAAAAAAAAAAAAGAAAACTGTTGAATTCGGTGAATGTGATGATTCTTCCAACTTTGGGTATTTTATGATCTGTGTCTGAGAATAGTATTGTTCTGCTAAGATCATGCAAAATTCTAGGACGTTTTGGATTTTTTTTTTCCTCTTGACTTCAGGGAATAAAAATGTAATTAAGATTTCTGTGTATTTGAGTTTTGGAATGTCAGCACTTCTCCAGTGGAATTTTACCTGGGAGTCCTGGGGTGAGAATTTGCTTTTTAAGGCAGTCCAGAGGACTTGATAAATTTAGGACCAATTATTATGTTAAATTGTCATGGGGTTCCTAACTGAGTGGTTATTAGTTAAGTTCCAAACTCGAATTATCTTGAGATGGAAACTTGTTACCTTCTTTGCTGGCAGGTATTTTTTTCTAGCTCATCCTTTCCCTCCTCTGTGCAGTGAGCATGTCAATAGTCCTGGCTGTCCCTGTGTGTATGGCTGGTGATTGCCTTAGTTCTGACTCCCTCCCTCGTGGTCTGCAGTCTTTTTTTCCCTGTCCTGCCTGCCTTGATGGGGAAGCACTGGCCTTTATCTTATCAACGTTGTCATTACTTGCCTGTTTAGTCTCATCATCCCCACCCCCTATCACCCTAGCATGGTATTTCTTTTTTATACCTCAGAAGATTAATACTTTGACTTTTAGTTTGATTTTTTTGTCTTCTTTGATTTTTGCATCTAGAGGTTTGATTTCTTCCTAGAGATCCAGTTGTACATTTAAAATAAAGTCTGTGGGCGCCTGGGTGGCTCAGTTGGTTAAGCGATAGCCTTCAGCTCAGATCTTGATCCTGGAGTCCCCGGATCGAGTCCCGCATCAGGCTCCCAGCTCCATGGGGAGTCTTCGTCTCCCTCTGACCTTCTCCTCACTCATGCTGTCTCTCACTGTCTCTCTCTCAAACAAATAAATAAAATCTTAAAAAAAAAAAAAAAAAAAAGTCTGTTAGAGTTTGTCCAGCATGCATTTGAAGTGGTAGGGTTTTCTGGTTATTCAGCCTGTCATATTGCTGGAGGCAGGAACACTTTTCATCTGTAAAATGGGATAAAGAAGTCAACTTTGTAGGATAGTTGTGAGGAGTAAATGAGGTACGTTATTTTCATCTAAGACGCCAATACTACAGAATTGCCATGACTTGTGCATTTTTTCAGATAAATGCAAGTTGCCGGTGATGTATATATAGTGCCTCATGGTAAATTTAAATTCTCAGTAATTGGTGGCAATGATAATACTTTTTGTTCTCCCCAAGAATAAGAGGTCTGCAGCAATAATTAGCTGTGATTAGAGGTGCTAATTATAAGACTGTTACAGTTTCTCTTATTAATAACGTTGGGAAAAATTTCTAGAAAGCATTTTCTGAACTCCAAAGCAGTTAAAGTACACAGAGAAATGTGTGGAATATTTGATTGTCATTTTTTGTGAGGTAAAAAGATTCTGGAGTCTAAGCAACATGCCTTTTTTCCCCACAAGTTTTCAAGATGTGAAGATGACATTGTGATTTTCTGTGAACTTTCTTGATGTCTTGGACATTCCCAGTTTCTGTGGTCTCGGGGTCCTGGGACCGAGCCCCGCATCGGGCTCTCTGCTCTGCAGGGAACCTGCTTCCTCCTCTCTCTCTGCCTGCCTCTCTGCCTGCTTGTGATCTCTCCCTCTGTCAAATAAATAAATAAAATCTTAAAAAAAAAAAAAAATAAGCCGGAGAAATAAATAAGGACACTATGGTACAAATTTTAAGCACTTTTATGTATTGTGGTTAGTTCTGTCTTTTTTCTGGGTTTCATCAGCTCAGCAGAATTTTAGGTGGACTATAAATAGGTAGGATGAGACCACTTACGTACATCCAGAATAAGATGAGATTAATTTTCCAAAGAGTTAACCAGAGATAGAATAGCTTATCAAAAGCAGTGTAGTCACACAGCTGGGAATAGAAGCAGCCTGTTAGAGCTGTCCTTGATCCCCAGACTCTTGATTGGGGTGTGTAGCTATTGAGATAACTCAGCAAAGCAGCATCTTGCTGGCTCTGGAAAGCTCAAGTTTTGGAAACATCTTGCCCTTTTATTCTTTAAGTTTTTCAGTATTAATCAAGAGGAATTTACAATGAACAATCTACACTGCTCCTTCGGAGATCTAAGCACATCAGTTCTTGTATTCCAATTACATCCAGTGTCAGTTAGGGTAGGGCCTCCTCAGGGTGAGGGTGGTTGGGCTGAGGGTTGGGTGAGGGGATGCAGTCAGGGCCCCGTGGGTGTCCCTGCGAAGTCTCTTGTCTCTGCCTCCAACTTGCTGTCCCAGGATTCTGATTGACTACTTTTTTATCAGGGTGATTTTGATACTGAGCTTATCCTTAGGACCAGAGTCCCAAATCCATTCCCATGCAGGCTCTAAGAATCTTTGATGTGTGGTGAGTGTCCCTTTTTGGTTTTTTCCTGTCACATCTTTATGGGCTTATGTTTTTCTTTTTGCCCTTCATTACTGGAACTAGTGCCCTTGCCAGGTTCCTGGGTTTCCCTTTTTCTTTCCCTTTATTCAGATGATGCCTCTGGAAAATTGGAAGTCTCATTTTTTACTTCACTTATCACTTGTTCCTGTAGTGGTTGATAGAAGTTAATGTGTGTCTGTCTTAAGCATGTATCTGATATTTTAATTTCTCAAATTTATTACCTGTCCAGAATTTGGCCTTAATTTTAAAATATGTGTATAGGTGTTTTACTGTTCTGGTCTGATAAATATGTAGCATGGCTATGATTTTTTTTTTTTTTTTGGACACTTATGAGTGTTTTTTTGGTTTTTTCAGCTATGAGTTTTTAAATTATTTTAGTATACTTGAACTATTGAAAAAGTTTTATGGATTACCTACATTGTCAGGCACTCTGTTGAATACTGATGTTTAAAGATTTGAATAGGACATTGTTCCTGTCCTCAAGGAGTTCATATTAGAGATAAATGTATAAACCAGTCATTTCAGTATTAACACTGAGTGGTTTGCATGTGCATAGTAGTGATATGCGTATGTGGTTGGAGAGAACATTTCAGCCCAGCCTCTGTGGGTTCAGGGAAGGCTCAGTAGAACTGTTTCATTCTGCTCTTGTAGATATCTTCCAGCACATTATTCTAATTTAAGATGCCAACACTAGAAGATTTTAATAACTTGTTCATTTTCTTAGATAAATAACATGTTGTCAATGGTAAGAATTGCACCTGGATGTATTTGTTTAGGAATATGTAATGCAGCATTTGGGGTGTACCGGGAATAGTGTTGGGCAAGAAATTAGGAACTCAAACCTATGTATTTAAAAAGCAGTAGGAAAACCAGAATGACTTGGAAGAGCTCATCTTAATGATTTTCTAAGTATTTTTTATTTTTTAAAATGTTTTTTAATTTTTTCATTATAGTAAAATATTTTAATAACTTTAATATGTAGTTCATTGGCATTATTCACATTGTTGTCCAACTGTTAACTACCATCCATCTCCAGAACTTTGTCATTTTCCCAGATTGTAACTCTGTACTCATTGAACCATAACTCTTCACTCTCTCCCCAACCCCTAGCAACCACTGTTCTGTTTTTTGCCTTCTTATATTTGACATCGTGGAGTTCTTTTCATTATTATTTTGTAAGAATCATTTTGAAGGAAAAAAAAGTGCATGCTTTATTTCTTTTTTGGAGGGGTTTGTTTATTTATTTTTAAAATTATTTTTATTAACATGTAACGTATTATTTGCCCCAGGGATACAGGTCTGTGAATCCTCAGGCTTGCACATTTCACAGCACTCACCATATCACATACTCTCCACAGTGTCCATCACCCAACCGCCCTCTCCCTATCCCCCCCATCCCCCAGCAGCCCTCAGTTTGTTTTGTGAGATTAAGAGTTTCTTACGGTTTGTCTCCCTCTCGATCCCATCTTGTGCATGCTGTATTTCTGATACTTCCATCTTATTAGCATATTTGATGATAGTTTATATGAAACTTTTACTTCCATAGTGTAGAAGTCATTCAGTATTTGATTTATTTGATCATTACTTTTATAATCCATAAAGTGCACATCTCTTTCAAATTGTTACAGATTTTAGCTATAATTTTACATACAATTAACACTGTGTTTCATGGTCATTAGAAAATTACCACAAGAGTTCAGTTGTAATTTTTGCATAATTTAAGTAAGGGACCTAATTTGTGAACAAAGTCTAATGTATACTAATATTTCTTATTCTACAGGAAAATCATATTGTTGGAAATTATGTTTTACTGGAATTTTATACATTTTAAAAATCACATATCAGTGGAGTTTGTAGTGTATCAATATTTTCTGTCCATTAGTGTTTCCTGCTGAAACATTTTGATTTTTCTTTTGTATATCTTGTTTTTAAGAGACTGTTTACTAAAAGAGTAATAAATTGAATTAAAAGAATTCTTAATTCACTTTTGGAAAAAATTTCCTTATACCTTATTTGGTTCAGAAAGTATATAATGAGGTTAAGCTACCAGTTTATAACTTTTGAGTTTATAAAACTTTGAATTTAGACATGGCTAATTTTATCAGAACTTTTATTTTTCTCATGTGTAACTTTTGTCATTTTTAGGCAAAATGTTTCATGGATTTCAAAGCTGGAGGCACCTTGTGTCACATTCTTGGGGCTGCTTACAAGTATAAAAATGAACAGGGATGGTAAGTTTTTGTGTTTATTTGTATGTTTTGATGTGATATTTAAGTTATTTAATGTTAAATCATCTGCCTTCTTCGTATAGTATTAGAGAATTCTAAAACCACATTATAATTAATGTGTAAAGTGGAAGCTTTATTTGGTTTTCTGGTTTACTTTGTACCTACATCCAGGAGAAATCTTGAACAATTATTCTATTTATTAGGCAAATTACTTCTCATATATGTTGTATCTAGATAATAGATGAGTGTGTATTCTTAGCAAATTAGAAGGTTGGCTCACTGTGAAATATATAAATGGGTATTGTGAACTTAACGTTGTGCTAAAAAACAGCAGTTTAAGTGTTTTCATGAGCCAGGCCTTCAGAATGAGAGATGTCTAGTGTGCTGTCCTCGGGACATAGATGAGAGGAACCCAGCTCAGGAGTGCAGACCATTCCTCCGGCAGTGGTGCAGCTAGGATAGAGTCATTGCTGCTGTTCTTGGAGTGTTGCGTTTTCCCTTCATTCTCCTCTTTCCCTTTTCTCACCCTCTCTTGGTGCTTTATCTCTTGAGGTTTCTGCCATCTCTGAGTGGGACGTTCAGCTGCTGAGACTAGTGAAGGTTTCATGGTGATGGTTCCCAAGTTCAGGGAGGGCGGGGAGTCCCTTCACAGGCAGGGGGTTGAAGTGGGTGCTGGGGGGAATTGACTTGAAGTCATTTTGAGGTTTTAGTTGTGTTTATGTGAAGTGCAGTCTTAGCATCTTTCTAGGAGAATATGCATGTAATTTGGATAGTTTAAAATATGGCTGAAAAAAAAAGAAAAAAAATATGGCTGGAAAAGGCAAATAAGTGCTCACATTGATAAATAGGACAAGCTTGTAAATAAATGATTTATTTACAGTGAATAGCAAGTGATACAGACTTTGTGTATTTGCTGAACTTTTTATGTGTGGGTGCGTGTTTAATAGATAGCGGATAATTGATGCAATGAGCACAAGAGTGTTGTCACCAGATGTGGCTGCTGTTTTGCGCCTCTGCTTCTGGCTGTGGTGTCGGGACTCTTACAGGGTGTCCCTGAGCTAGGATTGACAGCATGTCTGACATGTCGGATATGGTTCGTACCCTACTCTTAGCTCTAGATTCCCACATGGGACTCTTTCATTTTCTTGTTCATTTTGTGTCCTAAATCCTGACGTGTACTCAAGGACAGTCTCAAAGTTAGATGACTTCTCTTAAGTCACCTCTTCTGGAACTTGCTTGTTCTGGAACATGCACCAGTGCAATGGAATATTTTTAGGTGAAAGAGTTTAGAAGGATATGTAAAGTAAGATGTCTTTAAATTAAAAGGGAGGCCAAGAAAGAAGTAAAGGTTGAAGTTGAAGACTTTAAGAGGAGTGAGGGGTAAGAATTTTTCCAAGTCTTGGGGCACCTGGGTGGCTCAGTGGGTTAAGCGTCTGCCTTTGGCTCAGGTCATGGTCCTAGGGTCTTGGGATCAGGTCCCGCATCGGGCTCCCTGCTCAGCGGGGAGCCTGCTTCTCCCTCTATTTCTGCCTGCCTCTCTTCTTGTGATCTCTCTTTCTCTGTCAAATAAATTAATCTTAGAGAGAAAAAAAAGAATTTTTCCAAGTCTTTTACTCACTGTACCAGAATCCTCTCTTTTCTGGTGTTATTAGACACTTAGTTGCCATGCACACTCACCCCTCCCCCAGACTTACATGCTTGCTGGGAGTGGATCACTTACAGTCTGACTGGGCATATTTTAGTGACCACCCACTCATTTGGAAGTCTGAATAGTGGCCTGTTATCTTGACAGTGCCTCCAGCTTTCCCCAGGCCCAGCATACCCCTGTGAACCTCGTTTGTGTTCTCCAGTTAACCTCACAGTCTAGCTCCAAAGTTTGCTCATTTCCTTCTAATGACCAAACATTCTCTTTTTCTCTTGTTTCTGTTTGGTTCTTTCTTTCTTCCTGCTTTCTTTCAGCTTTCAGTGATGTCAAGCTGGCTTATCACTTATGAGGTTACGTGGGAACAGTGAACAGACAATACAGATTAAGATTCCAGAGTGTCTGAATGTGATTTTTCTGCATGTCTCTAAATAGTCAGAAGTGAGTGCCTTATTTGTAGGTTTACGTTAAAGGAGAAAACATTGGGCTAATGTTATATATAGTTGTATATTACTGAGGGATACCAAACCAGGGGGATTTTGACATCCTATGGAAATCTGATATTTCCTGAAGGAGAGATTAAATACAGCCAAACTCAACTCAATAAATGTTAGTGTCCTCCTGCAGAGTGATTAGAATCCTGTTTATTCTTACAGTTCTGTACAGATTACTGTGCATTGTAATCCTGTTTCATGCCTTTTAAAGAGATGATTGACTGAAAATATTTTGTGTTTTATTAGTTTGCTTGACAGTGGTGAACCAGGCTTAGTTAACAAAGTTCAGGATTTGTCTTAAAGTGAGAAGTGGCCTTTTATTTTTATCTTTGACACAATTTGCTGCCAACATTTATTTCTTGCAGATATGCTCAGACCTACTTTTCTTTCTACTTTAAGACTTGGTGGTTCAGCTTTTATTCCCTGCCTTCGAAGTCTCCTTCTGATTTTCATTTTTTAGATATTACCACAATAAGTCTCGGGTAATGGCTTTCAAACTTTAGGATCACTTGAAATACTTTTTTTTTTTTTAAGATCTTATTTATTTATTTGACAGAGAGATAGCCAGTGAGCCCAAGTGGGGAGGATGGGGGATTGCAGAAGGAGAGGAAGAAGCAGGCTCCCGGCTGAGCAGGGAGCCCGTTGTGGGACCCCATCCCAGGATCCTGGGATTATGACCTGAGTTGAAGGCAGGCCCTTAACTGACTGGGTCACCCAGGTACCCCCACTTGGAATACTCTTAAAAATAGAGATTACTAGGCTTCATGGACATACGTTGTTAACTATTAAGTGTGGTATGAAAACTGAAAATCTATATTTTCAAAAAGTACTTTAAATGGTTGTCAGGCCTTACTTTGAGAAATGCTGGGTAGTGAGTCCGTCATTCTAGCACAAACATGGTTTAGATCTTTTTTTTTTTTTAAGATTTTATTTATTTATTTAACACACAGAGATCACAAGTAGGCAGAGAGAGAGAGGAGGAAACAGGCTCCCTGCCGAGCAGAGAGCCCGATGTGGGGCTCGATCCCAGGACTCCGAGACCAGGACCCAAGTGGAAGGCAGAGGTTTAACCCACTGAACCACCCAGGCTGAAGAATTATCCTTTTTTTTTTTTCTTTCAACAAGCATTTATTATAAATTATCCTTTTTATAGCATATTTAAAAACAGCCATCTAGCTTTTAAATTTTTAAAAAATAATATAGCAAGAATCCAAACCACTTTAACTATCCCTGAAGTCACATTCCTAGCAGGATATGATTTGTTTTCTGCTTCTACATAGTCGACGTCCCTCCTTGCATATATGCCTACCTGTTTCAGGCTGTTTTATCTGTGGGCTATTTGCCACCCTTTTGGAGTGTGGCATACAGGACCATCCTTCTGTTGTTGGTGGTCTCCATGGTTTTGTAGCTTGCCATTATAAGACAAAGCCCCCTTATGCTTGAGGCCAACTTCCCACAGAACTGTTCTGCTATACTGTTGTCTGCTTTTCACCATGCTCCCAGCTCAGTGCATTTTTGTCTTTTCCTTTCCAAGTTTGCTCCTGAAGCCCTTCACACCACTTTCCAAGGAATTAAACTCATTCTCCAGGATCCTTTGTTGATTATTTTTATTCAACTCTATTTTCTTTCTGAGGCTGAGGATGAGAAGAGAACATCCCTAACAATAATCGCAAGAGGCACAGAATTGGAGCAATAAAGCTAATGAGGGCCCTTTTGACAGACAGTATTGCCTTTGATTGAAAGGCTGCCGTGAGACATTGCCTGGCAGATTGCCAGAGGGAAACAAAGCAGAAGACTCATTATTAATTAGTAAGGCGTCAATGAAGTGCTCATATTTACGTTTTAAATGACCAAAAGTTTTAAAAGCCAGAGAATTACATGTTAATGTGTTGTCTCTTCTAGTTCTCTGCATTAAGATTCAAAAGGCTTTATAATTTTAGTTTTAATTTGCATTTCCCTTATGTGTAGGTTTGAGCATTTTTCTGTATTGTATAAAGTAAAACTTATTTAAATACTCTTGGTAATTTCAAAATAAGAGATTAAATCTTTCAACTAGAGGTTATACTATATTTGTATAAAGTATACTATATACTTGAGTTTATTTCAGTTTTTCTTTTTCAAGATTTTTAAATTAATTAATTAATTAATTTAGAGCATGAGTAGGGGAGGGGCAAAAGGAGAGGGAGAGAGAGACCCTCAGGCAGAACCTGATCCTTGCTTTCATGACCCTGAGATCACCATCTCAGCTGAAACCAAGAGTCAGATGCTTAACCAACTGAGCCACCCAGGTGCCCCGTTTCAGTTTTTCACAATATCCGTATATTTTAAATACTTTTTTGGCTTACATAGCATATTGCTGAATCAGGAAAAAGCTTTACTCTGTTATTAAATCATTGGTAAATCATTTTAGTTTATTATGGAAAATATAAACTATAAAAGAGAGAATAATGTAATGAACTGCCATTTACCTTCATGCACCTTCAACTTTATGTAATTTCATTTGTAAATATTCACTGTTTGTTTCTAAATTTTTTTTAAAAGCATAGGATTTTGCGGGGGATTTTGAGGGGAAGAGGGGGAGAGAGAGAGAATTCTAAGGGATGCAGGGTTTGATCTTTATAAACCTGAGATCATGATCTGAACCGAAATTAGTAGTTGACCATTTAACCAACTGAGCCATCTAGGCGCCTCATGAGATTTTTCTTTTTTAGGTAATCTCTGTGCCCAAGATGGGGTTCTGAGATCAAGAGTTGCATGTTCTACCTACCAAGCCAGCCAGGTGCCGCTAAAGAGCTTAGGTCTTTCTATACATTCATTCATTCATTTATTTATTATATATAGGCTGCACGCCAAGTGTGGAGCTCAACTTGGGGCTTGAACATATGACCCTGAGTCAAGACCTGAGCTGAGATCCAGACAGAGTCAGGCACCTAACTGAGCCAGCAAGGCGCCCTGGAATAGGATTTTTTATAAAGCATTATAACAGTGCCATTGTCACAACTAAGAAAATTATCAATAATTTTTCAGTGTTATTAAATACCCACTTAGTGTTCAAGCTTCCCCGATTATTTCCTGGATGGTTTTTATGTTAATTCATATTTTTACATTAATGTATTTTTATATTAATTTATATTAATCAGTATTAAAAGAAGATTCATACATGACATTTGGTTGCTATGTCTCTTTCAGGAAATTGGGGCACCTGGGTGGGTTAATAGGTTAAGATTCCAGCTCTTGATTTTGGCTCAGGTCATGATCTCAGGGTTATGAGATCATGGAGCCTGCTTTAGATTCTCTCTCCCTTTCTCCTTGCCCCTTTCCCTCCTTAAAAAATAAAAAGAAAATTAATAGTTTTCCTCCTTGGTCTCTCTTCCCCCTCTTACCCTCACCAGTTATTTTTTTACAAAAATAAGTTGTCTTGTAGACTTCTGTGTTCTAGATTTTGCTAATATGTTCCCTAGGATATCGTTTAACATAGTCTTCTAAATTTCTAGTAAAATGGAGTTAGAGCTAGAGGTTTAGTCTGATTCAGCTTTTTTTTGGCGGCGGGGATCAGTAGTGCTTAATAGACAGTGTTGTGTTCTTCCCTCTGGAGGCATGGAGGCATACAGTATCTGGTTGTTTCTTCTTGTAATAGACTGATGTTGATGTTCAGTGCCTCGAATCATGCTGTCATTATAGCTTCACAAAACTGTAGCATTTAAATTTTGAAAAAATTAGAAAGTTGGTATTCTAATACATAGATCTAAGTGCTTACTGTTTTTTAGGTAATTTGCTGTAAAAGACTGTTACTCTGTCATTCCTACTTCATTTATTAGCTGGAATACTGAGAAATTTAACTCATCGGTAATTAGAAAGGCAGAGTAAATTCTTAATCTTCTTTTTCTGTTTACCAGAATCATTTAGCTCTTAATCTTCATTTGCAGGTAAATCCAGGCAACCTTATTTTAATTTGTTTAATGACTACTTTCAAACTATTTCTCAGATTTCTGAGAGTGATAATTCCTTTCAGCCTCATATGAATCATTTACTAAGGAAGCAGTTTCTCTGTGAATAATATGAACAAAGGCTTATACAAGCAATTCTGAAGTAAGACATTTCTGGATATAGTTCATTATCAGAAGCCTGTGAAAGACTGACCTCTTCTTTAGAAAGGGGAGACACTCACTTGTCTCTCCCTGTGTTGTGCTGAAAGAACCAGTGGAAGCCCTTTTGCTCTAGTGGGGTTGTGTCAGTCAGTCAAGTGTTACTCTGTTGTTGGAAATTGCTTGGCATTTCTGACCTACCCCTTCCTCAGAAGTTAGGAAAGGAAGATACTAAACAACCAAAAAAATGGGATTTAAGGATTAAGTTCTGTATACCAAGATTAAATCAAGACATTGATTTAATTGACTTGGGACAAAGGTCCCTCTTACATGTAAAGGCCATTTTTTAAGCTCTAACTAGTTCCTTTCCAAATTACTTATTTCTGTGGTTTAGTGGATGCTTTCCTTAATTTCCAAATTGGAGCTTAGTCGAAATAAATATTAATTTCCTGGGTGGTGTGCTTTATAAAGCCACATCTTATTTTCTTTTTTTTTTTTTTAAAGATAGATGTGAGGAGGGGCAGAGGGAGAGGGTGGGAGAAAGAAGAATCTTAAGCAGGCTCCATGCCCAGAACTGAGCTTGAAACAGAGCTCAATCTCATGACCTTGAGTTCATGACATGAGCTGAAATCAAGGGTTGGATGTTTAACTGGCTGAGCCACCCCAGTGTCCCTAAAGCCACACATTCTGTTGGCTACTAGGGCTGTATAGAATAGTTTCAAACAAACCTGGTCTTTGCCCTCAAGGCATCTAATGAGCTGTCTTAGCAACAAGATGATTCTTTTGTGGGGCTTTAACAGCAATGTGCACAGGATGTATTAGGAGCATGGCAGAAGACAGGAATAGCTTCATAGGGAACGTGGCTTGTGGCGGACCCTGGAGGCGATAGTATCGAGCCCACAGAGTAGGTAGTGACATACAGGAAAGGCTGCAGAGTTTGGAAGAACAGTTGGAAGTATGGGGAGCATTTCCTGGTTAAAACAAGATAACCTGAGAGGTAGAGCATCAGCGCTGCATTCAGACTGCCTAATCCTAGCAGGCACATAGTAGTAATGATTTAAAAACATAACCATAGGGGCACCTGGGTGGCTTAGTTGGTTAAGCAGCTGACTCTTGATTTCGGCTCAGGTCATGATCTCAGGGTCCTGGGCTTGAGCGCTGTGTCAAACTCTGCACTCAGTGGGGAATCTGTTGGAGCGTTCTTTTGCTCTTTTTCTCTCACTCTGCCCCTCCCCTTGCTCTCTTTCTCAAAATGAATAAATCTTAAAAAAAAAAAAAAAAACCCAAAACCAAAACAAAGTGTTATAACCATAGTTAACAATTACTGATCACTTACAGACTAAGCAGACCATAAAAAGACACGGTCGTAAGCCCTTAACATATATATCTCATTTGACCTTCACAAAAACCTGTAGTGGGCCATTGTATTCACGAAGAAATTGATCCTTGGATTAGTAAATCACTCCAGACTACATAAATAAAAATGGGGTCAGGATTAGAACCCAGAACGGCTTGACTCCACAGCCCACACTCTCAATTACTGAGCTATACTTTCCCTGGAATTAAAATGGGGCAAAATCAAAGTAAGTGTTGAATAAAGGATATGGTGAAAGAAGCATTCAGATTTGTTAAGATTAAATCATATGGAAGTGGGTGAGATTAGGCAGACAACATTAGAACGTTATGCTTGGATACTTACGTAAAAAGACTTTGGGGAGAGAGAAAAGGTAAATAGATGAATTTACCAGATTTAGGACAATAGTAGCCTCAGAGAGAGCACAGACACTGATGAATTTGAGCAAATGACTTTTAAGCATATATAAACCAGATAAATTTTCCTTATACTTGAAGAACGGTATAATAGTTCACTGCCTTTGGATATGTGGACTCCTTTTCTAGATGATGTAAAATATCTTAAACGTAAGAAAAACAGGATACTTCATGGAATGGGTTCTTCATTTTTTTTTTTAAAGATTTTATTTATTTATTTGACAGACAGAGATCACAAGTAGGCAGAGAAGGAGTCGGGGTGAGGAGGGTGTGGTAGCAGGCTCCACGCTGAGCAGAGAGCCCTATGCGGAGCTGGATCCCAGGACCCTGGGATCATGACCTGAGCCGAAGGCAGAGGCTTTTAAACCACTGAGCCACCCAGGCGCCCCTGGGGTTCTTCATTTTGACTGGAGTGGACCTTAATGTCATAATATTTAATGTTTTATGAAGATTTGGACACTGTTTTCTTACACTGAGAAAATACCCTCATATGTTTCGTAGATCTCTAATTTCCATGTCTTTGCAGTCCATTTGCGTTGAGTGCTAACACTAAGTTTTCACTTTTGTCGAAGGTAGAAGACAATTAACTAATGATTTTCTTCTCTTCAGGCGTAGGTTTGATCTACAGAATCCATCCCGAATGGATCGGAATGTTGAAATGTTTATGAACATTGAGAAAACATTGGTGCAGGTAACTCAGAAAGTTAAATTATTAAAAATGTTTTCCCTTTAATATACTTTCAATTCTAAGATTGGCTTTATTGGACTGCCAAAAGATCAAAGGAAGAAAGATTTTCTGAAATCTGGTCTGTTATTATGGGTTTTGGGGAATTAGAGCTATAAAGTATGATTAAAACTTGTCATTTATAGAATATTGATCCTAAACGTCTTGTGAAATAATCTATGATATTTCCTTTATTTTGATACTTATAGAGAGAGAGGGGGTGAGAGGAAGGGGCAGAGGGAGAGGGAGAGAATCTTAGCAGAGACTCTTACAGGGCTCGATCTCATGACCTGAGCCAAAATTAAGAGTCAAATGATTAACTTAGCCACCCAGATGCCCTGATATTTTCTTTCTTCATTTCACTTAATCTGTTATTTGAATCTCTTTCATATTTAATATAAACACTCTCAATCTACTGGTCACTTGTTCATAGTCTTTTTTTTTTTTAAAGATTTGTTTCAGGGTTGTATCATAAATACAGATCTTACTTCCCTAACTAGATATAACCCGAAAGAGAGAACACTTAGTATTCTTCTTTTCTTTCTAGTGTTTTTATTGATTGGTAATTTTTAATGATTACTGAATTAGCCTTCTTGGGGGGAGGCAGCTGACAAAGATTCAGCTAGGTATTATTAACTTGATGCCTGAAATTTGTCTCATGAACTGCTAGCTAGAGAAACAATTTTTGTGGTTGGTTCACTGATTTTTTTTAATGATGATTTGAGGAGTAACTATGCATGTTTTAATCATTGCTATGTGTAAGTTTAGAAATGGGAAGAGGAGCTGTAAGTAACTTTTATATAATGAGCCAAAATGGGCATTCCCCTGGGATCCTCTCCCCTCCCCACCCAATAAAAGGTGTAGATGGAAACACTACATTAGATTTGGACTGTTAAGGTCAATTCAGGTAAGATTGGCTATGGAAGTATCAATATGTGAGTGTGGTACCTTAATGAAAAATACAAGGAATTTCTTTAGGTTGTGATTCTGAACATTTTTTTGCCCAGGTGTACTTAGCTGCAGAGAAGGGATCTGAGGATGGCGTTAAGTGGCATTCTGAACACCTAGGTTTTATATTGAAATGAGACCTCTGCAGTCTGTACTAAAAAACATCTTCCCATTTTAAACACTATGGCTTTTAATGTCAACTTTGGCCATTAGGGTAATTCATTAATAATGTGACATCATTTCAAAACCAAGAGAATTTCAAAATCTGTTTTTTCTTCCTTAGAACAATTGTCTGACCAGACCCAACATCTACCTCATTCCAGACATTGATCTGAAGTTGGCTAACAAATTGAAGGATATTATCAAACGACATCAGGTAATAAACATGATCACTTCAGAAAATTGTATAGTAGTAAGCTTATAAATTTCAATAATAATGTCTTTTAGTTTCTGTATTTATCTGCATTAAATGAAAGTTCTCTCTCTTTGGGTTCTTACAGTACCAAGTTTTTTCTCTCCACCCACCTCCAGTTCTTACCCTAGAAGCATTTTTCTTCCCCCTTACCTTGGTTGAGATATAATTGACACCTAACACTTTGTAAGTTTAAGGTGTACAATATAGTGATTTGATGCACATATGTATCCAAAATTAGCATTGAATAATCATTGGTATGCAGTCATTGTAGTCCTGTTGTGGAATATGCTTATGTAATTTATTTATTTTTTAAAGATTTTTTTAGTTTTAATAAAAAAAATTTTTTTTAAAGATTTTATTTGAGAGAGGAAAGGAGAGAATGAGCACAAGTATGAGGGAGGAGCAGAGGGAGAGGGAGAGAGAATCGCAGGCACACTCCCTGCTGAGTGCAGACCCGATAAGACCCTGAGATCATGACCTTAGCTAAAATCACGAGTCGGATGCCTAATGGACTGAGCCACCCAGGTGCCCCTGGGTTTATGTAATTTAAAGAGACCATGTGATCTATATTAGTCTAATCACAAAATCGAAGTAGAAGTTGATGGCACAGTTGTTGGTAAGAGGAGATCAAATATTACTTCAAGTAAACCTATCTTTCCTCACCCCCACCACCGTAGGTATTGTATTTACATTCGTGGACTGGAAAATTCTGTTTTCCCCATAAGCTTACATTCTCTTGATTCACATGTGCCAGTGCTATCTTCGGATGTCTTTCCCTCCCTCCTCTAGCCTCATTTTAGGCCAAGACTTTGGGTATTTACTGCATGTAGGTTTGTGGCTACATGTGGCTACACTACAAGCAACCCCTTATCATGGTGAACTAGCTGAGGAGACCCAGGTAGAAGATAATTTTCTGAAACAACATCATTTGAGTGACAGAGTTTTACTAATCCTTAGGATTAGTTGAGAAACCTCCTGAGATACCTTTATTTTTTCTTCTGCAGAAGAGATTGCCAGTTGTGTTATGTTTCAGTAATCAGTAAAATATCTTTCAAGTTGCTAAAACAAGGATTCCTAATACCGTTTACATTTGGAGATTTAGTACAGTGTTTTCTTACATGCAACATCCCTACCGAAGAGAAAAACGAGATAATTGTGCTATCGAGTCAGGCAGTCTCAAGTCCACTTCCTCGTCCCACCAGCATTTTGACTTTGAACCAGTCACTTAACCTTCTTTTCTCTTCGGGACTGCTTACTGAAGTGGCTGTCAAGTGTAGTTTAATTATATCTAGAATGTTAGAAGGCAGAGACAGAACAAATTAACCTGCTGGGTATTACCTTCAAGCTGAAATGATCTACTCTTATTGCTACCATGTTAATCCTGGAAAAAGCTTATATATTTTCCACAATTAAAACTGAGCATATAGTTCTCATTTTTCTTAAAGGCTTGGCTTAGCGGTTGTATTCTAGGAATAACCTCTAAAGGGACATAAGGATCTTTCTGGTCTCATAGGATCATAGGGAAGAGACAGCTAATGATATTATTGAATACTGATGATTAAGGCCTTTCCTCAAACATTTTATTTTATTTTATTTTTTAAAGATTTTATTTATTTATTTGACAGACAGAGATCTCAAGTAGGCAGAGAGGCAGGCAGAGAGAGAGGAGGAAGCGGGCTCTCTGCTGAGCAGAGAGCCCGATGTGGGGCTCGATCCCAGGACCCTGGGATCATGACCTGAGCCGAAAGCAGAGGCTTTAACCCACTGAACCACCCAGGCGCCCCACCTCAAACATTTTAAATGCATTAATAACTCCATGTTTGAGTACTTGCAGTGTACCTGTCCCTATCGTTACCTCGTTGCTAAATTGTTATAATTCTTGTGAAATAGGTGTTATTACCACTCTATTTCACAGAAGACACTGAAGCACAAAAAACACTTAGATACTTACATCACCCAAGTTGTAAATGGTAGAGCTGAAGTTCAAACGCAGGCCTAACGGACTCCAGAGGCCACAATCACAGACATTGCGCTCCTCTGACATCCCTTTTTCAGCGTCTTTTGTGGTTGTTCGGAAGTGTGCCCAAATACTTGTAATGATTGAGAATGCCTTGCTTTATTATAACTAATTCCATCTTAGATAGTCTAAAATTTTAGAATTTTAGAATTTCTCTTCAATTAGAAATAGCGTTGTGTTTTTCTGATTGTAATAATTAGTAAATACTCACTGTCAAAGATAAAATTCAGGAAATACATTAAGATGCTATTTATACCTGATTTTAAGACACACACGCAAAAAAAGACTTGTCCTCATACTTATGGTCTCTAGAATGAGCACTTTTATATCTAAATAGCTTCCAAGTAGGGGTGCTTTGGTGGCTCAGTTGGTCAAGTTCTGACTGTTGATTTTGGCTTGTCTTGGGATTGAGTCCTGTGTCGAGCTCTATACTCAGCACAGAGTCCAGTTGCCCCTTTCCCTCCCTCATCTTGTGCGTTCTCCCTGTCTCAAAGAAGTAAATAAAATCTTTAAAAAAAAAAAAAAAAAAAGGCTTCCAAGTCATATTCTAGATTGTGGCCTAGCTAGACCTTAACCTTAATATTTATGTCATCCACTATTCTAACATTGACTTAAAAAACAGTAGTATACATACATGTTAGAGCCAAGTGAAATGTCCATCTTATATGTATATAACTGTTAAGTTATGGCTCATGGTCATGGTCTTGCATTATTCGGATAATTTCTGATGACTTTGGAGTAATTTTTAGATATAGAAAGACTCGTATTACAGACAAGGTTTCCTAGAGAGATACACAGAGAATTAGGTAAGAAGTACTTGCATTATTTTTCTGTACAACAATGTAAACTGTGTCTATAGATAATTTATATGTTTTTATTTGTTCTTATTAATAATTGTTTTCTTTGACTAAAAATAAAAATATTATAGTCTTGATATATATGCATATATATGTATATGTAAAACATAATAAAATAATGCTTTTATGATTCTTAGGCAGTTTGCATCTGGCATTGCATAGTCTGTTTGTCATGTGCTTTACCCTTATGTTGTTCATTTGCTTTCCAGGGGACTTTTACTGATGAGAAGTCAAAAGCTTCCCACCACATTTACCCATATCCTTCCTCACAAGAGGATGGTAAGTTAATCTTTGGTTATGAACTCCTACTTCACTAGGTTTTAAGTTTTATCAGAGATTTAAACAATGTTACTAGCTTTTTGAAAAAGAGACTTTTAAGTATTAAATAACTTGCACAGATTATTTAAATGTAGTTTTCTGTTTTTTTGCTGAATTGGTCTAAGCAAACTAATTCTTTGATATCCAACTTTCTGATCATTGGACTTTTTATATCTTTCTTTGTTATTATCTGGGTGTTAAGTTTAGGTGTGCCTTATGTATTAACTTTGTTAATGTTTGCTCTGTTGTTTGTGTTCTGAAAACTAAAAGACTTTGCAAAATGGAAGGACATTTCTTTTTTTTTTTTTTTTTTTAAGATTTTTATTTATTTATTTGACAGAGAGAGAGATCACAAGCAGATAGAGAGGCAGGCAGAGAGAGAGAGAGAGGGAAGCAGGCTCCCTGCCGAGCAGAGAGCCCGATGCGGGACTCGATCCCAGGACCCTGAGATCATGACCTGAGCCGAAGGCAGCAGCTTAACCCACTGAGCCACCCAGGCGCCCCTGGAAGGACATTTCTGGGGAAGATGGGCTTACTGGCTGTCTGAATGGGGCCCCTCAGCAATATTTTAGTTTGGTGAATTTATAATGGTTCAGATTCTGAACTTCAGCTTTTCTATCCTGCAGGTTGATTTTGTCAGTGGCCAGAGTTTGATAGGGCTATGGAAACTGATTTGTTGAGAAAGGAAATATGAATTAATAAATTAACCAGATTAATTTGAGAAATAGGTCTTCTATAAGGGATCAAGTCTTCTGGTTAACATATCCCTTTAGGACATCTGTATAAGAAGCTAAGTTATATCAGATTTGAGTTGCTCATTATCACCTGCTGAGTATTTTTTCCGACCAGTGCAGTTATGCTGGAAGTCAATGACAACAAGATTACCAGACAGTCCCTGTATGTTTGAAAATTAAGAAATATATTGCCAAGTAATCTGTGGGTCAAAGAAGAAATTGAAATAGAAAATCTTTGTAACTGAATGATTATGCAATGATTGATAAAGTATAAGAATGTTAAATTTTGTTGAATACAGCTGAAGCTCTGCCCAGAGGAAAATTTGTATCTTTAAATGTGTATGTTAGGAAAGAAGAAAGACTGAAAAATCAGTGATTGACACATCTTTCTCAAGACATGGGAAAAAGAACAGCAAGTTAAACCTAGGGAAAGAAGGAAATAATTAAGAGTACAAATTAATGATGTGGAAAATATACAGGAGCAAAGTGCTCAGCAGTGTCAGAAATGGTTCTCAGGAGGGGCGGCCTGGGTGGCTCAGTGGGTTAAGCCTCTGCCTTTGGCTCAGGTCATGATCTCAGGGTCCTGGGATCAAGCCCTGCATCAGGCTCTCTGCTCAGCAGAGAGCCTGCTTCCTCCACCTACTCGTGATCTCTCTCTCTCTCTGTGTCAAATAAATAAAAAAAAAAAAAAAAAAGAAAGAAATGGTTTTCAGGGAAGATCAGTAAGGCTATTCAAATCGTGCTGCAAATAAGCAGGAGAAAAAGAAAGAACAAATAATGTCAGGAATGGAAGAGGGACATTGTACGGATCCTACAGATGTTGAAAACAATTGATAGGTGAGGTTGCTTGATTGCTTGTGCATGGTGGCAAATCTAAGAAATCATTGCCTCATCCAGAGTCATCAAGTTTTACAGCCCAACTCTTCTAAGAGTTTTATAGCTTTAGCTGTTACATTTAGGTTTTTCATCATTAGTTTGATAGCTGAAACTTTTATTTTATTTGTTACAATCAAAAATCGCAACTGTGATTATCACGCTTTTATAAAGTGAGAAACTTCACCCTGCCTTTAGTGTTTAACTGGTTGTTTCTGAGCCTTTTTCCTGTTAGGTAATAGCAACTGGTGTCCACTAGGTGGGGGTGGTGGATAGCTATGATGTTAGAATACTACTCTGTTATGGGCTCTGTTTCTCTAATAAGTGGTGTAAAACTTTTAGCCTGTGAGCTTTGTGAGAAAAATTGCCTTTTACAAAAGATTTTTACTGTAATTGTTACATCTGGCTATTTAGTGATTCCTTAGTGGTGCTAGTTTTATTTTTCTCTTTTAATACAACCTAGTTCACCGTGTATTGATGATGCTTGCTTGGTATTATCAGCAGTCAAAGCAGCTGTTAGGAGATAGCATTTGAAGTTTGTTTTTGAAATAATAAGACATGATTTGGCACACTGTACAATTTACCTTAGAATAACTGTCAGATAAATGTTGACTCTCAGCAAAGCCTTGTGCTGGGCTCCTTACAAGTACTTGTTGTCAGGTAAGTGTGCAGATGATAACAGTACCAGCCACAAACGCATTAGAAGCCGTATCATGAAACCCTTAAAAAGGCAGTATACATACTTTAATGACGATTAGTCAAAATTTAAAATAAAAAGTGGTATTTAATGGGCCTTAATCTCTTGGTGAGATTTGGGGTATGGCATGCTGGAAAGGAGTTGTTATTGTTAAGCAAAAGGCTAGAGGTAATAAATTACGAACTTTGAGGGAAAGGAAATGGCAAAGTTCGGCTGTATATCTCAGTGTAAGGGGAGAGAAGAGTAGGTAGGTGAGAAGACAAAGCACTAGTGTAGAGTGTAGCGTAGAGTTTTGTTTTATTAGGTGGATGAGGGTGAGGGTAGATAATATTGATGATTTTGGTGGAGAGAAACGTGCAACTGAGGCTGTATTAGGAAAATTTCCTGGGAGCTGATTTCTGGGGTATATGATCTAAGGAGACTGGTCAGAGAGCAAGACCTTTGGTCTTAACACTCTGAGTTAAATTGCTGAGTGAGGGAAAATTGTGTCATTGGATGAGATAAATACATTTATCAAGAGAGCAAAGGAAATTCGATGGCAAGCCAAGGATGGTCTGTATCTTAAAATTCATGGGAAGATAAGGAAAGCATTTTAAAATGCAGGAGGTTGACAATGGAACTGTCCTACAAAGAAATAAAAGTGAGGCCTGAGACAAGGGTTTTGGATTTTTCAGTAAGGAAATAATTGGTAACCTATGAGAATGAAGTTTTGGTAACTTGCCAGTGAGAGTAAGCTGTAGAGTTGGTGGAAGGTCACCAGTTTCTTAGAATGTATGACAGGGAAAAGAAAGTAGAGGATGCCACCTAGCAGGTGGCCTGCCTTTATCTTTCAAGATTTGGCTTTATAGTTTTTTTCTGGGGCAGAACAAAAGTAAACTGAAGCGCATAATAGAGTTGAAACCTAGAAGGGATAGAAGGATTGGTTTAGGAATATCGGTTGAATTACTGGTTTTAGCAGAAAGAATATTTCCTTAGAGATGAAAATAAATGAGAATTTTTGAAAAATTGAGATACTTATCAGAGGAGGAAGATAAATCTTACTCAGAACATTTATTTAGATGAGTGGATATGTCCCTTAAGTTTTCTTATCTTCGTTCTTTTAGTTCATTTGACTTGAGAATTTCAAATGTTCCGTCTTTGAGTTCTCAGATCTTTCTTCGGATTGTCCAATCTGATGTTGTATCCTCTAGTGGAATTTTTAATTCAGATACTCTATTCTTTAACTCCAGAATTTTTCTTTTCTTTTCTTTTTTTTTTAATTTTTCTTTTTTAAGATTTTATTTTTATTTATTTGACAGAGACACAGTGGGAGAGGGAACACAAGCTGGGGGAGTGGGAGAGTGAGAAGCAGGCTCCCTGCTGAGCAAGGAGGCTGATGTCAGGCTTGATCCCTGGACTGTGGGATCATGACCTGAGCCAAAGGCAGACACTTAAAGACTGAGCCACCGAGGCACCCCTAACTCCAGAATTTCTGTTTGATTCTTTTTTATGGTTTCTATCATGTTGTTGATATTCTGTTATTGTTCATGCATTATTTTCCTTGCTTAGTTGTTTAATGTGTTCTTTTGTAGTCCATTGAATTTCTCTAAAACCACTTTTAATTTCTGTGTATCAATTTCATATTCTGTCAACTTTACTGAATTCATTCATTCTAAGAGTTATTTGGTATAGTCTTTAGGATTTTCTAAATATAGTAGCATGAATTCTGCAAATGGTGATTGTTTCACTTCTTCTCCAATTTGCATGCCTTTTATTCCTTTTCTTGCCTAATTGCTGTGGCTAGGACTTGGAATACTATGTTGAATAAAAATGGTGAAATTGGGTATCCTGATATTGTTTCTGAGATTAGGGGAAAAACTTTCAGCTTTTCACCACTGAGTATGATGTTAGCTATTGGGCTTGTCATATATGGCCTTTATTATGTTGAGGTATGTTCCCTCTATCCCACTCCTTATCAAGAATTTATATTCATAAGTTCATAAGTGGATGTTGAACTTTATCAAATGATTTTTTTTCTACATCTGTTGAGGTGATCATAGGATTTTTTTGTCTTTCATTTTGTTAATGTGGTATATTACTCTAGATTGATTTGCTGGTATTGAACCATCCTTGCATCCCTGGAATAAATCCCAGTTGATTGTGATGTGTGATCTCTTTATTGTTGAATTTGGTTTGATAATATTTGCTTGAGGATTTTTGCATCTGTGTTGATCATGGATATTGGCCTGTAATTTTTTTTTTTTTCTTGGCACCCTTGTCTGGTTTTGGTATCTGGATAATGTTGGCCTTGTAAAATAAGTTTGGAAGTGTTCCTTCCTCTTATTTTTTGGAAGAGTTTGAAAGCATGGGTATTAAATCTTGGAATATTTGATAGAATTCACTAGTGAAGCCTTTTGGTCTGGGACTTCTGTTTGTAGGGCGTTTTTTAGTTACGGATTCAATCTCTCTGCTAGTAATCTGTCTGTTGAGATTCTGTATTTGTTCATGATTCAGTCTTGGATGCTTGTATGTTTCTAGGAATTTATCTGTTCTAGATTGTACAGTTTGTTGGTGCTTAATGGTTTGTAGTAGTTTCTTATAATCATTTTTATTTCCTTTTTTTATAGAGAGAAATTGAATTTTACTTATTTATTTAAGATTTTATTTATTTGACAGAGAGAGAGAGATCCCAAGTAGGCAGAGAAGGTCAGGGGTGGGGGTAAGCAGACTCCCTGCCAAGCAGAGAACCCAATGCAGGGCTCGATCCCAGGACCCTGAGATCATGACCTGAGCCGAAGGCAGAGGCTTAACCCACTGAGCCACCCAGGCGTCCCAATCATTTTTATTTCTGTAGTATCAATTTTAACATCTCTTTCATTTCTGATTTATTGATTTGTGCCCTTTCTCTTTTTTCCATGATGAGTCAGTCTTATTTTTTATTTTTTAAAAGATTTTATTTATTTATTTGTTAGAGAGAGAGAGCGTGAGCGCAGAAACAGGGGGAACAGCAGAGGGGGAGGGAGAAGCAGGGAACCCGATACAGGGCATGATCCTAGGACCCAGAGATCATGGTCTGCACTGAAGGCAGATACTCAACCTATGGAGCCACCCAGGCACCCCAATTTTGTTTATTTTTTTCAACTGACCAACTCTTGGTTTTACTGATCTTTTCTATTATCTCTTAGTCTCTGTTTTATTTATTTCTGCTCTGATATTTTTGTTTGTTTGTTTGTTTGTTTGTCTGTTTGTTTTTTGGTACCAAAGTAAGGTTTATTGAGTGATAGCAAAGTGATAGTACAAAGCTCCCAAGGAGGGAGGAGACCCGAAGGGGTTGCCCTCTGCTCTGATTTTTGATACTTCCTGCCTTCTACTAACTTTGGGCTTCATTTATTCGTTTTTTGTTTTTTGTTTTTTTTCTAGTTCTTCGAGGTGTAAAGTTAGGCTGTCTGTTTTTTCATGTTTCTCTGCCTGCCTCTCTCCCTACTTGTGATTTCTGTCTGTCAAATAAATTTTAAAAATAAATAAATAAATAATTAAAAAAAAAAAAAAGAAGAGAAAAGCCAGAACATAGGATGTATGTTCTACTCTTCTTCTTTCTCCCTACCAGGGGAGAAGTTGGCATCTGGGTGCTTGCTCCTGATCACACCCAGTTGACCCAGTTTCTGTCTGTGGCATTACTGGTTTTCTGGTACTACAGTAAGTCACTTAGATTTTGTTTGTTCTCATTGACCACCACACATCCAAAATATGTCTGTTCCATCAGTGCTCTGAGTCAGGTGAGGCAGGCAGGGCCCCCCCCCCCCCCCAATAATTTGGAATATTGGATGCACATTCACTCTTCTCTTTTCAGCCCAAAGGAGAAGCTGAAAGCTGAGCTCCCTCCTGATCCTGCTGAGCTCTGCTGGCTTGGGAGAATTGCTCTTGGGGTTGAAAGGGTTGATAGGAAATGGCTTTTCTTACTGTTACAATGCAGCTGTTGTCGACTTGGAGCTTGCCTGAAGTACTGCAACTCCTTAATTGGCTCCTAGAGTGCTCATGGAGACTTCTTAGGTGGTGTATTGGTGTTAAGTCCATGTCTCTGTGGTGCAACAAGTTCTGGGGCCTCCTGTAATGTTACTTTGCCAGTGTTACATCATGTACATTATTCCCTTGATGGCCAAATAACATTACCTTGTATGGATATACTACCTTTTGTTTAGTCATTTGTAAATTTATGAACACTTACTTATAATTAATGCAGTGTGTGTGTGTGTGTGTGTGTGTGTGTGTGTGTGTGTGTGTGTTGGGGTGGGGAAAAGGAGAGAGAAAATCTCTAAAACAGACTCCCTTTGAGCGTGGAGCCCGATATGGGACCTGATCCCATGACCCTTAGATAATGATATGAGCCAAAACCCAAGAATCAGATGCTCAACTAACTGAGTTACCCAGGTGCCCCTCTGTGCTTGTATTTTAGTTAGACTATGTCTTTATTGTTGTATTGTGACAGTTAATATATATATTCTCAGTTTGGACTAATTTTTACTCATAAAACTGTGGTGGTTTTATCAGTTCTGTGTAGCATATGATTATCTCTGGGAAGAATGTGGATTTGCATCTCTAACCTTTAGTTATTTCTGCTACTTGGAAGATTTCCAAAGGCAGTCATTGCCACAGGCTCCTTCTATCAAAATCAGCTGTAAAAAAAAAAAAAAGTATTCTTTTTTCTTTACTTTCTAAAGCTACACAGCCTTTGAAGATAGATTTAGTATTCTAAAGGGCAGTTGTTACTAGTTAAGAGTCAGTATATTTTGTTTGTTGCTATGTAGTGAGTTATGAAAGACCCCCAGGCGTCCTCTTCACTTTTTCCTTGGCTATTTTGAAGCATTGTGGTCTGAAAATGTGCAGGGAATGATCCTAATCTTCTGGTACTGGTTGAGACCTGATTTGTGACCCAGGATGTGATCTATTCTGGAGAATGTTCTGTGTGCACCAGAGAAGAATGTATATTCTGTTGCTTTGGGATGGAATGTTCTGAGTATATCTGTGATGTCCATCTGGTCCAGTTTGTCATTTAAAGCCTTTTCTTCTTTGTTGATCTTTTGCTTAGATGGTCTGTCCATTTCAGTTGAGGGTGTGTTAAAGTCCCCTACTATTACTGTATTATTGTTGATGTGTTTCTTTGATTCTGTTATTGGCTTATATAACTGGCTGGGCTGCTCCCATGTTAAGGGCATAGATATTTAAAATTGTTAGATCTTGTTGGATAGGCCCTTTAAGTACTATATAGTCTTTCCTCATCTCTTATTATAGTTTTTGGTTTAAAATCTAATTTGTCTGATACAGGGATTGCCACCCCAGCTTTCTTTTGGTGTCCATTAGCATAATAAATCATTTACCACACCCTCACTTTATTTTTTTTATTTTTTAAAAAATATTTTATTTATTCATTTGACAGACAGAGATCACAAGCAGGCAGAGAGGCAGGCAGAGAGAGAGGGAGGAAGCAGGCCTCCTGCTGAGCAGAGAGCCCAATGTGGGGCTCGATCCCAGGACTCTGGGATCATGACCTGAGCCAAAGACAGAGGCTTTAACCCACTGAGCCACCCAGGTGCCCCCACACCCTCACTTTAAATCTAGAGGTGTCTTTGGGTCTAAAATGAGTCTCTTACAGACAGCATTATCAGTGGGTTTGTTTTTTGTTTGTTTGTTTATTTGTTTGTTTTTAATCTAATCTGCTACCCTGTGTCTTTTGACTGGGGCATTTAGCCCATTTAATTCAGGGTAACTGTTGAAAGATACGAATTTAGTGCCATTGTATTGCCTGTAAGGTGACTGTTACTGTATATTGTTTCTGTTCCTTTCTGGTCTATGTTACCTTTAGGTTCTCACTTTGCTTAGAGGGCCTCTTTCTATATTTCCTGTAGGGTGGTTTGGTGTTCACAAATTCTTTTAGTTTTTATTTGTTCTGGAAGCTTTTTAATCTCTCCTTCTATTTTCAGTGACAACCTAGCTGGATATAGTATTCTTTTTTTTTTTTTAAGTTTTTTTTTTTTTAAATTTATTTATTTGACAGGGTTTACAAGTAGGCAGAGAGGCAGGCAGAGAGAGAGGAGGAAGCAGGCTCCCTGCTGAGCAGAGAGCCCAATGCGGGGCTCGATCCCAGGGCCCTGGGATCATGACCTGAGCTGAAGGCAGAGGCTTTAACCCACTGCCCCACCCAGGCACCCCTGGATATAGTATTCTTAGGTGCATTTTTTTTCTTAATTTAGTGCTCTGAATATATCATCCCAGTCCTTTCTGGCCAGCCAGGTCTCTGGATATGTCTGCTGCCAATCTAGTGTTTCTATAGACCTCTTGTTCCGAGCTGCTTTCAGGATTTTCTTTTTCTCTGAGACTTGTAAGTTTTGCTGTTAGATGATGGGGTGTTGTCCTCTTTTTATTGATTTTTGAGGGGGGTTCTCTGTGCCTTCTGGAGTTTGATGCCTGTTTCTTTCCCCAAATTAGGGAAGTTCTCTGCTAAAATTTGTTCCAGTATACCTTCTGCTCCTCTCTTTCTTCTTCTTTTGGGATCCCAATTGTTCTAATATTATTTTACCTTATGGAATCACTTACCTCTGGAATTCTCCCCTCATGATCCAGTAGTTGTTTATTTCTCTTTTTCTCAGCTTCTTTATTCTCCATCCTTTAGTCTTCTGTATCACCAATTCTTCTGCCTCATTTATCCTAGCAGTTAGAGCCTCCATTTTTTATTGCACCTCATTAATAGCCTTTTTGATTTTCACTTGGTTAGATTTTAGTTCTTTTCTTTCTCCAGAATGGGATTCTCTAGTATCTTCTATGCTTTTTTTCAAGCCCAGTTAGTATCTTTACAATTGTCATTCTGAACTCTAGTTCTGGTAACTTACTAAGTCGTGTTGATTAGGTCCCTGGCAGTTGGTATTGCCTCTTGTTCTTTTATTTGAGGTTTGTTTTTTCCATTTTGTCATTTTGTCCAGAGAAGAATAGAGGAATGAGAGAACAAAATGCTAAAAGGGTAACAACGGCCCCAGAAAAATAAACACCAAACAAATCAGAGGGGACCTGGGGTAGGGGGGAAAAGAATATGATCAGAATGGTGATTAGAACAGAGCCCACACTAGATTTGGGGTGTATTTTGCCTCCCAAAATTTTAAAGAAAGGAAAATACGTATACAAAAATAAGGGTACATATGATGAAGGATGGAATATGACTGTACAGATTAAAATTTAAAAAGATTTTTAAACAGGAATTGATAAGATGTTGGTTGAAAAAGGAAAGAAGAAAATTCAAAAAAAGATAGCAAAAGAAAAAAAGAAAATAAAAAAAATTAACTTTGAAAACTAAAGAATCATGGGAAAAAAGCCATGAATTCTATGTGCTGTATTCCCCTAGTGCTGGAGTTTTGCAGTTCTCTTTGATTGGCAAACTTGGTCTTGCCTGGATGTTCTTGCTGATAGTCTGGTAGAGGGGTCCGTTGCAGTGATTCTCCAATGTCTTTGCCTAAGGTGGAATTGCACCGCTGTTGCTGGCGTCCAGGCTAAACAATCTGTTAGGGTTTACTTTTAGTAGCTTTTGTTTCCTGAAAGCTTCCTGTACAGCTTTGGAGGACGAGAATGAAAATGATGACCTACCAACTCTGGCCCCGGAGATGCTGAAAACTCAGGGGCCCTCTCCTCAGTGAGCCCTCAGAGAAGAGCATTCAGTAGTTCCTGTCTCCCTGGTCCCTGGTGGTACTCCGTGCTCACCTAGCCTATCACTGAGCATTTCTGTCTCTGATGCATGGCCCCATTTGGAGTCTTCAAACCCAGCAGATGCCTGCAGTGTGCGCCCGTGCTGCTTCTCCTGGTGGAGGATGGGTGGATCTCTCTGGATCTGCCCCTTGTTGGGTCCCTGCTTGAAGAGATGTGGCCCATCTGTGCTGTGGATCATGGTTCATGGCAACCCTGAGCTTAGAGGCCCCTCCTTGGCTCCGTCTTTGCAGCTGGCCTCCCTGCTCTGATACCTGGGAGCTCTGCCACAATTCAGGCACCCCTGATCTTTCTGTGACCCCCGAGGGTCCTGAGACCACATAGTCCCAGTGAGGATTCCACCCCCACACCCCTGCTTAGCCACTGAAATGCCGTCTCTCAGTGGCGCTGACTTCTGAGAGTTGTGCTCCACTGCTGTCACTTGGTGGGAGCCAGCTGATGGAGGGTCCCGTCCTTTACCTGGCCCCCGTCTTCATGCCCCCCCCCCCCCACCATGGTCTGTCTTCCCAAATACCACCTTGGATTCACTTCACACATCCTACCTTCCAGAAGTGGTCTCTTTTCTGTTCATAGAATTGCTGCTATTATTTTCTTTGATCTCTTGTTTGTAGGTGTTTAGAATAGTTTGATAACCATCTAGCTGAATTCCTGGGACCAGACAAAATTTAGGTCTCCTACTCCTCTGCCATCTTGCTCCTCCTCCTTTCCTTGGCCATTTTGGGATACCAGTTTAAGGATCTGCGCTTGATTTCTTCCTGTTCACGTTCTCTCAAGATAGTAAGATGAGCAGTTGGATGCTTGAAAAAGAGCACAGTGGGGGCGCCTGGGTGGCTTAGTGGGTTAGGCCATGATCTCAGGGTCCTGGGATTGAGCCTCATCGGGCTCTCTGCTCAGCAGGGAGCCTGCTCCCCCGTCTGTCTCTGCCTGCGCTCTGCCTACTTGTGATCTCTGTCTGTCAAATAAATAAATAAAATCTTTAAAAAAGAAAAAGAACACAGGCTTGGGGCATCTGGCTTCTCAGTCAGTAGAGCACACAACTCTTGATATCTGGGGGGTGGGTTTGAGCCTCACACTGGATGTGGAGACCACTTCAAATAAAACTTAAATACCAAAGCAAAACACAAGCATGTGGGCTTTTATGCCTTTAGTTAGTGAAGCTGGGATGATTTCTTGTTGAAATTGGCAATGAAAAGCCACTTTTACTGAGCCGGTTTTGCTTAAGTTTTTCTATTTTGCTGTTTCTTGGGTTTCAAGGGACTTACTTATTAATTTCCTCTGAGCACTAGAGACAAGTTTGCTAAACTAAATTTAGACTACTAAAGAAACACCTCCTAACAACTACTAAAATGTAGATATAATACAACTATGATTCAGATCAATAAGGATCATCCTATAAACTTGTATAAATTTATACCTATCTTTGGTAAAGAAATTCAAAATAAAAATATTTGATATGATCGTACTGCTTACACTATTGTTGGCAGGGCTAAATTTACAGGTAGGATGCCATTAAAAAATAAGGAGAATAGTATTGTCAGTAAAAGCTTGATGTAGCAGTCTGTGAAGTGCTCTAAGATACCAGAGAAATTGAATTTAAAGGAGGAAGAGTATATGGTAAAACTGACATCAAGGATATGAAGCATGACTTACATCTTGAAAAATGTATAGTGATTCCAAAGCCTAACAAAAAAAGGGAGCAGAGATTTTACTTGGAAATGTGGTCGTAAAGAATATAGTGATTATGATTTGGATGGAATTGTAGACAAACAGTCAGATGCGTGGTGGGAAGGGAATATTTTACCACAGTGGATAATTGAATTTGCCAGGAGTAATGAATAATGGGCCTACACTTCAGTAATTCTGAAGACATGGGTGGAAAACTTTCCCTTAATAAGATAGGTAAAATGTTCAATTGTGAGAAAATGTTTTGGGGGGCTTACAAGCAAAAGAAAAATTCTAAGTAGAAATTAAGTCTAAATAATAGTTTATTCATTTATTTTGTTAGCTTGACTAAAATATTTTCTTTTTCCCTTTCAGAAGAATGGTTGAGACCCGTGATGAGAAAAGATAAGCAGGTGTTAGTGCATTGGGGGTTTTACCCAGACAGGTAATGTAGACATGTCCTGAGACCTTTAAAGATTTTTTTTTAGTGTAAGCCAGAGTTATTTATGTGTAGTTTCATATTCTGAATAGTGACAACTTTGTTTGCTTCAGTGTTTGATTTCACTTTTTTGAGTCCTACTGATTTTTCTTATTGAAGTTATAGAATTCAATTCAAAGTCCCAAGGCTTTATTTATCTTTTTTTTTTTTAGGCTTTATTTATCTTAATAAACTGATATGTTTGCTGCATTTGGCGAAACACCCCTTCAGTATATTTGCCTGCTAATCTAGATTTGTTTCCGTCAAGAAAGGAATTTGTCTCTCTAGTATTTTATGACTATTTCATTTTGTTTCTTCAAAAAAATCTTCATGCCATTCTATTAAGAATGAATTATTTTATGTCTAAAACAGAATTTTTCTACTTGGCAGAAATTTATTTCCCTATTGTTGTTATTATTTACTTTGAGATAATCTTAACTCATACTGTGTTTCATTCTCTAAGTATAGATAACGAATATTACAAATACGAACTAGATGTTAGTGAAAATGTTGGTACTTTTAAAATTGATACTTTGCCTATGTAGGACACTTAAAAATATGGGTAACCTTCCATGAATTTCATCTTTTTAAACCTACAGTGGAGGGCGCCTGGGTGGCTCAGTGGGTTAAGCCGCTGCCTTCAGCTCAGGTCATGATCTCAGGGTCCTGGGATTGAGTCCCACATTGGGCTCTCTGCTCCGCAGGGAGCCTGCTTCCCTCTCTCTCTCTCTGCCTGCCTCTCTGCCTGCTTGTGATCTCTCTCTCTCTCTCTCTCTCTCGCTGTCAAATAAATAAATAAATAAAATCTTAAAAAAACACACAAAAAAACCCAAAAAAACCTACAGTGGAGGTGTGGGGATGATTCTGACCATGTCAAATCAGTCTTCTTTCATCTAAACCCCGATCCATTGTTAGCCTTCTCATATTACTGGAAGCAAATCCCAAACATAACATTTTAATAATAAATATTTTGATGCGAATTTCTAAAACAATAAGGCGTCTTTTAAAAAATAGTAAGGGTATGGGATGCCTGGGTGGTTCAGTGGGTTAAGCCTCTGCCTTCGGCTCAGGTCCTGATCTCAGGGTCCAAGGATTGAGTCCCGCATTGGGCTCTCTGCTTGGCAGGGAGCCTGCTTTCTCCTCTCTCTCTGCCTGCCTCTCTGCCTACTTGTGATCTCTGTCAAATAAATAAATAAAATCTTTAAAAAAAATTGTAAGGGTAATATCATTGTCAAATCTAAAAACAAAATTTCTTTATATCATCTAGCTAGTCAGTGTTGTCATATAAGTGATCTATATGATTAATTTATAGATTGATATTTGTTGGAAATAGAATTCAATCACATTTTGTGATTAATTGATTTCAGTGTCTCGGTTCTCTGTCTTCCCTACCCACCTGACCACATGCATTGTATTATTTAAGAAACAGAGTGTTTGTCCTGTAGAGTTTACCACAATGTGGGTTTTTCTTCTTCTTCTTCTTCTAAAAGATTTTATTTATTTATTTGACAGAGAGAGAGAGAGATCACAAGTAGGCAGAGCAACAGGCAGAGAGAGAGGGAAGCAGGCTCCCCACTGAGCAGAGAGCCCGATCCCAGGACCCTGAGATCATGACCCAAGCTGAAGGCAGAGGCTCAACCCACTGAGCCACCCAGGCGCCCCTTCTTCTTCTTCTTTTTTTTTTTTTTAATGACATCACTGTGGTATATTTGAACATGTTTCTTCATTCTCTGTATTTCCTTTAAATTGGTAGTTGGATCTGGAGTTGCTCAGAGTCTATTTCAGTTTATGGAGGGTGTAGATGTGTGTTCGTCATCTAATGATGAACCATAATGTCTGCTTGTGTGCTCTTTTTAAGTTAGTCTATTTGAGTAACTTTTACTTGTAAAGACATTTATTTATTTCTCTGTCTTTTAAAAGATTTTATTTATTTATTTGACACAGAAAGAGAGTGCATAAGCAGGCAGAGGGAGGGGGAGAAGCAGGGTCCCTGCTGAGCAGAGAGCCCAATGTGGAGCTTGATCCCACAATCCTGGGATCACAATCTGAGCCGAAGGCAGACACTTAACTGACTGCATGACCCAGGCACCCAAGGATTTACATTTTTTAAGAGGTTTCTTTATTTATATGAGCAAGAGAGAGAGAGAAAAAGAGTCGGGGGAGGGACAGACGAGGATAATCTCAAGCAGACTCCACAGTGAGTATAGAGCCTGACACGGATCTAGAGCTTATAACCTGAATTTGTGACCTGAGCTGAAATCAAGAGTCAGACTCTTAACCAACTGGGCTATCCAGGCACCGTTGTAAAGACTTTTTTTTTTTTTCATTGAAAAAATTAAAATTCAGTTAATTAACGTATATTGTATTATTGGTTTCTGAGGTAGAGGTCAGTGATTTATCAGTCTTATATAATATCCAATGCTCATTACATTACATGCCTTCATTAATGTCTGTGACCCAGTTACCCCATGCCCCCAGCTCCCTCCTCTCCAGCAACCCTCAGTTTGTTCCTATGATTAAAAGTCTCTTACCGTTTGTCTCCCTCCCTGATTTTCTTGTTTTTTCTTCTCTTCCCCCGTGATCCTCTGTTTTGTTTCTTAAGTTCCACATATAAGTGAGATCATATGATAATTGTCTTTCTCTGATTTATTTCATGTAGCATAATACCAAGATATTTTTGAAGAAGGAACTGTGTTTTTAGATATGTTCAGAATTTTAAGATTATATGCACAGTTTTTAATACAGGTTGAGTTAATTAGAATTGAATCAGCTTGCCATAATTGGTTATTTTTTATTTTTATTTTTTGTTTTGTTTTGTTTTTAAAGATTTTATTTGACAGAGACACAGCGAGAGAGGGAACATAAACAGGAGTTCTGGGAGAGGGAGAAGCAGGCTTCCTGCTAAGCAGGGAGCCCGATGCTGGGCTCGATCCCAGGACCCTGGGGTCATGACCCAAGCCAAAGGCAGACACTTAAGGACTGAGCCACCAAGGCACCCCTATAGTTGATTACTTTAAATGAACTAACAGATTTTAAAAATAATATTTAAATAAGTGCTTTCTATAAAACATCTCTAGTCTTGAGGCTTCAAATAGTCCTTGGCACTATTTTTTTTTTTTAATGTTATTTATTTATTTATTTATTTGACAGGGAGAGAGAGAGAGATCACAAGTAGGCAGAGAGGCAGGCAGAGAGAGGGGAGAAGCAGGCTCCCCGCTGAGCAGGGAGCCCCGATGCTGGGCTCAATCCCAGGACCCTGAGATCATGACCTGAGCCGAAGGCAGAGGCTTAACCCATTGTGCCACCCAGGTTCCTCAGTCCTTGGCACTAGTAAGCAAACCTTTCAATATTATAGAAACTCTTAAAGGCAATGAATTTGCCCTTTGAAACATTTAGATGGAAACTCTAATTTATAATGACTAGCTTCATAAGTATACAGTTGAAATAAATTTTAAAGTAACACAGTAAAAACATGTTTGCCTGTTTGCTAAGCTTTTCTTTATGTTGTAGAAAAGATACAGGGGCTGGTTTGAGTCTTGTCTTCTTAAGGCCTTGTTCACATTCTTTATTAACTATATAGCAGTCCCCACACACCCTTCATCTGTGAGGGATTCATTTTAAAGACTCCCAATGTATGCCTGAAACCACGGATAGTACTGAACCCTATGTGTACTATATTTTTTCCTATACCTACATATCTGTGATAAAATTTAATTTATTAATTAGGCACAGTAAGAGATGAACAGCAATAACTAATAATAAGATAGAACAGTTGCACCAGTATAGTTTAAGGGAAGTTAGGGTGAATGTGGTCTCTCTCTTAAAATACTTTCTTGTACTGTACTCACCCTTCTTGTGATGACGTGAGATGATAAAATGCCTGTGTGATGATGAAGGGAGGTGAGTGGTGCAGGCACGGTGATGTTGCATTAGGCTTCTGCGGTCAGAAGGAGGACCATCTGTTTTCGACCACATTTGACCGCGAATAACTGAAGTGCAGAATGTGAAACCCGGGGTAAGGGGGAGTTCGGCCCTCACTTCTACCTCTGTGACATTTTGTACTCAAGAATTTTAGAGGATGTTAAGTTTTCAGTTGCTCGCTCACCATTGTTACCTTTACCTGGTATAATTTATAACTTAGCAAAGGATCTTTTTTTCTCCAGCTCATGTTTTAAGTGTTCCTAGAAAACTTACCAGAGTGCTATGAATAGACATATAGAGCTGTGCTTGTTCCAAATGCTTTTGAACTGACTTCTGAGTAGTGGCTGCAGGGAGCCAGTGCTTGTTACCTAACTTGTATTTAACTTAGATATTCCTTGCTTCTACAATAATTTTTTGGCCAGTATAGTAGCATTGACAGAGTTTCAGTTTGGTAGGTAATGTTATGCGTACCTCAAAATTGTGGAGGAGCGGGGCGGGGGTGCAAAGAGAGAACCTTTGAGCAAAGAGGTGTGAATATATGAAGGGTGGGCCATTTAATATCTGGGTAGCAAAGAATCTCTATAAAGGGCTTGAAGTGGACACTGTGTGGCATTTTTTAAGAATGCCGTGAAGCCCATGTAGCTCGACTGAAACATAAGTGAGGGGAGAGGATTAGGAGATGGGGTCAGAGTGGCAGTCATAGGACTAGCTTGTGAGACCTTGGCAATCCACTATAACGATTCTGGCTCTTTGAGTGAGGTGGGAGTTGTTGGAAGGTTTTGAGTAATTGTAATATGGGCAGACTTGATTTTCAATAGGATCACTTTAGGGGCATCTGGGTGGCTCAGTCATTAAGCGTCTGCCTTCAGCTCAGGTCATGATCCCGGGGTCCTGAGATCGAGCCCAGGACTGGGCGCCCTGCTCAGGTGGGAAACCTGCTTCTCCCTTTGCCTGCTGCTCCCCTGCTTGTGCGCTCACTCTCTCTCTCTCGTTGTGTCTCTCTCTCTCTCTGTCAAATAAATAAAATCTTTAAAAACAAAACAAAGCAAACAAAAGGCTCACTTTGGTTGCTTTGTGAAAAATGAACTTGGACTTTGGGCATAAGTAGAAGGGTGAGAAGTAGATTCTGGGCATATTTTGAAGATGGAATGAGCTGTAGAAGTTGTTAATGGTTGGATTGTAGGATGTGATTGAGAGTGAAGTCAGGGATGTCTCCAGGGATTTTGGCCAGAACAAATCCTCCATTTTTGGAAAGACGGAGTTGGCATTTACTGAGATGGGTATGATTGGCTAGGGTGTATTTTTGGGATAAGGATGGCATTGCTTGTTGAATTTTGAGTATGTTAGTTTTGAAAGCCTTTTTGAACATGTAAGGGGAAATACGGATTTGGCATTTGGATACCTGAGTCCAGCATTGAGAGAAGAGGACAGATGAGTATATATTTGAAGCTGCGTGAGATCAAGAGAATGAGTAGACAAGAGGATTGTTTGCAAACCAAACCTGGGGCCTTCCAGTGTTGAAGAGGTTTGGGAGAAGAAGAGAAACTGGCCATGCAGGCTGGGGAAAGGCTGGTGGCTAGAAGAAACAGCAGATGATAGTGCTGTCTTCGAGGCCAAGTGAGGGAAATGCTCTGAGGAGAGAGCCATCTCCTCATTAAAATTCTGCACACTGAGACTTGAACTTTGGACTTAACAGTGTCGGGATCTCTATAGACCTCTACAGAAGAGTTTTCTTGTCAAAGTGGCAGAGACAGAAGTATGTGATACACTGCTGTTTCTTGATCCTAAAAGTATTTTTAAAATATAGTTTTACCTTTTTATAAAAGGTCTTTTTAGTGAATGAATATGGCTTCTAACCTGTTTTTCCTTTTTTCATTTCCTTTGTAGCTATGATACTTGGGTCCATAGTAATGATGTTGATGCGGAAATTGAAGATCCACCAATTCCAGAAAAGCCGTGGAAGGTGAGAAATCCTTTTTTAAAAAAATTTATTCTTATATAACATAGTAGTTTTTCTCAGCTTTTTTCCACAACAGTGCTTCAAGAAATACAGAATAAGGATCTTCTTTTCTTGTCATCCTTTTAAGCTGTCCATGACCACAAAGAACTCATTATCTAGGTCTTAGCAGAAATGTTTGCAATGGAGTTTGAGGAGACCGCAGAGTCCAGTTACATTGTGGTTTAGGGTGGTTGAGAGAGGAGCAGGAGTGCAGTTGAATATTGGTGGTGTCATTTAGGGAGGCTGGAAGCCGTGCCCGCGCGCCTCTTACGATGAAACAGCCTTCAGTAGTCAACTCTTATTTTTCGACTTTTTTTTTTTAAGATTTTATTTATTTATTTGACAGACAGATCACAAGTAGGCAGAGAGGCAGGCAGAGAGAGAGGAGGAAGCAGGCTCCCTGCCGAGCAGAGAGCCCGACACGGGACTCGATCCCAGGACCCTGAGATCATGACCTGAGCCAAAGGCAGTGGCTCAACCCACTGAGCCATGCAGATGCCCTATTTTTTGACTTTTAATGTGGAAATAATTCTGAAAGTTGCCAGAACAATATAAAACAAAGTGCGACTTTATACTCTTCTTCCAGGTTCCCCGTTGTTAATAATTTCAGGATTTTATTCTTGAAACAATATTTATACCTGATACAGAGCCCGTATTCCATTTGCACCAATTGTCCCAGTGATGTAAGTTTGATATTAAGTCTCTTCCCTGATCAGGATCCGTTTCAAGAGCACACACTGCATTTAGTTGTCAGATCTGTTTAGTGTACCTTAATGTGGAACTTTCAGCCTTTCTTTTTCTTCTGCGATTCTGGCATTTTTGAAATGTATAGGTTATATTTTGAGTTTGTTTTAGAATGCCTTTTTTTTGGTAAAGGAATTTTTATTTAAAAGATTTTATCTGTCAGAGAGCAAGCACAAGCGGGAAGCAGCAGACAGAGGGGGAGAGAAAAAGGCTCTCCGCGGAGCAGGGAACCCAATGAGGGACTCGATCCCAGGATCCTAGAATCATGACCTGAACTGAAGGCAGATGCTTCACCTACTGAGCCACCCAGGGACCCCTTTAGAATATCTTTGAATTTGAGTTTGCGTGAATATTTCCTAATTATTATATTTAAACTATGCACTTTTGGCTGCAAAACTGCTTAAGTAATTTTGAGTAATTACTTCTCAGTGCCTCATATCAGGAGGCACGTATTTCAGTTTTTCCCATTATGGCTGATTGTTTGTTAAGGTACTGTCTACCTGGTTTTTCCATTGTAGCATTACCATTTTTCTCATTGAAATTAAAAATACCTTACAAAGAAATATTTTGAGATTATATGAATATCCTTTTCTTCATTAAATTTGTGTCCCAAAGTTTGCTCACCCATTAATAATTCCTTCCTGGCTGAATTAGTTACTACTAGTGGTTTCCTCACTCTATCCATTCCATCGGTGATTGACATTTTGCAGTGGGAATGAGCTTTCCTTTCTCCCTCTACATGTGCCTGTAGTATCTGTGTGTTGCGCTGTGGAAGAGGGACATTATCGCCATTCTTTCTGATGAATTGTCCACCTTTTGGCCTGTGGGAACTCCTTTAAGCTGCTTCCTGTGACCTTTTGGTATTACTTGATTCATTTTTGCATACTTCCTATTTCTGGGACAAAGAGATGTTCCAAAGTCTTTTTGTAATTCCATATCCTAGTCCTGGATTCAGTATTTCTGCAGGGAGCTCTCATCCTTTCCATGAGCAGTGGTAATTATACATAGTTTTTATTGACTGCTTTATGTAGTAGACTGAGCACTTAAATTGAATCAAAATATTAGATGTGAGACCTGATTCACCCTGTTTTGAATTCTGTGACCTTCAGAAAGAGTTAGCTTCAAGCTTCAAATTTCATATGAGGAAAATGGAATTAATAAAAATTAGACTTATTTGAAACCTTTTTATTTGGAAATAATTTCAAACTTGCAAGAATAAGAATAGTAGTTGGCACACCTGTATACCCTTTATCCAGGTTTGCCTGCTGTTTACATTTTACTCCCATTTTGATTTATCACTTTTACTCCATGTGTTTCTGTATTTACAATTTTTATTCTTAACTTTTTGAGATAAAGATGTATATATTATGGTCTTTAGTCTAAAACCTAAGTTTCTGTTTCCTAAGAATAAAGGAGTCTCGTTCATAAGCCCTTTGCAGTTACCAACTTCAGTAAAATTTAACATTGACCCAATATGCTAAACTACTATCTATATTCCAGTTTCGCCACAAGACCCAATAATGGTTTTCGTAGCAATTTTTCTTTTACAGAATACTGTTGAATAGCAGCTGTTGTATTCAAATGTCCAGTCTCTTTAGTTTCCCTTAATCTGAAATGTTACTCAGTGCTTCCTTGCCTCTTTTGACATTTTTGAATTTGAAAGGGATGTTTTTCCTTTGGAATTGTGATCTTTTTTCCTGGTTAAATCAGATTATGCATTCTAATCAGAATATTGCATAAGCGATCTTGTGTCGTCCTCAGGGCGTCATAGTGGGAAGCATGTTGTGTCCATCTGCTGCTTATTGGTGATGCTGGTACCCAGTTATGGTGTGTTCTCTTGGCTCTAGTATGTAGTTCCTTTTTTTCCCACTTGCAGTTTATAAGCAATCTGTAAGAGATTCTTTTAGGCCATACAGATATCCTGCTTCTCATCAAAATCCTCTATCCGTTGCCCAGATTTAGCATCCACTTGAAATTCTTGCCTGAACCAATCTTTTCTTTGATGATTGCACAGTGATAATTTTCCATTCCAGTCTTGCCTCCACAATTACGAGTTGGCTTTCAGAGTTGTATAAGCAAGAGTCCTTCCTTTCCTCTCATTTAATTTTTTTATTCCTCTGTTAACCAGTATGGGTTTATGGAGTTCTAATTTTTCAGTGGCCAGTAACTTAATCCTTAATTATATTGGTGGTGAAATTGTTTCCTATTTGTCTACACAGGAAAGGATTGTCTAGTCCTAAATTCCAGTGTATGGCCTTTGAAAAATTCTGTTGGAGAATAGGAATATGTAGGCCAGGTCTGTGGTTTCAATATCTATATCTACATCTATACAACATTCAGAGAACCCATCATTTTTTAAAATTCCTACTCGGAAACATTAACAAAAAAGCAAGAGAAGTTGTCATGTAAAGGGCTTAGAAGAATCCTGAATCTGACTCACTTTTTCACTCCCCAACTGTTGCTGTCCCTGAAAGGTTTCCACAGAGCACCTGCGTACTTGACAGGGGGAGGTGATAGGTCTGATGATAGGTCTCTGTAAATGTCCTTGTTCATCATTCCTTCTAATTTTGTTGACTGTGTAAAGGGGGACATTCTTCATGCCTAGAGCAATGGACTAGGCCTATTGCTTTGAGTGGCCTATTGCTGTTGAATGTTTTTTCAGAGGTTCTCATCAGGATAAAGATGACATGATTAGTGAAATAAGCCAAATGGAGCAGGATAAATCCTGCATGATACTGCTTTTATATGGAATCTTTAAGAAAAAAAAAAAAAAGCCCTAGAAATCAGTAGAGATACGGTTGCCAGTGAGGAGGGCTAGGAGAAGTAAGAAGTTGGTAAAAAGGCACCAACTTGCAGTTGGGAGAATTGTCTGAAGATCTAATGTGAAACATGATGATCAGAGTTGATGACACTGCATTGTATAATTGGAATTTGCTAAGAGAACAGAACTTAAATGTTCTCACACTTAAACAAGTTAAGTAGGTATGGTGATGGATGTGCCAATTAACTAGATGGGGGATCCTTTCTCAATATCAAATCATCATGATGTAGACTTTGAATATCCTAGAATTTTATTTTACAGTTATACCTAGATAAGTTGAAATAAAAACGAATGATATGATTATCAAATTTAAGGGTCTTAGTTATTAAAACCTCAGTCTTTGCAAAAACCAATGATGCTTTCTTACTATATGCAGTAACATGGAATAAAAATTAGAAATGGTTACGTTGACATTTACAGGACTTTAATAGTCTCATTGTTGGGTTTTTAATATATATATTTTTAGATTTTATTTATTTATTTGTTAGAGAGTGAGAGAGTACTTGCGTGCTTGAGAGCAAGTGATGGGAAAGAGTGGGGAGGGTGTGGGGTCAGGGCATGACAAGTAGACTCTGCAGTGAACTCTGGAGCCTGACGCAGGACTTGATTCCAGGACCCCGAGATCATGACCCGAGTCGAAACCAAGAGTCTGAAGTTTAAGCGACTAAGCTATTCAGGCACCATTACAGTGTCATGTTTTTAAACTTCTATGCAATTGAGGCTTTAATTTGAGAATAATAAATCAGCTCCTTTAATTTTGAACACTTTAAAAACTGTAATGGTTTGCTATTTATATAGATACACATGATTGAATGTGGTTTTAGGTTCATGCGAAATGGATTTTGGACACTGATGTTTTCAATGAATGGATGAATGAGGAGGATTATGAGGTGGATGAGAACAGGAAGCCCGTGAGCTTTCGTCAGCGAATTTCAACAAAGAATGAAGAGGTATTTGGTTTGGCATCATTTTTCTCCACTTGATGTTTCTTCTTTCTGGGCCTCAGTGTTGTCAGTTGTTCACTAATAAGCGCTGACATACAGTCCAAGGTGTATCACCCGTGAGGTATATGGAAAAGTTACCAAATGGCCATATAGCCATCTCAGGGGCGGGCATTCCCAAAGAAGGGGCCTGACGATCTCAGAGGGTCATCAGGATTTAAAATGGCATATGCAGTGTGGCATCGATATAGGTGATTTTGTTTTCCAGGTCTGATTTTAGTTTTGTGAACCAAATATTTATTACGGGGTAATTTAATTTAGTTGTTGGCTTTTCAGTGGAAAACTAATTTTGTCTTAATATTTTTTAATAGCTTTGTTACTGTGCACACAGTAGTTAGTACATTGTATAGGCCTCAGTGGGAGAGTTCAGCCCTTTTTAAAGGTGGGATGATGTGGCATTTATTACTCTTTAATCCTTTAAGAAGCCCAACCACCAGAAATTTAACATGGTTCCTGAGAAGCCACAGCCGGCAAAGGTAGGTGTGTCACCAGAGGGAAAGGAGTCTGAGAAGAAGGCTTAGATGTATTGGTGTTGGCTGGTGACTGTTTAGGAAAGATTCTCATTCCCTTTCACTGGGGACACATCAGGTTTTTGCTTTTTGCTTTGTATTGTAGTTCTTTGAAAAATTTCTGAGACAGAAATACTTTTAACTATTCACTTAGAATGCCTTTTTTTTTTTTTTTTTAAGATTTTATTTATTTATTTGATAGACGAGATCACAAGTAGTCAGAGGTGGTGGGGGAGCAGGCTCGTTGCTGAGCAGCGAGCCCGATGCGGGGCTTGATCCCAGGACCCTGAGATCATGACCTGAGCCAAAGGCAGAGGCTTTAACCCACTGAGCCACCCAGGCACCCCTGTACCATTCTTTCTTATCTGTTTTCAGCCCTGAGACTTTTTAAACTAAAACTCTTGGGTACACAGTATATATTTTTTATTTTTAAGAAAATTATTTTAAAACTGGGTCTTTTTCATATCCTTTCATGTTTAGTTGGTCCTTATTTGCTGTGGAATTGGACTTGAAGTTTATTTTTTATTCAGCCCCCCCGCCCCAAACCTTACATATTTGCTTTCCCTTAATGCAGTGCCAACCAATCTTTTGTCATTAGGCATATTCTAACTTCTCTATCACATTATGAAAGAGGCCTGTCCATAGCCATCTCTGTTCAGATTTAGATGGCTTTTTTATCATTCACTTATTTTTAGGATGATTCTATAAAAATGCATTTAATGCCCCTTTGTAAAAGTTTAACTTCAGACTTACTGTACAGTGTGAACAGTTTAGATTTTCTTTAAAACTTCGTGTATAGGCGTGTAAGATGACTCATATTTCCAATTTTATGCTACCGAGCTTCTGAAAAGAAACAGTTGTAAGGAGTATGAGGGTACCAGAGATCATGAATGTTTAATTAATGTTTTAATCTCTGATTTTTTTTTATTTTGGCACCTCTGGTACAATACTTTGGATCATCTTAGGTGTTAATTCTTTATTGTCTATTTCATTAAATCCATAATTACCACCTACAGGTTGAATTTCATATTTCAGTGTGTATCCTGCAACTGCTGAACTCATTAGCTCTGCTAGTTTTTTGGCAGATTCCTTAGGGTTATTTTTATACAAGATCATGCCATCTGCAAATAGGGATATTTGTGCTTCTATTAAGATTGACTTTTAAATCATAAATTGCAATCCTGTTTAACATCTTTTATGTCAGAAAGTTTTCTCCCGTCCCTTTTACTGATGTGTCAGGACTCGTTTCTGATGCACTTTCCCAAGCTCGTTCAGTCATTATTTGTATTTCAGTAATTAAATAGCATATGCTTTGTATTTTCCAGTAGTTGTTGAAAATGCTTTTCCCGTCTGGAAGCAGAAGGTGAACAGGAACAGTTTTTAGTTGTCTGTTTTGTAGCACAGTTTGAATACCGGTGGGATAGTTCTGATATTTCCATTGGTGGTACATCACATGGAAGGTCAGAATATCTTGACTGTTGGTGGTCTAGGTTGCTCTTGTATTATCTTTGTGAAGCTCATCTTTGGACAAGGGTTTGTAGAAACTGAGGAGTCAGAAAAGCTGGCTGATATTTATTTTCATTTACTTCTTCCTAGCCAGTCAGAAGTCCAGAGAGGAGAGATAGGAAAGCATCAGCTAATGCTCGAAAGAGGAAACATTCGCCTTCCCCTCCGCCTCCTACACCCGCAGAATCTCGGAAGAAGAGTGGAAAGAAAGGGTAAGAACTGCATCATGATTCAGAGGCATTAAAACAAACTGCAGAGGGCTTTCCAGATTTTTACATTTATACCAGAAGTTTCGCTGAAAGGAAGTTGTCTTATGTTGACTTGGTAGATGTCTTTGCTCTGGTAGCTTGTCTTGTTAGATGTTATCTGATGGCCCATCTTCTGTTGTATTTATCCTAAGGCACTGTGCATACAGTCTTTTTTTTTAAGTAGATATGAATAGTGAGATAATCACAATAAACCTGGTTACATCCAGCACCGCACATAGATTTTTTTTCTTGTGATGAGAACTTCTAAGATCTGTTCTCCTAGCAAGTTTCAAATGCACAATTCTGTGTTACCCGCAGGCACCATGTTGTATTACACTTCTTGGGTTTATTTATTTTATAACTGGAAGTTTATACCTTATACCAACTTTCCCATTCTCTCCTAGTGCCTACCTTTGGCAGCCAACAGTGTGTTCCCTCTGTCTGTCAATTTGTGTTTTTCATTTTGTTTTCTTTTTTGGATTCCACATAAAAGAGATCATACAGTATTTATTTTTCTCTGTCATTCCACCTAGCAAAATGGCCTCAAGGTCTGTCTATGTTGTCCCAAGTAGCAGAATTTCCTTCCTTTTTTATGGCTGAATAATATTCCCTCTCCCTCTCCGTCTCTCTCTCTCTCTCTCTCTCTCTCTCTCACACACACACACACACACACACATTTAACTCTATGTTCCACATAAACATACTGTGATATCTAATCTGTATTTAAAATATATCCACTCCAATTCCATGGTCAAATTCTGAGAGAAACTACTTTTTCTCTCTCTGGGCTAGCCATGGGAAGGGGATGAATCTTTGCCTTCTGGATTGAAATTTTGGCTCCAGCTTAGTGAGAGTGGAAACCATGTACAGAATCTTAAAACTGAAAGGGATCTTTGAAATATAAGCATCTTTATTTTAAGAAATAGAGATTGAGGTTCAGAATAGGGAGGTAACTCTTCAAGGTCACATAGAGATTTTTCCTTGGAGTCAAGATTCTAAGCTGGACTCTGGGCCTCCCGTGACTGTATCCTTTCAACTTCGTTCCATCATCTTCAGCAAGGTCTGAGGGTAGATTATTTGGCCCTTCATCCTTCTTTTCTCTTCCGTTATTTTTCCTTCCCTTTTCTTCATCTCCTTTCTGAGTTGGCCATCTGATATTGTATTTATACCAAGGCACCCTGAATCCAGTCTTTTCTCTGTCTAATTATGTATTGAGCAGTAAGGAATTTAAGAAATTAAATTCACGGGGCACCTGGGTGGCTCAGAGGGTTAAAGCCTCTGCCTTCGGCTCAGGTCATGATCCCAGGGTCCCGGGATCGAGCCCCGCATCCGGCTCTCTCCTTGGTGAGGAGCCTACTTCCTCCTCTCTCTCTCTCTGCCTGCCTCTCTGCCTACTTGTGATCTCTCTCTGTTGAATAAATAAAATATTTAAAAAAAAAAAAAAGAAATTAAATTCACATAGTTAGTGTCTCTTCCTCTGATTTTATCACCGGTCCCATTTGGGATCAGAATGACTCGTAGAGGAAATGAACCTGTCCTGTTGCGTGTTTAGCAGAATGCCTTGTTCAGGGCCTTACACTTATGCATTAGTGAATTTTACTTGAGCGGGGATTCTGATTTCTGGTGAATAGGTTGTTGTGCAGATCAAGTGAGACTCGAGACCCGCCTCACAGTGTCTGGCCTGAAGTAGGTACTTAATAAATGGCAGGAATACTTAACATTTATTATTATATATTAAATAGATACTTAATTTCTGGCTTGCTTAGCTTGTCTTGCCCAGATTTTTTTTATAATTTAATTTCAAAGAGGTTAAGTTTAGTCTTAGAAAATGACAGATGCAAAATTTCTTCTTTTCCTGTAACTGGATATTTGTTAAATTTCTGGCTGTTGACTGGACTGTAAAGATATACTTGTCATCTTCTCTCCTTTAGCTTCCTTTTACTGAGTTTTTCCTATAGCCAGATTAGTGTTTTTTATGCCCAGAACATGCCTTGAATCATGTTATTTCTTTTTTTTTTTTATTTTGAAAATTAACATATAATGTATTATTTGTCTCAGGGGTACAGATCTGTGATTCATCAGAATCATGTTATTTCTTTTTTTTGCTCTTTAAGAGAAAGGGGGAAGCAGGCTCCCTGCTGAGCAGAGAGCCCAATGCAGGGCTTGAGCCCAGGACCCTGAGATCCTGACCTGAGCCAAAGGCAGAGGCTTAACCCACTGAGCCACCCAGGTGTCCCCCCCCCTTTTTTTTTTAACTTTATTTATTTATTTGACAGAGATCACAAGTAGACTGGGGGAGCAGGCCTCCCGCTGAGCAGAGAGCCTGACTCAGGGCTCGATCCCAGACCCCGAGATCACAACCTGAGCCAAAGGCAGAGGCTTAACCCACTGAGCCACCCAGGCACCCTAGAATCATGTTATTTCTTGAAGGGTAGGGTCATCTGAAGCATTGTGTACTGTGTACAAAAGCTGTTAGGGAAGTTAAAAAACTTTTAGTTTTATAAATTATATTAATGAGCCAGTCATAGTCCTAAAAGGATGTTGTTATTTTGTCAAGTCAATGTATTATGGTGGAAAAAACTATAAAAATAGATTTTTCTTTAGCGATTAGTGAGAGTAACCTTTCTTTCTTTCTTTTTTTTTTTTTTTAAGAATTTATTTATTTGACAGACAGAGATCACAAGTAGGCAGAGAGGCAGAGAGAGAGAGAGGAGGGGAAGCAGAGAGCCTGATGTGGGGCTCAATCCTAGGACTCTGGGATCATGACCTGAGCTGAAGGCAGAGGCTTTAGCCCACTGAGACACCCAGGCGCCCCGATAGTAACCTTATTTCTTAAATCTCTAATCTGAGTCTTATAGTTGATGTGCAGAAAATTCAGAGCTTCCTGATATCTCTGTGAGGAAAGCCATACTACTTTTCGAAGTGTTCCTGGGCCTGAAATCAGTGCACCCTTCTTCCCACGTAGGGGCTGAGATCCAGTGCCCGGACACTAGTGGCCCCCAAACCAAGTTGTGATGTCCAGGAGGCTCACAGTGATGGCACTTACCCCCTACTCTGAGTATAAAACACACGAAATTGAATTTCCTGAAATAGATATATGTGTATCCTTAAATTGAATACATCTGTCTTCTAATGAGCAGTCATTCAAATTTCCTGTTAAGTTTCCTTTAATGAAAAGATATTGACCTTTGTTTTCCTAACTCATGTTTTATTGACCTTCCCTGTATTTTTCTTCCTTTTTTAGGTATTTTGTCTCCCTAAACCTTTAGGTTCATAGGCTTTTGAAAAATTGTTATGCAGTTTTTATTCAAAATTTTAAAAATATTTTGACCTGTGTACCTGGTTCTGACCTATGCCAGTATCTAATCCATCATAGTAGAGAACTCTGCTTAATCAGTCAGCAACGTGAGGACTCGGGCTGGCCCACTTTATATTTTTTGTCAGCTCTTTCTCTTCTCCTCACTTAATTTGCTTCCTGACTGTTCCTTCCCAGAAAGGTTATCTCTTTTCTTAAGCCTTTATGCCTGTACTCATTATCCTGAAACATTGTCTACTTTTTGGTGAATTGTTACAGTTTCCAAGGTTTAGCTTAACTGTCACCTTCGATCTTAAGTCTTATTTTCTTGGTACCCTATTTGTTTCTGGCACATCATATTGTATGAGATAGGTGATAATTTCCATAATTCCTCAAGGTAAGGAGTCCTCCTTGTTTGAACCCTAATCTGCTTTTTGGAATGTGTTAGTTTTTAAAATAAATGAAGGAAAGAGCAATGGCAATTTTTACACACACACAAACAAAACTGGTACTATCCTAAGTGATTTTACTTTGCAGTTCTTAATATTTGGATGATATAAAAGAGCCAGGAAAATACGGTTGTACATATTTTTGAGAAAATTTCTTATGTAAGTGGATTGTTGATGTGAGATAAATGTGCCATATTTCCTTAGCAGATGTTCTTTTATTACATAATTTAAGCCCCCTTTAAGATACTGTCTGCAATTTGTATAGTAGGATTTCTGGGCCAATTTCTTACTCCCAATAACTTTTATTTTCCTTCTGGCTGGCTAGATGTAATTTGGGAATGTACCTAATTTATTTGATTTCTATTTGTCTTTTAAAACAGTTCTGAACATAGATTCTAACAATGAGGGTAAAGCCTCTGAAATGTCTGCTGAGTAGCTATAGTCACCTTATTTATATTTTTATGCATTATATGCTTTAGCCAAGCTAGTCTTTATGGGAAGCGCAGAAGTCAGAAAGAGGAAGATGAGCAAGAAGATCTTACCAAGGACATGGAAGACCCAACACCGGTACCCAACATAGAGGAAGTGGTGCTTCCAAAAAATGGTTTGTATTCTTCTGCCTGGACTATGAGAGTATTAGATGTGATTTAATCACTCTTAGCAATGCCATGGGATGAATCATTTCTTGCTCTGTCCCACTAGTTCTCAATTTTCAAAGTTGAAAATGTTTATGAAATTACCTCTTTCACAGTCTTTTGGTATACTTTTGCTGCTTATTGAGAAAAACACTGTGACCAAAAAGTTCTCTTATGGGGCTCCTTGCTGGCACAGATAGTTGAGCAGGTGATGTTTGATCTCAGGGTTGTGATTCAAGCCCCACAGTGGGCATAGAGCCTACTCAGAGAGAGGGAGGGAGAGAAGGAGGGAAAGAAAGAAACATTCTCTAAATTGAGCAATGCTTTGAAATAAATGTTTTCTTTATTTTTTTAAAGATATTTATTTATTTATTTGAAAGAGAAACACTGAGAGGGGGAACAGAAGTGGGGGAGTGGGAGAGGGAGAAGCAGGCTTCTGCCGAGCAGGGAGCCTGATGGGGGGCTTGATCCTAGGACCCCAGGATCCTGACCTGAGCTGAAGGCAGATACTTAACGACTGAGGCACCCAAGCACCCTTGAAATAAATGGTTTTTAAATCCCAGTAGAATCAATATACAGATGAGAAGACGGTGTATTATCTGTGTACTTTTTAACCTATTTAAATCAGTTATTGGGAGGAGAATGTTAGACCCTTTTAACTATATTTGTGGATTTGTTTATTTTTCCCCTGATTCCTGTGAATATTTTTTCTTTCATGTATTTTCTTCATGTGCTTTGAAGTTCTGCTCTTTAAGGGCATATGCACTTAAGATCATCATGTCCTGATGAATTGACTCTTACGTCGAGTGTCTACGGGCCATAGTAGTGCTCGTCTTGAAGGCCAGTGTTTCTCTGATGATAATAAATCCTCATCATGCCACACCCTTTTCTTTATTTCTAGTGTTTTTGTTTTTTTTTAATATTTCTTACTTATTTGACAGAAATCACAACTAGGCAGAGAGGCAGGCAGAGAGAGAGGAGGAAGCAGGCTCCCCGCGGAGCAGAGAGCCCAATGTGGGGCTCGATCCCAGGACCCTGGGATCATGACCTGAGCGGAAGGCAGAGGCTTTAACCCACTGAGCCACCCAGGCGCCCTCTAGTTTTTTTTTTAATTAGTCTCCACTGCACTGGACTCCCGATAGAGTAGTTGTAAATTACACAAACTTTGTTCCTACACGTTAGATTTCCAACTTCCATCTCTCTTGCCTCCTGTTACTTTCACTTTGATTATGTAAAGCATGTCGATTTTAAACAGCATATTGTTGAGCTTTGCCGCCCCCACCCCAATACACATTTTTTTGTTTTGAATTGGAGTATGTGGTCCACTGAGGTGTGACAGAACTGTTGATGTAGTTGGGTTTAAGTCTGCCATTATGATTTTTTTTTTTCTGTTTGTCCCTCTTGTATCTCCTCCCTTCTTTTGTTTTGATCCACTACTTTTACTGTTCTATTCTGGCTTCTATGTTTGCTTTTCTTCTTCTTCCCTTTTTTTTTTGTTTTTTTAAAGATTTTATTTATTTGAGAGAGAAAGTGCCCAAGTCAGAGTGGGGAAGGACAGAGGGAGAGGGAGAAGCAGACTCTCTGCTGAGCAGGTAGCCCGACACAGGGCTCTATCTCAGGACCCCGGGATTATGGTCTGAGCTGAAGGCAGACGCCTAACCAACTGACCCATCCAGGCGCCCTTGCTTTTCTCTTATTTTAGAACTTCTATGACTTCCTTTTTTATATAGCCTAGTTCTAATTGAGATATTCTTCGCATAGCATAAAATTCACCAGTTAAAGTATATTTTAGTCACACCAGTAGTTTTTTTTCAGTGTATTCATTATGTTGTACAATCACCACCTCTTAATTCTAGAACATTTCCATCCCCCTGAAAAGAAACCCCATACTTACTGGGGGTCAGTGTAGGTTATCTCCTTCCTCCTATATCCTGGCAACCACTGTTCTGTGTTCTGTTATGTAGATTTTCATATTCTCTATTTGATTTTTACCTCTTTTTTCTTAGTGGTTGCTATAGGGATTACAATATACATCTTTCAGTTTTTTTTTTCTTTTTAAAGATTTATTTGTTTGTTTTAGAGGGTGAAAGTGCAAGTGTTGGGGGGGCAGAGGGATAAAGGAGAGAGACTCTCCAGCAGACTCTGTACTAAGTGCAGAGCCAGATGGGTGTCTTGATCACAAGAGTCAGATGCTTAGCTGACTGAGCCACACAGTCACCTCTCTCTCTCTCTCTCTCTCTCTTTTTTTTGTTAAGATTTTATTAAGTAATCTCTGTACTTGAACTTAAACTTGAACTTTATCAACTTGTGTGGGGCTTGAACTTAAAACCCCACGATCAAGAATCATATGCTGTACTGACTGAGCCAGCCAAGTGCCTCCAGATATTTATACTTATTTATTTATTTAAAGTTTATTTAAATAATCTCTATACCCAGTGTGGGACTTGAACTCACAACCCTGAGATCAGGAGTTGCATGCTCTTCCGAGTGAGCCACCCAGGTGCCCCCCCAGATATTTATTTTAAGTAAACGAGCTACGAAGGTGGTTGTAGTCCTCTAATAGATAACTAACTGAAAGTAAAAGCTGTAATAATGGATTTAATATAATTTGGACACAGGAATGGCTGAATTCATCAGTGGAGTAGAAAGTTTAGTTCAACTGTAGATCCATGTTTGTTTATTAATTTATTATGAATTTGACAGTACCGATTTGTGGGAAAAGACCAAACTGTTCTACAAATACTCTGGAAAAAATTTAGTTCTATTCTTTGTATCATAAATAAAAATTAAAGCTTCGGGTTGATTAAATTGTCAAATTAAATGTAAAAGTAAACTTCCAAATATTAATGTACTTTAAGCAAGTGTTAATGTTGGGGGAAATATTCCTTAGCTGTTTAACAGAGAATTAGAACTGTAAATTTGTATAAAGAAATAAAGGGCGCCTCTGCCTTCGGCTCAGGTCATGATCCGGGGGTCCTGGGATCGAGCCCCACACCAGGCTCTCTGCTTGGCAGGGAGCCGGCATCCCCCTCTCTCTCTCTCTGCCTACTTGTGATCTGTCTGTCAAATAACTAAATAAAATCTTGAAAAAAAAAAAAAAAAAGATTTTTACACCCTATAGAGTAAGGGGCAGACTACTTTGTACTGGTAATTTTATCAGATTTCGGGGCCAATAAATGTGTGAAAAGATGCTCAACCTTATTTAACCAATGATATATAAATTATTCAAGGAATATTTTTTCATCCATTAGATTTTCAAGACTTAGAAAGCAAATGATTTCCAAAGTACTGATGTTTTGAGAAAGTACGTAGTCTCAAATGCTATCAGTGGTAGTATAAATTGATAAAAGTACTTAACACAATTTGTTTGTAATTGTTCAGTTTTAAAAATCTGTTCATCGAGTAGCAAATTTTAATTTCAGACCTCTCATTTTATGTAAGTGAATGTGGATTACACTGCAGTAAAAAATTGCAAATAAAATAAGTTTCCATTAATATAGCACTAGTTACCTTATGACCCACCTTTGGAAACCGTGGATTTATTGAAAATGAAAGAGATTGGGTGCCTGGGCACTCAGTTGGCTGAGCAACTGCCTTCAGCTCATATCATGATCCTGGAGTCCCTGATTGATTCCTGCATCAGGCTCCCTGCTCAGCAGGGGGTCTGCTTCTCCCTCTGACCCTACCCCTCATTCTCTCTCAAATAAATAAATAAAAATCTTAAAAAAAAAAGAAAGATATAAATTACCTAAAAATACATAGCATGGAAAGGTCATACAGACCCACTATTGAATGAGAAAAATAGAGTGCTAAGGAGGGGTGCAGTATGGGTAACAATTCTGTAAGATTTAAAACCCTCAAATATGTTTTGAAGTCTCCATAGATACATAAAAGGGGTATTAATAGTTCTCCCTCAATTTATTTAAGTGAATGGGACAAAAATCGGAATCAATAAATGCACAGAAAATGTAATAAAAAATATTTTTGGGGAAAGGATTGAAAGATTCTTTTCAGATTTTGACCTATATATTTTTGTACTTTTTGTCATGACAAGATGTCGGTGCTTAGGAAAATTAATTACAGAATGCAGTCTGTTAAAGTAAATGTTAATCCTTCTCTGTTGGGCTTGGGTTTTCATGAAGGTGAACACTGGATGATGGCAGATTTGCTGTGAGATTCCTATAGTTTTCAGTTCTCTTTTATTGTTTTCTTCTTTTAAAAAAGTGGAACTTTCCCCCTAAAACATGATTTTTTTTTTCTTTCCAGTGAACCCAAAGAAAGACAGTGAAAACACACCTGTGAAAGGAGGAACTGTCGCAGATCTAGGTAAAAACCAAAGCAGTCTATACACTTTTGTGTTTTTTTTTTCTCTTGAAGATTCAGTTTCTTTGATAATTCTTTCTTTCCTGAGAGATGTCGTTTCCAATTGCTCCCTTTTTGTCCAGCTAAGACGTTGACCATGGCTCCCTCAGCACCGTTGTCATTCCGTTGGCTGCCATATCAGGAAATTTAATTTCCTGTGTCCATTTTTTCCCATTTTTACTGATTTGATTTTGCCTCTTCAGAACAAAAGTGTGCTGTCTCTTAAATGCTTTATTTTCTAAAGTATTTCTTCTAGCTTTCTAAATAGTGTAAGATGAGAATCACATCATCTGCTCAAACTGTTTACGAGTCACAGAGTACATTTTCACATGTGAGGCATAACCCATGGATGTGCTGTTGGGTAGGCAAGAGGAGGGTAGTCACTTGTTCCAGTTTAAGAAAATAGAGCCAGTTTAAGAAAATAGAGGTGGTTGTAAATGTCTTTGTTCTTGATTGTTATATATGGATCTCAGTTTCTTTCTTCACTTGAAAAGATCAAAGGAGGGGCGCCTGGGTGGCTCAGTCAGTTAAGCGTCTGACTTTGGCTCAGGTCATCATACCAGGGTCCTGGGATTGAGCTCCGCTTCGGGCTCTGCTCAGCAGGAAGTCTTCTTCTCCCTCTTCCTCTGCTCCTCGCTCTTGCTCTCTCCCTTGCTCGCTCTCTCTCGAATAAAATCGTTTTTAAAAAATCAAAGGAGAATCTAGTGTTTTCAGTATGTATCAAATTTTTGACTTTAGGGAATTTTATACCTGGGAGGGGTAACGTGGAAAATGAGACTTCAGTTTCTCTATCTCCCCCCCTAAGTGAATTCTGTATTTCAGGCAAATTGCAGAGATTGTTCCCTCCCCCACCCCCAGGGGTCTCTTTTTTCCTTTAAAGATTTATTTATTTAATTTAGAAAGCACAAGTGTGTGTGAGCTGGTGAGCTAGGGGAGGGCCAGAGGGGGAGAGAATCCTCAAGCAGACTTCTGCTGAGTGTGGAGCTCTTCTCAGGGCTAGATCCCAGGACCCATGGATCCCAGATCTTGACCTGAGCCAAAATCAAGAGTCAGCCACTTAACTGACTGAGGCATCCAGGTGCCCCCTTTTCAGAGATTCTTGATGACAGCTGTCATCAAGGGGAGGGTTTGTTTTGTTTTTCATTTCACTACACCCTCCTTTTTCTGGGTATAGCCTGTCATTTAACATTTAGTGGATGACTCCATTTTTTATTATGTCAGAAGTAGAAATAGAGAATTGTCTTGAAGACAGTTTATTTAAGGTGGTGTTAGCTTGACAAAATAAATGAAAAAGAAATGCTGTCAAAACATTATTCCTCTTAATTGTCTTTAACATTATTAATAGGATATTATTAACTATTAGTAATTTCCATTTTCTATAAGTTTTTATATTGCCTGTTTCACAGCTGGTGCTTACCACTGAACCAAAGGCCAGGCAAACAAAACTAGGTATATGCAGTCTTTTATATTTTCAGTAATGTAGTAGGGTAAATGATTGTTAAGACTTGATTATCTTCACTGGAACAGTTTGTTAAACAGAATAACAGTTTGTATTTCTTAAATATATATCCTGAAAAGGAGTCAATCTTTAGTTTTAAGGGAGTGAGTAGTTGTCTTTTTAGAAGCAGAGGTAAGTATTAGAGAATTTTTGTAATAGGCTTTATCAGAAGAGTCAAACTGAAGCCAGTTTTAAGCAATAGATAGAGGTATCAGTTGGATTAAGCCTTTGTGCCGGATGTAAGGGATCTTCCCTTTGTGTTTGTGAATGGTTTTAAGTCTAAACAGTAAGGGTGTTATGGCTAAAGATGCTGCTCATCACAGCTGAGAGCTAGAGTCTATGGAATTTGAAACTTGTCCTGGCTTCTCATGCAGGGACCAGTGGGCTTTTCCATGTATCACTGAAGCATCTGGCTTTCTGCATTAGGTATAACCTGAACTATGCCAGGGGTAACTGATCCAGCAACTGGGAATGCCTCTTCACAAGTTTATTGCTTTAACTTGTCCATATTCTGCCTTATATATCTTCTAGCTATGTATACCCAGTACTTCCTCCCTTTCTGTCTTGAGATCTCCGAAAGGTCAGGATCTAGGGGCTGAGGTGAGACTGTGATTGCCTACATCTGAAAAGGAGGACGAGAACGTTTATTTTTACTGTTTAGGAATCAGTAAGCAGGATATCTGTCCCTCCTACTTTAGTATTATCAGAAGTCTATTTCCATTGGGTACCAAGACTACTGCAAGGACAGAAATCTGTCAGACTAAATTTAAATGGCATATATTTTGGCCAGGGAGAGATCATTAGGTTGTGTTCCCACCCTTTAGTGAGAAATTATTTATCATGTGGTTTAGCAAAATCTAAAGGACAAAAAGTTCATGTTTGACAACGTTATTTAGATCTGTTTGTTCACTTCCTAGAGTAAAAGTAGGGTGCAGAGCTGGGTGACCATGATTTATCTACCACATTCGTGCTAGCAGGTGTTTGTCTAGCTGACACGTCAAGCAACAGCGCCATCTCTGTTTTGCATGAGTACCTGCCAGGTGTCATTCTCCATACGTTTGCATTTCACTATAAAACCACGTCAGCCCCATGTCACTGATGAGGAGATGGAGCCTGGAGGGGTTCAGTAATGTTCCCAAGTGTACAGCTATGAAGTGACAGAGCACAGAGTTAGGTCCCGGGGTGTCTCAATTTCGTTCTCTGCTTGTGTCACTGCACTCTGCGCTTGTGCTGTGCTCATTTCTCCTAGCCTTTATTGATGCTCATAGTGGCCTTTGAGATCTGTGAAGGCAGCAGGTCCACCCCTACCTGCTGCCCTTTGACCAGGCTGCTTCCTGTCCGGGAAAGGCTTGCTTTGTCATTCCCTTCTCTCTGTACTTGGAAGGGTCCACCCATCTGGCCCCTCTCTAAAATACATTGATTTGTTTTCCTCTGGTACCATTTGATACCTGTTTGTGTATTTTCTCTTCTGTCTCTTGCCACTCCTAACTGGAATGTAAACTCCAAGAAGTTGGGGCATTTTCTTGTTCTTCTTTGTGTCCTTAGCATTTGGACCGTGGCTGGCATGTAGTAGAGGCACTCTATGAAATACATTTGGAAGTTTGAGTACTACCTGTTCACGTACTCCTGATCTTTGTATATTCTCTAAAATAGAGGCTGGTGGACTTACCCTGGAAAGGGCCAGGTAGTAAATATTTTAGACATTGTGAGCCATGTGGTCTCTGTCTCAGTTGATTAACTTTGCCATTATAATGCAAATGCAGCCTTCCTTCTATATATAGACAATTATCCATACTGGTATTTTTACTTTTTGCTATGGAAATCAGCTGCCTTGTTTAAATTATACTTGGGTTTACTCCTGTGCTTTTGCAGGGCCAGCACCGAAGTGCTGTCCTAGAGTCCTCTGTCCTCGGAATATATTAACACTCTTACCAGGACTTTGTCTGTAGTGATTGATTTTCACAGCTTTTCTTTACTCATTTTCTTCACTCGTTTCCTCTGAGATCCAAAATGTCATTACTTTGTTTATCAAATCTCAGGAGGCAAGAGCCCTAATCAAGTCCTTTACCTTTTATTAGCAAGATCATGACTAAGATGTAGCCCAAGCAGTAATTAATTATAAATTCCCTGTTGTTGGAAATTTTTAATTATTAATGCTTTGAAGTTCTACTCACTTTGGTGCTTCTGTGTACAATTTCAGTTTACTGAATTACTAGAGGTGGGTTTGCTTTAGTAATGTTTTCTTTCTTTCCTATTCTCTGTATGGAACAATTAAAGTTTTAAAAATTACCTTGGTTTTCAAGTAATCCAAAGAGCAGACCTGATTTTTAAATAAATCATGTATTTTGATTTTACAGATGAACAGGATGAAGAGACAGTCACAGCAGGAGGAAAGGTAACGATTTAGTTAGGCCTGGTGGAGAAGTGGCTATGTGAGGGTCCTCTGCATGGAACAGTAGGAACACTGATTAGAAGTGTCCTTCTAAGTGTCCTTAGAAATGTTCAGTTTTGAGGGCCCTTCTGATCTTTTTTTAACACACTCCTGAAATTTGTCTTTCTTGACTCTGAAAATTTTATTGAGAGGAAATTTCTATCTTCTCATGAAGTGTTCCTCTTGTGCTATCATTTCTGGTTCTGTCACCCACTGGTTGCAAGGTAGTAATCAGAGCTGACTGCAGTGTTTCAAGTGTCCTCTGACAGGACAGGTTAAGCGGGGACCACGTCGATTGCCTTGACTTTCTCACTTCCATTTCTTTGGGTGCATCTCCAGTCCCCAGCCCTTGAGGATACTCATAACCTTTTTTTGAGCCCTCACAGTCAGCAGCTTCCTGTTCCATCAGTCCTGTGGTAGAAACTAGCAGTAATGATGTTGTTGAAAGCGTGTTGGATTTCAGGCAGGATTTTTAGTAAATGGCCTGTTCATTCAAACTATCATATTTGACTATGTTATTAGTTAAGTATAACTGACCCCTAAGCCCTCAAATAGCAATTCCCTTGAAATAACTCTCTTACTTTGCTGAAAATGGGTGGTTCTTTTTTCATTGAATCAGAGAAATCCCCCAAACTGACACTTGCTGTGTTTTTTAATACATTCAAGGAATGAACCTGTTTATGATAGGATTTTCCTGAAAACTTTCGAGAAACTCATCTCCTTAAGGCTCTTTAGTGAAATTATTCTTACGATTCTTTTTTTTTAAGATTTTATTTTAGTTTTTAAAGATTTGTTTACTTTAGAGAGAGTGTTGCACAAGTAGGGGGAGGGGCAGAGGAAGAGAATCTTAGCAGACTCCCTACTGAGTACAGATCCAGTGTGGGGTTTGATTTCAGGACTCATGAGGTCATGACCTGAGCTGTAACCAAGGGTCAGACTCTTAACTGACTGAGCCATCCTAGTGCCCGGAAGATTTTTTTTTAAAGATTTTATTTTTAAGTAAGCTCTGTACCCAGTGTGGACTCAAGCTCACAGCCCCAACCAAGATTAAGAGTTGCACACTCTACTCAGAGCCAGCCAGGAATCCCTATGTTTTTTTTTTTCTTTAAAATTAGATTTCTTGGGGTGCCTGGGTGGCTCAGTGGGTTAGGCCTCTGCCTTTGGCTCAGGTCGTGGTCTCAGGTCCTCCGCTCCGCCAGGAGCCGGCTCCCCCCCGCCTTTCTGCCTGCTTGTGATTTTTCTCTTTCTGTCAAATAAATTAATAAAAATCTTTAAAATAAATAAATAAAATTAGACTTCTTTAGTTAAAGAGCTACTTAGCAACCATTAACAGATGTTACATTTGTAAAAAGATGTCATCGGTTAGTGTAAATACTGTTGTGTGGCAGTGAGAGACCAAAATAAGCCAGACAGTTGACCTGTAGGTTTTTTTTTTTATGCCAGGGGCAAGGAGTATCTTGAAACCAAGGCCAGGTCTGTTGTATAACTAAAACCAAAGCTGGTTAGAAAATAGTTACTCTAGGGGTATATAACTAGGGGTATATAATTGTCAAATAAATAAAATCTTAAGAAAAAAGAGGGGCGCCTGGGTGCCTCAGTTGGTTAAGCAACTGCCTTCAGTTAGTTAAGCGGTTGCCTATGGCTCAGGTCATGATCCCTGAGTCCCAGGATCAAGTTCCGCATCAGGCTTCCAGCTCCATGGGGAGTTGTCTCCCTCTGACCTTTTCCCCTCTCATGCTCGCTCTCTTAAATAAATAAAATCTTAAAAGAAAAGAGTTACTAAAAAAATGGTAAAAAAGAAAATAGTTACCAGTTAATAGCTGGTCCCATAATGTCATCCCATGCATTCCCTCACTCAGATAGTTAAATCATAGACTACTGGCTTTTGTTAATTCCAATGGTAGTCGTTCCCTGGTTTTCCCTGAGTAAAGGAAATTTTTTATATTCTAACTGAGTTGGTGATATCTACTCCTTAAAAACTCATTAACCACGAGCACATTTTTTTACTAGCTCCCCTGATTTGGGAAATAACATTTCTTACCTTTGTCATCAAAATTGTTTCAAAATCATTTACGTAACAACCAGAGTTTCCTTGGGGCTTTCATTCATAGTTTTTTTCTGTGTTCATTAGTCTTAAGAAAATTATTGTCTTAAGTTTCTAGGCAGTAATACTAGATCCTCACTACAAATACTCAACACAGAACATTTTCAATTATTTATTAATTATTTCATAAGAATAAAAACAGTAAAGCACCACAGATAAAAGAGCAATGGATATAATGGTATAACTGTAGAAGACGGAAAACATCTGAATGTCAAAAAACTTAACCCCCTGTGGTATTCTCTTGTGGTTTTTTTCTTTTTTTTAAAGTTTTTAAAATTTATTTATTTGAGAGAGAATGAGTAAGAGAGAGCATGAGAGAGGAGAAGGTCAGAGTGAAAAGCAGCCTCCCTGAGGAGCTGGGAGCCCAATGCAGGACTCGATGGAAGTCTGGGATCATGACCTGAGCCGAAGGCAGTCGCTTAACCAACTGAGCCACCCAGGCGCCTCTTGTTTTTATTTTTAAAGATTTTATTTATTTATTTGACAGAGAGTGAGAGAGGGAACACAAGCAGGGGGAGTTGGAGGGGGAGAAGCAGGCCTCCCACTGAGCAGGGAGCATGATGCAGGGCTTGATCCCAGGACCCTGGGATCATGACCTGAGCTGAAGGCAGACGCTTAACAACTGAGCCACCCAGGCGCCCCTTCCTGTGGCATTCTTGATAAAAATGTTTCATCAGAAGTTAATTATGAAGGATAAGTAATATAAATAGAGATGGTTAGATATTGCATAAGTCATTTGTTCTGGAGTTTTGAAACATCTTAATGTCGTAAGGTACCCCCCCCCCCCAGTGGGGGGCAGGGATTAAAGGAAACTAAAGAGATGTGAGTATCATATAATGTGGATTCCTTGAACAGGTTCTGGTTTGGGGAGAAAAATATATAAAGGGCATTTCTGGGATTCCTTGGAACCATTTGAATATAAACTGTATATTACATGATAGCATTTAAAAGTAATTGCTACTACTCTTTACATAAGTGTTCTTGGGTTTTGAGCCAAAGCAATGATTTTTAAATTATTGTATTAGCCAGGCCAGATTTCTTGGTGGAATCATTTGTAAAACCTCCGTACATGTGATAAAAATGAGAGCTGACTTTCAGTAGTGAAAATGGTTGAGAGCGTAGGCCCTCAGACTGGGTTTTCTGGAGTTATACCTTTTTACAACTTATTGGTTCTGTGCATCATTTTCTCATTCATAAAAGAGGTGATAATACCTGTTGTTATTGTGAGGAGTGAATGAGATAAGATGCACATAGCCACTAGCAGATACTACTGATCAATCTTTGGGATAGGGGAAGGTGTGCCATTGCACTTCATTAGTGTCCTTGAGTCACCTTGTTATAAATAACTTGAGAACTAGTAATTTAGATTTGTGACCCTAGGATTAGATAAAACTGGACAAGTAAGAAGCAGGCTTCTGTGGGAAAAGTTTTGGGCCTTCTCCGAGTTGATTACCTCATCTGTGAAAGGGAGGAGTCTGCTATGTCATCTGGACATCTTATGAAGGTACTTTGAGAACTGTGAAAGGCTGCTTTTCATTGAAATTTGTTTTTCCGAGACTTGAAATTGGATCAGGTAGCTTCATTTTGTGCCCTAATATGAGTAGTTGGAAAGCTATTATTTATGTCCTGTGGTTCTGTTTCTCTAAACTTTGGGTTCTCTTCTGTAGGAAGATGAAGATCCTAACAAAGGTGATCAGAGTCGCTCACTTGACCCTGGAGAAGATAATGTAACCGAGCAGACCAATCACATTATTATTCCTAGCTACGCGTCGTGGTTTGATTATAACTGGTGAGTGGGCCGTGTACATGGGTATGGTACTTAGGTATGGGAGAACTTCCCTGCCCAAATCCCTGTATCACTAATCAGTGTCAAATTCGATGAAGGGAAAATCTTAAGGGGAGGGGGGGGCGCCTGGGTGGCTCAGTCAGTCAAGTGTCTGCCTTCTTCTGCTCAGGTCCGGATCTCGGTCCTGGGATCGAGTCCCACTTCGGGCTCTCTGCTTGAAAGGAGTCAGCTTCTCCTTCTCCCTCTTCCTCTGTCCTCTCCCTCTTTTTCTCTCTCTGCTAAATAAATAAATGAAATCTTAAAAAAAATATGGCTGAAAGGAGATGGAAAGTGATTTTATTTTCACTTTGGAGTCTTTAGAGTAGTTTAGGGATGGAAACGAAGTTGTCTTGTACTTGGGGATTGTAAAATTTTTTCAGGTTAGACTTACAATTCAGATGGGCAAATAATGTATTATTTAATAATTTTAAAATATAGACATTCATTATGTGATTTTAAAATAAAATATTTTAAATTATTTTTAAATATTAAATATTAAATTATTTTAAAATATTAAAATAAAATATTAAAATTTTAAAATATTTGGGGCACCTGGCTGGCTGGCTCAGTTGGTGGAGCGTGCAACTCTTGTGTGGCATGGTGACGGCTGCAGAGCTGTGGGGTGCAGCTGTCGGGGCGCAAAGAAGATTTCAGTTTTCGGATCTCCCAGACCCACGAGCTAACTCCCTAGGAATTTTTTTTTTAAGTGAGTTCTGCATCCATTGTGGGGCTTGAACTCACAACCCTGAGATCGAGAGTCAAATAGCTTTACTAACTGAGCCAGCCAAGCCCCCCAGTAGGAAATATTTTTAACATTAAGATGCTTTTCATATATAAAAAGTTCAAGAATGGAACACCTGGGTGATTCAGTCGGTTAAGCGTCTGCTTTGGCCTTAGGTCATGATCCCAGGAGTCCTGGGATCAAGTTCTACATCGGGCTCCCTGCATAGCAGGGAATCTGCTTCTGCCCCTCCCCCTGCTCCTTCTCTGTCTCTTTCTCTCTCTCTCAAATAGATGAGTAAAATATCTTTACAAAAAAAAGTTCAAGAAAACACCTTCCTTAGCATCTTCCCTGTCATTTACCACAACCATTTGACATCACTGGAGTGCTGTTGTAATCCTATATATCTTATTTGTTGATTATTTTCAAAGTGTGACTATTTCATATCAGGCTGATTTTTATTTGGCTTTTTATTTTTATTTTATTATTTTTAAATTTAATTTTTTTCAGTGTTTCAAGATTTATTTTATTATTTTTTTTAAAAAGATTTTATTTATTTATTTGACAGAGACACAGTGAGAGAGGGAACACAAGCAGGGGAATGGGAGAGGGAGAAGCAGACTTCCCACCAAGCGTGGAGCCAAATGTGGGGCTCAATCCCAGGACCCAGAGATCTTGACCTGAGCCAAAGGCAGATGGTTAACAACTGAGCCATCCAGGTTTTTATTTTTAAATATATGTACCTGCCCCACTAAATAGTTAGCTTCCTTAAGGTACTTTCATTGGAAAGTTGTACACTTAACTCCAGTGATGTTACCCTTACTTGGAATCTTGTGGTCTTATTTGGATCTACTGCTTGCTCTCAATTGTCATACATTATCATTCTTTTTTTTTTTTTTTTTTTTTTTTAATTTTCTTTTTTTTTTTTTTTTTGAAGATTTTATTTATTTGAGAGAGAGAGAGCACAAGTAGGCAGAGCGGCAGACAGGGAGAGGAAGAAGGCAGGCTCCATGCTGAGCAGGGAGCCCAATGTGGGGCTTGATCCCAGGAACCTGGGATCATGACCTGAGCTGAAGGCAGCTGCTTAACCGACTGAGCCACCCAGGCGCCCCAGGTTTTTTTTTATTAACATATAATGTATTTGATTTAGGGGTAAACATTATTATTGTTTAAGGGTAAGTGTGATCTTATCTATGTGTGTCTCTGTATATATATGTCTTTATACATGCATTTAGACATATATTTAGCATATACATGCATTAGACATAAAGATATATACATGTATATATATCTTTAGAAGCCAATTTAAAGGAATAGGGTGGATGATTCACTTGGAACTATACCTAACTTTTTCCCCAAAACCACAAAATATGACTCTAATATTGATACTTCTCTGCATGCCTTTAAGATCAACTCTGAATACCATTCCTAAACGTTTTGAATAAATGGAACCTAGGACAGAATAAGTATATAGCTCTTCTTTGAAGGTCACTCTTCATTACATTGACGATGTGATTTTTAAATTTGGAAGTCTCGGTTTTACTGTTGGTAATTGTAATTACATGTTCGGATTCAGAATTGTTTAAAAGGACACAATTGAGAAACTAGTGTTCTTTTCCTCTAAAATTAAAAAAAAAAGGCAGTCATAATAGTATGTAACTTGGAAGGTTTTTATAGGTTACAGAAACACTCATTTAATCGTAACCATTGCATGTCACAAAGCTTACTCTTACGGATCGTGGAGGTGTAAGTCACATCCCTATTTTATAAAGACAAGTACTGTGTCAGTGGAAGCATTTCACCGTTGCAGTGGACAATTGGAAGAACTTCAGTTTTCTGATTCTGAGCACCCCACTTCCTGACTCATTCTCGGAACCTCAGGAATCAGCTGCCAGCAATTCAGAAAAGAAAGTGTTTAGGATTAAATATTCATGTGTGTTTTGTTCTTGGTGAATATAGAAATTGTGTTTTTTTGTGGGCTTCCTAACCTTTAGCAATAAAACAGCAAGAGGTATGTTTGAACTATATAATTGCTTATAGCTGTTTTTATAGTAAAACTTGGAAGTCGTTACACATAACTATATAGTATTAATTCATCTTAGAAATTATCTTCCTAGAAGTATTCAGGCTAATTCATTGTATTTATAGTATTTGGCAGTACAGATCCTATTCAAACAATTTAAATGTTTCCAAATGATGCAAGAATAAATGTCTTTTTTTTTTTTTCCCCCAAAGTAAACTCTGTGCCCAAAAGGGTGATCGAACTCAGGACTCTGAGATCAAGAGTCACATGCTCAGGGCGCCTGGGTGGCTCAGTGGTTAAGCATCTGCCTTTGGCTCAGGTCATGAGCCCAGGGTCTTGAGATGGAGCCCTGCATTGGGCTGCCTGCTCAGCGGGAAACCTGCTTCTTCCTCTCTTGCTTCCCTTACTCGTGTTTCCTCTCTCACTGTCTCTCTTTCAAATAAATAAATAAAATCTTTTAAAAAAAAAAGTCTTAGGCTCTACTGACTAAGCCAGCCAGACAATGCCCGTAGTTACAGTCACAATTATTGATCTGTTCTTCCCTGCATAACCAGTACATACTGCATATCTGGACAGCAACTGAGAAACTATAAAGTGTCAACAGTAAAAACATTGATTAGTATTAGTGTCAGAACCTTTGTACTGTATGCAGGGTTGGGTCATTTGTATCGTGCCTTAGACCTGATTTTTACCTGGTCTCTAGAGCTTATCATCTGTAACACTTTATAAAATTACCAGTGCCTTTATCTCACTATTAAAACTTAGTTCTATAATCTTTTTAAAGGCAGTAGATTACCAAAATCTTTAAAAAAAAAATTCAGTTCAGCACAAACTCTTTGAGGGCTGGGCAAAAGGGCTCATTGATGTTAAGAGCCCAAGAAACTGCTTATTGGTAAATTCCATCGTCTTTTGGCTGGTCATTTGCTTCATCAGTTTGTTGCCATGCCAGCTGCTGTGATGTCTGGCCATTTCCAGTGAACTCTTTGTATTTTGTTGCTCATCATCTACTTATGATGTGTTATGTCAAGAACATAATACAATACATAGCTTTCAATGTGTTGATAGAAGTTTTTGAGTTTGAGTATGGGAATGGAAAAACTATAAGTTTTGAGGGTGAGAAGGGGAAGGCTTTCTGTTGTTAATACATAGAACTTATACAAGACAATTAAGTTCTTTTTTCTTTTTTTTTTAAGGTTTTATTTATTTATTTGACAGAGGGAGACACAGTGAGAGAGGAAACACAAGCAGGGGGAGTGGGAGAGGGAGAAGCAGGGAGTCCGATGTGGGGCTTGATCCCGGGACCCTGGGATCATGACCTGAGCTGAAGGCAGACGCTTAATGACTAAGCCCCCCAGGTGCCCCAAAACAATTAAGTTCTGAAAATAATGTTCAGTTTTTGGAATTACAATTTTACTTTGAAAATTAAACAAACTTAGTTCAAATTTCAAGATTTCATTTTTCTAAGAGCACTTTTTATTTTTTATTCCCCAGTATTCACGTGATTGAACGGCGTGCTCTTCCTGAGTTTTTCAATGGGAAAAACAAATCCAAGACTCCAGAAATGTGAGTGAAATGTTAAGATGTAATCTTAATACTGTTACTTACTTTAGAATGGGTTCAGTGTCTAGAAAAATTGTTCATTTGAATGTTTTGGTCAGGGGTTTTTAAAAGGATACTTCTGAGTTCATTTTTGCTAATGTGTAGAAGTCTGCAAATGTGTTGTTATTCCATCCAGAACCGTGTTCATATCTCAGCCACACAGAATTCCTTGTTGTAAAGGGAATTGTTCTAGATTTTTTTCTTTCATTTGCATCTTGAACCTACAACCCTGAACTACATGCAGTTCAGCTCTTATAGCTAAAATTGAATTCGGTAACAGGCATTCACAAAATGGGTTCAGGTTTCTCCCAAACAGTTTCCACCTTGTATGTACCTATGTGTAATAGATTTTTTATATATATATATATATATATATATATATAAATAACCAGGAGAAAGTGACATCTTTATCTTATTTTTATCTTATTTTCCTGATGAATGACAAGTAATTCAAAGAATGCCAAATATGATGTCACAGCTGCCTATAAATCAATCTTAATTATATAAGCATTGCTGTGCTTTTACATTGGAAATAGAAAAACATGGATGGAAGAATCTTGTTAGGAAGTATTTTTCCCTTTGCCTTGTGACCCTTAAATACATGTTTCTGGAAACCCTTCCCCCTAAAAATAAATCCACACCTATCATATTGTAAAATACTTTTCTGTATATTGTCTTTATAGCATTAATTCATTGTTTGTTATGCTTATGTGATTTCACAAATAGATGTCTCATGTTTCAGTTGTTAGGGAAGGATAATTTTCCACATAAAACACATGTTAGAATACAGATAATTGAATAATAAGTATTTTCTTGTAATAGATTGTCCATGATAGTTTGAGAGTTTAAGTTTAGATGTCAGAGATAATTCTTGCCTTTCCATGACAAAGCTGTAAGGTTTCATTTAAAACCACAATCAGAGAGTTGGCATAAGAAACCCTTTTAGTTTTTCCATTTAGTTAGACATGGTATATTCTTCTAGCTAACATGCTGATTGCCAACATTTGTATAGATACTTACGGTTCTTGACAGTCTTCTGTTTACAAGCACAGTTTAGCAGTTTAGTCTGCTTAAATTTAAACATTTACCTTTCGGTCTTTGTTTATCCACCTGTGCTTATACAAGACCTTTTTTGAGCAGACCTTTTCTACTCTGATGTAGCTATCCTTAACCTGCCAGATTTTTGTTTGACTTTTGTGGCAAGAACTTTTGCTGGGTCTCTAGCATCTCAACACTCTTATTTTAAATATTTTGTTGTAGAAATGTTTGGGTATGTTGTGAAATTTACTGTGACTCAGAATTTCAGTTTTTCTTTTCTTTTTTTAATCTGTTTTTGTCTTAGCTTTGATTTTGGCCTCATGGGTTTTAATCCTCGTCTAGCTGGATATATAGCCATTGTTGGAACCAGATTCACATGTGGCTGTAGGAAGAATCTAGAAATAAGACACATCGTGTGTTAAGAGCATAGATTCCAGAGTGCCAACTCCCCCCCCCCCCCACCCCCTGTGTTGAATTCTGTCTCTACATTTAACCAGCCGTGGTCTAGGACACATTCTTTAATCCGTGCTTAAGTTTGCTCATTGATAAATGAAATGATAGTACACCCTACCTTATGGAGAAGTTGTGAGGTGTAAATGAATTATGGATGGATACACAGTAGTTAGGGAGACAGCCTAAGTAACCAGGTGTCATTTGCAAATTCTGCAGGGAACTGATGATTTATCCATATACCCCTGTGACCACTTCTGTATTTATGTTAGTTCACATTATTACTACTACTATTATTATTATTATTATTTTTAGTGTAAACTCTGTGCCGAGTGTGGGTCTCCAACTCATGTCCCTGAGATCAAGAGTCGCTTGCTCTACCAACTGAACCAGCCAAGTGCCCCTGTGTTACTTCATATTAACTTCATCAGATTTTACTCCATTTTACTTATTGTTGTTAAATATTAGTAAATAGTTGTTTTGCCTATTAAGGGTTCTTATACCTGGTTATGTTCATGACTGTAAGTACTCAATACTGTTGTTGGTTGGAATATTAACTTTTTGTTGGATTTGGTTGTGAGGAATGTGATGATTTTTGGCTCTGTGAGTTATTATTTCTGAAAGGATGTGTGTCCACCTTATGAATTTTGCCACTGCTTTTTAGATACTTGGCATATCGAAATTTTATGATTGACACATATCGCCTAAACCCCCAAGAATATTTAACCAGCACTGCTTGTCGGAGGAACTTGACTGGAGACGTGTGTGCTGTGATGAGGTAAAACGCCTGACTTTTTCTCAGACGCTTCACTTCAAGAGGTTACCGATGCCCTGCTGTTTAATGTTTGAATGCTTACACTTGATGTTTTCTTTGTTAATAAAACACCTTAATCAAATGTCTTTTATTTAGGGGTTGAATGTGTTTAATAGCTTGGCGTTTTCTCCTCGTTTTAAGATTTTACAATTGACTTATTTTATTTTATAATGAAATCCTAGAATGACCAGGGATTGAGAGTGAGTTGAGCAGGAGAGTGAATAAGCTCTGTCCACTGGATCTGTCTAAAGAAACACATCAAATGTGAATCTCCTGCTTGAGTTTGGTTTGTGTATGAGTTCTTTCACTGTGGACTTACGTGAACATTTCTTCTCTTATTTCTGTGATTGAAATAATTGGGCTTTGTACTAGGTTTTGGGGTGCTATGCTGTCAACATTGAGTGTTTAGAAATTGTCCCTCATATAACAAACCAGACTTGTCAGTTAACTTTGTGATGGTTCATAGCCTACAGAGGACATTTACTTGTTCTGTTGTTCTTATTTTTTTAATGAAATGTGATGATGATTACGAAGGAGATGGGGTACATTCTCTAGATTTTAACTTCCAGAACTTTACTCTTCCAGGGTTCATGCCTTTTTAGAGCAGTGGGGGCTTGTTAATTACCAAGTGGATCCAGAAAGTAGACCCATGGCTATGGGACCTCCTCCTACTCCTCATTTTAATGTGTTAGCTGATACCCCCTCTGGGCTTGTCCCTCTACATCTTCGATCACCTCAGGTAACTTAATTATTACACTAATATTATTATAATTGACTATTAGTTATTATTATACTAATAACCTAATATTAGGCGGCATCATTACACTATACACTGATTGTGTGAAACTTTTCCCCCTTCCTAACATTTGGAAAGTGGACATCCATACACATATTCTTGAGAAGATGAGTATGTTAACCATATTTTATATAGCCTTAAGTTAGAATAACATGAGTTGAAGGTATAAAGTATAATTCACATGAAATGGGAGACCATATTAAAGAAAACTTATTATCTGTTTTCTCTGGGATTTAATAGAGGTAAAAAATGTTGCTTATACAGTAATGTTGAAATGTTGGAAGTATAGGGTGATGGTGTGGGTTTTTTTTTTTTTTTTTTTTATCTCCTTACGTGCCATTGTTAAACAGTGCTTTAAAAATTTCTATCCCCTTGACTTTGTGGAGGTTAATACAGCCATTTATCATTTTTCTGACTTGTAGGTCCCTGCTGCTCAGCAGATGTTAAATTTTCCTGAGAAGAACAAGGAAAAACCAATTGATTTGCAGAACTTTGGTCTTCGTACTGACATTTACTCCAAGAAAACCTTAGCAAAGGTAAGGACTTTTTTCTAGGTACAGCTGGGCTGCAATCTAGCATGTCCTCTTCTTTGTCCTTCTTCTAAGAGTTGTCATTTTTCGTAAGAAGGTGTGCATTCCACTTAACCTGCTGGCATTTTATAAAATAACAATCACTTACCTTACCATTTTTTCTGTATGGTTAGAATATAGGTATTTTAAAGTAACTGATTAATATGTTAAAACAAGAAAAAGTGGAGAATTTCACCATATTTGGAATCTATAGGAAGAATCAAATGAATATTGTATAACAAAAATACGCCTGAAATTAACTCTTTGATGGTTTTAGCAACAGGCTGAACACAACAGAAGACAGTATTAGTGAGCTCAGACAGGAAGTAGATATATTGAAACTGAAGCACCAAGAGAAAAAGAAATTGGTTGAGGGTGAAGGAGGGGGACAAAGGAACAGAACGCAAGGGACATATGAGCTACTATAAAAAGAATTCATATTTATCTTTAGAGACCTGTAGGAAGAGAAAGAATGAAGCAAAAGTGATATTTGAAGATTTAATGGCTAAACATTTTTGATTAAAAAAAGATATCATGGGGCACCTGGGTGACTCAGTGGGTTTTGGCTCAGGTCATTGATCAGGTCCTGGGATCGAGCCCCACATCGGGCTCTCTGCTCAGCAGGGAACCTGCTTCTCCCTCTCTCTCTCTGCCTGCCTCTCTCTGCCTACTTAGGATCTCTCTCTCTCTCTCTGTCAAAAAAATAAATAAATACACAAAATCTTAAAAAAAAAAAGTTATCAGTTCATGAGTCTGAACAGATTCAGTTTGGATACAGAGGAAACCACATTCAGGCCCATCACACTTAAACTTATCTTAAAAACTAACGTCTTAAAAACAGCCACTTTGTGGGGGGTCATTGGGGTTGGAGAAGGACACTTTAAATTCAAAGGAACAATCATAAAACTGATGTCTGACTTGTCAACAGAAATGACAGAAGCCAGAGGGGGACAACATAATATTTTAAAATGCTGAAGCCGAAATGTTTTAAATAACATTCATATAAAAATTCTGCAGTTGTGTTTGCAGTAAAGTATCTTTCAGGAGGGAAAGGGCAGCAACGACATCGAGAAGTGTGTGAGGGCGTCACTAGCACACAGTGTAGCAAAACCAAGGGGAGTTTTTCAGGATGAGGGTCTCTGGTCCCTTATGGATGCGTGTGACTAGAAAGGAAGCAGTCGCAGGAAAAAAAGGAATGTGCGGTTAAGTATAAAGGAATGTGGACTGTTGAAGCAGTGATTATTTTGGGGAGTTCATAACATGTAGAAATGACAAAAATGGCAGAAAAATGACCATTATGTGAAGTTGAAATCCTGGTATCTTTTAGAAGTGTGATCAAAATGCTGATTCACATTAAACTATGTAATACTTTGGCAAAGCATTTTTGGAAAAGGCCTGGATCTATGTGGAAGAATGAGGGCCAGAAGAGGTCAACACGTGTGTCAGTGAAAAGAGGTTTTCTCCTCATTTGTACTTTAAGAAAGTGGTAATAGATTTTTCAGACTAAGAATGATACGCGCATATCTTTAGGTTTACAACATGTGAATGTTAACAAGCAAACAGGGCTCAAGGCATAGGAAGGGAAAATGGAAGTATAGTGCATTATCGTTTCTTTACTAGACAGTATGTGTAATGTAGTATTTGAGGGTACACCATGGCGAGTTAGACATGAGTATTGCGAATCACAGAGTATGTAAAGACCCATAACTATTAAGTTAATGACGGAGATAAAAACAGCAAGACTCCAAAAAAAGTTACTCCATAAAAGGGAAAGAATGAGAAAGGCAGGGGATAGATGTACTAAGTAGAATATGGCAAGATGGTAGGTGTACATATGTCCACGGGGGTAGCCGTAACCTTATGTGTAAGTGGTTGTAATATTCCCATTAAGCAGCAGAAGCTGTCACTTTGCATTAAAAAAAGTACAAGCGTATATTGCCTACAAGAAATCCACTTGAAATATAAAAATAAAAGGATAAGAAAAGACATACCTTCCAAATACTAATCAGAAGAGCAAGAGAGTCATTATGTTAATATTAGCAAACGTAGACATTAGGACAAGTTATTTTACCAGGATTAAACTGTGGACATTTCGTAATGATAAAAGCGTTAATCAAAAGGACATAATTGTCCTAAGGATGTGTAAAGTTAATTTACAAAATTCAAAATACGTAAAGCAAAAACTGACAGACTAGAAAGGAGCAATAGGCAGACATAAAATTATTGTTGGAAATTTCATTAACCCGTTCTCAGTAATTGATAGAACAAGTAGGTTGAAAGTCAGTAGAGAAGATTTAGACCAAGACTGTGAACCAATATGACCTATTTGGTATGTAGAACGCTCTATGCAAAATAACAATAAAAACAAATTCCTTTTTTTTTTTTTTAAAAGATTTTATTTATTTGAGAGAGGGGACACGAGCTGGGATTGGGGAAGAAGAGGGAAAAGCAGACTTGCTGCTGAGCAGAGCCCGATGTGGTGCTTGAGCCCAGGAGCCGGAGATCATGACCTGAGCTGAAGCAGGTGGTTAACCAACTGAGCCACTCAGGAGGCCTGAAAACACCATTCTTTTAAAGTTCTTGGGGAACATTCTCCAAAGTATTTTCAGTTCTGAGCCATAGAATGGGTCTCAGTTTTAAAGGAGTGATACTATAAAATGTGATTTATGATTTCATACATGTGATATAAATGTGGTTGGCTAACCACAGCAGAATTAATCTAGAAACCAAAACCAGAAAAACTGTAGAAAATGAATGAAATAAGGAGATGGTTATTTTAAAGGATGAATAAGTTTGACAAGCCTCTAACCCGAGTGATCAAGAAGAAAAGAGAAGACACAAATTACAGATTAGAAAAGGGGGGAGGGATTTTTTTTTTATTTTTTATTTTTTTAGATTTTATTTATTTATTGGAGGGAGGGAATCTTAAGCAAGTTTCTTGCCCAGTGGGGAGCCTGATGTGGGGCTCATTCCCACCCCCCTAAGATCATCATGACCTGAGCTGAGATCAAGAGTCAGAGGCTTAACTGACTGAGCCATCCAGGCGCCCCCATGATATGTGTTCTTTGATGAATGTTGAGAGATTGGCAGACAGAAGAGGAAAGGACAGGGCACCTGGGTAGCTCCATTGGGTAGGTGTCTGTGTTTGGCTCAGGTCATGATCCCAGGGTCCTGGGAATGAGTTCTGCATCTGGCTCCCTGCTACATGGAGAGCTTGCTTCTCCCTCTGCCTCTGCTTCCCTGTTTCTGTCTTTGTCTCATGAATAAATAAATAAAATCTTTAAAAAAAAAAAAAAAAAGAGGAGGAGGGAAGGGCACCAGTTAAAATGAGGTGGCTACAAACTAAGGAGTTCAAAGCAGCCACCAGAAAGCAGAAGAGGTGTAGAATGAATTCTCTCCGAGAGCATCCAGAGAGAGTATGGCCCTGCTAACATCAAGACTTTTGTCTGAGTTGTATTGATTTTGGGCTTCCAACTTCCTGAGCTATGAGAGAATGAATTTTCATTATTCTAGGACATCAGGTTTGTGATAATTTGATTACAGTAGCCACAGGAAACTAATGCACTTAGATAGCCTTGTGTCTGTTATATCTATATGTAGTGAAACACCTTCCTAAATACAAAACTCTAGGCCCAGATGATTCTGTTGATGCTTTTGTACCAAACATTTTTGGTAAAAATGTATTTATTTGTCAGAGCACAAACGGGGAGTAGCAGGCAGAGGGAGGAGCAGACTCCCTGCTGAGCAGGGAACCCGACTCAGGACTCAGTCCCAGGACCTTGGGATCATGACCTGAGCCAAAGGAAGATGCCCAGACAACTGAGCCACCCAGACATCCCTGTACCAAACATTTAAGGAAAAAATAATACCAACCTATACAAACTCTATCAGGAAATAAAAGTGGAGGAAACAGTGTTGTAACTAAATATATATAAACACACCCAGTCACTGAGCTCCTAGCTATATAAATAAGATAAATCAGTTTTTTAAAGAATGGATATATTAAAAAAATGGCATGAATGTTCTTAGCAGCCTTATCCAGGATAGCTGAAAACTGTAAACAGTGATTAATCAAGCATATAGTGGATAAATGGTGGTTTATTAAGACAATGTAATATTAACACAGAAATGAAAAGAATTGATCTCCTCCATGTAAAGAGTGTGGTTGAATGTCATTGACATAATATTAAGCCAGACCCACAAACTCATACTGAATGGTTTTACAAAGTTCATATCCAAGTAAAACTAGCCTGTGATTATAGAATTGGGAGTAATGTGTACGTCTGTGAGTTGCTGTCAACTTGAGGTTTAAAGGAGAGACCCCTTGGATGTTGATTTGAGTGGTTGTTACATTGTTACATGGGTGTATATGTGAAAAGATGTGGGTATTTTATTGTACATACATTCTACCCCAGTAAGTACAAAAGAAAAAATTTTTACAACTGTGCAGAAACCCCCACAATCATCTCATGGGCCCTGTTAAGATGATGCACTCTTCTCAGAACCAGTTTTTATCAAGAGGAAAAACTATACCATGTGACTGGGAGGTGGAGAAATGCTCGCTCTGCACGTCCCCAGTAAATGCCGTCACATGTAGATTGTATGGATCTTTCCTGTAGTCGGGTTTGCCTTTAGGATTTAGGTGAAGTGTTAATGAATATTCATCCTCTTGGAGCTCCAGATCTGATTGATGGTCACTTCTGAGGTTGGTTCACTAAAAGATGAACATTGGTTATTAGAATCCTTAAGGAATCTGAACAGTGTGTTATGAATTATAGCTATATGCATTTTTTTCCCTCTCAGCATCGTGCGTCAGACTTGAATTCTACAATGCTTCCATTTCTCTTTATTCTCTAGTTAAAGGACTAGTTATTTTTAGTACTTTTTTTTGCAAAAATTTCAGAATGATATGTATGGAATACCTTGGAAATCTAGCAAGTCATAATTTCATTTTTACCCATAGTATTTAGTACAGTTACACAGAAGTGTTGAGTCAAATAACTTGAGAAGCTCTATTATCACAATCAAGGAAATCACAGACCATAGACATTTTCTCTTGACTTATTAAATTCTAATCTTCCAAAATAGAGTTTTCAGAGAAGGGATATGTTAGAATGTATATTTTGAATTGGTAACATTTATAGGTGAAGAATAATGGCAGGTATACCACACATCCTGTCCTCTGCCAGTCTGTGAATGGAGCAGGGCCTACCAACTCAAGAAGTATGAATCAATTGATAAATCTTAATTTTTATGTAACACAAAATTGTCTTTCTTCTCCCCCCATGTTCATGTGAATTGGCAGTTAAAGGGATTCTTATACAAGGAGTGATTAGAAGTTTAAGGAATCACTTGGTAATTATTTTAATCAAGAGGTGATAAAATTGAGAATCTGAACTTGTTGCAGTTGGAATCAAGAATCCCTCAGAGTAATTTTATATGTAGTATAATTTATCTTTGAATCTTGGAAAAAGTGCTTCCTTCAAGTTATACCAAATATTTGTATTATGGATAATTTCATAGCCAATTCATGGTATACATTAAAATGTAGCCTTTGTAGCTTCAAAAGGTATCTTTATCAAAATAATAGAAATAATATGTCTGAGTGGTCTATGAGTCCTTGATAGACAGCAAGAAATCATTGAAATAGGTCTGCCTTTCTGCTGGAAGTTTAGGGTCCTTTAAGTGTTTTATTTATTATTTTATTTATTAAGTGTTTATTTGGTTGTTTGCATAAAACAGCTCCCTCTGCATAGAAGGGACTCCTCCTGAGCTCCATATCAGCCTTTAGGAAACGAGTACCTAATTTCCGGTTTTGTTTCTTTAGAGTAAAGGTGCCAGTGCTGGAAGAGAATGGACTGAACAGGAAACCCTTCTGCTCCTGGAGGTAAGCACGTTAATAGCAGAGTCCCGTTACCACACAGGAGATGGGTGCTTAGTCTGTGTGACTCACATTTGAAATATACCTTCGGAATTTATCCTGAAGTTTTTTGAACCATGTATTGAGTTTTAATAGAAGTTTCTTGGGCCGTCGTTAAATATCACACCTCACACCCTGAAGTGATGTACTGGCTATCAGTAGGGAAGATCGAGCCTGGATACTTGTTCTTTTGGCCCAGGTTGGGTTATTGTGTTTATTTTAAATCTTTGCCAGCATGAAACAAATAGCTAGAGCTTTGCAAAAGTAGTCTAGATTTCTAATTTTTCCTCCAAAATTGGAAGATGTGGTAATTCTGGCAGCTCATTCCCATGGAGCAGTAGTTGGCTCTCCTCGAGTAGCAGGTGTTACTTGGAAGTGGAATGTTTCGTCAAATCCCAGTTTTCTTTAAACTTAGTCTACCTTGGTCATTGTCGATTTGTTCTCTAGTGCTTACATGCATTTGAGTCCACAACCTCTGTATTTCCCAGAATGATTCCAGAGAAGTAGATAAAGACATCTGTCCCTGAAAATATTATTTTGTTCTTGAAAGCAGAACACTAAACCAATGGTAATTCAAGATACCTGCCAGTCAGCTTGTTGAATGCTTTTTGGATTTCTTCATGTCTTAGAGATTCTTGCAAATTCATACACAAGTAGATCTTAACAATTATTTTTGCATGGAAGGTAAGAAATACAGACTATTAGGTTCCATGTTTATCAGCCATTTCTGAAGAAGGACCATTTATCTTGTCCTAGAACAATCATTGGGTAGAGTGAAGACTGTGAACACTACTTAGTATTTGTGGGTAGAATGTGCATGTGAGAGCTAAATTAGGACTCAGTGAGGAAGTTTACTGTTTAACTCTTAGGAATGCTTTTGCCTACAAAGAACAGAAAATCTCACTTTCCCCACTTTTGCCTACAAAGAACAGAAAATCTAATCTAGCAGCCTTATGTCCTTAAACCATAAGGACGTTGGGTTTTTTTGTTCAACTGGCTGTCTTCAGATTGGCGGTTCCAACTTTTTTTTCTCTTTTTAATGGTTTTATTTACTTATTTGAGAGAGAGAGTACAGGTCATATGCACAAGTGGTGGGGAGGGGCAGAGGAGAGGGAGAAGCCAACTTTGGGCTGAGCAGAGAGCCCAGCTCGTACTGCATCCCAGGACCCTGAGAGCATGACCTGAGCCAAAGGCAGAGGCTTAACTGAGTGAGCCACCCAGGTGCCCCTCTAACATTCTTTTCATTCTTCAAGTATATCATCAGGTTCCTAGCTTTTCTGTTGTTTAGTTCCACCTTCTTTAAGATGTCCATGTTCTGTCCCAGTGTGTTCTCTTCCGGTCACAGGAAGGCTGGTTTGTACCCCAGCTTCATATCCCCACTCAAAATGGGAAGAAATAGGGGTACCTGGGTGGCTTCAGTCCTTTTCCTTCGGCCCGCTGTTATGCTTGGATGGTTGATTTTTAGTTCCCTCATGTACCTCACATTTCATAGTACCAAACACTGAAACAAGCGGACTTTGATGTTTGGATTCATAAAATTAATAAATTTAAAGTGAATTTGGATTACTTTTGTGAGGATATGGCAATGAACACTAGATCGACTCTGAAGATAGTCCAGCGCCACTGCCTTGATTCATGCTGAGGTGGGGCGGCTCACTCACAGCTGCTGTAGCACCTACCGGGCAGATGTTGTAACGAAAAGGCAGCGGTGTCTTATTGTTACTAGGAAAATTCTTTGCTCTCTGGGCCCCTCTGCAAGAGTGGTGTGCCATAGGTCTTTAGCCTACACTGAGATACACTGGACCTGCTGATGGCTCATGGTTCTCTATCGCTTTAATTTGGTTTTTTGAATTGTTCCAACAGTTGTATTTTTAAGAAGTTCTAGTGTTGCACTAACAACTTCCTTTTCGGGACGCTGTTGGCTCAGGTCATGATCTCAGGGTCCTGGGATCGGGTCCCACATCTAGGGAGCCTGTTGTTCCCTCTGATTGTGTGCGTGCACGCGCGCGCGCGCGCTCTCTCTCTCTCTCTCTTTCTCTGATAAATAAATAAATCTTTAAAAAAAAACAAAAAACAAAAACCCACAACTTCCTTTTCTTTTTTTTATACCCCTCTTTTACTTTTCCTTATTTTTTCAAATATCTCTCTATCTCTCTCTCTGGATTAAAATTCAAAAGGATTTCTTCTTTTTGAGTTTTTACCACCATTTTAATGTATTCTCATCTACTCATTCATTATCACATTTAAGAATAGTGAATAGTTAAAAAAAAAATAGTGAATAGTAAATACAGAGTGAGGACACTGGCTGGGTTGCTGTTTACCCTGAACATATCCAAGAAAACCGCAGTATCCTTACACAATAGTGCATTTTTTTCTCCTGCAGGTGGAACCTGTCCAGTGGTTGTTGAATCAACAGGTGTTGTCTGTGCTTATACAGAGGCTCCCCAGCAGTATTATTTACTACCAACACCTTCTAGTTCTGTAGTTTATTTGTGGGTAATTAATAGCTTAAGAATATGAAGTGGATTTATAACCAAAGCCAGTTAATTTCTTCCTAGTAAATACATAAATCTGGAAGATGCATTAAGTTCTCTGGTCCCCCCCAGTCACACCATTTTATTAGACAAATATATCACACAGGCAGCATCTCAACTGCTTCAGATTATTCTTAGACCACCTGCTTTTATTTTAAAACACCTTATTTGATACAGTTTCTAATCAAAGCACAGTTCTTGCCTGGAATACTGGGGGTTATTGTCCGTGGTTATGTTCAGTTCATTGTCTTATTACAGATTTTGGAGGCATAGTTTCAGTTTTGCAGCTAACCAGTGTGGAATCTACACAGTGGATAAATAATTGCAGTTTGAAAAAGACCTTAGGGCACCTGGGTGGCTCAGTGGATTAAAGCCTCTGCCTTCAGCTCAGGTCATGATCCCAGCGTCCTGGGGTAGAGCCCCGTGGGCTCTCTGCTCAGCAGGGAGCCTGTTTCCTCCTCTCTCTCTGCCTGCCTCTCTGCCTAGTTGTAATCTCTGTCAAATAAATAAAAATAAAATCTTTTAAGAAAAAAAGACCTTGAATTGGTAGACATGAAGGCTGTATATTAGTTTTGGGGGAAAAACGTACTGCATAAGATAATGATAATGGGGACTTGTCTGAGTAGATTCAGTTTGTAAAACGTGTGAGGAATTCCATGTGTGTCACTTGAAAATGAGTCACCAGTTTAGGAAGCCACAAAAGGCTAACGTAGTCCTTCTATCAGTTTGAAAACATGTCTTCGATTTCCTGTTACATAATGCTGCCGTCAGTGCCCAGGCTTGGGTCTTCTCTTTCTCAGTCTTAAGCTTTTCTGGCCACTGACTCTTGAATTTTGCATGTCAAAGGGTTTCTTAGCTCTACGCTGGAAAAAACTTCCTGGACTTTCTTATTTGACTCTAGCTGAGGAAAATAAAGGAAAACATTTTTTTAAAATAAGTTTGTTTGAAAAGACTATGGTAGAGTATCCTAAGAAAATCTGCCCATGATCAGAAACATAAGATAGCCCCAATTATATGTTTGTGGCCCCACAGACCCTAGGGAGAGAGATTAATTTTTCTTTTTTGTTACAAACTAGGTCTTTGTTTGTTTGTTTCCCAAGTGATTCCTTCTAGAACTACCCGAGGTCACTGGCTATCCAGGGGAAACCCAGAATTAGCCTTGTCTTTCAAGGGATCTAAAGAATAAGACCATTCGCTAGTGTGGGTTTTGAGGAGTCCTCTACCACTCCAGCAAGAAGGCAAGCCTGGGGCAGCGGTTGGAGCCCTGGGTTAAGAATTTACTTACATAAATGCGGAAAGTACCATCTCCCAAGCTCATCTCGCAGTGCAGATCAGTGAATCAGGCTCTAGAGCAGGATTTTTCAGCCTCCTGCAATTCACATTTGCGCTAGATAGGTTTTTGGTGTTTTTTTGTTTTTTCGTTTTTTGTGGTGGGGGCTCTTATCTGAACTGTACAGTGTTTACCAGCATCCGTGGCCTCTACCCATTCAATACCAGTAGCACATCCCCAGAAATGTCTGCAGGCATCACTGAATGTCCCCAAGGAGGCAGAATTGCCCCCGGTTGAGAACCATCTAGGAATAGCAATTTTGATCAACTACCAAATACAGTCTTTTTATCCAATCAATTCTTTGATTTTCTTCATAACATTCTGTCCCTCTCCCCCTTGGAGATTGCTTTTACTTTTGGGGGGGGGTTCAACATTTTTCTCTGACAAATTATGAATTTTTAAATTGGAAATTTATACACTTTATAAATTTTAGTTCCATTTTCTTAATTTCTAACAAAAAAGGCTTTGAGTTTGTGTGGGATTTTATTGAACCTGTTACTCAGTTTAGAGAGAGTTGACATCTTAATTTTGAGACTGCTAATGGAGGAACATGGTATAACTCTTTATTTAGGTCTTTAATTTCTCTCAGTGTGTTTCATGTTTTCCAGCATGTTGATCTTACACATTCTTTATTATATTTATTCCTAGGTGTTTCATTTCTATGATACTTTAAATACTTTTTTTCCAATTGAAAACTTTTCATTGAAATAAAATTGACTTTTTCTATTCCACATCTGTCTTGTGACTTTGTCAAACCTTTTAGTTTTGGTATTTTTTAATAGATTTCTTCGGATTTTCTTTATAAACAATTGTGTGTATTAATGAAAGGTGGTTACTCTTCCTTTTATGTATGTATTCATTTTTATTTTTTTCCTGATTGAGATTTAATATAATTAGGAGAGCCATCAGACCTACCTGTTCTCTTATGTACCATGTAATCATTTTCATTATTTTTTTAAAAACCCATCTAAAGAACAGTCGCAGGCGTCTGACACTGTCACATATTAGTTTCTGTTTACCTGACACTAAAGCTCCTTGCGTTTTTCTGTTGCAGGCCCTGGAGATGTACAAGGATGATTGGAACAAAGTGTCAGAGCACGTTGGAAGTCGTACTCAGGATGAATGCATCCTCCACTTTCTGAGGCTTCCTATTGAGGACCCTTACCTTGAGAATTCGGATGCTTCCCTGGGGCCCCTAGCTTACCAGCCTGTCCCTTTCAGTCAGTCAGGAAACCCAGTCATGAGCACTGTTGCTTTTTTGGCATCTGTGGTGGACCCTCGTGTGGCATCTGCTGCAGCAAAAGCAGCTTTGGGTACGGACTTCCCTGAACCACGTCGCCAACATAGTCTTTTTAGATCATGGTTTAGTACTTTACTTCGTATACATGTTGTCCTAGAGTTAAGTGTTATCAGCTGCCATGTTCATTTCAGTTATACAGCAGAAAATCAGACATTACCCCTTGAAGTTATATTTAAAAGTATTGCAATTTTTTTAAGATTTCTTTGAGAGAGAGCGCATGGACAAGACGGGTGTTTGGGGGGAGAGGGAGAAGGAGAAGCAGACTCCCCGTTGAGCTGGGATCCTGACCCAGGGCTTGATCCCAGGACTCTGAGATCGAAAGGCAGATGCCCAACCTGCTAAGCCACTCAGGTGCCCGTAATATATTAATAGTTCTAAAATTAAGAGCCTTTATTAAGAATTGGAGGGGCAGGGACCGCCTGGGAGGCTCAGCGGGTTAGGGCCTCTGCCTTCGGCTCGGATCATGGTCCCAGGGTTCTGGGATCGAGCCGCATGTCCGGCTGTCTGCTCAGTGGGGAGTCTGCTTCCCTTCCTCTCTCTCTGCCTGCTTGTGGTCTCTGTCTGTCAAATGAATGAATAAAATTTTAAAAAGAAAAAAAGAATCAGAGGGTAAAACAGTTTTTGTGGTATATTTTTGAATTTATTTGGACTTTGACATAACCAACCAAAGAACCTTTTAACATTATTCAATTTTATTATAATTAGAACTTTCTCATGCTTATAAAACCCTTTCTTGGGTTTTTGGTTATTTAATACTTGCCGTTTGCCTTACTGTCAATTTAGCCTGCAGCGTTAGATTAAGTTTGGCAGAAATTCTGATTGTTATTGATGAAAATTTGGAAATCTCTATTTATACAGCAAGATACTGTGACATGTTAAGTTAAAACACAGAATCATAGAATTCCATTAGTCTACATGACCATCTCATCTGGTGTTCTTGTTTCGCTGGGATAGATTAAGACTGAGTCCTCAGAAAGGTGACTACGTGCAAGACCCTAATGTGTTGGATTTCCTAGTGGTTTACATTAAAGCAAATATTTGTGCAAAACCAAGTCACACTGCTCCGTTTGTTTTCTTGAACAGAGGAGTTTTCTCGGGTCCGAGAGGAGGTACCACTAGAATTGGTTGAAGCTCATGTCAAGAAAGTACAAGAAGCAGCACGAGCCTCTGGGAAAGTGGATCCCACCTATGGCCTGGAGAGCAGCTGCATTGCAGGCACAGGACCTGACGAACCAGAGAAGCTTGGTGAGTTATAGCTGTCCCCAAGGACAGGGCTAAAAGATGTCGTATTTTCCTGTCACCTTGCTTAAACAATTGGGTTTGTTTGCTTATAATTTCATAATGTCTGTTTACATATCTTTTTATTTCTATTAGGTTGAGAACAATGATTAGTATCAACTTGTCCCTTAAGATTAGCATATGATTTTTTTCTCTTATCCCTTCCTTTTATGGTGATAGAATTTAAAAGTTGTCTGAGAGCTGTTAATAACATCACAGCTGTGAAGTATCTGATGCCAAGTTTTGTTGTTGTTTTTTTTTTAAGATATTATTTATTTATTTGATAGAGATCACAAGTAGGCAAAGAGGCAGGCAGAGAGAGAAGGGGAAGCAGGTGCCCCGCTGAGCAGAGAGCCTGATGTGGGGCTCGTTCCCAGGACCCTGAGATCATGACCTCAGCTGAAGGCAGAGGCTTAACCCACTGAGCCACCCAGGTGCCCCAGTGACGCCAAGTTTTAAGATTTATTTTTTTATTTAAGTAATCTCTACACCCAGCTAGGGCTCAAAATCAAGACCCTCAGATCAAGAGTCACACGTTCCACTGACTGAGCCAGCCAGGTGCCCTGTGATGCCTGTTTTTAGATCTAGGTTTTGAGCATGTGAACATAAGAATTTTGAAAGGACTTTGTGATTATTTTAATTTTTATGTTGCTAGCTAGGTTTAAATTTGTTGGTTTTTGTTTTCAGTTGAGGTAAAATTCATATAAAATTCTCTTTTTTAATCACTTACAGTTATACAGTCTAGTAGCTTCACAGTGTTGTGCATCCATCACCAGTATCTAACTCCAGAACACTTTGGTCACCCCAAAAGATAATTCCATACCAGTTAAGCAGGTGTTTCCCATTTCTTCTCTCCTCAGCCCTGGTAACCACTAATCTGCTTTCTGTCTCTATGGGTTTGCCTATTTTATACATTTCCTGTAAATAGGATCATACAGTATGCGGGCTTTTGTGTTGACTTCTTTCACTTAGCATAAGGTTTTCAAAGTTCATCCATTTGTAATATAAAATCACTACTTCATTCCTTTCTGTGCTGAGTAATATTCTTTCAGTGGATACACCACATTTTACTTATCCATTCATCAGTTCGCATATATTTGTATTGTTTCCATTTTTTCACTATTTTGGATAATGCTGCTATGAACATTGAGGTACAGGGTGTTTTGTGAATATAGGGTTTTTTTTTTTGATTCTCGGTACCTAGGAATGGGATTATTGGATCAAATGGTAATTTTATGTTTGCTTTTTGAGAAACTAGTCAGCTGTTTTCTGTAGTGGTTGTACTATTTTATGTTTTCATCAGCGACATATGAATGTTCTGACTTCTCCATGTCTTCACCAACACTTGTCCCCCCCACCCCCGCTTTTAAAGGATACACAACTGGAATGTTTGTGAAGTGGTTTTCATTTGCATTCAATTTGGGGAGTATTGCCATCTTAGCAATACAAAGTCTTCCATTCCTTGAACATAGGATGTTTTCCATTTACTTAGATCTTCTTTAATTTAACCACTGTTTTGAAGTTTTTAGTCTTGCCTGTTTTGCTCTTGGCACCTGCTTTATATTTCCTTTAATTAAATTTATTCCTTTGTATTTTATTCTTCTGAATGCTTTTGTAAGTGAAATTATTTTCCTACTCATAAGGGGAAAGCATTTCATTATTAAGTATGATGTTAGCTATTGGATTTTCCTAGATTCCTTTTATCAAGTTTAGGGAAATACCCTCTATGCGTAATTTGTTGAATATTTTTATCCGGAAAACATGTTGGAGTTCGCCAGCTGCTTTTTCTGTATCAATTAAGATGACCATGTGTTGTTTTTACATTTTTCTTTAAATATGTTGTATTAATTGATTCTTGCCTGTTGAACCACTTTTGCTGTTCTGGGATAAGTCCCACTTGATTGATCATGGGAATGTTCCACGTAATACTCTTACCAAATTTAGTTTGCTTCTAGTATTTTGTTGAGGATTTTTGCATCTGTATTCATAAGGGACATTTGTTTAGTGTTTTTCATTTTTCGTGGTAACTCTATCTAGTTTGATATCAGGGTAGTACTTACCTCTAAGAATAAGTTAAGAATTGTTCTTCATTTTTTTGAGAAGTTTTGAGAATTACTGATGCTCATTCTTCTTTAAATGTTTGCTGGAATTCATGTAGGAAGCCATTAAGTCCTGATTTTTTTTCTTTAATGTTTTCTAGGAACTGATTTACTCTGTTTACTTGTTTTCTATTTAGGTTTATTTAGTCTATTTTGGTTTTTTATTTAGGTTTTTAGGTTTTCTATTTAATCTATTTAGGTTTTCTATTTCTCTTTCAGTCAGTTTTGGTAGTGTGCCTCTTTGTAGAAATTTGTCTATTTCATATACATTGTCTCATTTGTTGCCCCCCCCCCACATACACACACCAAAATCATAACAACCAAAAGTGGAGACAACTCAAATGTCTATCAGCTGATGAATGGATAAACAGAATGTGGTTTTGCAGTGGAGTATTATTCAACCATAAAATGGAATGAAGTACTGACATACGTGACCTCATGGATCATCGTTGAAAACATGGTAGGTGGGGGAGAAAAGGTGAGAAGAAACAATATATTATTTAATTCCAACTATATGGAATATCATGAACAGGCAGATTTATAGCGACAGAAAGTAGATTAATGTTTGCTTAGGGCTAGGAGGAACAGGCAAAGGGGGATGATAGCTAACCAGTATGGGGTTTGTATTTGAGGTAATAGAAAGGTTTTAAAATTTACTGTGGTAATGATTGCACATATCTTGGAACATACCAAAACTCATTCAGTTGTATCTTTTAGTGAGTTGATTGTGTGGTATGTGAATTATGTCTGAGTAAAGCTAGTTTTTAAAAATTTATAACGGGGCTTGCTTGGGTAGCTCGGTTGGTTAAGCATCTACCTTTGGCTCAGGTCATGATCCCAGCGTCCTGGGATCCAGCCACGCATTGTGCTCCCTGCTCAGCGGAAAGCCTGCTTCTCCGTCTCCCTGTGCCTGCTGTTCTGCCTACTTGTGCTCTCTATCTCTCTGTCAAATAAATAAATAAATAATTTTTTTAAAAGTTCATAATGTCTTTTTACATTCCTTTTTATTTCTGTTAGGTAATGTCCCCATTTTCATTCCTGATTTTAGTAATTTGGTCTTTTTTCCCCCTCCTTCATCAGTCTTTTTTTTTTTTTTTTAAATTATTTATTTATTTATTTATTTTTTATAAACACATAATGTATTTTTATCCCCAGGGGTACAGGTCTGTGAATCGCCAGGTTTACACACTTCACAGCACTCACCATAGCACATACCCTCCCCAGTGTCCATAACCCCACCCCCCTCTCCCAACCTCCCCTCCCCCCAGCAACCCTCAGTTTGTTTTGTGAGATTAAGAGTCACTTATAGTTTGTCTCCCTCCCAATCCCATCTTGTTTCATTTATTCTTCCCCTACCCCCTTACCCCCCATGTTGCATCTCCACGTCCTCATATCAGGGAGATCATATGATAGTTGTCTTTCTCTGATTGACTTATTTCACTAAGCATGATACCCTCCCCTTCATTAGTCTTAAAGACATCAATTTTACCAGCTTTTGATTTCTTTCTGTTGTTTTTCTGTTCTCTACGTTATCGCCACCGTAATTAATCTTTATTCTTTCATTCTACTTGTTGGTTAAATCTGCTTTTTTTTTTTTTTTTTAAGACTTATTTATTTGAGAGAGAGAGGGAGGGAGGGAGGGGCTGGGGGTAGGGCATGGAGAAGGAAAGAATCTCAGGCAGACTCCATGCTGAGCATGGAGCCCACCGGGGGCGTGATTCCATGACCATGAGATCATGACCTGATCTGAAATCAAGAGTTAGATGCTCAACCAGTTGAGCCACCCAAGTGCCCCTAAGTTTGCTCCACTTTTTAATATTTCCTTACTTTGGAGGGTGGGATATTGATGGGATATTTCTTCTTTATTAATATTGACTTCTATAGCTGTATAAATTTCCCTCTCAGTGCTCCTTTTACTGGATTCTTTAAGTTTAGACATATTTTTGTTTTCATTCTTCTCAAAGTATTTTGTAATTTCCCTTTTGGTTTCTTCTTTAACCCAGGGGTTGTTTTAAGAGTGTGTTGTTTATATACCAAATTAGTGAATTTTTTTAGATTTTCTTCCATTACCAATTTCTAATTTCATTCTATTGTATTCAGAAAAGACAATTTGTGTGGTTTCAATCTTTTAAAATTTATTGAGACTTTTTGTTGCATAATATATTGGCCTAGTGAGTATTCCTTTTGCATTCTGCTGCTGTTGAATGGCACCTTCTGTGTATGTTTGGTCTGGCTGGTTTATAGTGTTGTTCAGGGTGTCTGTTTTTTCATTTTTCTAGTTGGTCTTTCCTTCACTGAAAGTGATGTCTTGAAATTTCCAACTATTGTTATTGAACTATCTATATTTCTTCCTTCAGTTCTGTCTGGTTTTGCTTCATATATTTTGTTACTTGCATACATATTTATAAATGTTGACCTTGCTCATGAATTGGCCCTTTTATCATTATATAACATCTTTCCTTTTTCTCTTATCTTTTTTTGCCTATAAGTATATTCTATTTGGTATTAACATACCACTCCAGCTCTCTTTTGGTTACTGTGTTTGCATGGAATATCTTCTTTCTCTTAATTTACTCTTCAATCTCTTTGTGTCTTTGGATCTCAGATAGGTGTCTTATAGACAACATATTGTTTGTTGGATTTTAGGATTTTGCAGAATTGGCTTGTACCTTTGGTTCTGCCCTGTACAGCTCTAGCACTTTCAAAAGCTGTTTAACCTTCATTAGCTCTGAGTTCTCTTAGGTGTGACATGAAAGTGATGGTTAGATACTCTCTCCAGTGTACTTCATAGTTATGCTAGTTTGTGATATTGGACAGATGACATTTTGCTGCTAAGGAATTCTGATTACTTTATTACAAAAAGGAGTAAAATTTTAGGAAAGTAGCTTCATAAGCAATACATGCCTTCTCAAATGGCAAGTCTTCCTATATGCTAAAAGAGGCTAATTTTCACACCACGGGAAACTATTTCATACACGATTATCAGTAGTGTATTCCCAACATTTCTTACATTGTTCATTTTTTTCTCTTCATTATGAAACAATTTCTGATGAGTAACTCAAGCTAAAGGTTTCTTGCTGTCACCTCGCCTCTTACATCTCTGTCTCAGTTGTGTACAGTTTATTAGTTATGCTTCAAGTGCAGTCATTTTTTAATTTCTCTTTGATTTGTTCTTACAGAATAAAGGGTATGTGAAATAGAAAGTGAAACTGCCAGGCAGGACTCCATAGATGACCCCATCTGACCTCCTGGGGCTCTGTTCTGAGTGGTCTGAGTAGATAGCACTGAGGTCTCTTCAAGTGTAAAATCTCATGGTCTCTGTGAGGTTGCATAGGTCCTATCCCTATTGTTCCCTCTGCCTTCATGAAAGTGTCGATCTAGGAGTCTCATTTTGCAGATAGCTGGAAACAGATTTTCGGATTTATCAAACCTCTCACTCTTAGCTCTTAGAGCAAATTATTGACATTTTTTTTTTACTTGTTCTTAACAGAGTATCCATAGTATTTCTTAGTTTGAAAACTCACTTATTTTTCTGTCTTAGATGGATACCCAAACTAACAAGCCGAGCCACATCCTTCTTTTTACTGATTCTGCACTACCAGGCAGTGCCCAGCTCAGGAAAGGGAAGCCTGGACCTATTGAATGCCTGGGAAATGTCTTACTTTCCTCGACTTTTTGTGGTTTTGGTTCATTTGCAGCATCTTTTGGTTCCCTGTGGTCATGGAATTGAAAAGGGTTGGCAACAACTTCTTAGTGTGATTCAAAGAAGTTTTTCTGTACTTTGCAAAATCAGGGACAAGTTTCTGTATGTGATCTGTTTTTAAAGTTTTGGTAGGTGATCCCATAGAGCATTAGGGGTTAAGAAACATGTTGCAAACGTAGCCATTTCTAATTTAACAAACCCAAAATCTAGCGACCTCAGTCTTTCTGGGGTCCTTTTTCTGACTGAGTAGTGAATGTATGGTTTCCACAGGGTGCAAAGCTTGGATCCAACTGCTGCAGGAAGCACTGGGGGCGGCAGGGGATGATTCTTTGAATGGCACGGAAAGTAAACATTCATAGTAGCTGGAAGTAGCCTATCAGAAAACCTCTCTGAAGTACAGTGGATACTCACTGTTGCAACAACAGAATTTGGGCTCTTTTACCATTTAATAAGTGCAGAGGAAAATACCAGTATAATATGAATATTTGGGAATGAGCTATAAATAGAATTGTAACTTAATGCTGGCCTATGATAGTTAATGGATTTATGTTGGGCTGTGACTGACAGAATAAATTAGGAGACAGCAAATGATTCTTGGGGTGGAATTGGCTCAGCAAAATTGTGTTGTGAAGGCAACAGTATACCTCCTTTCCTTCTGAGCCGCATTCCAGATAGGGAGTTCACAGAAAGGAGGTATTGATTTTACATTTAAACTGACACTTGATATAACAAAACAGTGCCACTGATTTGAAATAGAACGATGCAGGATTTTCCTTATCAAGATACTGTACTTGAATGGGGAGTTCACATACTTTCTATTGTTATACTTCATTTACTGTGCTGTCCGTATTAACTTATATTTATTAACAGTGGTAAAATGACAATACAGGAAAAAATAAGTAAGCTTCCTTGTGAAATACAGGACTCTTCTTGGATTTCTCACATTGACCTTTCTAACTTTTCTTTGTGGGTTTGGAATGTGGGGAGTGTTTGGTAAAATCTGGAACACCTCGTATTTTCATTTTAGGTGACTTCTAGGAATTCTTGAGGAAATGAGTGCTCACTTCTCAGAAGGGGCTTGTCATTTCATCCTCTTTAATTCTACTCATTCACCAGTATCTACTGACTTCTCTAAATCTGCATGGTTTTTCGTTTCTGTTTGGCCAGAGGCCATTCTGGGAATACAAAAAAAAAAAAAAAAAAAAAATACTGATATTTGAGACCTTTTGCATTTAACTAAAAATATTATCAGATTTTATTTGCCCAGTTATAGGGGAAGGTAAGGGAAGTTAAGAAATGAAATGAAAAGAATTTTTAAACATTTTTCAGAAGTTGTTGGAAATCAGCATTTCTTTGTGACATGTTATATAGGGGTTTTCTGACTGGTGCTTTGAGGGTTTTTTGGTTTTGTTTTGTTTTGTTTTGTTTTATAATCCTTTGGAGGAAGTGGCATTTTTATTATAAAACCAAGGAAGGTTTTATCAGATGATGTAGGCTTGTGAGAATCTGGTTTAAATTTTGAACCTAAATACCCAGTCCTAAAGCTCAGCCTCTTTTTATTGTAGCCTGCTGGCAGAAGTAACATGTGTTGGTATGTCTGTATTTTTTATTCATTGAACAAGGATCATTTAAGACCTTAGCTCCATTGTGCTGTCCTGCCTTATATCCTACGGGAAATACAGTAGGAGGAGACCCAGGTCCTCTTGAAAATCTATAGGAGCTACATAAGGAGAGGCAAATGTACCAGGAAGAGCAGCTGGATGATTCATCTCTACGAGATCAAGTGCTTAGAAACCCACGCCAGAATTTAGTCAGAGTGAGTCAGTGTACAAGCCTGCACTGCATTGCATAAGCATTCTTGAATGGGAGGTCAGTCCTGGACTTTTTTTTTTTTTTTTTTTTTCCTTTTTAACTCCTAGGGATAAATAAGACTGTAAATGTGTTGTTACCATGTCATTTCATTGTGTTTTAGGTGCTAGGGTACTGGTGACCAAAACATACCAAAATCCCTGTCTGCGAGGATTGTATATTTTCAAGGTTGAAGATGAAATACATGATACATAAAACTTTGATTGTGTAAATTAAATATAAATATGTAGAAAGAGTATGTTGGCTGGTAAGTGGTATGGTGAAAATCAAAGTAGGATTAGGAAGAAAAGTATGAGTGTATGGAATTGCAATTTCCGAAGGTCAGGAAGTATGTTACCAAGAAAGTGACATTTGCGCAAAGATGTGAAGGAGTCATCAGACATCTAAGGTCAGAGTGCTGTGGGCACTGGGAGCAACCACTGTACAGGTCCCTAGATAGGAGCTGCCTGGCATAGTTGAGGAATAGCAAGGGGAGATCATGGACAAGTAGCTGGACCTCACAGTAGGGGCCATTATGGGAGACGATGAGGGGCTTATGGGATGTTGTAAAGTTTTAATTTTTACTGTAGGTGAGATGGAGCCAATGGGAGGCTTAGACCAGAAGAGTGTCAGGAGTGCCTATATTTTTAAAACTCATTCTACTAGGATGAGAACATCACCTGTCTAGGAAATGTTAAATTGATTTATTTCTCAGAGAACTTAATACATTTGAATATCAAATATAATTTTCTTACCATATCACACGAATACTTTTTTTAAAAAGACTTTATTTATTTGACAGAGAGTGAGACAGAGAGGGAACACAAGAAGGGGGAGTGGGAGAGGGAGAAGCAGGCAGCCAGATTCGGGGCTCAATCCCAGAACCTGAGCCAAAGGCAGATGCTTAACCACCCAGGCGGCCCTATTAAATACTTTAATAAATTTCTCTTTACTTGACCTAGAGACTTGACAAAATAGCCTTCTGATAACCCATTTACTTGTAGTCAAACATACTGAAAATACTGAAAGGATAGCACAGTGAGATTTCATGGGCCTACCAGTTAGGTTCAACTTTGCTGTATCTATATAGCAGTCTAAATGATTTTTATTTTGTTTTTGGTGAACTATTTCAAAGTAAGTTGTAGACAGCATGAGTCTGTATCCTAGATAATTCAGCATGCGTCATCTTATAGGAATAAGGACATTCTCCTATATAATTGTCACAATATAATGCATCTTGGTCCCTTTTGAGGCTGGCAGCCCTTCCTCCCCCAGGGAATTGGAATGTATGTGCATATTCAAGGGTCTGTCGAAGACTTATTTATTGTAACCCCCATTTGTATTTCCTGATGTCAGGTATTGGCTTTATTTAATTAATTTTTTGCCTCTGAGTAGATTTACTGTCTGTATCTTAATTTTGGTTTAGAGAAATTTGAAAGATTGAGTTAATCAGTGCTTGTTCTTACAGTTGACTGTGTATGCTCTAGGGCTGTTGAATCACAAGTAGAACGTTCAGAGAAGATTCTTTTATGTCAGTGAGTGGATTGTCCCTGAGCTCCGTAACACCCTGTGGAATATGGGGCTGCAAAGAGTGTATCTTGAGCCATTGGCACCCCTCTGTGTAGAAGAGCCCTATTAATCACTTCTCATTTTTAGGAAAGTTAAAAACTAGTCTCTAGTCCGTCAGGAGATGAAGAGCATCCTGACAATAATGTCGAAAGGGTCACTTTCTAGGAACAGGAAACCCAGAAGTGACGGTTCTAGTTCTTGCCTCAAGATACTAGTCATCGCTTATAAATAACCTCATTCTTCTCATCACGAGGATTTCCACAACATTTTAAAAATCAGGCACTTTTAGAACACCATGTGTGAAAATATGCTAGGCTGGTGGAGCTAAGCAAACAGTGGAACAGTATTTGATTATGGGACTTCCATCACGTAGAGTGGCTTCTCTGTCCTCTTTGTCAATATTCTGTTTGAAGGGCTCTTCTAGATATCAAGAGGCAGAGAAGGATAGAGTCACTTTTCTTAGCAGCTTATAATTAGATGTTTAACCTCTAAGGACTAGCTAATGCTGGCTGGGGTTTAAGTGACTTGCCTAAAGACCCATATTTATTAAATGGTAGGATATGTATTTTTAGGAAGAAATTGGCTTCCATTATATAATGTAATTATATAATGCCTTTGGGGACTTTTATCAAATTAGGCCTTTTGTTCACTTGATGGAGATCTCTTGCTATAGGCTACTGTGTAGGACATAAGTAATACCCTCTGTTTGGGGCATCTGGGTGGCTCAGTCTTGGTAAAGCATCCAACTCTTGATTTCAGCTCAGGTCATGATCCCAGGGTCTGAGATGGAGCCCCGTGGTCAGCAGGGAATCTGCTTTTTTCCTTCTGCCTTTGCCCGTGCTCCACACCTCACTACACACACTCAAACAAACAAATAAATCTTAAAAAAAAAAAAAAAAAAAACTCTCTATTAATTGGGACTGTTTTTTGTGATGGGCTACACATGTGTATAAAAATGATTCAGTGTTCAAGGATTAGGGACATAGTAAAGCATAGATATACATAGTATTAATTGTTCAAGGAGGACTGTAAGAGTTAGCACAAAGGGACATGTAAGTTTAGACTGAGGAAGACTTCACAAAGGATTTGAGCTGAACAATGGGAAGGAGGTTTAGGATGTCAGTGAGCCAGGCTGGAGGAAGGGTTTGGTTCTACAGAACAATGTGAATAACGGCACAGAGATGGTAACAGAGGGTGGAACATAAACTGGTTTAACTGCAACCCAGAGTTCAGATAAGGACAGGGAGAGATCAGATGCACAGCTAGATGGGAGCAGAGTCACAGCGGATGGTGCAGGCTGGAACTGTATACTGGTAGCTCTACGGAGCACTGATCTACTACAGAGAATGACATGGTCTGTTTCCCGGAAGTGTTGAGTGAGTTCCTACCATCGGCCTTACTCTGTTCCCTGAGAAGACACAAATTATTGGACTAGAAGTTCTCAAACTTTTTGGTCTCAAGCCTTCTTTGTGCCCTTTAAAAATAATGAGGAACCCAAAATGCTTTAATTTATTTGAATTATGTCTGTTGATATTAACTGTATCTGAAATTAAAACAGAAACTTTGAAACGAAAACAATACACAGATGCACGTTCTGTAGCTGATTTCATAGTGCGTCATGCAGCTTCTGGAAAGCCATGTTCCACTCTTAGTAGAGGAGAGTGGAAAGGCAGATAACATCTTTGTGTTGTTATAAAAATAGTTTTGACCATGGGGACCTTTCTGCCATGGTTGGTGGGGGGGTGGAGGGGTGGTACCTGGACCACGCTCTGTAAGTTGCTGATTTAAACATTTGTTCTTGAAGAATATTCAGTTAGGGTGGGGAGACATTATAAGTAGGTAGGTAGGAAAGGGAGACAGAAAAGGAGGAAGGAAGGGAGGGAGGTGAAAGACAAAAGACAAATATAGATAGAGGCCCAAGTGAAAGAAACAGTTATGCTTGGGTCATTTAGGGAAGACTTCACGGAGGCAGTAACTTTTAAACAACAAGGAAAGAGGAAAAAAGGATGAGCATGTTTGGCATATTCTGGAAATAATACCAAGAAGTACTGTGACCAAGTGCGGCCGAACAGATGTGTGTGGAGGGGGTGATTTTGAAGGGCTTTTACCTTGTGGAAATCAAGAAGTCGCCAGGAAAAAGAAGTAACAGGATTCAGTCTGTTTTAGGAAGTACCTGCAGACAGTTTACAGATGGCGGACAGGAAATGGGAGTTCCCACCAAATAATCATAGTTCTTTTCCGGAAGCATCATTACTTATTTGTAACTCCACTTTTTTATTTTTGCAAGTATTTCGTTCTCTCCAAGTTGCCTTTCCTGGTTCTTTCAGCTCTTAGGGGATGGTTCCTAGATCTCCTCATTCTCCTTTTGCTGGCAGTATTATCACTGGACTAAAAAGCACTTGGTGGCCAAAGCTAGGAGAAAGGTGTGGTGCCCATGGAGGACGGTGTTCTGGCCTGGTGGGTGGGAGGAGATAGAAGCTCCGCGCTCCAAGGGTGAAAGTGACATGCAGCTAAAGTAGGTTTGGGGACACCGGGCAAATGTGGAGGCGGAGGCCTGGAGTCAGTTGGGGGATCAGTGTTGCAACTGTGGTGGGATAGCAGAGCAAGAAATAGAGTGGAAGCAGACTGGTATTACCATTTCCTGAATCTGGTCTCTGAAGATACTGTTATCTTGTGGCTGCCAGCTAATTGGCCTCTCAGCCTTGGTTGAGTTTCGTTCAAACGTCCAGGAGGTGTATAGATAGTCTCCTATTGCTGCATAGTCTGTTATCACAAAGCTGGTGGCTTGGAACCGGATATATTTATTTTCTCATTGCTCCTGTGATTCAGAAGTTTGTGCATGGCCTAACGGGACCCTCTGATGGGGATATTGTGAGGCTGCCCTCAAGGTGGTGGCTGGGTTGTGTTCACAGCTGCTGGAGAATCCACTTCCTTGTTCACTTCTGTTGTCAGAATTTATTTCTAGTTGTAGAACTGAAGGCTCCAGCTCCTTGCTGGCTGTTAGCTGGAAGCTACCCTCAACTCCCAGAGGCCACCACCCATTGTTCCTCCCCAACCGTGCTTCCCCACCATGGCAGCTTGGCATCAGGCCACAAGGAGAGTTTCTAGAGTGAGTGTAGTAAAGACGGGGCCTCATATAACTGAACACTGCATCGCCTTTCCCTTACTCTGTCAGTTAGATACACGTCACAGGAATGCATGGGTGGCTCAGTGGGTTAAAGCCTCTGCCTTTGGCTCTGGTCGTGATCTTGGTCCTGGGATCGGGCCCCGCGTCGGGCTCTCTGCTCGGTGAGGAGCCTGCCTCCCCCTCTCTCTCTGCCTGCTTATGATCTCTGTCTGTCAAATAAATAAATTAATTAAAAAAAAAGAAACATGTCACAGGTGCTGCTAACACTCAGGGGAAGGGGACTGTACAAGGACATGAAAACCATGAGTTAGGGATCCGTGGGACCACTCTAGAATCTCACCACCTTGATAGTCATTCTCCCGGGTTCTGGTCACACCCCCTGTTTGCCAGTGTCCCTCAATTTCCAACATTAATGTTAAGACCTTAAGAGTTAGAGACCTCCACAGTATCTGTATTCATAAGCAGGATTGTCACAGTATGAACTTTACTATCAGAAGGTTCAGCAAACATTTTCTGTAACGAGCCATGATAAAAATTTCAGGCTTCTGCAAACCAGACAGTCTGTGTCATAATTACTCAGACCTGCCTTTGTAGTGCAAGAGCAGCTGTAGACCATATTTAAACAAACAAATGTGGCTGCATTCTAATGAAACTGTATTTACAGAAATGGGCAGCAGGGCTGTAGTTTACTGACCCCTCAGTCAATCAGATCGGTCAGCTATCTCTGACCCATTAGTAACATTTTAAGAGAATGGGACAAGGGCTGGTGATTCATGTCTGACCCTTTAAAGGAAAATCAAAAGTCACATGGGGAGGGAAAGTCACAGAGGGCCTGTCAGATTGGGAAGGACCTTTGGAAGGTCAGGGCAGAATGAGAGCATCTGAGTGCCACGGGCCACAGCAAGAGCTCATGTTAGTAGAGAGGTAGGACTAGGGTGCAGTCCTAATAACTAATAACATAGTTAATGCTAATAACATTAATATCGTTGAACACTTACCATGAGGCAGTTTGCATGAAATAATTCATTTAATCATTAGCACTGTTCTTAGGAAGAAGCGCTATCATAGTTCTCCTCTTGTAGATAAGCAGACCCAAGCGTCTGTCAGCTAAGTAGCTTGCCCACGATCACTTCGGCCAGTCACTTCAGGGGCAGAATTTGAACCTAGACAGTCTGGATCCAGAACTTAGCCACTTCTTCTAGAGTAGGGGCGAGGAAATTTTGGTTCTTAGACCACATCCGGATTGTCACCTGCATTTAGTTAGCCTGTAATATCTGAGAGTCGTTTTTACATTTTTAAATGGTTGGAAAAAATAAGAGAAGAGTACTCTTTTGTGACATACAAATTATAGGACGTTGACATCTCAGTGTCTGTAAAGTTGTATTGAAACATAGCCACACTCCTTCAGTCCCAGGCTGCTCTCATGGCCAGTGGTGTGCTGCTGGGGAGAGCGGGCGGCAGCTAAGCCTCATGCGCCCTGCAGAGATGAGTAGAGGACAGCTATTCTCTGCCCTTCGCAGAGCCCTATTCTCTGACATAAGGTCTGACTGTGAACCGTGATGCTGGTATTTTTCCCTGGCTGACCAGGCAGTCCTCTCCTAGCTCAGTTAGTTACGTGTCAGAGGATTTTGTAATTTCTCCTCCTTTATGTGTTTGGCATTGGCCCATTGATTTATGTTATGTGCCTTCTTGCTTAAGTTTGGAACTTTTTTTTAATTCATTCTAGTATCATCTTCATTTATCTCTGCAGACATGGGTCAGACCACACATTTGTAGGGAAGGATTCTCAGCCGTCTAGTTTATAGACGTCAACAAGACGACATGGCATATGGGAAGGGCTGCAACCTCTTAAGCGTTTACGCTTCCAACCAGAATTCAGACCAAAGAGAAGCTGTTGTTTTTGTGTTCCCTTTTCCAAGAAGATGTCTAAAAGCAGCTTGAAAAAATGTTTTGTAGGATAGAAACCACTTTCCATACTCCTCCACATGGCATCTTGAGGAACACACAACTCCTAATTAACTCTTAATAAACCTCTCATTAAAGGTCTGAGCACTGGCCACAGGTTTCTTCCCCTTAACTGTACCATTGTGTGGATAGGTGTTAATATTTTGTGACTGCTAATAAAAAGAGTTAATATCAAATGTGACTTGCCTTGTAATAGAGTGAGTGTGTGATCTCTTTAGAATGTGGAACTGTAGGTTGCGGGTCGTCATTTAAAAGCTGATTATCTTTAAAAAAGAAATACTGCACTCCTCCCACATAATATTCACTCTGTAATTAAACTGACTCAGCAAAGGTGGCCTAAGGCCCGTTCAATTAACAGTAACTTGTGAAGTTAGGTTTGTTGTTTTTTTTTTAAACTCCATCTGTGTTTGGTTTTTGTTCAGATTTCATTTTTATATCTTAATGTGTCATAATGCGTGCTGTGTATTTCATCTGAACTAAGAATTAGAGCATTAATGGGGCACCTGGGTGGCTCGGTGGGTTAAAGCCTCTGCCTTCGGCTCAGGTCCTGATATCAGGATCCTGGCATCGAGCCCCACATCGGGCTCTCTGCTGAGCAGGGAGCCTGCTTCCCTCCTCTCTCTCTGCCTACCTGTGATCGCTATCTGTCAAATAAATAAATAATCTTTAAAAGAAAAAAAAAGGATTAGAGCATTGCCAGGAGTGTTCATCTCTGTCTCTCCCTTGTCTTTTCACTTCCCAACTACCAGCACTGAAAATCCTAAATTTTTTTAAATTTTTTTTCTTTTTCTTTTATTGAGAATCCTAAATTTTGAAATACCATTCGACTGCTTTCTAAGTGACTCTTATCACAAAGAAAGATGTACTGAATATGTTAGATGTAAATTTGCTTTTAAACTTTATAAAATATGGTTTATTTGTACTTCTGAGACTGTTTTCCTTACTCTTGGGTTTTCAGTGCATATCTGTGTAGTTACAGTGTGCACGTCGGCACAGTTCATTTATGTCCACTGCTGTGAAATAGGCTGTGGTATGATGTAACCCATTTTCATCATCTGTCCTTCTATTACTGGATGGGCATTTTGGGTTGTTCCTGTTTGTTGCATCTCAAACATGCATGTCCAGTCTTGTTCGTACCTCACAGGGCACCTCTGTGCAAGGTTTCACTGAGACGAGACGCTTCTCCAAGGGTGCTTGGTGGACCGGTTGTCACACTGGGACAAGGAATTGGCATCATTCAGCGGCCCTGTGTTTAAATTGGTTGTTACTTTTTTGAAGCTGAATTTTTTGGTAGAAGAAATTTAGAGCATTGAATATTTTGAATGTTGAACGTTGACCATTCTTGTGTAACTTCTTACTTTGTTGTGGACTAATCCTGTGAGTTGTAGGGTTTTAGGAAATTCTAGTTTTTTCCCTAGAGTGAGTGAGTGTATGTATCAGTTGACACTTGTACCATAGCACGCAATCATACACTTGCTAGTGTTAGGCTCTGTGGATATAGCGGGTGTAAAGTAACATACCATTATGGTTTTTTTTAATTTTTTAATTTTTTAAAGATTTTATTTATTTATTTGAGAGTGAACATAACCAGGGGGAGTGGTAGAGAGCAAGGGAGAAGCAGGCTCTCCACAGAACAAGGAGCCCGATATAGGGCTGGATCCCAGGACTCCTGGGGTCATGACCTGAGCCAAGGATAGATGCTTAATGGACTGGGCCACCCCAAGCCCCCTCCTCCGTTGTCGTTTTAAATTACACTACTCTGTAATTCATTTAAGTATCTTCTGTTTCCTGGTCATACACACATCATTCTATAACTGCTTTGTCTTTTGCTCACTTTTTAATTAATAGTTTTTATGATTTGCTTTTTATAAATCTGACACACACTTGTTGTTGTTGTGCTGCCTGTGTTTTCTCCTGTTTGATTATTTGTTCTTTCTTTTTGGCAACTTTTAATGAAAAGAAGTCCTTGATTTTATTAACAGAGGAAAGTTGGGGCTCCTGGGTGGCTCAGTTGGTTAAGAGACTGACTCTTGATTTCAGCTCAGGTCATGATCTCAGGGTTGTGGGATTGAGAGCACCCCCTCATCAGACTCTGTTCTGAGCATGGAGTCGGTTTGAGATTCTTTCTCTCTCCCTGCTCCTCCCACCACTCACGTTCTCTCTTTTTTAAATAAATAACATCTATTTTAAAAAATAATAAAAAAATAATAGAGTGAAGTTAATTAGTCCTTTATGATTAGCACTTTTTGTGTCATGTTGAAAATATCGTTCAGGTTTTGCTGTTTTCATGTGTCTTTATCTAGAATTGGTTTTTAACATGTGGAAAGTGGTTGCTTCTATATGTTACTTCTATAGCTAACCACCTTGCCCTGAGATGGTTTCTAGTAACTTTTTGGCAAATTCTTTCAGGTATACAGTTCTTTTCTCTACAATCAGAACTGCTTGCTTCATTTTCTTAGTTGACTACTTTGGGCTACAGCCACTCTGGCAGCATGGAGGGTGCGCCTGGGTGGCTCAGACTTTGGCTCAGGTCATGATCCCGGGGTCTTGGGATCAAGCCTCACATTGGGCTCTGCTCAGCGGGGAGCCTACTTCCTCCTGCCTCTCTGCCTACTTGTGATCTCTGTCAAATAAATAAAATCTTTAAAGATTTTTATTTTTTATTTTTTTATTTGACAGAGAGAAAGAGATCATAAGTAGGCAGAGAGGCAGGCAGAGAGAGAGGAGGAAGCAGGCTCCCCACTGAGCAGAGAGCCCGATGCGGGGCTCAAACCCCAGGACTCTGGGATCATGACATGAGCCGAAGGCAGAGGCCTTAACCCACTGAGCCACCCAGGTGCCCCAATAAATAAAATCTTTAAAAAAAGAGAGAGAGAGAGAGAGACATGGTAACACTGTTACCTGTGTCCTGCTGTTGATTTTGGAGGAGATACTGTCGGCATCTCTCCAGGAAGGATGGCGTTTGTTGTAGGATTATTGATAACAGTCTTTTGGGGGCTCAGGAACTTCCCTTGTTTCCTGGGTTTTCCAGGAGCTTGTCATGAAAGATACTGAGTTTTATCAGATACTTCATGGGTGTGATTAAATCTATAAATTTATAGACTTATAAATTTTAAATTATCTTTCTGATACTGTCGTATTGATTTGTCATAATGTGGTGCCTTTTCTCTACACTGCTGTATTCTGTTTTCAGGTTTTTTTCCTTAGGAGATTCTCAGTTGGGATTATGAGTGAGATTTAGCCTAGTAGCTCTACTGTACTTTATCTGTTGTCTGTATCTAATTTGTAAATCAAAGTTATACTGGCCTCATAGAATGAATTAGGGGGTATTCTCTCTTCTTTTTTCTAGAAAAGTTTGAGTAAGATTGTGTTCCTCTATTCCTTAGAAGTTTTGTAGAATACCCCCAATAAAAACACCTGGACCTATAGTGGTTTGGTTTAAGTTTTTAAATTATTATTTTTTTTGTTATGTGACTACTCAGGACTTCTTTTCTTCTTGAATCTGTTTGGTAAAATACATTTTCTAGTAATTTGTCCATTTAGTTTTTCTATTTCGCATAAGTTTTTTTTTTTTTTTTTTAAGATTTTATTTATTTATTTGACAGACAGAGATCACAGGTAGGCAGAGAGGCAAGCAGAGAGAGAGGGAGAAAGCAGGTTCCCTGCCGAGCAGAGAGCCCGATGCAGGGCTCGATCCCAGGACCCTGAGACCATGACCTGAGCGGAAGGCAGAGGCTTTAACCCACTAAGCCACCCAGGCGCCCCTGGCATAAGGTTTTTGGGAGTTCTTTGTCACTTCCAATTTGACCTTCCCCTATTAACAGTTATGACCCTTCTTCCAGTACTTATACAATTAATTTGTGCCTTTGTCTTTTCTTGATCTATCACATCAATTTATCGACTTTATTATTTCAAAGAACCAAATTTGGGGTATGTCGAGACTCTCTGTTTTATGTTTTAACTCTATCGTATTTTTTTTTTTTATTGCTTTGATTTTTATCCTTGTTATGTTTTTCTCTGTACCTTCTATATTCTGTTGTTCTTTTTCTGCTTCTCAAGAATATAGAGCGTGTAAACATCAAGCTTTTTTTGTTTTTCTGATACAAGTTTAAGAAGCCTTTATATTTCCTTTTTCATGCTATTTTTACTGACTCCCAAAATTACATTTCTAAGTACAGAGAAATTTATCTGTATATTTTAAACTTAATTTCATTGCATTATGGTTAGAAACCTTGGGCTGTGTGTCACTGACTTTTTGAAATGTGTTAAAATTTGCTCTTTACTTAATTTGTGACCAGTATTTTTAAATGTAACATGTGAGGTTGAAATTAAATACATGTGTATTCTCTGGTGAGCATAGAACCAGCTTGCTGCATTTACATCCACTGTTGATCTTAATTGAGTAAAGTATATTCAAATCCCCACTGTGAGGCACATTTTCACTTCTGTCCTGCCATTCTGTCAGCTTTTGCATTATGTAGTTTGACACTTTTATTAGGTTCCTAAAGGTACGAAAAGTTAAATTTTTCTGGTGAATTAAGCCTTTTCTTCATCACATTGTCACCCTCCATTTCTAATAGTGTTCTATTCTTGATGCCTGTATTAAGTAACAGTACTGTGAAAACAGCACCATTCTTTGGCTGGCTTTTGCCTGGCTTACCTTTTCTTATACTTTTGTATTTCCCATTTTCATGGTCTCCATATGGATCCTTTCTTTAGAGGTGTTTTATAGCTTTGTACTTTTCTTTTTACCTGGTTTAATCTGTTTCCCTTTGCTTTATTTCTAGAAAATTTTTTGATCTTTTGGGTTTTTAAAAAATCTCTGCACATCTCTAATATGCTCTTGTTGGTTGGAGATCTTTATTATTCTCTCTTTTAATGATCTGTTGCATTGATGGCTGTGCTAGATTTGGGATCTGGCAGATCTCATCTTGGTAGTAATCCTTGAGTCCTGAAACTGTCGATTAATGTTTCTGCTCAGTGTTCGTGGCTTCCTATTTTGGTGTTTTGCTCTGCTCTTTGTGAGCTCATTACTTGGACGGCTACAACTGGGACTGGAAAAACTGCAGAGGATTTTGTTTCTCTTAGTAGCTAGGCGTTGCCCCTGGCTTGAGATCCCATTTGGCCACCTCCTCTGGCCCGCTCTGTAGAATCCCTGGCTTCCTCTCTCTGCCCTGGATCTGGCTGGTCCAGGACTCAGCTTCCTGGTGATGAGCTCCTCTAAGCTAATATGTCTGGGTGTGACCCTGGCTCCTCTCCTTCCACACTCTGGCCCCACTCCTGGCACTGTAGTCTTCTGGCGTTTTTGGAAGGTGGTACTCTACCTTATGCGAGATTTGTGATATCCCAGACTATCATGTCCCTGAATTCTGGAAGCAAGGTTTGCTTCCATCTGCAGGAGCAAGAGGGATTTTCCTATTCAATAACTTTAACATGATTAGTTTTAAATATGTTTGTTTAGATATGTTTTAAGTATTCTCATTGAGGATAAATGCTGTTAGTCTTGTCATTTACAAGAGGATAATATCCCAATGAAAGCTGTAGGATGTTTCAGTGTTTTAATTTAAAACCACAGCAAACCCTCATTATGTGTGAAATATTTGTTTCTGTATAAAATTCTAAAACCAAAAATATTTATCTGATTGTGTTTTTGTTTGTTTTTTAAATCTTCATTAACTTCCTAGCTACAGCATATAGTTAAGACTCCCTTAGTACCACATTCAGGGGTCTTCCTCCTGAGGCCCTTACCAGCATTATGTCCCTCCTTCTCATCTCTCCTCTCTCATCTCCCGCTTTCTAGTCATCACCAAGGACTCCCATTTTCCCCATGCCCTTGAATCTTTCTGTCTCTTCCTTTGAAATGTCTTTCTCTATCTTGTACTACCCACCCCCCAACCCCAGCCATGTCTGCATGGCTGTAACCGTTTATTCTTCCCCAGCTGAAACAGTCGTGCCCTCTGTGCGTCTCACAGCGTCTCCTACATACATGTCCGTGATGGACTTCTTGCTTTGTGTCTTCTCCAGCCAGAATGTGAGGTTCAGTGAATATCTAGCTCAGCATTATTTCTCCAGTACATGAAATACTCAAAATACATACTCATTAAGCATTGGTTAAATAGTAATAAGTTATTTGGGGCTCTTTTTTGCTTTTTTGTACTTAAAATTTTTTTGAGGCTGTTATTTTTATGCATGCAGAACAATAAAAACCCTCAGTACACAGCTCCTTGCATTTTCACAAATTAAACACATTCATGTAATCAGCCCCAAGATCAAGAAGATCATTACCAGCACCTCAGCCTCTCCCCCCTCTCCCCCCTCCAAAACGCACTGTTTGTCTGCCCACCCCTTCCTTGGTTGATCACTGTCCTCATTTCTAACACATTGATTACTTTCATCTGTTCTTGAACTTTGAAATTAATATAATCATAAAGTCCATGTTTTATGTTAGACTTCTCATGTCAACCTTACGGTTGTGAGACTTGTCCATATTATTGTGCATGCTCGTATTTCAAACATCACAGCTGTATGATAGCTTTTACCTTTGTTCCATATTGTGTTACTTGTTCTTTCTCTTCTCCTTGTAGAAGGGGCTGAAGAGGAAAAAATGGAAACAGATACTGATGGTCAGCAGCCTGAAAAGGTGAAGTCTGTTTGAATTCTCCTACCACAGAAAAGACACAGAGAGAGCATGCCTTTCATAGCATAACGGTTGGGTTTATTTTGACTTTGATCCCTTTCAGGGAACTACAAATGATTCTATCAGCCATTAGACTTTGCTGATTTAAGGTATAAGTCTCACAAAACATAGCAGATGACATTTTTCACTTATACATTCAGGGAAGACTTACCCACTCCCCAACCTTTCCTTTTATATCCCTTTCAGGCACAGTCGGGAAAATGAATACAAAATTGTGGTTTTTATGAATATTGAATTACAGGGTTTGGTCCTGTACTTGTGCCAGAAGAGAATTACAGAATATTAAGGGATTTTTGTAGGAGAGTTAACTGCCAGCAGGAAAATAATTAGTAAAGTCTTAGTGAGAAGGTGGTATTTGAAGTAGGTTTTAAAGAGCAGGTAGCACTGTAAAGATTGAAACTGAAGTAGAGGTGAGGGACTCAAAGGTCCCACTGGCCTTGGGGGAGGGATGCTGACACCAGGGTGCAGAAGGCATCAACAGAGTGCCCCGTGTTCGTGACCCGCTCTCCAACTCAAAGAGGCTTTAAATGCCTGGTGAGTGTGGCAGAACAGGACCTCACAGCGTCCTCGAGATCAGAGGCACATGATTTAAAAATGGGCAAAGGACCTGAATAGACATTTTTTCTAAAGAAGACATCCAGATGGCCAGTAGACACATAAAAAGATGCTCGGTATCACTCATCATCAGGGAAATGCAAATCAAAACTACAGCAAGAGACCCCTCACACCAATCAGAAAAGCTAATAACAAAAAGACAGCAAGTGTTGGCAACAGTGTGGGGAGTACGAACCCTTGTGCACTGTTGATGGAAATGCAGTTTGGTTCAGGCACTCTGGAAAACTGTGGAACTTCCTCAGAAAGTTAAAGGTAGAACTACCATATGATCCAGCAATTCCATTACTGGGTATTTATCCCAAGAAAACGAAAACACTAATTCAGAAAGATAGGTGCACCCCCTGTGTTCACTGCAGTATTATTTATAATAGCCGAGAAATGGAGGCAACACGAATGTCCACTGATGAATGAATGGATAAAGGAGAAGTGGTGTGTATCTCTCACACGACAGGAATAGTATTACTCAGTCATAAAAAAGAATCCAATCTTGCCATTCACAACAACATGAATGGACCTAGAGGGTATTATACTAAGTGAAATAAGTCAGACAGAGAAAGACAGCTTCTTTTAATATTTAACTTAATGTGGAATCTTAAAAACAAAACAGAAACAGCCCCATAAATACAGAGAACAAACTGGTGATTGCCAGAGGAGAAGGGCGTTAGAGAGATGGGCAAAGTAGGTGAAGGAGGATTAAGGTGCAAATTTCCCATCATAAAATAAGTCAGGGGACTAAAAAGTACAGCATAGTGAATATGGCCAATACTGTAATAATGTATGGTGACGGTAACTAGATTTACCATAACATTGTGTAATATATCAAATTGTCAAATCATTAATGTTGTACGCCTGAACTTAATAAAACCTTGTATGCCAACTATACTTCAGTGGAAAAAAAGACAAGATTAGGAGTATACGATGAATATTCATTCACTATTTGACTGAACATATACAAGCTGGGATTTAAGGTCTCAATTGCATGTGTTGTTTTAAAATTGTATATAGATAAGGATCGGATAATAGTAAACTTATAGTTCTTACACTGTTCTAAATATTATGCTTTGTACTTTACATTAATGCATTTATGATTTCATCTGGTTCCTAAACAGTCTCATCATGTCAATGATAATCTCTTCGTTTTAGAGACAATGTTTACATGATTCGTCCAAGGTCACAGGGATTTCTTAAATCTGTAAACGAAACCACAATCTGACCGGAGGAATTGAAGTTTTCAGTCCCCAGAGCATAGTCACTGATGCCCTATTGTGGCTCTTCCCAAAAACCATTAGCAAATGACTGTATTAAAGGGCTTTGTCAGCTTTTTTATTTTGGCAGCATTCCATCTTGCTGCTGTGTTAATCAGTTTAAATGCTCTTGGTCCTTTTGGACCGGTATTTGATAATTCATTTGTTTATTTATGAAGCCTTTCTCTGTTTAACCAGGAAGCAATATACATGAATTTCCATGACATCCTTTGGACATTGTGACCCTGGCTTTATAGCAGAGGGCACAGAGAGGGCAGGGACTGTGGTTTAGAGCTGTATTGACATGTGAGCACTCAGGTATTGAGGAAGTGAAAGGTATTTCTTCAAATTTATTAATTCCTTTTCCAGCTCTTCTCTCTAAGACCCTTCTGAACCTAGTTCATTTCCTGCCAAAAATAGCAGAGGCTTTTGTTACTCTAAGGTAATGTCACTTTAGAAGGACTGTTTTTGCTCACTCTTCTGTTCTCTTCTTTTGTACCCCTTGTAGGCAGAAAACAAAGGAGAAAATGAAACAGATGAAGGTGACAAAGCACAAGAGGGAGAAAATGAAAAAAACAGTGAGAAGGAGCAGGACAGTGAAGTTAGTGAGGATACCAAATCAGGTAATTCAAGGAAACTCTTTAGACTGTATTTAGTTGATTTATTTTTTTTAGAGATTTTATTTATTTGAGAGAGAGAGAGCTGAAGGAGGTGTAGAGGAAGAAGGAGAGAATCTCAAGCAGATTCCCCACTGTGTGTGGAGCCTGATGGGGGACTTGATCTCATGACCCCAAGATCATGACCTGAGCCAAAATCAAGAGTTCGATGTTTAACTGAGTGAGCCACCCAGGTACCCCCTTTTTAGACTTTATTATGTGAAATTTAAAAGCACTAGAGAAGTGTGGGCAATTTAATTACAAAGTAATATTTCCTTACTCATTTTGTGTTTCTTTTTTTTTTTAAGATTTTGTTTATTTATTTGACAGACAGAGATCATAAGTAGGCAGAGAGGCAGGCAGAGAGAGAGGAGGAAGTAGGCTCCCCGCTGAGCAGAGAGCCCGATGTGGGGCTGGATCCCAGGATGCTGGGATCATGACCTGAGCCGAAGGCAGAGGCTTTAACCCACTGAGCCACCCAGGCGCCCCTTGTGTTTGTTTCTTAATGTAACAGTAAATATGCATTAGAGTTTGAGTTTTATTTTGTTCCTGAGGCACCAGTGCTAATGCTAGTGGATGCCTTGTGTCAGTAGCATGTAGACAGACAAGTTGTTCAGTGTGGCTGAAGCACCGTGCACACCTGCCATTCTGGTCTCTGAGTCAGTGGCTGGTGGATCCGTCTTCTCAGAAGGCTTGCAGAAGTGCTTTGTTCTCCGCTTCTGATTTCCTGCAAACTCCAGGGTCTCCCAGAGCGGCGCAGTGACTGATCTTATTGGCCTTTGGGCTTAGTTCCCTTTTTATCTCCGGGAACTCCATAGAGAGCTTAGAGAAATGAAGGGGAGGCAAATGTACTATTTAGAAAATCCGTCTCGGATAGAGGCGCACTTACATGCATGGAATGATTCTGCAAAAATCTTAAAAAGAAGGCAGTGACCCTGAGATCTCTTTGTAACCTCAGTCCTAGTTTGTCATGTGCCGGAGGTGAGAAGTATGGTGGCTTATTGAGTCTGGGCACACTGGCAATAAAGCTTTCTGATTTCTTTCAGAAGAAAAGGAAACTGAAGAGAACAAGGAACTCACTGATACTTGTAAAGAAAGAGAAAGTGATCTCGGGAAGAAGAAAGTAGAACACGAAATTTCCGAAGGAAATGTGGCCACGGCCGCAGCAGCTGCTCTCGCCTCAGCTGCAACCAAAGCCAAGGTTTGCCACTCACAGCCCTTGCCAGGCTCCCTTCGGCCGTGAATGGTCGCCTTGTTTTTAGTTATTGGGAACTTTAGTACAAAGAGCCTTGCACCCAACAGGAGATGACTGCTTGACCGGCATTTCTAGGTTAAGAATTTACGGGCAGGGGAGGGGGTGCGAGTCACAGATCTGGTCTTGAAAGGTGGGGGGGCTGCCTTCCAGGCATTCCTTGTGCTGCTCCGTGCACACTCAGCTCTCAGCTTGTGGACACTGCAGGGATGGGGAACAGAACTTACAGTCCCTCGTGCTGGCCTGCAGAACTTGTCTCGGACTGTTGTTCCAATTTCTGCTCGATTGAAATATTTGTGATTTTTAAGACAAAAATCTGTTTCCTTGTATAAATACTTCACCCTGCTCTTAACAGACTGAAAGGAGAGAGGGAGGACCTAAAATAACTCTTTTTCTTCTTGAATTTGCCAGCTTTTCTGGGGGTGGTTTTCTCTATTTATAACCTAGTATTGGCTCCACGACATATTTAAGAAGAAAGGAGAATGTTATTTTCCCCACTTTGTGTTAATTTAGCATTTTAAAGCCTTCCAGGCATGAGTAAGTGAAGTTTTCATAAAACCTTTTCACCTCCTCTCCATCTTACCCTCTGAAGTAGTCGCCTGCCATTGTAGGTTCCCACGTTTTGAGCAGTATTGACTGGAACATACCTAATCGTTTTATCTTGAGCTGTTCTTAATCCATTGGTAAAGAGAGTCTTTCATGGTCTTTACTACCCCCAGACTGTTCAGCTGCTTCAGACTATTCCTCCAAGCGTGTAATCCGTGATGGGTGATTTATAACAGACCCGCAGATGACCCAGTTCAGACCACGAGACCTCCGTGTTGAGTGCCCACCGTCAGGCATAGGTGCCCTCCGAGAGAGGAGGAGGGGTGTTGCCAGTCCATCCAGACGGCTCCCTTAGCTGCGGGTTCCTGTTACAGTAGCTGGAGGCCCTGCGTGTTCAGACCTCCCAGTCTCTTCCCAAGGTGCCTCCTGATTTTCGTGGTGATTTGATTGCAGTATTAGGTATTCTCTCTCCTCTACCTTCCCCTACCTCTGGGGACTGCCAAGGTACACTCTGGGTGAAGTGAGTACTTACGCGTACACCAATTTGACGGTGGTTTCTCGTCCATTTGGTTTTGCTCCTTCATCAGAAGCAGCTTTTGTAGCCTCCCTTTCTTCTGCCAGGTTGGACTCTTTGGCACCTCCTTGTCTCTGAGTTGAGTCCTCGTTTTTCCAACTGTCACCAGGGACCTTAAGGACTGCCTTGGGCCAGTCTCACAGATGAGAGGCCAGGAGGCCAGGAGGCCAGGAGGGCTTCTGTCCTTTGTGACTTTTATCAGGAGACAGCACACCATCACCCCAGTCTTTAGACCCACAGCCTGGGGTCCTCTCTGTCTCCTCTCATTCTTTCACTTTTCACGGCTGCTAAGCCCCCAACTACTTCCTGGTGCGTTTGGGTCCCTGGTGATGCCCAGTCCCTTCACTGCTCCCTTAGGCTGCTCGCATCATCTGTTGCCCCTGTCTTTCAGCCCATTCTCTGTTTGCAGCCAGAGGAATCTTTTTTGTTTTTAAAATTTTCTGTTGAAATATAGCTTAGATTTGAATAAGTCTGTTGAATATACATCTACAGCTAGTGAATTTTTCACAGACTGAGCCCACCTATGGGCTCACAGACAGCACCTATATCAAGCAGCATAACATTCCTAGCCTTCCAGAAGCTTTCTCATATTCCCTTCTAGTTACTGCTCCCCCATCCCAAGAGTGGTTATTAGCCTGCCTTCTAATGCCATGGATTACTTTCTGCTTTGTTGACTTTATATAAACGGAATTGTACAATGTGCAGAAAAATCTTTAGAAACACAAACAGGAACATGATACTTTCTTAAGTAAGCTCCCTAATTCTCTCAGGCTAAAATTTCAGTTTTTAGTGTGGAATTCATGAGTTTTTCGTGCTCAGGACCCTTCTCGGTTCTCAAGCGTCATTTCTTGGCTGCCTGACCTGAACTGTCTCTTGCAAGTTCTCCTGGACAGAACCCGCTGTGACATCTCCAGCTGGGCTCTTTGGGACCCACTTCCCTCTCACAGAGATGTTTCTCTCCCTTGCCCTCCTGTTGTGTCTTCTTCCTCTGCCGCCGTGTCTCTTCACTGTCGGTTGCCAGAGAAGTTACTAATAAATGGTAGACTCCATAAAACATTTTACAGAGGCCTCATGATGTTTTCATAGCAGATGAAAACACGGTGGCCTCGTAGCTGTTAAGAGTTGCAGCTTTGGGCACAAAAGTGTGTGTATTGTGCATTCCTCACTACCTTGCCAGGATTTCTTTGGATTGATCTACTGTAGAGAAACTGCTTTTATGGATCAGTTGCCCTGGTCCTTCAATGTTCTGCACAACGTTTAGGAGAGTCCAGAAAACATTTTCTTTCCAGGTCACTGAATTTTCGCTCACTCACTCTTATTTCTGATAACTGGGAACTTAGCTCTTTATTCTCATGACAGCTGCGTTTTCCGCAGATCCATGAGTGATGCACATGCGTGTGATGCATGACTTGGCACACGTGAACTGGTGAGTGCCACTTACAGCTGGGTCCCATGCATTTCACAGCACACATAATCATCTTTGTGCTACATGCGAATTACGGGTAAGGAATTCACTGAAATGACTGTAATTAGTACAGCTTATCTAGCCAATCTAAGTTTTCTCTTATTCTCTTTTTGTTCTTCTGTATCTATAAACAGCTTTGTTATTAAGAGTTTTCCTTGATACATTTTAATTGTTTGTCACACTAACATGGAGTGGTAATTATAGGTTCTGCCTCTAGCTCCACAACACGCGGTGAGGGTGGGCCTTCTTTCTGGCTTTTCCCCATCCTTGCCATATGCGGGACTCTTCAGCGGCATATCCATTTCTTCGTTGCACCTACTGACAAGCTGTGAATTGACCCACCTGAGGAGTGGTGTGTGGGTGTGAGAAGGAGCGCCATTGGCTGGGTGCTCTACCTCCCTTCCATCTGGGTGCTTGGGTTTAGCTGGAAGGAAGAGCCCAGAACTATTGCTGGAATAAACCAGAAACCCCCCAAACTAGAATATGTTCTCTTTTTTCAGCAGCAGGAGGATTCAGTTCTTCCCAGATAGCGGAGATCAAATTTTCTTAAGACCACAGGTGTTTCCTTCAGACTGATTCTGTCACCGTCCCATGCCCATGTGCCTTGAAATGCCCAAAGTAGATTGGTCTTCATGGTTACAGCGTGTAGTTCTGGAGTAACAGGAGATTCTCTCGCCCCTCAGTGATACACCTCTTGCTCCCTTTTGCTTGAAATTCATCTTGAGGTGGGTAATTTTTCCTTGTACATTATAGTCCTAAGGCTTTTCCACATTAAGTATTGACTGAAATCAATTGACACCGAACGTGATGATCATTTAAACCATATCTTCTTGCTTGACACCGTGAAGAGAAGACAGAAGGGAAAATTGGCCTATTTGCTCATTGTGCCTACAGTTAGCCCTATTCACTCTCATCCATACATAACCAAACAGTCTGCTCTTGTTCTGCTAGCTGAAATCTGTGCTTTGCTATGTAAAGTTCATCTCTCTTACAACCAAGCTACCTCTTTGTTATCATTAATCTTTTTGTGGTTGTTTCTCCGCCTAGCCTGCGCCTGTGGCACACTCCCAGACTTCATCGTTCTTAAGTTCCGTAAAGCCGGTATGTGAAGAGACGAGCGCTCCTGGTTTAAAAGTAAACGTCCCATTGTCTAATGTTTATGATAACAGGCTAAGGCTGGGAGTCTGAGATCTTCTCTAAATACGTCCCAGTACAGATGAAGCTCCTTAGGAATGGTCTTTCACCATTTTGTGAAAATGGTGAACATTTTCCCAAATGTTTGTACCACAAAATGATTGTACCACAAAAACATTTGTGGTACAGCACCTTGCATGTTGGTCTTCCCAGTTGGAAGAATTTGAAGACTGACATAACAGTGGTATGACTCGTGGAGAAAAGCTGCTCACGTTCAGAAGGCTGAAAATGGGAAGCACCAAGAGCATACTTGTGGTTCATAACAACTTTCAAATCTAATCAGGCGCACATTTCCAGGGTCTTTCTTCACCAGGGTCCTGTCCTGCCCCTTATGACTTATTCTCTGCAGCTTTTGACTTGGCGCTCTGGGCTTTGGATTCTGCCTTCTGAGTCATTTTCCTTTTCCATTAAAAAAGCAGCCCAGTTTGGCTGCCAAGGGGCTTTCTTGACCTACAGTAAGAGTCCCAGAAGGAAAGCATAGATTGGGGAGGGGGAGGGTGGAAATCATGGCTGATTGAAAACTCCAAATTTTAATGAAGACATTAGTTAATGGTAATATAGGGACGCCTGGGTCGGTTAAGCAGCTGCCTTTGGCTTGGGTAATGATCCCCGTGTCCTGGGATCGAGTCCCACATTGGGCTCCTTGCTCGGCAGGGAGCCTGCTTCTCCCTCTGCCTCTGCCTGCCACTCTGCCTACGTGTGTGCACGCGTGTACTCTCTCTCTCTCTCTCTCTCTGACAAATAAATAAAAATAAAATCCTTTAAAAAAAAATAGTATAGTGGGGCACCTCGGTGGCTCAGTGGGTTAAAGCCTCTGCCTTCGGCTCAGGTCATGATCCCAGTGTCCTGGGATCGAGCCCCACATTGGGCTCTCTGCTCCGCGGGGAGCCTGCTTCCTCCTCTCTCTCTGCCTGCCTCTCTGCCTACTTGTGATTTCTCTCTGTCAAATAATAAAATATTTTTAAAAAAATAGTATAGTTAATGGTAATATAGAATATAGGAGACATGTTCTTAAAGATACTTGGAGGTGGGGCACCTGGGTGGCTCAGTGCGTTAAAGCGTCTACCTTCAGCTCAGGTCATGATTCCAGGGTCCTGGGATCTCTGCTCAGCGGGGAGCCTGCTTCCTCATATCTCTCTCTCTGCCTGCCTCTTTGCCTACTTGTGATCTCTGTCTGCCCAATAAATAAATAAAATCTTTAAAAAAAAAAAAAAAAGATACTTGGAGGTCCTCCCGTCTAGTAGAGAGCGTCTAAGAAGCAGGCATACCCTTACGATTCTTCGAAATCCTACCATGCACTTGGTTCGGAAGCTCTTACAGCCATACCTTGAGCTATTTACTCTGGGGTCATGATTAGCTGGTTATACTCTGGATTTTGTCTTTGTTCTGAAGCCATTTTCTAGTTTCAAATCCTTGCTGGTAGCAAGTAGAGATGAGAAAGCATTCTTTTTTCAAATCCTGTTCTATTTGCTCTCAGTTGTCTTTTAGATTTCTGATTCCAATAATGATGGTCTGGAAACTGAGTAGGTCCTTCTTTGGTTCCTTTCTTTTCTGGCCGCTTGTAGTAAGATACCTAAAGGATATTTACATTTTGCCTGGAAATCACTCCAACCAGATCCACAAGTTCGTTAATGATCCTTTGTACTGTCCACATCACTAGATGTGACGATGTTTCCCGACTTGGTGCTGTTAAATAATCAAGATTGACTTCTCTCCAACCTCCAATAATCTTTCCCTCTCCGTCTTAAAGCTCTCGCCAGTGGTTTTCTTAAGGTCCTTTCAGCCTGTGCCCACTGCATGATCCAAAACCACACTGAAGGTTTTTGATAAAACAGCACCCCATTTCCAGATACTGGTTTTCTCTTCCCAGAGCAGGACTTAGTAGTTAGAAAAAAGAAACCAAACATCCATGTTACTGTATCTCATGGTATCCACAGGGTTATTAGTTGAATTGTAGTGGTCCTTACCCTCATGGGTGGGTTCATCTGGAGGGTCTGAGACAGTCCTAATCTTTGGCAAGGGTAGCTAGACCCTGTTCCTCTTCATACAGTCTCACAGTCTCTCCCTGTGGTCTCTGGAGCAGGTTGATCATACTTACGTGGCAGCTGAGGACTCCCGGAAGGAACATTCTAAGGGACAGGACATAAAGTTCCCAAGTGGGGAGATAGAAATGGCACCACTGTTTTCTCTCAGGCAGGACAATTAGAGAGCAACTTGCCTTGATTCCAGAAGAGAGATTATAGACCTGCTTCTCCATGGAAAGAAGGCCAATGACTTTGTGGCCATTTTTAATCTACAACAAATCCCTTCTGAGAATTCTGTGGGAAAGTATCCACTAAAATACCAACTCTAAATAGACATTTGTAGATAACTATAAAAGGCCGTAGGGTTTCGAATTTAAATTTTTAATTCTGGCTCTGCCGTTTACTCGTCTCTTAACCTGAGGCAACTAAAATAAATTTTCTGAGCCTGTATCATTTTTGTTTGAATCAGAAGTCCTTTCTGATCTGCCTTGACAAGATTATTATTACAAGAATATTTTTTAAGCATTCTATAAGCTTTATTATTATTTTATTATTATTATTATAAGATTATTACTACAAGAATATTTTAAAATATTTAAAAAGCATTCTGTAAGCTGAGAAGTGCCGTATTTTGATTATTCATTAAACCAGTATCTGAGTGTCTGTTATGTGCTGGACTCTACCACAGTGGTAGGTTTATTTGGTACCAAAGAGAGATGGACAGTGCCTGCCTCTTGGGAACTCGCAGTCAGTCCACTAATCTTGAGACTCATGTTTTGGTTGAGCCATTAGGATATACAATTAGTTGTGAAGGAAAGGAAAACCTAAACTAAAGAACATGTATAAAATGCTGAAACATAGACCTTAAGGAGTCAGTATCAGGTGAGGTCTAATTAGGGATTATATACAATTCCATATAATGTATATTGGAATGAAACTCTTACACATGCACTACACAATGTTCTTCTACTTTTGTGGGTTTGATTTTTACACAAGTTCTGTTACAGATGGATTACTGCTTTGATATTTAATCCCTGACAACAAAGATGTCTCCTCTGTAATGTCATGGGTGATTTTTGAGTTTCTTGAACTTTTCCATCTCACAGATGTGGAAACAAACCCACAGAAGTTAATGAGAAGTTAGGTGACTAGTTGTAGAACCAAGACGAAAATCCAGATCTGCAGACTGGAAGTCTGCCTGGTTCAACCAATGCAGAGACATAATCTGATAAAATTCTCCATGCTAATGACAATGTTTTCAAACATTTTACAATGAAAAACCCAACAGCCAGCTCCAAAAAAAAAAGTACCCTTTTTTATTTTTGTTTTTTGTTTTCTTGGTATGTCTGTGATTTAAGTTTCTTAAACTTTGGTTCTTCTTTGAAGAACCAAAAAATAAAGGACAGAAGAAAGAAGGAGATATCTAATACAGTTAATTCCTCCTCATCTTCCTGGGTCACCTTTCTTACTGGCCAGTTTTGTTTCTAGGCGCTCTTCAGAACGTAGTTCAATTCCCAGTTGACTGTGACCCTTGGTGAGATCATTGACTTTTCCAATCTTCAGTTTCTTTCTATATATAAAAATTGCTTTTCCAGCAGGTTATTATTAGAAGTAAAAGAAGTAGCATGAAAATACAGCATGATGTCTTGGAATGTCATAAGTGTTTAATAAGCCCTAGTTTTTCCCCCTACTCCAGTAATGCATTTCAAGAGTTAACTCTTACTTTTGCCTTCTCAGATTTTTTTTTTTTTTAAGACAGACACAAGTCATATTTGGATCCATTAACAATTTGTCCTGTGCTTCATAACATTTATCTAATCACTTCAAGGCCTTGTGAAGGCTTTGTAATTTCCTGTAAATTCCTAATAAGCCTTTGTGACGTCTACTGGATTGACTCAGTACACGTATGTCACCAAATCTGTAAAGTAGCATAATTTCTTAGAGTCTTGGTAGCAGGACTTGTGCTGTTCCATGAAGGATACTATGTTCTTGCCTTCTCCCAGGTGCAAAAGCTTGTACCCGTAAAAATAGTCATAGAAGTTAAATCAAAAAGGAGGCTCTTCCCCTGGATCTAGAAATGCGGGAGATCGGGAAATGGCCTGTTACCACATCCGTTAGGATGCAGTCACAAAGTTCAGAAGGTGAGGCAATGCAAAGGACCAGGCCATTTCTTTCCGAGAAACCTACTGTTGCATTTCTCGTGTTACAAGTGAGGATTGCATGATGGAACAGGGGAAAGGTGCAGTGATTTGGTTTTAATAATTATATAAAGAAAATCAGAACTGACATATAAATAAACATTATTAAGACCCAAAATATGAAAAAGCCAAATTTGATGTGGAACATTAATTCTTTCTTTGTGTTTCCACTCAATATCCAAATGTCATCAAGCTCGCCAGCAAACAGTCTTACTTATACTGATATGGGGTAATTTTGACCCTTATTAAAATTTTTTCTTTAACTAGAGGTCAGACTGAATAATTCTATAAGTCTTTAGTAGTAAACAAGTTGCCATAAGTTAGAGATTGAGGTTTTTGTGTTTTCTTTCCCTGAGTCTTTCACTCAGATTTGTTTTTTCAGTTTGAAGGGCATGGGTTTTGCATCTCCACTCCACAAAGCGCCCACATTCAGTTGTAGAGATTTCTGGTGGTTTTTCTAACCTTGAGCACAGCTGAATTCTAAGCTTTTTTTTTTTTTGGTCTGAGAAAATTGTTTTATTGCTAACCCTCCATTAAAACTTATACAAGGGAAGAAAAGGAAAATTAATGCCAGAGATCCTTCAGAAGTCCATTCATGTACGATACCCAGTTCCCCCGCATTATTATCGTTTGCCGTCTTGTACAGAACATCCTGCAACATTGGCCAAGTACCTTTTAGAATCATAGTCAAAAAATAAAAGTGAACCTCGGTGGTCTTTGACTCATGTAGATAGTGTCCTCAGTAGCCGCTCATGGCTTTGATTTGCCCCAATGGAAGGCTGTTTCCAGAAAGAGGGTGCATGAATCACTTATGGGCTAGGCATCTTTCTCTGCACATCACCTGGCATTCTTAATGGCTGATTGAGTCTGGTGCCTAGAAATAGAGTTCTTTTCTAGGGTAAGGTTAAATTTAAGTAGCTCTCTTATGATTTCCTATATGGCCAATCATTACTATAATTAAGATGCAGAGCATTTCATTTCTCTTTCTTACAAATTTGAATATTTTTAAAAATTTTTTTATTTTTTCATTCCTGGAAAACTATAAACTTCCAAAATTGAATTCTAGGCTTTTGATAAAGACTGCCTCTTCTCCCTGTTTACTTTACTCTCCACTTCATGTCCTAGTTGCCTCCCTTTCTTAAATTGCCAAGCATGCGAAACATGGGGCTTTCCCAGGCCTTGACCTTGGTAGTCCAAGTCAGGTAATCAGATAAAATACAGCACAGTGAGTATTGTCATGGAAGCCGTGGGAACCATGGTGCAGGGAAGCTGCCCGGCGGAAGTGATGCCTGCTGCCAAGTTTTAAAGGACAGCCTGGAAGTGGTCCAGTGCCAGTAGATGAGGGTCTTCCCACAGAATGGGCTCCTGGGGGTCAGGAGTGTTAGCTCACAAGTGCGAGTAGGGGTCACTGTTGTCCATACATTGTATGTGTCCTCACTTCCACCCTGATGTGGGTGCGGCTGTTTCCCCGTGTCACAGCTGAGGGAACAGTCACAAACGGGCAGGCTAACTTCTAGGCAGCGGTCACGCAGACACACCTCGTTTTATCTTGCGTCACACATTCTGCCATCTTTTACAGATTGAAAGTTGGTGGCAGTCCTGAGATAACCAAGTCTGTCGGTGCCGTTTTTCCAATAGTATTTGCTTATTTCGCATCTGTGTATCCCATTTTGGTGATTTCTGCAGTATTTCAAACTTATTCATTATTGAATTTCTTATAGTGATTTGTGATCAGTGATTAACATTTGCTGAAAGCTCAGATGGTGGTTAGTATTTTTTTAGCCACAAAGTGTTTTTTAATTGAGGTATATACATTTTTTTTAAGATTTTTTTTTTTAATATTTTATTTATTTGACAGAGAGAAATCACAAGTAGGCAGAGAGAGAGGAGGAAGCAGGCTCCCCGTGGAGCAGAGAGCCCGACGTGGGGCTCGATCCCAGGACCCTGGGATCACGACCTGAGCCAAAGGCAGAGGCTTTAACCCACTGAGCCACCCAGGCGCCCCTAAGATTTTTTTTTATTCATTTGACAAGGAGAGATCATAAGTAGGCAGAGAGGCAGGCAGAGAGAGAGGAGGAAGCAGGCTCCCCGCTGAGCAGAGAGCCTGATGCAGGGCTCGATCCCAGGACTCTGGGATCGTGACCTGAGCCAAAGGCAGAGGCTTTAACACACTGAGCCACCCAGGCACCCCTAGGTATATACATTTTTTTGAGGCATAATGCTCTTGCATACTTAATAGATTTTACATGGTAGTGTAAATACAACTTTTCTATGTACTGGGGAAACCAAAAAATTGATTTGACTTGCTTTGTTTCGATACCCGCTTTATTGGATGGTCTGGAACTGAACCTCCATTATGTCCAAGTTATTCATGTACAGGCAGTAAGCACCCTGGCCTGCCCCTTCTTGCCTTTTATTAACCTCCGTGTGATGCGGCATATCAGGAGAGAAGTAATTCACAGGAATTGGAGTGGCAGAAAACTCTTAGTGTAAAAGACAAGGTGAGTAAACAGGAAACTTAAAAGTATATCTGAGCAAGGGCTAACACGGCTCCAGTTTGAATTCTCAGCATAATGAAACCACGCTTAATGCATAAAGTAGCAAATAACGTTTGTCTAGACAGCCACTGTTCAGTACCTCTCCTCCCTCACTCAGAGTGTGTGTGTCACATCGAAGAGTCTTTAACCAGGTTTTTAATCCCTTTTCTGCCATGAGATAGTTGTGTAGCCTTGAACAGGCTTTTTTTTTTTCCTTCCCACTTTTGTTTGAAAATAACTATGGTTTGGGGCACCTGGCTCAGTTGGTTAAGCATCTGACTTCTGCTCAGGTTATGATCCCAGCGTCCTGGGATCGAGCCCCACATAGGGCTCCCTGCTTAGTGGGGAGTCTGATCCTCTCTCTCTCTCTCTCTCAAATAAAATCTTTTTAAAAAATAAGATAACTATAGTTTGCAGAAGTCATAGAACTTGATATCACGGAGCAATCCTGTGGACCACTCACCTCCAGTGGTAACATCTTATTTTTAATTAGTCTGGTATTTTTTATTCTGTTTTCTCCTCTATAGTCTTGTTAATTCCATAGACTTTTGTTAGGCTTTCAGTGTTGTTTCTAGTGATTTTAGGATGCATCCTTGAGTTGTTGCAGTTTAATCCACTGTGTTCTTACACTTCTTCAGTAACGGGAGAACTTTAGTGCTTTTCCCTGTCCACTGTTTCTCACTTCATTTCTACACTGCAGTGTTTTCTTTGATGAAATAGGTTAGTTTCCTCCAGTTCCAAGAACTCTTGAGAACTTCTTTCTGTGCAGGCCTACTGGCAATGACTTCTCTGTTGTTTCTCTTGAAAGGTCTTGATTTCACCTTCCTTTTTGAAGTGTATTTTCAGTGGGTACAGAATTCAAGGTTGGTGGTTATTTTCTTTCAATATGTAAAAAAAAAGGGGCCCATTCCATTATCTGCCGTAGCTATTAGTAAACCAACTGTTATCCCCATTGTTGTGCCTTTGGAGGTGATTGAAGATGCTGTGCCCCCAAGCCCCCTTTTTTTTTTTTAATACTTTCAGATTATCTTTTTGGTTTGGGTGCTCTGTAGTGTACCTTGATACGATTTTTGTTGTTGCATTTTCTGTTCTTGGGGTTTGCTAAGCTTGAATCTGTATGTTTATCTGTTTCATCCGTTTTGGGAAATTGTCACCCATTACCTTGTTGAATACAGTTGACACTGGAACAGTGCGAAGGTTAGAGGCACCAACCCTCCTCACAGTTGAAAACCAGCGTGTGACTTTGCTTCCCAAAAAACTGAGCTGATAGCCTACTGTTGACCAGAAGACTTACCAATAACAAGCAGTTAACACATATGTTTTACATTATATATATCATATACTGTGTTTTTAAAGTAGGCTAGAGAAAAGAAAATGTTAAGAAAGTTGTAAGGAAGAGAAAAGGCTTCGTTTTCTCCATAAGTGGGCTTTCCCAGCTCAAACTTGTGTTCTTCAAGTGTCCTCTGTGTTGCTTCTGCCACATTTTCTGTCCTCTCCTGTGAGCCCATCTACAGAAATGGTAGGCCTTTTGCCTGTTTCTCATGTCTCTTATGGTTGGTTTTAGGGTTTTGTTTTAATTCTTTTTCTCATACAGTTTGAATATTTTCTGTTGACCCATCTTCCAGCTCATTAAACAGATTTTCTGCTTTTAAACCTAATCTTTGAGTTATTATTTGAGTTACCATGTATTTTTTTAACATCTTAGTTTTATTTTTTTCAGTGTTCCAAGAGTCATTGTTTATGCACCACACCCAGTGCTCCATGCAATATGTGCCCTCCTTAACACCCTCCACCAGGCTCACCCATCCCCCCACCTCCTGCCCCTCCCAAACGCTGTTTGTTTCTCAGAGTTCACAGTCTCTCATGCTTTGTCTCCCCTTCTAGTTTACCCCAGTTCACTCTTTCTTTCCTTCTCATATTGTCCTCTGTGTCCTTATGCTCCACAAGTAAGTGAAACCATATGATAATTGACTTTCTCTGCTTGACTTTTTTCACTCAGCATAATCTCCTCCAGTCCCGTCTATGTTGATACAAAAGTTGGGTATTCATCCTTTCTGATGGAGGCATAATACTCCATCATGTATATGGACCACATCTTCTTTATCCATTCGTCTGTTGAAGGGCATCTTGGTTCTTTCCACAGTTCGGCGATTATGGACATTGCTGCTGTGAACATTGGGGTACAGATGGCCCTTCTTTTCACTACATCTGTACCTTTGGGGTAAATACCCAGTAGTGCAATTGCAGGGTCATAGGGTAGCTCTATTTTTAACTTTTTGAGGAATCTCCACACTGTTTTCCAGAGTGGCTGCACCAACTTCCATTCCCACTAACAGTGTAAGAGGATTCCCCTTTCTCCACATCCTCGCCAACACTTGGTGTTTCCTGTCCTGTTGATTTTGGCCATTCTAACTGGTGTAAGGCAATATCTCAATGTGGAAGTTATCATGTATGTTAATCATAATTTCAATCAGGTGTATATTGGTTCTTGTATAAATTCTAAATATATTGAAATTCTCTTCTTATTCATATTTTCCTACATTTTCTTACACATAGTGAGTGATCTTAACATATTTTAATGTTCTTGCCTGCTAAGTCCAATGTCTGTGCCATCTGTGAATCTACTGTTTTGATTGAATGCCAGATATGTATAAAAATTTAGATTCTCTGAATAAAAAGAAAAAAGTATTTTATATATACATAAAGTTTAGATGCCCCACCCAGGTGGTGATGTCGTCTGTCTATACGATTCAGTCTTCCTCCATGGTGTTCACACACCTGAGAACAGGCGGGGGTTGAGGTGAAGCTAGATGGCAGTTTGGTCCTCTTCCTCCAGGACCACCCCTGATCCTTAGCTGTGACTTTGCAGAACTTACGATGGGGATTGTGAAGGAGTCTTTATCACTTCAGAAGGGGAGTTTGCAGGAATTTCTGTCTTTCCTTGAACCTGACTCCTTAGCGTCCCAGCCTCTGCATCTTCAGAATTCCCCAAGTGTCTGAGATGGTGGGTGACAGGCTTGTATTTGAAGCCCCCCACGTCTCCGCCAGTATCCCTTCATCCGCAGGCACAGATTACAAGAGTTCTTTGTTATAAACTGGACACAAATCTCTCATCACACGTAGGATTTGCAAATATTTTCTCACAGTCTGTGAACTGTCTTTTCACCTTCCTGATGGGGTCTTTTGAAGCAGAGATGTTTTTAATTTTGATGAAGTCCAACGCCTCAGTCTTCCCTTTGGCACTTAGGCTTGTGGTGTCACATCTAAGAAATCTTTTTACTTCACCCCCAATATCATTTAGATTTACTCCTGTTTTTTCTTCTCAGATGTGTGTGTGTGTGTGTGTGTGTGTGTGTGTGTGTGTGTCCTGTGGGAGGGGCAGGGGGAGAGAATGAACCTTAAGCAGGTTCCATGCTTAGCATAGAGCCCAGTACAGGGCTCGATCTCACAACCCTGAGATCATGGCCTAAGGTGAAACCATCAGATGCTTAACCATCTGAGCCACCGAGGTATTCCTTTTCTCAGAATTTTTTAATGTTAGCTCTTAACCTTTAGGTCTTTGACCTACTGAGTTAATTTTTTGTACATGATCTGAGATAGGGTCCAAATTCATTGTTTTGCCTTTGAATATCTAGTTGTCATGGCACCAGCCGTTAACCCACCCACCACCCCCTCTTAAACTTTACTATAGAACTATTAGAATATATATAGAAATAGAATAGTATAATGACTTTCTGTTTATCCACCACCAGCTTTGGTTATCAGCAACTTGCCAGTCTTGTTTCATTAGTTTCTATTTGCTTTTGGCCTGTTGATGACCCGCTGTGGACTTGGGCTTCTTTCTTAGGTTAAGTCTGTGACTTCTGGATCTCACTCATGTCTTTGCCTTTTTCTGGTTTTACACTAAACTAACTGGACAATATCCTTCAGAAGCAGGTGTAGGAATTAAACTTTTTTTTAAGATTTTTTCATTTTAGAGAGAGATTGAGCACTACCAGGGAAGAGGGGCCAGGGGAGAGGGAGAAGCACATTCTCTGCTGAGCAGGGACTCCGACTCAGAGCTCCATCCCAGGACCCTGAGATCATGACCTGAGCCAAAGGGAGGCGCTTAACCAGCTAAGCCACCCAGGAGCCCCAGAAATAAACTTTTTGAGTCCTTGATTTCAGATACATCTCTCCTGTGCCCACACTTCATTCATTTAAGTTGCTGTACTTGAAATTTTAAATTGAAATGCGTGTATTTTACCATTGTTTTCAAAAAACCTAGTTTTGTTTTTAAGAAAAGCCTGATAGAGTCTGAATTTTTGTTTGTAACCTACTGTTTTATTTGTTTGCCTTTCTGGAAACTTGTAGGATTTCATTCTGTTTCATGGTCTTTAATTTCCAGAGTGGTTCCTTGCTGTGTATTTTTTTTCAACTTTTATTTTCTTGTTACTTGGTGGTCCTTTCTATTTGAAAACTCTTGATCCTCAGTTTTGAGAGGAAATAGTTTGTCATGTCTATGTAATAGTACATGGGGATATCCCCAACTTCCTGGATAATTCTCAAAAAAAAAAGAGCGATTTTCTGCCATAGCCATCAGAGTTCTACGGGTTCTGTTCTCTTAGAAATAGATCTGGGAACTAATAACCTGAGTCTTCTCCAAAGGAGGGGTTACTGGTGTTAAGGTGATAACACATGAGGGGAGACCTGCTTCTCGTGTGACGCCTGCTTACAAATTTCTGATATTTTGTTGTGCTACATTTCTTACTCAGAAATACAAATGGCGGAACACTGTACAATGATAGCAGGCTTAGGATCACGTAATCTTTACTTAATCTTGTTATTGATCTGTAGCTCAGAGTGTGGTTAGGGAGGCAAACACTTCATGAACAGCTGTGGATTCGTTCATAAAACCTCTTCGTTGTCACCTTTTGCTTAGACTACTGCATCTTCCTGTAGATGGATCTCTATGATAGAAAACTGCATTTCTCTTTCCAACTGTAAAAGGGTAAATAAGACTCTCATTTAAGTGTTGTCTATTAAGTTAGCTCCCCAAAGCCTATGTTAAATGCCTCCTGCATGTTAGTTGCTTCTAGATTCTCTGTGAAACAGCGATCGATAAGACAGATGCTGCATGCTACTTCTCACTTGGGTAGAAGAAAGACGAGCACATAGATTCAGCAGATATAATGAAAGGGAATGCAGAACAGTGTTGGGAGTTTGTTGGTGCTGCTCTCGGATGGTGTCCAGGGTGGGATTGACCCCGGGCCAGATACAGATAGTCACGGTGAAATATGGGCCCCTCATCTTCTTTGTATAATATGGTGCCTTCTTCTGTGTCCTGCTGAGTAGCCAAGAAGAGTGAATATGTCTCGTCGTCCAGAGTAGCCCATTCTTCCAGTAACTACTAGTCCTGTACCGTATTTGTTTCTCTGGGTCCAGATCCTATCCTCAGACTTGGTGGGGAATATTGTTCACCCTCTCCTTTCCACACCGAGTGCCACTCACTGGAGAGAAAGCAGAGGCTTTACATCTGAGTGTTGGGTGTGGGGGGAAGCCACTGCTTAGCTGTCCCTGGACAGTTGCTAAGGAGGGAAGGATAGTGAGGGGAAGCATGGAGTAGAGGGGTGATGGTGCAAGCTAAGTGGGTGGCAGATGGGGAGGTGTGCCCCAGGCTACTTGTGTCCTTCTCTTTGGCCATCAGGGTCCTGGTTAAACTGTCCCTTCCTAGTGGGCTCTTTTTGAGAGGAGTAGTCTACCATGGGAGGGTGTTGGGTTTTTTTAACCTTTTAAAAGAGTTATTTATACCTGTAAGGACGAGAAATTCAGCAAGCTATTTTAAATTGAAGTAAATGTTTGGTAGAGACATACAAAGGAGGGATCTAGGACACCGTTTTTCATTCTATAATCCGTACTCTGAATAGCAACTTCAGCATTTTGTTGCTCTATTTTAAACAAATGTTTACCTAAGTAATTGGAATTATCTTTTACACTTAGCACCTGGCTGCCGTGGAGGAGAGAAAGATCAAGTCTCTCGTGGCCCTGCTGGTTGAGACACAGATGAAGAAGTTGGAGATCAAACTTCGACATTTTGAGGAGCTGGAAACTATCATGGACAGAGAGAAGGAGGCTGTAAGTAAAGGGACAGTTCTGGTGGCTTTCTGACCAGGAAGTGCTGACACCTTCCGTAAACCACAAGTTATATGAGTGGTAGCCTACTCTGTTGGTCCTTTCTCGTTTGCTTTGCCCTTTCTTTTTTTTTTTTTTTTTTTTTAAAGGTTTTTTTTGTTGTTGTTGTTTTTTTTTTGTTTGTTTGTTTTTTTGACAGATAGAGATCACAAGTAGGCAGAGAGGCAGGCAGAGAGAGAGAGAGGAGGAAGCAGGCTCCCTGCGGAGCAGAGAGCCCAATGCGGGGCTTGATCCCAGAACCCTGATATCATGACCTGAGCGGAAGGCAGATGCTTTAACCCACTGAGCCACCCAGGCGCCCCTGCTTTGCCCTTTCAAAGGGGTTCTCAGTCATTGATGAACAGAAGGAACTCTGTTCTCATTCTAAAACTAATGATTTAAGTTCCAGGTTTACACCTCTCAGCTTTCCAGATGCATGCATGATGGTATAAAATTCTTCTCTCTACGGAAGTTAGATCTAAGACTTCTTGTTGTCTTACTTGTTACCAGTAAAGTAGAATTCATATAGATCCATTGTCTGATTCAAGGATTTTCTTGATTTCCTGTCTTTTTCAATAAAAATACCAGAAAGTAAGGGTGCCTGGGTGGCTCCGTGGGTTAAAACCTCTGCCTTCAGCCTCAGGTCATGATCTTAGGGTCCTGGGATCAAGCCCCACATCGGGCTTTCTGCTCAGCAGGGAGCCTGCGTTCTCCCCACCCCACCCCCACCTGCCTCTCTGCCTACTTGTGATCTCTGTCAAATAAATAAATAAATCTTAAAAAAAAAAAACCCACAAATATCAGAAAGTAGGAGTTAATCTCCTCTTGAGTTAGAAGCCTTATTTCTATGACCCCTCTTAACCAAACCCTCCTCTGGTCCACCTTGGACTCTCAGTCTTCCTCCCCTTCCCTGCCCAGTGGAGTGCAGGGGGGGCTAGGCCCTTGCTGAGCTCCTAAGCAGCATTGTTGGGGTCGGACACTTGTGAGAGAAGGATGTGGCCCAAACAGAATCAAGAGAATTATGAAAAAGGCCAAAACTGAGGAAAGAAGCAAAAAAAGTAAGAAACTAGAGGCAAGGGAACATTTGGTCATTCAAGGTAATTTTTGGAGAATTATTTTTTAATGAGTTGACTAGAAGAGAGATTGATAATTTACTATTTTTTTTTTTTCCTTTTTTCAGATTTTATTTGTTTGAGAGAGCACTCAAGCAGGGGGTGGGGACAAAAGGATAGGGAGAAACAGATTCCCTGCTGAGCAGGGAGCCGGATATGGAGCTAGATCCCTGGACCCCGGGATCATTACCTAAGCCAAAAACAGACACTTAACCAGCTAAGCCACTCAGGTACCCCAGGAATTGGTAACTTTCTAAGCAGTGGATTAAATTTGAGGATTTAGTTAGGACTTGTGCTCTCTTATTATTTTAAGTTTTATCTTTATGTGAGATACTGGTATGTAAATGGTAGAACCTTAAAATTAAATTATCCCAGAGGCCTTCTAATTTTAAGAACCTTTTTGTATTTCTTTAATTATTTATTGGTGGTCGGTCCAGTGACATCCTCTGGCAGATTTCTCAGTAGCCCAGTAACTGTCACAAACAGCCCATTTTCATTTTGTCCTGAGACCAGCTCTGCCACTTCGGCTGGCATCCTGGCCCTGGAGAACGGCGAGGCTCCTTCAGTAACTCTCTACCCACACCCTTCCCCAGCCCACCCCCAGTCCCCTGACCTGTAAGCGTGTCTCCCACCACTGGCCCTCTCCTTCCCTGGGAGCTGCCCTCTGGATACTAGCCATATAGCACTCCATGTAGGCTGCCCTCTGGCCTTGCTCTCTGTGCCACCCGTGTGATTCTGCTCCTCCGCCTGCAAGGCCCTCTTCCCCAGCCCTGCATCCCTTAGCCCTGCCCCTCTGGGTGACCGGCCCACCCCATCTGTGACCGTGGCAGCCTGACAGAGCACCTACACTGTGTGTTGTAGTTGCTGGCTCACGGTCCATCTCCTATCCCCGGGTATAGGCTCTTCGAGCGCGGAATTGATCGAATGTCTTTATAAACAGAACTGGCACCTTATGGGCTCGTTTCGTTGGCTGTTGAACGAGTATATGCCAGCATCAGTGTCAGAAGTTAGAGAGGTGGAAATGGGAAGTCCACCCTTTAGTTGAGCGGGGAAGACAGGTAGACAATGATGCACCGTGTGTTCAGTGCTCCTCTGAGAGCAGTAGGGAGGCATACGTGGAAGACGGGGAGAGGGAGAGTTCCTCCGCCGGCTGAGCCGGAGAGTTGAGGAATGGCTTTGTGTGTATCTTATCCTTATAAGCTGCCCTTTTGTCATGTGTGGATGTTTTTAGTGGGCTCAGTGTAACAGGGTAATAATGCAGTGGATTCCCGTGGTGATTGGGTCGTATCCGCTGGCAGCCAGACGCCTGCTGTCGTTCCTAAAGCAGCACCGATGGCTGAGCCTGGAGATGAGCAGGACTCTGACTGGGCACTCACAGGACATGTCTGGATTCTCAAGGGGCTCTTTTCTCAGCTCTGAGGCACTTTCTCTTCAGAGGTTGAACCTGGGGATCCCCCTACTCTTTGAAACCCCCAGGGAAGATCAGCACCACCCTCCGCCCCTCCCCAGTTCTCGCCCTGAGTCCCAGACACCCAGAGGCCGAGTGTAATGGCTACACTTCTCTTGGCCCTTCAGAATTTCCCTCATGCTATGGATTTGTAACAGTTACTACCTCTAATTACAGACCTGCACTGTGGTTTTCTTACTTGAATCTTTTTTTGTTGTTATGTTAAACTCTAATCAGAGCACATGAAACACTTTAGGGACTAGTCTCTGAATAAAACAGCACAACCAAAAATGTTGGGGACGCCTGCACCACATCAGGTCGGTCTGCTCAGAGCCTTCAGTGGTCAGCCTGCCTTCTCTCAGTCAGCATCTGGACAGGAAAATCCTCCGTGGGGGATAGTCCCGAGCCCTAGCCACTGACTGTCAGTAACACAGCTGTGTCATTCACTGCTGTGGGAAAAATCACCCTAAACCTTAGTGACCGAAACAGCAAACCAGGTCTCACGTGGCTTCTGGGAGCTGGGAGCCAGGCACCCTGGCTGGGTGGCTCCAGCGTGGGGCTGTACGAGGGTGCAGCCTTCCTGGGATCAGCAGGATTAGGGCTCCCAGCTTACCCCTGGGGTTGGCAGGGGCTTTAGCTCCTGCCACACCAGCCTTTCCAGGGTGCCGTTCATGAAAGGGCTTCCCCCAGGGTGGGTGATTAAAAAGAGAAAGAATGTGAACGAGCACCCAGAATGGAAGTCACCCTGTTGCTTGTCACCTAAACTTCCCAGTCTCCGTTCCTTCATTTTGCTGTGTTCTCAGTCACCCAGGCCAGCTGTGGTTCTGGGACCGGGCTTGGGGTTAGACACAGTTCAGGGAGGCAGAAGGGCTAAATACCAGGAAGTGGGAGTGTGGAGGCCGGCCCAGAGGCTCACCCTCAGAACCAGAGTCCTGCAACATTCAAAATGTCTCCCATTCACGTATACAGTGATGGCATAACCTCTTTTTCTCCACCGGGCCCTGCTCTCCTGTCCTTCCATGTGGGCAGGCAAAGCCATGGCTACTTTCCTAACCAGTGATTTCAGCACGGGACTGTTGTGGGACTTAAATGACAGAAGTGTGGTATGTGCCTGGCACAGTGCCTCTGACACATAGTAGGTGTTCAGTAAATATTTACATACCTCCCTTTCTTTAGGCACACTGGTAACCAATGATTATATATTAAAATTCATTATTTGTAAGCCTTTGTTGGCTTTATAAACATGTATCGGACCAGTCACTGTGCTAAACCACTTTATATGGATTTTCTCATTTAATCCCTCAAAATCTATGAGGAAGCCATTAGCAAGAAAATACTGATTGCTTTGAATCTCCTTGGACAAGAATCCAGCAGTGATGCTGGAATGGGCACATAAGGCCTTACCTTTGTTCACTTCTCTTACTGATGGAGAGACTGGAGCTTGGACAGGATACATTATGTACCTGCGATCACAGTCCAGAAGGGACAGAGCCCAGTGCTAAACCTGTTTGTTCAGCTTAGTGTTTTTATACACTTTATAAAAAATAAACCATTCTCATCTTTTTATAACCAAGAGAATCTAAGATATGCAAGGGTTTTTTTTTGAAGATTTTATTTATTTATGACAGAGAGAGACAGCGACAGAGGGAACACAAGCACAGGGAGCTGGAGAGGGAGAAGCAGGCTTCCCGCTGAGCAGGGAGCCCAATGCAGGGCTTGATCCCAGGACCCTGGGATCATAATCTGAGCCTAAGGCAGACGCTTAATGACTGAGCCACCCAGGTGCCCCAAGATATGCGAGGTTTTATCATCCCTCTGTTACAACTTAAAATTGAGACTAGAAAGTCCAAGTCAGCCAGGAGCAGAGCCTTATACTACCTGGTGCTCTTCTGCCCACCACATTGCCTCAGTTCACTTTATTTTTTATGTTTTAAAGATTTTATTTAGTTGAGAGAACCAGAGCATGAGCTGGTAAGGGGAGGGGCAGAGGCAGAGGCAGAAAGAGAGAAGCAAACTCCCCGCTGAGCAGGGAGCCCGACACGGGGCTCGATCCTAGGACCCTGAGATCATGACCTGAGCTGAAGGCAGACACTTAATGACTGAGCCACCCAGGCGCCCCTGCCTCCGTTCACTTTCAGATGTCCTTCTTTACCTACCAGCTCCAGGACATTCTTTATTTGAATTAAGCATTTGGCTTTATTTATATAGCAATAGATGTCAAAATCTATTCTTAGACTTTTAAGAATCAGATATGGGAGCACCTGGGTGGCTCAGTTGGTTAAGCATGCAACTTCTGATCTCAGCTCAGGTCTTAATGTCAGGGTTGTGAGTTCAAGCTCCATGTTGGGCTCCACACTGGGTGTAGAGCCTATTTAAAAAAAAAAAAAAAAAAAGAATTAGGAACTTTTTTTTTTCTCTCTCTAATGACTTAAAGTCAGTTCTCTTGAGTCTTAAATAAGAACAAAGGACATAAATGTTAATCTTTTGTAGATACTATGCATACAGCTGTAATTAGACTCAGAAGCCATTATTACACTCTCTTGTGAAGTGCTGGTATTGGCGGAAGGCAGTTATGAAATGTATAGAGCCCATCGAAGAAATAACATGATAAGTATTGACTGCAGTTCGGGTGAGGATGCTGAGCTTGTGCTGGGTTCATAACTCAGAGGGCCTGCCCACCTGAGCCTTCCATGCTAGGTGGATAGCGTATAGCAGTCGAGAGAGCAGGTTTCAGACGTGGGTTATGTTGAGGAATGGAGCCACCTGGAGAGAACTGGGAGCCGTGCAGCCTGTCTAAAGCATTCCCATTTGGATAAAAAAAATAATTTGATGCCCATGAGAATGGATCTGTGAGCTGATCTGGTGGCGAAATGCTGTCTGCACTTCTGCAGGCCATTTGGCTAGGTGTCAAAATTGAATACATTCAGTAAAGAGAGACATTGTGCGAATCCCAGACTCAGTCCTCAAGGAGATTAGAGGGTGAGTGAGACCTCGAGATGTAGAGACACTGCGTACTGTGGGGCGATGGGGCAGTGGAAATCCAGTGGAGGGGGGATCCTGAGGGGGTTCAGCCATGGTTGGCTGAGATTATCAAGGAGAGCTTTCTAGTGGAGGAGGGACTGATCTGAGCTATTTAAAAGGCCTAAATCCAGAACTTTCAGAGGAGACTGAAGAGTCAGCCTGCCTAGAGCTGTTGGCTTTTGCTGCATTAGGTGATGTAAGATTAAGGTCATTTGTTCGTTCCGCGGATACTTATTAAGCACCTGTTTTGTTCTAGGCATGCATATGGTAGTGATGAATAAACCCAGCCAAACTCTTTGCCTTGGTAAAGCTTGAAATAATTCACGAAGGGTGTTAGGAGATGTTCTGTGCTATGTGTGTATGCATACACAACTGTATGCAGGAGAGGGAGTCCAGGAGGGGGAAGGGAGAGATCACACTTTGCGGTGGTGTCCTCTGGGTAGGCCTTATTGGGAAACTCACAGGTGCATCCTTCTAAGGCCTAGAAACAGCGCAAAGGCTCTGAGGCAGGAGCATGTTTGGGAACTTAGGAGTGATGGTTGGGCTGGAGCATAAATGAGGAGGAGGTGACAGGATAAAGTCAGAGATTTGGGGACCTAATCATGGATGTCCTGTAAGCCACCCAGAGGCTTTTCATTTTACTCTGATTAAAGCATGGGGAAACTACAGAGCCCATTTTATGGATTCCATAGAGTAAATGCAGAGGCTGGCATCCTTGCAGTTTCGCAGGGATCTGTGTGCCGGCTGTGTTGTAGAGAGGAAATGACAAAGCAGCAAGGCCCAGAGAGGGGAGACTGGTGGCAAGGCTGTTTAAGTAGCCCACACAAAATGGTGGTGGCCTGGACCAGGACGAAATGGTCAAGTTCCTGATAACAGGCTCTCATCACACATGGGATGTAGGTTCAGGAAAGTTCATTGTACTTTAGGACAGACTAAGGAAGAAAGAACAAAAAGCCAGAAAGTGAAGTTCATACTGTCCCAGGAGAAGCACATTGCCTTGGTGTTCTATGTCTTTGGGGTGATGCATTTTGATGCAGCCTGTCCTGTCACAGAACCTGTTGTCAGATGCGTGCCATTACATGAGGGGTAGTTTTAGCTGAGTTGAAGAGAGCTGTGCTCAGTTGTGGGTATAGTTCTGGATCGCAAATGCACGGCCTCAGATGGCAGGCAGAAGGCAGTAAGACAGAGTAACCAGTCACCACGATGTGCGGTTGCCCCATGGCTTTCACCTCCCGAAGCACACAGGGAAACCACAGGACATAGCTGTGGTCTTCTGCTTTCCACAGGTGTAAGAAGGAATGAATGGGTCTGTTTGGGACTTGGTTTTTTATAAATGATGTCTGGTCACTGACCCCTTACATTTCAAAGGAAGGTGTGTGATTCTTTACTTAGTTCTGAGGCCATGTCGTCAGAGGCTCAAGTCTCAGCCGGTATTTCAGCCCGTGGCAGTGTTGGTGGACTTGTGTGGCCCCACCTTGTACTCTTTCCCACCCTCCTCCCTGCTCTGAGCCCGTGAAGCTGGGAGGAGAGCTCTGTGGGAGCCACGGCTGCACTTCGCAGCTGTGTCTGCATTTGGTGTCTTGGTGCAGAAAAGTGCTCTGTTGTGCTCTGGTTCCGCTTGGATTCGGCTTCTGATGCGTACACAGTGTAGCAGTGAAGGGGGACAGGAAGGCAGAGTTTGAATGCAGTAGGGGGATGTGTCTTCAGAGCCCGGCTACAGGCAGCTTTGTGTGAAACCCACTGCCCTTGAGCCAGATCGGAGCCATGAGAGGAAATGGACAGGTTCATTAACATTCTGTGTCCATGAAAGTACATACACGGTTCGCTTTAGCTGTTGGGACTTTGTCCACAGTTCTAGGAAATGGAAAACAGAGAGGAGAAAATCAAACTATCTGTAACATATGACTTGCACGCTTTTAGTATTGGGTTTTTTGTTTTGTTGTTTCAGTGGGGGTTTTTTGTGTTTTTGTTTTTGTTTTTGTTTTTAAGATTTTATTTGAGAGAGCGCATGAGCAGTGGGGAGGGAACAGAGGGAGAAGCAGACGCCCTGCTGAGCAGGAAGCCTGATGCAGGGCTCCATTCCAGGACCCTGGCGTCATGATCTTAGTCAAGAACAGATGCTTAACCGGCTGAGCCACCCAGGCTCCCTAGTGGTTTGTTTTTTTACAAAAATAATACGTGTAGGGCGCCTGGGTGGCTCAGTGGGTTAAAGCCTCTGCCTTCGGCTCAGGTCATGATCCCAAGGTCCTGGGATCGAGCCCCGCATCGGGCTCTCTGCTCAGCGGGGAGCCTGCTTCCTCTTCTCTCTCTGCCTGCCTCTCTGCCTACTTGTAATCTCTGTCAAATAAATAAATAAAAATCTTTAAAAAAAAAAATACGTGTAATGAAACAATTTTCAATAAAGAAAGAAATAAATTAAAAATTCTCTCTTACCCTCAATTTCATTTCTAGGAATAATCACCTAATAGTTTGGTGTCTTCTAGGGCACCAAATATATAACGTGTGTATATGTGAATAAAAAGGTGCGTTTTTTTTTTCTTAATTGAATTAGGATTGTTTTAGTAAGTATTGCTGCAACTTGCTTTTTTTCCTCAGTGTATCTCAGACAACTCTACATCAAAAACAGTACTTGGGGCACCTGGGTGGCTCAGTCGCTTAAGGGACTGCCTTCAGCTCAGGTCATGATCCCAGGGTCCTGGGATCAAGCCCCACATCAGGCTCTCCACTCAGCAGTGAGTCTGCTTCTCCTTCTCTGTGATCTCTCTCACTTTCATTCTCTCTCAAATAAAGAAATAAAATCTTTAAAAACAAAACACTACTTTAATGACTGCCCTTAGACACACATACATAGAGTTTTCTAGGACAGATTCTCAGATGTAGAATCACTGGTTTTATGCGTTTAAAATTTGCTCAGAATCATCGAGCTCTCCTCAAAACTGCCAGTTGACATTGTCTCTGATTGAACTCAGTAGCAATAAGCTATCTACAAGGAAAGAAGAATGTCTGTTGCATGGTGAGGCCAAGATGTATCTGGAAGCTCTGCTTCGTGTGCTGCAGAGCAGAGGTGGTCCTCTCAGAGCCACGCCGTGGCCTGCTGTCCGGGCACTGCACCCGCCCCACAGGACCTTTTTAGCCCACACTGGAGCTTTAGTTTAAACTGGGTTCTCTTTCAGGAATGTGTGTATGCGGATATATGTGTTTAATCACTCATCTGTTTTAATTCTTCTAATTACTTTCTTTTAATTACCTTCCATGTTTTGAAATGATAAGGGAAGCTCAGGAAAAAATAGGGTAATTAAGGTTAGTACATTTGTGGACATGGAAAACTGGGCAAATTTTATTTCTTTAGAAAGAAAACTGGGCAAATTTTTTTTTTTTTTTTTTTTTAGATTTTATTTATTTATTTGACAGAGAGAGAGATCACAAGTAGGCAGAGAGGCAGGCAGAGAGAGAGGAGGAAGCAGGCCCCCCGCGGAGCAGAGAGCTGGGCAAATTTTTCTTTCCGAGGTTAATAACTTGAGGGTAAGGTCAGCTCCCGAAGAAGGACTGGTTTGGTTTAAAAACAAAACCAAACCACTGAGACAGATAACGCAGAGACTACAGTTTCCCTTCAGAGACACAAGATCTCTTCCAGCTTCTTGACAGAACAGATCTTGACCTAAATTATAGTTCTTACATAACTGCGTGACTTCAGCCAAACCATCCAGACCAATAGTGGCTCGTCCAGAACATAAATGAGAGGTCCTTTTCTGGCAACCATTAATGTCTAACTTCAGCAAAGTCCTGAGTTTCCTAGAAAGAATCATTAGAAGGAAGCAAATCCTGGGACCTGTAGTCAGAATTTTTAGATCCCTTTTTTCAGTCTGCCTCTCCATCACTGATTAAATGTCTTGCAGAGCCAGACTTACCAAGGACTCCCTTTTGCTCTTTACATCTTGCAATTCCCTGCTCATTATACAAACAAGGAGGAGGGACACCGTGCCAGGCTTTAACCTCTTCGGGTCACCCTCCTCAGAAAATGAAGAGCCCAGACCAGTCTGTTAGGACCATGGCAGCGCCCTGCCATGACCCTCAGCCAGTCACAGAGTCATTTGTTTCAGAAGATCTCCTTCTCCCTGGGAGACTCCCTGCAGGCCAGCTAACCAGCATGGGACCTGAGCTTTACATTCTATTGCCTCCACTCTCCCTCCTCCTCACCTGGTCACACCTGTTCTCGTCACTCTCGCACCCTCCTGCACCCCATCCATGGCCACTCCCTAGCGGCCACTCCTGATGACCAGTAATGCTTCCCTCTTGGTTCCGCAGGGTCTTCTCCTCAGACAGCCCTCTGCCGAGAGCCCATATTCCTAGGCTAACTCTTAGGCGTATTCCAACCAGTTTTTGCTGGTGATAGTATATAGTATTTATCTGTAGAACTGGCTGCTTCTGAAAGCTAAAATGTTACATTTTTTAATCTATTAATGCCTTAGAATAGTGCTATCCAACAGAAATACAGTGTGAGCCACATATGTAACTTAAAATTGTCTAAGTAACCTAAAAAGGTGTAATTGTAATGCTTAATTCAGTACATACAAAATATTATTCACATAATCAGTATGAAACATTAATTTTTTTCATGCTGAGTGCTCAGAGTTTGGTGTGTGTTTTGTACTTAGAACACATTCCACTTCAGATTAGCCACATTTCAAGTGCACAGGAGCCATTTGTGGCTTCTGTCTGCCGTCTTGGGACGGCAAAGCTCTAAAAATATCTCCCAGTGACTCGCATCTTGCCGCTGGAAGTGGTGGGCTCGAACATTATTGACAAGAAAAAGATCTGATAACCCTCCTTATGATCTTTACACTTCTTACTTCCAAAATCTGGATTTTTATTTTCCTTCATGGTGAAGTTGATTTTCTTTTCCAGGCCTGTATTAAATTAATTTTGATAGCATTTAAGGTGGGCTTCCTCCTCTGAACTATTCTCAGGCATATGGTTTCTGGATTTCCTGGCACCTGGAATAGCTTATTTCTCTTTATTTTAATTTGGGTCCCAGAAAGATTATCTCGAATATTGAAATACTTATATTCTTCAAACCAAGATTCATGCACATCTTTATTTAGTCACCTAAAATATTCTGTGAATGTGTCACCCAGTATAATTTTGGGTAGTTGAAAGCTAAGATTTGCGGTGGCACTGCCAAAGCTCCACAGAGAAAGATGTGTGTATTTGCAGGTCGGGCCACGCCCACTCATCCCGAGGATTTAACTCTGCGTCCGTTCTAAAATAGTAACCAAAGGATCACATCCAGAAGTGAACACCTGGGAAAGTTGTGTGAACTTGAAATTCTAGTAGTTGAGGGACTATTAAAAGGAGAGGGGAGGTTTGTTTTACTTGGGCAGTCATGAAACCTATTTTTACATCTCTGAAAGCCTGCCAGACAGGATTCCATGTGTACTGAGTGGGCCCAGAGAACAGGAACCCCACTGGGTAAAGGTTACAGGAAAGGCAGACCTTGTGCATAACATAGAAAAGACCTTGACCTTGGTAACAGGTGTCCAAGTGGAAATAAGCTATTCGAGAAGTAATGCCATGGGTGTTGCAGGGGCCAAGGTGGCTATGTGCCTGTGGGGTGGTACACAGAATTCGGGCATTGGGTCGATGTCCTGTGTGTCATCCATTCCCACGAAGCTCTCTTGGTGCCATCTCTCTTTCCTTTCCTTTTCTTAACAGTTAGAACAACAGAGGCAGCAGTTGCTTACTGAACGCCAGAACTTCCACATGGAGCAGCTGAAATATGCCGAACTGCGAGCCCGACAGCAAATGGAACAGCAGCAGCACGGGCAGAACCCTCAGCAGGCACACCAGCACTCAGGAGGGCCTGGCCTGGCGCCGCTTGGAGCAGCGGGGCACCCCGGCATGATGCCTCATCAGCAGCCCCCTCCCTACCCTCTGATGCACCACCAGATGCCGCCACCTCACCCACCGCAGCCAGGTGAGAGGCAGGCCGCGCACGCAGGTGAGGTCGTAGTCATCCCTGTGGCTCCGCGGCAGAGGAGCTAACCACACCGTGACAATTCGGGGCTAGGACCGTGACTAGGATGCCTGTTGTCATCTAGGTAATTGCAGGCAAGTGAGACCTGCTTGTATAGCCATCCCCACACAACGCTGGCTGTTCCCGGTGTGATGCCCTTCCTCGGGTCAGTCAGCCTCCAGTTGGCCGGTATATCCCAGAGTTCCTTAAAAATTCATTCTTGGGTTGTCTGTGCTTTTCTTCTTCCTCTTCTTCTTTTTTAACTTACAGGCATTTTTAAAGATAGACACACAAAAATAAAAATGCAATGAACTCTTATGACCCAGCTTCCACACCCATCACTTCCCACCATTTTTCACTTTTTGTTAGAAAATCTACCGTGGGCAAAAGGAGAGTGAATAGTGTGTGAGAGTCTCCCCATATATACCTCTTGCACAGCTTCAGAATTGCCAATATTTGTTTTATTCCTCCTCACCCTGGGGCAAGAGGTAGACTTCAAGATATATCTCTAGCCATTGGAAATCTTATTCTTTAACATAACTACTATTATCACACCCATAATTCCTAGTACCATTAGCTAAATGTCCTCGGATGCTTCATTTGTCTGAATTGGTGTTCAGATAAGGTCCACGCATTGCATTTGCTGATAGGTCTCTTAAATCTGTCTTAATGTGTTAACAGTTCACCTCCCCTTCTTTTTTTTTTTTAATGCCATTCATCCACCTGTGACTGCCTGAGTGTGCCCAAGAGGTGCATGGTATCATTTTGCATGTTCTTCTCCCCACCTCCCTCTCCCACACATCTCCCGTAAACCAGAGGCTTGCTCTGGATACGTTACCAGGTGCAGGTTCACTTTTTGGAAGGTGACATTTTTCGTCTCTCTTGCTGACATTAAGGTTGGTTAGTGGTTCTGGTGGTGTTAGGCTGATCCGTCTGCTAGAGTTCCCCGGCAGACTTTCCCAGAGGTTTTCTGCTTTTGAGAATTGCTTCTAGATGACCTCTTTCATCAGGCCTTGCAAAATGGTGAGACATCTCCGTTGATCTTCCCTCCTGTGTTTATTTCTATTCGTTCATTTCATAGCAGGGATTCTTTATTTAAAAAACAAAAATCAAAGAGACCTTGGTCAGTCATGTATTTATCCTGAAAATGAGTTCCTTACAGTAAAGTCTGGATAAAGGCTTCATCCTTTCTCTTTATTGGTTACCTGAATAGTGGGTTCCTAACCACTGTCTTCACCAGAGGTGACCAGGAAGGGAGTGTGTATGCTCTCCTGTGTGTGTGTTTTTAGTATTGTGGATTTTTGTATTGTATATTTTATGTGTTTCAGTCTATTATGGACATTATTGTGTTTGATGCTCAGATGGTCCTGTCTGTAGCTCATGGGAGCCCTTTCAAGCTCGCAGCTACCCACGACATTTTAACCACCTTGAAAGTTGAGCTCACAGTCCTTTCAAACTTAACTACCTCCCCTAAACAAAGATTACCCACCAACATCATGAAAACCTAAAACATATCTTTAATTTTAGCTTTTCTTCCCGCCATGTTCCTTTCCTTTGTAGAGAGCGATGTATGTGGGTGTGTGCTCTGGATTACATTGCTCATCCTGTAAGAGTTTCATAATTACTCTCTTGTCATGTGCCAGATGTCTAGCAGAGCCCAAGTTTGTGTTTCCTGGGGTGGGATGCAAATTCTCTGGCCACGGCTCGTGCAAATGAGCTAAGGTAATATTGGGAGACCCTTGTGAACCAGGGAAGGTCCCAACGTGATGATAACAGCTAGCCTGACTGCCTCAAATGACAGATTCTCTAAATCTCATGGAAATAACCAGGGATGTGAGCCTGAGAAAGCCATGACTGAAAAAATTGTGATCATGACAACTTGTATTATCAACATGGATCTTTCAGTTCGCCACCCAAAACATATTTTATGTATTAATTTTTCTGGACTTTACTCAAAACGGGCTAGGTCGATTTTGATTGGGAAGCATTCATTTCACACATACATGACTGTTAAATTACGGCTGTGAAATTTACGACCACCATCAGACTTGCTACTTGATCTAAATGATGTTTGTGGATATAATCTTAGGAGTCTCCCCTCCTCACAATGTAGGAGTCTTTCTTCCTCAGTCTTTCTGTCTGCTTGAACAGATCTTAAATTCTCTGTATGAGATTGAATTTTCTTCAAAATTAAACTTCCAAAAGATACAGATGCTTAACTGAGTGAAGATCAGAAAGTGATTTTTCAGAAACAGTGCTTATTTTTAAAATTTGTTCCTAAAACTACTGGGGATTTAATGGGGAAGTTCCCTATGGCTGCTTGGTGCTTGGTTCTGGCTGGTGTTAAGCATCAGAATCTGTAGTAATTGTTCACAGGAGCTCCAACATCTGCATTTAGCTTGTAAAAGATGGGAAGAGAGATGCTTTTGTCTTTCCCCCTAAATTACATCCTGGTTTGGATAGGTTTCTGCAGGCTAGGCCAGTCACCCACCTTGTTCTGCTCACTTGTCACTGTCCTTACTTTACCACTGAAGAACCGATGCGTGGCAGGGACCACGTAGCTTTGCTGCCTGATGGACCAGGAATTGTACTGGGCTCCATCCAATTCCAAAGTGATAACTTCACACTGCACCGTGACCCCAGACTAAGAGGGGATGTACAGCAGATTCAAATACAGCTATTCTCTTAGGGAGGCCGTGCCAAAGAAATGAGAGTTCATAGAAATAGCCTTTAGAGGGGCACCTAGGTGGCTCAGTAGGTTAAGCCTCTGCCTTCGGCCCAGGTCATGATCTCAGGGTCCTGGGATCAAGCCCCACATTGGGCTCTCTGCTCAGTGGGGAGCCTGCTTCCCCCCCTCTCTCTTTGCCTACGTCCCTGCCTACTTGTGATCTTTCTCTGTCAAATAAATAAATAAAATCTTTTTTTTTTTTTTTAATAGCCTTTAGAATAGAAATAGGGCGTTTTTCTCTTATTACTTTCTCACAGAAATAAGCTCTTCTTCAGGGATTTTTTAAACAGAAGGATTGTTGGGGTGCCTGGGTGGCTCAGAGGGTTAAGCGTCTGTCTTCGGCTCAGGTCATAGTCTCAGGGTCCTGGGATTGAGTCCTGCATTGGGCTCTCTGCTCAGCATGGAGCCTACTTCCTCCTGCTCTCTCTGCCTGCCTCTCTGACTACTTGTGATCTCTCTCTGTCAAATAAATAAATAAACAAACCTTTAAAAAGAAAAAAAAAAAAGGATCGTTGCATGTATGATGAGACTAAAATCGGTGATGAGATCTTTTTTCTTAGTTTTTTATTGAAATATAATGTATGTATGAAAAAAGACACAAATCATGAGTATTCAATGAGTTTTAACAAAGAGAATACCCCAGTGTATTGGTCTGTTCTCCTGTTGATGGACATTGATTAGTTTCCAGGGTTTGGTTATTACAGATAGTAACTGCTACTGTGAACATGGGTGTGCACATGTCTTTGATAGACATAGGTAGACATTTTTTAATGTATTTTTAAATTTAAATTCAATTAACTAACATAATGTATTACTAATTTCAGAGGTAGCATTCAGTGATGGATCAGTCTTTTTTAACATCCATGCTGATTACATCATGTGCCCTCCTTAATGTCCTTCAATGAGTTATCCCATCCCCCCACCCACCTCCCCTTCAACAACTCTTTGTTCCCTAGAGTTGAGTCTCTTACAGTTTGTCTCCCTCTCTGATTTTGTCTTGTTTTGTTTTTTCCTCTCTTCCCCTATGATCCTCTGTTTTGTTTCTTAAATTCCATATGTGAGTGAGATCATATAATTGTCTTTCTCTGCTTGACTTATTGCACTTAGCATAATACCTTCTGGTTTCATCTACGTCATTGCAAATGGCAAGATTTCCTTTTTTTTGGATGGCTGAGTAGTATTGCATTGTATATATATATACCACATCTTCTTTATCCATTCATCTGTCGATGGACGTCTGGGCTCTTCCCATAGTTGGACTGTTGTGAGCATTGCTGCTATAAACATTGGGGTGTAGGTATCCCTTTAGATCACTACATTTGTATCTTTGGGGTAAATCCCTAGTAGTGCAATTGCTGGGTCGTAGGGTAGCCTGTTTTCAACTTTTTGAGGAACCTCCATGCTATTTTCCAGAGTGGCTGCACCAGCTTGCATTCCCACCAACAGCAGAATAAGTATACGCTTCTGTTGTGTGTGCCCCAAAGTTCCTAGAATGGGTCATAGGCTGTGCATATGTTCACATTAGTAGATGCTGCCAAGATTGTTCCAGAATGGTCACATGGATTTACATGCTGGCTGTGTGTGAGAGTTCTAGCAGCTCAAGGTAATCATTTTTCTTAAGTGCCCCTTTTGTGAAGGTGCTTTGGAGTTCAAATGTAAAGTTAAATCAAGGTGTTAGTAAAATTAAGAACAACAGTAAATTGAACCCACTAGTTAAAATTTGCTTTAGTATCACCACTTCCAAAAAAGCTGGTTGTTAACAGATGAGCCTAGGGTGCCATATTTTGGTGATCAGCTAAAGGGGCCTTTTTAAAGCTGGGCCAGTGAGGAAGTGGGTGGTATTTTGGGTGAAGTTCGTCCTCAGTCCCATGTTTACTACAGGTGTCAGTTAAGAATTTTGAGTTTGGTCCTCCCAACTGTTGTTTCCTAAGTCCTAGAAAGGTTTACAGGCCACAGCCTTTATGTTGGGAGCTGAGGATAATTATCCAGATCAGTTGGCTAGCTTTTGGTATTTGGCCAGAATTTATGGTGTGTGAAGGAAAGGAAAGCAGCCTCTGAAAAGCCAGCAAGGTTGGGGAAGTGGCGAGAAGGTCAAGACTGATTTATCACTGGCTGGTTAATTTGTCCAGCTCTCTTACTTAGGGTTTATATAATTATGTAGATAAATCCTCCATAATCTTTCCTCCACAAAACTGTCCATCAGTTAGCGGTAGAGCTCATTACAACAGTGGCTCGATGTCACAAATCTGCCGGGCTGTCAAACACATGAGCCTGGGCCCCAGAGCGACTGGTATAAACCAACACCTGTCCTCCTCTACCATCCTTAATTCATTCACATACTTAGAATTTTGTGTAGAGAATACTGTCTTTATACTGTTCTCACTCCTCCTCGGTGCTTATTGTTTGGTCCTGCTCCGAATCTGGGAAGTCTGGCTTTGTGTAGGTTTCGTTTCGTTCCTGTCTCTGACTGTCCCGGATTGGTCCATTCCCTACCAAACAAAAAGGCAAAGGATGTATTTCTAGTATGTTTCTGGTATATAGGGAGCAAATGGAGTCCTGGAGGTGGCCACAGGCATCTTTGGACCGCCCTTAGGTTTTGCTCATCTTGATAAAGTACGTGCCACTGAATTTCATCTTTACATTCCAACCGGAAAACTCTGATTTCATGAAGTGATTTCTAGAGTCAAGTCTTCTGTGTTCTGCCTGTACGACTGCCCTTGCGGATGGCACAGGTGAGCGGCCCTGGGTAGCAGCCACTTCTGGAGCACACGCATAGCATCCTTTGAGCACGCCCTGGCCTGTGGTACCCGTGACAGCACGTGGGAAACCAAGGAGAGGGGCCTGGGTCGCAGCTGCGGCTTCCTGAGGTACTCTTGACTGTGCGGCTTGCCTGAGCCAAGAGGACCCCTCTGACGGCTGGAGGTCTTTAATGTCAACACTCCCAAGGGCCTCAGCCTGTTCTTACAGTTGAGGATGGGCTTCAACTCCATCAGTGAGTTGAGTCAAAAGGAAATGTGAGCGTAAGCTCTGCCCTCCGCTGGACATTTAGAGTCACTGAGGCACTTTGGAGTTTTTGTGGATCTGGAATGAGCTGCCTGCCTTGGGGAAGCCTCTGGGTGAAAAGCGGAAGGAAAAGGACATGTTGATTTAGGTACCCTTACGGTTTCCTTGTGGTTAATAGTAGAATAATTTCTGGAAGTGCCTAAAAAAAGCCGGAGTAGGAATGGATCTGAATGGATGAAAACTCAGACATGGTAGATATGATGTTTTAATGACAAAACTAAAATTAGTGACATGTTGGTTGTTGAAGGGAATTTCAACCAAGGCGTTAGTCACTTGGCTTTTAAACCCCCAAGTTAGACCCACTTCCACATTTCTACCCGTGAGAAACCGTGCTCAGGAAAGGATTCCATCCAGTCATCTCTGCCCAGCCCACTCCCTGGACTCCCCACACAGAAAAGGGAAAAGCCAAGATTTTACTATCTTTGGTGCCTTTGGTCCTGCTCGCATCATGTGATAACAAGGCTGCTGAGCCACTTTCCGGCTTAGCAGGTTACCCTCACAAAGAGAACAGTGAGGGCCCAGTCTTCAACAAAGAGTGTCTGTCTTGGGCGCCCCCGGAAGCCACTGCAGGAGAAGCACTCCCGGAGGCGCCTGGGCTTCCCCTCACTTGGCCCTGATTGTGTTATTTCCGTTCTCCAGGGCACTCAGCCAGGGGATGTGCTGTGGACGGTTAGAAAAGGGAGTGATGAAATGTGCCTGAGATTGGAAATTCACAAGTTCCCTTTCCTAGTTTCATGTTCTTTCCCCACCTGCCTCTTCCATCCCAAAGAATAGAAATCCTTAAATAATATTGCACTAGGCATGATGGGCATCATGCTTTAGTAAAAGATCTAATGAACCTGAGAGAGTGTGAGGGATTTTTCCACTAGGCTAAACCTAATTTTAGCAAACCTTTCCATTTTTCAGGCTTCAGATGCCTGCTGTGTTTTGTGTTTTTTGTTGTTTTTTTTTTTTAAGCTTGTATGTAGGTCAAACTCCCACCAGTTTTTGCTTTCATGCTACTGTTTTGAAGCCGTGTCTCATCTCTTTCTCCCTTTCAGCTCCCTTTCTACCAGGGAGGGAAATACCTGATTTTTTTTTTAAATGGCAAAACATACAAACACACCCTTCATTTTTTGTGGTAAGGCCTGCTCCCGTGGCTTTCTTCATATATAGTAAGAGGTCATGGCAATGCCTTCAGACATTGTCATCCTTGTAAAAGTGGGAAGACCTTTGTCAGACACCAGAAAAAACACAGGAGTATGTAAATTTAAAAAGACAGAGTTTGCATTACAAGAAATTGATTCTGTCTCCTCTTCAGTCCTCTTTTAAATTCTGCTCCATTTCAAATTTGATCCTTAGAAATCAGCTTTTCCAAGGAGAGAGCTGCTCCTTCAAGACACGGTGGTATAAGTGTTAAGGAAGAAAGAATGAGCCTCGAGGGCAGACAGATCTGGGTTTGAACCTCAGCTCTGTCTCTGCTTCTAGGGACCTCATGATCCAAATTACACCGTCCCTCTGAGACTTTGTTCCTTATCTTGAAACTGGGTTCTTTCTGTCTCGCAATCTAGCCAACAACCTAGAGGATTCAATAAAAGAACTGTCATCGCCTGGCAAATGGCAGGCCCTGACTTAGGATGATATCCTGGTCTCCCCGCTATCTGTTCCCTAAATCCACTGTGCTGATACCCAGCACTGTGAGTCGTACAGCATGTGACAGCACTAATCTCCGGATGGCACAGGGACATCGCCCACTCTTAGTGCTCCTTGCTGTCCTGAGAAGTGTTTGTGCAAAGTCCGATAAGCAGAAGTAATCTGTTTCTTTCTCTAGCTCTTCCTTTTTGCTGCCACCTCTCCAAAGGAGCCACTGTCCTCTCCCTCACACCTGTGCTCCAGTGGCTTTATTGCCCTGTTACTATAGGAAGGTGGGGAAACTGGTTTTCAGAAGACTTCAGGATTTATAGTGAGGAAAAGAAGTTCCTTGCAACTATTGGGCTTATGGCCTTGGAAAACCCTAAGGCTGCCCTGTCACAGCTTGTTGCCATAAAAATATAGGAAAACAGGTAAACAGGCCACTGCCTCTGAGCAGGTAGCTTTGGAAATGGCACCACTGGGCCCTGCCAGCAAGAGCCATCAGTCTCCACCCAGTGCCTGTTGCATAGGCATCACCTCACAGGTCTGGGTCGATCTGCAACTGATTCTCCTCTTTGCCAGATTATTTCGTGAATAGCTCATTTCGCTGCTGGAACTCCCACACTGAGCTGCTGGTTGGAGACTTGTTTCCTCTCTGGAGCCGGGTGTGGGTCAAAGAAGTGACCTGTTAGTTTAGTGGCAGTCCGGTTTGCATTGTACAGTCTGTGGACCCTCCTCCAGACCCTCACCTGCAGGGGGCACTGTGGTCGCAAGCACCATCTCTGGAGCCACAGGACCCACGTCCCTTCCAGGCTCCCTGTTTACACTTGAGGACATTGGCGAGTTACTCCACCTTTATGTCTTCTCCTTTTACAAATTCTGTGACTTGAAACACCAGACGGGCTCCCTCAGTCTGCGAGCTAGAAGTTCATTGTCTAGCCAGACCTGCTATCTTCTGGGGTTCTAGGGAACACTCTGTTCCTTGTCTCGTCCAGCTTCTGGTGGCTGGCAGCAGCCATGTGTCTCTTAGAAGGACACTTGTCATTGGATATAGATCCCACCAAGATAATCCAGGATGATCTCCTCGTCTCAAGATCCTTAATCACATCCACGAAGACCCTTTTTCCCCAATAAGGTTGCGTTTACTGGGTTCCGAGTATTAGAATATGTACCACATATCTGTTGGGCGGGGGTCACCATCCAGCCCACTGCAGGGTACCATATGTTTGGTAAATTAAAAAATTGCTCACTGCAGGGGTGCCTGGGTGGCTCAGTTGGTTGCGTCTAGCTCTTAGCTTTGTCTTAGGTCTCTTAGCTTTGTCTTAGGTCATTGGATCAAGCATCGCATGGGGCACCACACGGGGCACCACACTCACTGTGGGCGCTTTGCTTGAAGATTCTCTCCCACTGCCCCTCCCTCCCTACTCATGTACATTCTCTGTCTCTCTCTAACAAAAATTTTTTTAAAAAATTACTGCAGGAAGCAAGGCAGTCTTAAAACTGATACAGGAAAGAAGAAAACAGGGTGGCTAGAACTAAAGTATACACCTTAGGGTTTTTTTTGTTGTTGTTGTTGTTGTTGGAAGGCTTATTTATTTATTTGACAGCACAAGTAGCAGGAGGGACAGAGGAAGAGGGAGAGAACATCTTAAGCAGACTCCACGCAAGTGTGGAGCTGGGTGCAGGGCTTGATCACATGACCCTGAGACACCACCTAAGCTGAAACTGACAGTTGGATGCTTAACAGACTACACCACCCCGGTGCCCCGATTTTTTTTTTTTTTTTTTTTTTTTAATGCTGGCTATTAAATCCTTTTGCATGAACGTTTCATTTGGGCATAGAATAGTGTGGTGGAAAGAGAACCGGATTTAGAGTTAGAGGACTTGGAGCTGATACCTCTTACAAATTCTGTGACTGTCAGAAGGCCCTTAACTTTTCTGAGCTTCTGTTTTCTCTCTGTACAATGAAAATATTTGCTCTCACAGCATGTTGGAGGAGCCAGTGACATAATAAGGCACTGAAACAAATAAACAGTTTCCCCCCATCAGACAGAAAGCCATAGGGTGAGATTGAGGCAGACACCTAGCTTCACTCTGTGTAATCTCGAGAAACCCAGGCTCTGGGCGCCCTCAGTGACTTGCCCAAGAACACTTGATCTTGGTTGGGGTGACATGGAAGTAAGATCACACTATTTAGTTTTCCAGTCTGATGAGTTCCCCCATACTTGCCCTGTTGAAGGTGGTACTGAGTGGCTGCTGACAGGGATCCTCACTGGTGAGCCAGGAGTTGGGGCAGCCCCCAGTTGCTCTTCACATCCCAGTGTAGACCTCTATCTGACCGCTGAAGCGAGCAGCAGTGGGACTGCACCGCTGTGTGCCGTAGCACTTCTGTGAGCGCTCACCTGCTGGGCCCTTCCTTCTTCCATCTACCAGTAGTCATTCTGGCCTTTTTTTGGTAAAGGCGTGCCTTACTCTCTTCAGTTTTCTGGAGAGAGATCTGAGAAGGGCTGGCAAAATATTTTTCCTCACTTGCTCAAGGCCTCTTGTCCAGACTGAACTTGGAAGAAGGAGGTGGCTGGTATCCACCGATACACAGGCTGTATTGGCCGGTCTAGCGCATGGTTTCCATTGGCCACGAGTCCCTGAAAAGTTCTTTCATCTCCAGGTTGGGAAATGAGAGCTCCAGGCTTAAAAGTGGGCCTCCTGTCTCCAACAACGAAAGTATCTGCTCTCTTCCCAGAATACCTTTAGAGAACCACTCTTAGAGACTTATGGACTCGGGAGCCTCTTGAGCAGTGGCAGGGGACTGGCTCCGTGGGCTGCTGCCCACGTGAGCCTTTGAGATTTGTGTACCTCCCCTGCAGCCCGCCTTGCCGTGCTCCTCTCACTGCGGGTGGCCTGCCCCATGCCTCCCATTGCCGGAGCAGGAGTCCTTGCCTGTCCTCCCCACTTCATCCCTGCTGCGCTTCACCCGTTAAATTCTCTCTCCTTCCCACTGCACACTTGTCCTCTGCCCTGCTCTCTCACCCATTCCCAGGCCGCCTATGGGTGCTGCCTCTCACCCCTCAGCTCCTGCCATTGTCTGCTCAGCCCTCACGCAGTCCCTGCTTGCCTTGAGAAGCTTTCTTCCTCTCCTCTAGGCTCCAGCTCCTCTGCTGGAGCTCCTCCGTTCTTAAAGCTCTCTGTCACACAGGCCATCAGCCTTACACTCCCTTCAAACCCTGTCACCAAGTCCTGGTTCCATTCTGCGTCTCGGGCTCATCCCCACAGCTCCTTTGCTGTGAGTCCTGTCAGACAGACCCTGGGTCACGTGGCTTTTACTTGAGCACTTTTTTTTTTGTTTTTTTAACCTTTTTGAGCCAGTTGTTCCTCAGGAAGTGCCAGCAGCGGCTAATAAGGTGATGCACGTACCTAAGGGAGTGGCAGGTGTGAAGGTGCTGCCCGTGAGTGGTAGCTCTCAGGAACAGCAGGGGTGACATTTGTATTGTTTCTTGATGGCGTAACTCCGGCTGGGCCTTGTGTTTAGCATGGTCTGCTGTTGTCCTGTCTCTAACCCCCTCCTTCACCCCTTTGCACGTCATCCAAAACCCGAGTCATTCACAGGTATGTCTCAGTTGGCTGGACAGTTTCAGGTTTTTGGCCTGCTCCTTTCGTGGTTTTCCCGGATGTGCCTTCCACGCCGCACTTCTGTGAAATGTATGCCATGCAACCTATTTGATAGTAGTTCCTTTAATTTCCATGTCCTTCCCTAGGCTCTCCATCTCTGCCTGCATGTGGCCTAGCACCGTGGCCGTGTTAGCCCCGCAGTGAGTCCAGCGCCTGCCCTTGCCCTCTCTGAAGCAGTTTGACGAAGCTGTCCTCCAGTGGATGGACCTGGGGGACTCCTCTGGTGGGCTCTTGCATAATTGCATTATAGAGCATGGAAAGCTGGGTCTGAGAGCCCCCAACTTGCTGTCCTTTTTATTCTGAGACATAACGGTATATTTTGCTTTCTAAAGATTATTCCCCCAAAGATAGTAGACCACCTCTTCCCCTGACTCTTGAATCAGGGAACAGACACTGGAAATAGATGGTGTGAGGCTTGAAACTGTGTGCGTCTTTCTTAAGACAGGCCTTTTTCTAGACAGTAACCAAGAACTCCCCTCAGGTTATCTCCAGTACTGCTGTCTCCATTGTAACTAATCGGGAGCTATCAGTCCCATCTCCCAAATATACAAGCCCGGACCTCAAGCATTCTTACTTCCACCTGTCTCGAAACTGCCTAGAAACCTGTATTTAGTTTCATACAACTGACCTTACAGACATGCTGAAATTCCTAGATTTCAAAACAAAACAAAGCACCATAGATTCTCTTTCCTTATTCCATAGAGAGTATCATGTGCCGAGAGAGAGAGAAGCATGCACTTCCATCTTGGCCTGTGCCCATTGAACTATTCTCCTTTGTTTGTTGCTCCTTAAACCAAGCCCAGCAGCCAAACCACTGAGTTTAAAGCAGGGTTGGCGAACTACAACCTGTGGGCCAGCTCTGGCCCACCTCCTGTTTCTGTACGGACTGCAGGCCAAGAATGGTTTTTACAGTTTAAATGGTTGGGGGAAACTCAAAAGGAGAGTGTTTATATCTCCTGAGAATTATACAAAATTCACATTTCAGAGTCCATAAATAAAGATTTATTGGGACACAGTCTCACACATTTGTTATCTGTGACGCGTGTATGTCATCTGTAACTGCCTTCATGCTACAGTGATAAAAGTTGAATAGCTGTGACAGAGACCATATGGTCTGCAAGGTCCAAATATTTACTGTCTGGCTATACAGAAAAAGTTTGCTAAACATCCTGAAGGCTCAGTATGAAACTGCAGGCAGGAGGTGTTTTACTGTTCCTGTGTCTGGTGTCTCAAACCAATAGGAAGAGGTGAAGGGGTTGTCTGTTTTCCTTGCTGTGCACCCCCCCACCTCCCGACCACAGTGCTTCATGGTGGGGGCTAGAAGGAGAGATGTTTTTGTGAACAGGACTTGGAACTTCCAGTCACAATCCCTTTATAATGTTGATTTCACAGTTGTGACCAATATCCTTTCACACATACCCTCCCGCAAAGCCCCTGTGGGACGCTCAGTCTTGACTGAGCTGCTCTCCTTGGACTGCGCGCTGACTTGCAGTAAAAGTCCTCTCCATCCCCTGTGGCCTGTGCTTGGTATTTTGTGTCCTCAGGAAGATGTAGGACAAGCCACTGTCCACCCACTAACCAAAATGAATGTTTTCTTGTAGGGTGCTTTTCCTGTAATTGCTTCTCATGGCTACCTGCATGTACCAGGATCTAGAGTGGCCATTCGCTCCATAGATTGCCCCATTATCCTTCTTCCTCCCAAAAAATTCAAATCTAGACATAGAGATTATAGATTATTGCTCTGTTGGTATTTCAGAGCCTTCGGAGGGTTAGGTTTTTGTATTTAGCAGTCCTGTGCATTAATTTGATCCCTTTCTCCCCAGTACACTTACCTTCATACTTTAAATCTCCTTCCACAGGTCAGATACCAGGTCCAGGTTCCATGATCCCTGGGCAGCCCATGCCGGGCCGTATGATTCCCACCGTTGCAGCCAACATCCACCCCCCTGGGAGTGGCCCAGCCCCTCCTGGTATGCCTCCAATGCCAGGAAACATCTTGGGACCCCGGGTACCCCTCACGGCACCTAATGGCATGTGTAAGTAGCGTGATACTACTACTGCTTCATCACCATAGTGGGGTCTCTCTGGGTGGGCTGGAGGCAAGGTTCGAAGGCTTTATTCTCTAGATTATCTATAGTTTGGCAGGTCCATGGACAGTGCAGCCTGTGACAGTGGGTTCCAGAAGATTGGTGTGTGGCCCTTGCTCTTCAGCACCCCTGATGAGCCGGTACACAGGTGATGAGTGCAGATGCTGACAGTCATTCGGCCTTGTGCACCACAGCCTTGTCCTCTTGACCCTGAGGTCCGTGGGGAGGCCGGAAAGACATTCCTCACGCACTCATCTTTAAGCGTCTCTAGCTCGAATCTTGTTAGACATATTGAATTGCTGGTGGTTTTCCTGCAGGAGCCTTTTATGGATATGGGGTTCAAATACAGAGGGTGTAAAGAAAAATAAGAACCAGTTTAAGGCAGAAATCACAAGTCTTTTGTAGCTCCTCTGGGATATTGCTAGTAGTGGCTTAGACTCAAGAAGGAGTATTGAGAGGCTATGTTGAGAAGGACGGGGAGGTCCTAGCAGGCTCTGTGGAGAAGGCACAGGTCCTGCTGAGCAGTGTCTGGCATATGTACGAAGCCAGGGCTTTTCTCCGGTAGACCCTGGTCTCCCCGATCCTGGCCTCCAGAGGGTTGCTTCAGAAGCTCTGCCCTGTCCTTTACTCCTGTCGATCTCAGAATGATCCCAAAATACAGCCAGTGGTGGCCAGGTGCCCCAGCCACATCTGTGATCCTGATTCATTTAACCAATTCATGTATGTGCCAAGGTATTAGCTCCTATTCACAGTACAGAGAGCTAGGACTCCAGAATTCCTGGTCTCCAGGAGCCTTAGTTGGGAAAACAAGAAATGAGTGAGGAGAGAGTAGTCTATAAGATTTGCAGGTTACCCAAGACTCTGAAGTGCTTTGAGTGTACTGTAGTGCTCAGGAAGACTGCCCAGGGCCAGGAGGCAGGCTGCACAGAGGCATGTTTCTGGACCCCTAGGAGCTAGGACCGAGTAGGTGCATGGAAGAAAGACAGCGGTGTTGCCGCGTGTAAAGATCGTGACAGTAGAAAACCCTCTCCCTTGGGTCCTTGGTCACCGATTGCAGTGTAGCGGATACGTCTTTTCCTGACAAGAAAACACTGCACCTCGCTGCCTTACAGGGCCGGTCTGCCAAGACAGCTAACCAGTTTGCCATTTAGTTATAGATATGATATCCTTGGTCTTTACACTGGCCAGGATTTCATCCTGAAGGGCCCTCAAGGGATCATCTTGAGAATGTGGAGGGTTTCAGGTGCTCCCCCTACTTCCTGCCACAGATGAGTGTTTCTGGGATTCTGAGCTGCTGACTTGGCTCTAGGGTCCCAGGCAGGCCTCATTGGGTAAGGTGGTTCCCTTCTTCAGGTCTTAGTTTCCTCCACTGGAAAGATCAGTGGCCTTCAAAATGCTTTGAAGAGCTTTAGCAGTTTGGCGGAAATCTCCTGGGGCAGGGGCGCGGTGGGGGGAAGGTTGGGTGAACTGACTGGTAAGCAAGGCTGTACTTGAATTATTTGTTTCATATGTTTTTATTTCTGACCAAATCAAGAGGTTTAAAAAACCCTGGATTAAATAATCTCTAGGGTTCCTTTGTATGCTAAGCAGCTAAAGTCGAAATAGGAAAGAGCCCCAGACACTCATACTAATTGTTCCCTTCAGGACCTGACCTAGTTTTGGCCAAAAACCTAAGGACTGCAGTTCAGGAGCTGTGGGGCCTCCCAGGACTGTCCAGCTTGTCAGCAGCTGCCTCGAGTGAAGCTCTCTGGCCCTGGTGGAGACACTTAATCAGCAAGAAGTTATTGATAATCTGTTTTGTGCCCACCTAGGCCAGGCACTGAGAAAGAAAAGAAGACACAGAACTTGCCCAGGAAAGAGCTTTATCATTTAACTGAAGAAGTTAAAATTAGCAGAGAGAACCGTTAAAATGCAATAAAATCAAACTATAATTAAGTTCTGCAAAGGTCTGGAGTGATTCTTGGAAGGGCTGGGCCGCGGAGGAGGTTGGGACAGATGCAGACACCTCAGCACGCTAGCCGAGACTTGGGTGTTCGGGGCGGGGGGGGGGGGGGGGCGACCTGCCTGGCCTGCAGTGGCACCAGCACCTCGAAGGCCACATTGATTGGTTGCATAACGAAAATCACTTCCTATGTCATTTTTCTTGGAAGGGGCGCTTTCCCCAGCCCTTGTGTTTCCAGCAATGACGAGTCCCTCTTGGCTGTGTTTGCAGATGCCCCACCACCGCCACAGCCGCCGCCGCCACCGCCACCACCGCCCGCGGACGGAGTCCCTCCGCCTCCTGCTCCAGGCCCGCCAGCCTCCGCCGCCCCCTAGCCTGGAAGAGGCAGGCAGCGTCCACGCCCGGCGCCAGCAGCTGCAGGGGGAATGACGAGACTTGTGTTCCTCGGCTTCCTTGGGTTTCTTTTAGGATTTTTCTTCTCGCAGCCCCAAGCACGCATCCCGTATTTCCCCGTCCCCCTTGCCAGCCCTCTCCATGCTCAGACACCTCCTGTGTCAGGCCCTCCGCCAGCACGCGAGGGGAAGCCTGTGGGGCCAGTGTGTCCTGGTCATCCTCACAGTAGCCTGCATCCCCCTGTCCTGCTGTGGGGTGTACTGACCCTTTCTCTGCAGGTCCTGTCAACATGAGAAGTTTTATGTCTGTTGTTTCAGTGCTCTCCTGCAGTGTTTGGTTTTGATGCTTACATGGCTAATGCTTTATAATCATTATGTTTTATTATTTTTTTTCCTTTTGTCATTGCTTTAAATGAGAGCATCCTAAGTTCATAGGAACCAAAAAAAAAAAAAAAATGGTGATGGGCAGAGGGAATAGCCAGAGGGGAACGAACCTAAAGGCATTATAAGTGACCTTATTTCTGCTAATCTGAGCTAAGATTGGTGCTGATGGTGAAGTTTCCTGACTTTTGCCTCACATAGATGCACCAGAATTCAAAGAGATGGGGGCGGGGCGGGACCCCACTGATTTTATTCCTGGACCGTAGGGACCTCCCCCCTGCATGGCCCCTTTAGTACCTGGTAGGGGAGCGCCCAGCAGTAGAGCAGACCCACACTCCTTCCCTGGGCCCACCGGTTCTGGCTTTCTGTGCAGATGATTTGTTGGATTAGGGGTGGGATTTGGGGAGGCGTTCCTTCATTCCCTAGACGAGCCAGGAGCGTTTGAGGAGTCTAGGGCGATGACTGTCCACTGAATCTAGTCCACTGGTCACTGCTTTGTACTCATTCTTTTTTTCCCCTCTTTAAAAAAAGCAAAACAAAACACCCCCCCCCCCCCAAAAAAACCTTCAAAAAGTAAAATTTAAAAAAAGTAAGTAGATAGTGTAAACATTTTAGCTCATGGAATTTGGTTAGGATGGCTGGGGGTTCAAGTCCCCAAACTACCTCTTGCAGTCCGGGGTGAGTGGGGCTCAGTGAAGCGGTACTTCAGATTTGGGGCTGGATTGGAGAAGTGGGGCAGGATCAAGGGCTCTTGTCCCTTCTCGCTTCCCTTGTGAGATCTCGCATTCCATCGGTCGCAGGGTTGTCAGGGAGAAGCTGGGGGTCCCAAGGCACACGGCCATCAGAGCATCATGCTTTGAGGGTTGGGGTTCTCGGACTGAATGATCAGAATGCCATTCCAGAGGCGGAGCCACAAAAATGCCTTAACTTGAGCCCATTTTGACCCCTGCTGACGAATTACTTGAGAGTTCTTGGTTTTCTCTTCTTGTCCTTCTTTCCTCCCCTCTATCCTTCCATGGATTGGGGCAGGGTATGTTTGGTGGATCTTGATTTCCACAGCACCTGGCCTCTTCATGTCACATTCTCAAGTGGCAGTTTCATAGTTTTAGAATGCAAGGTGGAACACTTTTTGGATATCTTTTTCTATATATTCTGTAAAGCTTTACATGCGAGAGGGTGTAGGGAGGTGTTTATAAAACACCTCAGAACTTTCTTCCTTAGTATCAGAAAGCAAAAAAGTAAATAAAACCACAATTAAGATTTGCCTTTCAAACCCTCAGGTGTTGCCTCTAACCAGGTGGCCCTGGTCACCATCCAAGTACTGGAACCAAGGAGACCTTGTTCCTTTTGTGTGTTTGTTCTGGACTCTTGGAGTGAAAATGAGCTTGTTCCTGCTGGAGTTAAGTTCCAGTGCATCTGCCTCCAGAAAGATCCCAGTGCCTTTTGACAATGGCCAGGGTGTTCCCTAATTCCCGGCAGTCTTTCCCAAAGGAAACTCATTCCAAATACTTACTTTTTCCACTGGGGTCTTAGAAGGAAAATGGAATTCTGGTTCATACTGTGGTCCCTTGTTAACCTCAGGTCTTTAATGTGATCGCTTTCAAATTTACAAGATCCAGGTGGAAATACTTTTACTATGCCAGTAACAATTCTACAAAATACGTGAATTCTTAACACTGTTATGTTTCACTATAAGTGGTGACTTTTTCTTTTCATGTCTTTGATCTGGTTTCGTTCCTGTAATACAGCTACCCAATTTTGTGAGTGGGGGGGAATAATACGTGGTTTTTGTACAAACATGTTTCTCAGTGTGTTATTTTGGAAAAATGAAGGGAGGGAGTTTTGGGAGATTGGAGGAAATTGGTCAAGAAGACCTCATCTCCCTCTTTTTTTAGTGAATAAATAGAACATTTCTGGATTCTAGTCCCATTCTCTGCATTCACACACCAGTCTCTTCATGTGTCCTATGAAGAGTCTAAAGATTCAGCCCTACCTGGTCCTGACCCACAGTGAGTTCAGGGATGCAGGGCCTCCTGACCGACCACGGTATTTAACATACAGTTAAATGTGCCTTGCCCACTGCTTCCGTGGTCAAAGTGAAGAAAGGGGTGTGGCCAAAAGCCTGGCACCTCCAAGGGAATGAATAGTTTTGTTTGGCAAGCTAGAGCATGTTTGTTGGGATGCCGTTTAGAGAGCCCCCAGCTGGAGGCAGACCTTGAGGGCAGTTGGTTCCGTGCACCTTGATGTACTTTTGAGGACAGCCTTTGAGCACCCACAGGTGCAAACCCCGTACAGAAAACAGGAAAAGGCCACTGCCTTCGAGCTGCTTTTAGGAACCCAGTGAAGCAAAAGCGGGGGCTTCTGCGGCGAGCGGTGAGCGCCCGGCTCCTTGGGGAGCTGTGCCGGCCGGGTTGTGCTTTGCTGCCGGATCTGTTCGGATTCACCTCTAGCACGGTCCTAGGACCAGCGGGGTCTCCCAGAGTTCTGTAACTCCCCAAGGGTGACAAAGGAGGGTGAACCCTGACCCAGACTAACCGAAGACTAGTTGATAAACTTGAGTGTGAGCTCTTTAGAAAGTGTAACAGGACATGTGTAATCCACCAGTCTCTCACAGGTTCCTGGGATCCTTACTGTGGAGTGGTTCCCCCAAATGTGGTTAAGGACAGTAGTGTTCCAACCTCAGTACAGATCAGGATCACCAAAGCATTGTTCAGAGACAGGCTGCTCAGCCCCACCCTCAAAACTGATGGAGCAGGTCTGGAGTTCTGAAACACCATGTTTTGTTCTGTTCTTTAGAGAGTGGGAGCAGAGGAAGAAGAGAATCTTAAGTAGACTCCATATCAGCACAGAACCCTATGCGGGGCTCGATCTCACCACCCTGCAATCATAACCTGAGCCAAAATCAAGAGTTGGATGCTTAACCAACTGAGCCACAGGCGCCCCTGAAATACTGTATTTTTAACAGATTTTGAGGGAGTCCTGATGTACCTGGGCAAGGGACCACCCTTGGGGAACCACTAGTTAGGAAGGTTGTGAGGTAGAACAAGATCTCCTGTGGTTCCTGACAGTTGATTCTATGAGCGCCATTCATCTGGGAAACACTTGAGGGCCTCTTACTTGCCAGGCATTGGACCCTGCATGCAGTGAAGTCATAGTTATGAATAAGGTAGGCAAGGCTCCTGCACTCCGGGCCACTTAGATTCTTGGGGGGTGGGGGATACAAGACCATAAATTAATAAGAAATAGGATCATTTTAGATAGTGCTAAGTGGTCATGAAGAAAAAAATAGTGTCATCAAGAGCTTTCTGGGGTATGATAATGTAAATGGTCTGTGAATTGGGTGTGCTTACGTGATTTCTGTCCTGCTGGGTGCGGTAACCTGAGGGTTCCCCCTCATTCCAGGAAGACCTCGTTGGAATAATCCGAGCACCCTTTGTCTGGCTGAGATTTCCTTCTGCAAACCTCTCTGCCTGTGGCCATTAGTGTAAAGCCCCTGCTTTCTCTTCTGCTACTCCTGGAGCATAGCTGCAGTCCAGTTGGTCCCTTGAAGGAGGACTTAATTGGGAACAAGATGAAAGCTCCTTGCTCCCTTGTGAATGGGTGGTCTCCATCTAAGGAAGTCACCTTGCAGGATGGGATGGAAGCCCAGGACCCTCAGTGTTGGATCTCCTTGTAAACGGCTCCCCTGGACTTCATTTCCTGGTGGCTTGTTTTTAGGCCTGCCTCCTCTCTTCTTAGAAAGCACCTTTGACCCTGAATTTAAAACTGAGCTTGGGGCGCCTGGGTGGCTCAGTGGGTTAAGCCACTGCCTTCGGCTCAGGTCATGATCTCAGGGTCCTGGGATCGAGTCCCGCATCGGGCTCTGCTCAGCAGCGAGCCTGCTTCCCTCTCTCTCTCTCTGCCTGCCTCTCTGTCTACTTGTGATCTCTCTCTGTCAAATAAATAAAATTAAAAAAAAAAAAAAAAACTGAGCTAAACAGTAGTGACCAAAAGGAGAGACTCCTGTGAATCAACTTAACCAGAGGTTCTCAAAGCAATTAGAGCCAGTTCTCTCCAAGCCCCCCAGCCCTTTCCAATCCGTTGAACCTTAAGGGTAGAGAGACCTGTCTGATCCCCTCTTCCTGCTCCTGGCCTGTCTTCTGGGGCCAACTTCATTCCCTTCTGTCCCCAGACCTTCCTGTCCTTCCAGGCCCACAAAGAACCGTCAGATGACTGCTAATGGCCACCTTACCACTGCAGACCCTTAGGGTACAGCCTTTGCAGACTTCTGCAGAATAGCCGTGCCTTCACACAGTACAGTGACCAACACCTTTGGACAACTTAGACTGGAAAGAAAATCCCTCCCACTCTCTCCTGTGGCAGCCTACCACCTCAGGTGCCCTCACAGCCAGATGGTCCCAGAGCGGGTTAGGAAGCAGCAGTACCACTGGAAGGTAATAGCTTCTTTGCACAGACTGATTTCCATGGCTGGTTTGGCCCTGACACTTAGGACTTCCCATAGTCATCCAAATGGACTGGCATTCCTTGTTCCAGTCTGCTTACTGTGTAGTACCTGTGGGTTTCCTGAGAATCACCTGGAGAGGTTGCTGGCTGAGACAGCAGGACTTCCTGCAGCCCAGCCTAGCCGCTGCATGTCTGAGGCTGTGTTGACTTACGCTGTGTAGCTCTCTCCCAGCTGACTTGGCTTTGGGGGAATGAAATTCAGGGGCTTCTCCAGTCTTGCAGCAGACCCATTGCCTGGACAAGATGACCACCTCCAGGTTGGGACAGGCTTTTCTAGGAGCGTACTTGTGCAACTGAGTCTCCAGAGTTCTTCCAGCGAGCAGGGGCTTGTCAGCGCACATAACCCGGGCCCCTGACTCTTGGCTCTCCCTTCCTCCCGGTAATGCTGCAAGAAGGTCCACTAGCAGCAGCCCATCACCAAAAACAGAGCTGACTGCCTTGTAGTCCCGATCTCTCCTGACAGGGGAGAGGCCACACTCGGTGGCCCTTTCTGACTGGCCTGGGACACGAGTTGGGATTATTGTCATCTTGTATCCCGTAAGAAATCATAGCATTGACTCTTAAATGCCCAGGTGTAGGTGCAGGGGTTGGGGAGAGAGGCTAGGCTTCCATTCCGCCAAGTGAGGCCTGACCTCTGCATCCTGATTCCTCTTGAAATTAAAAGCAAGGATGAAAAGGTTTGAAATCAAGATCTTGGCTCAAGTCCTGGCCTTACCACATCATTAGCATGATCTCAGTGTCAGTTTGCAAATGTGCAAAATGGTTACAAGATTTGACAAATCAGAGTACTAGGAAGACGAAAAACTCACAGAAGTGTTAGTAGTTACTACTAAGGACTTAAAGCCTGGAACCACGCAGCTTCCTGTTCAGACTGAAGTATGCCCCAACCATGGCAACTGGAGCAGCTCCTGCCCTGGACAGCAGCCCCTAGTTAAGCTAGAGGTTTTCTGTGCCCAAGGAGGCAGGCTGTAGCCATGGCAATGGGCCTTGTGCCTGCCTTGGTGCTGGAGGCAGGTTGCCAAACCCAATAGGAACCTCGGAGGCATGTGGAAGCCATTGCTTCACAAAAGCATCCCTGATGCCCAAATGCACAAGACTTGGATGTGGGGACGTGGGTGTGGGCTCTAGACAGGGGTTAATCTCCCTTTCTTCGACTCTGTAGTTCCTATGTCTTAGATCTCTTATTTGGCCCACCCTAACCCCTGTGCCCAGAAAAAGTAGTGCAGTCCTTGGACACTGTGGCTACCACTGTCTCATAAAGGAGACGGGTTACTGACTCCCAAGGTCACGCAGAGCTGATGCCGAATCCTGCTTTTCCCGTCACACTCCATTGCCTGATGAGCTTCTCCATTCATCTCGAGGCGTCTCCAAACCCGGTGTGCCGTGCTCCGTTCTGAGGTCTAGGGGGAATCAGAATGAATGTGAACGGCAACCATTGGTTTAGGATCCCAAATGAAGAAAGTGGTTAAAAGAATTTGTCCCCAAGTTAGGGAAGGAGGTCATTGAGGAAGGCGACATTTCATATTTTATTTTATACAATATGCGTGTTATAATTCAAAAATTAAATTGAAGCCAGCCTGGCTGGCTGAGAGGGTGGAGCATGTGATTTGGTCTCAGGGTGGTGAGTGCAGACCCCACATTGGGCATGGAGCCTACCTAAAAATTGTTTTTTTTTAATTGAACTTAAAAGAATATATTTAAATATTCAATAAAATATATTAAAATGAGAAACTGGAGTAGCTGGAGTTTTAACAGAGAAATGGGAGAAGGGTCCCATTCAGAACTTCCTAGTGAAAAACACGGGAATGGTCCTCATGCCCCAGCTGTCAAGGCCCCATTGGTGAGGCCTCATTCCCAGACAGACCTGCCTGGGGAAGGAGGAGGTAGGCACGTCTCCACTCTCACAACCACCACCCAAGAGTCAGACCCAAGTAGAGGAACACAGACCTGTACATAGGCCAAAAAAGAAAATATGGAGGTAAGCCACAGACAAGGGAAGCAGAGATGGGGTTGGAGGGTGCGTTAGTGCCTCTGTGGCCAGCCAGCAAGTGCCAAGCCCAGCCTGGCCCTCTGCTCAGAGAAGGCTGTATTCCAAACCGGTATATACTGTCCCCAGAGGCAGCATGAAGCCATGGAAAGAACCTCACAAAGTCAGCCCCTTTGCAGGAAGCTCCAGACCCACGTTCTGTGGTGGGAGTATCTGGTTGTCCCTGGTGCATGTTTGCTTCTCCCGCCCTTCTGGAACCTCCCAGCGCCTGGTCCTGTGCACTCAGTGTGCTCCACAGTCCAGTGGGGAATTGCTGTAGACAGACGATATCACCGGGAGGCTGGGAAGGCTTCGCAGAGGGGAGAGGTAATGGAACCGAGCTTTCTGAGCCCATTTTCCAGGCAGACTTGGAGGGCAGGGAACACCAGCCTGCCTAAGAGGCTGCTGTCACAGGACTGTCTGTGAAAGGAACACACTTTGAACCAAGGGAACGCCATCCAGAGACACGCACTAGGACGTGAGATAGATTCTCCAACTTGGTTACCTATGTGGCTCCCTAGAGACAGAAATGGGAGTGTCTCTCAAATACCACGGGTGTCACATCTAAGGTGGTGACCCCGAATGTCATTTGGGTCAATAACACACCAGGAGGTGGGTGGTTGCTTTGCGGGATAAGCTACCAGGACCAGGCCACAACTCCCCACCAAGCATGTCTCTGGGGATGAGGGGTCCCTGGCTGAACACTGAGCTTCGGTCAGCCCGCACACTAGTCTAACACCGCTCCTGGAGCCCGCGCGTCCCTAGGCTGCGATCTTGGTTCCTTGGGTCAGCCCAGGGCCTTGAGTTTGCTGGTCTGGGACACATGGGGGGGAGTGGGTGGTGATGGATCCTGGGAGGAAGGGGCCAGGATTAAAGGGCCCTGCCCAGGCTGCCCCGAGGAAATGAGAAGAAAGGCGGGAGTAGCTGTAGTCTCAGAAGGGTCTCGCCCCCTGCCCCTGGGATGCGCTGTGGACCGCCTGGCTGTGCGAGGTCTGAGCTTTGGCTGTGGACGGATTAGGTCTGATCCGATTAGAGCCTGGGCGGTCGGCTTCGCCCCCTTGCCTGGCGCTGCCCGCGCCTGCCCCGCCCCCGTAGGCACCCGCAGACGTCCCCGAGACCCTTCCCCGCCCCGAACACGGCATTGGCGCAGAAATTCGAGAGGATCCGTGCGCTCCGGACTCGGCTCATTTCCACAGCGCGAGCTCGGGCTCCCGCCCCCTGCGGCCCTCCCGAGCCCCGCCCCGAACTTGCGGGTGTCTGGGCCCCCGCCTCCGTGCTCGCCGCGTGGCGGGTGGGTTCCTCGCAGGTGGGGGGGGGGGGGCCGTGCCAGCCCTCCACGGGGAGGGCGGGCCAGCCCCGCAGCTCTCCCGCCCGTGCACCTGTCGGCTAACGCCACGCGCGGCGCTGTGCTCCGCACCCACCCGCGCTACTCCACGTCCGTTTGTCTCGGCGTCCCGAGCCGGGGGTCTGTCTGTCCACGGCAGGCGGACCGAGCAGGGCAGGCGTCAGAGCTACGTGCGGCGGGGCGGGCGCGGCGGGCGGGGTGGGGGCGGCGCTGAGCGCGGCAGCGGCGGCGCGGGAGGCGGGGAGGCGCGGCGCGCCGGGGACAGCGGCGGACGGCGGCGGCGGCATGCGGCTTCTCGCGCTGCCCACCGTGGGCTGAGACGGCCGCAGCGCGGGCGGGAGGCGCGGCGGCCGGCGAGCCGAGGGCGCAGCCAGCCGGGCAGACCGTGGACAGCGGTCGGCGCGCCGCGCCATGGGCCGAGCCGGGGGCGGGGGCCCGGGCCGGGGGCCGCCGCCGCTGCTGCTGCTGCTTCTGGGGGCCACGCTGGTCCTCGCCGCCCGGGCCGCGCCGGGTAGGTACCGACTGCGACCGGGACCCCAGTGGCTCTCGCACCTACCCTGGGCCAGGGTCCCGCTGGCCTCGGGTACAGGCGGAGTTCGCGAGCTATGGCAAGGGGGCGGGGCAGCGCCTTGCTCGCGACGGAGGCGGGGGAAGGGGCGCGCGCGGAGGTGGGGTACTTGGGGGGAGGCCGAGGGGTGGGGGTCGGCCCCGACCCGGGTGTGTGGGCAGAGGTGCCGGCTGGGGGAGGATCCTGAGTGGGCGGGGCGTGAGGGTGCGACTTCGAGGCGGGACCTGGAGGTGATGGGGCCCTGAGGATGCGACCTCAGGGCGGGGCCTGGAGTGGGGCGGGGCCTTGAGGGTGCGACTTCGGGGCGGGGTCTGGCGGTGGGGTGGAGTCCTGAGGGTCAAACCTCTGCCTGGGGCCGAAGGTGGGGGCCGCCCCGTTTTACACTGCGGGCCTTGTCGGGGTCGGGGCGTGACGCCTGAGGGGCGGGGCCTGAGCGGGAAACGTGGGGCTGGGTGTGTTCCCCGCCGTGGGGGCGTGGCCTAAACGGTGGGGCGTGACTTTGGGAAACCTGGTCCTGGAGTCTTCGGGTGGGCGGGGAGGCCGGGAGAGCGAGCTGCGGCGGGGCGCGGGGCCCTGACGTCGTGCTCCTTCCCTCCCACCCACAGCGCGTGAGGCTGGCAGCGCCGTCGAGGCCGAAGAGCAGGTGAAGAGCGTCCTGGAGTGGGAGCCGCGTGCCAACAGCACGCGGGAGAGGGCCGGCCCACCAGCTGCTGGGGAGGATGAGACCTCATGGACTGCACCTGGCGGCCAGCCGGCTGTGGTGGGGCCTGGGGCCGGGCCAGAGGAGGCACTGGAGGCGTCCGCGGCAGTGACCGGCACCGCCTGGCTGGAGGCCGACAGCCCGGGCCTGGGTGGAGTGACCGCAGAGGCGGGCAGCGGCGACACCCAGGCCCTTCCAGTCACGCCCCCGGCTCCTGAGGAGGCCCTGGGACAGTCATCGATGCCCCCTGTTACTCCCGAGGCTACAGAGGCCAGCGGACCACCCTCCCCCTCTCCTGACGACAAGCTGAGCCCAGGCCCGGAACTCCCCAAGGAGAGCCCCTTAGAGGTTTGGCTGAACCTGGGAGGCAGCACACATGACCCACATGGGCCAGAGCCCACGTTCCCCGTTCAGGGCACACTGGAGCCCCAGCCGGCGTCAGATATAATTGACATCGACTACTTCGAAGGATTGGATGGCGAGGGCCGTGGTGCCGACCTGGAGAGCTTCCCGGGGTCGCCAGGAACCTCAGAGCACCACCCCGATAGTGGGGGAGAGACCCCTTCCTGGAGCCTGCTTGACTTATACGATGACTTCACCCCCTTTGATGAATCTGACTTCTACCCCACTACATCCTTCTATGATGACTTGGAGGAAGAGGAGGAGGAAGAGGAGGATGACAAGGATGCAGCAGGAGGTGGAGACCTGGTAGATGAAAGTGACCTTCTGGTGCCCACTGAGAAGCCTGGTCTGGGGCCTGGGACTGGCCAGCCCACCAGTCGGTGGCATGCCGTCCCCCCACAGCATACTCTGGGGATGGTCCCTGGCAGCAGCATCGCCCTCAGGCCCCGCCCAGGAGAGCCAGGCAGGGACCTGGCCCCAAGCGAGAATGGCACCGAGTGCCGCAGCGGCTTCGTGCGGCATAACGGCTCCTGCCGGTCAGTGTGCGACCTCTTCCCAAGTTACTGTCACAATGGCGGCCAGTGCTACCTGGTGGAGAACATAGGGGCCTTCTGCAGGTAAGGGTGTGGCAGGCAGGTGCACAGGGACTTATAAAAGAACTGAAAAGCATATGTGAGGCCTACTCAGCAAAGAGGAGGACATGATGGGCACAGCTTCCAAGAGGTAGTGAGTTGCCAAGCCAAGAGGCTCCTGGGATTCCCAGGTCAAGAGATGTTCACACGGTATCTTTCACAGGAAGTCACTTCTTAAATGTACTTCCTGTGACATCATAGGAGAGAGTCCCCCAAAGTAAGATTTTGTATTTCCTCCAAGTGTGTGCCCTATACCAAAGCACTAAACTATAAAGGCAAAATGAAGGGACTTCTCTGAGGGTTTTGGAAAGCAGCCTTTACTGGCTCAAGGGGTCCCATTGGAGAGTTTTGGCTGCAGTAGCACAAAGAGTAGGCTTATAAGCCTGCTCTGGAGGAAAGAAGGCCTCTGAGCATGCCCTCTGAGACACATGTGTGGTAGGAGGTGGACTCTGTCTACCCACAGGGCACCTGTAGGGGACGGACGTATAGAGTCACAGTGAGGAGCAGACCCCAAGAGCAGCCACTTATGTAGGTCAAGTGAGGCAGAGGATCTTTCCTGGCATAGCAGATGTGGGGTTCCTTGACTTTGGGTAGTGGCTTTTCCCCCTTCTACTTGATCTTTGTCCTCCAGCACAGAATGTTTTAAAGACCCCGAGAGTTTAGTGTCTCTAAGGATGTTGTCTGCAGCCAGCATCCCATGCCTCATCAGGAATACATCATACACCCGCCCTCGTGGCAAGGTCATTAACCTGCTGGAGAGCTCACTGGCTTATTCTGGAAGAATCCCGAGTCAGCAGTGATCTGGGTAGTTTGCTTGTCTCCATCCTTTACAGGCACTGGAAGTGGAGTAGGACTCCCAGATTGCTCTGGGACTTGTTTCTGTTGGTCCTAGGAGGAACATTTCTGGAATCTAGGTGTTTCTCTAAGTGTCATTCCTGATGTTTTTTTTTCTTGGTCTTTTTGGAGGTATGTGAAGAATTCAAATTCTGCAGGTCTTGATGTTCCGGTAGAAAAATAATATATAGAAAGTGTGAATGTTGTGTCTTTGGCTTAAATTAAAGCTTGACTTCCAGTTCCTTCTTTCCTATAAGCGATCATGAAATGATTAAGGTCAGTCATATAGAATGTGTCTACACAGTTCTGGTTGGAGTTGTCCAGTCATTGCTAAAAGGAGGAACTGTCATCAAGACATTATGGCAACAGTACCTTGCCAGTTGGCTAAGGGCTACCAGAAGTATGTGGAAACTCTGTGATTTTGCTCCTCAAGCTTTGGTTAGTGGGATGATAGTGATGCTTAGTGGGATTTACCCTGGGAGCTCTGAAATCTCTGTGTGAAATCATTGTCTTTCATCCTGCTGGAGGCCTGGCTTTTCACCTTCAAAGTAGTCTTGCCATCACCGCATGAAATGGAGAGCCCTCGATGCCTCTGGAGAGCTAGCAAAGTTCCCAGAAGCTCCTGGAGCTCTCGGGACTCCCAAGTGAGAAAGCAAGCTTGTCCTCAGTAAGCTGCCTGGCTGTGCTGACAGGGGATCCTCCAGTGGGTCCCGCCTCAGAGGGCTTTTCCACAAGTCCCCCCACCAGTTCCCCTTGCTCACCTTCCCTCCCAGGGGCACACTCGGTCCTCCCTCCCAGAGATCCCTCCTCAGGCTGTGCATGCCCAGGCTCGGCTGTGGCTCAGAAACTGTTTTGCATTCCACTCACAGGAGACTGCCGAGCCCTCCGTTGCAGACTGCAGCACGCCTTTGTCTCTGTCACCCTGACCCACTGCAGGGAAATGAGCAGAGCTATGGCAGAACTTTTCTAGAACCGTGGGTTAGTGGGATCTTCTTTGCCCACTGCCCTCAGACAGATAGCCTCCCAGGACTGCAGAGCGTCCGTTGGAAAAGAAAGACTTTCCTGTTAGTCATGTCTCTGCACACTGTTTCGGGCGTGGAGTAGTCAGTTCTCCGAGGCGAGGCATAATTTCCCCTTTTCTGGACCCCTTTCTCTTGTCTGTCATTCACCCTGAGGTTCATGTCCTCCCTCCTTTGCCTGCCTCTGTATCCTTCCACATCTTTCCTCTTTGAAGCAGCCTCGTTCCCATGGAAACAGCAATGTCATTGGAAGAGTTGGAGCCTGGGAATGTCCCCAAGGGCAAGAGAAAGTCACTCAACAAAAGGACTGAAACCCACCCAGAGGGTTGATTCTCACTGTGCTTTCATGACCGTTCTCATGGTAATAGGACAGGAAGCTTTAGGGGCAGAATTTGGGGGGCTGCAGAGAGAGGAGGAGACTACACATCCATCTTTGTGTTCGTCCTTGTCTGTCACTTCCTTCTATTTCAGCGTCTGGGGAGCCTCGTGAACTAGACGCGACTGCAGAACACCAGGAGAGGTTTTCCCGGGTAGAGTGGGTTGACTACTTTTGTAGCCAAAGGTCCCATTAATCTTGTTTTTCACCCAGAGCCAAGAGCAGGGGAGCTGAGAGAATCCTATGATTGTCCTCCTTGAGGCTGCGAGGTAGAAAACCAGGGTTCCCACCCCCCTTCCATGCAGTCCCTTAACAGTCACGTGAGTGACCTGTTCACTCCGTCCCTCGGCACTCCGGTTGTCTCGTTTATGTCCTGGACCCCAGCACGGTCCTGCCCACTGCGTGGGGTGGTCACGCAGAACCTCCACCCCAGTTGCTCTAGACCCTCATGGGAACGGGCTGCTGAGGTGAATGTGGGGCGAAGGGGCCAGGCCCTTGCCGTGGCCGCCAGCCTGTCCCCTCAGTCTCACTCTGTCACTGCCCCAGGTGCAACACGCAGGACTACATCTGGCACAAGGGGATGCGCTGCGAGTCCATCATCACCGACTTCCAGGTGATGTGCGTGGCCGTCGGCTCAGCTGCCCTCGTCCTGCTCCTGCTCTTCATGATGACCGTGTTCTTCGCCAAGAAGCTCTATCTGCTCAAGACGGAGAACACCAAGCTGCGAAGGACCAAGTGAGTCTGAGTCCACGAGCCTCACCCCGCCCCTGCGGCTGCCCCCGCCATCTGACCCGGGGATCTGGCCAGGGGGCTTCCTGGCACCTGCTGTGCCTCCCTAGTTGTGTTGTCCATCCCAGAGTCTCCCCCAGGTTGATCCCTTCCTGCACAGAACGTGCTGGCGTTGTGGTAGGGCCTGAGCCCCTGGGGCACACCGTCCGGCACCGTCCCTGTGCCCGCCCCGCCCCGTGATGGAGGGCACTTAAGGGAAAGGCACCCAGCGCCCTCCTGGCCGTGGTCCCCCATGTACGTTACTGCGCTCAGTCCTCCCGCAGCCGACTGCACCTGCTCCCGGGCTCTTTGCCGGCCGCGGCCAGTGTGAGGATCTCGCTCGCAAACTGCGAGGGGTAACCCCAGCTCCCTCAGACCTGCCGTCCCTCAGGCCCAACTCCTCCTGACTCAACGCTGGAGAGAAGGGCTTGGGCAGCGCGTTGCCGTGCCCAGCTTGTCCGCGCCCGTTCCAGACAGAAGTGCAAGGGATTTAGGGCAGTCCTCTTGACCTCTCCTAAGTAGAGTTTCCGGGGTGGAGGGGCCTAGGCTAGGCTTCCTCTGTGGTGGATTTTCAGGGCCAGATGGGAATAGAGTCTCCTTCCGGCTTCTCTCTTAGCAGAGGAGTGACGGCTGTGTGCATGTGAGATCCACACGTGTTTCCCTTTAAGTCCAGGCTTGCACACTTGGCCGTGGCCTTATGCACTGTGAGAGAGTCACTCTGTCCCTGAGCAAAGTAAGGAATGTTCTGAAGTGTCACGGGAGTCACAAAAGGAGGAGGTTGCGGTTCAGCTTCCCAGGGGCCCGAGAGACAGTTGATGTAGAACTGCCCCCCCCCAACCTGTTGCCCCCTGGCTCCCCTCCCCCGCTGACCCGAGACTCCCTGCAGAGAATGCTCCCGAAGTACTTTCCCTGGGATCCTGGGAAAAGGACAAAAGACCATCTGTTGCTCCTTTGCTGGGTGAACTCCTGCACTGTGCAGTTGCGGGCGGCCGCCGGGAGCCTTTCAGCGACCCGTCCCGGCGCCGCGGGGGCTTTGCCATTGTGACTGTGCGCTGAGGCGGGCCGGATCCGTGCATGTCCTTATCAGCCAGGACCCTGGGTGGCAGGGGGAGGAGAGGGCCACGCTGCGACCACCTACCAGGGTAGCTGCTGAGGAGGCCAGGAAAGAGAAGGAGCAGCTGCAGGGCGGTGGAGAAGCAAGAGTGGTGGCCAGAGACAGGGCCACGTTCGAGGCCTTCCTCCATCAGCAGGCTTTGTGTTCCGCACAGAGCCTGGCCCCCGTGGCACCTTCAGCTCCGAGCCTGCCACCCTCACTTCCCGGTGCGTGCTCGTTTGCTTTTGGGCTCACGCTCCACGTCCTCCGTGTGCTACAGATACTGCTGCGGTGTACTGCCTCTGAGATGCGCCTTTCCCCCACATATTAGCGTCTCTGAAATTGGACTGCGTCTCACAGTCACTGGCAGCTTATCATCACTGTTGGCCAGATGGCAGTCACGATGTGGCTGTAACCGCCTGGCAGTCGCGGTCCTGGCCAGAGCTGTTCATACCGTTGTCAGCGCTTTATCCACTTCCAGTATATAATAAAAACTCTAGGTGATAAGAAAGTTCCTGGGTCACGGTTTAAGGGGCAGAAGTTTTTTCCTCCGCGGTGCAGCAAATAACGGCACTCCTTATTACGGTCCATGGTGTCTGATGAAATAAGCGTTTGACCCGCGGTGCTTTGGGCAGGCTTGGCCACGATCGTCGCACTCACGTTTTCCCTGCTCTCGTCTGTCCCAACCAGCAAATTCCGGACCCCGTCTGAACTCCACAACGATAACTTCTCCCTCTCCACCATTGCCGAAGGCTCTCACCCAAACGTAAGGAAACTTTGCTACAATCTCTGTAACCTCCTTTCCCCACTCCACATGCCTGCACCTTGGCTCCCCGTGATGACTTGTCTGTCACCTGTGACTCATCTTCCCCACCCTCTCCCTTATCCATAGGCCTGCCCAGGCCACTGCTTTTGTCTTTGGGCTACTTCCGAGCTGGGAACGGCTCCTCCCAGCTCTGGAGGTGAGCGTGGGGAGACCAGTTTGGGTGGTGATGTGGGACCAGGACAGGGATGGCCCGCTGCTTCCTTGACAGGCAGCTATAGGTGGTACCAAAGAACTTTTTCCAGGATGATTCGGGATTTTTAGCTTTATCTAGACTTTGGAAGTCCGATTTTTCCTTCCCCGTGTCTTTCTGCTTTCTGGATGGAGAAGAACGACTGTTTTCGTCGTGAGGGAATGTCCTTGTGGTCACTGAAGTGAATGGCGGTTGCTCTTCGGGATGGCTGGACCAGTGTCCTTTACACTGTCCAGGGAGGCATATTTACACTGGTTAAGGCTGAGGAGGGCACAGAGCACTGGTGTAATAATAAGTCTAGGGGTAAATTCTGTTCTTGGGAGGATGGGCTCGTAAGTATCAGTTGAGATTTAAGAGAAGGTCCCAGTCGAGCAGTTTCTAAAGATCCTGGCCTTCTAGTGTGTCTTCTGGACCACACTCACCAGTAAAGAAAGTACTGGGTACTGTGAGAGAAAATGTCATAAATAAAGCAGAAACCATCCAAGCTCCAGATCATGTCACATCCGAGCCTGGGACTTCGGCACGTGACACAGGCCCCGTACCACACGGTGAAGGCATCGATACATGGATAAGGGAGTGAAACTCAGACTCACGAGCTGCCTGCGGGTGGGAAGCTCATGGAAGAGCGGCTTGTGCTGCTGTGGGGACAGCACGGAACTAGACCACTGTTTTCCTCTGATAGATGGGGATGGTGTGGCCCCAGGAGGGGAAAGAGAGATTAACAGTAAACGTGACCTTGTTCACCAAACCCCAGGGAAGAACTTGGCCTGGTGGAGGAGGAGGAAAGGGGTCGACTTTAAAGAAGAAATCGAAGAGGTTAGTTTAGGATAATTTGTTAAAGTCTTTGGTACAAAGGGTAGAGAAGCAGATACGATTTTACTGGGTATGCACCGAGATACTAATACACTCAAGACCTTCTAATAACCCAGGACGCCAAACGTCTTGTAAACGTTCGGATTCATAAGCACTTTAACCAGCCCTCGAGAGAGGCACCTTGAGGTCAGGAGGAACCTCCCTTGTCTCCATGCACTCCATCCCTACCTCGTTCGGCCCCACACGGTGGTACACGTGTGGTCACCATTTGTGGAATGCTGGCAAAAGATGGCCTAGCGGGGCCTTCTGGTTCCGCTGTACGCATGGGGCAGCCCACCAGACCTGTATGGTGGTTCCTGGTTCCACTGTACGTGTGAGGTCGCCCGCCAGACCTTGTATGGTGGTTCCTACAGGCAGGGTATTCCTTGTCCAGAGAGCAAGGGTCCTTAGGAAAGTTTCTGATGCGTACATTGTTCTGGCATCCCAGGTGTAGACAGACAACTTTCCTCTTCCCAAAAAGGGAGGGGAAGGAAATAGCACCTCTTGAAGGTCTCGGTGGCATGAGCCAATACCAAGGTTTCCAGTTCTCCTTGGCTGGCCCAACTTTGTAGAAAGTACGGGGTTTGTCCAGTAAGGCTCCCACTGACCTTGAGTTCAGAATACCACAAGGCTTAAAACTGGAGCAGAGCAGGGGCTGGTCCACCCTGGGGGACTCTGCCTGAGAAGGACTTGAGAAGGGGCAGTCTGGGTAGTGCTCAGGACATCCCTCAGTGGAGGGGCAAGTTGAGGCTCTGGTGGTCTCCCGCCCCTCCTGTATCTGGCAGGTTGTGTCAACCTGGCATCTTGCCCTCAACTTGTGCCCCAGGGGACATCCTGTCCTCTCTGCCAAAGCTCTGAGTGTGAGAGGGGATGACTCTCCTGTCCAGCAGGGTGTGTACCCCCGGATCTCCTCCCTTCAGCTCTTAATTCTCTCCACCCAGCCTACAAGTCAGACTTGATCATATTCAAGACCTTGTGGGCCCTGACGGTTCGGACAGTTGCCACACTAGTTCGAAGTGAAGCCCTGTCGGGCGCTTCCTTCCCCACCTGCAGTCGCCCAGTGCTACTCCTCACCTGGGCTCTGCAGCAGGCGAGCCGGTGGCTGTGGGAGCCTGTGAGCCTGTGTGCAGCCAAACAGCCAGCCCCTGAAAGGAGCATCAGGAGGGAAGGGAGAGCCCGTTCTCCTCTGCCTGTGCTGTGGAGGCCTGCGAGTTCTCCAGGAGCAATGGCCAGTGTGTGGGACGTGCAGCGTGGCTAATGTCACCTGAGATCCACAGGCCAATGCCACGCGCCGCCCAGTTGGATCTCACAGCCGTGCTGTCCATGGAATGTCACAGATATGACACGTTCTTCCCAAGGTTCGACAGACCTTCCAGGATTTCAGTTTATTCCTTACTAGCGCATCTCTGTGGTGCCCCTTCGTGCTTCTCTGCACTCCCTCCCCATTTCAATCTTTCTTCCTTCCGAGACTCTATTTCTTTCGGCCCCCTGCTGAGGGAGGTTTGTGTCTGGACAAGTGGGACTCGAGTCCTGAACCCACACCACTCCTGGCCTGAGGGATACCCATTTGGCTGGGGTGGAATGCCAGGAAGGGGAACACGGAGCAGTTCCCAGGACTTGGGCCAACTAGAGGGCCAGCTCCCTTGCCCTGAGGGATTTCTGGCACTTCACAGGCAGATGGGCCTTCTGCTGAGGAATCAGCAACCCTAGGCTCGCTAGGGTCCAGTTCTGGCGGAGACGCTTGGGCTAGTGTAGCTCTGTCTTGGTTCAGATACTCCCTCTCCTGCCCTGTTTGTTGGAAGTACTTAGCTTGTCTAACAGCATCGTTTGGATACTGTGTTCCTTATTTTTAGAATATACTCATCCCACCTGTTGGCCCAGAAATCCATTTTCTCATCTGTCTAGATCCCAGGAGCCATGCTTAATTTGGGCCCCCACCTTCCTGGCCTCACAGCTTTGATGCCCATGTCTGTAGGCACCCCTAAATATACTTTTCTTTTCTTTTTTTTAATTTTGCTTATTTATTTGACAGACAGAGATCACAAGTAGGCAGAGAGGCAGGCAGAGAGAGAGAGGAGGAAGCAGGCTCTCCATGGAGCAGAGAGCCCGGTGCGGGGCTCGATCCCAGGACCCTGGGATCACGACCTGAGCTGAAGGCAGAGGCTTTAACTCACTGAGCCACCCAGGTGCCCCCTAAATATACTTCTTCTCACACGAAGCCTGTTTGCCCCCAAAGACGGTGTGATGGCGGTGGGTGGGGCAGTCGGAGGGAGGTGGTGTTGAACAGCATGAAAGTGAGTCCCATCTTTGTAAGAGGCTTGGCAGGCACGGGCCATCCCGTCCTACTGCAGATCTGCTGTGATGCAGTCTGCTCTGCCTGGGATCTTTAAAGGCACAGCTCTCAAGCTTCTGAGCCCATTGTCTCTCCCCAGACAACACAGAAGTACATGGCATGAAAAGTCCAGTTCTTCCTCATCCCGCTTCCCTCTCCACACAGCCTGTGTGTGTGTGTGTGTGTGAGTGCATATACATACTTAACATATCAGGGAGCTCTTTCCATCTCACTACATCTAGATGTGTGTCATTGAAGGTTTTTTTTTCTAAATCTCTCCCAGCAATGATAGAAAATACCAAGGACCTGAAATCTGCCTCAATACCGTATGAAGTTCATTTCTTTTTTTTTTTTTTAAGATTTTATTTATTTATTTGACAGAGAGAGAGCTCACAAGTAGGCTGAGAGAGAGAAGGAAGCAGACTCCCTGCTGAGCAGAGAGCCCGACACGGGACTCGATCCCAGGACCCTGAGATCATGACCTGAGCCGAAGGCAGCGGCTTAACCCACTGAGCCACCCAGGTGCCCTGAAGTTCATTTCTTTTGGCCCTTGTGGCATTGGGAACAGGGAACATGTGTTCCCCTGTGGTCTGGAAATCATTCCTGAGGTCTTTGAAACTCTACTATACTGCTCAGTTCAAGAGAGTCTTCTGGAAAAGTGCTAAGTGAGGCTGGGAGAGGCGACAGTGATTTTTGTCCTGTGTGAGCCTGGAGACTTTCTCTGCTTTCTTTCCAACCAGTCAGTACCCCGACCCAGTGCCGTAAGGGTCAAACTCGGTAGCAGTCAGCATGGGCAAGAACTCACCACAATTGTACGGAGAAGGCCCTGCTCCCAAAGCATGATGATTCCCTTCGATTGCAGAAGTGGTTAAAGTTAGAAAGTTCTGAGCTAGCTGGTCAGAGAGCAACATTCCCTACTCTTCTCACCACCCGTGCCTGTGATCAGCAGACCTCCAAGCACTTACAGTAGCTATCTGGGGTGCCTAAGAAAGAGCTGAGACCCGCCGATCACATGGGTGTGCAGGCCCATCTCCGAGATATAGTGGGTTCCATTCCAGACCACCACAATAAATAAATAGCAAAATAAAGCAAATAAAAGGAAAGTTGTTGTTTTGCGGTGCCGACAAAATTCAGGTTTACACCATACTGTAGTGTAGTAAGTGGCCAACAAAACAGTGTACATACCTTCATTTAAAACCACGTTCTTGCTAAAGAATGCTAACCATCATCTGAGCTTCCAACCAGTCGTAATGACTGATCACAGATCACATGACAATAATAATGAAAAAGTCTGAGATATTGTGAAAATCACCAAAGTGTGACACAGAGACAGGAAATGAGCAAACGGTGTTGGAAAACGATGCCGATAGACTTGCTCAACCCAGGGTTACCACCGACCTTCAATTTGTATTTAAAAAAAAAAAAAATACGGTGTCTATGAAGCACAAGAAAATGAGGCGTGCCTGTAATGCACAGACAGCCCTGAAGGAAGAGAGCCGTGGGAAGGCAGGGCATGGCTCAGAATGCAGAACTGGGGGACTGTGGACTGCTGTGGGTTTCCTGAAAGCCTGCAACAAGTAAATTCAGGTCCGGGTCCGGAGCTGGTCCGAGGGCTGCAGGCAGCACACACACCCAGGTAGGCAGGAGGGCTCGGTGCCCGTCAGGAACGGATGGTGTACCAGCAGCGGGAGTCCCATCCAACACGAAGGACAACAGGCCTGTTGAGGCAGGGGGACTCACCTGGGCGTGGGTTGAGGAAACACCTTTTAAGTTAGCATCTCTTGGTAGATAAACTCCTGTTGGTCAGGGGCACACACACCTCTGTCCTCTCAGCCAGAGGACATGTAGTTTTCAGGGTGACCTTCCTAGAAAGTGGCTGCAAAGGCATCCGTTTGATTCATTCGAATCTTAGAGTCTCTTTCTTTCTTCTCTCCAAAGCCTGGGATGGTTCTTTGATCCCCTCTATCCGCCGTCTCCTTCCCGCCCCTCCCTCACCCTTTTCCCTCTTCCAGGATGATCCCAGTGCTCCCCACAAAATCCAGGAAGCTCTCAAGTCCTGCCTGAAAGAGGAGGAGTCATTTAACATCCAGAACTCCATGTCACCCAAGCTCGAGGGTGGCAAAGGTGACCAGGTGGACTTGGAGGTGAACTGTCTTCAGAATGACCTCACCTGAAGCAGAGCAAGAAGAGAGGGCATGGGGGGGCGGGGGGCGGGGGAAGAAACGTGACCTCCTCTTGTACAGAGTCTGTTTCTTGTAACCATTTGTTAAATGCTTTCTTTCTCTGGTCTCATGGCATGCCTTGATGTATTTTGTACAGGAGGGAGAAACCACAAAATAAGCAAAGAACCTGAACAGAACCGCATACGTTGGGTTGTTTTGTCTGTGCTGTCTGTACATTGCTTCTGCCGCTGTGATTTCTAAACCTACGCTTTTATTTCAACTGACTTTTTTTTTTTGTACTTTGACCCACCTTTTTTTGAAATAAGAGTAAACAACAAAGTTCTTGAAATAAAACTTTTTAAAAAGCCATTTTCTGGAAGTCATTGTGTCCACTCCCTACCCATCCTTGTCAGTCTGCGTTGAATTCTTTTTTTTTTAAAGAGGTTTTATTTATTTATTTGACACAGAGAGAGATCACAAGGAGGCAGAGAGGCAGGCAGAGAGAGAGAGGGGGAGGCAGGCTCCCTGCTGAGCAGAGAGCCCGATGCGGGACTCGATCCCAGGACCCTGAGATAGTGACCCGAGCCAAAGGCAGAGGCTTAACCCACTGAGCCACCCAGGTGCCCCTCTGTGTTGAATTCATAATAAGAATTCTTAATATGAATAAGAAATAAGAATAAATAACTTCTGATTTATACATGTTTGAAATCCCAGAGGTGCTCTATGCATCGGCTTGGATCGCCATAACAAAAACACCACAGCCTAGGTAGCTTCAACAATAGAAATTTATTTTCTAATGGTTTTGGAGGCTGGGTGGATGTCCGAGATCAAGGTACCAGCAGAGCTGGTTTCTGACAGGGCATCTCTGCCTGGCTTGCACACAGCCACCGTCTTGCTGTTTGCCTTTTTTCTGTGCACATGTGAAAAGAGAGAGAGGTCTCTGGTATCTCTTCCTCTTCTGAGAAGGACCCCAGTCCTATTGGATTAGGAAAACCCTGTCTCCAGATATAGTCACACTAGGGGTTAGGGCTTCAACATGAGACTTTTGGCGCGACACAATTCAGTCCATGAGTCTGTAGTGCTTTATGTATTAAGAATACCCTTCTCTAGGGGCACCTGGGTGGCTCAGTGAGTTAAGCCTCTGCCTTCGGCTCAGGTCATGATCTCAGGGTCCTGGGATCGAGCCCTGCATCAAGCTCTCTGCTCAGCAGGGAGCCTGCTTCCTCCCTCCCTCTCTCTGCCTGCCTCTCTGCCGATTTGTGATCTCTCTCTGTCAAATAAATAAATAAAATCTTTAAAAAGAAAAAAAAAGAATACCCTTTCCTAGGGGTGCCTGGCTGGCCCAGTCAATAGCACATGTGACTCTTGATCTCAGGGTTGTAAATTCAAGCCCTACTGGGGGTATAGAGCTTACTTAAAAAAAGAAAGAAAAAAAGAGAAAGAACACCCTTCTCTTCTTTCATAAATAGATGTTGAGCACTTAGCCAAGCATTATGCTAAATGCCAAGAACTCTGGATAAATAAAACAGACCCTAACCTCAGGAAATTAACAATGTACTTGAGAAACAGAGTTATAAACAAATAATTATAGGGGCACCTCAGTGGATCTGTCAGTTGAGCGTCCCACTCTTGGTTTCAGCTCAGGTCTGAATTTCAGGGTCCTGGATTGAGCCCCGCCTGGGGTTCCACGCTCAGCAGGGGATTGGCTTGGGATCCTCTCCCTCTCCTTCTGCCCCTCCCACCCTATGTTCACAATCTCTCTGTCTCTCTCAAGTAAATAAATCTTTAAAAAAATAAATATAATACATTGTGTCAACATTATATTACAAAACTGGGAGTCGGAGTTTTGAATTCAGAAAGGCTTCAAGGAAAGAACTTTCAATTGGACTTTGAAGGATGAGGAGGCGTTTTTCAGGATAACGTGGGAGGAGAGGATGTTCAAGGTAGAGGGAGGATATTCATAGATAAGTCTTGCCATATGACCAGAAATTGTGAGAGGGAGGGGTCCTGAGTGATGATGTTGGAAAGGGCAAGTTAGGACAGATTGCAAAGGGCCTTGAATACCATTAAACACGGCTAAGGCAGGTCAGATTTGTTTTCTACGAAGATAGCTCTGGAGACGGGGTAAATGCAGACAGAATGGAGATCATAAATGCAGGCAAGAAATGAGGATGGATTAGAGAGAAAATTAGAGTCCTTATAGCCAGAATTACTACTGGAAGAGTTTTCTAGAACTTTGCTTGTGTTCAGTCTATGATAATTCCAATAAATGAAATCCCTGTGAACGTGTTTCTATTGCCTAATTTTGGCTAGTTCTCCCTGACTGGTCTTCCCAAGTGCCTCATTATTTTTTATTTTGTGCTGGACATTGTATTTATAAAATACATTATTTATTTATTGAAATATTTATATTTATTGAAATATTTTGCCTAGGATGATTTCTTCCTTTAGAGAGGGGTTTTTTGTTTGCCTCTGTCAAGTCCCAGGGGCACTAGAATTCTGGAATCACATTATTATTATTCCAGATCAAGGTTGGAGAGTCCCAGGTCACTGAAACCAGTCTGTAGACTTATCAGACCATGCAAGAGCTAGTTTGCTTTTGGTTCATCCTTACCTTTAAGGGCACAATTCTCTGGGGTCACAGCCCCAAACAGGCAGTGATTTACCAGCTTTCCACCTTTGGTGGGCCCTGTACTCCAACGCTGCTGCCCCTCCAAGCCCCCAGACGTTCAGAAACACAACTTAGTGTTCTAGCCCCCTCTTCTAAATGGGTAAGTGCCTCCAGGGAAGAAGTGGCCCTGAATGCTGGGCTCACCTGTCTGAGTTTCTGTCCTCTCTGGGATGTCAGCCTTGTAATTCTGCAGTATTTTGCTAGCTCTTTGATGCTTTTCAGATATTTGTACATCTTTTGGTGTCCTTAGTGAAAGGGTTGGTCTAAATTTACCTAGTCTCCCATTTCCTAACAATAGAGTCCTCTGTTTTCATCTTGGGACTTTTGCCCAGATGACATTCAGCTGCTCTTTGCTATCGGATAGGGCTGCAAATTAGGATGTTGGGTTACGGCCTGTGTGTATTATGGTTTCCTAACCTGATGCTTATCCACTTTGGGGGCTTTGGCATGGTTTTACTTAGGATTTCCTGTACTCTCTGAATCAGGGGACAGATCCGTCTTTCATGGCTAGGCACCTCTGGCTCCTTTCACAAGGAAGCCCAATCAAGAGGGATTGTATGAGAAAGTACTTTGTAAGTTCTAAATCCCATCCAGACCTAAGGGTTTGTTAGTATCATGTTTTGTTTTTCCCACAAGAGTATTATGGGATGCAGATCACTGCCCTTGGCTCTATCCCATCTTCACCACACATGCAGGGATAGGGATAGGAAAACCCAGATCAGAAGGGGAGCAGGAGACAATGCAGGCCTAATGAATGGAGTTACCAGATGTTGCCAAGAGTCTTTGGCCCTATGAAGAGGCCACCATGTTGGAATCAGATATATCGATGTCTCTCTGTACTGGCCCTCTTTCCTGCCAGGGCATTTGTGCCTCTCAGTGACTATGCTCCATGACCCCAGCCAGGATCCTCTCTGGGGACCTCAGCTCCGCCCCTCAGGGATTATCTATGCTTGAGAGGTCCCTCTTCAGCACCCCGGCACTATCAGGTGACGGTCCCCAGATCTCTTCTGTCTGCTTTTTCTACACCACTCCATAGCCCGTTTTTGTGTCCTCCTCTCTAAAGAAAGGACAAACCGAAAATGTGGGAAACGCAGGCATCGTGGAAGAAAGTTCATTTGTCTGGGGGCCTTCCAGCACTGACGGATCACTTCACTTTGGAGAAGTGTCCATGCGGTGCTGAGCCATCTGTCTCCACAAGGCATTTCCTTGACACATACCCCACACCTGTGTTTGTGTCCTGGGGCTGCCATAACAAATGAGCCTAGGCTCAATGACTAAAACACCGGAAATGTGCTGAAAGCCACCATTCTAAACTCAAGATGTCAGTACGGCCAAGCTCCCTCTGACTGCTCCAGGGAAAAATCATTCCTCATCTCTTCCCAGCTTCTGGGGGCTGCCAGTAATCCCCAGCATTCTTTGGCTTATACTTACATCACTCCAGTTTCTGCCTCTATCTTCACGTGGCCATCTTCCCTTTGCTTGTGTCTGTGTCTCTGTGACCTTTTTTATTTCATTTTATTTTATTTTATTTTATTTATTTGACAGAGATCACAAGTAGGCAGAGAGGCAGGCAGAGAGAGAGAGAGAGAGAGGAGAAAGGCTTCCCGCTAAGCAGAGAGCCTGATGCGGGGCTCGATCCCAGGACTCTGGGATCATGACCAGAGCTGAAGGCAGAGGCTTTAACCCACTGAGCCACCCAGGTGCCCCTCACTGTGACCTTATAAGGACCCCAAGTCACTGGGTTGAAGGCCCACCCTAATCCAGTAGGACCTCCTCTCGACTTGATTACAGCTGCAAAGACCCTATTTCCACATGAGACCATCCTTACAGATAGTAGGAGTTAGGACTTCAATATATGTTTTTGGTGAGACGCAGCCATGAACACACCTTTCTACTTAGAATACATTTCACATCCATGCTCTTCTCACCGGAGCCTGGAGTTGGAGTCTGAAGACTGGAAAGCATCAGTGACAACATTAGAACCCAGACTTTAGGGGCGCCTGGGTGGCTCGGTGGGTTAAGCCTCTGCCTTTGGCTCAGATCATGATCTCAGGGTCCTGGGATCGAGCCCTGCATCGAGCTCTCTGCTCACTGGGGAGCCTGCTTCCCCCTGTCTCTGCCACCTCTCTGCCTACTTGTGATCTCTCTCTCTCTGTCAAATAAAAAAATAAAATTAAAAAAAAAAAAAGAACCCAGACCTTAAACTTCTATTTTAGTGTCCTTTCCTCTGTGTGACATCACACCACAGACATAGTCCCTTGTCCTTTCTCTTATAATTTGTAGGAATGAAAGGTTAGTCTGGTCTCTGAAAAGCAGCCCTATCACGGACTCAGAGCTAGAAGGCCTCTCCATTGAGGGAGTCAAAAGAACTCTTGGAACCTCAGGTTCTTCATCCGTAAAAATCCTTACCTCTTCACAGGACTACCTAGGCACCAGGGATAAAGCGAAGAACAGAATGGACCAAAAGCCCAGCCTGATGGAGCTTACTTCCCAGTGTCAAGATGTTCATTCAAGGTATGTGAACATATTCTGAGAAGTGGAAGGGGCTGTACCAAACTACCCTCCAAACCCAAGGGAAAGGGGCATAAAGGCCACTTTACTGGTCAAGCAAGCAGTGAGTTGTGTGAACACCACCACTGCTGAGAATGACAGCAGAGCCTCTCCCCTCAGCTCCGGGGCTACCACAGGTATGTAAGAGGCTTCGGGGGAAGTGAGGGTCTCTACCAATTTGAACGTGGAAGTTATAATGCCTCCTGAGTGTGTAACCATGAGATTACACCAAGTATGTGGGAGCAAAAAAGAGAGGCAAAGTTACCCTGAGGGATCTGATGGCCAGCCAGCCTCAGCAACGCCTTGGCCAAGGGCTTATCAAAGCCAAAGGCAGAAATGCGTCAGTCACCAGGGTCGGCCCCTGCACCTGCACTGTGTGCAGTGCAGAGGTCTGTATTGAGGAGCAGAATTGCTAGGATGTAATTCAGCCTATCTCGACCTTTCCAAGATAATGTCCCAAGTGGCTCAGTCAATAAACAGCTCCCACCAACAATGGATGAGAGTTGCTTTTGCTGCGTCTCCTCATCAGCACTTGATAATCTCACCCATTTTTGGAGCACCTGGGCTGACTCAGTCGGTAGAACACGTGACCCTTGATCTTGGGGTTGTGAAATAGAGCCCCACATTAGGAATAGAGATTACTTAAAATCTAAAAAAAAAAAGAAAGAAAGAAAGAAGGGGTGCCTGGGTGGCTCAGTGGGTTAAGCTTCTGCCTTCGGCTCAGGTCATGATCTTAGGGTCCTGGGATCGAGCCCCACATCGGGCTCTCTGCTCAATGGGGAGCCTGTTTCCCCCTGCCTCTCTGCCTACTTGTGATCTCTCTCTGTCAAATAAATAAAATCTTTTTTAAAAAGAGAGAGAAAGAGATTCTCACATTTTCAATTCTAGCCATTCTTTAGGCATGTAATGGTATATAATTGTGATTTTAATTGGCATTCTCTAGTGATTGGTGATTGCATCCCTCCCCATATGTTTATTAGTCATCTACATTTCTACTTTTGTGAAGCATCTGCTTAACTCTTTAGCCCGTTTTTCTATTTGACTATCTTCTATCACATTTATGAGCTGTTTTATAGGGGATATGTGTCACAGATATCTTTTCATCCTCTGTGGCTTCCAGTTTCATACATCTGATGTTAAAGTAACATTAAACTTAATTTTTGTGTAGCCAAACTTATCAATCCTCCTTTCCCGTTACAAAATCCTTCCCAAAGAGTTGTTGCCGCCTAGGGTGCTCAAAGTCCCATGAAGACACCCCTTACATCTTAGTAGCAAGAAAAATGTCAGATAACCTGCACAATCGCAACTTCTTGGCCTCAGCTGGGAGCTGAGGTCACAAGGCAGTCAGATAAATTGAATTCCAAAGGGTGACAATCCCCTTCCAAGAGACACAGCACAGAGCCCTGGAGGGGGAGGCAGCACCATAAAAATGGGAAAGGAGACAGCTATATGTTAATGAATTCACAAAGGCAAAGTTTAGCCAGTCTGACAGTTCAGAATCTCAAAAAGCTCTAGACACAAGGGTTGTCTATGGCCATTCACACGCTCTTTTCCACAAGCCTCAATTGGGTGTTCACAAGAAAAACTGGGGGCGGAAAGCACGAGACCTGAGAGCACCCCAGTTCGTGGTGCACAGGAACAAAACGACACCCACTTCCCAGACTCCTCTATCACTCAAGGCAAAACCTTTAAGCTTCTGGAAACCTTGCTGTTCCCACAGCCAGGAAAAATGAACTGCCTCTGAGAGAGGGTAAAACAAAGCCACCTGCCTGGGCAGGTGGGGCAGGAAGCCCTTTTCCTCACTATAAGTCTCATTTCTGATACCTGTCGAGGGAAAAGGGAAGGAAACCCCACCCTGAGACTCAGGAGTTGCAAGATCCAACTACGAGTGCAGCTGAACTGGGAAAAATGAGAAAAACTGTCCCCATCCTGGATCTCTCTGTGATTAAGCCACAGCAGTTTGCTGCTGGCAAAATGGGAAAAGCATGAAGAGATCCTCCTTCTCTGAGGTTCAGGCACACAGGGCTTGCTGAAAGCAGAACTCAGAAATGCTGAGAAAAACATTCTAGCATCCCAGGCTTCACATGAATCAAAAGGTAGCAGCAGCTTGCCATTGAAGAAGTTAGAGCAAAAGCAAAATTCGAACTCAGCTCTACTACTGAGTTGACTGCCCCAGTCCCTCTATGGACAACCCCACAGAAAAAGAGACATGCCCATCTTTGGGCATCAACACTACTTACTTAAATCTCTACCATTCTTTTACACACAATATCTGGCATTTATTCCATACCTAGAAACAAAAAGACGAAAATAGAAACAAGCCACTGTCAAATGATAAAGGGGTCAAAACAACCAGACCCAGAGATGACCCAGGTAATGGAACTATGGGAGACTAATCTGTTAAAGGATCGGGTGGAAAAGGTGAATAGTATGCATAAACAGATGGAGAATTTAAGCAGGAACATGGATACGACCAAAAAAAAAAAAAAAGGAGTCATAAAAATGCTAGTAGTAAACAGCAAAAAGATCACCGCAAAACCAGAAATGAAGAGTCCCTTTGTGTATATTATTAATAACATAGAAAATAAACTTCAGGAAAAGGAATTTTACAGGGATAAAGAGGAACATTACATAATGACAAAGATGGTTTATCAAGAAGACATGACAATTTTAAAAGTGTATAAACCTAATGACAGCTTCAAAATGTATAAAACAAAACCTGATTGAAACCAAAGAAGAAATAACTAAACTCCACTTATAGTTGGAGTTTTCAGCACTCCTCCCTCAATAGGTGGAAACCAAAATCACTGAAGGTACGAAAGACATAAATAACACTATCAACTTGATCTAATTGGCCTTTCTATAGTCCTTACCACAACAGCAGAATACACAATATTTCAAGTGTGCATAGATAGTGCATAATGTTCCTAGTCAAGATAGATAATATTCTGGGCTATAGGGGTTCCTGGCTGGCTCAGCTGGTAGAGCATACAACTCTTGATCTCCGGGTTGTAAGTTCAAGATCCATGCTGGGTGTAGAGATTACTTAAAAAAAAAAAAAAAAAAAAAAAAAAATATATATATATATATATATATATATTAAATATATAAAATATATAAAATATAAAAAAATATATATATATATTTAAAAAAGAGAAAAGCTTTTAAGATGATATTCTGGGCCATAAAATAAATTTTAAAATGTAAATATATTGAAATCATACAAAGCATGTCCTGACTAAAATAGAATTAAACTAATAATCAGTAATAAGATATCTGGAAACCCCCAGGTCCAAGCATTTGAAAATTAAACCCCACATTTTGACCCACCATTCAAAATCACAAGCGAAGTAAAATATTTTTAATTGAATGAAGATGAAAACACAGCAGATCAAAATTTGGGGAGCACAGGTAAAGCAGTACTTAGAGATTTTTTTTCATTTTTAAAAAGATTTTATTTATTTATTTGACAGACAGAGATCACAAGTAGGCAGAGAGGCAGCCAGAGAGAGAGGAGGGGAAGCAGGCTCCCTACTGAATGGAGAGCCCGATGCAGTGCTTGATCCCAGGACCCTGGGATCATGACCAGAGCCAAAGGCAGAGGCTTTAGTCCACTGAGCCACCCAGGCACCTGTGTCTTCTTGAGCCCCTGTGTCTGGCTCTCTGCTTATCAGGGAGCATGCTTCTTTCTCTCCTTCTGCCGCTTCCCCCCACTTGTGCTCTCTTGCACGCACACTCTCTCTCTCTCAAATAAATAAATAAATAAATAAAATCTTTTAAAAATATGAAATTAAATTAAATTAAATTAAAAAGACTGGCAATACCAAGTGCAGGAAAGGCTGTTGGAACCACTAGAACTCTCAAACACTACTTCTGGGAAAGCACTCTGGAAAACAGGGTGGCGGTTTCTCATAAAGGTAAGCATGCTTACAACCTATGAATTGCATTCCTAGATACTCAACAGAAATAAAATATATGTCCGTAGAAAGACCTGTATATGTATGTACATAGCAGCTTTATTCACAATCACCAAAACTAGAAAACAACAAAAATGTACACCCACCGTGAACAGATTAACTGTCATACAGTGGGATACTCTTCAGCCATGGAGAGGAATGAACTACTCATACACACATCAGCATGGATCAATCTGAAAAACAACAGGCTGAGTTGAAGCCAGAATCAAAAGGCTATGTCCTGGGGCACCTGCTGGCTCAACCAGTAGAGCATGTGACTCTTGATCTTGGGATTGTGAGTTCGAGCCCACACTGAGGGTAGAGTTCACTTTAAAAAAAAAAAAAAAGAGGCTACATACTATTTGATCTGTTTATTTTACATTTTGGAAAAGGCAACACTGTAGGGACAGAAAATAGATCAGTGGCTGCCAAGATCTGAGGATAGAGGGAGAGAATTGACCGCCCAGGAATAAGGAAACTCACCCCGATGGAAATGTTCTGTAATTTGCGACACAACTTGCACATGCATTAAATCCCATCAAACTGTACATTTTAAAAAGGTGAGGGGCACCTGGGTGGCTCAGTGGGTTAAAGCCTCTGCCTTCGGCTCAGGTCATGATCCCAGGGTTCTGGGATCGAGCCCCTCATCGGGCTCTCTGCTCAGCAGGGAGCCTGCTTCCCCCTCTCTCTGTCTCTGCCTGCCTCTCTGCCTACTTGTGATCTCTGTCAAATAAAAAAATTTTTTTTTAATTTTTAAAAAATCTTAAAAAGGTGAATTTTAACACCGTGTGTAAAATCCCCAAGATCACACCCAGTCATAAGGATTCACTAGCAGGATTTCTAGGACTCAGCAGGTAGTCCTGCCCACAGCTAAGATTTATGACAGTGATGACATACAAAGCAAAATGAGCCAAGAGCAAAGGCATGGGGAGGGAGGTCCAGAGAGAACAAGGAGCAAGCTTCCAAGAATCCTCTCCCAGTGGAGTCAACAGAGCACATACTGAATTCCTCCGGCAATGAATTGTGACAACAGATTTGAAACGTCATCTATCAGGGATGCTCAAAGAGATTCAGTGGCCAGAGTTGTTACCAAGAACTGGTTATGTAGGCACCCACTGCTTAGCACATACCAAGATTCCAGTCTCCCAGAAGGCAAGCAGGTGTTCAGCATAAACCACATTGTTTGCAGAAACCCTGTAGGCACAGCGAGCCACTTATTGGAGGGCGTGCTAAGAACCCTTCTGAAATCTGGAACTCCGAGATGCCCGCCACGGACCAACCCTGTAAGCAGTCCTTTCTTGGCGCGGCTTATATTAACTCTTTTCTACACGTATCTCAACAAACCTAACCCCAAAAAAGAAAGAAAAGAAAGAAAAAAATTTGTTCTCTTCCTTGAGATGATGAAAGCTCTTTCCTGGGGCGCCTGGCCGGCTCAGCGGGTGAAACATGCAACTTTTGATCTCAGGGGTGGTGAGTTCAAGACCCTTGCCGAGTGTAGAGATTACTTAAAAATAAATCTTAAAAAAAAAATTTCTTAAAATTATGGAATAATTCCGTGTTTTTAAATAAAAACTATGTTTTGCCTTTCACATCCAGGGCTGTAATCAGTGGTATGCCAGAGTTGACTGATACTAGTTTGGAAGAAAGTGTTTCACTTTTCATGTGTTTTGTGAGCCGATTGTTAAATACAGCGATTATTAAAAATTAACCTGTATAAACTTACAATTAAATAGATTATGTTAAAAACAAATGTAATAACGGGGCACCTGGGTGGCTCAGTTGGTTGAGCAACTGCCTTCAGCTCAGGTCATGATCCCGGAGTCCTGGGATCGAGTCCCACATTGGGCTCCCAGCTCCATGGGGAGTCTGCTTCTCCTTCTGACCTTCTCCCTTCTCATGTTGTCTCACTCTCTCTCTCAAATAAATAAATAAAATCTTAAAAACAAAACAAGTGTAATTAAAAAAAAAACCAAAACATTCAAAACTCATCGCTTCCTACTCATTTTACTATTATCTCGGCTCTTGAGGCTATTACTGTCAATTGAATCTACATGTCGGAAATACCGTCTGTGTACTGCTACTGCACATTTTCTTTCCTCCTCTTTTTCTTTTTTTAAGATTTTACTTATTTATTTGAGAGAGAGATCACAAGTAAGCAGAGAAGCAGGCAGAGGGTGGGAGGGGGGGGAAGCAGGCTCCCTGCTGTGCAGAGAGCCTGATGCGGGGCTCCATCCGAGGACCCTGAGATCATGACCCGAGCTGAAGGCAGAAGCTTAACCCACTGAGCCACCCAGGCGCCCCTCCTCCTTGACTGCATTCAGTGACCTTACATTGGTTACTTAGTGTCAGCCGGGGTTGGAGTATTTACACCATGGAACTCACTAAACATGGACAGTCCTGAATCAGGCTTCCCACTCAGTGGGGAGTCTGCCTGTTCTCCTTCTGCCCTTCTCCCTGCTAGAGCTCCCTTTATCTCTGTCTCTGTCTCTCTCAAATAAATAAACAAAATGTTTAAAAAAGATACTGTTTTCCATAGGCTTTTTGCAGACACCATTTACCAAATAAAAGAAGATTCCTTCTATTTATATTTTGCTGGGAGTTTTTACGTTGAATGGATGTTAAATTTTATCAAAAGCTTTTTGGCATCTATTGAGATAATCATGTAATTTTTGTCTTTTATCCTCTTAATACATAAAATTACATTGACTTTTCAAAGGTCGAACCAATTTTGGAATTTTGGAGTAACTATAACTTGGTTGGATGCATTAACCTTTCAATTTGTTGCCAGGCTGTCTTTTCTAACATATATTTTTAGAAATTTCACATATAGATTCCTGAGTTAGATTGGCTTGTAACTTTCCTTTCCTGTACTATCTTTGTTAGGTGTTTGCTATCAGGGTTATTTCAGCCTTATAAAATGTATTGGGTAGTCTTCTAGAGTTCCCAGACCCAATTCTTTTTTTGAGATTTTATTTATTTATTTGACAGAGAGAGAGATCACAAGTAGGCAGAGAGGCAGGCAGAGAGAGGAGGGGGAAGCAGGCTCCCCGTTGAGCAGAGAGCCAGATGTGGGGCTCGATCCGGGTACCCTGAGACAATGACAGGAGCCGAAGGCAGAGGCTTAACCCACTAAGCCACCCAGGCACCCCCAGACCCAATTCTAATGTGAGGATCAGGGGCTCCCACAAAACACCAAGCATTCTCAACCACCAGCAGGGCATCCCAGAATTCAACTCAATTCTGACAGAATCTACTGGCCGATAGCATCAGATCCCACAGGTTAAGGGGTCAGCCTATGAGACTAACCCCCAACCTCCACTTCAGGTATCAGTCACAAGTCTCAGGCTGTCACCTGTGCTTTGGTGACTGGCTACAGATTGGAGGTTCCAACGACCTTCTCCTTAGGTTTGACTGGTTTGCTAGAGGTGCTCACAGAACTCAGGGAAACAGTTAAGTTTACCAGTTTAATAAACGGTATGATGAAGGATATGAATCACTAGCCAGATGAAGAGATACACTGGGCAAAGTCCCACACAAAGGTGCTTCTGTCCTCAGTGGAGCTTGCGGCCCCAGGCTTGGTGGCATGTAGAAGTGTTCCTCTTCCCCAAGCATGGACGCTCTCCAAAAAAGTACCAAAAAGCTGTTCTCTTTCTTATGGAGACTTTATGACATAATCCTGATGGACTAAGTCACTGGCCATTGGCTGATCCAATCTCCAGCACCCCTCTCTCCTGTTGCTATAAACAACCTTGTGTACGGTTTTGTGCGGACATAAGTTTTCAACTCCTTTGTGGAAGTCTCTGGAAGTGCTATTGCTGGATCATATGGTAAGAGAAGGTTGAGTTTTGTAAGAAACTGCCAAGCATAGCCCGCTCTAACATCTTTTTAATGTTGAGACATTTGAAGCTTTTCCACTAAGACCAGAAACAAGACAAGGCTATCCCCTCTCACCGCTTCTTTTCAACATCATACTGGAAGTCCTTGCTAAGGCAATAAGGCAAGAAAAGGAAATAAAATGTATACTGATTGGGGAACCTAGGTCACTCAGTTGGGTAAGTAGCTGACTCTTGGTTTTGGCTCAGGTCATGATCTCAGCGGGCTATGGACATTGGGGAGGGGAGGCGAACCATAAGAGACTATGGACTCTGAAAAACAACCTGAGGGTTTTGAAGGGTCAGGGGTGGGAGGTTGGGGCAACCTGAGGGTTTTGAAGGGTCAGGGGTGGAAGGTTGGGGGAACAGGTGGTGGGTAATGGGGAGGGCACGTTTTGCATGGAGCACTGGGTGTTGTGCAAAAAGAATGAATACTGTTACGCTGAAAAAATAAATAAAATGGAAAAAAAAAGGTGTTAGTGTAGGGTTTGTGTAGATTATCAAGCTGTGGAAGTTCTCTTTTTGTAGTTTACTAAGAGTTTTTATCAAGAAGTCAGTCAGAGAAAGACAAATACCATATGATTTCACTCATGTGGAATTTAAGAAATGAAACAGATGAACATAGGGGAAATTTTTTAAAGAGAGAGAAGCAAACCATTAAACAGAGAGTCTTAACTATGGAGAACAAACTGAGAGTTGCTAGAGGGGAGGTGGGCAGGGTGATAGGTTAAACAGGTATGGGTATTAAGGAGAACATTTCGTTGTGCTAAGTACTGGGTATTATAATATATAAGTGATGAATCACTAAATTCTACTCCTGAAACTAATATTACACTATTATAATACTAATATACACTAATGTTAACTACTGGAATTTATTTTTTAAAAGGTTTTATTTATTTATTTTGTAGACAGAGATCATAAGTAGGCAGAGAGGCAGGCAGAGAGAGAGGGAGAGCAGGCTCCCTGCCGAGCAGAGAGCCCAATGTGGGGCTCAATCCCAGGACCCTGAGATCATGACCTCAGCTGAAAGCAGAGGCTTAACCCACTGAGCCACCCAGGTGCCCCAACTACTGGAATTTAAATAAAAACTTGAAACAACAAACAAGTTAATAGAAAGAGACAAACTAGGTATTATGAAAGGGTGGTATGGAGAATTTTAGATCTCTTTTACTAGGTTATAAAATGTTCAATTATATTTCTAAATCTTTAATAAAATAGAAATTATTTTAAAAAGAATAGTTATTATGGAGCACCTGGGTGGCTTAGTGGGTTAAGCCTCTGCCTTCGGCTCGGGTCGTGATCCTGGGGTTCTAGGATTGAGCCCCACATCGGGCTCTCTGCTCCTCAGGAAGCCTGCTTCCTCCTCTCTATCTGCCTGCCTCTGCCTACTTGTGATCTCTGTCAGATAAATAAATAAAATCTTAAAAAAAATTTTAAAAAAGAGGCACCTGGGTGGCTCAGTGGGTTAAAGCCTCTGCCTTCAGCTTGGGTCACGATCCCAGGGTCCTGGGATTGAGCCCCCCATCGGGCTCTCTGCTCAGCAGGGAGCCTGCTTCCCTTCCTCTCTCTCTCTGCCTGCCTCTCTGCCTACTTGTGATCTCTGTCTGTCAAATAAATAAAATCTTTAAAAATAAATAAATAAAAATTTTAAAAATAAAAAGAATATTTATTAGATTTTGACAAATGCTTTTTCTTTATCCATTGATATGATTGTATGATTTTTCTTTTCTAGTCTGTTGATGTGATGGATTACATTAATTGATTTTCAAATGTTGAACCAGACTTGCATGTGTGGGATGAATCCCAGTTGGTCATGGTATATATAATTCTCTTTATACATTGTTGGATATAATTTGCTAATTTTTATTGAGGACTTTTGTATCTATGTTCATGAGAGATCTTGGTCTGTAGTTTTCTTTCCTTGTAATAGCTGTATCTGGGTTTGGTATCAGGACAATGCTGGCCTCATAAAATGAGCTAGGGGGCACCTGGGTGGCTCGGTTGGTTGAACGACTGCCTTCAGCTCAGGTCATGATCCTGGAGTCCCAGGATCGAGTCCCGCATTGGGCTCCCAGCGCACTGGGAGTCTGCTTCTCCCTCTGACCTTCTCGCTCATGCTCTCTCTCACTGTCTCTCTCTCTCAAATAAATAAATAAAATATATATTTTTTAAGATTTTATTTATTTATTTGACAGACAGAAATCACAAGTAGGCAGGGAGACAGTCAGAGAGAGAGGAGGAAGCAGGCTCTCTGCAGAGCAGAGAGCCCGATGCGGGGCTCGATCCCAGAACCCTGCGATCATGACCTGAGCCGAAAGCAGAGGCTTTAACCCACTGAGCCACCCAGGCGCCCCTAAATAAAATATTTTTTAAAAAGGTTAAAAAATATAAATAAAATGAGCTAGGAAGTATTCTCACTGTTTCTATACTCTGAAAGAAATTGTAGAGAATTTGTATCATTTCTTTCTTAAGTGTTTGGTGATATTCACCAGCGACCACATCTGGGCCTGGTGTTTTCTGTTTTGGAAGCTTATTGATTATTGACTCAATTTCTTTAATAGATGTTGGCTGATTCAGGTCACTTATTTCTTCTCGTGTGAGTTTTGGCAGATTGTGTCTTTCAAGGAATTGTTCCCTGTCATCTAGATTATTCCCTTATTATCCTTTTAATTTCCATGGGATCTGTAGTGATGTCCTCTCTTTCTAATATCAGTACTTTGTGTCCTTTTTTTCTTAGTTAGCCTTGCTAGAAGCTTATTTATTTTATCGATATTCTAAAAGATCCAGCTTTTGGTTTAACTGATTTTTTTTTCCTAAAAATTTTATTGACTTCTGCTCTAATTCTTCTTTTTTTCTGCTTACTTTGAACTTTTTAAAACTTTTTCTTTCTTTTATTTTTTTAAAGATTTTAAAATTTATTTTATTTGACAGAGAGAGAAATCACAAGTAGGCAGAAATAGGCAGAGAGGCAGGCAGAGAGAGAGGGAGAAGCAGACTCCCAGCTCAGCAGAGAGCCTGATGTGGGGCTCGATCCCAGGATCCTGAGATCATGACCTGAGCCGAAGGCAGAGGCTTATTAACCTACTGAGTCACCCAGGCGTCCCTAAACTTTTTTTTAAAGATTTTATTTATTTATTTGTTTGAAAGAGAGAGAGATAGAGCACAAGCTTAGCAGGGAGCCTGCTTCTTCCTCTCTCTCTGCCTGCCTCTCTGCCCACTTGTGACCTCTGTCTGCCAAATAAATAAATAAAATCTCAAAAAAAAAAAAAAAGAACTTAGAAAAAAAAAGATTTTATCAATTTATTTGCCAGATTGAGAGAGGGAGCACATGCAGGGGGAGCAACAGGCACAGGAAGAGGCAGAAGCAGACTCCCCACTGAGCAGGGAGCCTGACACGGGACTCTATCCCAAGACCCCCAAGTCATGACCTGAGCTTCACTGAAATGTAATTCATAAGCCGTGCTGCTTACTTATTTAGGGAGTACAATGCAATGGTGTTTAGTATAAACTCAGAGCTGTGAACGCTCACCTCAATTTTAGAACACTTCCATTACCCCAAAAAGACACCCCACACCTATTTCTCTTTTTTTACTTCCCCTTGTCCCAAGCAGCCATTCATTTATTTCCTGTCTCTGTGGATTTGCCTATTCTGGGTATTTCATGTAAATGGAATCACACAATACCCAATCCTTTGGTGACTGACTTCTTTCACTTACCATATGATCTCTAGCATCCCCCATGTTGTAGCATGTCTCAGTATTTCAATCTTTTTATGACCACATAATATTTATTTATTTATCCATGTACCAATTGACAGGCACATTTGGGTTTTTTCCATTTTGGGGGCTATTATGAATATGCCACTGTAAACATTCGTGCCTAAGGTTTTGTGTGGACTTATGTTTTCATGTCTCTTAAGTGGAGTAAAATCATTGAGTCATATGGTAACTGCATGTTTAAACTTTTCATGAACTGTCAGACTGTTTTTCAAGGCGGCTGCACCATTTTATATTTCCACCAGCGGTTTATGTGGGTTCCAATTTCTTCACATGCTTAACGATACATATTATCTGTCTTTTTTTCAAAGATTCTATTTATTTATTTAACAGAGAGAAAGAGAGCCCAAGCAGGAAAAGTGGAAGGCAGAGGGAGAAGCAGCCTCCCCACCGAGCAGGGAGCCGGACATGAAGCTCGATCCCAGGACCCCAAGATCATGACCTGAGCCAAAGGCAGATGCTTAACTGAGCCACCCAGGTGCCCCGTTACTTACATTTTCTATATCTTAATGATTTTTTGCCTGCTTTTTCTATTGATTGTGAGAAATGGGTTAACATTTTTCCAATGTGATAGTGGGTTTGTCTGTTTCTCCTTATAGCTATATCAATTTTTGTTTTGCAAAATGCAAGACCATGTTACGGGATGCATACACATTTAGAATGATTATATCCTGCTGAATTGAACCTTTATAGCATCATGGGGTGACCATCTCTATCTGTTGTAATGACTTTGGCCATTTTATCTGATGGTACTATAGTTATATCAGCTTTCTTTTGGTTAGTGCTTACAGAATGTGTATTTCTTTTCTTTTTTTTCTTTTCTTTTCCTTTTCCTTTTCTTTCCTTTTCACTTTCAACCTTCCTGTATCCTTTTGTTTTAGATATTTATCTTGTAAATAGCATATGGGTGGTTTTACCAGGCTGGAAATATTTTCTTTTTCAACTGAAAGATTTAGTCCACTTACATTACAATTACTGATAAACTTGGATTTAAGCCTCCCACTTTACTACGAACTTTATCTTTATTCTCTGTTCCTCTTTTTTCTTCTTTTCATCTTTTAGATTTTCCCAATTTTTAATTTTTTTGCATTAAAACACTCTATGCTTCTTTCTAATACCTAACAAAATATTTTTCTTTCTTCTTTGAACTCTACACCCAACGTGGGGCTTGAACTCACAACCCTGAGATCAGGAGTCACATGCTCTACCAACGGAGCCAGCCAAGCACCCCTGACAAGATGTTTTTAAGCAATCTCCTCTCAAAATCTGTGTGTTGAATTGGAGCTTCAAACTTTCTTCACTACCATTTGCCCAGTTTGCAAAATGAAATGATTATTTTTATCATTCCGTGTTTTGCCACTCTCAGTCTGAAAGGTATTAACTCTTTCTCTATTTATTTAGCGGCTTCTCTAGAACACTCCTGACCCATCTTGTGCTCACTGGGAGTGTTCTACATTTATGCTGCCCTGTAGTAGCCACTGGCTACAAGTGGCTATTGAACGTTTGAAATGCAGCTTCATAAAACTGAGGAGCTGGGAGCACCTGGCTGGCACAGTGGGTAGAGCACCTGACTCTCAGTCTCTGGGTTGTGAGTTCAAGCCCCATGTTAGGTATGGAGATTACTTAGAACCACACACACAAAAAATCTTCAAGGGGCACCTTGGTGGCTCAGTGGGTTGAGCCTCTGCCTTCAGCTCAGGTCATGATCTCAGGGTCCTGGGATCGAGCCCCGCATCAGGCTCTCTGCTCCGCGGGGAGCCTGCTTCCCTTCCTCTCTCTCTGCCTGCCTCTCTGCCTACTTGTGATCTCTGTCTGTCAAATAAATCAATAAAATCTTAAAAAAAAAAAAAGAACTAAAAAAAAGAGTCTTAAAAAAACAACAACTGAGGAACCAAATTTCAAATCGTATTTTAGTTTTACCTGATTAAACACCCACACGTGGCTGGCAGCTACCATGTCAGCTAGCACAGCTCTCAAAACTGCAACACGCGTTACTTTCTCTTCAAAGTCCGGTACTGGTGTTGTTCTCACCCTTCTCCCACACAACGCGGAAACCTCAGAACACGAGCTCACCTGTTCCTCTCCTGTTACACATGCTGCAGTCAGTATTTTAACATTATCTCCAAATATTTGCAATTTCTAAAGACATTGTTATCACTTTACACTGTGTCCCTTTGTTCAGTCCATTTCTTAGCCACTCTGGCCTTTCTTTCCTCGAATTTCCTTGAATTGCAAGCTCATTTTCACCTCAGAGTCTTTGCACTTGCTGTTCCGCTATGACGCTTGTCCTGGACGGCCTTCCCCGACGTGGTTGTAAGCTTGGCTCCTCCTCCTGTTCAGGTCCCCGCTCGGCTGGACGCTCTTGAGGCCTTCCCTACACTGCACTGCATAGTTTGCTGACTGCCCATCCCACTACCATGTGGGATCCCATTCCTAAGAACATTCATCGTTATGCTTCATCTGAGAGACCCCAAGCTTCAGGGTAGCTCCTGACTGGCAAGCCAGACAAGGTGATCCCTGCCACCTTGCCATTGGTTGGTTTTAAGCTTGAGCCTGTGATGCTGCTCTGATAAACCGGGGAAGTTTGCTAGAGGAATTCTGGGGGGAAATTTCCTACCACGAGAAAACGATGATCTCTTTAGTGAATATGTCGTGCCTGAATGTGATGCCTGGCCCTGCAGCAGCCACCTTGAGACCGTGAGGGTCACTAGCCTGAGGACCCCTTTAGGGTCCTCATAATATTTATCACTGTTGGACACTATTCTTAATTTTTATTTAACAAATATTTTGGGGTATTTACTGTCTGCCATACCCAGTTTGAAGTACGTTACAAATGTTAACTCTTTCATTAACTCTTTTAACCCTTGTAACCACGCCATACGATAGAGGCTTTTATTGTCCGCACTTTTCAGAGGAGAGAGGTGAGGAGCAGAGGTTAAAGAGCTTCCTCCAGGTCCGAAGGCGGACCTAGCACTGGGACTTGAACCTAGGCCCTCCGACTCCAGACTCAGTGCTCAGTGCCGATCACCGCTGTCACCTCTCTGGTTTGCCATTAGTGGGGACTTGTTTTCTGTCCGACTTACAAGGAACAATCGTTTTCTGAGAGCAGGGCTTCTTTCTTGTTCACAACAGTGGCTCCAGGGCCCTGCAGGCCGGCAACAGGCTTTCCTGCGTGTGTGTGAGTACGCGGACTGTAGACTAGTTCCTTGCTCACAGCCGCAGAGCCCCAGGCCTGGAATAGGGCTGAGCCGTCTCAGGGTTTATTAGCCGGGGCCTGTGGAGCGAACCCATCTCTGGATCCCTGATGGGTGCCCCATCTTCGGGGGCCCCAGGGGGGGTCCGTGCAGAAGTCCCAGTAAGCCCCAAAAGCATGGCCCTTTCTTTGGCATTGCCTTGTTACGGGGGTGCTCTCGTGCCCCCCCCATCCCTTCCCTGCAGAGGGAGGGGAGCTGGCCGGCTTCCCCCTTGGCACCACATGCGCTCATTTGAAGTTCCTTAGGCCAGGCCCCGGGGGCTGCCCGAGCGGCCATCCTTAATCACACGGCCCGCGGCTGGCTGCCCACGCGGCCAGCTTTGAGGGTTGGCCAGAGACTCTGGTGGGAACTGCTCACTGTCCTAATTGGGCTTCTCTCGGGAGGCGGCAGGTCCTGCTTCTCACTTGTCTTTGCCCTTGGCTGCTGCCTCACCCTCTCAAGGAGGACAGCACGCTTCCTGGTCTGGCTGGCTCTGCGGCCAGCCAGGGCCGAAGTTCATCCTTGTTCTACAAATGGAGAAATAGAAACCCTGGGGTAGACTGGGTCCCTGCCCAAGGCCAAGGCAAGGCCAAGCAAGGTTGCCAGGAGTAACCACCAGAGAGCCGAGGGACACAGCTCTGTTCCTCACTCCGCTGGCAAGTGGAAGGAGTTCCCACAGGAAAAAAGACCTCCCTTCGGCTCCTAGGGCCACCCAGGCCCTGCCAAGCGGCATCCATGAAGATGTGTCTATGTGAGAATTGTCGCACCCCCCGCCCCCGGAGACCCTGCCAAGCCCGCAAGAAACAGACGAGAGCGCGGCCAACGGAAGAAGATGGCAGGTCCCCTGTGACGCTTAGTGGGGCAAGGCTGGGCTGCCCACATGGGTGCCTGTGGTTCAAGTCCCAGTTCTACGTCCTCCTTCGGACCTGGAGGAAGTTATTTAACCCAGGTACTGTGACTTCCTGCTCTGTACCTCGAAATTCACCCTGCCTGGAAAACGGAAAGAGTTTTCAGACGCTTGACGGCAGGACCAGGGGAGGCCTTGTCCGAGAGAGACCTGCAAGGTGCCTTTCGTCGGTCAGACTCAGGTCAGGGAAGAGCTCAATTATCGGCAAGTCCTGGTCACCACTCTGTGGCTTAAATCACCTCCAGAAATCCTGCAGAATCAACAAGAAGGCTCTCATGACCTCCTGCCGCAGTCCATTTTTCTTCTTCTGACACCTTCCCGACCTTCCGGCTAAACGGGTCGTTTCCTGTTGAGCCCTCTGGCCTCCCCGAGTCACCCCGTGGGCCTTGTTCCACTCACTGAGCACTTAGAATGACTCAGGAAGTCTCTTTTCTGTTTTGACGTCTTTTCAGGACCCAAGGACAGCCCGAATGCTGTTCCTGAACTTTTCTCCCGGCTGAGTGTCTTCAGCCCTTCCGCCATCCTGCCTGTGACAGCTGTCCTGGCCCCTGGTTTCCTGCCTGTTGTTCTCCGGACATCCCAGGTGTGTCCAGAAGGGGTCCCTGTACTCTAGATGTGAACCCAGAAGGCACACTGGCTCCAGGTGCACCCCAGCACCCGCAGGGCCAGAGCTGGAGTGCCAATGCGGATCCATGTCTGCAAGTTTACAAGTCACCATTCGAGCTAGGATTTCAATAAGCTCTACTTTGATCTCCGTACCTTCCTGGTGTCCTGGAAGGCTGAGCTTGCATTTAGGATTCCTAAACTTGGAGTTCTGCTCCAGAACGTGGCGGGGCTGGGGGAGCAGCCCGGCTGCCTGGTCCGGCCTCCTGGTCCTCTTCTCAGTAGGTCTGCCCCACCTTCAAAGCAAGATATGCCAGCAACATGCATGAGGACACCTGAGTCCTCGTGGTCCAGGTTTGCCCACAGCCACTGGCTTCTGCAGCCCCATCCTTCAGGGAGAGGTCCAGGGAAGCAGGCTGGGGGGCCATTTGGGCAAGAGATTCTGAGGCTTCAGGTACTGAGTGTGGTCTGGAAGGGGACAGTATGGATCCTGAGCAGGCATGACCTTGGCCCTGAGGATCCTTCTTGCCTGGGTCTGAGGACCTCAGTGACAGTCAGCCCGAAACCGATACCCATGCATTCCCTTATGTCATTTTCCCGTTCCGAGGGATATAACGGCTGTATCTGTTCAGTTGGTTTGGGGGACCCGTGTCCTGGACTTGACCTTTGTCAGAACCGAGTTTCGTGTTTCTAACTTGTTCGGCTTGTTTTGAGACTCACAGTTCTGTCTTCCAGAAATACAGATGCGCTAACTGCCCGTGTCTCTGCCACCCACGTAGACTGAATGTGCCACCAGCACCCCAAGCAAGCCCTTTGTAGGTCATCACGCAGCCCAGAGCCCTGGAGTCTGGCTTTCTCCCTTGGGGTCAGTCCCTCTCTGGCTCTGGGGTTCCCACGGTGTAGGGTTAGTGGCGCTGAAGGCCAGCTGAAGATGGCTGGGGGTAGGGGGTGGTAGCGAACGGGGATCGTGAACAGCACTCCGGGAACGGTGAAGCTCCCACGTGAGCTCCACTTCCTGGGTGCCGGCTGCCTTGTCCAGCCATCGGTAGGGCTGCGGGCGGCAGGTTGCCGTAACCCTCGATTCCTTACGCTTTACTGAGTTGTGATTAGTTGTGATTAGCTACCGTCAAGTCAGGTACTGGGCAAGGTACTCAAAGAGCATTACTTCATGTAATTCTTGTGACAACACTCAGATACACGTAGGCACTACTCTGCTCTTCAAAGGAGCTACCGGAAGCTCAGCGACGTTAATCATCGAGGATGGGAGCATAGGGCCAGACTGACCTTTCTCCCCACCCCATCTTTTGATGTTTATTAGTTTGCCACAACGGTGCTTTTTTTTTTTTTAACTGTGCATTTTTTCTTAAGAAAACCCCTTAACTGGGATGGTTCAATGGGAACCATTTCTGGCTGGCTCAATGGGAAAAGCATGTGACTTTTGAAATCAAGATCATGAGTTCGAGCCCCACATTGGGCTCAGAACCTACTTTAAAAGGAAAAAAGAAAAAAAAAAAAACCTTCACTAAGTCACATTATTCTCAAGTACACAATTACAATAATGCCCCTCATCCCAATATGACTTATACTTTTTTTTTTTTTTACCAAGTATACGGAGAGAGGGACATATAATGTTCAATAGTATATTTCTGCAAGGTTTTTTTCAGACCAGTATTTTTTTTTTACCTCTTAACTGTCTTATACAGTCATTCAAATATCTTTATGCTTTTATTAATTCTTTAGGGAAAGCTTTTTTGAGATATCCATTTAAAAAAAAATCTAAGGGTGCGGTGTTTATTTTCTGGTTTCTCGGTGAAATGGTTTTCTTCCTCATCATGTTTCCCGTGTTTCCCAAGGAGCCCAGGAGAAGTGAGTCCTTGTGGGGTGAAGGAATGATGGAGGAGTTACTGAATGGACCAGCGGGGGTGTCAAGTGTATGACAATTGTCCGGTAGAGTGAGAAATCTTTGGATAGCTATCTGAATCTTTCAGCTCCAAGCTACAGTTTTGGGGATTAAGATCCACCCAAAAAATTGCTAGAACTGACCCAGGAACTCAGCAAAGTCACAGGATATAAAATCTATGCACAGAAGTCGGTTGCATTTCTATACACCAACAATGAAGCAGAAAAAGGAAAAATCAAGGAGTCAATCCCACCTGTCACTGCGCCAAGAACCATAAGATACCAAGGAATAAAGCCGACCAAAGAGGAAAGGATCCGTATTCTGAAAACTAGAGCACACTCATGAAGGAAATTGAGGAAGACACAAAGAAATGGAAAAACACTCTATGCCATGGATTGGAAGAACAAATATTGTTAAAATTTTTATGCTACCCAAAGCAATCTACACATTCAGTGCGATCCTTACCAAAATTCCACCAGCATTTTTCACAGAGCTGGAGCAAATAAGCCCAAAGTTTGTATGGAACCAGAAAGGACCCCACACTGGCTTTGCTCCCAGAGCATCACCCCTCCCATCTCAGCCCCTCTCCTGGGCTGCTGCAGTCTCCTGCCTGCGGCGGACTCCGTTCCCAGTCCTTCCTGCCCACAGGCCTGCAGTACTTGGAGGGGCCTTCCTTCAGACCAGGTTCCCAAGACGCACACGGCTCCTGCCTTGTCCCGGACTCGGAGGGCACACACAGAGCATCCTGACTCTCCCCTTACCAAGACACATTGAAATACCTGCCCGCGGTCGTGCCCTTGTCCCAGCGGCGCCTTGCGGGTGGGAGTCTGGTCCGACGGACTTGGTTGGCACGATGGTCTGTCCAACTGTAAACCTAAGTCATGTCCCACCCTGCCCAGGGCCCCGGGTCTACTAGCAGAGGCTGAAGTGTCTTTACAAACACATGTATTTTTCTTAAGTTTCTTCCTTTCATCTTGAAAACTCACATGAAATTTACATGGGACTTCATTTATTACATGGCTCTGTTGATCTCAGTTTTAAAGGATTGACTTCTGCAGCACTCACATGTTTAATTCTTCTCCCCCAACTAAATATTTAAGTAAAACCAATGCCCAGGTCATCCCCTGGCCTCCTGAAGTCCTGTCTTCCTGGAGTATATGTGCCCCATGACAGATGCCCAGGCCTCCGGCACAGGTTCCATTTTACCGTGTCCCTGCGACCGTTGCCAGCTGCCCTCCTCACATCCTCAGACAGCCGTCCTCCCGAACCATCTCCTTCTCTTCTCCCAACCTGATCCCAGTGCCCTGCCTGCCTCCTCCTCTCCCTTCAGAGTAAGCACGACCTTGCCAAGCTTCCCTGGGGTCGGGCGGGTGGGAGACACCTGCCGGCGGCCATACGGATGCTGTGGCACTTCTTGCCTGGTTGGACGTGTCTGCCCTTCTACTCCTCTGACACGGGCTCTGACTGTGCTTCCTGAAGGGACGGGTGAGCCCAGAGAGACCCTGTGACAACCCAATCAAGGTCAAGGAGGCATCTGGGCCCCCAGGGGAGGGAGGCAGACCCTTGGGCCAGGACACCCTGGCCACCCTCCCCGGGGCTGGCCAGTCTGACAGCTCCATCGTTAGAGACCCGAGTGATGATTACATTCAGCTGCGCAGTTGCTGGCCAGGGCGCCAGAGCTGTGTGGTGGGGACCAGGCTGGCATCAGAATGTGGGACTCGAGGGGTGGCTGGCAGGGAAATCAGAGCGGCTCTTCTGCCCCTGGCTCCGGCTTTCCGCTGGTGACATGGAAGGGTATTAGGGTTCAGAACTCTCGACAATGGGCTTTTATTCTCAGGACTACATCGTCATTGGCTTGCAGAGCCCTGGAGACAAGAACAAAAGCCAAGGGGGCCCTGCCAGGTCTCTCGCCCTCCAAGCCCTGTACCCTGTGGGAGTGCAGGGGGCCCAGCCCCGCTTGTGGTAGGTGCCTGGCCTCCAGCTCCATCCAGGAGCTCCAGAGCCTGAGGGACATGTCCGGCTACAGGCTGGCACAGGAGATTTCCCCGAGGCAGCCCCGGCTCACAAGGGAATCCCAGAATCCTGGAATGTCAGCATGGGAGGAAGCAACAGACACCTGCCCCAGCCTCTGCTAAAACTTACAGGGAGGAAACTGAGGCCCAGAGAGAGGCTGTGACTTGCCCAGGGTCACTCGGTGAGGGAAGGCCTGAGCTGGGCCTAGAAGAAGGCTTTGCCCTCCAGAACGGCACCGAGGCCAGTGTCTTCCCACCACTGGTCAGTTTTGCCCGCTCTAGAATTGCTTGCAAATGTAATCCGGCGGTACGTGGTCTTTTGGAGAAGACTTCCTTCTCTCAGCATGATGGTTTCGGGAGTTGATGGTATTTTGTTCTTCTTATTGCTGAGTATATCCCATAGTTTATCTATGCACCAGCTGATGGGCACTTGGTTTGTTTCCAGCTTCTTTCTCTTACAAAGGAAGCTGTTATGAACATTTATGTACAAGTCTTATTTTTACAAAAAAAAATTGTCATGGAAAAGATAGAGACTATTGTGGCAAACACATTTTTTTAATCAAGCGTAAACATCTCACATTTGCTTCTGTTTTTTTTCTTTTAAGCAGAAAAAACACATATAGTGAAGGCCCCTGATATTTCCTCCCTTTTGCCCCCTCCCCCAGAAATAACCACCAGCTAGACTTCAGCTTTATTTCCTGTGTAGCAGCTGGTAGTTTTACTAGGTGCAGTCATTCATTCCTCTTAACAAATATTGAGCACCCACTATGTGCAAAACCCCAATCTAGCCCTTGGTGGTGCAGCCATGAACACAACAGGCAAAAATCCCTGCCTTTGGGAGACATTAACTAATTAAAATATATCGTATATCATGTTAGTGGTAAGGGCTGGGGAGAAAAATCAAGAGAAGGAAGACAAAGTGAGGAGGTAGGGGAGTGGCTTGAAATTTTAAATTGGGTCATTAGAGAAGGCCCCACCAGTTTCTATGGCTGTGAAAGAAATAACCCCAACCCCAAACCAAGTGGCTTATGCATAAGAATCCTACACCACGTCTCCTGGCTTCTGTGGGTCAGGAACTCGAGAGCAGCTCAGCTGGGTGGCTCTGACTTGGGGTGTCTTATGAGGTTGCGGTCAGGGGGTGGGTGGGCTGGCACCATCACCTTGAGGGCTTCGCTCACACACCTGGTGCCCGGCCTGGGTGAGACCCGGGCAGCTGCAGACTGGCCCAGGCGGGGGCTCTCTGGGCATCTCTGTCTCTCTGTGGTCTGTCCTCCTGTTCCCTCCAACAGTCAGGGCTCCAGAAGCATGTGAGTGGAAGGGAGCCAGGAGGAAACGGAATTGTCTTATTGGAGCCAGCTTTGGAAATCAGGGTCACTTCCGCCATCACCTTGGTCAAGGCCATTACAGAACTCCATCTGGGTTCAAGCGACAGAAACACAGGCATCGCTCCCGTTCCCCTGTGGAGTGTCAGCATCGTGTTGTAAGATCACGCAGAATGGGCTCTATACTGGTGCGTGAGAGCTCCCGCCTGCCCCAGAAGACAGCCTGTGTAGGGGGGCCTGAAGGAGGTGAGGGGCAAGTAAAGGCAGATCATACTCCTGAGAGAAGCATGTTCCAGGCAGAGGGAACCAGCAAGAGTTGGAGGTAACTATCTGGTGTGTTCAAGAACCAGCAAGAAGGCTAATTGGGTGGAGAGGAGTGAGTGATGGGGAGGCTGGTAGGAGAGGAAAGGTCAGAAATGCAACCTGGCGGGGGTGCCTGGGTGGCTCAGTGTGGCTCAGTCTGTTGAGTGCCTGCTTTTGGCTCAGGTCATGATCCCAGGGTTCTGGGATCGAGTCCCGCATCAAGCTCCTTGCTCAGTGGGGAGCCTGCTTCTCCCTCTGCCTGCCACTCCCCCTGTGGTGCTTGCTCGCTCTCTCTCTCTCTCTCTCTCTCTGACAAATAAATAAATAAAAATCTTTTTTTTTTTTAATAAAGAAAAAAAAGAAGAAATGTAACTTGGGCCTTCAGGTCACAGCAGGGGCCCAGCTTTTCTCAGAACGTGAGGGGACCCATAGAGGGATTTGTAGCAGAACAGTGCTATGGTCTGACTCAGGTTTTTTGTTGTTGTTCTTGTTTTTGTTTTAATTGTTAATATATCAAAAGGCCCGCTTTAGTGACATGCTGGTCCCACCAGAAAATAATCCCAATCAGCCTTTGTCAGGAACATGCTCAAGCTGACCCGCCAACTCTTACTTCTAAACCTTTGTGTGTACACGTGTGTCTTTCCCTTATTTTTACTTTTTTAAAAGATTTTATTATTTATTTGAGAGACAGAGACAGTGAGAGAGAGAGAGCACAGGCAGGGAAGAGGGCCTGTAGCTCATTTGTATAGCTGGATGATATGCTTTCTAGGAGGTGGCAGAAGATGAAGGAGGAGTGTTCTTCGCCGGGCTTCCCTAAAAACCGAGCTGAGATGAGGTCGCTTGCTGGGAAGGGGACGCGGCGCAGGGAGAGACAGAAGTGGGGGAGCCCGGGCAGGGCTGTGTGGTCTAAGGGCAGGAGTCTGCGGGGGAAAAGCATGCAGAGTGCCCCCTCCCCACAAGTGTGCACCTGCAGGACAGGGGACTGGAACCTTTTTCCATTGGTTTCTGTCCTCACTTGTTGAGGATTGCGGGGGGGGGGGGGGGGTGGTGGAGTGCACGTTGCCTGCACCCTGGAGCCCTCTGCTGAGCCTTCTTGAAATTGGAGGTGCCTCAGGGCATGTGAGACTTTGCTTGGGGGAGAGGCTGAGCACACAGAGGGAGTCCAAAGCTGGAGGAGCACCTGTGAGGTGCTGTGACAGCTGAGCTGGGGGCTGAAGGCGGGGACTTCAAGAGCCACGCTGGCCAGGAGGTGGGAGTGATGCCCTCCAAGTGTGGCTTCGGAGGGCATGGGGTGCAGCTGCCTTAGAGGGAGGGGGCAGGAGGCCAGCGGGGGCTGAACCAGGCCTGACCGTGAGGACCAGGAGAGGGGGATATCTTAAAATGCCATGCAGGCTGGAGGAATGACGAGTGGGGAGCCGTGAGAAGCCTAGGCCACAGGCACAGGCGCCAGGGTCCTGGGATCAAGCCCTCACCTCAGGCTCTCTGCTCAGTGGGGAGCCTGCTTCTCCCTCTCTTCCCCATTCATTCGTTCATCCCAGTCATTTAGCACCTACTGTATCTCTGGGGGAGGCCCTGTGCAGCCCAGGCGGAGCCTGGTGGAGCTGAGAGCCGGAGGTCGTCACCTGATGGCTCTTCCGGCAGATCTTTCTGGAAAGGGGGTCTGCCTAGTGCAGCTCCGTAAACACATGGGCCAAACTCAAGGAAGTCCTGGTGGGAGAGACTTGAAAGAGCGTAGGGACGAGGAGCTGAGACGCGTGGAGAATGAGCCCTACACACAGGGAACAGAGAAGCACAGGCCCTGCGTGCGCCTGCCTCTGAGGCCTCCAGAAGCACGGTGGGCTGGCTGGACGGAGGGAGGGCGGGAGAGGACTGGGCCAGCACCGATGTGTGAGGACTCCCTCTCTGACTCAGAGCAGGAGGGGCGCTATGGCCGGGGGAGGGGTAGGGAGGCGAGGACATTACCGAGGGAGGGAGATTCTGGAGCAGGTGAGCCCATGAAGAGTCCACCGCCAGGCTTCCAGGGAGGGGAGCTAAGGACTGTCAGCCCGTGGGCACCCTGGAAAGGCTCGGGAATGCCGCGGTTTCGGGATCGCCAGGGACTCGGTCGCCCGGCCTCTTTAGACAGTGTCTGCTGCCCTCTGGTGGACATGCGGGAGATTGCCCAAGCCCACTTCCAGTTTTGCTTTAGCGGGCGGTCAGTGGGTCCTGTGGGTTCATCTTCAACTCGGGGCTGTAAAAACTCTTGTCACAGGTCCTGGAAGCGCCAGGCAGCACTTGGCAGAAACAATTCATCAGGTTAGACACAGGAAGGCAAAGGGAAACTATGCTGTGGTTGCAACAGTATTTGGAGTGGAGCTGGAGCAGGGCTGTGTGATGTTTTCTACCGGGGTGGTCGGAGACAGAAGTGGGGCAGAGGGTGCATCTATCTTCCCCCTTTTGTTTCTCCAGTGCTTTCCACACCCTTGGACCCAGTTTCCTGCATCGAATCCTTCGGTTTGTATTTTCCAGATTTGCGTTGGGTTTGTTCAACATGTGCATAAACTATTACTGGGAGCAAATGCAGCTCTCTGGGGACCCGAAGCTTATACAACAGGAGAGAGGAATTCTCATTAAGGGAAGGAATAGAGGGGCGCCTGGGTGGCTCAGGGCTTAGGCGTCCAGCTCTTTTTTTTTTTTTTTTTAATTCATTTGAGAGAGAGTACACATAGAGGGAGAAAGAGTGGGAGAAGCAGACTCCCTGCTAAGCTCGATCCCAGGACCCTGGGACCATGACTTGAGCTGAAGGCAGACGCTTAATCGACAGGGCCACCCAGACGCCCCAGGCGTCCAGCTCTTGATCCCAGCTCGGGTCTGGATCTCAGGGTCTTGAATTCAAGCCTACTGAAAAGAACGAACAAATGGAAGGAAGGAAAGAAAGGAAGGCAGGAAGGAAGGAAGAAAAAAGAAAGAAAGAAGACAAAACATTGTGAATAAAAAGTGAGATTTATAAGCTTCATGGTAAATTCACCTTTCCTATGACCCAACCATTTCACTCCAGATACATACCTTGGCAAGGTACCAAAAGACATGACTGAGTATGTTCACAGAGGTACTCTTTGTCAAAAGAAAAGGCTGGACTTAACCCATCAGTATTGACAGAAAAATGGACGAATACAAAAGGAGTCAACATTTTATATTGAAAAGATACCTATTCTCAAACTGTATCTAACGATTCAGTACAATACCAATCAAATTACAGCAAGACTAAATAGAACATACTATTTCTGAAACTGATGTATATCCCTTACTTCACACCAAACACAAAAATCAGTTGCAGATGGATTAAAGATTTAAATATGAGGGCACGTCAGTGGCTCAGATGGTTAAGTGTCTGCCTTTGGCTCAGCTCATGATCCTGGGGTCCTGGGACCGAGTCCAGCATCAGACTCCCTGCTCAGTGGGGAGCCTGTTTCTCCCCCTGCCTCTCTCTCTCTCTCTCTCTCTCATGAACAAATACATGAAATCTTTTTAAAAATTTTAAAGGGGCACCTGGGTGGCTCAGTGGGTTAAGCCTCTGTCTTCGGCTTGGGTCATGATCCCAGAGTCCTGGGATCGAGCCCTGCATCGAGCTCTCTGCTCCATGGGAAGCCTGCTTTCCCCTCTCTCTCTCTGCCTGCCTGCCTCTCCGCCTACTTGTGATCTCTCTCTGTCAAATACATAAATAAAATCTTGAAGAAAATTTTTTAAAAGATTTAAACATGAAAAGAAAAACTTTACAACTTTTGGAGAAAAACTAGAATATCCTTATGAACTTTGGGGCAAGGAAGACTTTCTTAAAGAAGACTCAAAAAGCTCAAACAAGGGGGACAATCGTTAAGCGTCTGCCTTCGGTTCAGGTCATGATCTCAGGGTCCTGGGATCGAGTCCCACATCAGGCTCCCTGCTCAGCGGGAGGCCTGCTTCTTCCCCTCTCATTCCCCCTGCTTGTGTTCTCTCTCTCTCTTCTCTGTCAAAAAAAAAAAAAAAATCAAACAAGGGACACCTGGGTGGCTCAGTGGGTTAAGCCTCTGCCTTCGGCTCAGGTCATGATCTCAGGGTCCTGGGATTGAGCCCCAAGTCAGGCTCTCTGCTCAGCAGGAAGTCTGCTTCTCCCTCTCTCTGCCTGCCTCTCTGCCTACTTGTGACCTCTGTCAAGTTAAAAAAAAAAAAGGCTCAAACAAAAAGAAAAGTTTTCTAAATTCTGGTTCATCTAGATAATTCACAAACTTCTACTTCCATCCAAAGTGGAGTAGAAAGGACGAGATTTTCTTAAAAGAAAAAAAAAAAAGAAAAGAGAATGTATACAAATATATGCAACAGCAACTTGAAAGACATTGGACACCAGGTGACCAAGGACAGCATCCTTGAGAAATGCGGAAAGAACAAGGTGACCCCTGGGGTTGTCCAAGCTGACTGCCTTGTTTACAGATAGGGAGGAGGGACTAAGGTGAAATACTCCTTGAGTTAAAAAGATGGAGCTAAGAGGCGCCTGGGTGGCTCAGTGGGTTAAACCCTCTGACTTTGGCTCAGGTCATGATCCCAGGGTCCTGGGATCAAGCCCTGGATCAGGCTCTCTGCTCAGCAGGGAGCCTGCTTCCCCCCTCTCTCTCTGTCTGCTTGTGATTTTATGTGATTTTCATGTGTTACAAAATATTTTTCTTCCTTAGTTCGTAGGCCATACAAAATCAGCCAGATTTTACCAATTTATGTTTTTATTGCATCATCCAAAGATAACTGAATGCAGTGACTTACTTCCAAATTAAAATATCCAGAAAGTTTCTTAAAATTTTAGCTGAAGCTCCTTTCTTTTTATCAAGCGATAAGCTTTTTTGGTAAATAGTTGTCATTTAAATCATTCTTCGGAAGAACCAACAAATTATTTGACTGTCTGTCAAATAATTAAATAAATAAATAAATCTTTTAAAAAAAAAGATGGAGCTAAGAGCCCGGGGAGACTGAGGTTGCCTGGGTTCATAGACAGGACAGAGTACCAGCAAAGAGAGAGTTGCACAGAGAGAGATCCTCAAGACCTGCAAGGAGTTACCCTCAAATATTCAGTGTGTGAGGAACTTCCCAGGACTAGGGAAAGAAGCATCACAAAGAAAAAAAGGGCTAAATATGCTGGGAAGAGACGGGAACATCCTCAACCTGATACAGGGTATCCATGAAAAACCCAGGTTCACATCATACTCAGAGGTGAAAGATTGGATGCTTTCCCACTAAGAGCAAGAACAAAATAAGGGTGTGTGCCCTCACCTTTCCCATTCCACATCATACTAGAGGTTATGATGAAATACGGGGCATCCAGATAGGAAAAGAAGAAGCAAAACTATCTCTGTTTGTAGATGACAAGATTTTATATACAGAAAATCCTAAAGAACCCACTAAAAAACCCCTAAAACAAACAAGTTCTGCAAGGTTGCAGGATACCAACTGAATATATAGAATCGATTGTATTTTTATACATTTGCAATGAACGACATGAAGAATGACAAAGAAAAAATTCCATTCACGAGAGCACAGCAAAGAAAAAAAAAAAGATGTGGGAGTAAATATAACCAAAATCCAAAAGCTACAAAACATTGCTGAAGGAAATGAAAGATCCAAGTAGATGTAAAAATATCAAATGTTCATTAACAGGAAAACCTAACATTATTAAGATGGCAATACTCTTCAAATTGATGTATACATTCAATACAGTCCCTATCGGAATCCCAGCTGAAGGGATCCTTACCTCACACCATATACAAAAATTAAGTCAAAACAGATCAGTGACCTAACTCTAAGAGCTAAACCTATAAAATTCTTAGAAGACAACTCAAGGGTAAATGTCCCTTGGATTTTGCCATGGATTCTTAGATGACACCAAAAGCCCAAGCAAACAAGGAAAGAAGAAGCTAAGTTGGATTTCATTGAAGCTAAAAACTTTTTTGCTTCAAAGGACACCATTAAGAAAGTGAAAAGACAGCCCATCATTACAGAAAAATACCAATGAGCACGTAGCAGGTGCTGAGGAATGAGAGTGAATAGGCCAGACAAAAACCCCTCTTCTCCCTTCTAGTGTGATGATTCAAATAAGGATATTAGGAAAGAAACCATTAGTTCAGACTCTAAAAACCTGTCCAGTTGTTCATTGTCAACACAGATAAAGCCGGCAGTCACCAGAAACAGTATTCCCTCAAGGATATGCTGCCGCTGCAGTCTGAGAGTAACCCATTTCTTTGAGTCACTCCTGTTGTTTTTTAACTAATTTTTAAAAAAGATTTTATTTATTTATTTGACAGACAGAGATGACAAGTAGGCAGAGAGGCAGGCACGGGGTGGGGGGGAAGCAGGCTTCCTGCTGAGCAGAGAGCCCGATGCGGGACTCAATCCCAGGACCCTGAGATCACGACCTGAACAGAGGCTTAACCCGCTGAGCCCCAGGCCCCCATGACTCCTGTTTTCTTACTGAGAAACTCCTAAGGTTTCTGAAGTTGAAACTGTGAAATCCTGTCATTTCCTTCCAGGCAACAACCACCAGGAATTCACGGATTGTTGAAAAGTTGGGTTTATTATTCATTGCTATGAAAGAGAATGCACACCAGGGGAAATCATGGGGTGTATCATTAAGAGTGTCAGGACACGGGCACCTGGGTAGCTAAGTCAGTTAAGTGTTTGCCTTTGGCTCAGGTCATGATCCCAGGGTCCTGGGGTGGAGCTCCATGTTGGGCTCCCTGCTCATTGGGGGTCTACTTCTTTTCCTCTCTCCTTCTGCCGCAACCCCTGGCTCCTGTTCTCTCTCAAATAAATAAATAAAATCTTTAAAAAATTTTTTTAATTAAAGGGCGCCTGGGTGGCTCATTTGGTTAATTGACTGCCTTCAGCTCAGGTCATGATCCCGGAGTCCTGGGATCGAGTCCCACATAAGGCTCCCAGCTCTGTGGGGGGAATCTAATTCTCCCTCTGACCTTCTCCCCTCTCAAGCTCTCTCACTTTCTCTCTATCAAATAAATAAATAAAATTGTTTTAATTAAAAAACTGTTAGAACATTGGGGCACCTGGGTGGCTCAGTGGGTTAAGCCTCTGCCTTCAGCTTGGGTCGTGATCTCAGGGTCCTGGAATCGAGCCTCGCATCAGGCTCTCTGCTCAGCGGGGAGCCTGCTTCCCCCTCTGACTTTGCCTGCCTCTCTGCCTACTTGTGATCTCTCTTTCTCTCTCTCTGTCAAATAAATAAATAAAATATATTTTTTTAAAGTGTTAGAACATAATTACAGGATTTGGCTTGTTAGGTAATTGAGAGGAAGGTTTGGTATTGGATGCTGTCAAAACAGGGTTAATTCTATGATCAGGTACCTTAATCTCATCTACATGGAGGGCAGACAAGAGTGAGGCTAAAGCTGTGATGGTAAAGTAGCAATAGTCATTAGCTGGGAGCGGGGATGTCTGCTTGTTTGTGGCTTGGACTTGCTCTTGTTTTGTGTTCAGCCTAACTATGGAGTGGACTAGTTTTGTCATGACCCATCATAATCAGTCGAATGTTGTTTTATGAAATTGTTTATGCTAAACAGGACAACACCAAGAACTAGCCCCTGGATGCCAGGGGCTGCTCTTCTCTCTTTCACATACTAGTAAGCATATAATGCCCCATTCCTGGCTGGAGAATCAAAGTAATTTTGACATGGAGATTTCCAGCCCAGGTGGGGAATTTCAAATAAGTGAGTAATTACATACATGAAATTTATTTATTTTTAATTATTTCACTTATGTATTTGACAGGCAGAGAGGGATCACAAGTAGGCAGAGAGGAAGGCAGAGGGAGAGGGATAAGCAGGTTCCCAGCTGAGCAGGAAGCCCAACATGGGGCTCGATCCCAGGACCCCGAGATCATGACCTGAGCCAAAGGCAGACACTTAACGAACTAAGCCACCTATGTGTCCCCAAAAACCTTTTTTAATTGAAGTATAAACATACAATGTTATAGTAGTTTCAGGTGTACAATATAATGATTCACCATCCTATACATTTCTCACTGCTCGTCAAGGTAAGTGTATTCTCCCTTCTGCCTTGTTGCATCCGAGAGAACGAAATGGCTCACCAGGAGCTCTACTGGAGCCATCTGAGGAAAGATGGCCAGGGTTCTTGCCACATCTGCTCAAACCAGCAAGGTCTGATCCAGAAAAATGGCCTCAATATTTGCTGCCAGTGTTTCCATCAATATGCGAAGGATACAGGCTTTTATTAAGCAGGATTAAGTGAACTTCCTTGAATGGGTCATCCATTCATCTCATTTGACAGAGAAAGATACAGCGAGAGAAGGACAAATAGTGGGAGAGGGAAAAGCAGGCTTCCCGTGTAGCAGGGAGCCTGATGTGGGGCTCGATCCCAGGACCCCAGGATCATGACCTGAGCCAAAGGCAGACATTTAAAGACCGAACCACCCAGCCACCTAAAAATATTTCAATTATGAGTGTTTTAATATGAAAAGAAAAAAAAAGATTTTTACCTCCTTTATCTATTTTACCCATCCCCCCACCCACCTCCCCATCCACATCTATCTTAACCTTGTGGTATGCACTGGAAACCTTGGTCCTCTTTACAGTCCTGGCCAGATGTTGCGCCGGTACACACAGCTATGCTCTGCTTCCAGCCCATCGACAAACACCACTTCATTTAAATTTCACCTGAACTCCATCCTTTCCCAAATCCTAAAACAACTGCTTTTCCTTTGCTCCATGAGGTCCCAGGACTCTACTGGTATGCTACTTCTCTCCTTGCAATGAGTCAATAAACGTGATTTTGTCGAACTATAGGATTGTCCCTGGTGCTCTGAGGTTCACTGTGGTACAAGAGAACTATATATAGTTAGATATAAATGCTATGGAAAAAAGAAAGCAGGGGAAAGGGGTTAAGTGTTGGGGAAAGGACAGTTTGCAATTTAAACAGAATCGTCAGAGAAGGCCTCGAAGATTGGTGCTATCTGAGCAAAGACCTGGAACAAGTGGGGGATTTTTAAAATCTTCTGAGTGTCTGGGAGAACAGCATTCCAGGAGGGAGGCAGAGTTGGTGCAAACGTCCTGAGTGGGAGCATGCAACGTGTGCTCCAATCACATCTTCATAGTGAGCCTACCTTGATAACCTCTTTAATTCCTAACCTATCCTTACCCCACCGTTACTCCCTTACCCAGCTTCTGCTCCCCCCAACCAAGAACTTTTCCATACGCAACTCCGTGATTATTACGTTTGTTTTCTGCTTTGCGAGAAAGCGCGGGCATCCGCACTCATCTCGCTCCCTAAGTAGCTTGAACTTGGAGACTTGGGGGACACACAGCAGGAGCTCGACAGCTACGGGTGGAAGGGCGGACTGTACTGTCCCGAGGCCCGTGGCTGGGGAGAGAGCGAGGCCAAAGGAAGGCGGAAAAGACCCGCCGCGCGTGCCCTCGGGTACCACAGTCTGGTGGGCGGATCCTCAAGAAGTCACCGCAGGGGGGCACCTGGGTGGCTCAGTGGTTTAAGCCGCTGCCTTCGGCTCAGATCATGATCTCAGGGTCCTAGGATCGAGTCCCGCATCGGGCTCTCTGCTCGGCGGGGAGCCTGCTTCCCTCTCACTCTCTCTGCCTGCCTCTCTGCCTACTTGTGATCTCTCTCTGTCAAATAAATAAATAAAATCTTTAAAAAAAAAAAAAAGAAGTCACCGCAGGACCTGCGCCCCCGCCCCTACCCCAGCCGGAAGCGCACCCTCGCGCGTGCGCCGGCAGAGCCCAGATCCAGGCGCCCGCCTGATTGGCTGCGGCGGCGCCAGGAAGCGGTGCTGCGCGTGCGCGCTTCCGCCGCGTGGGCCCGAGTGGTGTGCAGCTCTTTGGTCTCCGTCGTCCCCGCCGCAGGCCCGACTCCCGGTCTGGGACAGTCGTGCCCGGAGCTCGGGATGTTCCCAGAACTCAATAGCCTTCTCAACACCACCCCTGACAGGGCGGAGCAGGTAAGAAGCCGCGCTGCGGGAAGGGGCGGGTCCCGGAGCGTGGCGGAAGACCGCATCCCCGGATGGAGCGCACGTGGATTCTTGGGAAAGACGCGACGTCGGCGGGTACCGAGGCGCCTGGGAGTTGTAGTCCGGGGAGGGCCTGGGGGGACCTGGGCTCGGCGCTGGCGCTTACGGAGGATCGGCGTGTCTCGAAGTGCCCTGGAAGCTTGGCCGCCTCTGCATTGGCTTATGTTCCCAAACCTGTACTCGGAGGCCCTGTGCGTGCTCACTGGCTCCCGGTGCCCAGTGGAGGAGGCTGTCTGATAGTCGGGAGTTTGATTCTCCCCGTTTCCCAGGAGACTAGTTTCTCATTCGCCCTGAGTTTCTCTCTGGCCCTGCGGCATTGTGCAAGTCGCAGTGAACGCTGCTCCTCTTCCTCCTCATGGTCTTGAATGCTGCTCTTCCGAGTTGCTTTCAACCAGCGTCGGCTTCTAGCAAGTCGGCCTGGGGCACGACAGCTCCGCCACTTTGTTTTCTCCGTACTCCGGGGCATCCCGAAATTTTTCATATTTTAGCGCGGTGCTTACTTCTTCCGGGAACCCAACCTGATTTATTTTACAAACTCTGTCCTCCCAGGAAAATGGAAAGCTCCACCAGGCAGCCAAGACACCATGTGTACCAGTCGGACCTTTTTTTTAATGAAGCTGTGGGTGTCAGTTGCCTAAGCCTGCAGGTGGCACTGGCGACCTTCCTAGTTACCTCGGGCACCTCGAGTGCTCAGCCCAGGGCCGGAGTGGAGGAATGGGGGGGTCAGAGTGGGCACCAGGAAATGAGAGCACTGCAGGTAACCCTTAAGGTCTGATAGTGCAGTTTTTCAAATTTTATAAGTGAAAGAAAACTCACAACATGGAAGTGTCCTATCAGATACCATTTGATCCCAGCCTCTCCTTTGACAGGGAACTAGAGGTGGCTGGAGCAAGGCAGCCAGCCCCTGTGGAGTCCTTCTTTAGATAATAGTCTTTCCAGGAGTTTCCATGACCAGAGCTCTCATCCAGGGCCACTGGGATGAGAACCTTGTTGCTGGAGGTCTGCCAACTACTACTTCTCCCCCTCCCCCACCCTATTGGACAGAATTGGTATAAGAATTAGAAATAGGGGCGCCTGGGTGGCTCAGTGGTTTAGGCCACTGCCTTCGGCTCAGATCATGATCTCAGGGTCCTGGGATCGAGTCCCGCATCGGGCTCTCTGCTCGGCAGGGAGCCTGCTTCCCTCTCACTCTCTCTGCTTGCCTCTCTGCCTACTTGTGATCTCTCTCTGTCAAATAAATAAATAAAATCTTTAAAAAAAAAAAAGAATTAGAAATAGGAATTAAGTTGGATCAGATTAGTTTTTTGAATGCCCATTCCCAAATTGGCAGGCTGTGATTTTTACTGGATTCTGACAGTAAAAGCTTCTTTTGTTCAGGATCTTGTTCTCCCCAGGACTGGTCCCTGAGGTACCACGGTGAATGAGGAAGATGAGGCACTTTATTCTGTTTGCCTTGGAGAAGTAGAAGCCAAGATATGCTTACCTATAACAAGTGATTTAATCAATCACTTTAAGCAATCACTTCAAGTATTATTTCTTTCCCTTGTTTTGATTTATTTCTTTCTTTTTGGTAGTCCATGTGGGTGTCTCTGTGTGTATAAGACACTGACCTCTTTCCAGGGAGTCTAATTCACCTTTTTGTATTCTCTTAACTTTTAGGGGAAACTGACTCTACTCTGTGATGCCAAGACAGACGGCAGCTTCCTTGTACACCACTTTCTCTCCTTTTACCTCAAAGGTACAGGATTCATTGGTGTTGTAGAAAAAGAAACCTAAGGCAAAACACAATGGGAATAGTATTAACCAATAACAGCTTTGGTGTTTGGGTAGCCAGATGGCTGTTTATTAGGTCATAGGTTACTTGACCGTCTTGCTCCCGCCCATCCTCCCAAAGGGTGGTACGTGCTCTCTGTATCCATGTCGTATCTTCTCTTCTCCACCAAGTGTGTGTGCAGTCTCACGGAGACTCTTGTGGCCTCCTGATTTAGTTGCTCCTTGGTCCTTGTGTACTTGAGGTCCTTGGGCCCTGCATCCATTGACAAGTTGCCCGGGCAGTAGATGCTTCCTAAAGAACGTAGGGAGGGAAACTGTAGGGCCACGCAATCTATAGACAGAAGCAGATTAGAAGAAGAAAACAGCTGATGAAAAAGAGACTCATTTATCAACTGATTGCTTCTTGAGCCCCTGCCGAGGCAGGCCAGGATAGAGGTAGACGTTTGGCACTCTTAGTTGTAATAATTCACAGCTTTGAAATTTTTTTCTTTTCCAGATGATGTTATTGTCAGCACTGAAAGAGCAAGAGAATCTACAGATAAATTATTAGAACTAATTGTGTTCTGTAAGGTAGCTAGAGCCTCTTTGTGTTCCCCTTATAACTTCTTGGATATAAGACCAGTTTTTTATTTTTTTTTATTTTTATTTTTTACTTTTTTTTTTTTTTAATATTTATTTGACAGAGAGAAATCACAACTAGACAAAGAGGCAGGCAGAGAGAGAGGAGGAAGCAGGCTCCCCGCGGAGCAGAGAGCCTGACGCGGGGCTCGATCCCAGGACCCCGGGACCATGACTCCAACCGAAGGCAGAGGCCTTAACCCACTGAGCCACCCAGGCGCCCCAAGACCAGTTTTTTAAAAAATCAGTTGTATTTCTGTATACCAACAGTAAACAGAAAATTTTATTTATTTATTTATTTATTTTTAAAGATTTTATTTATTTGTCAGGGAGAGATTGGAGAGCACAAGTGGGGGAGCGTTAGGCAGAGGGAGAAGCGGGCTCCCTGCTGAGCAAGGTGTAGGGCTTGACCCCAGGACTCTGGGATCAAGACCTGAGCCAAAGGCAGACTCCTAACTGACTAAGCCACCCACGTGTCTCAAATAATGTCTTTTAAAAACCACAGTTGGATGGGGCACCTGGGTGGCTCAGTGGGTTAAGCCTCTGCCTTCGGCTTAGGTCATGATCTCGGGGCCCTGGGATCGAGCCCCACATCGGGCTCTCTGCTCAGTGGGGAACCTGCTTCCCCCTCTCTCTCTTCCTGCCTCTCTGCCTACTTATGCTCATTCTCTCTATCAAATAAATAAATTAAAATCTTAAAAAAAAACCACCATTGGTTTACAATAGAACAAAGTAAGGTATACATAGTAGTACACGTAACAGAATTACATCTCAGGTTCGATGAAATAAGACATTATTATCATATATGAGAAAATGTGCGTCTTAGAATGAAATTGGGTATGTCATATTGCAAGGCCCCTTGAGTCTGTCTAGACTGGCCCCAGTGCTTTTGTTTCCAGAAGTGTGAACTATATGAGACTGATTGTAAGTGAAGACTTCACTAAAAATCTGTTTGTTTTGTTTTCTAGCTAACTGTAAAGTCTGCTTTGTGGCCCTCGTCCAGTCCTTCAGTCACTACAATATCGTGGGAAGGAAGTTGGTAAATACTGTAGACCTCCGAGGTGCAGTCCCTGAGTATGTGGGTCACGCCGGTGTGAGTGGGGCCAAGGCTGGTCTCCCCTCTCTGGGTTGTAGAGAACTTAGCAAGAGAGTGACTGAGGAAATCACAGGGTGCTGAACCCCTTGTCTGAAGGGCTATGGCAGCATCTCTTCCTGTTTTATTAATTTAGTTTATAGAACCACATCTGTTGTGAATCCAGTGAAGCTCTACTGACTCTGGACCAGTTCCAGTTTTCTCCCTCTCAGTGTGGGCTTTAATCTTAGTTCTGCTGAGCTGGAGATCACAGCTTGGTCTACCACCAAACCGAGTGCCTCCGCTCTCTCTCTCAGTTTAGAGCTTACATCTCCCCAGATGCGGGGGAGGTGCTTTTCTCACCTGCTCCTTATCTCATCCTGGCCTGTCCTTCATCTTAATCGATGCCGGCAGGCAAGAATAAGATGGCCAAGAGGCTGGTGAACTTTCTGGCCTAGCCTAGGCCATCACCCCTCACCTGTGACTTGGGGGGGCTTACTGTTTTGTGTTTTTGTTTTTGGTCTTGTTTTGTTTTTAGTAGGCCCGCCTCAGAGAGGGAAAGAAGCAGGCCACTCATTAGCAGTGATGTATTGAAATGTCAGTTTTCCTACTGGGCCACGTCACTGTGATGGGGAGAAACAAATAAGAGGATGAGAGTCTCTTTCCCATTCTCTGCAGAGCATGAGGTCAGAGGACGACTCTGTGTTAGAGGTCAGAGCGTGAGCTTAGGGAGAGCAGTCATGTTAAGAACACGTTACATTCCACGTCTGTGAAGCATGTCTCTGTGACCCAGCATCTATGTTTCTGGATGAGAAATCAGTGTTCGCTCATGTCCAGATTGGTACCTTTGAGTCGTCGTCGACACAGCAGGACTGGCACACAGCACTGGGCACGTGGAGGGCTGGAGTGTGAGCCTCCGTACTCTGGGTGTGTTACTGAACTGCCATTAGCGGAATGGTAAGGAGCGAGAGCAGAGGTGACGAGCAGGAGTCTTTCTGTCGGCCATAGGTCACTGTGGGGCTGATGGCGCTGCCCAGTGGAGGACACCGGGGTGTGAATGAATACTTGAGACTTGACCTAGGGGCATGAGGAGTCTAGAGAGTTCCATGTGACCTGTTTCTGCACAGATAGAGCAGCGGGCTGCCTATCTAGATTGTATCCATCTTTGGGAGTTTGTCGAAATGCAGATTGTTGGGCGCTGCCCGCAGATCTTCTAGAAGTCTGGAGTGGTGCTCCGGGATCTGCCTTGTAATCGGGTGACCCAAGAGCGTCTCAGTCGACTAGGTCATGAAGAGCCCTATTGAGAAGTTCTGGTCTAGGGACCCCTGGCTGGCTCAGCCCAAAGAGCACGTGACTCTTGATCCTTGAGGTCATGAGTTTGAGCCCCATATCGGGTGTAGAGATTATTTTTAAAAGTAAATAAACTTAAAAAAAAAAAAGGTTTGGTCTAGAGCAGGGGTTTAGGAATCGTGTGTGGCTGCCCTCACTCTACAGAGCTGAGGAGTAACAAGCACAGATCGTGGCCCGCGAGGCCTATGTTGCCCTTCACAGAGAAACGTTGTCCACCTCCGAACTAGTGCGTCAGGAGTTCGTGTCGCCCTAGCTCTCGTGGGAGTGCCGCCTCTGAGGAAGAGGGAGGAGACGGGGAGCCTGCTGCTGAGCAGATCGTCCTCTGTGGCCGGCAGCCTGGCAGTCGGTCTGGGAGCTGTGTTACTGAGAACCTCAGAGCCCCGCTGAGGTCCTGTGCTGCTGAGGCGCACCTGACAGGGTCTGTGAGGTCCAGAGCCAACGTCTGGCCCTTTCTTCTGCAGCCAGCGTTTTTCAGACCTTGGTCATTCTCCCACCATTTTATTGTCATTAGTATCGTTTCTTTTTTTTTTTTTTTTTTTTTTATCATGAATTAGTATCGTTTCTAAATGTGCTTGGTAAATACGTACATTTGAAGAGTTTATGATACACTTCGTGATACTATTGCAAATTAAAGCCAAGTATTGAGCCGTCATGAAAACGGACGTGTAAGCAAAACGTCAGTTCTTTGCGAAGTGACCATTAGATATAACGGCAGACCTGAGCACAGTGGGGCTGGTGGGTTGGGGACACCCAGTGGAAAGAAGGCATGGGCCCCAACCGAAGGTAGACAGCTGCACGTTTACGGGGCTTAGAATGTGTCCTGTGCCCTCTTGTGAGCTGGAGTCTGGCCGCTGGGGTGGGTTCGCCTGCAAGGCACCGTGATTCACTCTCCCGTGTTGTTTAGGGTGTCAGCCTGACTGCGGCCCGGGAATGTGGGCAGCTTGTGTTCCTCGAGGGACTTAAGTCTTCGGTGGATGTCTTCTTCCGGGCTCAGGCGGAGCCACACCCCCTGCAGTTCCTCAGGTCAGTCAGCCCCCAGCCCTGCCCAGAAGTACCCACTGGGTGGGGGGACCCAGATCAGGCTTGCCCTGTGATTCCTTGTCCCTGGCATGTGGCGTGTGAGGGGACAGAGCTGGCTCCAGAAGGCAGACGCTTCCCTGGTGTTGTGGCTTTATCAGAGAGCCCTTGGCTCATGGACCTCATGGGCTAGAGGGCGTATGGCTGACCCAAAAGCTATAGAAAACATTATTTGCTGGGAGTATGGCAGAACAGCATGTTTTTTCCAACCCTGGCTCAGAGCCCTAGCACACACCTTTGTTCTGTTTTTGGCTCGATATATAGGGCTCAGCAATGTACAGCCTGTGGGTCAGCTACCTGTTTTTGTAGATTAAGTTTTTTTATATATATATTTTTATTTATTTATTTGAGAGAGAGAGATCACAAGTAGGCAAAGAGGCAGGCGGGACGGGGAAAGCAGGCTCCCTGCTGAGCAGAGAGCCCGATGCGCAGCTGGATCCCAGGACCCTGAGATCATGACCTAAGCCAAAGGCAGAGGCTTAACCCACTGAGCCACCCAGGTACCCCTGTAGATAAAGTTTTATTAGAATAGCTGCATTCCCTTGTTTGCATATTGTCCTGGCTGTTTTGCACTCCAGCGGCAGGGTTGAGTTGTTGAGACAGAGACCATAGGACTCACAAGCCTCAAATTTTACTGTTGCCCTTTAAGAAAAAATCTGTTGACCCTGGGTTTGCTATTCTGAGACTGGTTTTCCTGTTTCTTGTCCTTAATGAGTGTCAGACGTAAATATAGCTCTGTGCAGACTCGCCACGTGGCTGCTCTCCTTTGCTCCACAAGGGAGTCCCTACGGGAGCTCCCTCTCACCCCAGCCCCAAGACCGGGCCTTGTGCAGTGGCTGGAAGGCAGTGTAGAGTCAGAAGCCCCGTGCCCTGACCCTGTGCTTGTGATCTTGCACATAGCCTTTACCTGGGTGTCTTCGTCTGAATGATGGGCCTGGTTACACTTCACTGTGGGCTGTGGGAAGTTGCTGTCCTTGCTGTTAACGGAGCTCAGATCTGGGGTGTGGGCTGGTGCCTAGGCCCTGTGCTCTGGTCCTTTTTGAGCCTCTGTTGCTGGGAGGTGACCGCCCAGGGTAGTCACTGGGGAGGCTTGTTCAAAAACAGGCGGAATCTGTTAGGTACACAAACAGCCCTTAGACCTTGGTCCCTCACCGCTAGGTCACCTGAATTGCTGTTTAGCTTTTTGTCCCCGTGGTGGCCTCCCGGGAAGGCTTCTCCTGCCTGCCTAATCCAAGTTAATCTTCCAGTGCTTTAGCTCTTAGGTGGAGGGGTGGCATGGTGTCTCTCAAGGGTCAGGGAGGCTGTTAATTTTGTGTCCCCCAGTGCTTTGTACCTCCTAGGCCTCGTGGAATGTGTGAAGCGCAACTTGCTCGTGTACGCCTGCGTACTTTTTCTTTCCAATCAAATCAGGAACAGCTTCGGCCAATCCAGTTCTTTGCCTCCCCCGGCCCGTTCCTGTGAGGCTGCTCGGTCCCAGTAAACATTCATAGAGAGCTCTCTGATGCGCCGTGCTTGATGTTCCAGGGAGGCCAATGCGGGGAACCTGCAGCCCCTGTATGAGTTTGTCCGAGAGGCTCTGAAGCCCGTGGAGGACGGACAGGCCGCATGGAGGTACCCGGTCCTGCTGGTGGACGACCTCAGTGTGCTGCTGAGCCTGGGCCTGGGGGCAGTGGCTGTGTTGGACTTCATGCACTACTGCAGAGTTGCTGTGTGCTGGGAACAAAAGGTATTGATTGGCCTGCTCTCCGTGCTCCCACCTCTGACCTCCATGGGCCCAGGCGGGTCCACACCTCCCTTGCTTGCGGTGCTCTTTCTTGTGGATTCGCCTTGGGGTTTGGCTTTGTGCTAGTAGGCCCAGAAATCTTTTGGTCTCCCATCCTCCACTCCCCTACTTGCCACTGCTAAAAAATAAAGGCCTCCAAACGAAAAGGTTGACCGGTACTGTCTTGATGGTAGCCGGTCGTGTGTGGTACTACAGCAGTCCTAGCTCTGGCACACATTGCCTCATGTCCTGGGAGAAGTCATTGTCACTTTGCGTGGGCTTTGAAGATCAGTTGAGGTATAAACTGCTGTAAAAAAATTGTGAGATGTGATGCAAGTATAGGACATAACTGTTAACTGTCAAATGATGAGGCAAAAATGGGGATTTTGCCGACACAGAGCAATGGGAGTAGACCCCTCTATACGATAGAGGAATGGCTTCAGTGCCTGCCTCACGGGAACCCAATGGCAGGAGTTTAGTGACACGAAGCTTGCAACACACCCACACAGCATCTGGCCCCCGGCGGCCGTTCTTCAGCATGTGATGGTGCCCCTGGCAGGAGCCCGTGGCCCTCAGCGCTGTGTGGTCAGGCTGTGGTGCTGGGCAGAGGTCGGGGTGAGCTAGTGGAGTCAGCTGGGGCTGCATGTTCCCAGCAGGGCATGTTGAACCCTCCTATGCAAGGGCCTGGCTGGCAGCTAGGCTCGGGGGAACTCCAGGGGCCACGGGGCTGCAGTCATGGGGCTGGGAGCCGGGTGACAGAGAGAACGGGAGGAGGAGGGAACGGAAGCAGCGTGGAGGGAGCAATCAGCCACACGGAGACAGGCATACTGCCTGCAGCTTAGCTTGCTCTGTGGCCTGCTGCTACCCTCGTTTTGTAAAAATACCTCTTTCAGTTGAAAAAGTAAAACTTGAGAATAGTTTAAGAAAGAAAAAAGTAAATAGCACAAAGAGTTGTACAAAGTTGCGGTCTCTTTCCCCATGTGGATATCTTTCCCGAGAGTCTGTGCAATTGTGAACGTGTTTTATGTAGTGTGTGTCTGTGTTTTTCTTCACGTCGCTGGTCACCTGCCATGCCGTTTCATAGCACACCTGTACCTTGGTGTCCGTTGCCTAAGAACAGAACACTCGGGTCTGCTTTGTTCTTTTTAATGACTGGACAGTGTGCCTCTGAAAGACTTACAGGGTATCCCCTTCAGCGGGTCGACCTCCCCTGTGGTTTTGGTTGGCTAACTCCTGCCTGCCCTTCTGACTCTGCTCGTGTGCATCCATCTCCTGACCCTCTCCCCTGGGCTAGATAGGATGCCTCTGCCTGGGCTCCCTCACTCCCCCATGCTGCGTTTTCTCCTGGCCTGCGTCCTGTGTTGTCTCCAGGCCCACACCCCTGCCCTCTGATCCCCGCTGCGGTCTGGTGCATGCTGAGCATTCTGGAGCCGCGGACCGGAAGAACGGGAGCCTGGCAGAAAGGTGGCACTGTCTGCTAACATGGAGGACCACAGGCCAAGCTGAGCTTGGGTTAAGAGGGACTGAGCTGGTTCGATGTGCTGGCAAGGCTGGAATTAGGGTCTTGGAGCATAAGCAGGCATCCTTCCTAGCAGCAGCAGTAGCGTGGAGGCTGATCAGGGTGAAGACGTGCGGGGATTGGAGGCCCTGAAACCCCAGTGCCCCCTCATGGCCCTGCCTGGAGGAGCAGCTTCTCAACTTGACTCTCTGTTGCAGGGAAACATCGTGGCCCTGGTACACGACAGTGGAGACGCCGAGGACGAGGAGAATGACATCCTTTTGAATGGCCTTAGTCACCAGAGCCACCTGATCCTGCGGGCCGAGGGCCTGGCTACGGGCTTCTGCAGGGATGTGCACGGACAGGTGTGCAGGGGCTCACGGGGCACAAGTTGCTGCTTCTGTGCCTGAGCCGAGGCCTTACGTGGGAGGGTGTCAGGCCCTAGGGATTGTTGGGTTGGAGCGTTCCTTCGGGTACAAGGGAAACCTCAGGAGTTGTGTGAATGCAAGACAGAGTCTCAGATGGGGCTAGCCTCACACAGCGGTGCACATTTTCCACGGTGGTTCCATTTGTGCCCGAAGTGGGACTTGTAAAAAGGAGACCGCCATCTGGAGCAGAATTCTGTCCAGCAGTGGAAGGCCTCTGCAGGGCCACAGCAGGCTTGGTATACTCGGCAGTGCTGCTCCTTTTAAACTACAGACCTGGGAGGACTGTATGGCTAGAGTTGCTGCCGCCCCCACTGCTGCCTCTGACCAGAATGTTTGAGAACTTGGGCAGAAGCTTCGAGTCCTGTCTTGGGAAGGAGGTCAGGTTCTACCCCCACCAAGGGGTTCTCTGCCTTCTAGAACTTCTCTCTTAAAATATCCCCCAAAGCCCCTGCCACGGCTTCCAGGTTACCTTGACATTGACCACTCTTGACCCATTAAGCGTGGGTGAGAGTTTGGGCCCAGAGTTAGAAAAGAAAACAAAAGGGCAAGCCCAGGGATGCTGTGTTGGTGGCGCCTGTGTGCACCGTGTGAGGAAAGGGTTCAGAGGGGGTTCTCTGAGGCCAGGCCCCCGGAGCGTTCTCGCATGCCTAGCATTGAGACATCATCAGAATAAATTTCTCGCCTTCCTGAGCCTGATTGAATGTACTGACTCTCATGAGCTGATTTTCAGAATCAGTGTAGCCAACTAAACCACACATAGAAAAAAAACCAAAAGAGAACATAAAAACGCTTAAGTGGTTTTTCCCTGGATGGCTGTTTTTCTTTTTCCTTTTCTTACACATTTTCTGTAATGAGCAGATAGCATCACTCCTAGACCGAGGGGTTTTAGTTAGTTAGTTAGTTAGTTAGTTTTAGTTAGCTGGTAATAAGCTTTGTTTTCAAAGTGGGTCGCATGGCTGCGTGGCACGTGACTGGGACCCCCTAGAGGCCTCGGTCGCAGGGGATGGAGGAGGCAGGGACGTGGGAGCTCTGCTTCTTTTTCATTCTTCTCCTTGTCCCTGTAGCTGAGGATCCTCTGGCGGACACCATCACAGCCTGCAGCCCAGCGGGACCGGAGCCTCAGTTACCAGTACAAGATACAGGACAAAAGTGTGTCCTTTTTTGCCAAAGGAATGTCTCCTGCTGTTCTGTGACCTGATTGAGGAGCACATGGAGCGAATTGGACCGTTTTCAGATGTGAAAGATAGAGCGATGGGTCAGAATGGACCTGTACACCTTTGAAGTGGCATTTCGGCCTGGACCGGCAGCCCCACTGTGGTGCGGGGCAGTGGAATGGGGCCGTGATGGACGCCCTCGTTCCCCTGGGCCCTGGGCAGAAGACGCAGAGGGAGTGGTAACCCGGCCTCTGCGGAGAGAGACGCCACATGTTGAACCCGGGTGAAAATGGTGCTGGGAGCCTTCCCTTAAATACGCTTTCGCCTCAACCGCCCGTTTTTGGCCGTTGTGCCTTTCAGATCCAGAGTGGTTATGAATGTGCCAGCTAGGAGATGGTCCCGGGTGGCGGGCACCCGAGGGACGCCATAGGTAATCGTGGCTGGCATGAGGAGAGTCCCATATCGTGGCTTACTCGTGATAGGCTGTCTCATTTCATTTTTACCTGCGTCCTGCAGAGGTATTTGCCGTTCAGTCCGGTAAGAAAACCAGCTTAAAGAGGCTTGGCAGCGCACTCAAGGCTGGAGAGCAGCTGTAGACACTGGCAGAAGTCCGCACTTGCTGACCGAGCCTCCCAGAAAGCAGGGGCAGGCTCCCCACTCGGTTCATGGCTTCACTCCCTCCTGGTTCTGGGGTCCCTGGCACGTGATGCTTCCTGGCTTGGTGAGAGGGGTAAGGAGTGTTCTTGCTGCCAGGAGGGATAGGGCCTTGGCAAGTTGCTGCCTCCCTCACCTGTGAAGACCAAAGCGGTGAGCTGTAGCCCCAGTGTCCTATAGATGCCACATGCTGCCCGTCAGTCAAGATCGTCTCAGGGTAGACCCCAGAGGCAGTCCCTTAAAGTGGGTACATTTTTGTTGTATGCAGATTATCCTGCAATGAATTTGATTTTAAAAATAAATAAAATGAAACAAGAGGGGCACCTGGGTGGCTCAGTGGGTTAAGCTGCTGCCTTTGGCTCAGGTCATGATCTCAGGGTCCTGGGATCGAGTCCCGCATCGGGCTATCTGCTTGGCAGGGAGCCCGCTTCTCTCTCTCTCTCTCTCTCTCTCTGCCTGCCTCACTGCCTGCTTGTGGTTTCTCTCTGTCAAATAAATAAATAAAATCTAAAAAAAAAAATGAAACAACACTGCTCTGCAGGGACTGAGGAAATTTATATCCGTTTTTAAAATTTCACTTCTCACATTTTTTAGTTTTTGTAAAAGGGAACAATTCATTACTCCTCCCCTCAAGTCATACTGTTGTCTTGATTATCCTACTGATAACCAGTAATAGTAGCTGCTTTTCTTCCCAAAATATCACAGACCTGATAGAATATTTGAAAATTATGGTTATTGAAGAATCTAATGATTCTTTTATGAATACTCTTCAGTATTAATATTAGCTTCATCTGAGCTGCGCTTCTGAATGGGCATGGAACCCCGAATCTTTTTTTATGTGAATGTTGTTATTCTGTTTTTTCACTTAATTTACAATTTATATTCACAAATTTACTTAATTAACTTCACTTAATTTGTAAATTAATTAAATTTTTTATATAAGATTTTATTTATTCATTTGAGAGAGAGAGAGGGAGCACAAGCTGGGGGTGGGTGGAGGGAGAGGGAGAAGCAGGCTCCCCACTTGGCAGGGAGCCTGACTCGGGCCTCTGTCCCAGGACCCCGGGATCATGACCTGAGCCAAAGGTAGATGCTTAACTGATGGAGCCACCCAGGTGTCCCTGAATTCATTATATTTTAACGTTTAATGGTTATTGAGCATTTTATGGTGTCATTATCCTGATATGCTCAGCTATTCTCTGAGGGTAGGTTCTGGGATTTGTAATTATAAATTGTGTTACAAATACTATTTTATTATTTTTAATCTCATTAAAGATGTTATTTTGGGGGTATCTGGGTGCTCAATTGGTTAAGCATCTGCCTTCAACTCAGGTCATGATGCCAGGGTCCTGACATCAAGCCCCACATCAGGCTCCCTGCTCAGTGGCAAGTCTGCTTCTCCCTTTCCTTCTGCCCTTCCCCACTGCTCGTACTTTATCTCTGCCCTCTTCAAATAAATAAAATCTTAAAAAAAAAAAAATTACGTTGGGCGCCTAGGTGACTCAGTGGGTTAAGCCTCTGCCTTCGGCTCAGGTCGTGATCTCGGGGTCCTGGGATCGAGTCCCACATTGGACTCTCTGCTTGGCGGGGAGGCTGCTTTCTCCTCTCTCTCTCTGACTACTTGTGATTTCTCTGTCAAATAAATAAATAAAATCTTTTTTAAAAAATTATAAAGAAAAAAATTATGAAGATTTTGTTTTTAAGCAATCTCTGTCCCCAACATGGGGCTCGAACTCAAAACCCTGAGATTGAGAGTCGCATGCTCCACCAACTGAGCCAGCCAGGTGCCCTAGGAATTTTATATACTATACCTATTTGAAGGTGGGATAAATACTTGTTTCCTGAGAACATTCATACAGTCATTCAACAAATATTAAGCACCTTCTATATGGCAGGCTGCTGTAGGCACTGAGGGTATGACCATGACAAAGCAGGTCCCTGCCTGTAAGAAATTGAGAAGTAATCTATGTAGAGTTAGACTGTGCTAAGTGCTGTAAATAAAACAGGGAAGGGCACCTGACTAGCTCTGTTGAGAGAGCATGTGACTCTTGATCTCAGGGTTGTGAGTTCAAGCCCCACATTGGGTGTAGAGATTACGAAAAAGAAAATAAACTTTAAAAAATAAAAAGCAGGGGGAAGGGTCCTATGAAAGTGAGGGATGATGCAATTTTAGTCTTCTCCCTGAGGTGGAGTTTTTGAATTAAAGCATGGATTGGGGCACATGGATGGCTCAGTTGGTAGAACATGTGACTCTTGGCTTTCTGTCGTGAGTTCAAGCCTCATGGTGGGTGTGGAGCCTACCTAATTAAAAAGGCAAAACAAAACATGGACTGGCCCTCACGTGGTATCATATTGTCCTTCAGAATGATGGAGCCAGTTAACAGTGATCTGTAAGTGTTCCCTCCACCAACATTGGATTTAACTTATCTTTTACAAGTTCAATAGTTGTGTAGAGTTGTGTGAAAATGGACACTTCTTTAACTAGGCTGATTTTCTCTCTCTGTGTTCCCATGTGTGGAGAATGTATTCCTCACCTTTAATCACTTATCTGGGGTCAACCTTGTTTTATCCATTCTTTGTAATATTTTGGAAAGGATTTTATCATTTGTTCATGTATGGATTTTTCTACTTTTAAAAACATTTTATCTTCAGGAAGATTTGTTTTCTATTCCAATGTGCATTAGTTCAAGAAATATTTGTGGACTACCGGTTTTATTTAAGGGACCATTAAGATAAAGACAGTCCTAAAGGCACCTGCTGTGCTCTGATAGGAGCTAGGAAACAGGTGTCTAAGTAATGTGACCCAGAGGAGAAGATGTTGAGGGCCATCCAAACAACTCAAGTAATGGACGGTGACAGGCTGATCGTCACAGGAAAGAGCCATTATTTCCCCGTCACTTTTTTGCTTTTGTTGAGGGAGCAGAGAATTGGGGAAGAAGTTATGGAGGCAGTACTTTTTGAACAAGACCTTGGAATTACTCCCGTTTTGTCTCTGATGGTATCTTAGTTCTTCAGGATTCGGGAGAGGTATTTTCCTTCCCAAGTGGGATGAAGGTGCTGTGCTTTGTTGTTGTTGTTGTTTCTATGTTGTTGTTGTTGTTTCTAGCTTAAAGTAATTTTTTTTAAAGATTTTATTTATTTATTTGACAGAGATCACAAGTAGGCAGAGAGGCAGGCAGAGAGAGAGAGGAGGAAGCAGGTTGTCCGCAGAGTAGAGAGCCCGATGCGGGGCTCGATCCCAAAACCCTGGGATCATGGCCTGAGCCGAAGGCAGAGGCTTTAACACACTGAGCCACCCAGGCGCCCCGCTTAAAGTAATTTTTAAAATATTCTTCAAGTTAACTGATTTAGAATTTGCTACAGTATTGGGGCGCCTGGGTGGCTCAGTGGGTTAAAGCCTCTGCCTTAGGCTCAGGTCATGATCCCAGGGTTCTGGGATCTAGCCCCGCATCGGGCTCTCTGCTCAATAGGGAGCCTAATTCCCCCTCTCTCTCTGCCTGCATCTCTGCTAACTTGTGACCGACCTCTCTCCGTCAAATAAATAAACAAAATCTTAAAAAAAAAAAAAAAAAGAATTTGCTACAGTATTATAATTTGTCTCCGTGCTAACTAAATAGCCAACAGTATTTACTGAAAAGTAGTAATCCTTTCTTGTTATATAGTTTGGGTTTATTTATATGTAAAGTTCTTAAAATTGAGCTTTTCTGAAATTTGTTTTTACTAGGTATTGAAAGGTTAGTATATGTCTGCTCTCAAGAGCCTTTATTAAAAGGGTACCACCCCCACTTATTTATCCAGATGAATTTCACCAGCATGGTACTAAACTCCATAAAGTATCCTTCAAGGATATTTTGTTCTCATTTTTAAAATTGTAGTTGTATCATTTTATTTAAAAAATTAGTGAAGAAATTAATACTCTCTTATTAGTGCTTTTTATTATTGGAGAAGAAATGATCTGGTTTTATAGAGTTTTTTAGGTTTTTTTTTTTTTAAAGATTTTATTTATTTATTTGACAGAGAGAGATCACAAGTAGGCAGAGAGGTAGGCAGAGAGAGTGAGAAGGAAGCAGGCTCCCTGCCAAGCAGAGAGCCCGATGCGGGACTCGATCCCAGGATCCCGAGACCATGACCCGAGCCGAAGGCAGCGGCTTAAACCACTGAGCCACCCAGGCGCCCCGAGTTTTTTAGGTTTTTTGTTTTGTTTTAAGTAGGCTCCACACCCAGCATGGAACCCAACATGGGCCCTGAACCCATGATTCTGAGATCAAGACCTGAGAATGGTTGGATGCCTAACCAACTGAGCCACCCAAGTGCCCCCAATTTTGTGGATTTTTCTATGGTGTCTTTGACGTAGGGATGTAGTTGACTTTTTTTTTTAAGATTTTATTTATTTATTTGACAGAGAAATTACAAGGAGGCACAGAGGCAGATAGAGGGGGACAGGGAGGCAGGCTCCCTGCTGAGCAGAGAGCCCGATGTGGGGCTCAATTCCAGGACCCTGAGATCATGACCTGAGCCAAAGGCAAAGGCTTAACCCACTGAGCCACCAAGGTGCCCCTGTAGTTGACTTTTTACAAGGTATAACTTATTTTAGTTTTTCTAAACTAATCTCTAATTGAGATTCCTGAATTTTTAGATATTTTTTCATGTTTTCCTTTTTTCAGATATTAACATCTGCAAATAAAGCCAATCTTGCTTATTTTTCCTTTAAATAGGGCAAAATTTTTAATAGAAGTATAGTTAATTTACATTATTAGTTTCAGGTGTACAACATAGTGATTCAACAGTTACATACATTATGCAATGTTCACCACCATACAAGTAATGGTAATTCTCATCTGGCAGCATACAAAGTTATTACATTTTTATTGGCTAAATTTCTCATGCTGTATTTTGCATTCTTGACATTTATTTACTTTATAACAGGAAGTTTGTACCTCTTGATCCCCTTTACTTATTTTGCCCATCCTCCTCCCCTCCTCTCCTCTCGCAATCGCCAATTCTCTGGACTTATGAATCTGTTTCTGTTTTTTATTTTTCATTTTTAGTTTCCACATATAAGTGAAATCATACAGTATTTGTCTTTCTGTGTCTGACTTATTTCACTTAGCGTGGTCCCCTCTAGGTCCATCCATGTTGTCACCAATGGCAATGGCTCATTCTTTTTTATAGCTGAGTAATACCCTAGAGCACATGTGCATGTGTGTGTGTGTGTGTGTGTGTGTGTGTATGTGTGTGTGTGACATCTTTATCCATTCATCTATGGAGGGAAACTTGAGTTGCTTCCTTATCTTGTATTCACTATAGTAAATAGTGCTGTGATAAACATAGGGGTGCGTTATCTTTTCAAATTAGTGTTCTTGTTCTCTTTATGTTCCTTTTTGTTTTCTTTGAGTAAATACCCAAAAGTAGAGTTACTGAGTCATATAGTATTTCTGTTTTTAATCTTTTGAGGAACGTCCGTATTGTTTTCCACAATGGCTACACCAATTTACCTTCTCATCAATAGTGCCTGAGAGTTCCTTTTTCCCCCACATCCTTCCCAGTGTTGTTACTCGTTGTGTTTTTGAGTCTAGCCGTCTGACAGATATGCAGTGATACCTCATTGTGGTTTGGATTTACATTTCTCTGATGATAAGTGATGTTGAGCATCTATTCATGTGTCTGTTGGCCATCTGGATGTCTTCTTGAAAAATGTCTTTCCAAGGTCTTTTGCCCATTTTTTTTTTCAAGATTTTATTTATTTGACAGAGATCACAAGTAGGCAGAAAGACAGGCAGAGAGAGAGGGAAGCAGGGTCCCTGCTGAGCAGAGAACCTGATGTGGGGCTCGATCCCAGGACCCTGAGATCATGACCGAAGCTGAAGGCAGAGGCTTTAACCCACTGAGCCACCCAGGTGCCCCTGCCCATTTTTTACTTGGACTTTTTTTTGGTGTTGAGTTGTAGGAGGTTTTTTTTTTTTTTTTTATGTATTTTAGGTATTAACTCCTTATATCATATATAGGTGTATATCATTTGCAAATTTCTTCTTCTATCCAGTCAGTGTGTTTTGTTAATGGTTTTCTTTAGTATGGAAAAGTCTTTTTAGTTTGACACAGCTCCAGTAGTTTATTTCCCGTGAATAACTTCAGTCAGCATTTTTAAATCTGTTAAGAGTGGTGTGAAAGGACATGGGACACCTGGGTGGTTCAGTTGGTTAAGCATTGCCTTCGGCTCAGGTCATGATCTCGGGGTCCTGGGATCGAGCCCTGTGTTGGGCTCTCCACTCAGCAGGGAGTCTGTTTTTCCCTGTCCCTCTGCGCTCTCCCTCCCTGCCTCCCTCCCTCTCTCTCTCTTTCTTTCTCTCTCAAATAAATCTTAAAAAAAAAAGGGGGGGGGCGCCTGGGTGGTTCAGTGGGTTAAGCCGCTGCCTTCGGCTCAGGTCATGATCTCAGGGTCCTGGGATCGAGTCCCGCATCGGGCTCTCTGCTCAGCGGTGAGTCTGCTTCCCTCTCTCTCTCTGCCTGCCTCTCTGTCTACTTGTGATCTCTCTCTGTCAAATAAATAAATAAAATCTTAAAAAAAAAAAAAGAGTGGCATGAGGTATTTGGTTTTTTTTTTTAAGGTTTTAAAAAATTTTTATTTATTTGACAGAGAGAGACACAGCGAGAGAGGGAACAGAAGCAGGGAGAGTGGGAGAGGGAGAAGCCAGCTTCCCACCTAGCAGGGAGCCCTATGCAGGGCTCAATCCTAGGATCCTGGGATCATGACCTGAGCCGAAGGCAAATGCCTAACGACTGAACCGCCCAGACACCTTGGTATTTGTTGTTTTAATTTCTGTTTTTAAGGGAATATGAAGCATATTTTATAGTAATTCTTACTTTTAAAATACATAAATTATAAAGTTAGTGAAATAATCTTGGAAAGGGAAAGAAAAAACCTCTTGCTCCCCACCGCCCCTTTACGTTAGTAAAGTAATCATTAGTGAATTCTGTACTTTCTCAGCCTCATTGAGGTACTGGCACTATTTTTCTTGTATATGTGTTGAGCATCTCTCTGTTGTGTGAGTGCTAAATTCCTTTTGCAGCCTTGTTTTACTGGTATTTGTTCTGTTTTCTATAACCTACTGCTTATGTTAGGCTTGCTAAAATTTTTAAATTAATATTACTGAGCTTCTATGCAATCTGTATTTGTAAGAAAGATGAGCTGTAATTTTTTTGCTTAGCTCTGTTAGCTTGGCTGTGTTTGAGCATTAGAACAATGTATGCCTCAGGGTACCTGGGTGGCTCAGTTGATTGAGCATCTGACTCTTGGTTTCGGCTCAGGTCATGATCTCAGGGTCATAGGTTTGAGCCCTGTGTCATGTTCTGTGCTCAGCAGACGGTCTACTTGAGGATTCTCTCCCTCTTCCCTCTGCCCCTCCCCCCTTTCAAATAAATAAATCTTACCCAAAAAAGAGCAGTATATGCCTCATAAACCATGTTGAGGAACTCACTACTTTTTTTTTTTTTTAAGATTTTATTTATTTATTTGACAGAGAATCACAAATAGGCAGAGAAGCAGGCAGGGAGAGAGAGGGGGAAGCAGACTCCCTACTGAGCAGAGAGCCCAATGTGGGGCTCGATCCCAGGACCCGGGCTCATGACCTGAGCTGAAGGCAGAGGCTTTAACCCACTGAGCCACCCAGGTGCCCCAGAACACACTACTTTTTGTATCCAGACAAATTCTTAGTTTATTTTATCCCAAATTAGGACTTACCTTGGTTAAGGTAAAGTAATTTTTTGGAGGTAGTATAAAAGTATTTCTTTGTTATTGCTCTTTACATATGATAATTTTTCTTTGTTGTGCCAGTTTTAGTACTTTATTTCTAAAATAATTGTCCATTCTATTTTTTTATAAAATTATTTGTAAATCATATATACCATAATAAACTTGTGTCCAGAATATATAAAAAACATACCTCATTAAGAAGACAACCCAGTTAGGGGCACCTGGGTGGCTCAGTGGGCTAAAGCCTCTGCCTTCCGCTCAGGTCATGATCTCAGGGTCCTGGGATCGAGCCCCACATCGCATCAGGCTCTCTGCTTAGCAGGGAGCCTGCTTTCCCCTCTCTCTCTGCCTGCCTCTCTCCCTACTTGTGATCTCTGTCTGTCAAATAAATAAAATCTTAATTAAAAAAAAAAAGACAATCCAGTTAAATAATAGGCAAAAGATTTGAACAAACATCTCACCCAAGCAGACATAGGAATGGCCAATAGGCGCATAAGAAAATGTTCTATATCTGGGGCGCCTGGGTGGCTCAGTGGGTTGGGCTGCTGCCTTCGGCTCAGGTCATGATCTTGGGGTCCTGGGATCGAGCCCCGCATCGGGCTCTCTGCTCGGCGGGAGGCCTGCTTCCTCCTCTCTCTCTCCGCCTGCCTCTCTGCCTGCTTGTGATCTCTCTCTGTGTATCAAATAAATAAATAAAATCTTTAAAAAAAAAAAAAGAAAATGTTCTATATCATTACCTATGAGGTATACAAATTAAAACTACCATGAGATGCCACTGTGGAATCACTGAAATGGCTGTAGTGAGAGGACAATTTCAAGTGTTAGCAAGGAGATGGAGAAATTGGGGCCTCAGATACTGCTGGTGGGGATGTAAAGATGGTGCAGCCACTTTGGAAAACAGTTTGGAAGTTTTGTGGGGTTGTTTTTTTTTTAAAGATTTTATTTATATATTTGAGAGGAAGAGGTAAGGAGAGAGCATGAGCAGGGAGGAAAGGAAGAAGCAGGCTCCCTGCTGAGTGGGAAGCCTGACCCCGGGACCCTGGGATCATGACCCGTTAACCTACTGAGCCACCCAGGTGCCCCTGTTTGGCAGTTTCTTAACATAGATTTACCAGTGGACTCAGCCATTCAGTTCCCAGGTATATACCCAAGAGAAATGAAAGCAGAAACACTTGTAGGTGGATGTTCACACAGTGTTATTCATAATGACCCAGAAGTGGAAACAAAATATCCATCAACTGATGAATGGATAGACAACACAGCGGGAGAGCCCTGCAGTGGAATGCCATTTGGCAATTCAAAGGAATGAAGTGCTGTGACATGGCACAGCGCCAATAAGCCTCAAAAACAAGATGGCAGACACAAAAGGCCTGATAGTGCACTGGTCCATGGGACTGCGGTGAGAATGGGAAATGACTCCACTCCGTTTCTTTTTGGGCGGATGAAAAAGTTCTGAGGTTGGAATGTGATAATTGCACTCTACGTATCCTGGAAATCATCGGACACTTAAAACAAGGAAAGTTTATTTTTAAAAAAACCAAGGTTATCCTGACTCCACCCCTCAGAATTCTTCTGTAGTAACAAGCAGCCTCCAAATCCCAGAGATGTAAATGGACAGACATACACTTCATTTAAGTTACATGTTTGGAACTATGGATCGTTGCTTCCGTTCTGCTCCATGACCTCTCATTCTGGGACCCAGCGGGAAGGAGCAGTCCTAATGTGGCACTGCTGTCCCCCTGGCTAAGGGTGAGAATGAGAGGCTCATTCTCCCAGCCAGTGGCTCTTAGAGCTTCTGCCAGGCCATGTTCACTCACACTCTGTTGGCCAAAGCCAGACACGGGGCCAAAGCTTCCAGTGGAGAGGGAAGTGGGAGGCACCACAGTCTCTGGACATTGGGCAGGGCTGTGTGTATGATCCCACTGCTCACCGAGAAGGGAACAAGGAAATAGTCGATTATAATGACCTTACTCGATACTCTCTCCAGGTACCCTCTCCAATGTCCCATCTGAAACCAGAAGCCAATCCTGAATACAGGGCAAAATCTTAAAGATCACCTTAGGCCAAGGCTGGTTGTCCCCACTATTGTTTACTTTCCCCTGACAATAGTGTGTTGGGCAGGGAGGGAGGCAAGACATGCAGGGCCTTGGTGAGGTGGTCCTGAGTCCTGTGGAAATGAATGGGTGTGAGGGAGGGGATATGACTCTTTGAAGAAGGCTTGGAAGGGGCCAGCGGCCTGGGCCAGCACAAGGGCTGCTTCTGAGTCCCACTTTGCATTGTGACTACATCTGCACCTTATGCCATCCCAGAGCTGTTGCCTCTGAGGGCAGGAGCAGGGTCTGCCTGGGGTGGGTGCGGCTGAGCTGAGCGTGCCCAGGGCCGCAGGGTTGGGGGCGGGGCTGATCCCTGACGCTCTAGACCGGGTTCTGAGAGGGCGAGGTGAGTGCGATCAAGGTCCCGGCTTGCGGCCTCGGGCAGTCAGTGAGCAGTATCCCGGCTTGGCCAGCGCTGGGCGGGCCGGGACTCGCGTGTCCCCAGAGGGGACAAAGCCCCCTCCTTTCCCCTTATATGAGATCCAGTAAGGAGACCTCCCTCGGGGTTTTCGGGACGCTCTGATGAGCGCTCAGGTCAGCCCCCGGCACAGAGTAAACGCTCAATGGACAGAGCTATGCGATTCCAACAAAGACGCGGTCCGTGTAAAATGGTTAAATGCCCAACGGCGAACGGAAAAACCCCACACCCTAAATCTGCAACCCAGACATACCCACCCACTACACAGCAGCAGCACCCAGACCCTTCCTTCTCCGTGGTTGACTTTCCATAAAAATGATATCGCACTCTACAGTTCATTTTGAATCTCTTTCAGGAACAGGTTTCAACATCAGTAAGTATTCATAAGACTTGTCTTTTAAAAAGGCTGTAGGGAAGCTCGTTTTATGGACTGAATTTATTCGACCCACATGTATTTGTGCATCTGTATTGTTGTTTTAAGTTTTTTGCTGTTTTAAGCGGGGACCTAGGCATCTTGGGTATGTTCTTGGTAATTCTCGGAAGGTGCTGTCATAGCGGTCAAGTCCCCGTGCGGGCTCAGGGCCCTGCCCCATCTTCAAGCCCCGCCCCGCCCCGCCCAGTACGGCCACCTCTCTCCCCCTCAGGGTAGCGCGGCAGGCGTCCGCCAGGGGGCGAGCGGGAGCCGCGGGCGGGGCTCGACTACGCATGTGCGCGCCGCTGGAGCACGTGCGGGGGGGCGGTGAGGGCGGGAGGGGAAAGGTAGGAGGTGAGAGGTGAAGGGGCGGAGAGCTGCGCGGGCGCCCGGCTGCCGGGAGAGAGAGGGCGGGTACCACGCACCGGACCGCGGGCCGGGAGCGCGCACGCCGCGCCCCGCCCCCGCCGCTGCCGCCGCGGCCGCCCCCGCCGCTGCTCGGGAGCTGCTGCCGCCACAGGTACTGACGCGCGTGTCCCCACGGCGCCTGTCCCGGGCCCTGGGGTTCGGGCCTCCGGCCGCGCGGCCCCGGAAGGTCTGGGGGTGTGGGCCGCCGGGGACTCGGGCGCGCGGGCGTGGGCGCTGTCCAGCAGCCGTGCGGGCCGGGAGACCGCAGCCCAGAGAGGGGGCCGGGCCGCCGCGTCCCCACCCGCACCGGGTCCCCGCCCGCGCCCTCGTGTCCCCACCCAGCTTCTGGCCCCGGGTGACCACTGCCGGTTGAGGGGGTCGCGCCGCAGCGGCCCCTGGCCTGCCGTCCCCGGGAAGCCGCCGCTTCTAGAACCTGCTTCGGAGCTGTCGGGGTTTTCCAGAGTGCGGGGGAGAGCTTGCTGTCCACTCTGCCTCTTTCTGGAGCTGTCTGGTTTTGAGGCAGCACGTAGCTGCTTTGCTGGGTTTTGCTTGGTTTCTAGTTTTGCCCAAGCCCAAACTTTGCTCGCTCACGTTGCCAGTGTTTACTGTGTTGCCTTGTGTTTATTACCTCGGTATATCATACGGGATTATAATGTCACGGTGGCACGAGTTGTAGGGAGCCAGGGCCGTTTGAAGTGCAGAAAGTTGCACAGGTGGAAATGCTGTTGGCGGGAGGGAGCGGAGGGTCCCCGCGGGGCCTCTGGCTGGAGTTCCCTTTCCTTGTGGCTACTTGCTGGCCCACCTTCTATGGTAACAGAGCTGCGCGGTTAAACTCTTTTTGGGGATTTTGTAACAATTCTTGTGAAGAAAACCTAGGAAAGGTTTCCTTAATGATGTTAGTTGTTTTTTTTTTTTAAAGATTTTATTTATTTATTTTGACGGAGAGAGAGATCACAAGCAGGCAGAGAGGCAGGCAGAGAGAGAGGAGGAAGCAGGCTCCCTGTGGAGCAGAGAGCCCGATGCGGGGCTCGATCCCAGGACCCTGAGATTATGACCTGAGCCGAAGGCAGCGGCTTAATCCACTGAGCCACCCAGGCGCCCCATGATGTTAGTTTTGTATGTGTTTCTTTTATTGGACCAGATCTCTTTTGGAGTTTGGTTATAGGGTGCTGCTGTTTCAGGATATCCTGCTAGGGTCAAGAATGTCTGGGTCGTGTTCCTGAGTGATGCTTAACCGATGAACTACTTCTTTTCCTTTTTTATTCCTTTTCTACGGTGCTATTTTTTTTTTTTTAAGATTTTATTTATTCTTTTGACAGATAGAGATCACAAGTAGGCAGAGAGGCAGACAGAGAGAAAGGAGGAAGCATGCTCCTGGCCAAGCAGAGAGCCCGATGTGGGGCCCGATCCCAGGACGCTGGGATCATGACCTGAGCGGAAGGCAGAGGCTTAAAGCACTGAGCCACCCAGGTGCCCCTATGGTGCTATTTTAAAAAATAATTTTTTGGAGTGTAGTTGTTACACTCCAGTGTTACATTGTTTCCAGATGTACACAGTGATTCGACTGCCTGTACATTATGCTCACCACAAGAGTAGTTACCATCTGACCTGTATTTCTTTTTTTAAGATGGCTCCAGGTGAAGCCCTGGTGGTGGTGTGTTGGGGGGGGGGGTCTTGAACTCTTGACCCTGAGATCAGAACCCCAGCTGATAACAAGAGTCAGCCGCTCAGTTGACTCAGCCACCTGGGCAACTGTGAGGTCACAGCCTGTTTAAACACCTGTTTAAGTGTATGTTAATATAATTTGGGTTTTAGGTTTTTACACATTTGCAGCATTTCTAGTAGGCACATCATGTAAAAAACAAAATATATGTGTATGTATGTATGTATGTATCTATCTATCTATATATATATATATATTTTTTTTTTTTTTTCCTCATAGTCATTGTTTGAGTCTCAGATTGAAAGAATTCTCACTGGGGCGCCTGGGTGGCTCAGTGGGTTCAAGCCTCTGCTTTTAGCTCAGGTCTTGATCCCAGGGTCCTGGGTTCCAGCCCCTCATCAGGCTCTCTGCTTAGTGGGGAGCCTGCTTCCTCCTCTCTCTCTCTCTCTGCCTACTTGTGATCTCTGTCTGTCAAATAAATAAAATCTTAAAAAAAAATTCTCATTGTAAACTAATCTGGTGTTTGAGAGCTCTCTTTTTTCTTTTGCTGTTGTGCAAAAATCACCTCTCCTGAGGTCTCCATGTGCTTTATAATCATTGGTTTGCCCCCTCATCCCCATCACCCAGACCAGTTTACTGTTACCAGGTGGATGTATATGTGCTGCCGAAGCGAGCACCCAGGTGGATGTAAAGTCTACTCCTAGTTTATGACTGAACGATGGAGGCAGAAAGATGCTGAATTGCCTGAGGTCATATATGAGCAAGTAAACTGTCCAGTTGGGATGCAAACCATGCTTGTGGGGTTCAGTATGTATGCACATATTAACGTTTGGTGGCAGAATTAGGAATGCTTACTCTCTTAGTTATCTAGCCACACACATGAATGTGTCCCAAGGACCCTGGAATGACATGTAGGTTTATGTGCTGTTCAGTTACTCTCTCCATTGGTAGCCATTTGCAGTGGCCAGGGTTAGTTATATTGGCTCCAGCAGGTGCTTTGTATACGGTTTATGTCATCACTTCCATTTGAACAGATGAGAAGACTGCTCCTTAGAGTGAAGCTGGGTTTCCAGGGTCACCCAGCTTGTAAGTCGTGGATCAGGTCTTTAAACCAGATCTGCCAGACTCCACTGCCTGAGCTCCTTCCACTGTAACTTGCTTCCTTCCTGAGTTGGCTGATGAAACAAAGTCCAGGTGACTTCCCCCCACCCCCGTAGTAATTGAGTAAAAAATATTTATTGAACACCTGTGCTCTCTAGGTACTGTGCTGCGTGCTCTCATAATAGCTTATCTCACTTAATCGTTATAGTAACCAGGTGAGATACTGTTACCAACACCCCCCCCACTTTAGTGATGAGTTTTTATAGATGTTATCTGATGGGTCCTTGGTCACTGCTTGAGTTAGAGGCATCGCCCAGGTGCAAACCCAGGTTTGCTTGACAACAGAGTCCATGCTTTTATGCTCTTGTTGCAGCAGAGTACAGTGATGGGGTGAAAGGAAGGAGCTAGCTAGCATCACAGACTCAGGTCAGAGATGTGGAACTCAGGAAGGAGATAGCAGTTTGGGGGCTGCATTTGACAGCTTTTGCTTCAGCGGTCGGGAGCACTGCCCGAGTGTGCTTGTGGGGTTGCTGGGCCATACGTAAGCGTTACCGTGGAGTCCAGAGATGGGGCGTGTGCATGCAGCAAGGGCACATGGAGGTCTCAGAGGAAAAAAAATCAAAACTGATCTTCGTGTTTGTTTTAGCTTTACTTAATTTTTATTAGGTTATTTTATAAGGTGCACTGTATATTACAGTAGTACATGCGTATATACGAATATACATATATTGGGATGTATACTTAAGTTCCTGTTGGGGGTTTAAATAAAAAAAGCATTTGGAAACCACTGACTTGATATTTAACATTTATATCAAACATGTAAGGTGTTGAGCTAACCATTTGTTCCTGATTAGGAAGTTTAGTGAAGTTCACTGTAATTTCACATAATCAGGGAGAGTAGTATTTCGATTTTTTTAAAACATTTTTAAAAATTTATTTCAGAGACAGATCACCAGCACGAGGAGGGGAGGGGCAAAGGGGGGAGCAGATTCCCCACTGGGCCAGATAAAGGTCTCAATCCCAGGACCCTGATATCATGACCTGAGTGGAGTCCCAAGAATGGTATTTCATATTAATAACCAGTTATAAATTATTTTAAAAATTGCAGTCATGGGTTGCCTGGGTGGCTCAGTGGGTTAAAACCTCTGCCTTCGGCTCGGGTCATGATCTCAGGGTCCTGGGTTCGAGCCCCACATCAGGCTCTCTGCTCAGCGGGGAGCCTGCTTCCCTTCCTCTCTCTCTGCCTGCCTCTCTGCCTACTTGTGATCTCTGTCAAATAAATAAAATCCTAAAAAAAAAAGTTGCAGTCACAATTTTGTGAAAGAGGATCTGGCATTTTAATAGGCTTTATGTCTCAAATGTAGTAGCAGTGTTAAGTTTGGAGCTATAATGACTGATATAACCCTTTAGAAATTAAAATTTTGTTGAACCTCTATTTTAAACCTGTTAATGTCAGTCAGAAATAAGAGAGACTAAAATAATCAGTTAACATAAATGTGGCAGTTGTAATTGTCACATTTGTGCTGTTAACTTTAGAGTATTTGCAAATCTTAGATGATATTTAGATATATTAAAATTCCAAATGTTGATTCCTTACCACTTCTTACAAACCGAGATTTGAGTTTCTTCAGGTCACTCCGCTGCAGTGATTGGTACATTGTATCAAAATAAGCATTTCCAGAATTCTGCCTAATTTAAAAAATCTTAATTCTCTTCCAGTTTATTTCACAATTGGATAGATTAGTGTTTGTTCAGGAGTTCAGGTTAAAATAACAGAAAGGGATTTGAGCAAGAAGATACATTCCCCTCGCTAGACAGGTGAGGCATTACTCATACCAGTGGTTCTCGGACTTCTGTGTGAATTAGAGTCACCTTGTTTTAATCCTACTTCGCTAGAGTCTCTGACTCTGTAGGTCAGAGATAGGCCTTAGAATCTGAATTTCAAGCAAGTTTTCAGGCAGCTGCTGCCAGTCTTTGGAACCGTACTTTGAGAGCCATGGCTCCATACAAGCACACCTAAAACCAGAGCACAATGCCAGTGCGGACGTGTTTCACACTGAATCCCGTCAGCATCAGTCAGTTGTATATTATAGTTTTGCCAACTACATAACTGGCTCTTGTTTTTAGACAGTTCCCCTTACTTTTAGATGATGTCATAATTAAGATTTCATTCTCAGTGATACTGTTGTTTATACTTTTTACCGCGTACTATATTTCTAAATTTCTTGAGTTAGAGTTTTTTTTTTTTTTAATACCAGTTGTCAGCGTTGAAGAACAATTAGTATGCAGCTGTGCACGTGCACAAGTTTTGTAGTCCTGGTGGTGACCGCTAGCAGACTTCACTCTTGCCCATTCTCTTGTTCTCTGTCTTTATGATGGGATCGTATTGTTTGTATCCGATTCATCCATCTGTATCCATATTATGTGTGAACATCTTTTTCTGTAAAACACTATCCTACACAATTTTTGGGTTTTTTAAACTTAAAAATCTCATTTATTTCTACGTTTCCCAGTTAACTTGATCCTTTGAGCAGCTTGCTGTGTTTGGCTGTGGGCCTGTGTTGCACATTTCAGACCGCAGTATGGCTCAGAAAGTCTCTGGTCATGGTCCTCTTCAACAGTTTTCAGTATCTCCCTGCTCTCATGGTCTTCCCTGAGCTGGTCTGCCCAGCCCTTCTTTCCTGCCACCTCACGTGGATGCCACCTCATCTCCATGGGTGATTAGGTCCCTTCTGCCAGCCTGAGCCTTGGTTGGGTTTGGATATGCATTCTAATTTGTCATCCCTGCAACAGTGACTGTTGGAAACACCAAGACCTGCCGTTAGCAAACAACAGAGAATGTTGCATCTCTTAGTCCTGTCAGGAAAGATAATCTTGAATTCTTCTCCCAAGTGCCATCCGAAGCTCAACTGAGAGAAAGAACATTCATTAGACTGTGCTGGGAGGTGGGTTTTTGTTGTTGTTGTTTTAAGATTTTTATTTATTTATTTTTTTGAGAGAACGAGCGAGCACGAGAGTGGGGAGGATCAGAGGGAGAAGCAGACTCCCTGCTGAGCAAGGAGCCCGATGCCATCCTGAGACTCCAGGATCATGACCTGAGCTGAAGGCAGTCGCCCAACTCACATAGCCACCCAGGTGGCCCTGGAAGGTGTTTTAATGCTTACGTTCCAGGCAGTGTTTTGTCTTTGAGTGAAGCCAGATCATTAGGAAGCAGCGTAATTCTGGCCCCTCTTCCAGCTTTTTAATAAACTGACTTTGTATGGCCCCACCAGCTTGCATTGAGATCTATCTGAGAAGTCCCCAAGAAAACCTGTGAGGCCAGTTAGAAATTTCTTCATGTTCAGTGCCTGGAGTGACTGTGCCCCTTTTTTTTAGCTATTGGTTTGATTTTTTTAAAGTATATGGTGAGCTGTGACAATAATGTTTCCTTCTTTGCGTTGGCTATTAGGGAGCTCAGAGTCCTGTTTGTATGGCTTGTCGTTTCTGTATAAAATTATTTTTGGCTTATAATGTTCTGCTTAATGGCTAGTTATTTTGCTGTTTAAGATTTTGCCACAAAATATAGAACACATTTCATCCCCGTTCTAAAGATGACTGTGATTGTATTGTAACCAAATGTGTTCCCACCCTATTTCCTTTTTTTGTAGTACATTTGAATTCCTCCTAGCCCTGTCCCCTGCCCCTCCTGTGTACTCATTCTTTGTTATTGTAGTTTAATTTTTCTGTTTTGGTAAATACACATAAAACTTACCGTGTTAATCATTTTAACTGTGCAGTTGAATGGTATTAAATGTGCACAAAGCGTGCAACCATCACAACCATCCTTCTCCATTTCTCTTTTCATCTTACAACACTGAAACTCCATACCCATTTAACATTAACTCCCCATTCCCTCCTTCCCCCTGCCCCTGGCAACTGTCCGTTCTACTTCCTATCTATGATTTTTTTCTGAGTACGTCATGTGGGTGGAATCATACAGTATTTGTCTTTTTGTGACTGGCGTGTTTCATTTAGCATGATGTTCTCATGGTTCATTCATGCTACATGCTATAGCATGTATTAGAATTTCCTTCCTTTTTATTTTTATTTTTTTAGACTACTTATTTATTTATTTGAGAGAGACACACACACACAGCAAGAGAGGGAACACAAGCAGGGGAAGTGGGAGAGAGAGAAGCAGGCTTCCCACTAAGCAGGGAACCTGATGCTGGGTTTGATCCCAGAATACTGGGATCATGATCTGAGCCAAAGGCAGGGGCTTAATAACTGAGCCACCCAGGTGCTCCTGTTTGTTCTGTTTTTTTATAGTAACCATCCAAGTGGGTTTGAGATAGTATCTCATTATAGTTTTGATTTGCATTTCCCTAATGGGTGGTGATGTTGAGCATCTTTTCATGTGCTTGTTAGTCATTGGTGTATCTTTGGAGAACTGTTTATTCAAGTCCTTTGCCCAGTTTTACATCAGATTATTTTTTGTTGTTGTTGAGTTTTAGGAGTTCTCTACATATACTGGATAGTAATCTCTCTCTCTCTTTTTAAAAAGATTTTATTTATTTGGCAGACAGAGATCACAAGTAGGCACAGAGAGAGAGGGGGAAGCAGGCTCCCTGCTAAGCAGAGAGCCCAGTGTGGGGCTCTCGATCCCAGGACCCCGGGATCATGACCTGAGCCGAAGGCAGAGGCTTTACCCCACTGAGCTACTCAGGCATCCCTGGATAGTAATCTCTTTATCAGATACTTGATTTGTAAATATTTTCTGTGTATTGTCTTTTTACTCTATTGATAGTGTCTTTTGATGCACACAATTTAAAAATTTTTATGCAGTCCAATTTTTTTTTCTTTTGTTGTCTGCATTCTTGGTGTCTTTTTTTTTTTTTTTTTCAAGATTTTATTTATTTATTTGACAGAGAAACAGTGAAAGAGGGAACACAAGCAGGGGGAGCAGGAGAGGGAGAAGCAGGCTCCCCACTGAGCAGGGAGCCTCATGGGGTCTCCGTCCCAGGACCCTTAATGACTGAGCCACCCAGGCAGCCCTGTTCTTGGTATCTTATCCAAGATATCATTGCCAAATCCAATGTTATGGAAGCTTTTGCTTTTTTTTTTTTAAGTAATCTCCGCACCCAGTGTGTGGCTCGAACTCATGACCCTGCAGTCAAGACTTGCATGCTGTACCTACTGAGCCAGCCGGCAACCTTTGCCCTGTGTTTTCTTAAAGTTTTGTTTTTGTTTTTGAAATTTATTTGACAGGCAGAGATCATAAGTAGGCAGAGAGGCAGGCTCCCTGCTGAGCAGAGAGCCAGATGTGGGACTTGATCCCCGGACCCTGGGACCATGACCTGAGGCTAAGGCAGAGGCTTTACCACACTGAGCCATCCAGGTGCCTCAACCCAGTGTTGTAGCATGTATCAGAATTTCATTGCTTTTTCAGGCCAAATAATATTCTGTTGTATGTGTATCCACATTTCATTTAGCTCTTCACCTGTCCATGAACACTTGGATTATTTCTACCTTTTGCCTAATGTGAATAATGCTATTATAAACATAAACATAAGTGTTCAGATATCTGTTCAAATCCCTACTTTCAATTCTTTGGCTATATTCCCCGGGGAGGAATTGCTGGATCATTTGGTAATTCTGTGTTTCACTTTTTGAGGAACTGCCAAACTATTTCCTACAGCAGCTGCCCCATTTTATATTCTGTCAGTAATGCACAAGTGTTCCCAGTTGCTCCACACCCTTACCAACACTCATTTACCATTTTCATTTGTTTGTTTTTAATTTTTTAATAAGAGCCATCCCAGTAGGTGTGAAGTGGTATCTCATTAAGGCTTTAATTTGCATTTCCCTAATGATTAGTGATGTTGGGCATCTCTTTATGTGCCTCTTGGCCATCTGTATATCTTCTCTAGAGAAATGTCTGTTCAAGTCCTTTGCCCATTTTTGAATAGGGTTATTTGTTTTTCTGCTGCCAAGTTATAAAAGTTTTCTATTCTGGGTATTAATTCCTTATTAGATGTGATTTGCAAATACTTTTTCCCACTCTGTGGGTTGTCTTTTCACTCTGTTGAAAGTTTCCTTTGTTGCACAAAAATTAATTGTTTGAGGTCCTGTTTATCTGGGTGGTTTTTTTTTTCCCCTTTTCGCCTGTTTTTGGTGTCATATGCAAGAAATCCTTTTTAAATCCAATATCTTGATGCCTTTACTCTACTTTCTATTAAGAGTTTTATAGTTTTAGGGGCACCTGGGTGGCTCAGTTCGTTAAGCATCTGCTTTTGGCTCAGGTCATGATTCTGGGGTCATGGGATCAAGCCCTGCATGGGGCTCACTGCTCAGCGGGAAGTTTGCTTCTCCCTCTCCTCTCCCTGCTCTGCATTCTCTCTTGTTCTCTCTCTCTCTCTCAAATAAAATAAAATAAAGAGTTTTGTAGTTGTAGCTCTTTGTTTAGGCCTTTGATGCATTTTGAATTTATGTATGTGATCTAAGGGTTCAGCTTAACTGTTTTGTATAGTGGCTATTCAGTGTTCCCAGCACCATTTGTTGAGAAGATTGTGTCAAGGAGAAGGGCTCCAGGTGAACCTCATCTTTGGTCTCTTCTTTGCAGTTCTTTGCCTCACAAACAGTGCTTTTGCATATCTTTGTTGGGAATGGAACCATTTTCCATGCAGCATTTGTATGAAAAGCTCTCGAAACCATAATAAAAAAGAGACTCATCACACCCCTACTTTGGGGTAAGCTAGCAAGAACAATGGTGCTCTCCAGCAGGCCACACATTTGTCAGGAAACCAGGCAAGGGCCTCCATCCTGTGTGGATGTGGATTGGCTGCCCATGTGTAGCTGGGAGCAGGTGGCTGGTCTCAGCACCTGCCAGGACCGAGACTGAGGTACCTTCTGCCTGGGCCAGAGGTCTTGTGAAATGACAGGGCTGCTCCACTGGGCTCTTGAGTTGTTTCTTCCTTTATTTTATTTTTTAAGATTTATTTATTTATTTATTTATTTATTTTAGAGAGAGAGAGAAAGCAACTGGGGGTGAGACGGAGGGGGAGAGAGAGAGAATCTCAAGCAGACTGCCCGCTGAGCATGGAGCCTGCTGTGGGGCTCGATCTCACAACCCTGAGAACATGACCTGAGCTGAAATCAACAGTTGGGCACTTAACTGACTGAGCCACCCAGACACCCCTGTTTCTAGCTTTAAAACATTCTTTTTCCATATTCTTAGCAAGGGTCAGTTCAGTGTCTTTGTTAGTCATTCTTGAGCAGTTCAAGAGGGAGTAAGAATGTAGGTAGCTGGCATTGTGGAAGGAAATCTTTAATGTATTTGTTGATGTCCAGTTGTGAAGAAGGGCAGCATCATGTATTTGGTTATTTGTGATGACCGTCACAACCAGTTAATATAATTTTGTCTTCCCTTCAATCTGGGTGTTGCTGTGCCTTCCCAGTGATTTTTTTTTTAAGGTTTTATTTATTTATTTGACAGAGAAACAGTGCATGTGTGAGAGAGAGCACGAGCAGGGGGAGCTGCAGGTAGAGGGAGAAGCAGGTTCCCCACGGAGCAGGGACCCTGACTGGGTTTTGACGGGGGTGGGGGGAGGGCTCAATCCTAAGACTCCCAGGTTATGACCCGAGTGGAAGGCATATGCCTTTGACTTAACTGACTGAGCCACTGAGGCACCCCCAATGATTATTCTAAATGTGGCAGTAACCATTCTCTTGAATATATGTGTTTTCACGCTTCACGTTCTCTGAAATCAGCTTTCATTCATGAACTGAAACTTCTTTCTCTTTTCAGTACTTTTAATTTACTCTTCTGAGCATTCTTCTGGCTTATTTGGCTAATTTTGATGCTTACAGAAGCAGAATTTCCTGTCCTAATCATTGGTCTACTTTACAAAGCAACTTTCAGGAAAATCTTCTTTTCCCCAAGGATGAACTGTTTGCACCTGTGGACTAGTTTAACACAGTGAACAGACCTGCAGTGACTTTCCGCTCGGCGCCAGATGAGGTGCTGGGTGCTCTAGGGAACACAGAAGTGATTCAGCAGTGACCTTCTTCCCGAAGAAACCACAATCAATCAGAGGAGGCTGAAAGGGAGTGAACACAGGCATGATGGAAATACAGTTACAGAAGCTCAGAGACGGAGGCCGCTGCTTCCACAGGGAAGTGTTCATTATTGTTAATTTCAGCTTTTCGCTGCAGTAATAGATTCACATGGCAGAAAATTCGAAAGGAACAACAGTATACATGGGAAAGTTTCCCTTCCATTTTGCCCCTGGCCACCACATCCTCTCCCCAGAGGCAGCCAGTGTTACCAGTTCTCTAGTATCTGTTCAGGGGTGTTCTTTGCATGATACAGACAAATGCAAAGAGAGTTCTTTTCTTTTACATGAAAGTAGCACACTATGTCCCTAGCTTTTTTGTCTCTTTGTGATAATTTGTTATCAGTACCTAAGAGCTTTCTCATTGTCTTTCACAACCGGATAATAGTCCACAGTCAGGATGTGCTTTTCTTTAGCCTTGTATCTCCTGACAGACATACAAGGTGTTGTAAATTTTGCTAGTTTAGAAACACTGAGTTACCTTCTATATGTATCCTTTGATGCATGGACAGGTACATCTGCCTGGTCACTTAACCAGGAGCAGCATTGCTGCGTTAGTGAGTATGTGCTTTTGTAAAATTTTTAACCCGATCAGCCTCTGTAGAGGCTTGGTGCCATGTGCTCCTTAGCTGTGTGTGGCTGTGCCTGTTTCCACACACCTCACCAGCACCGGGAGAGCTCACGGTTTGATATTTCCGTTTGATAGGTGAAAAAATTCTTTCTTTGTGTATATTTTTTCTTCCAAAACTTAGTTTACCCTATAGAAAAGTTAAAAGAGTAATAGAGTGAACATTCATATCGGGGTAGTTTTAATTTGTAGCTCTCCCGTTGCTCTAAGGTTGAAGGACCATTGCCATTTTCTTTGCCCATTTTTCCTTTGGGCTTTGGTGTTTTTAACATTGATTTTGTAAAAATCGTTCATTTATGAAGGAACTTAGCACTTTGTTGATGATAAAAATTGCGGTTATATTTTTCCAGATTGTTATTTCTCTTTTTATTTAGGATGGTTTTGTCATGAAAAAAAAATTTAGTTCTTTTTTTTTTTTTTTTTTTTTAAAGATTTTATTTATTCATCTGACAGACAGAGACCACAAGCAGGCAGAGAAGCAGGCAGAGAGAGAGGGAAGCAGGCTCCCCGCCGAGCAGAGAACCCGACGCGGGGCTCGATCCCAGGACCCTGAGACCACGACCCGAGCCGAAGGCAGCGGCCCAACCCACTGAGCCACCCAGGCGCCCTTTTTTTTTTTTTTTTTTTTTTAAATTTAGTTCTTTATTGGGTTATATTCATTGGACTTTGAAAGGCTTTTGGGTTCTTTGTCATACCTAGAAAGAGCTTCCCTATTAGAAGAGTATGAAAAATTACCCTGTGGTTTCTTAAAGTACTTTTTAAATTTCATTATTTACCTTTATATCTTTTATCCATTTGGAATTTGAGAAGTGTGGCTCCAACTTAATTTTTTCCCAAATGGCCACCCATTTGTTGCAACACCTTGTAATGAGTAATCCATCTTTCCTCCCACTGGTTCAAATGTCCTTTACTGTATGTGATACACTTTGCCACATGTTGTATGAATTTGGGTCTATTTGTGGACTTTCTGTTCTGCACATTAATCTATGTATTTATGTTTGGGTACACATTGTTTTAAGTACTCTGGCTCTAGAGCGTGTTTTGATATTTGGTAAAGTTTATTATTATTCGTTGCCTTTAATTATCAGAACTTTCCTGGCTATGTTTGTTTTTCTGTATGAACCTTAAGATAAATCTGTTTCAAAAAAAAAAAATTCTTTTTGTTTTTCCTGGCGCTGTGTTACATTTTTAGGTTAATGTAGGATGAGTGATATTTAGGTGATGAGTCTTCCCCACTAAGACTGTAAGCCATTCTCTTTGAGTCTTCTTTCATGTCCCTCCAAGTTTGAGAGATTTCTTGGCATTTCTTGTTAAGTTTATTCCCAGCGCTTTTTTGTTTTTAGTGTTGTCAAAGCATTTTATCTTCTACCTTCTTGTTGATGATGTATGTGAAGGCATGGATTTCTGTATGTTAATTTTCACTACCTGCCAGTAGTGAAAGGTAAAGGTTTTCAGTTGATTCTCTAAGTATATTAGAATATACTCTGCAAATAACGATCATTTTTTACTCTTTTCTAGTTGCGTGCCTGTGTTTTCTTCCCGTCGCCTAATTGTGATCGCTGGCACCTCCACAGCAGTAGTAAATGGTGGTGATGAAGTGCACAGGCTTGTTTGGTCTTTGAATCTGATGGGAATTACTCTAATGTGTTCCCAATGGGGTTGATTTTGGCTTTGGGGTTGAGAAGGGTATAAATAGTTGAAGTCTGTGTCTGTCTATCATCTATCTATATGTAAGTATAATATAAATGGCAGGGTTTCCTTCTTTTCTTATGGCTCAGTAGTATTCCACTGTAAATATACACTACATCATCTTTATCCATTTACCTGTTCACAGACAATTAGGTTGTTTCCAGAACTTAGCTGTTGTGAATAATGCTGCGCTGATGGGGATGCAGGTAGCTATTCAAGATAATGATTTTGTTTGCTTTGGATATATACCCAGACGTAGGATTGCTAGATTAGAGGTTTAGTTTGGTTTTTAATTTTTTGAGGAATTTTCATATTGTTTTCCATAATGATTGTACCAGTTTACTACCAACAGTGTACAAGCATTCCCTTTTCTCCACATCTTTCCCAACACATGTTTTCTGTTGTCTTTTTACTTATTTATTTCTTTAAAAGTAGGCTTCATGCCCAGTGTGGAGCCCAATATGGGGCCCGAGCTCAGAACTTTATCAGTCAGATGCTTCATTGGCTGAGCCCCCCGGGCGCCTCATCTGTTGTCTATTTATTTAGTTATTTATTAGGGGGGGGCAGAGAGAAAATCTTAAGCAGGCTCCACATCCAGCCTGAGCCTGATGCATGGCTGGATCTCACAACCCTGAGATCATGACCTGAGCTGAAATCAAAAGTTGAGGATGCTGGGGGCGCCTGGGTGGCTCAGTGAGTTAAAGCCTCTGCCTTCAGCTCAGGTCATTATCTCAGGGTCCTGGGATCGAGCCCCACATCGGGCTCTCTGCTCAGGAGGGAGCCTGCTTCCTCCCCTCTCTCTCTCTGCCTGCCTCTCTACCTACTTGTGTGATCTTTGTCAAATAAATAAATAAAATCTTTAAAAAAAAAAAAAAAAGTTGAGGATGCTTAACGGACTGAACCACCCAGGAGTCTTTTTAAACAAGTCATTCTAACAGGTGTGAGGTAGCTTTGATCTGCATTTCCCTGATGATTAGGGGTATTGAATACCTTTTCATGTATCTGTTAACCATTTTTATGTCTTATTTGTAGCTATTAACAAATTATTTTTGCTGTAGTTATTTTTAGTAATTTTGTCTTTTAACCGTTATGTTGGAGTTAAGTGATTAACACACTACCATATTAGAGTATTAGAGTGTTCTGAATGACTGTATACTTGCCTTTACCCAGTGTATATTTTCATGTTACTAATTATTGTCCTTTCACGTCAGCTTAAAGAACTCCTTTCAGCATTTCTTGTAAAGCAGGTCTAGTGGTGATGAACTCTGGGCTTTTGTTTGTCTGAAAAAGTCTTTATCGCTCCTTCATTTCTGAAGGATAGCACAGTTTGACAAAGTATTCTGGCTTGGCAGTTTTTTTCTTGCAACACTTTGTAGGGTTTTTTGCTTTTTGTTTTAAGTCTTTATTTGAATCACGTGGTGCTCATCACAACAAGTGTGATCCTCAATCCGCATCACCGTTTCACCCCCTTTCCCCTCTGGTCACCATTAGTTCTCCGTAGTTAGTCTCTCTTTTTTTTTTTTAACCCTTTGCTCCTTTGTTTTGTTTCTTAAATTCCACATATGAGTGAAATTATATGGTATTTGTCTTTCTTTGACTGATTTATTTCACTCAGTATTATACTCTCTAGCTTCATCCGTGTTACTGCAGATGGCAAGATTTTGCTCTTTTTTGTGAGTGAATACTTTTCCATTGCATGCATATACCACAGCTTTTTTCTCCATTCATTTATCTATCGACAGACACTTGGGCTGCTTCCATATCTTGGCTATAGCAAATAATGCTGCTATTAAAATAGGGATGCATATATCCCTTTGAATTAGTGTTTTTGTATTTTTTGGTAAATACCTAGCGTGATTGCTAGATACTTGGTAGTTCTATTTTTCATTTTTTGAGGAATCTCCAGTGGTCTGAGGAACCACTCTTCCACAGTGACTATACCAGTTTGCATCCCCATCAACAGTACTTGAGTGTTCCGCCTTCTCCACATCCTCTTCAACACCTGTTTTTTCTTGTGTTTTTGGTTTTAGCCATTCTTACAGGTATGAGGTGATACTTATTTTGGTTTTGATCTGCATTTCCCTGATGATGAGTGATGTTAAGCATCATTTCATGTCTGTTGGCCATCTGGATGCCTTCTTCAGAGAAATGTCTGTTCATGTCTCTTGCCTATTTGTAAATTGGATTATTTGGTTTTTGGGTGTTGAGTTTTATAAGTTCTTAATATATTTTGAATACTAACCTTTTAAAGGATATGTCATATACAGATATCTTCTCCCAGTCCGTAAGTTGCCATTTAGTTTGGTTGATTGTTTCCTTCACTGTGCAGAAGCTTTTTATTTTGATGTTGTCCCAAAAGTGTATAGTTTTGCTTTTGTTTATCTTACCTCAGGGGACCGACCAATCTAGAAAAAAGTTGCTAGAGCTGATGTCAGAGAAATTTACTGCCTGTGCCCTTTTCTAGGATTTTTATGGTTTTAGGGCTCACATTTAGGTCTTTAAACAGTTTTTAATTTATTTTTTTGTATAGTGTAAGAAAGTGGTCTGGTTTTCCCAACAGCATTTGTTGAAGAGGGTGTCCTTTTTCCCACTGAATAGTCTTTCCTGCTTTGTCAAAGATTAATTGACTATATAATTGTGGGTTTCTTTCTGGCTTCTGTATTCTGTTCCATTGATGTATGTGTCTGTTTTTGTTTTTGTGCCAGGGCCATACTGTTTTGATTACTACAGGTTTGTAATATGACTTGAAGTCTGGAATTGTGATGTCTCCAGCTTTGCTTTTCAAGATTACTTTGGCTATTTGGGGTCTTTTGTATTTCCACACAAATTGTAGGATTGTTTGTTCTAGCCCTGTGAAAAATGCTATTGGTTTTTTTTTTTTTTTTAAGATTTTATTTATTTATTTGAGAGAGAGAGAGCATGAAAGGGGAAAAGATGAGAGGGAGAAGCAGACTCCCCGTGGAGCTGGGAGCCAGATGCGGAACTCGATCCCGGGACTCTGGAATCACGTCCTGAGCTGAAGGCAGTGGCTTAACGAACTGAGCCACCCAGGCATCCTACTATGGGTATTTTGATAGGGATTGATAGGGATTGCATTAATAAGTGTATAGATTGCTTTGGATAATTTAGACATCTTAACAATATTTATTCTTCCAATCCATGAACATGGAATGTTTTTTTCATTTTCTTGTGTCATCTTTGATTTCCTTCTTACAGGTCTTTTACTCTTTGATTATATTTATTACTAGGTGTCTAATTTGGGTGCAATTGTAAATGGGATTGTTCTCTTAATTTTTCTTTTTGCTGCTTTATTATCGATGTATAGAAGTGCAACAGATTAGGGTGCGTGGGTGGCTCAGTCAGTTAAGCATCTGGCTCAGGTCATGATCTCAGAGTCATGGGATGGAGCCCCACATGAGGCTCCCTGCTCAGTGGGGAGTCTGCTTCTTCCTCTCTCTCTCTGCTCCTCCTTGCTGCTCATGCATGCACTCTCCTTCTCTCAAATAAATAAATGATCTTTTAAAAAATGTAACAGATTTCTGTACATTGAATTTGTGTCCTGCAACTTTACAATTCATTTATCAGTTCTAGCCGTTTTTGGGTGTAGGTTTTTGGGTTTTCTGTATGTAAGTATCATGTTATCTGCAAGTAGTGAAAGTTTCATTTTGCTGATTTGGATTATTTCTTTTTGTTGTCTGCTTGCTATAACTAGGACTTTCAGTATTATGTTGAATAAAAGTGGTGACAGTGGATGTCCGTGTGTTTTTCTGGACCTTAGGGGAAAGGCTCTCAGTTATTCCCCACTGAAGCTGACATTGGCTGTGGGTTTTTCACATATGGCCATTATTATGTTGAGGTATATTCCCTCTAAACGTACTTTCTTTTTTTTTAATTTAAAGATTTTGTTTATTTATTTGACAGATCACAAGTAGGCAGAGAAGCAGGCAGAGAGAGGAAGGGAAGCAGGCTCCCAGCTGAGCAGAGAGCCCGATGCGGGGCTCAATCCCAGGACCTTGGGATCATAACCTGAGCCGAAGGCAGAGGCTTTAACCCACTGAGCCACCCAGGCGCCCCTAAACATACTTTCTTGAGGGTTTTTTTTTTTTTTTGAGGGTTTTTATCTTGAGTGGGTGTTGTACTTTGTCAGATTCTTTCTCTGGATCTACTGAAATGATGATACGGATCTTATCCTTTCTCTTATTGATGTGATGTATTACGTTGATTGATTTGAGAATATCAAACCACCCTTGCAACCCAGGAATTAATCCCACTTAATTGTGTGAATGATTTTTTTTTTAAGATTTTATTTATTTATTTGACAGAGATCACAAGTAGGCAGAGAAGCAGGGTGGTGGGGGCGGGGGGAGTGGGGTGGTAGGGGTGGGGTGGAGAAGCAGGCTCCCTGCTGAGCAGAGAGCCTGACTCAGGGCTCCATCCCAGGACCCTGAGATCATGACCTGAGCCAAAGGCAGAGGCTTAACCCACTGAGCCACCCAGGTGCCGCTGATTTTTTAAAAATGTATTGTTGAATTCAGTTTGCTAGTATTTTGTTGAGAATTTTTGTATCTGTGTTCCTCAGGGATATTGGCTTGTAGTTCTTCTTTTTTGTGGTGTCTTTATCTGGTTTTGGTAACAGGGTAATGCTGGCCTCATAGAATAAGTTTGGAAGTTTTCCTTCCTTTTTTTTTTTTTTAATAATAGTTTGAGAAGAATGGGTATTAACTCTTTTTGGTAGAATTCGCCTGTGAACCCATCTGGTCCCAGACTTTTCTTTCTTTGGAGTTTTTTTTATTACTAATTAAGTTTCTTTGCAGGTAATTGGTCTGTTCAGATTTTCTATTTCTTCCTGTTTCAGTTTTGGTGGGTTATATGTTTCTAATAATTTATTCATTTTTTTCTAGGTTGCCCAATTTGTTGGCATATAATTTTCCATAATCTCTTTTATGTGGTGTTTGTTTTTATTTCTTCTCTCTCGTTTGTGATTTTATTTATTTGGGTCCTTTCTCTTTTTGTCTTGATAAGTCTGGCTAGAGATTTATCAATTTTATTGTTTTTTTTTTCCCCCAAAGAACCTTCGTTGAGGTTTTGTTGTTTTTTTTTTTTTTTTAGTTTCTATATCATTTCTGCTCTTGTCTTTATTATATCCTTTCTTCTTCTGGTTTTAGGTTTTGTTTGTTCTTTTTCTAGCTCTTTTAGGTGTCAGGTTAGGTTGTTTGAGATTTTTCTTGCTTTTTGAGCCAGTAGGCCTGTATTGCTATAAACTGCCCTCTTAGAACTGCTTTCACTGTATTCCAAAGGATTTGAACCATTGTGTTTTCATTTTCATTTGTTTCCAGGTACTTTTTCATTTCTTCTTTTATTTCTCAGTTGACTCATTCATTGTTTAGTAGCATGTTATTTAACCATCATGTATTTGTGGTCTTTCCAGATATTGTATTGTGATTGACTTCTAGTTTCATAGTGTTGTGATCAGGAAAGATGCATGGTATAATTTTGATCTTTTTGTTGAGGCTTGTTTTGTGGCTTAATATGTGATCTCTTCTGGAGAATGTTCCATGTGCACTTTGAAAAGAATGTGTATTCTGCTCTTTTAGGATGGAGTGCTCTGAATATATCTGTTAAATCCATCTGGTCCGGTGTGTCATTCAAAGCCCTTGTTTCCTTGTTGATTTTCTTTCTTTCTTTTTTTTTTTTTTAAATATTTTATTTATTTGACAGAGAGAAATCACAGCTAGGCAGAGAGGCAGGCAGAGAGAGAGGAGGAAGGAGGCTCCCCGCGGAGCAGAGAGCCAGATGCGGGGCTCAATCCCAGGACCCTGGGATCATGACGCGAGCTGAAGGCAGAGGCTTTAACCCACTGAGCCACCCAGGCGCCCCTCTTTTTTTTTTTTTTTTTAGATTATTTATTTATTAGAGAGAGAGAACGCATGCACAAGTGGGGGAGCAACAGGCAAAGGGAGAAGCAGACTTTCTGCTGAGCAGGGAGCCTGATGCAGGACTGTCATGACCTAGGATCATGACCTGAGCCAAAGGCAGTTGCTTAACCAACTGAGCCACCCAGCATCTCTCCTTATTGATTTTCTGCTTAGATGCTCTATTGATGTAAGTGAGGTGTTAAAGTCCCCCAGTATTACTGTATTATTATTATTATTTTTTAAATTTTATTTATTTGACAGAGAGGCAGCAAGAGATGGAATAGTGGGTAGTGGGAGAGAGAGAAGCAGGCTTCCCGCTGAGGAGGCAGCCTGATGCAGGGTTTGATCCCAGGACCCTGGGATCATGACCTGAGCCAAAGGCAGAGGCTCAATGACTGAGCCACCCAGGCTCCCCCTATTACGTATTATTATCAATTAGTATTTTTTAGTGTTTGTTGTTAACTGTTTTATGTATTTGGAAGTTCCCATGTTGGGTTTATAAATACTTACAATTGTTATATCTTCTTGTTGGATTGTTTTCTCCATTATAGTATTCTTCTTTGTCTCTTGTTACAGTCTCTGTATTAATGTCTATTTTTTCCGATATGAGTGTTGCTACTCCAACTTTGTTTTGACATCCATTTGCATGATAAATGTTTCTCCATCCCCTCACTTTCCAGCCTGCAAATGTCTTTAGGTATAAAATAAGGCTCTTGTAGGCAGTATGTAGATTTTATTATTATTATTATTCATTCTTATTCGGGGTCTTTTTATTGAAGTATTTAGTCCATTTACATTTGAAGTAATTATTGATAGATATGTATTTATTACTATTTTGTTACTTGTTTTGTGGTGGTTTCTGAAGATTTTCTCGATTCTTTCTTTCAGTGTATGCTAGTTTTCTTTAGTACTGTATGTGGATTTCTTTCTCTATATTCGTTGCATATTTCTTAGTGGTTTTGATTTGTGGTTACCATTAAGTTTGTAAATTATATTTTTTCCATATAGCAGTTTATGTTAGGTTGATGGGCATATAAGTTTGAACCCATTCTTTACTCCTCCCCATGTTTTAGGTATGTGATGTCATATTTTACATCCTTTTATTTTGTGTTGTTTGATTTTTTTTTTTTTACAGAAATATTTCTTTTTATTGCTTTTGTATTTCCTACATTCATGCTATTGGTTTTTGCCTTTCCTTTCTACTCAAAGAATCCCCTTTAATATTTCTTGCTGGGGTGATACAGTGGTCATGAACTCTTGTAGTTTTTGTTTGTCTGGGAGACTCTTTTTTTTTTTTTAAGATTTTATTTATTTAGTTGATAGAGAGGCACAGCAAGAGAGGGAACACAAGCAGGGGGAGTGGGGGAGGGAGAAGCAGGCTCCCCCCTGAGCAAGGAGTCCAATGTAGGGTTCGATCCCAGGACCCCAGAATCATGACCTGAGTCAAAGGCAGATGCTTAACGATTGAGCCGCCCAGGCACCCCATTGTCTGGGAAACTCTTTCTCTCGCCTTCTATTCTGAATGATAGGCTTCCTGGACAGAGTATTCTTGGCTTCAGGTGTTTTCTGTTCAGCACTTTGAATATATCATGCCACTTCTTTCTGGCTTGGAAAGTTCCTGCTAAAAAATCCAATGTTGGCCTTATGGGGTTTCCTTTGTATGTAACTATTTTTCTTTGTCTTCTGCTTTTAATATTTTTTCTCTACCACTATATTTTGCCATTTTAATTACAATATGTGTAGGTGTGGGTCTGTGTTTGTTGATTTTCTTGGGGGTTCTTTGTGCCTCCTGGATCTGGATGTCTGTTTTCTTCCCCAGATTAGGGATGTTTTCAGCTGTTATTTCTTCATATAAATTCTCTGTCTCCCTTTCTGTCTCTTCTTCTTTGGGATTCTTACAAGATGGATGTTATTATGTTGATGAAGTCACTGAGTTCCCTAAGTCTGTTCTTGTTTTGCATAATTCTTTTTTCTCTCTTTTGTTAAGCTTGATTACTTTCCATTACTCTGTATTCTAGGTCATTAATTTGTTTCTCTGTGTCCAGCCTGCTGTTCATGCTATCAGATATGTTTCTCATTTCATTTATTGAGCCCTTTATCTCTGCTGTGTTGTTCCTTAGCTCTGTGTTAATGGTTTCACTGATGTTCTCCACTCTTTTTTTTTTTTTTTTAAGATTTTTATTTATTCATTTGACACAGAGAGATCACAAGTAGGCAGAGAGACAAGCAGAGAGAGAGGGGAAAGCAGGCTTCCTGCTGAGCAGAGAGCCTGATGTGGACCTCTATCCCAGGACTCTGAGATCATGACCTGAGCCGAAGGCAGAGGCTTAACTCACTGAACCACACCCAGGCACCCCTGATGTCCTCTACTCTTAAGGCCAGGGAGTGTCCTTATGATCATTACTTTAGGGGTTTTTTGTTTTTGTTTTTAGTATATGTGCTGCTGAAGCAAGCACTTGTTGTTTTTTTTATTTGTTTGTTTGTTTTGTTTTGTTTTTAAATAAGTTCTGTGCCCGATGTAGGGTTTGAACTCATAACTCTGAGATAAAGAGTGGTGTGCTCTACCAACCGAGCCAGCAAGGTGCCCCATGATCATTGCTTTAAATTGTCTATCAGGCATGTTACTTATATCTGTTTCAGGCAAGTCTCTGACCGTGGTCTTAACCTGTTTCATCTGGGACAAATTCCTCTGTCTTCTCATTTTGTGTGAATCTCTTTGCCTGTTTCTCTGTGTTAGGAAAGCCAGCTACATCTCCTGTTGGAATGTAATGGCTTTATGAAGAAGAGGTCACGTAGTGCCCTACAGCGTAGTGTCCCCTGTTCAGAAGGCCTGGTACTTCTGGGACTGTCTCCACTGTATGGCGTATGTATGTGGAGAACGTATGTGTGCTCTGCTGTTGTATCCTGGCCACTTTATCCTTCAGGCTAGTTGTCTGACGAGGCTTTCTTTGCTTATCGTGGGCAGGGTTTGGTGCCTGGCCCGAATGTTGTACTTTTTAACTTGGTGTCCTCTGGCCTGCTTGTGAAATGAGATCTGTTGCTGCCACTGGAATTGAGGCCTCACAGAACTCCTGGGTTGGGAGACATGGTGTAGGCAGGGGTTTGGGCCAATCATTTAGGGGAGGGCACCCCCCACCACCTGAGCTGGGACTGAGGCAAGCATAACTAGCGAGGGTGGTTCCACTTAAGTGCAGGGAAGTGGGTAGTGGGAGGGAGCTTGGTATAAGCCAGTTAGGTAGGGAATGTGGTCCCTACACTGGTTCCTAGTGGTGGCTCTGTGTTTATGCTGAGAGGTGGAGGAGGGAAATGGCGCTGTCCAGTTCCTATGTTCCTGGTGGGAGAGGGGGTGTCTCTGTGAATGCTGCCTCCCTAGGACTTGCTCCCAGATGAGCAACTAACTTCCCCACTGTGTGTCCCAGGCACTCTTCAGATCACTGTTTCTAGGCTGTATGTCAGCAGGCTATTTGCCCTGCCTCTTCTCAAGAGTAACCCAGTGTCCTCTCAGCCCTTCCAGAGGAAAACATGCTGATCTTTAAAATTCTAGGCTTTAAGCCCCAGTCATTGCAAGAACACACAAGATTCAGACTGTCTTGCTTTGCAAGGCAATTGCTATGGGGATTTGTTTTCCCTATGCCCCCCTGCATGTGCTAGTCTGTCTCTTGTCCTTCTTGCCTGTGGTTCCCTCCCCACTGCAGTAGCCACTATCCATGTCTCTCCCGAACCTCATCTCTGCACTTCCTGTCCTCTTTGATGTGGTCTCTTCTCTACCTTTAGTTTTGGAGTTTTTTCTTTCCGTCTTCAGATCAATTTCTGGGGTATTGAGGATAATTTGATAGTTATCTAATTGTATTTGTGAGACCAGGCAAGCCTAGGGCCCTCCTGCTCCTCTGTCATCTTCCTCAGTCAGTCTCTTACAGCATTTTGAATACATCATCCCACTCTCTCTCGGCCTATATAGTGTTTCTGCTGGAGAAATCCACTGATAGCCTTATGGGGGTTTCCTTGTATGAGAAGAATTTTTGTTCTCTAGCTGCTTGAAAAATTCTCTTTGATTTTAGATGGCTTTATTATAGTTTGTCTTAGAGAACTTTTGGGGGACCTATGAGCTTTATGAATGTGGATGTCGAAATCTCTCCCCAGACTTAGGAAGGCCTCAGCCATTGTTTCTTTATTTTTATTTAGTTTTAAAAAATATTTATTTTTCTGACAGAGACAAGAAGAAAGGGAACACAAGCAGGAGGAGTGGGAGAGGGAGAAGGAGAAGCAGGCTTCCCGCTGAGCAGGGAGCCAGATATGGGGCTTGATCCCAGGACTCTGGGATCATGACCTGAGCCAAAGGCAGATGCTTAACCACTGAGCCACCAGGGCATCAGTTCCCCCCACCCCCACCATTGTTTCTTTAAATAAGGTTTCTGTCCCTTTCTTCTGTTTCCCTTTTGGGATGCCAACAACGTTTAGATAGTTTCTTTTGATGGTATCTCATAATTCACATGGGCTTTCTTTTGTTATTTTTTTCTCTTCTGGATAATTTCAAGTGACCTATGACTTCACAGATTCTTCTGCTTTGATCACATCTGTTTTTGGTGCTCTCTACTGCATTTTTCATTTCACTCATTGCATTCTTCACCTCCAGGATTTCTGTTTGGATCTTTTTTATAATTTCTTTCTCTCTGTTAAACTTCTCATTTTGTTAGTGTATTGTTTACTGATTTCATTGAATTGTCTTTCTTTGTTTCCCTATAGCTAACTAAGCTGAAATCTTTATTAGGTAGATTGCAGATCTCTATTTCTTTGGGGTCATTTACTGGAAAATTACTGTGTTCGTTTGGTGATGTCTTGTTTCCTTGATTTCATGTTCCTGGGTATCTTGTGTTGCTATCTTTGCATTTGAAGAAGCAATCACTATCTCCAGGCTTGACTCATTGGCCTTGGGAGAGAAATATCTTCGGTCAGCCTGCTGGGAATCCTGAGGCTTTCCCAGTGAATGACAATTGTATTATCAGATATTCCAAATGCTTTTATCTTTTTTTTTTTTTTTTTTAAAGTAGGCTCCACACCCAGCATGGAGCCTGTTGCAGAACTTGACCTCAACGACCCTGAGATCAAGACCTGAGCTGAGATCAAGAGTCTGATGCTTAATTTAAGAAACAAACAGATGAATGTAGGGCAAGGAAAGGAAAAATAAAGTAAGATGACAGAGAGGGAGGCAAACCAAAACGACTCTTAACTCTAGGAAACAAAATGAGAGTTGCTGGAGGGGAGGTGGGGGGGATGGGGTAACTGGTTGAAGGGCATTAAGGAGGGGATTTAATGTAATGAGCACTGAGTGTTGTATGCAACTGATGAATCGCTGAATTCTACCCTCGAAGTTAATAATATATGTTAACTAAATTGAATTTTTAAAAAAGTCAGTTGTTTCACCAACTGAGCCATCCAGGTGCCCCTCCAAATGCTTTTTAAATAGTTACCACGTTTTAGAATCAACGTATATAAAATGTATAGAAGATTTTTATAACAGTTTACTTATTTTAAATACTTTATTTATTTGACAGAAAAGGAGAGATAACAAGAGCGGGAATACAAGCAGGGGAAGTGGGAGAGGGTGAAGCAGGCTTTCCCTGAGCAGGAAACCCCATGTGAGGCTCGATCCCAGGGTCCTGTTATCATGATCTGAGCGGAAGCCACACACTTAATGACTAAGCCACCCAGGCGCCCCTTGTAACAGTTTAAAATCTAAATATAAATGTTGACAACATAGAAAGAAAGAAGCATCCCAGTAACTAAAATCAGAAATAAATTCCAAAACTATTTGAATATAAATATGTGTGTACTACTTTTATAATTGAAAAGCAATTACTGGGGCGCCTGGGTGGCTCAGCGGGTTAAAGCCTCTGCGTTCGGCTCGCATCATGATCCCAGGATCCTGGGATGGAGCCCCACATCGGGCTCTCTGCTCAGTGGGGAGCCTGTTTCTCCCTCTCTCTCTGCCTGCCTCTCTGCCTACTTGTGACCTCTCTCTCTGTCAAATAAATAAATAAAATATAAAAAAAAAGGCAATAGTCATCTTAAAAAATGTAAAAGTACAGAAAGTTGACTTGAAATATCTCTCCACATATCTTATGCCACATGAAGACCAACAACCAGTACTAACATTTCCCTCCATTTTTCTGCTGTGCATCTTTTGCCTATAACCTTTATTTCATTATTTCAGACTGTAGAAATAGTACATGCTCTGTGTGGAAAACTTGGTAAACACAGTAAGGCACCACATCTCACAATGGAACGATAAGATTGACAGAAAAATGCCAATAGGCGTAGTATAGCAATTAAGATTCTTTAATGGCAAAGAATCCAGGAATTTATGAAGATATTTACATTAAGAAATGAAAGGGTTCTGATTCTGGTCAAGATGTAGTAAGCACATTCTGTCCTTCCTCTCTGACTGAATCCGACTAAAATCCCTGATCAGCTGAGTACGCTGGAAGATAAATGACAGCACATGGATTGGGGAAGGAAACTGTTTTTATTTTTTGTTCCCATAGAATACCATCCAGCCTGGACTCAAAGGTAGCACGAAACCCGGAACTGGGCACTGGGTGCAGACACAAGAAGGTCTAAGAGAACCCCCCTCTTTCTAGTCTCAGGAGCAGGAAAGGGATTCCTGTGAGACAGGGAATGGAGGTAGAGGAAGAGAATCTCTGTTTTTTCATTTGCTCCCGCCCCCTCACCATTTTCTCCTGCCCTGGCCCTGGTGAAATACTGTAGCAGCAGAGGCAGCAGTGACATGGGCAGGCAGACTGGAGAGGAAAATCCTTTATTTAGAGGGATTATGGTCCCAGGAGCATGGAGAGAGATTCACTGAATTTGTTTTGTCTCTTCTCACCACTTTACTAGAGGCGATCACAGTTGTGGTAGGTGCTCAGCAGAGAAGCTAAAGCTTTCCCTTTCTACCCAGAAGACTGGGAGCTGGAAAGTGTCAGGAAGATTGCAAAGAGAAAGGAACTCCGCAAAGGGAACCCATAGTATTGTGTATGAACTCCTGGGCTCTCCTGTGAAATAGCATGGGTGCATCTGACTCTGAACAGTATGCTGAGAGCCTAGAAGACCCAACCGAAGAGCAGACTACTGCCCAGGTCCTCTGCTGGCCACTGCAGGGTATGCCTGGGACAGATGAAGGAGTACTGCAAGAGCTGTGCGAACTAAACTGATGTTAGAACACAGCCCACAAAAGATGGCGAGGAGCTTGTGGATTGGGCCTACTCAAGTTAATTACTGTTAAGACAAACAAAAATCCAACGTTTTGCATTGCACCTAAACAAGATCCAGATTAATACAGCGTAATATCTAGAAATTCAGAATTGCTCCCCGTACGAAGAGTCGGGAAAATCTTACTCTCCTAAGGAGAAAGGACAGTCAACAGAGGGTACCGTGACATGAAAAAGATGTTGGGCTTATCAAAGACTTTCAGGCAGAAAGTAGAATTAAATTATAATTAAAACTCCCCTTTAAGAATTGAGGGTGAACACTCTTGAAACAAATGGAAAATTACATATTTAAATTTTAAATTGGATAACTTATAACTAAAACTAAATTAAAAAATTCATGAAATGACCTCAGTAATAGAGCAGGGGTAATAGAAGAGCCAGTTAACTCGAAGAGGGAACAATGAGAATGATCCAGTCCGTCCCAGCAGGAATTAAACTGAGGAAAAGTACACAGAGCTGCAGGGAGTTATGGGACAATGAGAGAGGGCTTAGCTTTCATGTTATGGAAATCGCCAAAGGAGAGGCGGTGGAGTGGTACAGAAAACTGAAGAAATTATGGGAAGGAAGAAATAATGTGTCCCTATTTGCAGATGACATAATAATCAACTTAGAACTTCCCAGGGAATCCATGAAAAAGACTCTAGGTAATTGGGGCGCATGGGTGGCTCAGTTGGTGAAGCATCTGCTTTCGGCTCAGGTCATGATCCCAGAGTCCTGGGATCAAGCCCCATATGGGGCTCTCTGCTCAGCAGGGAGCCTGCTTCTCCCTCTCCCACTCCCCGGCTTTCATTTCCTCTCTCACTGTGTCTCTCTGTCAAATAAATAAATAAAGTCTTTAAAAAAAAAAAAAAGACTGTAGGTAAAATAGTTTGTGTGTGTGTGTATGTTTAAATATTATTTATTTATTTGACAGACAGAGATCACAAGTAGGCAAGGAAGCAGGCAGAGAGAGAGGAGGAAGCAGGCTTCCTGCCCAGCCGAGAGCCGGTTCCACTTCATCCCAGGACCCTGGGATCATGACCTGAGCCAAAGGCAGAGGCTTTAACCCACTGAGCCACCCAGGCACCCTGGTAAAATAGTTTTGAATGGGAGGAAACACAGTACCCATTTCAAGACTTATTTTACAGCTACAGTAATCAAAACTGTGTAGTATTGGTAGAGCGATAGACACACAGATCACTGGAACCGAATAGGAAACCCAGAAAGACTCACATAAGTACAGTGAACTGCTTTTTGACTGAATGTTTGTGACTCCCCCAAATTCACATGTTAAAATCCTAACCCTAGTGTGATGCTACTTAGGAAGTGGGGAACTTTGGAAGGTCATTAGGTAGTAGGGGTGGAGCCCTCACAAATGGGATCAGTGCCCTCATAAAAGGGACGCCAGAGAGCTCTGACTCTTTTTTCTGCCATATGAGGACACAGAAGATGGCCCTCTATGAACCAGGAAGTGGGCTCTACCCAGAAATTATGACCTTGATTTTGGATTTCCCAGCCTCCCATTCAAAACAAAATGTATGTTGTTGAAGCCACCCTGTGCATGGTATTTTCAAATGTTATAGAAGCTCAAACAGTCTAAGATGTACCAAAGCAATTCAGTGGAGGAAGGGTGGTCTTTTCAGCAGTTGGTGCTGGAATAATTCGATATCCATGGGGCCGGGGGGAGGGGGAGAACAACCTAGGCCTACGCATCACATCTTACACAAAAAGTAATTCAAATGGATCATAGATTTAGTTGTAAAACAATAAAAACATTGGGAAAAAATCAGAAAATTTTCAGAAGTACAGCTTGGTGAAGAATTCTTACACATGACAAGTGAAGCATGATCCATAAAAGAAAAAAGTGGGTAAATTAGACTTCATTGAAATTAGAAACTTTGATTCTGCCAAAGAGTTTGTGGAAAGAATAAGAAAAGAGACAAGTGGGGCACCTGGGTGGCTCAGTGGGTTAAGCCTCTGCCTTCGGCTCAGGTCATGAACTCAGGGTCCTGGGATTGAGCCCCACATCGTGCTCTGCCCAGGGGGGAGCCTGCCCCCCCCCCCCCGCCTGTCTCTCTGCCTACTTGTGATCTCTCTCTCTCTGTCAAATAAATAAATTTAGAAATCTTAAAAAAAAAAAAGGAAAAGAGACAAGCTACAAAGACTCAGTGAAACATATCAGACCAAGACTCTCATTGAAGAATATAAGGATATCTCAACAACAGTTCCTAAATACCCAGTGGATCAAAGAAGAAAGCACAAGTGAAATGAGAAAATACTTTGAGATGAATGAGAACAAAAATCATAGCATACGGAAACTTATAGGATAAGGCTGAAGTAGTGTTTGGAGGGAAACTTAACAGCTGTAAATGCCTGTATTAAGAAAGAAGGAAGATACCAAGTCAGTAAGCTCAACTATTAACTACTTTAAGAAACTAGAGCAGGAAGAGCACAGATAAGCCCAAGGCAAACAGAAGGAAGAAAGAATAAAGACTAGAGTAGAAGCAAATGAACAGAGAATAGGAAAACCAAGTAAGTAAAATGAAAAATTGATTCTTTTAAAAGACAGCGAAATTGGCAAGCCTTTAGCCAGAATGACCAAGAAAATAAGATTCAGATTACTAGAGTTACTCATGAAAGTGGGGACATTACTGCCAACCTTCCAGAAGTAAAAATGGTTGTAAGGAAATACTGTGAACAATAAATATGATGCCAATAAGTTAGTTAGCCTAAATGAGATGGACAGATCCTGAAACATACAAAGAAAACTTACTAAAGAAGGAATAGAGGGGTGCCTCCCTCCCTCATGCTCTCTTTCTAAAATAAATAGATAAAATCTTTTTAAAAAGTAGAACACCTTTTTTTTTTTTTTCTTTCAAGAGGACTAGAAAGAAAGGCATTGGAGGGAAGGGCAGAGAGGGAGAGAGAATTCAAGCAGGCTGCATGCCCAGCATAGACTCTGATCCAGGGCTCAGTCTTACAACCCTAAGATCATGACCTGAGCCCAAATCAAGGGTTGGACACTTAACTGACTGAGCCACCCAGGTGCCCTAAGAAGAAATAGAAAATCTGAGTACCAGGAAACAGGGAAAGAGGTTGAGTTAATCTTAAAATTTCCCACTTAAAAAAACAAACGGATGCCTATGTGGCTCAGTTGGTTAAGTGTCCAACTCTTGATCTCAACTGAGGTCTTGATCTCAGGGTGGTGAGTTCAGTACTGGTGTTGGGCTCCACACTGGGCATGGAGCCTACATAAAACAACAACAAAAGTTTTTCCATTAATAAAAGCCCAGGGGCGCCTGGGTGGCTCAGTGGATTAAAGCCTCTGCCTTCGGCTCAGGTCATGGTCCCAGGGTTCTGGGATCGAGCCCCGCATCGGGCTCTCTGCTCAGTGGGGAGCCTGCTTCCTCCTCTCTGTCTCTGCCTGCCTCTCTGCCTGCTTGTGATTTCTGTCTGTCAAATAAATAAATAAAATCTTAAAAAAAAAAAAAATTCCCTTAATAAAAGCCCAATATCTGATGGCTTCACTAGTGAATTCTATCAGATGTTTAAAGATTTATCTTGAACACTTGCAAAAAATTAGGAAGCACTTCGAATTCATCTTGTGAGGCTGTCATTATGCTGATACCAAAGCTAGACAAAGAAGACATAAAGAAGGAAAACTGCAGAGCAGTATCCCTTATGAATATAGACATAGTATCCCTTAGCAAACCAGGACGACCAGCATTTAGAAGGATTGTCCCCAGTGATACAAAGTTGGTTCAAAATGAATACAACAACTCAGCCTTTGTAATATACCTGATTAGTAAGATAAGTAAAAAACCATAGGACTGTCTCAAAAGACACACCAAAAAACCACAATACTCTCTAATGATTAAAAAACAACAACAGGGGGCGCCTGGGTGGCTCAGTGGGTTAAAGCCTCTGCCTTCGGCTCAGGTCATGGTCCCAGGGTCCTGGGATCGAGCCCCACATTGGGCTCTCTGCTCCGCCGGGAGCCTGCTTCCTCCGCTCTCTCTCTGCCTGCCTCTCTGCCTACTTGTGATCTCTGTCTGTCAAAAAAAAAAAAAAAAAATCTTTAAAACAAAACAAAAAAAAACAACTCTTGGGGCACCTGGGTGGCTCAGTCATTTAAGCATCTGACTCTTGATTTCAGCTCAGGTCATGATTTCAGGGTTGTAAAATCAAGCCCCACACTGGGCTTTGCAGAGTGTGGAACCTACATAAGATCCTCTCTCTCCTTCTGTCCCCATCCTTAAAAAAAAAAAAAAAAAAGACCACCTCTCACTCTTAATCTCATGAAGCAAACTGAGGGTTGCTGGAGGGAAGGAGGTGGGAGGGATGGGGTGGCTGGGTAATGGACATTGGGGAGGGTATGTGTTGTGGTGAGTGCAGTGTATTGCATAAGACTGATGAATCACAGACCTGTACCCCTGAAACAAATACTATATTATATGTTAATTAAAAAAAAAAAAAAACTAAAAAAAAAAAAAACAAACCCCAAACCCTCTCAAGCTAGGAACAGAAGAGGTCTTCCTCAGCCTGGTGAAGGCATCTATGAAAAACTTTGATTGGTATCATATTTAATGGTAAAAGACTGAATGTTCCCTTCCTAAGCTCAGGGTTAAGATGAGGATTCATTCTCACCACTGCAATTCAGCGTTATGGTAGAAGTTCTAGCCAAGACAAAAAAGACCATCTTTTAAAAAAAAAAAATTATTATTGTAATAAAAACACATAACATAAAATTGACCATCTTGACCATTTTAAGTATACAATTTAGTAGTGGTAGTATTTCACACTGTTGTGAAATAGATTTCTAGAACTTTTTTGTCTTACCAAACTGAGATTCTGAAGTCATTTTTAAAAATGTTAATGCATTTGGTTTTTATTATGTATTATTTAATGACTTTAGCAACCTTATTTAGCCAGGACAGTTTTTTTTTTTAAAGATTTTATTTATTTATTTGACAGAGATCTCAAGTAGGTGGAGAGGCAGGCAGAGAGAGAGAGAGGAGGAAGCAGGCTCCCCACTGAGCAGAGAGCCCAACGTGGGGCTCGATCCCAGGACCCCGAGATTGTGACCCAAGCTGAAGGCAGAGGTTTAACCCACTGAGCCACCCAGGTGCCCCAGATTTTTTTTTTTTTTTTTAACAGAGAAATCTCAAGTAGGCAGAAGTAGGCAGAGAGGCAGGCAGATAGAGAGGGAGAAGCAGGCTCCCTGCTGTGCAGAGAGGCGGATGTGGGGCTCCATCCCAGGACCCTGGTATCATGACCTGAGCCAAAGGCAGAGGCTTAACCCACTGAGCCACCCAGCCGCTCCAGCCAAGACAGTTTTATAAGAAAAACAAATAAAAGGTGTCCAGAGGGGCGCCTGGGTGGCTCAGTGGGTTAAAGCCTCTGCCTTCGGCTCAGGTCATGATCTCAGGGGCCTGGGATCGAGCCCCGCATCGGGCTCTCTGCTCCACAGGGAGCCTGCTTCCTCCTCTCTCTCTGCCTGCCTCTCTGCCTGCTTGTGATTTCTCTCTGTCAAATAAATAAAATATTAAAAAAAAAAAGGCGTCCAGATAAGAAAAGAAGAAATTAAGCTAACACTGTTTGCAAATGACATGATCTCTTGTATGTAACATCCTAAGACATACACAGACACATGGCTGAGAGGCATGTGTTCAGTGTCTCTCGTCCTTAGGGAAATGTGTTTTAAGACCCAATTAGTTATCAGTACATACTTAGCATAGCCAAAATAAAAAACAGTGGAAATACCAAACGATTCTAAATGATGGCAGATGAGAAGAAATCTCATATGCTGCTGGTGGAAATATAAAATGGTGCAAGCACTCTGGGAAGTATTTTGGCAGTTTCTTAGAAAATTTCAATGGGCCACACTACCTAGCAGTTTCACTTCTAGGCGTTTATTCCAGAGAAATGGGATAGTCAGTAAACCTTTGTGGTAAAAACAAGCATGATAGGTCTGTTGTGGCTGAAGCTTGAGGGAGATGGTGAATATTTCCAACAAACAGTCCTGAAAAGCTGTGGGACAGAGCCTGTAGTCTATATAGTTTTGTTTTGTTTTTTTCTTTTACATCTTTTTTCCTATTACCTCCACCTCTCTTGGGTCTTTGGCACATTTAGTTTTCTTGGTTGATCCTTTTTTTTTTTTTTAAGATTTTATTTATTTATTTGACAGAGATCACAAGTAGGCAGAGAGGCAGGCAGAGAGAGAGAGAGGTGGAGGCAGGCTCCCCACGGGGCAGAGAGCCTGATGTGGGGCTTGATCCCAGGACCCTGGGATCATGACCTGAGCTGAAGGCAGAGGCTTTAACCCACTGAGCTACCCAGGCGCCCCTCTTGGTTGGTTCTTATTAAGTGTGACTTGTTTGAAGAGAATTTTAAGTGTTGAGTGTTTGGTGTATATATGCACAAAAAGATAATCATTTAAAATTTATGATAATGTATATATGTGGATTTTTCTGAAAGTTTCACATGTATTTTCTCATTCGGGGCCTGTTCAGAACTGTGGGGATCTCAGGCAAGCTGATGACAGAGTGGGATGAGCCTGCCTCCCTGCTCTGTCTGTCCTCAGGGACGGACAGACGCATTCCATTCCTAGGGCCCTTCATTTTCTGAGCCAGAGTGTCTGACTTGATTCAGGCTTGTCCTCTATAGAATTCCTCAGGGCTGTTCTGAGTGGTTCTAGCAGTTTTTTTCTTTATGTGGACAGCTCTGTAATTTAGGTGTCTAATAATGAACTTCTTTGTTTTTGCTTATAGTGGGGTCTCCAGCAAAGGCAGGCAGTGGGATTGTTTATGTTTTCATGTAATGTACACTTTGGCCTCCCGGGCCTCCATCCTTTCCACATGTTGTGTCTCTTTATTTTTTTAATTTTTATTTTTAAAAAAATTATTTGTTAGAGAGAGAGAATGAACAAGAGAGCCAGCACAGGCAGGGAGAGTAGCATGCAGAGGAAGACACAGGCTCCCTGCTGAGCAAGGAGCCCCATGTGGGATTCAAGGGGTCATGACCCAAGCCAAAGGCAGAGGCTTAATGACTGAGCCACCAGGCATCCCATGTTGTATCTCTTTAAATTCAGGAAGCAGAGCTGTAGATTTTGATCTGAAGAAACCTATAAGTATGGGGCAATGTAGGAAAAACAGGTGTTTGGATCACATATAAATTTTGTTTTGGAGTAGCTTTGCATTAAAATTGTATACAATGGAGTAGAGATGAATAATGTCTCCTCTTGGTAGGTTCAGGTAGGTTCGCTGTGTAATAAACTAGAATTTGCATTTTTTTGGCCTTGTTTTCTGGGTGCTATGAAAATTAACAATTAGTATAACTGGTAATATTAAGGTCAGTGGGAGCTGAAATTAAGATCATGTCAGAAAGTTGTGTTGGCTGCAGACTGGAAGTGAATTAGATCGTTTTTTTCTTCTCTCGGTGCACTGGTGAAAGCAGGGCTGCAGAGGTGGGGCCCCTCCCCCTCCTGTGTTACTGATGTGTGTACAGAGGAGGCGGAGGAGGAGATTGGGATCACAGAATCAGAATTTTTTGGAGGGCTTGGCTTTGCGTCACTTGAGGGAAGAGATGTGAGACTTGCCAGAGGACTGAGGTTGGAAGAAGTACAGTTGGTCTCTGGCCTTCAGTCTTTGGGGATCCCTGTCATAGTGTCTCTCCCCCCCCCAGGTGAACATCTCATCAGTGTGTGTGGCCCCACCCGCACCCCAGGGGCAGGATGGAGGGCCAGGGCGCAGGAGCAGAAACACTGCTTCCCGGGGTCCTTGCGTCTGCTGGGTGGTGAGCACGCGTGCGGGTCCCCCCTGGTGGGTGCTCTGCTAGACAGCTCTCTGACATGCCGGGCTCCAGGCGAGCCTTGTGAATGGCTGAGCTACGGGAAACGGCTCTGCTGCTGGGACCAGCAGCTGCCACCTGCAGGCTCCTCTGTTCCGAGCCTGTTGAGTTGACCCACAGAGGGTTCTATTTCCTTAGAAGGTTGCTGGGCTGGAAAATTGCATATGCACTTAAAGCTTGTGTTTCCTGGAAGGCGGAAGGAGTGTTGGCCATTCATCTTCTTGTGAGTTGGCTGTGCTGTGACTCCTTTGGCCTCTCCTTTCTGGTCTTGACACTTCTGGAGAGTCACCTCTTTGGCCTAGGTTTCCATCAGTGAGCCTGACCAAGCCAGGACACAAGTCTGGGCACGTTCCCTATAACACAGACTGAAGAAAACGGCAACATGGAGTAGGAGATACGGATTTATATTTTAGGGTAACAGTGGAGAGCTTGTAATGAAGGGAATTGTAGATCCCTGGGCCTTTGCTGGAGTTTTCTATTCTGATTTTATTGGTTTAAGGTTTTCTACTTGGAAGCAACAGAAGTTAATTTTGGCTCCCACAGGCAGAAAGAGGATTTATTGGAAGGATATACAGTGGCTCACAGACTGGAAAGAAAAGCTGCTGAGCCGCGTCTTCAGAAGGTGCTCGCATCAGAGGAGGTCTTGGGAGCAGGAACCCGTGGGGGTTGAATGAGCACCAGCACATCTAGTTCCTATTTCTTTTCGCCCAGAAGTCAAAGTCCAGGGACAGAGGCCCAACCACCTGGCCTGGTGTGGGTCAGGGAGGGGCGCCTTGACTGATAGCGTGTCCAGGCCTAATCCTGTGGAGGGAGGTGGTTCCTCTGTGGCGCAAAGGAGACAGGGGCCGGGCAGGCCGCAACACGACTGTGTCCCAGGAACAACTGCCTGACTGGGAGCAGTAGCTTCCCCTAATGCCGCTGCCACCATGAAATGTGTTTTCTGTCAGAAGCCTGCGCTTCTTCGTGTTTTTTTATGTTAAAGGCTAACTCTGCTGAACATTCCTTACCAGTGAAACACTCTCTGTGCAAGAATGTGGTTTCTGAGGGGTCAGCCCTATGTAGAGTTTTTCTGGAAGTCCCAAGGATTTCTGTCAGTCAGACCTGTGCCCAGAAGAAGGTGGGGAGGTTGTCCAGAAGGCCCCTTTGTCAGAGAGCAGCTGAAGGTGATGTCTGCTACCCAGGTGTGCTTTCCTGTGCCACCTGTGGGAACAGTGCCCTCTCGGGGAAGTGGTCTTTTAGAAATGCCTGTATGGAAGAGGGTTGAGAGGTCATTGTCAGAGCTAGAGGGGCAGTTTTTGGCTCTTAGGTTAGACTGCCTGAGAGACTGCCCACTGTTAGAGCTGACCGGAGGGTGTGTGTGTGTGTGTGTGTGTGTGTGTGTGTGTGTGTGTGTTGGGGCTGATGTCTCCGGACCTTGCATGTAGGCATCCTCAAGCATGTCTCCAGCCATGCATCACAGCTACCTTTCCCAGCAGCCCCAGTGTGCCGAACCAGGACTCGCTGACTTTTCTCCCTTCTTGCCAGGTACCAGCCGATGGTGTCCATTATCAGTGCTGTCCAGCGCACGCCAGGCTGATCCATGGTCACTTTGCGGGATGGCAGCAAGGTGACTTCAGCTGAGGATGACCCTGACTGAAAGGCTGCGTGAGAAGATATCTCAGGCCTTCTACAACCATGGGCTGCTCTGCGCATCCTACCCCATCCCTATCATCCTCTTCACGGGGCTCTGCATTGTAGCCTGCTGGTATGTTTCTGAGTCGCACTGGGTATGATAGGCCACTGTGTTCGGACAGTAGGTTTCCTAATCCTGATTGCTCTGCAGCCCTTGGACTGTGTGTACTTTTTACACAATGAAACTGGAGGCTCATTGGAGCTGGGGGGTAGAGAGTTCGAGTCCTGAGGTGTTTAGCCACTAGACTGAAAACGGTTCAGGCTGGCCCCGGCTTAGGCATTCGCCAGATTTGTTCATGTCACTACTAGTCTATTTCAAAATGATGTTTAGATGCCACTAAGAAACTGGAAGATAATTGAAAGGCATGATCTTGTAATAGTCCTTCTCCACAGTGACACTTTCATTTTGGTACCTGGTTGAGAACAGGAACATTCGAATGTTTTAAAACAAAATCCATTTGAACAGTCCTTGGACACCCTCGTGCAGGCTCACACAGAGACTTGGTTCTCTGCTCTCCAGTCATTTTCTGGTGTTTACAAGGAGCCTCTTTCTGACCTCTTGCTGATTCTCAGGGCCTGCTGTGCTCCCTGACAACTGTCGTGCCTGCCGTAGCCGCCTTCGGTTCACGTCTGTCTTTCTGTTACAGAGCCTCACAGAAGCCGAAGGCTACAGCTGATGATGACATGTAAAAGGATGGGTTTGGTGTAAAAGGGTATCTGAGGGCCTTTTTTGTCTCTAAAACACTGACAGCCATGAAAAGAGCCCAGTGTGTTATCCTTGCCTCTGGAAGGATTTCCACACTGTTTGTACATCTGACGTTTGTTGGATGTGTTCAGTGCTGTGCTGGAAGGAGGACTAAGTTCTTCTCTAATTAGGACTAAGGAAGATGAGTATCTTTCATTGAGAATTTCCTGCTGGGTGCTTCAGGCATATAATTAATCTCATCAATCCTCATAATAACCTTGGAAAGCAGTCCAATTATATTTCCATTTAACCAAAGGAGGGTGGGGGGTTGGGGCCTTGCATGGTCTACACAGTTAATAAGCAGGGATAATGGGCCTGGGGATTCTCGTGCCTCCCCCCCCTACCCTGACTCTCCTCTCTTCTGGCTCAGTGTTTTGTACTGATGCTTAACTTTTGTTAAATTGTGTTGTAAAAGATAAGATACAGCTACATCCTGTAGGACATATATTAGTAGAACTCAGATCTTGTGTGTGTGGTTTTTTCCCCTCTAAGTTAATTATCTTTTTAAAAATCTCTCAAGATCATACTTTTTAAAAGTCATCTCTGTCCTTCAAAATCATACTTTTCTAGGCTTGGCCTGCGTGGTTCTCAAACCTGAGCTAGCCACAGAATCACCTGGAGGCATGTGCAACACAGACTGCTGGGCCTCGCCCCAGAGTTTCTCATTCATCAGGTCTGGGCTGGGTCTAGGAATTTGTATCTCTGACAAGTTCCCAGGCCTGGGACCACGTGCGGAGAACCACTAGACTGTCTTTTTGAAAATCTTTCCGCAGCTCTGCCACGTCTCTGCTAAAAGTGTTTTCTCTTTTATTCTGATTTCTGGAGCAGCTCGTGGGGACACTCATGGTTATTATCCCCGGTATGGCCTTCTGTTGGGGGTGGTGGGACTGAGCTTCCCGTGCACTAAATCCTTGGGTCTTCAGTGGCCTCCTCATGTGGGAAGGTGGTAAGAAATACTTGGTGAACGAGTACATTGAACTCAACTTGTATGTTGTGTGGTCAGTTTGAGTTGAAGAGAGGTAGTTGTGATTCCCTGTCCACAGAGATAACTCTAGCTACAGGAAAAGGGAAGGATGTTTCCTGTTTCCCATTCATCTTTGGGGATTGGGTGTCGCCAGCTGAGATCAGGCAGTGTCCTGGACCAGGAATGTAGGATACGTGTAACAGCTGCTTGGGTGCAGTCGGGCCTTACCTCTGAATGAGTAATTTGCTCTTACACAAGTGTTTCCCAACAGAGAGTCCTTGGTTTTATGACGTGAGGTTTTCTGGTATGAAAACCTTAGAAGATGGCTACGGTCTCAATTTGGAGGACCCCTTCTCGACTCTCGGTGAATTAGAATGGGCTGGAAGGTTGGGGAAGAGGCGGATGTGATGATATGATATTTAACAACCAACATAGCCCAGATGCCGCCAAGCCTGCCTTATATCCCGCAGGTGCTCCTGGCTGAACGTCAGTCCTGGGAAAGAGGTAGGCGAGGCTAGGGGTAAGACCGGGCTGATAGGAAGGCAAGGAAGACTGATCTACCTTGACTCCTGGCTTGTAGGTCCTTTGGTACTTTCCCTTTCACACGTGGCTGTTCCATTTGGTGCCTGACATCCTTAGCGGGGGTGGTTATGTCCTGTTTTTTTCCAGGATGGTGACACTGGTGTGTGGTGTGAGGAATGGGATTACAGCTGGCAGGTCCTTGTGGAAAGCCCTGTACTTCCTCCGCTTCACCAAGGTGATAGGAACTTTTTGAAGAACACCACTTATGCTGATAGCTTTCGTTGCAAGGAGTTTGCTCCCTGAACAGGAAGCCCAAGAGACGTGGCCTCAGCTGCCGTGGGCCAGGAGCAGGATCTGTAGGCAGAACCTACCTAGACAAGACCAGAGAGGGGTTTTGACACATTAGCCCTATGTAACAGAAATTGAGGAGAAAGCTCCAAGTGGGTCTTACAGCATTTCAGTAAAGATGGCCATAGGGCCCCTGGGTGGCTCATTTGGTTGAGCAACTGCCTTTGGCTCAGGTCATGATCCCGGAGGACCGGGATCAAGTCCCGTGTGGGGCTTCCAGCTCCGCGGGGAGTCTGCTTCTCCCTGTGACCCTCTCCTCTCTCATGTTCTCTCTCACTGTCTCTCTCTCTCTAAAAAATAAATAAAATCTTAAAAAAAAAAAAGATGGCCATAACGCATGCCAAGCACTGTGCCAGCCTAGTGACACACATATCATCTCTTCCTCAGAAGGCGATCTGGACCCGAGACAGACAGTCGCAGTGCCATTGGATGTCATGCTCAGCAGATGTGACCTGGCCTTGGTGCAAAGGGAGATGGTGGTGTCAGGGAGGCTTCTCTGGGGGAGAACCTCTGAGCCAAACCCTGCAGGAAGAATGAGTGGCTCTTCCTCCCCTCCTTTCCTGTTCATGGTTGTGGCCATCAGCTCACTCAGCAGCTGGGCAGGAAGGGTGGTCCCCCCAAGAGCCCCTCTGGAAACCTGCTACCTCCTCTGGTCCCACCTTCTCACGGCGCTGCAGGTTCCTCATGTCTTTGCAGTCATGAGGTTTTTCTTTGAAGAGGAAAACCAGCCTTAGATTGTCCCATTCTCAGTGCCGTGTACGTTCCCAAACCAGCAGCTTTGTCATGTCATCTCGGGGGGGCCTTTTAACGGCTTTTCTTAAAATCTGATTGGCTTAGGAAACATTTTGCAAAGCTAAATGAAGTCTGTTAGCCTCCTAAAATGACAAAATTTGTTTCAACAGATCCACAGATTCTGGGCCTTTTTGTCTAAGAGACCAGGTATTGTGGCCCTAGGGCACAAGCCTCCCTGTCCTCTTCTAACCTGCGAAGCCTCTTTGTCCAGGACAGGGTCCCCCCCCCCCCCCCCCCCGTTCAGTCTCAGGTTGCCTGCAGAAAGTGAAGGATGGGTCGTAGACAGCTTCTAGTAGTTTTGTGAGACGCGTGCATTCTGTTTAGTGGCTCATCTTTTATTGTCCCTGCAGTGGGGCACTGGTGCAGCTCGCACTCAAAGGACTCCTGCTCTTGAGACCCCTGTTCAGATCTTAAAGGTCACGTGAGCTGTAGACCCTGTTCGTCAGCACTGGATCACCCTGGGAGCAGTGAATGCTCTTTCCTCTGGGAAAATCTGATGAAACCTGCAGCACGTAGGCACTGTGGCAAGAGGTGTCTTCACATTTCCTGGAGGTTAGGCCACCCGAGGTGTGGCCCGGCAGCAGCCCAGCAAGGCGGAGGGTGCTCTCGCTTCCAGGCGGGGGTGTGGTAGGTGCACCGTGGGATGAAGAAAGAGTGCTTGGGTGCCAGGCTACCTACCGGCCTTCCTGGCTGCAGGTCAGAGGTTAGCATGAGGGTCATTGGGTCCCTTGATTCTGTTGATTCTACAGCTTGCTGCTCATGGCTAGAGAGGGTGATTTTAACTTGGAGAGCAGGTCACATCACGGTGAGGCCATTCTGAACCCCATGAAGGATGGTCATTGTGCAGCCTGTTCGGGAATGCCAGAGCAGGCTTGGCTCCTTTCCTCTTCCTTTTTCTCTGGAAGGACACAGTACCTTGGGGCTGAGGCTGCGTGTCTCAGTTGTGGTGGCCTCTGCTTGGCAGCCTCTCTCCTGCTCTGCCCATGTTTTGAGTTTCCCCAGATCACCATGGCCTCTTGGCGGGGTGTGCACACAGGAGCTTGTGTTAAAGGCTCCTTTTTTCTCTGCCTGTGGCCACTCTAGACACATTTTATTCTCTTTGTGGACAGGAGCGAAATCTAAGTAGGTGAAGGCCTGTCTGTGACTGTGTTCTGGAGAGCCAGGCTGGATAGCTGAGGACACGTCCCAAAGCCCCACTGAGCTGTGCCCTGAAGCTGCCACCTGAGAGCCCAAGGGACTGGCTGCCGCAACTGCTGCAGGACGCTGGCCTGTCCAGCATGCCAAGCCCAGGCCTCCCCCAGCAGGAGTTACTCCTGGCCTCATGAATATGCTCCGGAAAGGCTCTGGGATGCCTGTGGGAGATCAAAGACTCCTTCACCACCCGAAAGTTCCTCAGACACAAGAAAGCAGGAGAGGTCAGAAATACTGCCTTCTAGTCTTTTGCTACCCCACCCCGTGGCCTGCACTGTGGTTCTCCCCTGAGAAGGGAAGAAAGGAAACATCTCTCACCTTGATACCTCCAGACAGGTGCCTCAGGCAACGTCTCTGAGCGTCATTTCTGGGGTTGCTGTTTTCATCTGTCTTCAGCATTTCCTGAACCCCAATCCCAGATGACTGGGAGTGAGAGGGGATGAGACAAGTCAGTAGCATCCCTGTAATTGTGGGACTAGAGCAACAGGACATTGCAGGGCTGCTTTGGGTCAAGAAGCAGGGGAAAGGACCATTCAGGGTCCTAAATATTCTTGCATGGGAGTGGGTGAAACATCCCTGCCCAAAGGCCCACCAGATGGGCTATGGTGCTGCCAGTCTGGGCTGTGGGATGGCCGTCGCCTCACCCTGCCCTGGGACACAACAGGGTGTGTGCACATCTGACCCTGACCCCCTCCCTTTGTTCTTACATTCAGGCCCCTGCTGGAGGGCGGCAACAAACAGGATACGTGGATAAGGGAGGGCAAGGCCAGGTCCTGGGATGTGGGGGCAGAAGGGCTAGCGGTCAAGAACGTGTCCCAGGGAGGAGGGACCACAGGTGAACCTACGCACCATACCCTCAGCACACACTCTGTTGTGGTGGACTTCGGAACACAAGTTTAAATTTATTAAGAATTTCCATACTGCTATAGCAGAGCATTAAACCCCAAGCACTCGGACCTTATGAGCATGGGGTTCTGTGCAGCAAAATGTGCACTCAAGAAGTCCACCTTGCGTGGGCCGTCTGGAAGACACCTCATCCTGAACATTTCCTGAATGTCTTCCATGTGGCTAGTATTTGAGATGCATGTCCCCTCCCTCTGTGTCTTGTATTAATCGTGTAGATGAGTAGGGGGTCTCCGGGCTCAGTGGTTGCAGGCTGCCGCAGAGTATAGAGGAGAGGGACTGATCTGCTTGGGGACGGAGGAGTGGGGAGGCACTGGGGCCTTGAAGGATAGGCAGGAATTTGGCTGGCACTTGGGGGGCTGGAGGGCATTTTGCTTTGGGTTCCCCTGATGCAAGGATTGAGTACACGTAGCTTGTGTGTGAGATGACATGAGCTCGGGCGGCAATGAGCAGTGAGCTAGGAAGCAAGGATCAGCATCCGGGAGTGAGCCCCATAGGCAGCTGTATCGTCTCACTGGGGAATGCGCAGAAACGGGGTAAGACGGCTGCTTCGGAGCTCCTACCTGGGTGTGGGGGGTTGGACAGTCTGCGCCAGGGGTCAGCGGACTCTTTCCCTAAAGGGCCAGAGACTAAAGCCACACACTGCCTTGGTCACTTTGTTGTTGTTGTTGTTGTAGTTTTTTTAAGATTTTATTTGAGATAGAGAGTGAGCATGAGTGGGGAAGGGGCAGAGGGAGAGGGAGAAGCAGACTCCCCACTGAGCAGGGAGCCTGATGACTTGGTGCAAGGTGACCCCGAGATCATGACCTGAGCCGGGCAGATGTTTGACTGACTGAGCCACCAGGTGCCCCTTGTTTGTTTGTTTAAAAGAACCTCTTAAATGTGTAAAAACCATTAGGTTTTTAGGTCTTAGGTCATGGGCCGCACAAAAATGGGCCATTGGCTGTAGTTTATGAACCCCCAGTGTGTACAACAACATCAGCCACTGGTTGAGGGCTGCCTCCCGCTAGCATCAGTTCCCACCACCTAGGCAGAGAGGCCTCCAACAGCCGTGGAACAATGTCAGGGACAGAGATGCAAGTGCTAGCAGCTGGAAACTGGGAACTGAGCCAGCATGCCCAGAAATAAGAACAGGGGGGATAAGGGAAGGGCACCAGTAGCCTCTGGGAGATGTGTCGGGTGGTCTTATGTGGGGAACGGGACACACAGGTGTGGTAGCAGAGTTACGGAGGGGGGAGATTGGGGATTTCAGGTCCATACCTAAGAGATAAGTGATTTCGGGTGTAGAAGCAGAGTCTAGCTCGGCTAGTGCATTGCCCCAGGTGAGAGCTGATGGTTGCTTAGTCCAAGTGGAAGGCCTGGATGTGGCCTTGTCTGGATATATTTTGAAGGTGGAGCCTTCAGGATAGTCTGAGGACCAGATGTGAAGTACAAGAAAAAGAGGAGTCAAGATCAAAGTGCTTGCCTGAGCAGCTGGATGGGTGGAGCCCAGACAGGAAGGGAAGGGGAGGTTTTGGAGACATGGTTCATTTCCTTTGCCCCTGTGAGATCAGGGTAAGCCAAGATATAATCTGGTCTCAGAAACGAGTTTTGCAGAAGTAACATGGGGTGGTGGTAGAAATCCCCAGTTTCTTTAAATGTCTCTAGTCTGTTTTCTAACTTTGGAAAAGTGAGTGTTTTTACTTTTGAAAATTGCCTGACACTTTCTTTCAAAGCTTTCCTTTTGGCTAGAATTTGGCAGCCATGGATGGTGATTATTCCCTCGCATTTTGCAGTTTTGTAGAATTTGGTGTTTTTCTTTGCCTACATTAAAAGGGATATATGGTCGATTAAATTTTTTAAGCAAAAAAAATGCAGTACGAGGTATTTGAGTGTGGCCTTAAGAACACAGACTCTGGTGCCACATTGCCGGCGTTGACATACTGGTTTTGTTGCTTTCTAGTGGTGATGTAGCTTCTGCGTGTCTCATTGGGTTGTGGTGAGGCTTACATGAGCACATAGGTGGGAGGCACTGGGATCCCTGTCTGGCACATGGGTACTCAGTGAGAGAAACGACCACTAGTACAGGGACAGAAATTGGTCCACTGTCAGTGATAAGAACCATGTTGGGGTGAGTATGTGGCATTTTGGTAGCTCACAGGAGGAGCTACCGAAGGGAACCCAGATATTGGGGAAAAAGGTAAGACTTCCTGGGGCAAGTGGTACCAAAACTGAGAGCTCAAAGATGAGTTATCTAGAAGAATGGGCAAGTGTGTTCCAGCAGGGATGGAGCTTCAGAAGCAAGAGAGCAATTGTGTGCTCCAGGGCACAGGAGAATCACTGGGAGCCTCTTGAAGAGGTTTGTGGACCTTTTTCCCAAGAGACTTTGTCCTAAGAAAGTTGGAGGCTCTGGAGTGTCCTTCCCTTCTTTCTCTTCCTGCTGTAGTGTTTAGACTCCTGGAATTCACAGATGTTTTTAGTAATTTTACGGCTTGAGAAAAAGGCTGCATCTAGTCCAGTCAGTGTGTTTTGAGCAGCTGTGCTGTGGGAAGTGAACATAGACATGGAGAGTACTGCTTACTTTCATCCTGTAGTGAAGCTAATGCTCCATCCATCTTAGCTCCAGGCCCCCAGAGTCCAGGGCTCAGCCCGTGTGCTGTGCAGAGCTTTCCAGAGCAGAACCTTAGCTAAGTCTGGAGACAGCCCTTGATACCTACCTCCAAACAGTTGAATCTTGGCTTTGGAAAGCAGCAAGAGAGGAACAACTGTTCGCCTTCAGGGGAGTGTCGGTACAACTGACAGCTGATTTCTCCTCCGAGACCATGGAGGCCAGAAGGCAGTGGGATAACATTTAAAGTTTTGAATGGAAAAAAAAAAAAAAAAACTCACCCAAGAATCGTATATTATACCATACTATTGTTCGGTAATGGAGAAATTGAGATATATCCAGATAAACAAAAGCTGAGGGTATTAGCTTCCACTGGGCCTGCTGTACAAGAAACACTAAGTAAAAAAATCCTTCAGGCTGAAATGAAGGGATACTAGACAGTAATTTGAAACTGTAATTAAAAATAACAGTAGTAGGGGCACCTGGGTGGCTCAGTGGGTTAAGCCTCTGCCTTGGGCTCAGGTCATGGTCTCAGGGTCCTGGGATCAAGCCCTGCATTGGGCTCTCTGCTCAGCAGGGAGCCTGCTTCCCCCCCTCTCTCTGCCTGCCTCTCTGTCTACTTGCGATCTCTCTCTCTCTCTCTCTCTGTGTCAAATAAATAAATTTTAAAAAATCTTAAAAAAAAATAACACTAGTAAAGGTAACCAAATTGTAACTTTTGGTTTGGTTTGTAACATCTTTGTTTGTCTTTATGGCTTTAAAAGGCAGGTGCATTGAATAATAATTTTTAAATCTATGGTGATGGGCCTACAATATACAGATTGGAGTCTGTGGCGATAACAGTATAAAAGGGGAGAGACAGAGAGCTGTAGAAACAGTGTTTAGGTACTATTGAAACTAAGCTCCTCAGGCTGGATGGTTTCAATTGTCTTATTTTCAAGGTCGCTGACCCCTTCTCCTGCTTGCTCACATCTGTAGAACCCCTCCATAACAGCAGTATTTAATCTAGGTTTTTGTAAGTTGTTAATAATAATTGTACTCCTCATAGTAACCAAATGATAACTTGAAAAATGCAGAAAAAGAAAGAAGGGAGTCAAAGTGGCACACTACCAAAAATCAGCCAGATACCAAAAACCAAACAAACAAACAAATAATTGAAGGAATTGAGGGACAAAAGTCATGTAAGACATGCAAAAACAAGTAGCATAAATAAATCCTTCCTTATTAGTAATCATATAAAATGTGAGTGGCTTAAACTCTTCTATTAAAAGAGACATTGGCAGATTAGATTTAAAAAGAATCTTTCTGGGGGCGCCTGGGTGGCTCAGTGGGTTAAAGCCTCTGCCTTCGGCTCAGGTCATGATCCCGGGGTCCTGGGATCGAGCCCCACATCGGGCTCTCTGCTCAGCAGGGAGCCTGCTTCCCTTCCTCATTCTCTGCCTGCCTCTCTGCCTACTTGTGATCTCTGTCTGTTCAAATAAATACATAAAATCTTTAAAAAAAAATAAAAATAAAAAGAATCTGTCTGTATGCTGTCTACAGGACACTTCAGATGCGCACCACACATCAGATGTAAGAACACAGAGAGGCTGAAAATAAGAGGGTGGAAAAATATATTCCATGCTAAATAGTAACAGAAAGAGACCTAGAGTGACTGTATGATTATTGGATACTATTTAAAAGGTTATGAGACAAAGAAGGATGTTGATAAATGCCTTAATATAGCAAGAGTGCAGTTAACAAACACACACACAGCCCCCTAACAAGAGCCCCCAAAGTATATGAATCGAAAACGGACAGAATTGAAATGCAAAATTGAGAAATCTGCAGTTACTGTTGGTATTTGAATCCTGCACTTGCAGTACTGGATACAAAAACCAGACAAGATGATAAGGAAATGGGGGACTTAAGCAAGAGTGTCTGCCAGCCAGACCTAACAGACATGTAGAGAACACCCAGCCGTGGCAGGATTGACCTTCTTCTCAAGTGCTCATGGAACTTTCTCCCTGATAGACCATATGTTAGGTCACATTAAGCAAGTCTTAATAAATGAAAGAAGACTGAAATCGTATAGAGTGTCTTTTCCACACTGGAATGAATCTAAAAATATTAGAAGGAAAACTGGAAGATCCACAGATAAGTGGAAGTTAAATGGTACATACTGAAACAACCAATGAGTCAAGTAATCAGAAGGGAAATTAGGAAATACCTTGAGATGAGAATGAAAACAAGATACACCAAGTGTGGTGGGGTGCTGTGAAAGTTGTACAAAGAGGGAAATGTGGAGCTGTGAAGAGGACTCCGTACACATAGCTAGAATATATAAAGAGCTATGAATCAGTGAGAAAAAGATAATCGAAAGAGTTGAAGAAAAGAGAATGTGTCCAAATGGCCAAAAAGCATGCAGAAGACTTTTCAACATTGTTGCACATTGAAACCACAGAGACCCCACTGCCTTCTCCTGGCCATGGTTGCAGTTAGTTGGCCTGACAGCATCCAAAGGTGGCAGGGCTCTGGAGCAGTTGAAATTCCCGTCACACCACTGGTGGGCACATAACATTTGTGCAGCTCCTTTGGAAAATTAGTATTATCTACAAAGCAGAACAAGTGCACTCTAACACCGAGAAGTTGTCTTCTGGGAACGCACCCAATAGAAAGGAGTGCTTATGGCCACCAAAAGCCGTACATAAAGATGACTGTAATAGCTTTATTCTTAATAACTGAAACTGGAAACCAGCCAAAGGTTCCTTGACAATGGAATGGGAAAATGCACCGAGGTGTAATTCAGGGGAGCGGCACGTGTCTGTGGGAAGGGGTGATCCACCACGTGCACTGATGTGGGTGAATGTAGCAGAGAAAGTTTGAGTGAAAGCAGCCAGTCAGGAGAGAGTACACATGTGGCGTGGGTGATTTCATTTGTAAGCCATTAAAAACGCAAAACCAGTTTATGGTGGTAGAAGTTCTAATTTATTTTATTTTATTTTTTTGAGTAGGCTCCACACCCACTGTGGAGCCCAGTGCCGGGCTTGAACTCACGACCCTGAGATCAAGACCTGATGAGACCAAGAGACGCTTAATTGAGCCACCCAGGCTCCCCTGATAGTAGTTCGGGGGATACCCTTCACTGGGCAAGGGCACAAGGTGCCTTCCGAGGTTCTGGAAATGTCCTATAGCTTGCTCTAGGTAGTGATTATACAGGTGTATATATATTTAAAAATTTATTGAACTACATAGTTAAGATTAGTGCATTGTATTCTATAAAAGTTAATTCTCAATTAAAAACAGAAGTATTCTTAAAAAGATGTGAAAGAAAATGCACATTGGTTTGCCAGCTTTTTGATAGAAGGCCAAGGTTTTCCCTTGTGCATGGTGGGTCTGATTATAAACCACACCCTCAGTGTGTTCTGCACAGTTTTTGTGGTCTCTTTAAATCGGAGCAATTGCCCAGCAGTATGCCTCAGGCTCTTTGGGATTTTTATAGATTTCCCCCCCAGTTTCTTGTTGTTATCTTGCTTACATCTAATTTGACAATTTTTTTTTTAGCATCTTCGTTACGTCTCTAAAAATGCTCAACCTGTCTGTTTTACAAATTAGACTTCCTTGTAAGCGTTCTGTGACTAAAAATGAGCTTGAAAAAATTCTGATCTCAGAAGGTTGGCTCTGTGAGTGTGTTTCTAGCCCTGAAGTTTTTTGATTCCAGTATTTTGCACACGTGCACTGTACCTGTGGTGCCTCCTGCATCACTCGTCCTGGCGCAGACTGTGCTCCCGCCGTGTCCTAACCCTTCTCTCCTTCTTGTTCGTCCCAGCTGCCCACTGCTGAAACTGCCCCTGCCAGGGACGGGACCGGTGGAGTTCACCACTCCCGTGAAGGACTACTCGCCCCCGCCTGTGGCCCTTGACCACAAACCAGGGGAGCCCAGTGAGCGGCCAGAGTGGGTAGGTGCTCAGCGTGTGGCCGGGGAGAGCCCGGAGGGTTGGGTGGAGATCGGCCGAGGCAGGGGTCCTGGGAGTGCGTGAGGGTGGCCATCTTCTGACTGGCGAATATGTGTACTTGACCGGCTCTACACAGGCACCACAAACACCTAGTCACAGTTAGTGAATAGCCTTGTTTGAAAGGAAACCCCAAATGACACAGAAGTGGGACTGTCCTACAACACCGGGTTGGGGTGTGTGGTTGTCATTGCTGTGGCCGGGTGGGTTCAGGGTCCTAGCTGGGCAGCTCACACACCATGCCCGGGGCCAAGTAGCCCAAGATGGCTCTAGCAACCAGGCCATCTCCTCCTTGCCCCAAGCGGTCATGAGAACCACAGAACAGCCCTAGAGAATGTTCTGTCATCAGAGTCTTGACACCATCTAACAACGTGTGCCATGTGTGCCTCATTTCTTCAGATCGGTTAGGTCGGTTAGGTCCAATTTTCTCCTCACAGTGCAGTTAGGTAGAGAGAGTGGAGTTTTGTGTTTTGGGTTTTTTAAATCTCTTTTACAGTTAAGGAAATGGGGCCTGGAGTGATGAGGGCCTCTGTTACTTAGTTTACATGGGGTCAGCACTGCCGTCAAAACCCCAGGACTCCTGACTCCGGGTCCCTGCTGCTTCTGGACCGTACTATCCTCAGTTGACTGAGCTCTGATGTCCATGAGGAGGTAAGAGTCGCTCCAGTTGAGGGTCTGAGGCGGAGAAACTCACTCACTCTGACACTGGACTCGTTACTCGGAAATCTGGCAAGCTCCGCGAGCCCATCCCTAAAGTTTTTACCTACCAAGTAGTGGATAAACTGTCCGTCCTTCACACATTGTGCTTTGGTCCCGTGGACTAATGCTGGGCTGAGGGTGTTGTTGAGGAAAAGCAAAGCCCAGAGGCAGAGCGCTTCCTCTGCCGCCTTCTCTGGGAGTGATGGTATGTCACTCTGTTTCCTTTGCGGGTAATGTGGCCATCCGGTACCTTGTTAGAAACTTCGTCCTGCTGGTGCTAAATAGAGACCCAGCTGGTCAGCCGGTGTGTGTTAAGCTGTACATGCATCCATCTTACTAGGACTCCGTCCATTAACGTCAGCATCATCACTGATGCTGGCAGGAACTCGCTCTGTGACTTCATGTCTCAGCTTGACCATTGGTCCAGCCTGGGACCTTCTTGGTTCAGGCCTTTTACCCTCATTAACCTCTTGATGCACTTGTACCACAGAGTGGAACCAAGGGCTCCTGGTCACAACAGGGTGGTCTGTGTTGGTGGATATTTCATGACTCCAGGAGTTCAGTGGGCCTGACGGTATCGGGGAGGCATTTAATGATATAGCTGTTGGGGGAGGGGTGATGTGTTTGTGAGCTCTTTGAACTTCCATAGTGCCCTTCTTCGGTCCTGGATGATGGTAGCAAGCAGGTGTCAGATAACTGCCGGGCACAGCAGTCAGAGGATTGTCTGCTCTCTTGTCCTCACTGGAGCACCCCCTGCCCCCCAGCCTTGAAGGCCTCTGTGCAGTGACCTGGTGGCTGTGCAGGTCAGTGGTCAGTCATCTTACCTCCGTGGACAATCCGTGCTCAAAATCCAGGCCAGCAAAGCAGGAGTGGTAAGGACTGCTTTAGTTACAAGGAACAGAGAACTCAGCCCAAACCAGGGTAAGCAAGAAGGGAATTTTGAGAGTCCTAGAACTCAAGGACACTATTGCTTGGGCCTCAGAAGGAGCCCCCCTCTCCGCTCCATCAGCTCCACTCGTGATCTGCCTGCCAGCAGCTCCGGCCCCACGTTGGTGTGGGATGAGATGGAGCCGGGCTGATTCTAAGGGAGGTTACGTGTTACTCCCCATCCCAGATCCAGGGGTGAAGGCGGGTACTTTGTTGACTGGCTTCGTCATTTGTCTCCATCATGAGGCTGAGAACGAGGGCAGACCACTTCCAAAGGGAAATCAGGAGGCTCAGGCTCCGGGCAGCACAGCACAAGCACCTGCTGCCCACCCGGGAATGAGGAACATCCTTTCTTCCCCGGTTGCTCCCGCCACATGTTTACTGCGTGTCTGCGGTGTGCCCGGCAGGGTGTGATCTAGGGGACACGTAGAGCTCACAGCTTCCAGGGAGGTCTCAGGCCAGCTAGACAAGACAAAGATGTCTGTTGGGACGCCTGGGTGGTTCAGTCGGTTAAGCGGCTGCCTTCAGCTCCAGTGTCCTGGGATCGAGTCCCACATCGGGCTCCTTGCTTGACAGGGAGCCTGCTTCTCCTTCTGCCTCCGCCTGCCTCCGCCTGCCTGTGCGTGCTCTCTCTCTCTCTGACAAATAAATAAATAAAATATTTTAAAAAATAAAATAAAATAAATATGATACATGTCAGAGGGACACAGGAACCGACTGAAAGAGCTCCCGGTGGTCAGTGCTGGAAAATAAAATATATTTTGCAATAAAGCAAAGTATTGGATTGGATTATAGCCCAAAGTATAAAATAAGTATCTGAGTTCATATGATCAAATAAGTAAATGGGGGAAATAGACAAATTTGGGCAAAAAATACGAAATATTGATGTAAATACTCTGCCCTCAAGGCGGTGGGATATAACCCCCTTCCTTAAGCGTGCACTGTGTGTAGCAACTTCCTCCCAAAGAACACCGTACGGAGACAAGGAAAAAAGAAGCACTTCACAGTGGGGAACCAGAGGGATACCTCCCTGCAAGGCGGTCAGGGTCAGGGTCGGCAGTGGTAGATCAGGCTGCTGGTGTGTACCCTTGAGGTGCGACAGACCCTCTGCCCCTGGTCTTCTTCCAGACGCCCATAATCCCAGCCTAATTATGGGAAGAACATCACATGAGTCCCAGTTGAGGGACTTTTTATGCAGTACCTGACCACAACTCCGTAAAACTGTCAAGGTTATCAAAAACAAGGAAATTCGGAGAAACTGTCACTAAGGGAAACTAAGGAAACTACATTTTCTTAGTTTTTAACCTGAAGTCCTTTGTCTTTCCCAGGATCCCATTTAGGGCACCACACTACATGCGCTTGCCGCTTCCCTGGCAGCCTCGGAGACCTTCCTGGTCTTGGATGAGCTTGGCAGCTCCAGTGGCCGCCAGGTGTTTTGTAGAGCCGCCCATGGGCCAGGCCGAGGTGGGGGGGGGCAGGTTTCTGGTTTTTCCTCCAGATTAGACTGGGGTTGTGGGTTTGGGGAGGACTGCAGGGGTGAAGCATCATTCTTTTCACATACATCAGCCTCCTAAGTTACTTTTTAAATTTCCATACATTAATAGTGTTGTCTTTATACCATAAAGCTCTTGCTACAAGTTTTTTTTTTTTTAAAGATTTTATTATTTATTTATTTATTTGACAGAGATCACAAGTAGACAGAGAAGCAGGCAGAGAGAGAGGGGGAAGCAGGCTCCCCGCTGAGCAGAGAGCCCGATGTGGGGCTCCATCCCAGGACCCTGGGGTCATGACCTGAGCCGAAGGCAGAGGCTTTAACCCACTGAGCCACCCAGGTGCCCTTGCTACAAGTGTTTAAAAAGGTTTTCTAGGGTGCTTGGTGGGTCAGTTGGTTAAGCGTCTTGCCTTTGGCTCAGGTCATGATCCTGGAGTCCTGGGATCAAGTCCCACATTGGGCTCCTGCTCAGCAGGGAGTCTGCTCCCTCTGACCCTCCCCCTTCTCATGCTCACTTGCTCGCGCTGTCTCTCATTCTCTCTCTCTCTCAAATAAATAAATAAAATCTTTTTTAAAAAGGCTTTTTAATGGATACATAGAGAAATCTCATTGTGGTTTCCATTTGCCTTTCCCAGATGATTAATGTCAAGTGCTTACTGTATTTGCATGTCTTCTTTTGCTGTTTGCAAGTGCCTATTTTGAATGAAGTCATTTGGATTTCTTTTTATTGAATTGCCAGTCTTTCCATATGCTTTTTCTCCCCTTTTGCTTTAGTGTCCCCACAATGGGATGCCATAGCTACGCTCTGTGGTCTTGCCTTTGTGGGTCCTGTAGAGAGGTCTCTGATCCACTCTGCCTGGTCCTGGTACTCTGAGTCAGGCCCACCCTATCTTGGAGTCACTAACTCAGCCTTGTCAGCATGGGAGGGGCACTTTCTGCAAAGGGGGATGTTTTTACCAGAGGAAGAGAAGAACAAAGCAGAAATGGTAGAAGCTTTCCATTTCCCACACTTGTGTGACCTTGGGCAAGTTTCTTTACAACTTCATGCCCTTGTTTCCACATTCATAAAATGGGGATGAATCCATATCATACATTGTCAGAAGATTAGACAAGGCATGCAAAGGCTTAGTGCCATACCTGGCCCATCACTTGCATTTGACACATTTGTGGCTGTCACTGTACTTGATCAGATCTGGCCAAAGTCCTGGAGGAAGATCAAAGTTCATATGCTTGGATTGTCCTCTTGGGCACAGCAGGCCTGCAAGCCCTTTAGCCCGAGCTCAGTGCCATTCTCTCCAGGAAGCCTTCCCCAGCTTTCTTGCCCTGCTTCTCCTCTCTGCTCTGTGTTTCCACCCGGTAGGAATTGTGTTCTATTTAAGCGGGTATAGTCTGGTATTTTAACATAGTAGTTGCTGAAGAAAAGCTTCTTGTTGAACAGAGAAACTGGGTGGCTTACTTAGCAGACCAGGAATGTAAAATGAGGCATTTCTCTTGGACCGTGATAGGCGATAAGGTAGGTGGGGCCAAGTTGAATCCGAGGTGGTGGGGTTTCAACCTTGATTGTATGGGCAGTGGGAAGCCAGTCCCCCAGAGGCAAGGACATGAGAAAGTGTCATTAGGAAGATCAGTTGTATTAAACGTGGAGAAACTTAGAGATGAGGTGACCATGCTTAGGAGAAGGGTGGGTGTGTGAAAGGAGTGGAAGGGTTCATCTGCAGGAGAAGCCAAATCTAGTTTTAATAGTTTTAAGCCATTGTAATGTAACTTCATATTTTTGGCTAGACACTTTGCTGGATGGTTATATGTGGTGTTTTCTTGGGTCCTCACAGTGAGGTGTGAGGTCTGGGACTCTATCCCTAGTAAGAGTCTGGGGGCTTAGAGAGTACAGACACCATTGTCCAAGGCACACTGCCCCGGCTGGCACTAGAAATTGAACCCAGATGAGTCCCCTGAGCCTGCCCCCCACCGACCGCCCACCACACCCCCTCACATGCCCAGGGCTGGAAGACAAGGATCAGGAGTTCTGTTTTTCAGAATTGCTGAGTAACAGGTATCCTCTGTCACGTTCTGCAGAGCCCTGGGTGTGTCAGGATAAAGGTAAACTCCCTGGAGCTCTAGGTTGCTCTGAGTGTGGAGGAAGGACTGTGTTTAAGAAAAAAAAAAAAAAACAACGAACAAAACAAGCCTGAGGTTGAGGTCTCTTGCACTAGCCTGGCTTCCCTAGACCGGCTCACCGGGAAACCTGAACTTCACACGAAGCCCTACCTGGCTGGCCGCAGAGGTGGCTGGGCTTCCTGGGCCAGCCCGGTGGTGTCTGTGGTGGTGGCTGAGCCTGGACTCGGGCTTTCCAAGGAGCCTTGGTCAGCACTGCATGCTGTGAATGCTGCTGGTTGGAGATCCTGGAGATCCCTGACCTCAGCTCCCCTCCTGCACTGCTCGTGTTGGGCCTTCCCATCTGTTTCTAGTTCTCTATAGAACTCTCATGGTTCCCAGCTACCTAGGCACATTGGCTGTTGAGAAAAAACAGGCTAGAGAATTGGGTGGCTCTGGCTTTAATCCTGGCTCAGCTGCCTGTCGGCTCTGTCCTTGGACACATCCTTAATCTCTCTGGGCCTTGGTTTTCTTATCTGGGTCCTCGATGTCAGGGTCTCCCAAGGCTGCGCTCAAGGTATCAGCCAAGGCTGTGCTCCTCTCTGAGACCAATGGGGGAGCATCCACTTCCAGGGTCGCTCAGTGACTTGCTGGCAGTGCAGGCTATCAAGCTGGGGGGCTCCCTTCCTCACTGTGTGTTGGCTGAGGGTCCCCTCAGTTCTTTGCTAAGTGGGCCTTCCAGAAGAGGGGGACTTCTAGAAGAGGAAGAGTTACAGTCTTTTCCCTTCCAGTTACGCACACTCTTGTATGTACATGTGTGTGTGTTAAAATACAACATCAAATCTACCATAAACCCTTTTTAGGTATATAGTTCATCGGTATTAAATACATTCACGTTGTGCAACCATCCGCTGCTGCAATTTTTCGTCTTGTAAAACAGAAACTCTGTACCTCTTAATAACTGCCCCGCCCCCAGCCCCTGGCAACTACTGTTCTTTCTGTGTCTATAAATTGACTTTAGGTACCTCGTAGAAGTAGAATTGTACAGTGCTTGTTTTTTTGTGACTGGTTTATTTCATGCGGCATTACGTCCTCAAGGGTTATGATCTTTTGTAACCTAATCTCAGAAATGACATCTCGTTACTTTCGTTGTCATCTGTTTGTCAGAAGCCAGTCACTGGGTGCTGCCCACTCAGGGGGTGGCATGTGGGCGTGAGCGCCGGGAGGTGGGGGTGGCTGGGGTCTCAGTGGAAGACTGCCTGCCTCAAGCTCCATCTAGCGGGGAGTCTGTGCTCTGTGCCTGCGGTTGTCTGGATCCCTGTGCCCTTCCTCTTCTGTGGCCGCTGTTGGGGTACGGCTGCGTCTGTCTGCCTGTCTCTCACTTGACAGCACGCAGCACGGGGAGTGGCGCGGCCCTGGCCACATCCCGCTGCTGTTTCAGTGCCTGCCCATCCACTTGCCAGCTGCTGCTCCCTGCATCTCCTGTGTCAGCGGACCTCAGGTGCAGCAAGCTCAAGGTGCTGGGGAGTTAGTGTCCCCTAGCTGCAGCCCTCAGGCAGGAGCCGAGGGGCAGGTGTGTAATACCTGAGCTCTCTCTCTAGTCCCTTAGGTGGGGTGACTCAGCTAAAACCTGTTACCGCCGAGGTCGTTTGGCTGGTAACACCCTTTGTTGGTTGCTTTCCCTCCTTGTGGCTTGTGCTTTTCCCCTCTCTGTACTTTCTGCACATCCCAAATAAGCCACCCGTCTTGGGCTCTGCTCCTTGGGAACCCAGACTGAGATAGTGGGTGATAAGAGTCAGGCTCGTGCCTGTTGAATAAACCATGGTAAGGGAATTTTGATGCCCAGAAGAGGGGACTTGAGGGTGCCTGTGTTGGGTGGCAAGTTTGTTATAATCCCATTAAATGAGCGGACCAAGACCTTGGAAAAGTTGCAAAGACGTGGAATAGCTGCTTGGGAAGTTCATGGGGAAATCAGGGAGGGTGAGTCAGGAGCCCTTCAGCAGAGGGAGGCCCAGCCAAGGCCAGGGGGCAGGGCTGTGCTATAGGACTCAGCCATTCCCTGGGGCATGCCAACGAACGAGTACTGGTCTGCCCAGCACTGGCGGAAGGACAACAGAGAAAGAGACCTCTAAGGCAAAGGGATTACGTGTTCCTATGAAAATCTGATGAAAGCCATGGATCCTCTCCCCTAAAAATGATGATGGTAGTCATAGCATGTACACTGCGAAGCAGACACTTTTTTTAAAAAATTGGGGGAGCAAGGTGCTCCCAGAACTTCTAGAGCTGTCCCTAGAGCCCAGGAGAGGGCTCTGGTTCTGAGTCACGTTCGTTAGCACTTGTAGAGATGGTAGCGTGAGTGGTCCTGGCTGGGAGGAAGGGGCCTGGGGAGGAAGTTGAGGGCCTAAGGGTGGAGGTGGAGGGCCCCAAAAGGGCACTGGGCAGAGGAGGTGGTGTGTGTGACATGGCCTTGTGGCCAATGGGCACAAACCAGGGCTGGAGGCTCTGCGGTGCTGTGCTGTCTCTGGGTGACCCGCTGTGTCCTTCACAGGGTTTGGGGATGATTGCCCTGGGGCGGGTCTCCGTGTAGAGCTGTTTGACTTCAGGTGTCTTCTCCCCGACTCAGGCCTGTGGGGGGCGTTGAGCGGATGAGCTGCTGTACAGGTCAGAGCCTGCGGCAGCCAGCGCCCCTCCAGAGTCCTCTGTGCCTCTGGGCAGCTTCTAGCAAGCCAGGTCCGGTGCAAAAGACAAGCAGCTGAGGCCTTCTGTCCGCAGCACCTTTGTGAGGGCGTCCTGAACGTAAACTTCACAGAGGCACAGGTGGTTGCCTTGGGTTGTTCCTTGACGGTCAGGAGGCCTGAACTTGCTGCTCGCCTTCAGCATCCTGACCTTGCTTGTGCAGTGAACTATCTGGGCATCATCAAGTGGCTGAGTGGCCTTTCTTCATGTTCTACCTTGCCCTTGGGAATCCCTGATTGCGGCTCCTCCATGTGTCAGGGCTGCTGGGCCGTCTTGTTCTGCCTCCGCCTGGATGATGCCGTAACTCCAGAGGCTTCCAGAGCACGGCTTCTGCCTGGTCTCTTCCTCTCAGAGACACCCAGGGGCTCTTCCTTGTCAGCGGGTTAGAATCCACACCGCTCAGGCAGGCATCCTCCCAGCCTCCCCTTGCTCTAGCTGGGACTTCTGGTCGTACCTGGCAGGACTCCCGCGTGCTGTCCCGACTGGCTGTGCGCTCAGAGGCCCTCCCCACCTCACGGCTCCACGCCATTTCTCCCTGGGCTGGCTAATCCAGTACCTCATTTTGGGGGTGCTCCATGACCTCTCTGTCACTGGGAATTACTCAGACATGCCTGTTATGTGTCTGAACGCTTCAGTCAGGGGCCTGTTGTTAGTTCTTCCAGGGCAGACGGCCGGTTCTAGTGAGAGAAGGGTGTGGCGTTCAGTGAGGAGACGCTGGCTTGGGCCCTTGTAACCCCTGCACGTGTCCTGAGAGCCTGGGGAGTCACCTTCTCACAGGACTGCAGGGGGCGGGGGTGGTGGCAATGAAAAGCTGAACCAGAACTGTTTATTGGTAGGATTTCCATGAATACGTAATCTCTGCATGTGCTGTTTGTATGCACGTGTGTGTCTGTGGGTCCATGTGGTGGGAGGGGTGTGTGTGTGTGTGTGTGTGTGTGTGTGTGTGTGTGTGTGTTCTCGATGCTGCAGGGTGAATATCGGTCACATCCTTTCACAGTGAGGAAACTGGAATCCAGAAAAATACATGTTCCCGAGGCCATACGGTTGGAGAGCCAGGATTTAAAATTGGGTTTTTGGATCTTTAAAATCCACTGACATGCAAGTGGTGGGGTCAGTAAGACAGGCCGCACCCTGTTGGGGGCTTAGGGTCCTCTGTGAGGGCAGCAGACCCATCCCGTAGAGGGCAGGGTGGTAAGTGCTTTAGGCTTCATGAGTCACAGTCTCTGTGCTGAACACTCACCGCGGTCATGGTTGTGTGACAGCAGCCGGGGACAGCACAGAGTGGAGTGGGCACGGCTGTGTTCCAGGAAAACCGTATTCAGAAAAGCAGGTGCTGCGCTTCACTGCGCTTGTGGCCATGGTCTGCCGACCCCTGGTCTATTGGGAAGCGAGTAGGGAAGTGGTCCATAGATGGTAAAGAGCCTCTCGTGAACACCTTCATTTCTGAAGGCCTGTCCTTCAGCCCTCACATGGTTTGCCCATCGTAGATGCTAGTACAGCCTTACTGAGCATGGGCTGGTGCCGAGCTGACCTTTCTGCCCTTCCCCCATTTCTTCCGCAGTATGTGGGTGCCCCCGTGGCTTACATCCAGCAGATATTTGTGAAGTCCTCGGTGTCTCCCTGGCACAAGAACCTCCTGGCAGTGGATGTGTTTCGCTCCCCTCTGTCCCGCGCATTCCAGCTGGTGGAAGAGATCCGGAACCACGTGCTGAGAGACAGGTATCCCTGTCTCTCACAGCCTCCCTGAACTCCTTCCGCACTGCAGGAGGGGTGGGTGCCGGCCTTGCTCTAACCACGGAGCCAGCCAGCTCGGTGGAAACTGAGCAGGCGAGCAGAGCGGCGGGGGCACCAGCTTTGCATTTCTCAGCATCCTGTGGGGTCCCCATGGCCAGATACCCCTGGACCTCTGCAGAGAGCGCAGTTTTGTCCTCAGGTCTCAGATGGAGTAGGTGTCATCAGCGCTGACCCTGTGCCAGGCTTGCCTCACACCTCAGCTGGCTTGGTGCCTGGCACATCCCTGAGATGTGGATGTGGTGGTGGTCGGGCTGAGAAGAGGCACCCCCTGCCTCCCCAAACCAGCAGATCGCTTCTGAGGCCCCACGGGCGGTGCCACCCAGCCCCTGGGTCTCTGGGGTGTGCTGGCTCCACAGGCCGCCTCCCCCTCTGGGATTTTCGTTAACTAAGGGCTTTGGCACGCATTTTGGTGACTGAAATGAAGCTCCTTACTTTTGCCCTAGCTGCCCACCGAGTTGCCTGAGGGGTCTTAGTGCGTGAGAAGTTGTGTCCACTCCCAGAACGCACTTCTCAGAGAGGCTTGGGGCCTCACGTGTACTGTGACGGTCCGTCAACCACATGGTTTGGTTGTTGACCACCTGGAAGAACTGCCCCCCCCACCCCACCCCGGCACTGTCCTAATCCTTAGGCATCTGGGAACCTGAGGACAGGGGCTCCCCATCATTGCATTGCGCCTACCCTGTGCTCACGGACACAGCAGGTGTCTTGTGCTCTCTCCTGCACAGTTCCGGGACCAGGGGCCTGGAGGAGGTGTGCCTGCAGGTGACCGACCTGCTGCCAGGCCTCAGGAAGCTCCGGAACCTACTTCCGGAGCATGGATGCCTGCTGTTGTCCCCTGGGAACTTCTGGCAGAATGACCGGGAACGCTTCCATGCTGATCCTGACATCATTGGGACGATCCACCAGCACGAGCCCAAGACCCTACAGACTTCAGCCACGCTCAAAGGTACCTCCAGGGCAGGTTGCCTAGGTTGGTCACCGTGTCCTCTGTGATGGGCGCTCTGGCAGATCAGGGGTTACCCCTTGTTTTTTTGGGGTCGGGGTAGGGAGGGGTCCTTGGCGGCCCTACAGTGGCTGTCTTCCTCTGTCAGTACCTGATGCTTTCTGTCTGCAGACTTGCTGTTCGGTGTTCCCGGGAAATACAGCGGGGTGGGCCTCTACACCAGGAAGAGGATGGTCTCGTACACCATCACCCTGGTCTTCCGGCGCTACCATGCCAAGTAAGGCCGGCGGCTCTCGGGGCTCCTGGCTGGGCTGTGGAATGGCATGAGGCTTTGAGTATTCCCTGTTCTGGTTTAGGGTGTCCAGAATGCCCCCCGGAACTTGCAGTTTTCAAGCGTCCTGTTGAAATGTTTATCTCCCTTAGACTGAAGGAGGCTATGTTTCCACACTGGAGCAGGGATGACCTGACGCCTGGTTAAGAATAAGGCACTAACTATACGCTGGATAATTGAATTTAAAAATAAAGAAAAAGAAGGGACTAAGGCAAATTCATTGTCCTGGTGCTTCCACTGATCTTTCCAGAGTCTCTGGTAGGAGTCTCTACTCCTGAGCCCGATGTGGCCCCAGGCCTTCCCAGCAAAGTGCCTGGGTAGGGAGGGAGCACTGGAGATGCCTCCGTTCGATCGGCTGTCTGGGCCTTGGGCACTCAGAGTGCTATGAGAGGTCAGGAAAGGAGTGTTCAGGAAGGAGCTGGAGGAGCTCCTGAGATAGCTTTGTCATTCTTCCAAGGCTGCTTGGAGACTGTGGGGAAGCTCAGACACCACAGGGAAGCTCCCTCCAGCATGGGGAGGAGGGCAGCCCCGATGAGCCAGGGATGGTCTCTGCCCTGGCCCAAGAGGAACAGTCTGCCCCTCACCCCCCCCCCCACGAGCAGGTTCCTGGGCAGCCTGCGGGCCCGCCTGATGCTGCTGCACCCCAGCCCCAACTGCAGCCTGCGGGCGGAGAGCCTGGTCCACGTGCACTTCAAGGAGGAGATTGGCGTCGCCGAACTCATCCCCCTCGTGACCACTTATATCATCTTGTTCGCCTACATCTACTTCTCCACACGTAGGTGCACAGGGCTGCGGCTGAGGCCTTTCTCCAAGCTAAGCGGGCATTCCAGGCCACCTGCTTCCCTGCTCTGAAGGTGGCTTGGGCAGAGAGGTCACACATGCCCAGCGGTCACAAACGCCAGGGCTTCCTCTTCTGGCAGAGTCTCGGGCTTGGGTGGTTCTGGGACTTCTCTGGCTTCTCAGAAAAAGACCCTTCCTGGGTTAGGGCTCCCAAGACACACCATTTCTCTGAGACTGGGAAGTATGTGTGGCTGTTCTTTTCTTGGGTTAAACTAGGGGCCTCCGCTCCCTCAGATGTCAGACACACTCTGCTCCTGGGAGATAAGTCCAGAAGGGCCCCGGGTGGGTCAGGGTCTGGGGGAGATGCTGCCCTGAGGTGCCCTCTCTGCCTTCCAGGCAAGATCGACATGGTCAAGTCCAAGTGGGGGCTGGCCCTGGCTGCTGTGGTCACAGTGCTCAGCTCGCTGCTTATGTCCGTGGGGCTCTGCACACTCTTCGGCCTGACACCCACCCTCAACGGCGGGTAGGTCGCCACCAGGCTCCCCTGAGCTTCAGGCCGGAGAGCCTCCAGGCTTGCCCGGGATTGGATGCTTGCTGTTACCCCATATCTTCACGTAGTTATCTTGACATTGAAGAGGTACATTTTTTTACCTTTGACTTACTTGGCTTGTATTCACACTCATGTACGTATAGAGCATCTGTATATACATATAACACATAACGCAGGTATGGGCATGCATGTGGGGTGTGTATTCGTGTGTGTGTGTGAGTGTGTTTTTGCACGTGTGTAAGTGATGTGGACGTGTGTGTTCAGTATATACCCACGTGCATACCGCTTCTTACTGGTTTAGGGCACAGATGGGTCGGAGGTTAAGAAGGGTACATTTCTTCCCTTTTTCACTACTAAAACATTAAATTAGTAACAAAATCGGTCATTTCAGAGTTTTTTTTTCTTTTTTTTTTTTTAGATTTTATTTATTTATTTTGACAGGCAGAAAGGCAGGCAGAGAGAGAGGAAGAGAAGCAGGTTCCCCACTGAGCAGAGAGCCCGATGTGGGGCTCGATCCCAGGACCCCGGGATCACGACCTAAGCTGAAGCCAGAGGCCTTAACCCACTGAGCCACCCAGGCGCCCCCATTTCAGAGTTTTTAAAAGACACAAGCACAGTCTAATTTGCCACCTTTCCATTGACCTGTGCTTTCTCTTGCCATTTCTCTCCAGCTCTGGGGCTGGAAGCCCTGTCCCGTGTTTGTCTTTGATCTTTGGGCTCCCCCGCCCCCGGCCTGTCCTTTAGTGGCCGCTGACTGCCTGGCTCCTCCCTTACTGGGGCTGCTCAGGCTGGTTGTGGGAGCAGTGATATTGTGCTTTCTGTTACTTCCCTTGCTCGTGGAACACTTGCTTCCATTTCTGAACCTGACGGGGCTGACACCCCATCCCCCGTGGCTGCTGTGCCCTCCTCAGAGCCCTGGGTTCCACAGCCCCACAGCAGGGGTCCTGGCGGGTACACCTCAGCTGGGGCGACCTGTCCCTCACAGTTCTCACCAGTAGTCTGAACTTCAGCTCCCAGAGAGCAGGTAGTTCTCCAGATAGCTTCTGCAGAGGTGAGGAGGGCCTGGCTGGGTGCTGCCAAGGGCTCCCCGCCCTTTGCTCTGGCCAGCGAAGTCTGGTGTGGGAGGGACAGGGAGAGTGGTGCTCCGGCAGCCGCTGTGTGCTGCGTAGGAGCCCGGGATGCTTGCTGACCACTGGCCGGGCTTCCAGGCCTGCCTGAAAGCTGAGAGCTGTGCAGGCAGAGGGCCTGTGTGGCGTGGCAGAGGGGGCTGGGGCTTGTGCCCTGTGCTTCTAGAAGTCACTCAGCAGCCTCCCGCTAGAGGCTGCAAACCCCACAGCTTTCCCAGGGCCCAAGCCTGTGGAGAAGCAGCATGTGCTGGGGGCCCTCCTCAGCACTGTCCTCACTCTCTCCCTCTCTGTCCGCAGCGAGATTTTCCCCTACCTTGTGGTGGTTATTGGGTTAGAGAACGTGTTGGTGCTCACCAAGTCAGTGGTCTCGACCCCAGTGGACCTCGAGGTGAAGCTGCGCATTGCCCAAGGTAACACGGCTGGCAGTGGAGGGGCGCCGGGGGGGCCTTCTGTGCTGCGCTTCCTGCTGTGGAGGAGACGGGGGGCCCCACGGGTCGCCCTTGCTCTGACCTCCAGTGTGACGCTGTGTGGACTGCCGGGCCCTGGGGGTTGTTCACATGTGCCCCGAGGAACCACGGAACTGCTAGACTGGACTTTGTGCTGGTTCGTGTGTCAGTCAGAACACAGCAGGCTCGTGTGTGCCGTGGCCCTTTGTCCAGACTGGCACCTGGTACTTCCTCTTCCTGCCTCACTCTGCCCCGCACCAGGCGCAGGCTCCTGCGGCCGCTCACTGCGGAGACACTGCCTCCACCGCTGCCACGAAAGGCCCTTGGGACTCGGTGCCAGGAGCTGGGGGTCAGGATTCTGAGGAAAGTGGGCAGAGAGCCTAGACCTGGAAGTCTGAACTCTTTCACTTCCTCTGCGGAACCCCCGGTCTGTGGGAACGGGGCCGAGGACAGGCATTTCGTTCATTCGACAAGCCTTTGTGAGCTGCTGTGAGGCCAGGCCCTGCGCTAGATGGGGAGCTCTGAGGACGCGAGGGGACGTGGCCCCTTACCCAGCAGGGGCTTGCTCTGGGGGCAGGGGCTGGAGGAAGAACACAGCCAGCACTTGCATCGCTCGGGCCTTCCGCCGGCTGTGGCCAGGCCCTTGCGGACCAGACAGTATGGTACACGGGTGGGCCAGAGTGGGTGGCACTCGGCTTTCCTCTTGGATTTGCTCATCTCAGCACCCTGCTTCTCCCTTCGCCTGATGGCGGCCGTAGCTCTCCTCAGTACTCTTCAGCCCCTTCCCTGCGGCAGCTGTGCGGTGCTGGCAGCGCCGGGAGCCTGGGCACTGGGAGAGTCCTGAGCACTGGGCCACTGTGGTGGAATGGCTGCCTCAGAAGGCTGGGCACCCTGCCCGTGTGCTGGCCCCATGGCCCTGTTGTCCCCTGCAGGCCTAAGCAGCGAGAGCTGGTCCATCATGAAGAACATGGCTACGGAGCTGGGCATCATCCTCATTGGCTACTTCACCCTGGTGCCTGCCATCCAGGTAAGAACCCCAAGGCCTGCCCATGCGGGCGTACCCCTCAGCACAGACACCCTGGCCTTGGGACCTCTGCTGCCCAGATGCTGTTGCATGCACAGAGTGCTCCTGGCAGGCCTGGTTCAGAAGTTCTACCCAGTTCCAGTCAGACCTGTTTCTCATTTCTCAGGCAGAAGCCCTGTGCTGCGCTGGTCCTCTCCTCCTTCCTGGGCTTAGCCCGGACCCACTTCTGCAGCCTCCAGGCAGAACCCCCCCCCCCCCACCGTAAGAGGGCCACCACCCACTGCCCCGAGTGGCTCCTGTTCTTGGCCAAGTGCCCCCGTGCAGCTGTGGGGCTGCAAGCAGGTGGAGGGGGACCTACGCCGAGTCAGAGCGCAGACTTGACTTGAGGGCTTGCAGGAAGGGAGCCGTGCAGCTTGTCCTCCCCTTCCGTCCCCCAGAGCTGGCAGGCCTGCTGAGTTGTGGTGTGAGCAGAGAACATAGGGTGACCCAGAGGGCATCTGCAGGACACAGTGCCATCTGGGGACATTAGAGCTGCCATGAGCACTGTGCCACCATGAGCTGGGTCCTTTATCTTACCCCAGATGTGAGTGGAAGCTGTGGTGAGGAAGGGCAGGGAAGGAAAACTGAAATCTGAGCAGATTCCGTCTATGGACAGAACTTGGAGAGCAGAGGCACTACCCGTATTCCGTTTCAGGGCAGAAATAATTCCCTCCTGCTCTCTCTCCCTCCTTTGGTACTGTGCAGTCACTGGCCAGGAAGCTTTCTGGGAGTCCTGACACTGGTTCAGGCCTGGGCTCTATGCAGGCATTGGTCATAGAACTTAAGCAGGGCCAAAGGGTCTGTGGGGGAGGGCTTTTGGGGGAGCGGGATGTTAGGGCTCAGAGATTTTCAGGTGGGATCAGGCCTTCCTCTCTAGGGGGATTGGAAGGTGTAGGGAGAGCACCCATCCTTTCCACCTTCTTGGTGGGGGTGGGGGGGAGTGTCTCTGCTGCCCCCTGGTGGGCAGGGAGGGAGGGAGCAGCTGGCACTGCCGGTTGCCTCTCGGCCACTCCCAGACTCAGAACACAGCAGCATCTCTTTCTCTTGGCTGGGCTCTGCCCACTGCCCTACAGATCCTGAGGTGCCTGCAGGCAGGGAGCTGCTTCTCAGGGTCTGGGCCATGACGTCATTGTGTTCCCTCAACTGCTCTAATTCCAGGAGTTCTGTCTCTTTGCCGTTGTGGGCCTGGTGTCAGACTTCTTCCTTCAGATGCTGTTTTTCACCACTGTCCTTTCCATTGATATCCGCCGGATGGAGGTAGGAGTGTGCTGTGCCCCGCCCCACCTCCCGTGGCCCAGGGTGAGAGCGCTGCAGATCTCAGTCGTGGGCCACCTCTGGACAGCAAGCTCGAGCCCTGACCACTGTGTCCCCCACAGCTAGCAGACCTGAACAAGCGGCTGCCCTCAGAGGCCTGCCTGCCCCCAGCAAAACCAGTGGGGCGGCCAGCACGCTTCGAGCGGCAGCTGACTGTGCGGCCCTCCACACCCCACACCATCACACTGCAACCGTCCTCCTTCCGAAACCTGCGGCTCCCCAAGAGGCTGCGCGTCATCTACTTCCTGGCCCGCACCCGCCTGGCACAGCGCCTCATCATGGTACCTGCCACCCCCGCCCTGCCCTCTGAGGGCCAGCCCTCCGTTCCCTCTGGACTTCTGTGCTTTGCCTTGGGGGGTGGGGGGTGCTCCTTGGGCCCTCACGGCCCCAGGAAGCCGGGCTTTGGGAAGCTGCCCACCATACCCTCCTGCCCAGATCCTGGTGGCTTCGGAGGTAATAAGCCTATCCCTGAGAGAAGCAGTCCCAGGAGCATCGGGTAGAAGAGCCACCATCTCCTTAGAGGGACTCAGGACAGGAGCCTGGTGGCTGGGGTGCTCTGGGATGGAACAGTGCCCCGCGTCAGAAAATGCTGGCCAGAATCATTCACTTGTTGGGCTGCGTGGAAGGAAAGGAGCAGGGCTGGCTACTGGCCAGCAGTGGCGCTCCCATGGAGCTGCAGGGAGAAGGCTGAGGCCCTCTGAGGACTGGGGGACCCATGGGCGTCTCTGAAGCAGGTCAGTTAGCTGGTCCCTCTCGCCGTGCCGACCATGGGAATGGTGCCTGCTTTCTGGCCCCAGCTGTTAGATGGGGTTTGGGGAAGTTCTAAGGGCACTCTTTGTATTTCTAGGGCGGGAAACCCAAACCTTGACCATGAAAAGGGGTCTCGGTCCCTCCAGTGACAGTTGGCTCAGGTGGTAGTGGGAGGACTTGGTGAGGCAGAAGGGAGGTCTTCTCCCCACCCCCAGGCCTGAGGTCCCCGCGCTGTTTCCTTCTGGCATGAGGGCCAAGGCTGCTGGGGGTCAGGGCCACCTGGAGGTCCCTCTGAGCACCCATTGCCCCCCCTGCAGGCCGGCACTGTTGTCTGGATCGGCATCCTGGTGTACACAGACCCAGCAGGGCTGCGTACGTACCTCGCTGCTCAGGTGACAGAGCAGAGCCCGCTGGGCGACGGCGCCCTGACTCCCATGCCAGTGCCTAGTGGCGTACTGCCTGCCAACCACCCGGACCCTGCTTTCTCCATCTTCCCACCTGATGCCCCTAAGCTACCTGAGAACCAGACGTTGCCTGGAGAGCCGCCTGAGCCTGGGGGCCCAGCAGAGGGCGCCCCTGACAGCCCTGTCCCGGAGGTAACCTGGGGGCCTGAGGATGAGGAACTTTGGAGGACCCTCTCCTTCCGCCACTGGCCTACACTCTTCAGCTACTACAACATTACACTGGCCAAGAGGTGAGTTGGGCTGTGCCAGCTGGCGCCTTCCCACCGGGTGTCAGCTCATTGTCCCCAGAGCATCCCTTCCCTCTCAGGCAGGAGACCCATTGCTTTGAATTTTGTGTTTCCTTTCCAAGAAACACCCATAGGGTTGTGAGGTAGGAACCTATGCTCTGGGCGGACGCAACCCAAGACAGTGGCCCTGGGCCCCACCCTGGGAACTCACAGGTTGCTGCCAACCCCTCAGCCGGAATGACATCAACCCACCAGCCGTCAACCACTCTGTGCCCCGATGGGGGACAGAGGCGGCCCGCATGCAGTGGTGGCTGTATGCGCGCTGGGTGCCTATCACAGAGCAGGGCTTGGGGCCGGTGCTGGGCTGGGAGGGACTTGGCTCTGCACCGCACCCCTCCCCCAACAATGCTGGGAAGCCTGTCCCCAGAAGGTGGGCTTGGAGTGGAGCACCTTGAGCCAGTCCTGGTGGGAAGTGGGGAGGGGCCCTTTCGCAGGCACGGCGCTGACCGCCCCCACCCTGCCGGTCCCAGGTACATCAGCCTGCTGCCTGTCATCCCCGTCACCCTGCGTCTGAACCCCAGGGAGGCCCTAGAGGGGCGACATCCTCAGGACGGCCGCAGCGCCTGGCCCCCGCAGCGGCAGGGCCCCGGGGGGCTCTGGGAGGCCGGCCCCAGGGCGCCGGGGGTGATGCCGGCCCACGGCGACGTCACCCTGTACAAGTAAGGCTCCCCAGGAGGTGGTCGGCGGAGGGGATGCAGTAGTGAGGGCGCGCATGACCACGCTCCCGCCCGCGCAGGGTGGCGGCGCTCGGCCTGGCAGCTGGCATGGTGCTCGTGCTGCTGCTGCTCTGCCTCTACCGCGTGCTCTGCCCGCGCAACTACGGGCAGCCCGGCAGCGGTCCTGGGCGGCGGCGGCGCGGGGAGCTGCCCTGTGACGACTACGGCTACGCACCGCCGGAGACGGAGATCGTGCCGCTGGTGCTGCGCGGGCACCTCATGGTGAGCTGGTGGGCGGGGCGGGGGGGGAGGCGGGGCCGGGGCGGGGCCAACGTGCTGACGCCCCCTCCCATCCACTCCCGGCAGGACATCGAGTGTCTGGCCAGCGATGGCATGCTGCTGGTGAGCTGCTGCCTGGCGGGCCACGTGTGTGTGTGGGACGCGCAGACTGGGGACTGCCTCACGCGCATCCCGCGCCCAGGGTAGGAGCCGCCCCTGCCCCGCTCCGGCCCGCCCCCGCCCCGCCCCGCTCCGCTCCGTCCTCGCCCCCCCCCCACTCCGTCCTCGCCCCCCCCCACTCCGTCCTCGCCCCCCCCCCCGCCCCACTCCGTCCTCACTCCGTCCTCACTCCATCTTCCCTCCATCCTCACTCTATCCTCCCTCCATCCTCACTCTATCCTCCTGGCCCGCGGCAGGCTGCGCCGTGACAGTGGCGTTGGCAGCGTGTTTGAGGCGCAGGAGAGCTGGGAACGGCTGTCGGACAGCGGGAAGGGGGGCCTGGAGGAGCCGGGGGACAGCCCTCCCCTGCGGCACCGGCCCCGGGGCCCCCCGCCTGCCCTCTTCGGGGACCAGCCAGACCTCACATGCCTGATCGACACCAACTTCTCGGCCCAACCGAGGCTCTCCGAACCCACGCGGCCCGAGCCCCGGCACCGGGCGGGCTGCAGCCGTGCTCGAGAGGGCCCGGGCTACGACTTCAGCCGCTTGGTGCAGCACGTGTACCAGAAGGACGGCCTGGCGCCCAGCCACACGCTAGCCCTGCGTCCGGCCTCCCCTGGGCCCGGGTCGCCCCCGACCCCTGAGGATGAGGGGGGCTGTCCTCCTGAGAAGGGATCCCCTTCCCTGGCTTGGGCCCCCAGCGCAGACGGCTCCATCTGGAGCCTGGAGCTGCAGGGCAGCCTTATCGTGGTGGGGCGGAGCAGCGGCCGCCTGGAGGTGGGCCCGGGCCTGGGGATGGAGGGATGGGGGGAAGGGCCATCCACTTAGGGTTTTGGGGCCAGGCAGGCGCTAACGGCCTCTGGACCTGCAGGTGTGGGACGCCATTGAGGGCACACTGCGCTGCAGCAGCGAGGAGGTGTCCTCGGGCATCACGGCCCTCGTATTCCTGGACAAGAGGTGAGAGTGCTGCCCAGCCTGGCCCCCTCCCAGCTGTGCCCTTCCTGGCCCCTTCCCCGTTGTGTCATTGATGGCCCTTCTCAGTACTCAGCCCCACACCCGTCAGCAGGTAGGCCACCACAGTGGGGGTGACAGCTGAAGTGCCGACAGCCTCCCCCGCCAGCCTGGCCATGTTTTTCAGTTCCCACCACACTTGGAAATTCATCCCTGCTCTGCTCGTTCTCTCCCGCCCCTGACCCCAGGGTGTCTGCCCAGCCCTCAGAGCTCCTGGTGACCGCGGGCTCTCCTCCTGGCCCTCCTGCTCCCCCTGCGCCTGCCCTCGTAGGCTGTGGCCTACTGTGGCTTTCTGGTTCAGGCCTTCTAGGCAGGCCCTGCCTTGTGCCGGTGGGACCCCTGGGCAAATGCCCGTCTCTGCCTAGGAGTTGCTGGGCAGGGAAGAAATCCTCCCCTTTTTTGGTGGAAAAAGGGAGTGCGGTGGGTGGTGCTTAGATCAAAGCTGCTTTTCTTTGGTGAGACCACATGCCTCCTGCAGCTCCCACACAGTCCCCTTGGGGCCCGTCTCCCTCCCCAGAAGCCCTTCCTTTAGCTTCAGGCTGTGAGGGCTTTTAACTCAGTCTCACCTGTTCTGCAGGTGCCACTTTACACGTCAGCTCATGCACCCTCGTGACCACCCTGTGAGGCAGGTAGTTGTCCCCGTTTCACAGATAAACAGAGGCAGAGGAGAGTTGCAGCCTGGGTCCCCCGGCGTCAGCATGTTTCCCGGCACCGGTGCTTGCCTCTCGGCCGTGGTCCCTACGGCCGCTCCCATACGCCCAGCAGAGCTGACCGTCCGGTGGCCCCGGGGCTCGGGTGTTCTGAGGGAGCGCCCCCGGCAGCCAGTCTTCTCTTCCAGGATTGTGGCTGCCCGGCTCAACGGTTCGCTGGATTTCTTCTCCTTGGAGACCCACGCTGCCCTCAGCCCCCTGCAGTTCCGAGGTCAGAGGGCCTGTGCTGAGCAGGTGTCTGGGCCGGCAGGGGGCAGAGGTGCAGAGTGTGGGGGGGGGCTGCCTGCAGGGTGTTTCCTTAGAGATCGTGTACTTGGACTGCTGTCTGCAGGGACTCCAGGGCGGAGCAGTTCCCCCGCATCCCCTGTGTACAGCAGCAGTGACGCGGTAGCCTGTCGCCTGACCCACACCGTGCCCTGTGCACACCAGAAACCCATTACAGCCCTGAAGGCCGCGGCTGGGCGACTCGTGACCGGGAGCCAGGACCACACGCTGAGAGTGAGGGTTGGCTCTGTCTTGTGGGGGCTGTGGTGGTCTAGCCTGGGATGGCGAGCTTTTGGGGTCAGCCGGGGAGAGGAGGCAGAGAAGGGATTTCCTGGCCAAAAATGGAACTGGGAAACCACCCGAGACCAGAATCTGATGCCCACCCCTGCCCCAGGTGTTCCGTCTGGAGGATTCGTGTTGCCTCTTCACCCTGCAGGGCCACTCAGGGGCCATCACAGCGGTGTACGTTGACCAGGTGAGGGGGCCACGGGTCGGGTACTGGGTACCAAGCCATGGCCTTTGTTTCGGACTTGGGACAGTTGGCCCCCAGAACCTTTGGGGAAGCAGAACAGGAGGACCCCCATTCCCCAGGGCACTGGGATACCCTCGTGGACAGAGGCGTTCCCCCAGTGACCCGGCCCCCCGGACCTGTTCCCCTAGACCATGGTGCTGGCCAGTGGAGGACAAGATGGGGCCATCTGCCTGTGGGATGTGCTGACGGGCAGCCGGGTCAGCCACATGTTCGCTCACCGTGGGGACGTCACCTCCCTCACCTGTACCACCTCCTGCGTCATCAGTAGTGGCCTGGATGACCTCATCAGCATCTGGGACCGGAGCACCGGCATCAAGCTCTACTCCATTCAGCAGGTGGGCAGATCCAGGGCCACGGGACTCTTGGTATTTTAGGGAGGGATTCGAGGCACTAAGCTGATCCTGTCTTTGTCTCCAGGACCTGGGCTGTGGTGCAAGCTTGGGGGTCATCTCCGACAACCTGCTGGTGACTGGTGGCCAGGGCTGTGTCTCCTTTTGGGACCTAAACTACGGGGATCTGTTACAGACCGTCTACCTGGGGAAAAACAGTGAGGCCCAGCCCACTCGCCAGATCCTGGTGCTGGACAATGCCGCCATTGTCTGCAACTTTGGTAGCGAGCTCAGCCTCGTGTACGTGCCCTCCGTGCTGGAGAAGCTGGACTGAGCAAAGGTGGGAGCTGACGGTGCACAGTTGAGTGTTCCAGAAGCTGTCTCTGAACTGTCCTGTCCTGCCTCGTGACTATAATAATATTAAACTTTTTTTTTTTTAATCACATCTGCTACGGACCTTTCGAGCCACTTGCATCTTCCCCTAAAAGTGCCGCACCCCTGCCTCACTCCCTCCATGCCCAAACCCCAGCACGAGCCCTGCATGGTACACAGGGGCAGCTCTGGGCCTGCCTCCTTTACCCTTCCGAGGCATGGAAGCCAAGGGTGGCTCCGTGGTCCTCCTATAACCTGGCCACATCCAAGTTCACTAAAGGCACCACCTTTCAGGCAGTGCTGCTGAGGCTCCAGGTCCCCCCCCAAGGCAGCAACAGGCGGACACTGGCCACAGAACAGGGTGGTTTATTACTTTAATAGCAAAGAGCTGAAAAAATGTCAGGTCCCACAAAGGAGCAGAACCTAACCCAAGGCCCGCAAGGCATCTCCACCCCACAGGGGTGCGGGCTGGGCCAGGCAGGGCTGAAGGCAGCAGGAATGGGAATAAGAGACCAGGCCCACCGGAGAGGCCCTGCTAGGATGGGCAGACCGGTGCGGGAGATGTAGTGTAAGGACCGAGCAGGCAAAGCCTATTCAGGTCTTGTTAAGTGTCCAGAGCGGATCCAGAAGGCTGAGGGGGTCATCAGTGGCCTGGGCAGCCCGCAGACCCTGACCATTATGAGCTTGCAGAAAGTTCTGCTTGCTCATCCGCTGCTTTCCTCGTAAGGAGTTGTCCAGAGAGAAGGCCTCAGGAGTTAGGGAGGCCAACAGCTCGAGGGAGGAGGAGGGGGGCCCCAGGCTGGGGGCCTCAGGTACTGGCTGTTCCTCCTCAGGCTGGGGGGCCTCAGGCTGGGGTGAAGAGAGGGGGGGTGGGGAGGAGGGCGGAAGCTGAGTGGACTCTGGGAGGTTGGCTGGTGGCAGGCCCGGGGGCTCTACGGGGCCTGGGATGCTGGCAGCCGGAGAATCCGGGGCCCCAGGAGGCCGGATGCTGAGCTTGGCAATGGTAGCCTGGATGGAGCTGATGGGCACATCCCCGCCGAGGACCAGGTCCTGGGAGTCCTGAGGAAGGTGATTCTGGGAAGACAAAAGTGGGTGAAGACCAGTCTGCAAGGCTGGGGCTCGCCCTGCCAGCCCCAGGGGCTCCTTCCTCACCTTCTGGCTGACGCTGGTGCCAGCCGACAGTCTGCCCGGAGGAGGCACACCATGGCGCTGCAGGACCTGCTCCACATGTCTCACCACTGCCTCTTGGCAGAACCTGAGGTGTAGCTGGAGAGGGCCCTCGGCTCAGTCAGCAGGGCAGGGCCTCGCCACCCAGAGCGGAGGGCCCCTCCCCGGCCCCATCCCACCACCCCCCCGCACCCCCAACCCTTACTTTCTCCTGCAGCATGTGCTTCCTCTGCTGCCGCATGCGCCGCACCAGCCGAGGCAGCTCAGGGATCCCGTTCCCAGCCTCCACCTCCTGCACAGCGGCGTAGAGCAGCGCAAAGGCTCCCGTGCGGCCCACTCCCGAGCTGCGGCAGGAATGGGGTGTAAGCGGGGCCCAGGGCTGAGGCGCTGTGGGGCACGCGGCCACTGCCCGTGGAGCCATACCTGCAGTGCACGACGACGGGCGTGTGCAGGGGCCGCTGGTGTAGGCAGTGCGCGTGCACCTCCTGGATGAAGCGCAGCAGGTTGCCGGGGCTGTCTGGCAGGCCCCTGTGGGTGCGGGCGGGACCCGTGAGCCCGAGCTCAGCGGCCACCCCTATAATGCCCGTGCCTGAGCCCCCCGCCCGCCCGCCCAGGGACAGCAGACGCACAGCTCAGGCCAAGTGGGGAAATGGAGGTGCACGAGTGAGCGCTTGAGGCTCTGGTCCCGGAACTGCAGGCTCAGCACGCGCTCCACGTGGGTCTCAGTGGCCCGAACGCTGCTCAGTGCCAGGCTCAGGGCGCCATGCACCATGGGCTGGCCCCTCTCAGTGGGGAAGTAGCGCGCCACCTTTTGCTGAGGAACCAACAGGCAAGGCAGTAAGGGCTGCTCTGCCGGGGCCCCTCCAGGGCCGCCCCCTCCCCTCGCCCTCTCACCTTCTCCATCTCCGCCTCAGACACCAGCATGACAATGACCGACACCTTCTGCTCATGCACCATGAGCCAGAAGTCTGCGGCCGTACCGGGCAGTGGCGCCTGGGTGGCCACCAAAGGTGGGCAGTAGGGTGAGAGCCCTTCCACGCGGCTGGCGTTGATGTAGTCGTCCTTACCCGAGCGCAGCACCACGCGGTTACTGTCGTAGGGCATGACATCCTGGTGCCGGTTCTTCAGGGAGTAGCAGCGGGCGATGGCAATGGACCGGCCACGGGCGTCGTGTTCCTGGGCATCCTGCAGCTCTCGCCACATGGCGTCCAGGGCCGCCGCGTCCCCCAGCTGGCCTCGAAAAGCCTCCAGCTCCCGCTGCAACTGCTGCAGCCTCTCAGGATGCTCGTAGGGGTCCCGCTCAATGAGCCGCAGGGCCTGTGGGCGGCGGCCCTCGGCCGCGTCCACCTTTGTAGGCTGCAGCAGGGGCTGCCCACCCCCAGGGGGCTGCGTGCTTCCATGCTGGCTCTCCGGGCTAGAGGACAACAGGTCTGCGGCTGCGGTGCCCCGGCGCACACACGGGGGCGGCTCTGCAGCAGAGGGCCGAGGTGGCACTGGGCCAGGCCCCGGTGACGGGGCAGGTGAAGGCACCAGATGGGGGTTGGGAGTGGGCTGGCCAGCAGGTGAGGGGCCCCGGATGGAGAGAGGGGCCGCCTGGGGGCCCAGGGGCCTGGGGGAAGGGGCAGGACCATATGCCAGGGTGGGATGGGGAGACTGAGGTGGACCAGGGGTGGGGAAGGGCAGAGCCCCTGAGTGGGGGGGCAGAGGGTCCTGAGAGGGGCCCGGGTAGAGGGGGGTGTGCAGGGGTGGTGCTGGCTGTCCCAAGACACCAGGTTGAGGGGCAAAAGGGTAGGGAGCTTGTGGGGGGACCCGTCCTGGAGCCTGGGGTGGGAAGAGATTCGGATGCTGGAGTGGAAGGGGCTGCTGGGGGGGCTGGGGCCCAAACGCCACTCCTGCGGGATGGGGCTGGGGCCCAACCCTAGGGGCTGGAAAACCCGGGGGAATCCCAGGAGGAAAGTGGTGCTGGGTGGGGGGAGCTGTGAGGGGCGGCTTGGCTCCCATAGGGTACGTGTAGGGAGCAGGCAGTAGCTGCGGCTGTGGTGGGGGCACCGGGAAGCAGGGCTGGGGAGGAACAGGGCTGGGGTTTGGCCGTGGTGCCGTGTGGCTGGAGATGGGGGCCTGCACACTATCTACAGTGGTGGTGGCAGGCCGAACCCCCATGGCCATCTCAGGGCCTGAGAACTGGGGAGGTGGGGCCGAGGGCAGACCTGCAACTGGCGGGGGGGGCCCTACGCCCCTATAGGGACTGCTCACCACACCATGCTGTGGGGAGGACCGGGGCACAAGGCCCAACTCTGGTGTGTAGGCAGGGGCTGGGTAGAGGGCAGGTCCAGTGGCCATGGCCATTGCAGGGTGGCCTGGGACCTGGGGGGCCCTGGGCTGCAACACCTGGCTGGGGCCTGAGTAGGTACAAGGAGGTACAGGACCTGAGAGATAGTGGGGTGCTGGGCCCACAGAGCTGGGGAAGGGGCTGGGAGGAAAGTGGAGTGGGGTAGCAGTTCCCAAGTAGGTGTCCGGTGGCCGTGGGCCGGCCACCATGTCAGGGGGCAGGCTGCGCAGCTCCTCGGGCAGGTCTCCCGCTTCTGCTGCCTCCCCCTCCTCCCTCCGGGGCAGCAGCGGCTTCGGGGCCGTGGGCCGCGGGGGTGGTTTCTTCTTCAGCTCCCTGTGGGACAAGGTCAGGAAGGAGTGGAGCCAGACTGCCATCGGGGAGCCTGGGTCTGGGCTGGAGCTGCCCCGAGGCTACACCCACCTGTCCAGGAGCTGCTGGCGCGCAGCCTCACGGGCCTGGCAGGTGGACTGCGCCCGCTCCAAGAGAGCAGCCACCTTGCTCTCCAGGTCCGCGTAGAAGTCCTTGCCCTCCTGGGACTTCTTCATCAGGTCCTCATAAGCTTCGTAGGAGGCCACCAGGGTCTGGAGTGTGGAGTTCCACCTGGCGAGCAGAGAAGCCAGCGGCAGGTGAGGAGCAGAGCCAAGCTCCAGGTGGGAGTCTGGGCTGCAGCGCGGGGCTAGGCACTAACTTTTGGTCCAGCTCACTGAGCACCCGCCGCACGGCCGCATACTGCACGTTGGCCTCGGTCAGTGCCCGGAGGACGTTGTCCTGGGCCGCCAGGTTCTGCTCCAGGTACACCCGCAGCTGGTCGTACTTCTTCAGCTGCTCCTCGAACAGCTTCTGAGGAAGGGGGTTGGAGCGTAGGGGACACTCAGGGGCGCGCCGCTTCAGGGGGCAGCCCAGCGTCAGAGACCGGCCCCGGCTCGCCAGCCCCACCTTCATCTCTGAGTGGTCGGTAGTAACCAGCGAGGCCGTGATATCATCCTTCTGGATCAGCTCCCGCAGCTGCTGTTCCAGGGAAACGCGCTGATCCCGCATCTCCTGCACCTTGGCCAGGATGCGCTTCAGGTTCTGCAGCACGGCCTTGTCCTCTGCGAGCAGCAGTGGTCCATGAGACCAGAGGCTCCAGCTCCACGTCCCTCCCCACGGGCACAGGACAGGGGGTCGGGGGGCTCACCCGGGGTGAGGGCTGGCATGGGCAAGGCAGCCCGGACCTGGTCCAGCGGCCCGCTGAGCAGGCGAAGGTTACCCACGTGCAGATTCATGGCCCGGTGCAACTCGCTGTTGGTGAAGGAGGCCTTCTCGTGGACCTCCATGTACTTAGCCCAGTCGCGCCTCACCTCAGCCAGCTCTGCCTTGGAGCCCGCCTGGCCGGCCGCGGCCTGGCCCAGGGCCTCCTGCAGCTTCTGCTCAAGCAGCTCGTCCTCCTCCAGCAGCTCCCTGATGTCCTTCAGGGAGGCTTCCACATCCGTGAACACACCTGAGAGCACTGGGGGGTGTTTGCAGGAGGGGAACAGCTCCTGAGGCAGCCACACCAGGCACCCACCTTGCGCCTGTCCCCAAGAGAGACAGAACCACCCACACAGTCAAGCGACCGCAGGCTCGCTGAGCAGGACAGATGAAGCATGAGGGTGGGTGCTTGCACAACCTCCGTCCTCCGTGGACACCCGAAGTCCGCTGCGGAGGACTTGCGCCACCCAAGTGCTTCTCCCCTTTGCTCACCTTGCATGGACTGGACAAGGTTCCTGACGGTGTCGGGCCGGACACTGAGAGCCGCACACTTCTCCATGAGCTGGGGCGGGATGTGGCTGTACGCATCAAGGTTGTCCACAGTCTCAGGGTCCAGCTGCATTGAATCCATGAACTGACTGGGGGGGGGGGGGGTGGGCAACAGGACCAGGTGGGCACCGACCCAATCCTCCCTCCTTTCATGCGGGTAAGCCCCACCACTGAAAACAGGTCTGAGGTCCTAGCAGAGGCAAATCAGCATCCTGACCTGAGGCACTGCTGAAAACAGTGGGACACAGGAACACTGCCCTCCTAAGCCAGATGGCTGTTCCCCTATAAATCTGGCACCCAAGACCATGCACAGGAAGGGGAAGGCTAGGAAACCTGATGCAAGAAGACATTCACTCTTCCTCTCCCCGTTGCAAGCAGCACTGGGGACCCTGCAGAGGTGCCCCGCACCCACCCCCGCCTCCCAACTCCAGCTCTGCACTCACTCCAGGACCTCATTCTTGTCCTCAATCTTGGCCATCATCTCCCGAAGCAGCTTGGCCTTCTCCTCACTGCCAAAGTGACAAAGCAGGTGCTGGAAGCTAGGTCTTGAGACCTCCCAACCCCATCTGTGCTAAGAACAGCTCAGCCCCTCCCACCCACCTGTAGAGCGAGGAGGCTTCGTGAGCAGCCATAGGTACCAGTTTGGCAAAGATGTCAGGGCCTGTAACAGCAGGGTCTGTGGGGTTCACCGGTAAGGGCTTCACCAAGGGAGCGCCTGGGAGGGAGAGGAAGAACGGTGGAAACCAGGCCCACACAAGCCTCGAGTCTGCCTCTGTTCTATACTCCTGCCTTCATGCCCCCCCCACCAATCCTCAGCCTTCCCTCAGCTCCAGACCTTTTACAGGCTGAAGGGTGTCCAGTGCTGGGACAGCCTCGTGGTAGATGAAGTCATTGTCCTTTTTGGCAGAATTGTACCTGGAGTCAGAGGGGGCAGTGGGGAGTCCAGCAATTAGGCCACCCTCTCAGCTACTGGTGGCTTCCTCCCAACGAGGCAGGCAGAGGACCAAGACCCTTCCCAGCCCAAGACTCACTTTCCGCCAATGACGTCCATAGCAAAGCGCAGTGCGTCCTGCACGGTGTCAGGCTGGCCCTGGAGGAAAGGGATGGGAGGGGGCTCAGCACCAATCAAAGCCAGTGCCAGCACAATCCTCGGCCCCGCAGGCTCACTCCAGGTTCTCTCGGGGCTCTGAGGGTCAGCCAGGCTCTTCCTCAGCTTTACCTTGGCCAACTTGATGGCTTCATTGAGCTTGTCCAGGGCACTCTGGAAATACGCGACCTGTGGGGGGGCAGTAGGCAGAGCCCGGTCCATCCTTTCCTCCTGCAACCCCACTAAGCCCTGCCTGCTCATGAGGTGACCCACTAGAAGACCAAAAGCTTAAGGAAGCAGCCAGGCGAGGCGTCAGTCCAGCCAACAGCACTGAGTCTGGCAGGCCAGCTGGGTCCACTTTACAGCTAGCAGACCCCCAGCCATCCCCACCTCAGTCCCCTGGGGACAAAAGTGAAGCAGACAGGGCAACACAAAAGAAACACCAGGCCTGCAGCTGGGGGGTGGCCAAGGATGTGGGAGTGAGGAGAGCCTCCCCATCCTCTGTCATGGAAGGGAGCCCTCTAGCACCTTGTGAACAAGGTTGGAATCAGTCCGAACCCTCCTCGCCACAGCTCACTCACCCGCTCCCCGAACTTCTGCTGCTCCTCCGCCTGCTTCCCCATGTGCAGCTGGGGGAACAAAGAAGAGACGCTTACTTCCCAGGCGGTGCCCGGCCCGGCCCGCCCCGCCCCAGTGGTCACGGTGCTCGCACATGAGCCACAGCGGCAAAGTAGTAGATCTTCATCTGGACAAGCTTTTTCCAGTCCTTCTGGATCCGGCCCAGCAGTGAGGCGGTGTCAGGGTTCTCCAAGGCCCGGCATGCCTCCTTGTAGTAATCTACTACCTGGGGGCCAGGAAGGGGTTGTGAGTGGGGGGTCAGGAGGAAACTAAAGACCTGCTCTCAGTCCCTTGAGGGCCACCGTCCATCCCTGCCCCTACCTGTGCACTGATGCGGGCCACCAGAAAGCTCTTCCTGTTGTCCAACATGGACTTCTCCAGAAGGCACTCCTGAGCCTGGCCCTGGGCCGACAAATGCAGAGATCTTACTCTTCCCATCAGGGGGACCAGAGAACTCTGTCCTCTCCTCCCACCTTCCCTACTCCAAGAAGCACCCTCCTGCTCTGACCAATCTGCAGCTCAAAAGACCAAAGCCACATCCCCACTGCCATGTGCACAGAGCCGGGTCCAGGATCCGGCGCTGGCTGTCCCCTCCCCTGGACTGAACTGGGCTGCAACGAGGGCCCTCCTCACCAGCATGAGGTTGACATTGAGAGAGAGGATCTGGCGACTCATGTCCACACTGTAGGCCTGAGGGAAGTGCTCACGCAGGTAGGCAAAGGCACCTGCTGCGCACTGGAAATGCGTACAGGAGACCTTCATGCCCTGGGAGGGAAGAAGAGGACGATGGCCAGAGGCAGAGCTAGACAGCTGCCTGTGTGTCCACTCCCATGGGACAGGACACAGACTCTGGAGGCGAAGAATACTTAGCCCCACCCTTATGTCTTGTGTCCTGCCCGCCACTCCTCACCTCCTCAGACACCCGCTTGTCCATGGCCCCCAGCATGGAGTGCAGCGCCCCTGGGGAGTCAGAGGACATGGTGTCAGAGCTAGCCTGGGGCTGCTCCCTGAGTTGCCCGACGCCTTTGTCGAGCGTAAGGCAGGGGAAGACAGGGTCTGAGTACGGGGCAGTTGGTCCAAGAACACCCAGAAGGAGAAACTCCCAAGTCCAGTCAAGCCCCTCAGTGTCTTGCTCTATACCAGGCAGACATGGGGTGGAGGAAGGAGGAACTCCCGTCCACAGCACCCAGCCTCCAGTTCCAGTCTTGAGGCCCCAGGGATGCCTACACAGCACCTGGACTCCCCAGGCTTCTCCCTTGAGCCACACTGAGGCTAAGTCGTCAGGGCTGATAGCAGGGCCAGTTGAGGCCAGCCTTGTTCTCCCGATTGGAACAGCCCAGAGCCACTGGGGGGGTTAGAGCTGTCCAGTCAAAGAGCGGTCACAGCTCCTGGCCAGAGCACACAGCAGCACCACCACGTGGCAGAAGCGGAGCTTCTCCCCCTGCAGTGTGCCCATGGCCCAGGAAAGAGGTGCTGGGAGAGCTATGGGGAAGGTGGTGGAGGGGTCGGAACCGAAGGGTCTTCTGTCCATGAGCCCACTGCCTTTGTAGATTTCTGCTGAGCTGAGATCCTAGGTTGGCAGAGCTGAGAGGTAGGCCCATGGGGAAAGGGTTAGGCAGCTCACCAAGGTTGTAGAGAATGCAAGCCTGCTCGTATTTGATGTCCTCATGGGCCACAGACTTGCCAGAGAAGATCTCGGTCCTGCAGACATGGCACCCCCATCATCTTAAGGGAAGGAGCTGGCCAAAGCCTTGAGGCCAGGTGAGAGGACCAGCCACCCCAGTTAGGTCAGAGGCTTAAGGAGACCACACCAAGCCACCCCCGTCCTCTGTGGCAAGGAAAAGGGGAGGGGGCTGGGGAGGGGACTGGGGAAGGGGAGGGGACATCCCCACCATCCAAAGACTGTGGGCCGGCCCAGGCTCCCTCCGGGCATCCCCCCCCCAGCCCTGCCTGCCAGCTCTCACCAGGTGACAGGAACGGCGGCCTCCTGGCCCGAGCCCATGGGAACCCGACTCTGCAGGTAGTGGAGCTGGCCCAGGTACTTGCGGAGCACACTGCAGCCCTCAAAGTCCCGTGGGACACGGACAGCGTTCTGGAGGGCGGATGGGAGAAGCGGTCCCGCCATCACTTGAGGTAGAGTACAGGCAGGTCTGTCTGCCCATAGAGGCCCCAGGGAGAAATCTGCATCTGAGACAGAGACTGCACACTCCGACGGATCCAGAGAAAGCCACGGCTAAGGCTGCAGCTGTTCAACCACCGCCCCGCCAGCCGGGGCTGGCTGAGTTGGTCCCACCTTCCCGGAAGGCAGTTCTACAACAGGCATTAAAAATGTTCATGTACCTGACGCTGACCCATGGTTCTGTGTCTAGAACATACAGTAAAAGATACGCAGAGAAGCAAATGCTTGATGAGCACACGCGGATATTCATCACAGCGTTATTAACGGGATCACATACTGCACGCCACCGAAGAGGACTGTTTAAGTAAATTATGTCAAGGTCACCCCCAAGAGAGAACACAGCCACAAAGACTGAAGACGAGAGTCTCTATTACGTTTAGATGTTCATGACTTATTTATTGAGCCAAAAAAGAAAGGTTAACAGATGAGCAGTATAGTTTCATTTATGTGAAATCGTATAGATACTGACAGCCAACTAGGTATATAAACAAAGATAAAGATTCTAGAAGGTTATCCACCAAACCGTTAAGTAAATACCACTGGGTAACAGGGTTTAAGTAACTTATCCTATTCTATCCATACATACAGAGACATCTGTTTCTTTGTACCATTTACTCATTAATTGAACACTTTCACTTTTTTCCTTTAAAAATTTTTTAAAATTTAAATCAATTAACATATGGCGGATTATTAGTTTCAGAGGCAGAGGTCAGTGACTCATCAGCTGCACACAACACTCAGTGCTCATTACATCACGGGCCCTCCTTAATGCTCATCAGCCAGTTACCTCATCCCACCCAGCCCTCCCCCACTTTCACTTTTTAATAAAAAACAATAAAGCTATTCCCATTTGGGGGAAATAAAAGCAGATGAACCCTGCACTCAAAGCAGGGTTCAAAACAAAGAAGCAGGTGCACAAAACAAAGAAGGGACAGGCTAGAAGCACTGTGCACACCCTCACCCCACCTGCTGGAGAGAACCACAGCACCCCACTGCTTCCTGGGGACTTCAGCAGCCATCGGGCCCAATGGAGGGCTGACCAGCACCGGCTAGCAGAAACCCTCCTTGGAGGACACCACACTCCACAGCCCAGCTCAAGTCCTCTACCTGGGATGCTCTCAGAAGGAAGGGCGGGGCTACTTCCCCAGTCCCACTTGACAGCACTCCCCAGTGTCTCTGGCTCCTCTCTGAGCAGGAATGTACACTCCCTCCAGAGCCAGCTTCCAGAGGACCCCAAACAAGGATCAGGCAGGTTCACGGCCTTACCGCCATGGGACACACCCCTCAGGCCAGGCCTTCTGGAATCCAGTCACTACCCACTCCCCATCAGAACTGCTGCCAGAATCAAATGCCACACGGACTCAACATCTTCCTTTAGGCCGACCCATCTGTCAAAGTGGAGCCACATCCTCAGCAGGCACCTCTCTGAAACAACAGGGTCCATGTGCTACCTACGCAGTTTTTTTTAATATTCACTAAAGCATATACAGAAAGATTAAAGCAGAAAACATTTGTCTTTGTGCTTCCTAAAACCATCTTTGGGAAACAATGGAAGCAACCCTCCCTCCAAGCGACACAACTCCATCACACTTTTCATCTTTCAATCCGGACCCCCAACCCTACCCCCACCCCCCGCCGGGCTCTGCATGGGGAGCAGCTAGGCAGAACCAGAGCGGCTGAGCCAACAGCAGAGAGGAAAGGAAGCTTTGAGACCGCACCACTCCCACCAGCCCCTCCCGCCAACAAGCCCTTCACCTGCCTGCCAGCTTTATGCTCTATAAATCAAGAACTGATCTCAGAGTTGCAGCCGGAAGGTCTTCCTGGAGACAATTCTTCCAGCCCCTGCTTTATAGATGAGGATACTGAGGCCAGATCACCAACAGAGGATCTCCTACAACTCCCCAAATTTTATCTGCCTTCCATTTCCAAGGAGCGCCTGGGTAGGTCAGTCGGTTGAGCATCAGACTCTTGGTTTCCGCTCAGATCATGATCTCAGGGTTGTGGGGTCAAGTCCCGCCCTGAGCTCTGTGCTCAGGGCAGTCTGCTTGAGATTCTCCCTCTGGCCCTCCCCAATCTTGAGCTCGTGCTCTCTCTCTTTTGCTCCTGCCCTGCCCACGCATGCATGTTCTCTCTCCCTCCCTCTCAAATAAATAAATACGTCTTTAAAAAAAAAAAAAAGATCTGCAATGGACTCCTGTGTGGCTCCCTTAATTGGAGCCTTCCACTGTTGAAACTCCTGGGCCAGTTTTTCCAAAGTAAAATAAGCCACCTGGCACCTGGCCTTGGTAACGCTGTCTTCGCAATGCTGTAGGCAGTACCGCGGCTCCTCGCCTGAGAACCAAGCCTGCGTCAGCTCTTCTAGCTCTGGATCCCACAGCCGCTGCCCCACTATGTCTTTGATGAGCCACCATGTGCACGGCTGGGACCACACCAACTCGGGAGGCAGCGGGAGGTGTCAGTAAGTCACATGGAAGCATGAAGGCCTCACCCTGAACTGCCAGATGAAAGCCCCATTCTAGCGTCACGCTTCCCGGATCCATCCATCATGACGCTTCTCTTTTACCGGGCACCTTGTTGTTGTTTTTCTCCCCCCACCCCAACCCCATGCCGGCTGCAGGAACATGAACTCAAGTACTATCGGAAAAAAACGATTAACAAAATAAATTGCTCAGGGCACCTGACTGGCTCAGTCGGAGGAGTGTGCAACTCTTGATCTTGGGGTCACAAGTATGAGCCCCACAGTGGATGCAGTGATCAATTAAAAGTTAAAAAAAAAACAAATTGCTCAACTGCTTTTCTCCACACTAACTGGAACAGGTGGAAAATATAAAAGGGGGAAGGACACTTAAGACAGCAACAACAATTAAAAAAAAAGTCTAGGAGCACCTGGGTGGCTCAGTTGTTAAGCATCTGCCTTTGCTTGGGTCACAGATCCCAGGGTCCTGGGATGGAGCCCCAGATCAGGCTCCCAGCTTTTCCCTCTGCCTGCCACTCCCCCTGCTTGTGCCTGCAGTCTCTCTTGCTCTCTGTCAAATAAATAAAACCTTTAATTTAAAAAAATGCTTTATGACTAAAAAATGCTAGCCATCACCTAAGCTTTCAGTGAGTTGTGACCTTTTTGCTGGTGGAAGGTCTTGCCACAATACTGATAATTAATCAAGGTCGTGGTCGCAGGCAGCTGTGGCAATTTCTTAAGTATGGTAAGTGAAGTCTGCCCATGGATTTGCTCTTCCTTTTACAACTGATTTCTCTGGAGCATGTGATGCTGTTTGAGAACATTTTACCCACAGCAGAGCTTCTTTCAAAATTGAAGTCCGTCTTCTCAAATCATGCTGCTACTTTATCAATGCAGTTTACGTGACACTCTAAATCCTTTGTTGTCATTTCAATAACTTCAGAGCACCTTCACCAGGAACAGATTCTAGCTCAAGAAACCACTTTTCTTTGCTCTCCGTAAGAAGCAACGCGTCTGGTCAAATTTTATCATGAGATTGCAGCAACTTAGTCTTATCTTCAGACTCCTCTTCTAGTTCAAGTTCTCTTGCTGTTTTTACCACACCTGTGGGGACTTTCTCCTCTGAAGTCTTGAATCCCTCAAAGTCCTCCATGAGGGCTGGAACCCACTTTTTCCAAACTCCTATTCATGTTGATAACCTCTTCCCATAAATCACCACTGTTCTGAATGGCATCTAAAATGATGAATCGTTTCCAAAAGGTATTCAACTGAGTTTACCCAGATCAGAGGAATCATCACCTATGCAGCTACAGCCTTATGAAATGCATTTCTTAAGGAATAAGCCTGCAGGCCAAAATGAGCTGCAGAATGGATGTTGTGTTAGCAGCATGGAAACAACATTTATCTCATACATTTCCATCAGTGCTCTTGGGTGACCATGTGCATTGTCAATGAGCAGTCATATCTTGAAAGGAATCTTCTCTTCCTGAGCAGTGGGTCTTTTTTTTTTTTTTTTTTTTAATATTTTATTTATTTGACAGAGAGAAATCACAACTAGGCAGAGAGGCAGGCAGAGAGAGGAGGAAGCATGCTCCCTGCGGAGCAGAGAGCCTGATGTGGGGCTCGATCCCAGGACTCTGGGATCATGACCTGAGCCGAAGGCAGAGGCTTTAACCCACTGAGCCACCCAGGCGCCCCCTGAGCAGTGGGTCTTAACAGGAGCCTTAAAATATTTAGTAAACTACAGGGGCACCTGGGTGGCTCAGTGGGTTAAGCCTCTGCTCTTCGGCTCAGGTCATGATCTCAGGGTCCTAGGATCGAGCTCCGCATCGGGCTCTCTGCTCAGCAAGGAGCCTGCTTCCCCCTCTCTCTCTGCCTGCCTCTTTGCCTACTTGTGATCTCTCTCTCTCTGTCAAATAAGTAAATAAAATCTTTTTTAAAAATTTAGCAAACTACATTGTAAACACATGTACTGCCATCCGGACTTTGTTGTTCCATTTCTAAACTACTGGCAGAGAGTAGAATTAGTATAATTCTTCAGGGCCCTAGGATTTTCAGAACAGTAAATGAGCACTGGCTTCAACTTCACAGTCACCAGCTGCAAGAGAGTCAGCCTGTCTTTTGAAGCTCTGAAGCCAGGCACTGACTTCCATCTTCAGCCATGAAAGTCCTGGATGGCACTTTCCGGTATAAAAGGTGGTCTCACCACACTGAAAGTCTGTTGTGCAGTGTAGCCACCTGCACGAATTATCTTCTAGATCCCCTGCTGCAGCTTCTCCATCAGCACCTGCTGCTTCACCCTGTACTCTGTTTTGTTTTTATAGATTTTATATATTTATTTATTTATTTGAGAGAGACAGAGAGAGAACAAGCAGGGGGAGGGGCAAAGGGAGAGGGAGAAGGGGAAGCAGACTCCTCGCTGAGCAGGGAGCCCAATGAGGGACTCGATCCCAGGACCCTGAGATCATGACCTGCGCCAAAGGCAGACACTTCACCATTTGAGCCACCCAGGCGCCCCTCACCTTATACTTCGATGTTAGGGAGATGGCTTCTTAAACCTCATGAACCAACCACCGCTGGCTTCAGACTTTCCTTCGGCAGCCTCCTCAGCTTTCTGAGCCTTCACAGAATTGAAGAGTCATGGTCTTGCTCTGGGCTAGGTTTTGGCTTAAGGGAATGTTGTGGCTGTTGTGATTTTTTAACAAGATCACTCAAACTTCCTCCACACCAGCCACTGCTGATGTGGTTTGGTTACCATTCATGTGCTCACCAGAGTAAAAATGAAATTTCCTTCAAGAACTTTTCCTCTGCATTCACAACTGGGCTAACGGGTACAACAGCCTACCTTGGATTTCAACCTCTCTTCCTCACTAAGCTTAATCATTTTCAGCTTCTGATTTAAAATGAAAATGTGCAACTCTTCCTTTCACTTGAACACTTAGAGACTGTTGTAAGGTTACTAACTGGCCTAATATGAATACTGTTGTGTTTCACGGGAACAGGGAGACCCGAGGAGAGAGGGAAAGACAGGGGAACAGCTGGCTGGTAGAGCAGTCAGAACACCCCCAACACTTACCAATTAAATTTACATGCTTAGATGGGGTTTATGGTGCCCCCAAACCACGGCAATAGTAACCTTGAAAATCACTGACCACAGCTCACCCCAGAAAATATAAATATGAAAAAGTTTACAATATTGTGAGAATTACCAAAATGTGACAGAGAGACACAAAGTGAACAACTGCTGCCAGAAAAACGGAACCAAAAGACTTGCTCCACGCAGGACCGTCACAAACCTTCAATTTGTAAAAAAACACAGTACCTAGGGGAGCCTGGCTGGCTCAGTCAGTGGAGCATACAACTTTTGATCTTAGGGTTGTGGGTTCGAGCCCCACATTGGGTGCAGAGATTACTTTAAAAAATAAATAAATAACAAACACACAGGGGCACCTGGGCGGCTCGGTCGTTAAGCATTTATCTTCGGCTCAGCTCATGATCTCAGGGTCCCGGGATTGAGCCCCACACCAGGCTCCCTGCTCGGTGGGAGGCCTGCTTCTCCCTCTCCCACTCCCTCTACTTCTGTTCCCTTTCTCACTGTCTCTCTCGGTGTCAAATAAATAAATAAAACATTAAAAAAAAAACAACAAAAAGCAGGGGCGCCTGGGTGGCTCAGTGGGTTAAAGCCTCTACCTTCGGCTCGGGTCATGATCTCAGGGTCCTGGGATTGAGCCCTGCATTGGACTCTCTGCTCACAGGGAGCCTGCTTCCCCCCGCCCCTCTCTGCCTGCCTCTCTGCCTTGAGATCTCTGTCTGTCAAATAAAAAAAAAAAAAAAAAAAAAGGCAAAAAACAAACACATATGGTATCTGTGAAATGTAATAAAGCCTATCTAAGTCTAGGAGAAAAATGCACAGAAGACACTGGCAAGTCCTAAAAGGATATATAACACATTAACGGCTGTGAAAACTTACTATTAACCAAAAAAACTGAAAATTAAAATTAAATACCCTTTTCACCTAATGCCAGACTGCTAGAACTGCAAAGTAGCAGCAGGAGTAGGGGGTGGAAATGAAAGCAAGTGCATCCTCTTCACCCACTAATTCCTACAGAAACAATCCCAGAAGTGGTCAAGCATACACAGACACGGCTTATACTTACAATGGGGAAATGGAAATAACCGAATGTTCTCTGACACCAGACTATTAAATCACGTGCAATGCAATGATCACAGGATGTTACAAATAATATGGTTCTATGTTCACTGATACAGAAACAAACCCACAACATATTAAATGAAGAAAGTAGACTATGTAGGCTGTGTAGGCAGTGTAGGGTCCTACTGTGCTTCTATACAGTATACACAGCTGACCCTTGAACACTGTGGGGTTCAGCGTGCTGATCTCCCAAGCAGTCAAAAATCCACTATGGGGCGCCTGGGTGGCTCAGTGGATTAAGCCACTGCCTTCGGCTCAGGTCATGATCTCAGGGTCCTGGGATCGAGCCCCACATCGGGCTCTCTGCTCTGCGGGGAGCCTGCTTCCTCCTCTCTCTCTGCCTGCCTCTCTGCCTACTTGTGATCTCTCTCTCTGTCAAATAAATAAATAAATAAATTTAAAAAAAAAATCCAGTATAATTTTTGACTTCCCCAAAACTTAACCACTAATAAGCCTACTGCTGGCCAGAAGCCTCAGTGGTTAACATGGTCAGTTAACACATATTTTTTATATTATACACATTATATATTGTATTCTTATAATAAAGTAAGCTACAGAAAAGGAAATGTTAAATCACAAGGAAAATACATTTATAGTACTGTACTACAAAACCTGCATATAAGTGGACCCACGCAGTTCAAACCCATGTTGTTCAAGGATCAACTACACATAAAATTATAAAATATATATTCAAAAATTTGTGAGGATTAAGTTTTTTTTGGTTTTAAGCATTTTCAAATTTCTCTATCATTGAGTCAGCTGCTTTAAAGAGAAAAAAATATTACACTAAAATAAGAACACAGACGGGGCCTGGGTGGCTCTGTGGGTTAAAGCCTTTGCCTTCCGCTCAGGTCATGATCTTAGGGGTGGCTCTGTGGGTTAAAGCCTTTGCCTTCCGCTCAGGTCATGATCTTAGGGTCCTGGGATCAAGCGCTGCATTGGACTCTCTGCTCAGCAGGGAGCCTGCTTCCCCCCGCCCCTCTCTGCCTGCCTCTCTGCCTACTTGAGATCTCTGTCTGTCAAATAAATAAGCAAAATCTTTATAAATAAATAAATAAGAACAGTTCCAGGTGGCTTCTTTACCTCCCTATCAAACCTGTCCCATTCACAAGTGCATAAAAGTACTGTCCTACCTGTCTAAGCAACTCCAGCTTCTTCAGTTCCTCATTGTAGGCTTCTGGGTTCTCTCCGTAATTCTTTAGGACAAACTAGAGGGAGGGAGAAAGAGAAAATGTAAACCATGAACACAGAACACTCCCCTGCTCTCACTCCTGCTCTGAGCCCTTGGCAGTCACCAGTCTAGATCCACAACCACGAGCCTATCTCCTGGACCACTGGAACTCTACCTCAATAACGGGGTAGCACTAAGATGTTGACATGGGAGCCTCTACCTTTGAGCTAAATGGGAAATATGACTGGACCACCCTATGTGAACACGCTGGCTGGTCTTCATCAGGCTGAGCCCTCTCTGTAAAGTCCAGGACTCTGGCAGCTCAGGAAGCTGGGGAACTTAGTGGCTGAAACAGGATCCCACTGAGCATCCCAAAAGAGGCCACCAATTCAAGCCTCCCTCCAGGACTGGAACTTGCTGTGTTCTGGGATCACAACCATATTCCTAACCCAACAACAAATGTAGGCAAGACATACCAAACAAGAGTGGGAGTGCAAAGCCTTCTTCGCCAGCTGTCCTGGCTAGAGAAGGGCACTGCAGTACAAATGATTTACATCGTTCTTACCTTGAAGAAAGGCCCACAGGTGTGTGATGGGAATGATCCACATAGGAGAAGGAAAAATCAGTGCCCACATCAGAGAGGGGACTGGCATGCCTGGCCCCAAAGCACTCAACTACCTCAGGAGCGGACTCTCTCGGAAATGAGCACACTCATCAGTCTGGAGGCATAGCCTGGACCAAAAGAGCCCCTGTCCATCTAAGATCAGCAGACTAAGGCCACTGAAGAGGAAGCCTGTTGCGGTACCTGCTGCCAGCGTTGGCAATCTGGGGCCGGGGGGCAGATATACCCATTCCACAAACACTAAGACATTGATGCCCACCTCACAGGTTCCCTAAGGCCCAAACCAAAGTTGTGAAGCGGTGAAGGAAGCTAAAAAGGCTGAAGAGAGGTGGCCAGCTCTCTCCAGTAGCACACTCACACAGCGTCTGTGGCCCACTCACCTGCTCTGAGGTCCCTTCCCGGAACCTATGCCACACAGCTGAGGCATTAACCATGTGGGAACCCAGGCCATGTGATAGCTCCTACCTGCCCCGGCAGGGAAAGGGAGAGGAGGGACAGGCAGAGGGGAGGCTCCTGCTGAGCTTTTTTCAGCATCAACCAGTCACATTCCCAAACCTCCAACCCCGACCCTCTTCTGTTGGTTTTACCTCCTGCAAGACCCATGTGTCCATAAGCTCTATTCTCACCCCTTCAAATCTACCCCTCACCTAGAGGCCAGAGTTCTCTTTCTAGCAAAATCCACTGTCACTCCTAACTTCAAAGCCTTCTGAAACACATACCCAGCTAGGGGAAAAAAAAACCAAAACCCAAACATACTTTTCTCAGGACAGTGAGATTATGAGAAATAACTGAGTTGCAATCTAAAGAGAAAAATCGTAATGTGAAAAGGATGTGTGACAATGGCTCCCCAAAGCCTCCAAAACCAAAGGTAATTTCCTGGGCACAGAGTTCACGGCTCTTCACAATCACTCCCAACAGCCTTCAAGGACTGTCTTCTAGCAACTCCTGGCGACCCCCAGCCACCAGGCTTGTGGAACTGCTGCTCTCAGGTCTCAATGCTTGTTCTCATGTTGTCCCCTCTTCTCTATTAAGACTCAGCTGAGACGTCATTTCCTTGAACTTCGGCTGCTGCTCTACCTACATTCTAAACATGCCTTCACCAGACTGTGCCTGACATAGTGGCAGGGTGCAGCCAGCGACACCCATCCAACCCCCATCAAACAATGAGTCATCAAACACCCTTCCAACCCCCACCAAGCATCGGAAATGGTAGGGGCCTTACTAGCTGTTTTAGATACTCAGCAAAAGGGTGTGTTTACAGGAAATGCAGAGAATGGATGAACAAACTGAAAATACTAAAAGGAGACACTCAAGAAAATTCCGAAGATGAGACATTTTGCCCAACAGTTAACCTACTCTCTGGAAAAAAATCAATGTCATGTGAGTGCGGCTGAACAAGAGACTAGTCTAGATTCTAAAAGATTAAAGCAACAGAACTAAATACAATATGAGAACCTTGACTGAATCTGAATTGGGGGGGAAGTCATAAAAATATTTCGGGGGGGGGAGTCTGGCTGGCTCAGAGGGGAGAACATGTGACTCTTGATCTTGGGGCTGTAAGTTGGAGCCCCATGTTGGGTGTAGAGATTACTTAAAAATAAAATCTTTAAAAAAATGCTTTGGGGACAATAGGTAAAATTTTAATATATATTATGGTAGAAAATTTTTGTAGACTTTCTTATGTGTGACGATAATATGGTTACACAGGAGGATGTGCTGAGATGTACACAACTTACTTTCAAAGCTTTGTGGGATATATACATATACACTCACGGGTGTGTGTGTATAAAGACAAAACAAGAACACACAAAGTGAAATCAAACTTTTTTTTTTAATATTTTATTTATTTATTTGAGAGACACAGATAGGGATAGAGAGCATGAGCAAGGGAGAAGGAGAAGCAGGCTCTCCGCTGAGCAGGCAGCCCAATGCGGGGCTTGGCAATGCGGGGTTAAGGCAGATGCTTAACCGACGGGAGTCACCCAGGTGCTCCCTGAAATCAAACTCTTTACAGTTGCAGAGCTCAGAAGAGAGTCTGCTCAGGATCTGAAGCTCCTGACAGACCCCGAGAAAAGGCCCAGCAGCAAATAGACCTCGAACCCTGCCACCACAGACCAGGAGCAAAAAACTAGAAGGCAACAACAGGACACCAGTGCACCTACACAACCAACAGCGAGTTAGGGTTGAACCAGAGAACCTCCAGAGCCTGAGCCGGCTCTGGAGCAGCTGGCCATCCTTTCCTGGGGGAACAAAAAGACCTACGGACAGGTCTATGTTAATTGAGAGCATGTCCAGGGATCAAAGCCACTGGGGGAGAGGCGGGTATAAAAAAGGAAAGGAAGGAGTTACAAGCGCAAAATAGTAAGAGAATGGAAAGGCCATCTCCAGAGAGAAAGATCAATGTGATGTCAAGACCTCTAATAGGAACTCACATGCATTAATTCTTGATTCTCACAAGCTTATGAGTTAGAGTATTTCCATATTACAGGTGAGAAAAATGAGGACCAGATTAATTATACAATTATTTGTAGCAGCTGAAGCTCACCTAAATTAAGTGGAAGAGATGGACCTAAACCAAGGTTTGTCTGATTCCAATGTCTATGCTATTTCCATGATACTACTATTCTCTTTAACTGAGCAACAAATGGCACAGAATTTTGTATGCAAACATTCATCCTAGGTCCTGCCATTCTTTTACAGATTGTAAAAATGGGAACCAGAGGGGCACCTGGGTGGCTCAGTGGGTTAAAGCCTCTGCCTTCAGCTCAAGTCATGATCCCAGGGTCCTGGGATTGAGCCCCAGATCGGGCTGCTTGGTGGGGAGGCTGCTTCTTCCTCTCTCTCTGCCTGCCTCTCTGCCTACTTGAGATCTGTCTGTCAAATAAATAAATAAAATCTTTAAAAAAAAAAAAAAAAAAAGAGAGAGAACCAGAGATTAGCAATGGCAGTGCTGGAACCCCAAGTCAGGTTTCCTGACTCCTGACCCAGGGATATTCCATTTGTATCTCTTTCTCTTCTATTAGCATGATCCCATTCTTCTGTGTCTGTGTCCCCCCTCCCCACCAGGCCGTGGGGGTGTTTAACTTTTGCTCTTAATTTGATACATCTTGGAATTCCATGGTGCTAATTAAAGCAATAAGCCAAGAAAAAAGAGAATAAAAGGCACACATGTGTTAACATTACCTTTGTCCACCACACACTTATCCCACCTCCCCCCCGCAGGATTTACTCAAATATGAGGCATTCCTTGGGCTGGTCCATGGAAACACACATAAAACTAAGTCCCACACAGAGGAGTGTTAATAATTACAACATATGCTTTGCTACTGAATTTCAAATGAGATTAATTTTATTCAGAGAAAGAAGTTTTATTGCCCCTTGATGTCAGCAAGCCTAAAACCAAATTACAAGCCAACAGCACCGAGGATGAGAACAGAGTGACCAGAGTGACCCTACACTCAAGGAATCTCTCCCACATCTCTTCTAACAACACCAGCAAGGATAACTCAAGTTACATCTCCTGGCAGGTGTTAGAACTAGACTAGGTCATTCAACCAACACTTGTGAAGCACTCTCCACACAAAAGTATTTATTACTTCCCGAGTAAAGGAAAGAATCTGGAGTGAAATGGATACAGGTTTTTGGTGTATGAGACTAAAGTCAGAAAGATGACCTGGACAATGCAAGTCATCTGCTCTTGGAGCCATTTGGCTTTAAAACACAAGTGGGCAGACAGGTTTGGTGACTCCAAATCTGTGATAAGAGAAAAGCCAGGTCACCACCAGAGGTAACCGGCAACGTCCCATGCTCCCCACTGCTGAGGAGGCAGGGTCCCCTTTTAGGCCCCTGGCTGTCTCATTTTCTTTTCTGTGTATGTGGCAAGTACTTCAAAGGAGTCAGCTATCGAGAAGAGGGAGAAAAACTCCACAAACCTAAACATCAGGCACTACAAGTGAGATGAACCATAAGAAGAGGTAGTAAGAGTGTGCACTCTGTGCCGCAGGTCAACTGAGCATTAAGACCTGACTGATTTTGGAGGAGTGTGGTACAACAGCCAGATAGCTGAAGGGGCCCGGAGGACATAGAGTTCAACCTGAATAATGAACAGGAGGAAAGGAATTCCAGTAAGGACCAGAGCAAGAACAATGACCAGATGTGGAAGGAAAAGAGGCTGACAGTTCCTACAGGAGAGGCCTGGGAGAACGAATTAGAGAGAAGGAGGCTGAAGCCAGTGGTGGTAGGCCTTGAATAGCAGGCAGTTTCTTTGGAGGAATGTGATGGAAAAGTGGAGATTTAGAGATCAATCCAGCCAGAGTGGGAGGAGAGGGGAGGCCAAGAAACCACTCAGCTGGCAGGATGGCTACCACATGATACATCTGCCCTTGAGGAAGAGTTACTATGTGGATCATCAGAAGATAAGCTCCAGAGGTGCCTGGGTGGCTCAGTCTGTTCCGCGTCTGCCTTTGGCTCGGGTCATGATCCCACAGTCCTGGGACAGAGCCCTACATCGGTCTCCCTGCTCAGCGGGAGTCCCCCTGCTTGTGTTCCCACTTTTGCTATGTCTCTCTCTCTGTCAAATGAGTAAATAAAATCTAAAAAAAAAAAAAAAAAGATAATCTCCATGAAAGCAGGGATTTTTGTCATTACATACAGCCCTGACTTCCCAGGGCTGGCACATACAGTCACTCAATAACTATTTGTTCAATAAATGAATCCGAGATGGATGTTAACACCTAAGTCCAAGTGAGCTTGACTTAAGCTCTAGTGCAGTTGATTAAGGGCAGGTGTTTGGGACCGGAAGAGGAAACAACTTCAAATACCAACACTTGTCACCAAATCACTCGGTGATGTAGAGTACAAATCAGCCTACCTCAGCTTCCAGTGAGTCAGCACTCTGGGCTCCACAGCACAGGTAAGAAAGTGCAGAGACAGCAGCATTTTCCCACTCAAAAATTATGTGGGCCCCAGTATCCCAACCTAAAGTCTGGCACTGCAGTCCCAAACCAGCTTGCTGTTCTCCTGGCTCTTACTTCATGTTATTCCATAACTGAAGGCATATTCATTAAGAGAAAAAACCAATACTAACTATTAAGAAAGAGCTTTTCAACAGCCCAGGCCTTACAAAGAAACAAACCCTTTAGCTATCTGGAAAACTCCTATTCATCCTTCAAAGCCCACCAAGCCTCCTTAGGCTGGTACTTCATACACTGCATATACTCTTCCACTGATACTGCCATTTAATTTTTAAACTTTCTTTACTAAACTGAACTCCATGAAAGAAAAAAAAAAAAGAATTGTCTCTTATTCATCTGTATTACCAAGGTAATAGTGCTCAACAGGTTGACCTCAACAGAACCCATTTTTACCCCAGTATCCTAAATTAAATTCCATCTCTCAGCTCCAAATCACTGGTGAAGGTTCCCACAGCTGAGAGAAAGGGTAGAAGAGGACAAGCATACGAATGGCAGAGGGGCTCTAGGGTTGGGGAGAGGAGTCCGGGTCAGGAAGAGTTCCCAGGCTCAAGTGGTTTCTGAGTCTCCCTCAGGCAGAGTTCTAGGGTACCGTGAGGAAGCCCAGCCTACCCACACACTGCTATTCCTTTTCAGTGGGTTCTTACAATCTTAACCTATCAAATAAATGGCATATCTTTCCCAACCCCAAAGAAGAGGAAACAAAGAAAAAAACAAAGACTATTCATGTCTAGGAAATGAATAGTTTCTTTAGCATTTGAGACCACCTGAGGCTGAATGGCTAATGAGCAACTCTCATGGAGGCTCAGAGAGCCTTCCAGAAACTTATTACTCACAAAAAACCCTGTTGGTTAGGTAAGAGTGACCAGAGTATCAAAGGCTAAGTTCCAACAAAAATATCTCCTAGGATTTTTTGGGCTAAGACTTTATCCACTGGATTTCCATAAATTTATGGTCACCATGTCTAAATTCCCTCTCAAATGTCATCCAGTCATTTGAGAAACATTTTCCTGAATGCCCAACTATCTAGAGGGGACCTCACTAGGCTTTGAGGACAAGGAGATGCTTCTCTGGTCACTTAGAATTGAATAGTTAAAACACAGCACACATACTAACATCGGGAAAAGAATGGAAAAAAGGATTCAGAGAAGAGAAAGATTCATCCAGATGAAAGGATTAAAGAATGCTTTTGGAAGAGAAAGAACTTAAACTGGGCCTTGAAAGATGGACAGAACCAATATACAGAAATTAAAGAGGGGCCCCATCCCCATCCCACAGGACAAAGAAGGGAGTTCTTCTGGGTGCGAGGAATTCCACAACCAAAGGCACAGAAGAGCAAAACACAGAGAATGTTAAGAGAACAGCAAATGGCTGACTGTGAACAGAATCTGTATCAGAGATACATAGATCAAGCATACCAAAAGCCGCCAAAAAATACTGAAAGGGCTGGGGTTGGTCAGGGAGAACTCTAAATGGGTTAGGGCTGAATGAGAAAACAAAGGAGTTTTGTTGTGTTTTAGAAAAATTCATCCAACTGAACTTGCCTGAAAGAGCAGATGGAGAGAATAGCAGAGTCTGGGAAAGAGCTAACAAAATTCTTCAGGTTTAGATTAATCTAATTTCCTGTCTTTACAAATGAGGAAACAAGTGCCCAAAGAAGTTTAGTTTAATGATGGAATCAAAGGAATTCAATCTGTTACTGGTAGTGTAAAGAGAGGAAGGGAAACCCAGTGCTAGGTGGCCCTCCCCAAGGCTGATGTCTCAGAAGGCACCTGAAGCTCATTCCACACGCCTGGCCCCTGTGCCAGCCCCACCTGATCTTGCCAGAGCTCCCCTTGCCTCCATCACCAGACCTGCCTGTCTCCCCCATCCAACTGAACGTTCAACACAGCAACTGCTAAGGTTTCTCCGGGAGCTACAGGCTCCTCTCCCCTCCAGGCGGTTAAGAAAAGCAGTAACCCTTCCAAAAATGACAAGGAACAGGATCTTTTGGTCCAAGGGGGCTCCCGAACATGGTTCTTCGCAAGAGCCCAGAGACAACTGCACCAACTGTCAGAGAGACCACAATCGCAGAGGTCAGTCATACCTCTGGCTCCCACCTTCAAAACACACACGCGGAGCCACAGCCCCGAAGTCCGTCCTGGACGGACCGCGCACCTAAGGTACAGGTCAACGAGACGCCCAGGGAAGCCCGCCTCTCCCCGCGGGGCGGTCCCGGCGTGGAGGAGGGGCGAGCCGAACTAGGTCCGGAGCGTCAACGCGAGGAAGTGCGGTGCCTCAGTGGGAACCGCAGTTGGCCCGGAGCAGAAGTCGGAAAGCCGGTTTCGACGAGACTGTGGGTATTAGCCCCAAGCGGGCGAAGAGGGGACAGGAATGTCTGCGGGGGGTGGGCCAGGCTAAGGAAATCCACCGGAGGCCCCTCCTGGCCTCACCCAACCCCGCGACTAGGGCCTAGGGAGATGATGGACGCGCAGGGGGCGTCACGCGCTGGCAGACGGCGCTACGCGGGAGAGGTGGGGGCTGTGGGGGAAGCACTTACCTTCTTCACGGCCGGCTGGAAGAGGAAGTCACCAGCCTCCTTCAGGTCCAGCCAGATCATGGGCATGCGGGGTACGGCCTCCATGGCGGCTGGCACCCGCCGGCCACCGGGCCGCTGCCCTAGCTGCCCCAGCTGCTGCCTCAGCCGCTGCCTCAGCCGCGTGCCCCGCCCCTCTGCGCCGGAAGTCACTTGTCACGCGGGGATGAAAATTGGCCGCAGGGCCTGCTGGGAGATGCAGTCCCCGCCTGCGCAGTCTTTAGGGCTAGGCTCAGTTGCCGTTGCGCACGCTCAGTTTCCTTCGCAGGAAGGGCGCGGAGGGCGAATCTCCTGCCCCTCACCCCCCGCGAAAGGGTTTCTGGGAGTGATAGTCTTCATTCACTTAGCTGCGAAGCTGGTGGCGGTTGGCGTTCTCTTCTGTGGCGGGGCGGATCTGCGGGCCTGGCTTCAGCCCCCGCGCTCCCGCGCTCCTGTGTCGGGGCGGGGAGGGCGTTAGAGACCTCGCCCATTAGCTTGTAGCCGCAAATAGAGTCGCGGAACACGGAGGACAGGGGCAGGGCGGGTGCTGTGATAGAGATAACGTGATGGGTGGGCCGCGCAAAAGAGGAGACTTGGAAACAGCCCTGAGGGAGGGACCTCCTGGCCAGGTGGGAGATGGGGCTAAGAAGAGAGCAGCGGGTTTTATCCCAGGTTGCAGAGATTTGAGACAAAGAAGTGACTAGTTAGAGACTAGTGCACTCCGCCCAGCCTGAAAGGCCCGGGACTGCCTAAGGGGCTGAGGTATCCACTTCTGATCGGAAAAGAACGCCTCGCTAGAGTGCAAAAGCTAAGAGCCATGTGGGTTGATGGGCTGGGGTGAATATGTGTGGCCACGTGAATACCTAGGATGCCCAGACTGAAGGGGGAACCACAAAATAGAGAAGTTAACCTCTAGAGGGGTGACATGTAGAGCTGGAATTTAGAAATCATGTATGTGTTACCCGTCTTTATAAATAAGATGGAGAGACAAACCATAAGTGACTGTTAATCTCACAAAACAAACTGAGGGTTGCTGGGGGGAGGGGGGGTTAGGAGAGGGGGGAGGGGAGTTATGGACATTGGGGAGGGTATGTGCTATGGTGAGTGCTGTGAAGTGTGTAAACCTGGCGATTCACAGACCTGTACCCCTGGGGATAAAAATACATTATATGTTTATAAAAAAATAAGAAATAAATAAAAAATTTAAAAAAAAATAAGATAGAGAATGGTTTAGAGATCCTAAAAGCAAAAGTCGAAGCTGGGAAGCCAGTGAGAATCTTTTTGTAGTCTTCCAGAACACTGGTGATGCTGGGTTGGGGCAGAGGGAGGTAAAAAGTGGGCACATTTGAGAAACATTTTGGAGAAAAAAGTGTCACAGCTTGGGATGGATGGTTGTAGGGGTATGAGAATGTCAAAGATGATTTCCAAGTTTCCATTTGGTACAGTTGGGTGGCTGCAGGAACACTTATTGACGTGAAAACAGGAAGAGCAAAAGCTCAGTTCTGTCTACTGTTAAGCTTTGAGCCATTTAAGAAGAGATGTAAAGGAGAACATGGGAAGTGGTGTCTGGGCTCACAAGAGAGGATTCACCCACAATGCCGGACCCAGTTTGACCCCAAATCTTGTAAGACTCAGTCAAGGGCCTACCTTCCTATCAGCGGGAGTTAGAGCAAAAGAAAATGCAAGCACAGCAGTGTTCCTGTTATTCACAATAGCCAAAAGGTGGAAACAAACCAAATGTCCATCAGTGGATGAATGGATAAACAAAATGTGGCAAATACATACCCTGGACTGTTACTCAGCTGTAAAAAGGAAGGGAATTCTGACACCTGCTAGGATAGCAATGAACTTGAAGGCATTATGTTGAGAAAGAATGGAGAACAAATAGGACAAATATGGGGGCACCTATAAATTGGTGCATTAATTCACTAGGGCTGCCGTAACAAAGTATCATAGACTGACCGGCTTTAACAACAGAAATTAATTTTTTCACAATTCCAGAGGCCCCAAGACTGAGATGAAGATCTTAGCACGGTTGGTTTCTTCTGAGCCCTCGCTCTGTTTGTAGATGGGTGTCCTCTACCTGCATCTCCACTTGGTCTTCTCTCTGTGCATGTCTGTGTCTTAATCTAAGACAAGGGCCCACTGTCATGAACCCATGTTAACATAATTACCTCTTTCTCCAAATACAGCTACACTCTGAGCTACTGGGGGTTAGTACTTGAATATATGAATTTGAGGGAAACACATTTCACCCCATAACACAGGGTCAGTGAGATAAAGGGCAATTGGTGTGAGAGGTATCAAAGATCAAGAGGCCCTGTGAGGGGGCCTCAAATGCTGAGGAGATGGGTGGGGGGACAGGCCAGTGAGGGCGAGGCAGCAGAAAGATGTCCCCCAGGGCAAGAGGTACCCTCCTAACACACGTACTTCCTCACAGGGAGGGACAGAGTTGGGAGTTTAGGGAAGCCTAAGACACCACAGTACCTGAGGAAGAGTAGGCCCCGTCACAAGGGGGCAGCAAACACCCCGTTCAACCAGGTCAGTTCACCCCTTTCTCATGACAACCCCATCACACTCGGTAGAGCTGGAAGGGCCTCAGAGACACAGACATCCTGCCCCATTTTACGGACGTGGAAACTGAGACCTGGATTGGTGAATGGATCCCTCAAATCCCCCAGCAAGTGAATGGAAGAGTCCAGGCTGGGCCAGGGTATCCTCCGTCCCAGTTCAGTTATTCAACAGTTATTTACTCCACAGCCCCTGTGCTCTAGGTACTGTTCTAGGTGCTGTTGAATAAGATAGGCGAAGATCTCAGCCATCATGAGGTCACAGTCTAATAAGAGAACTCAGACATTAACAGAAGAAAGAATATACACTATGTTTGATGGCAATACAGTTAAGATGAAAAAATAGAGCAGCAGAGAAAGGAGGATGGGAGCATGAGGAAGGGACACCTGCAATTTTGTATCTTTTAGAGAGATACAGGGTGGTGAGGGAAAGCTTCAAGGAGAAGGTATGATTTGAGGATGCAAAGGAGCAAGCCAGGCCCATAGCTAGGGGAAGAGAGTTCTAGAAAGAGAATAGCAAAGGCAAAGACCCTGAACCTAGACTGTGCCTGGAGAATAGTAAGGAGGCCAGGGCGTATGGAAAATGTAAGGGATGGGATCAGAGAGACAATGGATGGAGGTGAGGTAGGGGTTGGCTGGTGGTATAGGGTCTCAAAAGCCATGGTGAGGGTTTGGGCTTTTCCTTAGATGACCTGGGGAACCATGGGAGACTTTGGAACAGAGGAAGGATATGATCTGACCTGGGTTTCAGGATTACACCGGCTGCTATACTGATGGACTGTGGAGGAGGGCAGAGTGCCTCAGAGGAAGGCCCGTACAAAGAATTACGGATTCCCAGGACTCTGTTCTGGGCCCTCTAGAGAGGGGCAGGGGCCAGAACTGCTGCCTCAGGACTTTCACAGAGAGGTCTGGGATATGGGCACACACAGGAAACGTGGGAGGGGGACTTGAGGAAAGAATATACCACAGGGGCAGAGTGAGGGTGGGGTCTGGCATGCTTAGTCCCAATCACCTCCACAGAACAGGGTGGGGAAAGTGTGACTCTGCAGAAGACTGAGTACTAAGGGGGTTGGCGAGGAGAGAAGTCTTTCTAGAAGAAGAAAGGTGATCCTTAGGCTCAATGCAACGCCTGTCAAACTCCCAGCTGGGGTGGGGTGTGTGTGTGTGTGTGTGTGTAAGTTGACAAGATGTTTCTCAAATTTATATGGAAAATCAAAGGCTTTAGAAGCGCCTCTATAGTATTAAAGAAGAGAAACAAAATGAGAAGACCTGTTCTACCTGATGTCTAGTCCTGTTAGAAAACTGTGTAATTGGAACAGGTGAGTATTTGTTCAGGAATATAACATTAGACCATTGGAATGGAGTAGAAAACCCAGCAATAGATCAAAGCCTTCCATATCCACTCGGTGGACTCCAGGGTAGGGGGGACAGAGAGGACAGGGAGGGCTGCTGACTAAATGATGCAGGTCAACTAGTCCCCCACAGGGAAACAATTATGTTGGAGTCTGTTATGGGGTAAATTATATCCCCCATGAAGATATGTGAAAATCCTAACCCTCAGGTACCTGTGACTATGACCTTATTTAGAAATAGGGTCTTTGCAGACATAATCAAATTAAGATGAGTTCATCATACTGGGTTAGGGTGGGTCCTAACCCAGCAACCAGTGTCTGTAATTCAAGAAATTCTACCTACAGGGGCGCCTGGGTGGCACAGTGGGTTAAGCCTCTGCCTTCGGCTCAGGTCATGATCCCAGGGTCCTGGGATCGAGCCCCACATCAGGCTCTCTGCTCAACAGGGAGCCTGCTTCCCCCTCTCTCTCTCTGCCTGCCTCTCTGCCTACTTGTGATCTCTCTCTGTTGAATAAATAATAAATAAAATCTTTAAAAAAAATTCTACCTACAGACGCTGAGCATGGCAAACCCCACAGTCACGTTAACCAATTCCTTAAAATCAATCCGTCTTTCTATCTATGAACTATCTGTCTCCTATCGGTCCTGTTTTCTCTGGAAACCCCATAAAGAAAATGGAAGGACAAGACCAAATTGGGAGAAGGTATTTGTCAGACGTAACCAACAAAGGATTACCATCCAGAATATGTACAAAACCCAAGGCATCTGGCTGGCTCAGTTCGTAGAGCAGGCAACTCTTGAACTTGGGGTTGTGAGTTTGATCCCACATTAGGCATGGAGTCGCCTTTTTTTTTTAATTTCGTTTATTTATTTGACAGAGAGATAGCAAGACTAGGAACACAAGCAGGAGAAGTGGGAGAGGGAGAAGCAGGTTTCCTGCAGTGCAGGAAGCCCGATGCAAGGCTTGATCCCAGGACCGTGGGATCATGACCTGAGCTGAACACAGATGTTTAATCACAACCACCCAGGCACCCCTAGGCATGGAAACTTCTTTTATTTTTTTTTAAAGATTTTATTTATTTATTTGACAGACAGAGATCACAAGTAGGCAGAGAGGCAGGCAGAGAGAGAGGAGGAAGCAGACTCCCTGCTGAGCAGAGAGCCCAATGTGGGGCTAGATCCCAGGACCCTGGGATCATGACCTGAGCCGAAGGCAGAGGCTTTAACCACTGAGCCACCCAGGTGCCCCTAGAAACTTCTTTTAAAAAATACAAACAAAAATAGGATGTGTAAAAAACTCTCATGAGTTCTCAAGAAAGACAGGGGTGCCTAGGTAGCTCAGTCAGTCAAATGTCTGCCTTCAGCTCAGGTCATGATCTCAGGGTCCTAGGATGGAGCCCCTCATTGGGCTCCCTGCTCAGTGGGGAGCTTGCTTCCCCCTCTCTCTCTGTCTGCCTGTGATCTCTCTCTGTCCAAAAAAAAAAAAAAAAAGACGAAAAGCCCAATAGAAAAATAGGCACAGGACTTGCAAGGAAACTTACAGGAACAGCCAGACACACGTGGAAAGATGTCCAGCCTCATGGATACCCAGGGAAATGCAAACCCAAACAATGATGAAAGTCCGCTTTATACTAATCAGATGAATGAGGACACATCGGCGTTGGTGTTGGCGAAGATGTGTAGTCACAGGAACTCTCGGCCACTGCAGATGGGGTTGTAAATTGGCACCACCCCTTTGGAAAACCATTTGGTATTATTTAGTCAGGTTGACACTACATGTCTCCTGTGCCCCAGTGACTCCACTGCCCGGTATCTGTACAGCCTGGGAAGACTTCTACCCACACACCCCAGGAGCTGTGTCCAGGAGAAATGGTCATAGCCACCCAAACAGGAGACGTGGGGCCCTCCCACCCCTGCCACCCTCCTTGGATGAGAATCCAGAACCACTGCATTACAGGTGGGGGAACTGAGGCACGGAGAGGGAAAGAGGCTGCCCAGAACACCACATGGGCTCTGAGGCAGGGGAATGGTCTGGTGTGGCAGGGGAAGGGAGAAAAGGAAAGAGAAAGAAGAAGGGAGGGGTGGAGCGAGGAAGGAAGAGGCAGAAAGATGGGGAGGGCGACAGAGCTCTCCTGATCTCACACCTGGCAAACTGGAGGCCAGAACCTGAGGGGTCCCCATGGAACCCCTTCCCTCCCAGCCACTATCCAGTCTCCTGGAGCTTGGGCAGGTGACTCTGAGGCAGCTCCCCTCCTTTTGCCCTGGAAAAGGCTCCCATGAGAGCAGCAAAGGAGAAAATGCTCAGGGACTCAGTGCCACTCCTCCACTCTCTAGAGGGTCCCAGGCCCTTTGGGAACCCTTGGAGCATTCGTTACTTTCTTCTAGAAAATGCTCCTGTAGGACAGGTTTGCAAATAATGCAAGGTCAGGGGCCTCTGAAGCTCATCCAGGAAACCCAGAGGTCACTTGGCCAGCAGATGGCCCCAAAGCCAACACTGTCGCAGCAACACAGCCACAATCCCAGGGGTCACTGGCAGCACAAACCCCGCGGATTTGACATGATGAGTTTTGGCTTTTTGTTTGTTTGTTTGTTTTATTTTTTGTTCAGGACCAGATTTAATTCTTGGGTGAGGGGCCCTCCTGTACCAATGTTTGTGCATAAACAAGGATCAATAGAAGATTTATCCTTCCCGTGCCTAGGACAAACACCCTAGTTCAGGCCATTGATAGGGAGAGACTCCAGGGTGGATGTCCAGCCAAACCTGGCACAACTTTGAGATATCCTGGATTTTGCAGTGGGAGCCTGGAGGCTGGGCAGAACCCTCTGAGGGTGGGGGGTGGGGGATGTTTCCAAAACTGATAGGTCAGGCTGGGGTCAACCTGTGGGATTTTCAGATGCCAGGGTCTTCCTAGTTGAGGTCTCAGTGTCTGTAGGTAGTGGGGCCATAAATCTGGTTCTGGAACATCAAGTGTGTGTTCCCATGGGCCCAATATGGCTATGGCCGCTTTCTCCCGCCCATCTGACCGGTGCAGGGCACCCAGGGAAGGGCTAGGTTTTCCTGGAATTTGTGGCCCCCTTGACCACCCCATTACAGCAAGAGGGAAGCTAAGGTCCAAGAAAGGCAGAGGCTTGCCCAAGGGCCACTGCATTTCTTTCTTCATAATTTCTTGGCCCTTGTGAAGGTTTTTTGTTCCAAACTGTAGTGCCTCCACTTACCAGCTCTGTGCCAGGCCTAGTTCTTAACCTCCTAGAGCCTTTCTTCATCTGCAAAATCAGGTCCTGCTCAGAGCCTGGAGGGTTTAGAGCACCATACTTGCTAATGGTCTCAGCTGTGTTTCTGGGCCATCACTGACCTAAAAACCATCACGGCCGTACCTGAGGCTTCCTCTGTCTTACTTGCTGGCCCCCGTCCTCAACCCACATTAGTTTTTCATCTTCTCACTCCTACAAGGTAAGAGGTGTCATCTCTGCTTTACAGATGACAGGCTGCCCAATGGGGTCCTGGGCTTCTGGGGCAATCAAGGCTCCCAGGTATGTTGGGCTGAGCCTGGCAAGGTAGTGCCGTTTCCTCCAGCTTTGTCTGCAGGGAGAAGATGCATATTTGTGTAGGCGAAGGCTTGCCATGTGGCCAATGCCCGAGACCCCTCCACAGCCCCCCCTCCCTCCTCCCCACCTCTCTCCCTCCCCCCGCCCCCCAGCCCATGAGCAGACCTTGCCTGACGGGGGCTCCTGCTCTAGGACTGGGCAGCCCTGAGCTTGTGCGGGCTGCATGTTACTAGCATGCCTCTGCCTGCAGGGGGCACTCTGGGGCCATGAATCTCCAGCGGCACACCAACCAGCAGAACGGCTTCAGGGTGTAGAGTCCAGGCTGCAGAAACCTTTCTTTCTTTCTTTCTTTTAAGATTTTATTTATTTATTTGACACAGAGAGATCACAAGTAGGCAGAGAGGCAGGCAGAGAGAGAGAGAAGGAAGCAGGCTCCCTGCTGAGCAGAAAGCCCGATGCGGGACTCGATCCCAGGACCCCGAGGATCATGACCTGAGCCGAAGGCAGCGGCTTAACCCACTGAGCCACCCAGGCGCCCTGCAGAAATCTTTCTGAGGCTGTGTTAAACTTGGTGTTTCCTGGGTCGCCTGGGTGGCTCAGTCAGTTGAGTCTCCAACTCTTGGTGTCAGTTCAGGTCATGATCTCTGGGTTGTGGGACTGAGCCCTGAGCCCTGAGCCCTGCATGAGTCTCCCTGCTCAGCACAGGGTCTGTTTGAAAAATTCTTTCTCCCTCTCTCTCCCCCTTCCCTGCTCTCTCTCACTCTCTCTCTCTCTCAAACAAATAAACAAATAAAATCTGTTTAAAAATAAGTAAACAAGCTTGGTTTCTCTTATTGGATAGGGTAAGACTTAGAGTTAGGCAGCTGCCTATTACCCTGATTAGTCTCCTCCTGTGACCCCGCCTCTTCCCCATGGCTGACCTGTCCCAGGTCCCCGTTCTTCCCGACCTTTGCTGCCCCCTCATGCACAGTCTGCACTATGTCGGCTGGCCTTTGGCTGCTGGGTCCTTCCAGGCCTCTGGTCCACTAGCCAGCCTCCAACTCCTATATAGCCTCTAGGGTGGAGGAAGCCCACCCCAAAATTCTTTCTGAGGTTCCATTTTAAATTGGGGACTCAGTCTCCATTTGGGCTGGTTGCCCGATTTGTAACAGAGGAAAGGAGAGGGCGCTTTCAGGAAGGCACCAGTCCTACACGTCACCAGCAGCCCTTGGGCAAGGCAGCCAGAGGAGCAAGTGGCTGTGGATCAGAGAAGGGACAGTGGCATGGGGCCTGGAGCATGCTAGTGCTGGTGGTAGGCTTGGCAGTGGTGGCCTGTGTGGCTGAGGGCCAACCGAGCTATGAGGAGATGGTCACCCAAGACTTGGGGTTCTTCAATAACGGGCAAAGAGGACAGCCCCTCTTCAGCCTTCTAGAAGCCATCCCAGCACCTAGTGTGTTGGGTGTCCTCGGGGCCACCTAGGCGGGGGAAGCAGGTGACACCTGCTTTACAACGGGCAGCCAGTGAGGGCAGCAGGTGGGAGAGAATGCCTGGCATGGGCACCGAGTGCTGGGTTAACGCTAGCTACTGCTGTTTTTATGATAACGTTTCTTCCTTAGTAAGGTAAGACAGAGATTGGAATCTCAAGGCCTGACAGCTGGCTAGCTGGTAAATTTGGGTGTTTGGGCTAGGATAAAATGTGGGTCTAGGAATTCAGCCTCTACTCGGGCCCTGGGCACAAGGGAATGAGCAGAGCTGTTTCAAAGGACAGGCGAGGAACTAGATGGGTCTCACTTGGGCCTCACCGGAGGGCTTCCAGCGTCCCCGTCCTGCCTGACTGTCCTTCTCCCGGCAGCTGAACAGGCAAGGCAGGTGTTCTTCTTACGTCACAGAATGGAGACTGTTGGGCAAAGACAGGAAGCGACCCTTCAAGGTCGGGCACAACTAGGAAGTGGTATCCTTCAGCTAGTTTCTAGCCCCGCCCATCTTCAATCTCTGAGGATGTCACTTAGACGGCCCCTTTTAGAGGTTCTGGTTGGGCACCTGGGTGGCTCTGTCAGTGAAGTGTCTGCCTTCAGCTCAAGGCATGAACCCAGGGTCCTGGAATCGAGTCCCACATTGGGCTCCTTTCTCAGTGGGGAGCTTGCTTCTCCCTCTGCCTGCTGCACCCTCTGCTTGTGCTCGCGCTCTCTCTCTGACAAGTAAATAAAAACTAAAAAAAAAAAAAAAAAAGAGGTTTTGGTGGGAAGTGCAGACCTTGGCCAAGCCCCTTCCAACTTGTAACTGTGACCCCTCTATGCCTCTGTTTCCTCATCCGTAAAAGGGACTCCATCACCGGTTTTTTCTGGCTTCTTTGGAAGTCCAGCCCCACCACCCACTGCAATTTCAGGATCAAAGATGTGTACCTTCAGGGAGGGCAGGATGAATCTCCGACACCCCTGCCCCACCCTGTTCCCTGCCCCAGGAAGAAGATCCTCTCCACTCTCCCAAGTCAAGGGTGCTGCGCCTCTGCCTCCAGCCCCTCTCTATGTGAGGTTTGACTGTAGAAGCCTTTTTAAAAATCGGGTCTTGGGGTGCCTGGGTGGCTCATTGGGTTAAAGCCTCTGCCTTCAGCTCAGGTCATGATCCCAGGATCCTGGGATCGAGCCCTACATTGGGCTCTCTGCCCGGCAGGAAGCCTGCTTCCCCTTCTCTAAAAAAAAAAAATCGGGTCTTCTCCTTATTTTTTTAAAGATTTTATTTATTTATTTGACAGAAGGAGAGAGATCACAAGTAGGCAGAGAGGCAGGCAGAGAGACGGGGAAGCAGAGAGCCCGATGCGGGGCTTGATCCCAGGACCCTGAGATCATGATCAGAGCTGAAGGCAGAGGCTTAACTCACTGAGCCATCCAGGTGCCCTACTTTTTCCTATTATAAATGATTATTGATATGGGAAATAAAGGCAGAAGAAAAATTATTAAATTATTAAATTTCCTTCCAGACCCTTGAAACCCGCAGAGTGACATTCCTCTAGGGACTCAACTGCTTCAATGTAAATACTTTGCAAAGGGCAGAAGGCAATCCTAGTCCCACCCTACCCCACCCCCCCATCCTGTAAGTCTACTTCAACATATAAAAATTCCTTCAGAAACGTCATCTCTAAACCCCCCAAGATACATGCTGGCAATCATCCCCCAAGCTTATGGTCCACTAATAAACATCAGAAGGATCTCATGCTTAAAGTTTTATTAGACAGTAATAAATGACCTTTTCCTAACAATAGCTAGCTCCCTCAAGGTCCTGGGAACCTTGCTTCCAAAATTCCTTAGAGACTTACGCTATCCCTAAACCTCCCAACTTGAGAGTATATAACAGGCCACTCTGTATGACCCCAGTGCAGCTCTTTCCGCCCACGGGTCCTGTCCTCGTGCTTTAATAAAATCACCTTTTGCACCAAAGACGTCTCAAGAATTCTTTCTTGGCCATTGGCTTTCCTGGCCATCATCTTTCCTACATCATATGGTGCCCAGTGTGGGGCTTTGAGTTCAGGGTCGCAGCTGGACTCTGAGCGGCGGTCCAAACTTAGTGAGTACTTCCTCTTCTCTTCCTTTACTCTCATTCCAGGGACTCTTCAAGGAGTACGGTCTTACTGGAACTGCTCCGACTGCAATCCTCTAGCCCGTGGCTACCCTACGGGGAGGAGAAAGCCTGCCTTTTGCCTGGAAGTTAGTACACTGGCCCGAATGGTAATAAGACCCAGAAACTTGATACCCTCTCTTTATTCCATTCTTTATTCTTATATAAAGTTATGTTGGGCACAGGACAGCCACCTAAGTCACTGGGATGGCTGCCAATCTTAAGACTCCTGTGTGAGGTTTCCTCCTGATTGATCTAACGTGACACTGTTCACATCCCTAGTCCAGCCGCTTCTGGCCATAGGACCTCCACTGGGAGCTGGCCAAAACCAGTACCCAATTGAGTTAAAACCCATCGGGGACGTTTCCTAGAGAAGTTGCCTATAAAGACTGTATGGGTTAGAATGTCGCTTAGATCATGATCGATTTCCATCTTTACTATTTTCCATCAATTTCCTCTACTAACTACTTAAGCTACAAAATTTGGTAAATTGTCCTAAAATTTTTCTAGTGTTCTTCATGGGTTAAAAGAGTGGGTTCTTCAAAGGAAGGAAAATAAGGCATGACCTTCTATGGCATGACCTTCAAGGCAAGGTAAAATAAGGCGTGACCTTCACGGCACGACCTTCAAGGTACGGTATTTTGGTCCATAGGCCAGGCACCCATCCATAGCCTGGGATGCAATGGGGAAAGAGGGGGACGCTTGCATCCCTCCTATGGGGGCCTTTATTGGCAGTGGTGGTCATAGCGATTTTGTTCAGGGGGACACCTCGGGTCACTTTGACCCCAGGAACCTCTGACATATCCCGTGCATGGGACGCTGCCTGGGAGTCAGGGGGATTCTCTAGGTAATGGACCTTCTCTTTTCTTCAGTTCCCAAGGACTCTCCCTTGGAGTGCCTTTTAACCCACTGGAAACAATTCAGATTGCAAAACGTACAAAAGGATTGAGCTCCTGTAACACTGCATGGCCTCAGTGGGCTCTCTCAGATCTCTTTTGTAGGAAATAGGGCAGAAATGTGTTTGCCCGAATGTGCCAGCTAGTAAATCCCTCCTGACAGGCTGGACGATCATTATCTAAATGCGCCTCCTCCCAATAAAGCCAGGGGGCTGGAGGAGACACGGGCCTTCCCTAGCAAAGGGGGCCCCAACTCTCTTCCTCTCTGTTCCTCCCCGTAATTGTTGTGGGGGATTCTCCCTCACTCACTTCCTGGATTAATGGCTCTAACTGGAGCCAACTGTGGTTAGTCTCCCTCGAGATGGGGACTTTTTTTTTTTTTAAGATTTTATTTATTCATGGGGTGCCTGGGTGGCTCAGTGGGTTAAAGCCTCTGCCTTTGGCTCAGGTCATGATCTCAGGGTCCTGGGATCTGGCCCCGCATCAGGCTCTCTGCTTGACCGGGAACCTGCTTCCTCTTCTCTCTCTGCCTGCCTCTCTGCCTACTTGTGATTTCTGTCTGTCAAATAAATAAATAAAATCTTTAAAAAAAAAAAGATTTTATTTATTCATTTGCCAGAGAAGAGAGAGAACAAGGAGGGCGAGCAGCAGGCAGAGTGTGAGCAGGGAGCCTGATATGCGACTTGCTCTTAGGACCCTGGGATCATGACCTGAGCTGAAGGCAGTTGCTTAAGGGACTGAGCCACCCAGGCATCCCTTGAGACAGGGAATTTAAGGTATATTCCCAAGCAGCTGCCAAAACTCCCTTTGTTTCGGGAAAATTCCCTATCTTCTCTGGCCGGACATGGACTGCCTATTCCTCCTTATTGGTGGGAAAACATGGCATCTGCTCCTAGAGATGGGAACCCTTTCTCTGCCTCTGGCAGCACTTTGCTTCTTTCGTCTCCCCCCCCCCGCCTCCATTCCTCCTGTGGCCGGCATAACTGGCTTCCATACCATTCTCGAAGCCTCCTGCACCATGGCTTCTTCTCCTTCATTGTCAAGAAGAGCACCCCTGGGACCTAACACCACCCACTCCAGATTTCCCCACCAGGGTCTCAGGTAAAAACTGTAAATGGGGTAGGCCCAGGTGGCTCATAATAAACTAAGTTAAGTTTATTGGCTGAATTAAGATAGACATGTCTTTTAAGTGATCAGCAGTAAATGTGCAATTTTTATTCTGTTGAGGTTTACTGAAGGTCAAATAAGCGTGTGTTATCTCTGTTGCAAATTGTTGGCAAAAAGATGACAGACATGATGGTCAATTGTCTGCCTCATCAAAGTCTTCATGGGTCATTATTAAAATAGCTTCCGAAATCTTGGGTGACCTGAAACTTCAAAGTTTTGCTTGGATGATAAATGGAATTCGATTCTTTGGACTTCTCAGTCTTTTCCAAATAGGATAAAGTGCTAAGTCATTGATAACTGGATGTAGGTTTGTGCTTTTGACCTCTTACTGCAAAGAAACTAAGGCTATTTAAATCTGTTGGTAAATATGTTTTGTGCTGAACTGATTCATAAGTTTGCCATCTAAAGAATTCTGTCGTAACCGTTCACAACCGGTTACTCCTTAGTCTTTGCTGGAGATTAAGGTTTCTAAAAAGTGCAAAATTCTGCTAACTGTAACTAAGACTGATGAAATAAGGGAAATAACTCCATACGTGGAAAAGTAGAAGATATGTAAGAAGGATATAAGGAATGGAAATGCATTTTTGTTGAAGGTAAAAGAAGGTAATTTTGTCCTAAATGAGATGGATGTTTGGAGAGAAATGGCTTGGAACAACACCTGAATGCAAAGGAAAATTGTAGAAGATTTATGAAGGGAAAACTTTGGAATGGAATTTTAGATGTGGTCGGGAGGCACTGAGATTGAAATAAATGCATTTTACAGGACACTGGTATAAGATTGAAAGTCTGCTTTCGGGGTGCCTGGGTGGCTCAGTGGGTTAAAGCCTCTGCCTTGGGCTCGAGTCGTGGTCCCAGGGTCCTGGGATGGAGCCCCACGTCAGGCTCTCTGCTCAGCGGGGAGCCTGCTTCCCCCTCTCTCTCTGCCTGCCTGTCTGCCTACTTGTGATTTCTGTCTGTCAAATAAATAAATAAAATCTTAAAAAAAAAAAGAAAGAAAGTCTGCTTTCCCTCTGTTCAAAAAGACAGTTTTCTCCAGTTGTTGGTCTGCTCTTGATAAGAAAATGTAAATAGTTGTTTTCTCTTAACCTGCCCAGAAAAAACAGTTTCTATGTTTTGCCTTTATCAGGTCTTTAACATCCCTAATCCTATGTAAGCGCGTGCTTTAAAAACTTCCCAAGGTTTTAACAAAGTTCCCCAAGATTTAAATGATGAACAAAACCTTGTTGACCAATTAGGCTTGTTTGGTATGTTACGTTCTGGCATAAGATGTTGTGTGTCCCAGAACAACTGAGTTTCCTTGTCAACTGTATCATAATGAGCTCTCATATCAGATCATTAACAATCCCTTTCTGAGTTTTTGTTATTTATAATTGTTCTTATTGTTTTGCAAAATGGGTTTCATCTTCAAGGAGGTTCATATAAAGGACATTTAGGACAAATACAGGGACTCAATATCTTTAAGATCAAAACTGAAATGAGTAAGAATTTCCAGAACTAACTAAAAGCTGCATTCAAACTGAACAAGAATTAGTAACATGGGACTAAATGAGCTAAAAGGATGATTATAGTTTTGTAACTCTTGGTTGAAACACTGCTGTGCTGGTTCTCTAATGGTTACTGTTCCAGATTAAGGAAACTTTCTCTTAAGATATCTATGATTTACAGAAACATGATAAACTATCAGGTGAACAAATTGAAGCATTTAACTTTTCTCTCTACCTGAACCCTCCAAAATTCAAAAGGTCTCAGTAAGTATTCTTCCTTCCTAGGCAATCATAGTCATTTGCGCAAGTTCAATAAGAATCTGTTCTCCTTGTAACAGGGCGTCATTGGAAAACGTTGTTTATTTTACCACGGCTTGGACAGGAATGTCATATTTGAGAGAGACATGCGTAGACTCAGTATGACCAGACAGCTTTAAGAAACTAAGGTTGACTTTATGAAACCTGGAACCATAAAGCCCCTTGGAAATGTTGGCCTGATACTTTGCTTACAGAGTTCCCAGCAGCCTCACCGGGTGAGTCAAGAATGTCGCTTCCTGGCAGGTGCAGGAACCTCAGGATACATTGGGGACCTTATGAAGAGGAATCCGCCCAAATTGACAGGTACTGTAGTCATGTCTGATAGCAAGCACTTGGCCTGGCTTCTTGGCCTGGAGAGGCTATTAAAAACTCAACGTAGGGGCGCCTGAGTGGCTTAGTGGGTTAAGCCTCTGCCCTCGGCTCAGGTCATGATCTCAGGGTCCTGGGATCGAGCCCCCACATCGGGCTCTCTGCTCAGCAGGGAGAGTGCTTCCCGCTCTCTGCCTGCCTCTCTGTCTACTTGTGACCTCTTTTTCTGTCAAATAAATGAACAAAATCTTTAAAAAACATTAAATAAAAAAAAACTCAACCTAGAGATTCCTTATAAAAACCTCGAGCAATGCAGATTCTCAAAGGTCTATGTGATCAATCATTATTCTTGCTGAGCTTATGTAAATGATTACGCCAAGTTCGTTAAAACTTGACTTGTTTTGCAAACAAATTAGTCCTGATTGGGTTACTTCTGATTAAAAATGAGCGTTATTTTAGAGAAAAAAATTGTTTCAGTAACTCACCTTTGTGGATGTTAAATTCTAGATCTGATTGTCTTTAAATGTTTGTTTACCTAAGCTAGACATCTTGGGGTAAACTTCAGAGAAATTAGCACAATAGCACGTATAGACCATCTTATTATTCTGTGGGGATAATAACAGGACCCCATGGACACATGATTATTTAAACAGTTGGAAAATGGGATTGAGTCCCCAACGATTGTATAACTCAACTAGTACCTTGACCAGTTCTATGTGGCTGGGATGATGAAATTGTTCCCTAATAGCCAGAGCATACCCCACTCTGTAGGGTTAACTATGGGCTTATGGAGATAATATATGACCCCACTTTTTTATGGCTGGATTGGATGGTGCACTTGGGGATGCCCTTATCTCTTGACAAGTCTTCTCCTACTTGCCAGTGATTCCTTATAATTAGGATATTCTTAACACTGGACCTCAAACAAAGAGGACTTCTTGATGGCTTCATCCCTCATAGTTATATTTATCCTAGAACCACCTCTACTGAGATATGATTGCAAACAAAGGCTCTAACCAAGTACACAACAAGGGGAACCTCAGATCTCACTATGGGACAGTCCCTGACTAGAAAGACTTTACATCAAGTCCAGCGTGTTTTAGAGAACAAAGGCCACCAATGGATGATGGAGGCTGACTTCCTAAATACCAGGCTACGCTTATAGATATGCCTGAAATAATACTTGAAACCTGTCAAACTTTAACCCCAGCTACCCTTATGCCTGGACCTGACCATCGTCCTTCTACAGAGCATAACTGTTCAGAGGTTATTGATCTTGTTTATGCTAGTCAACCAGGTTTAAAAGATTCCCCTATCAAAAATGCAGACGACAGTTGGTTTACTGATGACAATAGTTTCATGGAAAAAGGAATAAGAAAAGCTGGGTAAGCTGTAGTTCTCACTCGTGTTTGGCAACTGCCAAAGCCTTAAACGTCAATATTTATGCTGACTCCAAATATGCTTTCCTAGTCCTACATGCTCACAGAGAATTTTGGAAGAAAAGGGGATTATTGTTAAGCCGTAACTCTGCAATTAAATATGGGCCTGAAATTAAGTCTTTTACCAGTTTGAACTCCAATAAAGTCCGTAAGTTCAGTCTATTCAGGCCAAGAAATGCACAGGACTGGCTTGTTAATAATGAAAAATCTTTATATCCAAAAATAACCAATTGAAAGTAATACAGGATTTACACCAGGCTACTGACTTGGGTCAACAGGCCATGGAGATGACAAAACCTTTGCTAAGAAAAGCTGTCCCTAGATTTGGACTCCCTTGGTCCCTACAAAGTAACAACGGACTGCCTTTTATCACACATTCAAAAGATGCCCCTCCAAAAACGGAAAAGCCCTTCCTATCTTGACTGCAGTTAAAGGAGGCCCAGAATTAGATGACTGTCTTCTAACAGGACCCAATGGCTATGCGGCTCTAACTTGTGTTCAACTTGGCTTCCCCCCAGCTGGACAGGCCTCTGAACTCTGGGTTTTTCCTGGATGCGTGGATGCATTCTTAAAACCATTACCAACCCAGCCAGCCTTCCAAATTTAAAACCAAATTTAAAACAATGGTGAATATGTTCTGTGTCTCTTTGGTAGGAGCATGTTGTTTGGCACATGGAAGTTCTTAATAAGTACACGGTCAAAGCCCTACAATCTACAAAATAGAATGACATTAGATGTCTCAACTGCTGCACAAGGTGGAAGCTGTGCTATCACAAAACAAAATACTACATATATGTTCCAGATTACCCCCAAATACTTCTGGGTTTCTGACATAAATACTCCAATTGGGACTTCAAAAGATCCCTCTCTTTCCTTTAATGATTGGTTAAACACCCGGACAGGAAGAGGATTTTTGTCAACTACTAAAGAACTCTTACTTGAGCTTCTTTTTCTTTTTGTTGTACTTTTCACGTTTTGCTATTTTCTCCCAAGTCTCTCCACTTGGTGCCGAGACACCCTCGCTGCCATGACTTCAAGCCAACAGATGATTCTTTCCATTTGGGGAGATCTACCCATGCGGTCTCCCTTGGACTCAACTGCTTCTGCCTTTTGTCACCCCTGTATCTACATAAACCACAACTGACCAATGTTGACCCACAGGTAGGGACACCTCTATGTCCTATTTAGCAGGAAGAAGTTGCAGAAGATGAGACCTTCCACCCTCGGCAACCTTAAAGATTTAAAGGCAAAACTGTTCATTTGATGTGAGAATCAAAGGCACAAGAAAAATTATTAAATTTCCTTACTACCTATAGCCCATTGACATGTCCTTGAAACAGGCAGAGTGACATTCCTCTAGGGACTTAACTGCCTTGATGTTAATACTTTGCTAAGGGCAAAAGACAATCCTAGCCCGAACTGCACTGCCCCACCCAACACCAGGGTCCCGTAAGTTTCCTTTAATGTATAAAAATTCTTTTGGAAACTTCCTTTATCTCTAAACCCCCCAAGATATGTTTTGGCAAACATCCCCCAAGCATATGGTCCACCAATACACAACTGAAAGGTCTCATGACTCAGGTTTTATTAAACGGTAATAAATGACCTTTTCCCAACAAGAGTTAACCCTCTCAAGGTCCTGGAAACCTTGCTTCCAAAATTCCTTAGAAACTTACGCTATCCCTAACCCCCTCCCAACTTGAGAGTATATAACGGGCCACTCTCCATGATCCCAGTGCAGCTCTTTCTGCCCACGGGTCCTGTCCCCATGCTTTAATAAAATCACCTTTTTGCACCAAAGACGTCTCAAGAAAACCTTTTTGGCCGACAGATTTGTACCCTAACATTGTCTTTCCTACATCAATTATCAGTCCTTATTATAGAAGAAACACATGCTGGGCACCTGGGTGGCTCAGCCAGTTAACCGTGTGCCTTTGGCTCAGGTCATGATCCCAGCGTCCTGGGATCGAGCCTGGCATTGAGCCCCATGTCTAGCTCCCTGCTCAGCCTGCTTCTCCATCTCACGCTCCCTCGGATTGTACTCTCTCTCGGTCAAATAAATAATTAAAAAAAAAATTACTGAATATAAAAAAAGAAAGAATAAAGTGGGACCATAATCCACCTAGAGATAACCGCTTTTATAAAATTAGGAAAATAATATTTTATTATAGCAAATTAACAGAATGTGGAGAAGCAAAATAAAATAGAAAATGTCCCGGGACCCATCACCCAGGGACAGACATTAACCATTAGTGCATCGTCCTCTGCATCTTTCCTCTGTGCACACTTCTATTTCCCACACATACGGCCTCCTTCGGCATGCTCACTTATGGAGGACTGTTCCCATTCCATCACTTACTGAACGTCCGTGATTTAGTGGCCGCGTCTCTAGTCCTCTCCCACGTTTCCCAGCGCGCTCGCGGTCCTGCCTGGTTCCGTGGCCAGCCTCCCACTGTATCCCTGCCTTGGGGAGTGTGAGGCTAGGGCTGCAGTGGGCCGGGCAGCAGGTGCGTGCCTGCGGGGTTCTCTGCCCTGTGCTCAGCGTGCCCGGCCCCATCGCACCCCCACAGCACCGACCAGCCTGTCCCCTCGCCTTCCTGCTGTCTGCGCCTCTGCCGCCCCACCTCCCCTCCGCCCTCCCCCATTGCCTCCTACCTCCAACCCCCCTTCCACACCCACATCCCCTGTCCCCCTCCACACCTCCAACCCTTGTCCCCCCTCCACTCTTCCTACTCCCCCATGCCTCCCACTTCCTCTCCCTCCTCCATCTCCTCCCCTGTTAGTTTTCTAACTGAGAACTGCTCTCTGCCAGGTAACCATCCGACCACTGAGGGGACAGTGCAAGGGGCTTTAGTGTCCTCACCTGGAAAATGAGCCCATCAAGCTCTCCTCAAGGTGAATTGTCAGGAGGGGACGGAGATGACTGCTCAGGGGTTGGGAGGTCATGAAAGGAGGAAAGACTGGTGGTGCTGGCCTCCGGTTTCCCAGGACGATGCCTCTGGTCTGGCTCTGAGCTCTGGGCCCCAGCGACTCCTTGGAAACTGACCCTCCTTCTTGTCCCACATTTGGGAAAACAGAAGCCAGAGGTGGGGCCTCCTGCAAGTGGGTGGAAGAGCCAGGGCAGAAATGAGTGTCACAGTCCAAGCCTGGCTGGGCCCTCTGGGCCGTAGGGGAAGGGCTGACTGGGGACCACCACCCCCTTTTCTGCACAGTCTGAGCCCACACTCCTCTGCCTTTGCACACCTACTTTCTCTGCCTGGAATTCCTGTCCCATCCCATCTGTAAATCCTACTCACCCTTTAAGACACAGCTCCAAAGTCACCTCCTCTAGGAAGCCTCCCTGCTCTTCCCCAGCCAGAAGTGTCCTTTCCTTAGCTGTGCCTCCGCAATCCTCAAACCATGCTGGCAGTACCCACTGTGCCCCCAGCCAGATCACACTGTGTCTACTCACAGCTGGGCCCTCCGGAGCCAGTGGCAGGTGTGGCTGTGGAAAGGGTTTCTAACAAGGTGCCCCTGGAATCCCAGGAGGGCAATTCCTTTTGTGCAGGACCCTGAGGACCCCTGCTCCCTGCCCAGTCACTGTGACAGCTAAGGTCCCTTCACATTTCCGGGCTCCTCCCAGGGGTCAGTCCACCCCCTGGTGAGAACCACAGGAGAGAAGCTCGATCAAATGTTTCTGAAATAAATGATCCAGTGAATGAGTGAATGAATAAAGGGTTAGAGACGGGCTGGGCTTGAGGGGAGGAGACCAATGAGGCAGTCCTGGGGGCCTTTCCTCTGTGCATCATAGGAACCCAGACTCCTTGATGTCAGGGCAGGGATGTGGGAGACAAACAGGTTGAGGGCAGAGGGAGGCTGTCCGAGGACTGCCCTGGAGGCTCAGGAAGGCAGAGTAACCTGCTCCAGCCTCCTCAACTGCCTTTACTTCCTTTATACTACCTTTGTGCCTCCTCCTTTCTCTCTCCCTGAACCCCAGACTTATGGAGCAGACTGCCTCCTGGCCACCTTCCCATGGATGTCCAAAGGGTATCACACACTCAGTCTCTTCCCTCTGAACCTGCTTTCCTGAAGCCCACCCCAGTCTAGCCAGTGACTTCATCCATCAAGAAACCCAGGTGTCATCCTTGGCTCCCTGCTCTCTCTCTCTCTCGACCCACACCTGGCCCACCAGCAAATCCCTGGCCTTGGTGATGGGCGCACCCAGCCTTGAGAACAGCTCCTGGGACACCGTGATAAATGCTCCGTAAATGCTTGTTGACTGGACGTACGCTTATTCCTTCTCACTAGCCTGCTTCTTCAAGTGTCTTTGCTACAGGGCTCCCGGGTGGCTCAGACGGTTAAGCGTCTGCCTTCGGCTCAGGTCATCATCTCGGGGTCCTGAGATCGAGTCCCGCATTGGGCTCCCTGCTCAGTAGGGAGTCTGCTTCTCCCTCTGCGTGCTGCTCCCCTGCTCGTGTGCTCTCCTTCTCAAATGAATAAATAAATTCTTTTTTTAAAAAAGTCTTTGCTACAGAAATATCTAAGGGAGACTCTCTCATCTGAGGGGCTATGGGATATAGCCCCTTGGGGAGATGGGGAGGCCAAGGACTCCTCTTCATTAATGATAATGCTGCCCCTTGTTTATGCATACCTCTTCCCATACAGTTTTCTCTGAACTGCCTTGCAAGCTGCACGTACCCTCTATGACTTCTGGTGAACAAAGTCTCAAGGACATTGGCTGACTCAGGGAAGCCCACACTCCATCCCCCTTGCCACCTAAACCCTGGGGAGCACCCACCAGAGGGGGAGAGGTGGGGAGGGATGCTGTAGGGAGGGAGCCTTGGGTGGGGTTGGGAAGTGGGTAAGTTTGGGTTGAGGGGGATAAATTAGACCCTCAGCCCCTCTCCCCACGGTGGGGAAACGATGGTCAGCTGGAGGTCACCTCTAATCCCTGTGGCCCCAGAGAATGCACCAGCACCTCATTCACACCCCCCATGCCACTACCTTGCCTAAGCCCTGCTCCTGAAAGGGAGTACTCCCAGGCCTCCTCCAGGTCTTCCCCCTTGGGCCCTGGACTCTATGGGACTGGGCTGAGCAACTTCTCCCAGGAAGCTCCAGGTCTACGTGTGGGGATCAGTAGCATACGACACAAGGCCTGGGGAAAGCTGGACCATCACACTGTCGCCTGCAGGAGAGGGGGCACCTAGAAGGTCAGTCACGGGCCCTGCTGGGGGCCACATGGCTGCCCTCTCACAGCCCCTGAGACAACTCAGAGGCTCCAAACTGCTTTCTTGGCCTGGAAGCTTCAGAGAGGTTTCAGGCCCACAGAAGCAAGGTTAAGAAGGAAGAGTTCAGGGCGCCTGGGTGGCTCAGTGGTTTAAGCCGCTGCCTTCGGCTCAGGTCATGATCTCAGGGTCCTGGGATCGAGTCCCGCATCGGGCTCTCTGCTCGGCAGGGAGCCTGCTTCCCTCTCACTCTCTCTGCCTGCCTCTCTGCCTACTTGTGATCTCTCTCTGTCAAATAAATAAATAAAATTAAAAAAAAAAAAAAAGAAGGAAGAGTTCACCATGTTTGGGAGGGGGAGTGCAATGAGTGAACAACCTCTAGGGCAGCATTTAAATGGTCACGGGAATCCAATTTTATGCATCATAAGGGCAGACACACACGCACACACGTGAGTTTTTTTTTTTTTTTAAGGTTTTATTTATTTATTTGACAGGGAGAGATCACCAGTAGGCAGAGAGGCAGGCAGAGATAGAGGGAAGCAGGCTCCCTGCTGAGCAAAGAGCCAGATGCGGGGCTTGATCCCAGGACCCTGAGATCATGACCTGAGCTGAAGGCAGAGGCTTTAACCCACTGAGCCACCCAGGAGCCCCGAGTTTTCTTTCTTTTTTTTTTTTTTAAAGATTTTATTTATTTATTTGACAGACAGAGATCACAAGTAGGCAGAGAGGCAGGCAGAGAGAGAGAGAGGAGGAAGAAGGCTCCCCGCCAAGCAGAGAGCCCGACGCGGGGCTCGATCCCAGGACTCTGGGATCATGACCTGAGCGAAAGGCAGAGGCTTTAACCCACTAAGCCACCCAGGCGCCCCCCGAGTTTTCTTTTTTAAACAAAAATCGACCTCATGACATACGCTCCGTTTCACAACGAGCTTACTCTCCTGTAACGTAGCTGTTCAGTCACTACTGACCCACCACGTGACCTGTCTGCCCAAGCTCTACTGGGTGGCTCCACCTCCCGATTGAAGTCACCCCCACTGTCAACACAGAAGTTGTTTCTGTTTTCTTTTGTTTTGAAATTGTTGCAAACAATGCTGAGATGACAGGAAGTTCCTAGGAAGGGACTGGGGTCTTCAGGTGTGTGGCCATTTTAAGAAGTGAATGCCCTGCTAAGCTACCATCTAAGGTCGGGGTAGAGAGGTCTTTAGGCAGTTTTATTTGTGCTGCTGGGAATAGGGAATTGCTCCCCTCTCCAAGAGTGGGGAGATGATTCAGTAACTTATGTTATAAAACCGGTGGATGGAATATTGTGCAGCTTTTGAAATAAATATGAAGATAGCGTTACATCAAGGAAAATGCTTGTGTTAGAATACGTGAAGCCTTTATAAGCCTGACTAACAAAGAGAGAGGCAAAACGTGTTCAGGAGATATGGGAGGGGAAGAGCCACAAACACCCGGACACCAGACTGATGGGATTTAAGAGTTCATGACAAGCTGCAAAAAAAAAAAAAAAAAAGTTTGTGACTACTTGCAACTCTATTGCAGAGAATGAAAAGCTGGAGGAAGTGAATGATTTCCTAGCTAAAAATGAATGATCAGCATTGACCTGGGACTAGATGTGGGAAGACGTGAAAAGGCCAGTTTTCTCATAAGAGCCTGGAAAGGTGATTTAGAGTTCTGGCACCAGATGGCTCACAGCTGAGATTTACCTAGGTTGGAGAGAGGGGCTGCTCAATGTCCCCAAGAGACCCCAGAGGAGATTCTGTTGGGGCACCTGGATGGCTCAGTGGGTTAAAGCCTCTGCCTTCAGCTCTGGTCATGATCCCAGGGTCCTGGGATCGAGCCCCCGCATCGGGCTCTCTGCTCGCCGGGGAGCCTGCTTCCCTCTGTCTCTCGGCCTGCCTCTCTGCCTACTTGTGATCTCTGTCTGTCAAATAAATAAATAAAATCTTAAAAAAAAAAAAAAACAACCAGATTCTGATCCAGTAGGCTTGGGTGAGCCCCGGGAGTCTGCTTTTGCAGCTCGTATTCAGGTGCTGCTGACATTGCTCGTCGGCACTTGGAGTCGGGAGGCTTTGAACAACTTCATCCCAAAGTTATTTTAAACTTTGTTAACACAGACATTCCTGACTCAGTGATGGTTCAATGATGGTTTGAGTTACGGTTTTCCTCGACAAAGCTGCAAAAGCGATATGCGTTAGTAGAAACTGTACTTCGAATTTTGAATTTGGATTTTTCCCTGGGCAGGGGCGATCTTCTCTCTTGATGCGGGGCAGGGCTAGCAGGTGTGATCAAAGGGGTGAACCATTCTGTACCCATAGAATCAGGCTGCTTTTTACTTCCACTACAGCACTCAACAGATTACACGAGCTGCTTAATACTTTGTTATAAAATACACTTGCTGTTCGATGATTTTGCCTAACTGTAGGCTACTGGAAATGTTCTGAGCTTGTCTAAGCTGGGCCAGGCTAGGCTGTGGTGCTCAGTAGATTAGGTGGTGTATGAAAAGCATTTCCGACTTACAATATTTTGAGCTTACAGTGGGCTTCTCAGGACACGACTCCATTGTAAGGAAGATATGTAGTTTATGTAAAATATACACAATATCACTTCTATCTATATATCATAGTTATTTAATTCAAAACCAAGGAGAAAAAATGGAAAGCTCCTCAATTCATTTTATTAGTCTCAGAATACACTTCATATAAACCTAAAGAGAGTGTAAAATATCACTTATGAAGCAATTCTCCACAGACTACTGGCAACTAATAATAACAGTAATGTTGGTAATAGAATGTTGTCTGGCCTTCCCAGGATCTGAAACCTAGTGTCCTTTTCCCAGGCTGTTAAACTAGCAGACAAAAAACCAAATCCTTTCTAATCCTTTCTGATCCTAAAACACCCAGTCTGGGCTTTCTCTAGATTTTTGCTTTCTCTAGATCGTTCTTTAGATTTTTTTTTTTCTCTAGATTTTTTTTTCTCTAGATTTTTTTGGCTTTCTCTAGATTTTGGTTAAATTTAACCAAATTAGAGCCCAATATGATTAAAAGGCACAATATAAGATCTGAAAAAAATGGTAAGAGAAGCCTAGTAATTTAAGCTCCAAAAGGCAGGAGTGTCTGATCGGTTTGTTTGCCTTCTCTCTGTAACTAAAATTCAGGGCTTGTTAATTAAAAATAAATCCCGAACCAGTCAAAGATTTAATATCATGAATAAGTCCGTTTTCCCCAAATACATAAACTCAATGCATTAGACTCCCTTAGGATCCTAACAGGGTTTGTGTGTTTTTGAAGGGAATAATCTTAAAATTCACTTGTGAGAAGCAACGTCCAGCAATAGCTAAGAAAACTGTGAAAAGGAACAACGAGCTGGGACAAAGTGACTGTGGTCCAGAAGGGGACGAAGGACAGGAGGGGATCAGGAAGCAGGCTGCTGTGCGAGTGAGAAGGGCTGGGCGGCGATGACAGCAGCACACTTGGGTGGGAAAAGGATAGTTTTCTTTCTTTCTAAGACTTTATTCATTCATTTGAGAGAGTGAGGGAGAGCGAGAGAGAGCACGAGCATGATGAAGGGCAGAGGGACAAGCAGACTCCCCGCTGAGCACGGAGCCCGAAGCGGGGCTTGATCCCAGGACCCTGGGTTCATGACCTGAGCCGAAGGCAGACGCTTAACCGACTGAGCCACCCAGGCGCCCTAGGAAAGGATAGATTTCAAACTGGAGGAAGACACGTAACATCTATTAATTCCAGTCGGATTACAGACACAGGTGTAAAAGATACAACATCTTTTAAGAAAACCAAGTGGCCAAAATGTGGGAATGAAGAGGACACCAGGAAAGGTGAGGGGAATGATTGGATCAATAGTGGGACAAGTACACGGGGTAGATTAGAGCTTTGGCAGAAGGTGGGGGGAAAGAAGGCTCAAAGATTATGTACAGAAAAAAAAAATTATGTAGAGTCCATTTTCTGTAAAATACACAAAACCTCCCAAATATGGACATGCAGATGCGCACAGATGGCTTATATGAATATGGAGAAAAATAGAGAAGAAAATCCATGGGTGTTAGTAGGGGTTTTGGGGGGGAGCTGCTGATGTAAGTGGTAGGAGAATGAAGGGGAGTCAAGCAGAAAAGGAAAAAAAGTGGGAGCTTCACTGGAGCAAAGCCTCACTCTGAGGCACACTTCTCCTTCGTGTGAATTAGGAAGGGGGAGGTATGAGGGGAGCATAGGCATAAAGAAGTCGAACGTTTTAAAACAGCAGCAATCTTGAGGACCATGTAACATCAAGGAAAGTGTTTGTGTCAAATGGCTAAAGCAGAGCCCCAAAGTTTACCTACATGGGAGGACACAGCGGGCCCCAGCCTGGGAGCTGCTGAGGTGGGCTTGTCCCCATGCAACGGAGACCACAGGGCCCTGAGAGCCCACAGGCCCCCTTACCATCCCGGCCTGAACCCCACACCAGGCTCTGGAGCCCCAGAAGAGACAGCAGACCTTAGGGGCTGCAGAAGCTGCTGTGAGAATCAGTGTTTTTGGTTTTTTTTTTTTTTGAATCAGTGTTTTGTTGCTTAAAAAAAAACAAAACAGGGGCGCCTGCGTGGCTCATTTGGTAAGCATCTGACTATTGGTTTCGGATCAGGTCATGATCTCAAGGTTGTGAGATCAAGTCCCATCCCAAGTCAGGCTCCACTGGGCAGGGAGTCTGCTTGAAGACTCTCTCCCTCTGCCCCTCCGCACACTCACATTCTCTCTAAAATAAATCTTGTTTTTTTAAGATCTTATTTATTTATTTGACAGAGAGAGACCACAAGTAGGCAGAGAGGCAGGCAGAGAGAGAGGGGGAAGCAGGCTCCCTGTTGAGCAGAGAGCCCGATGCGGGGCTCGATCCCAGGACCCTGGGACCATGACCCGAGCCGAAAGCAGAGACTTTAACCCACTGAGCCACCAGGCACCCTAAAATAAATCTTTAAAAACAAAACAAAACAGCTTTACTGAGCTATAACTGACATATAATGGCTTGCGCGTATGTATTCAAAGTGTACATTTAGATACATTTGACATAGTATACACCCCTGAAGCCATCACCAAAATTCAAACGGTATACACATCCGCTGTCCCCCAAAGCTTCCTCACACTGGTTTATGATCCTTGCCTCTTCCCTGACACCTTCCTCCCCAGTCCTACGATTCTCAGGCAACCACTTCTTTCTGTTGCTGTAGATTAGTTTGCAATTTCCAGAGTTACGTATGAATGGAAGCCTCTAGATGGGGTGTTTGTGTCCCCTCAAAATTTGTGTGTCGCAATCCTAGCCCCTCCATGGAGGGTCTGTGGAGGTGGGGCCTCTGGGAGGTGATTCAGTCGTGAGGGTGGAGTCCTCATGAGTGGAATTACTGCCTTTATAAGAGATGGAGGGCTCCCCCGCCACTCCCACCATGCGAGGACGCAAGCAGCAGGCTGGCCATCTGTGAACCAAGAAGCAGGACCTGACTCCACACGGAGTCTGCCAGTTCCCTGACTTCGGACCTCCCAGCCTCTACAACCACACGAGACAAATTCATGTTGCTTATAACACCCCATCCATGTACTGCGTTTGGTGAGAGCTGCCCAACTGGACTAAGAATCACACAACGTACCTGCTTCTCACATCGGGCTTTTCTCACTAAGCATTGTGACGTCGAGAGTCATTTTTGTTATACGGATAGTTCGTTCCTTTTACGGCCGAGTACGGATGGGACAGTCACACTTTGTTATCTGTCTACCTGTTGATGTTTTTGTTTGCTGCTCATTACTGAGTGATCTCAGGGAGGTCTCTTCCCCTCTCTCACTCCTAGTTTGCTCATCTGTAAAATGGGGATATCCCGGCTGTCTCTTTGGGAGGATCCAACAAGACTTGTTGGACAAATACTCTATAAAGAACTGAGGAGGGGTGCCTGGCTGGCTCAGTTGTTAAGCATCTGCCTTCGGCTCCGGTCATGATCCCAGGGTCCTGGGATTGAGCCCCACATCGGGCTATGCTAGGCAGAAGGTCTGCTTCTCCCTCTCCCACTTCCCCTGCTTGTATTCCCTCTCTCGCTGTCTCTCTCTGTCAAACAAATAAATAAAATCTTAAAAAAAAAAAAAAAGAACCAAGGAGAGCTTGGCTTGAGAAGGAGGAGCTAAGTGTCCTTGACCCTCCATCTCCAGGGACCACACATCTTACCTGTTAGAGGAGCTGTGTATGAACTGCCCCAGAAACCATGTCAACAGAGCAGACCCACAGACCCTGGGGAACCCCTGGAGGGGTCTGAGCAGGGTAGTGACGAGATGTGATTTACAGCTTTACAATTTCACTCTGGCTGCCGTGCAGCCTGTGGACTACAGGGAGCTCAAGGTGGAGGCAGAAAAGCCAGTCAGGAAGCCATTAGGGCAATCCACATTCTAAGGGATGTTCTGATGGTATGGACTGCTGTGGAGGCAGAGGACAGACTTGCACTGGAGGGAAAGTCAAGAGAACAAGGTCATAGCTTGGCTGATGGAGAAGAAAAAGATGAATGACTCTCATCCCTTCCCCAATCCCAAACCCACCACTAGGTTCCTGAGTGAGCAACTGGGAAGACGAGAGATACACTATCAGGAGGGGGAAAACTAGGGGGGTGACCAGCTGAAGTTCCAAAGTGGACATGGTCATACTGGGACACAGCCAAGTGAGTACACAATTCCATGTCAGTCCAGAGATGGGCCTCCAGATGCCTTCCTCACACTGGGGAAAGGGCACTATCAGCTAGGGAGAATGTATGGGATGGAACCAGAGCCCAGGACAGAGCGCTGAGGCCTCTCACATTTGGAAGTGAGAGAGAGGCAGAGGGGAGGCAGTAGAGTGGAGAACAGAGATGATCTTTGAGACAAAGAGATGGGAGCATTAGTGAAGAAGGGAGGGAGGATCATCTCAATCCCTGCTGAAGGGGCAAGAATTTCCCTAACCACAAGGATCCAACCCCCTAAGAGAAGCAGATGCCCACCTCAGGGGGTCTTATATATATTTAAGATTTTATTTATTTATTTATTTTAGAGAGAAAGAGCACGGGCAGGAGGGGCAGAAGGAGAGAAAGAAAGTTTCTCAAGCAGAGTCTGATTAGAGTGCAGAGCCCGACATGGGGCTCAATCTCATGATCCTGAGATCATGACCTGAGACGAAACCAGGAGTTGGAGGCTTAGCCGACTGAGCCACCTGGGAGCCCCAATTCTATCAAATATTTTATATTAGTTTTTAAAGATTTTATTTATTTATTTGAGAAAGAGCCAGAGAGAGAGAGAGAATGAGCACAAGCAGGGGGAGCAGCAAAGGTAGAGGGAGAAGCAGGCTCCCCACGGAGCAGGGATCCCGACGCAGGTCTTGATCCCAGGACCCTGGGATCATGACCTGAGCCTAAGGCAGACTTCTTAACCAACTGAGCCACCCAGCTGCCCCAATCAAATATTTTAGAGATAATACCAATCCCTCACAAACTCTTTCAGAAACAGAGGAGTAGGAAACACTGCCCTCCTATGGGGGCAGTATTACCAGCCAAAGACATCATGAGAAAAGAAAACAACAGAAAACATGTTTAGTGAACACAGACACAAAAATACTTCACCACATAGTAGCAAGCCACACCCAACAACATAGAAGGATTATAAAGCCATGGCTGAGTGGGATTTTCCCCAGGAATACAATGTTGGCTCAACATCTTGAAAATCAGTGTTACATGCAGCATTAACAGGTTAAAGGACAAAACCCACATGATCATCACGAGATATGCGGGAAAATCATCTGACAGAATCTAATACCCATTCATGATGAAAACTCTCAAAAATTAGGAATAGAATAAAATTTCTTCTGCTTGAAAAAACTCACTGAAAGAAGTGCCTGGGTGGCTCAGTTGGTAAAGCATCTGCCTTTGGCTCAGGTCATGATCCTGGGGTCCTGGGATCAAGTCCTGCATGAGGCTCCCTGCTCGGTGGGGAGCCTGCTTCTCTCTCTCCCTCTACTGCTCTCCCTGCTTGTGCTCTCTCACTCTCTGTCAAATAAATAAATAAATAAAATCTTTAAAAAAAAAGAAAAGAAAAAGAAAAAGTCACTGATGAAAAAGGCACAGCTTTGGGGCGTCTTGAGTGGCTCGGTGTCAAGTGTATGACCTCAGCTCATGTCATGACCTTAGCTTAAGTCATGATCTCAGGGTCCTGGGATTGAGCCTGACATCAGGCTCCCTGTTCAGTGGGGAGTCAGCTTCTCCCTCTCCCTCTGCTCCACCCCATGCTCTCTCTCTAATAAAGAAACAAATAAAATCTTAAAAAAAAAAACCCATAGTTTAACGTATTTAATGGTAAAGGACTGAATGTTTTCCTCCCTAAGACTGAGAAGAAAGCAAGGATATTCATTTTTGCCAGTTGTATACAACACTTTGTACAGCGGAGGGTATAGCTACTGCAATAAGCAGGGAAAAGTTAAAGCCATCCAGATTGGAAAGGAAAAAGTAAACTGCCTTTATTAACAGATTATATATCTTATATAGAAAACCCCAGAGGCGCCTGGTGGCTCAGTCATTAAGCAGCTGTCTTCGGCTCAGGTCATGATCCCAGGATTCTGGGATCGACCCCTGCATCAGGCTCCCTGATCAGCAGGAGGCTTGCTTCTCCCTCTCCCACTCCCCTTGCTTGTGTTCCTTCTCTCTGTCAAATAAATAAATAAAATCTTTTTTTAAAAGAAAATCCCAAAGAATGTACATTATTTTTTAAGGATAAAAACTAATACATGAGTTTAACAAGGTCTTAGGATATAAGACCAATATCAAAAATAATCTCTAAACAACACCAAAAAAATCTGAAAATAAAGAAAGCGATTCCATTGACAATAGAATAAAAAAATAAAAATATGTGGGAACTTTTTAACAAAAGAAGTGTAAGATTATATGCTGAAAATGACAAAATATTGCTGAGAGAAATTAAGGAAGATCTAAACAAATGACAATTTGTGTTCGTGGATTGGGAGACTTTATATTGTCAGGATGGTTATTCTTCTCAAATTCATTAATAAATTCAACATAATATCTATTAAAACCCCAGAAGGCTTTTCTGTAGAAATTGATGAGCTGATCATAAAAGGTATGAGAATACAGGCACCTAAAATAGTCAAAAGAATTTTGAAAGGAATAAGGTTAAGGACTTAACATTATCCAATTTTAAGACTTCCTCTTTCCTTCCTTCTTTCTTTTCTTTAAAAGATTTTATTTATTTATTTGTCAGAGAAAGAGAGAGCACAAGTAAGCAGAGTGGCAGGCAGAGGCAGAGAGAGAAGCAGGCTCCTCACCAAGCAAGGACCCCGATGTGGGACTTGATTCCAGGACCCTGGGATCATGACCTGAGCTGAAGGCAGCTGCCCAACAGACTGAGCCACCCAGGTGGCTTTAAGACTTACTTTAAAGCTGAAGAAATCAGTATCATACAGTCAGTGTGGTATTGGCTCATGGACAAGCATATAAGATCAATGGAACAGAACTGAGAAGCTAGAAATAAACCCTTCCATTTATGATCAACTGATTTCAACAAAGATGCCAAAGCAATTCAATGGAGGAGTAGTCTTTACAACAAATGTACCGAGACAAATAGGATAGCCACGCACACAAAAAAATGAAAAATTAAAAAAAATATTTACTTGAGAGACACAGAGAGAGCACGAATGAGCATTTATGAGCAGAAGGGGCAGGGGGGAGAATCTTAAGTAGACCCCTCCCCCCCGGCTGAGCACAGAGCCCAACTTGGGGCTCGATCTCAGGATGCTGAGATCATGACCTGAGCTGAAATCAAGAGTCAGATGCTCAACTGACTGAGCCACCCAGGTGCCCCCCAAAAGTGAAATTTTAAAAATTAACTCAAAATGGATCATACACCTACATAAGAGCTAAACCATAAAACTTCTAGAAGAATTTCTTTGTGATCTTTGCTCATGCAAAAAGTCCTTAAGACTATGACTCCAAAAGCATAATCCATAAAACAAATAATTGCTAAGCCAAACTTTGTCAAAATTAAGAACTTGCACAATTCAAGAGATGCACATCGCTGACAAAATGAAAAGACACACCATACCCTGGGAGAAAATATTTGCAAGTCCTGCATCTGATAAAGGGTTCGTATCCAGAAAATGTAAAGAAGACTTACAGTTCATTCATAAGACATGACCCAGTTTAAAAATGGGCCAGATTTGAATAGCCATTTCACTGAAGATGTAGCCAATGAGGGCATGAAAGGATGCTCCAAATCTTTAGTGGTCAGGAAAATGCAAATTAAAACTCCAGGGAGATGCCACTTCACATCCACTAGAACGGCTCTAATCAGAGAGAGACGATTTCAAGAGTTGGCAAGGCTGCGGGGCAACCGAATGCTCACCCGCTGCTGATGGGAACACGGCAGAATGGTACGGCCACCGTGGAGCAGCTCATCCGTTTCCTAAAAAGCTGAACAAACACTTACCATGTGACAGGCACCTTCCAGGCACCTACTCCAGAGAAGTGAAGATGCAAGTCCACAAAGTCTTGTACATCATGGCAGTATTTCGTAACAGCCACAAACTGGAAACAAACTAAATATTCATCAATTAGTGAAAAAAAAAAAAAGGATAAAAAAATGTCCCACATCTACGCAGTGAAGTTTTATTTAGGAAGAGTAAGAAACAAATGGATACATGCTGCAGCCTAGATGAACCTCAGAAACATTGTAAAGGGGGCACCTGGGTGGCTCAGTGGGTTAAGCCGCTGCCTTCAGCTCAGGTCATGATCTCAGGGTCCTGGGCTCAAGCCCCACATCGGGCTCTCTGCTCAGCAGGGAGCCTGCTTCCCCCTGCCTCTCTGCTTACTTGTGATCTTTCTCTCTGTCAAAATAAATAAAATCTTAAAAAAAAAGAAAAAAGTAACATTCTAAAGAAGCAGGCACAAAAGACCACCCTTTTATATGATTCCATTCATAGGAAATGTCCAGAATAGGCAAATCTGTAGAGACAGAAAGCGGTTGTCTGAGGATGACGGTGGGAGTGGGGATTAACTACACACAGGGAAAAAGGAACTTTTTGAAATTATGAAAATATTCTAAAATGGGACAGTGGTCATGGCTGCACAATTCTATTTGCCAAAAATCTTAGAGCACTTAAAATGGGCAAATGTTGGGCGCCTAGGTGGCTCAGTGGGTTAAAGCCTCTGCCTGCAACTCAGGTCATGATCCTGGGGTCCTGGGATTGAGCCCCGCATCGGGCTCTCTATTTGGCAGGGAATCTGTTTCCCCCTCTCTCTCTGCCTGCCTCTCTGCCTACTTGTGATCTCTGTCAAATAAATAAATAAAATTTCTTAAAAGAAGGGTGTATGCAAATTATGCCTCAATAAACTGTTAAAAAATCAGCAATGTTTGCATCTGATATCCCCAAGTGTCCTCAAGTTGAAGAAACATAGTTACGACGCCTCCTCTATGCACCCAGTGCTGAGTACACGACAAAAGACACTATCCACCAGGTAAGACAGGCAAACAGGCCGTTCCCTGGTGGGATACAGCAGGTGGGGACAAGCATGGAAAAGGGGCACCGCGCTGACAAGAGATGCTTTCCTATAGGAGGGATGTCTACGCTGACACCCTGAAGGACTATTTCAAGGAGGCTAAGTGGGGACAAGGGCCAGGTCACATGGCCTTCTAATGCCATGCGGGGTTTTTAAGCCTGAACTGCCAAGCTAGGAAAAGAGAATAGGGAGCCGGAGCTCAGCTCTGTTAGAGAGAAAAACATCTGGGTACCACTAGAGATGAAACTGGGAACAGCAAGGCTGGGCTAATCACTATGAGAACAGAAAGATGCCTTGGCACTTTTTGGTTGTACAATGTTATGTCATCGTGAGCAGGAGCAAAAACCAGTAGTGTTCCCTTTGAGGTGAGGTGAGGAGTGGGCTCTGCTGTTGGTTGTGAAGGGAGAGGAATCCATGGGAACACAACAAAAGGACATGGGGAGTCCAGCAGATGAGTCTAGCTGAGTCTAGCTGGACTTCTGAGCAAGAGGGTGGTTACATGGAAAGGGCTGTTCTTCTGAGGCAAATGACTCTCTCCTACAGCATAGAGCCCACAGATAAGCTGGCTTCCTCTGCTTTGGCATGAAGGTACTTACTTCTTTAATGCAAAGTCCATCACAGTACTGGGCAGCGGCCCTGCACGCACCAGGTACGAGGCTGAACGGACCAGATGCTGCTCCCATGCAGCGAGGACTGAGTGTGGAAATCTGGTTTCAGTTCTTGGCAACACTACCAGTTAGCTGATGAATCGGGTCAGTGGGCCCTTCTGAGGCTGTTTCCTCATACTAAAATGGGCCACGCTAACTACCTGGTGGGGATTCCTGAGAGGCCCTGGTGAGAGTTTATAGTGTTTATGTGTGAAACGTGTGCTAGTGGGATGTTATGTGGGAGAGACATACCCTTCCAAAGACTTGAAAAACAAGTTGCCGGTATAATCATCACCCAGTGAGTAAGACTGACCGTAGTTGACTTCTGGAAAAGTACAAATGAAGAGTTTCCTGACATCCACAACCAGTAACCAGCGTGTAATCTCAGGAAGGCAACTCTGGAATGTGGCTGTGTTTGGAGAAGTAGAAACTAAACACAGGAGTCTGGTTCTCTCCCTTTCTGAGCAGACGAACCACCACGGGAATTTGCCTGCATCGGAGTGCCTGAGCTGCGCCCCGGCTGCAGGTCCCCAAGGAGGGATCTATGAATGAATGTGTGGTTTAAGAATTTTCTAGTGACTTTTATGTGCACCAAAGTTAAGCACCTCCGGCCCAGAGTTTTAGGAAGGAGCTGGACATTTTGGTTCTAGACAGTCAATGGGGCCGCTGCAATTCCATCAGGGAACTCATGTTTTATGGCTCTGAGTGAAGAAAAGGGGAAAGCCAAGAGGAGTGCTGATTTGGACACCAGCAAGTATGCGACGTGTGACTTTTTCACCTGAGCCCGTACTTATAAAATACACACACGTCTCTCCAAGGACTGCTTTTGCTACACGTCTGGCTCTCTCTTATTTTCACAGGAATATTTTTACATTGTCCAGTGTATTTTTTCACTGAAAGGCAAGGAAAAGATGATTTACTTCTAACATTTAAAAAATAAGAAAGGACAAGAAGGTATTAGGAGTGTACTCTTTATTTCTCTTTGGTTTCTTAACACAAAAGACATGCGTTCTATAAATAAAAGGAAGTAAGATTTGCTGGGGGACAATGACTTGGTGGGGGGTGGGAGGAGCAGAATTGCTACCTACTCCCGTCTCTGTGGCCGAGTCAGAAGGCTGGTCTTCAGCTCCCATCCTGGCTTTGATCTCAGGTGAGACCTGGAAGACAAGGCTCCGTGTGTTATCTGGGAAGGGGAAAGGCCCAAGGACAGTGAGTGCCACAGTCCTATGCTCAGAGATGGTCCACTGAGCACAACATCTCTCCCACCCGCTGGTTACACCCTTTTCACAGTATCCTTGGGTGAGGACTCTTCACTGGGGCTCCTGGAAAAAGCTCCAACACCGAAGAGCCAGCCCAGCCATTTGCAAACATCCTCCTCAGACTAGGGAGCCGACTGTTGAAGAGTGTGCAAATGTTGGTGTTGGCTCGCTTTTGCTCAGAGCTCACCCAGATCAAAACATGGGCCCAACGTGTAGCAGTGTACCTTCCGCACCAGGAGATGGGAGTGGAGTTTGGGAGGTTACTACGAGAGCAGCAGATCGTGCGGGAAATGACCTATCAGCCTCAATGGCAAAATCTGTGCCACCGTCCTGAGGAGCTGGGAGGCCTGCTCGTGAGCCCACTCACCGATCCTTAACCCCTCCGTGATCTGGGCTGGTCGGGACTGCTTCCAGTTCACAGAAGGGCTTATAACAAGACGGGAACGGACACACGTCTCTCTACCAGGAAACACAGACCCCACTGCCTTCCGAGTCTACCTCTGTAGGCAGGCCGAGAGGGACTGAGAAATGCTGGGGTTCCACCACCAGCCTGTATCAGACTGCTGAGTCTTTTAAAATAAAAACATCATTTTCAAGTGCTTGTAGCAGAGGCCCAGCTCCTAAGTGGCAGGTAACAAAGGTACTTCCCTCTGGGTACATGGCGATTGCACACACTCATAAACCTTGTGCTGCTGGGGTGGGAAAGACGTCTCGGGCTCCACACTCTGCCTTTCTGAGCACGCTTCCAGGTCACCCCAGGCAGGCAGCAAGGGACGGGAGACTAGCCAGGTGGAGAATGGGGCCCCAAGAGCCAGTCTTGCATGAAAGGAACTATATCCTCTTTTAGTCTGTACTGGAAGCATTTTAGAAAACCAGATTTTGGCAGCAGCAGTTGAAGGACAGCCCCACTGCCCAGTGCACTGGTAACACAAGGGTCCTCCTGTTCGGGTCCCACTGTGCGACACTGAGGTCCCGCCCAGGGAGGAGGAGGAAGGAGCGTGGAGTCTCTTCAAGAGGTCATTTGCTAAGATCAGAGGAAGAAATATAAAATCTTGTTCTTTGCAGCAGCAAGAGATTCTTTCGGCCTTTAGTTCTCTGCCATAAAGTCAGCTTTGCTCGAATGTAAAGGCCCACCTTGAAGGTCGTTCTGCCGAGGGCTGGAAGGAAGCCAGGCCCCTGGAATTGGCGAGGGGATGGAAAAGCAGTGAACTGGCGGGGTAGACGAGGTTACTGGTCCAAGCTGGCCATGGCTGGTGGAAGGACCAAGTCCCTGGTTAGGTTCTAGAGGTACCAATGGTCAATGTACCCTAGAAGCATCACGATGAGGAAAACGATCCAAGAATGATAGATAGATGGGCGAGAGTCTGGCCGGACCTGCTTTTTCTTTGCTGGTCAGATGAGGAATGAAAGTGGGGGTGGGGAATCTGAGTGAGTGCCATGGTGGCTGTGGGAGGTGACCACAGGGGCACCCGGAGCCTCCAGCGACCGGCTGGGAACTCCCACCTAGAAGAGCGGCCAGCTGTAATGCAGCCCACTCGCTAAGCTACAGTTAAAAAACGTCCTCTGATGGTGGGTGTGAATGCAAACCCCGTGAGCACCTTGCTAGAGGACCAGTGGAGATTACACTGATCCCGGACACGCGAGGGCCCGGACACGTGAGGGCTCAGAGGCGACCCCGAGTGCCATGCAAGGCCTCAGGACCCTGGGACCCGAACGTGGGAGCGGACGCCGCCCTTCTCGTGGTGGCGGTCTTCTACGGAGACACGTGTTCCCCTTTAGTGTCTTTCAACGTTTTCTTCTCCCAAAGAATGTTCACTTTAAAAAAAGTACTTTTCTTTCCAGTTTCTTTCAACTGTTTCTTTGTTTCAATTTCCTTCCTTTCTTTCAAGTATCTTTTTTTTTTCTTCTTCTTCTGTTGCTCCTCAACAAGATGAAAAGACCTCACTGAAATCCCGAAGCTCGACATGGGAAGAGCTTCTGTTCTCCCTGGTTACCTAGCAGTGAGGACCCAGTCCTCTGTGCCCTCAGATGGAAGAGGGAGATGCTCGTGCGCAAGCAGTCCGGTGCTTGGGCGCTACCGCCACAGGCAACGAGGACACCCCAAGTGCGTCCTTCCTCCCCCAGCCGCAGCCCAGCTGCCAACAGGCTGGGCCACCAGAGCCACTCCTCTGCCGACTGGCCACAGCACGGCTGGAAAGCAGCAAGTGAGGAGAAGTGTCAGATGGCAGGCCTTCTGCAAGTGGCTGGTGGGAGCTGGCCTTGGATGGAGCCCATGTACGTGTGGACCAGCACAGCAGTCCCGTGTCGCCAGCTGCAGAACCCAGAGGGCTCTGCCCCACGCGGTGCACCTTGGTGACCTACGCTTGAAGGTCCCCAGGGCAGCACGGTGAGGGAGGATGTAAGCACCTGGAAAAGCTGTACCTCCAGCGAGCTCACATTCACCCCGTCTTCTGGTCTACCCCCTCTCCCAAGAGGGCCTGTCCCTGGAAGGGAGCGCCTATGTTTGTACCAGATCCCTACCCCGCCATATCCCCCCTCCGCCTTAGATGGTGAGGAGGGGGATGCAGCCCACACCCACGCCCCCCTCGTGACAGGCCATGGGAGCCATGAATGTCCAGCGGTCCATCTCCGGGTCGTACATCTCCACCGAGCTGAGGTTTGACTGTCCATCATAGCCCCCCACGGCATAGAGGCGTCCGCAGCTGGCCACCAGGGACACCCGGCTCCGGCGTGTGTGCATGGGCACGATCAGGCACCACTGGTCGGCCACAGAGCTGTACATCTCGGCAATGCTGAGGAAGCCAGAGCCGTCGTAGCCCCCGCAGACGAACATCTTGCTTCCCAGGGAGGCGGCCCCGTGCCGGCAGCGCTTGTTGAGCATGCCAGCGGCCGGGTGCCAGGTGGCCGTGTGCTGGTTGTAGTGCTCCACCTGCGGCAGGGAGAGAGCCCCGGGTCCGCAAGTCAGAGCCTGAGCCCAAGTGCGGCACGTGGCGGGGCCTCGCGGCACCCGGAGGCAGCCTCCAGGGAGAGGCCCGCGTACTGCCTCTGATGCCCACTTTCCACAGCAGCACCCCTGCTCCTGGGCTGATCCACAGAGAGCACCTACTCTGACCCCTGCTGTCTTACTTCCCGGGAAACAACGGTGTTGCCCCAGGAGGCACTCCTATGGAGTGCTGGGGGCGGGAGGAGAGCAGGGTCTCCTGAAATCTGTCCAGAGTGCAGCACTGACTGACGTCACGGACCTACCACTAGACGGCGGTTGAGGTTTTTTTTAAAGAATAAATGCAATTTCATGGGATGCCTGAGTGGCTCAGTGCGTTAAGCTCAGGTCATGATCCCAGGGTCCTGGGATCGAGCCCCACCATCGGGCTCCCTGCTCTGCAGGGCACCTGCTTCTCCCTCTGCTTGCCTCTCACTCTGCTCCCTCTGCTTGTGCTCTCTCTGACAAATAAATAAAATCTTAAAAAAAAAGAATAAATGTAATTTCAAATAAATTATCCAGAATACAACTATTTGCAAATCCGCACCGTCTATAGTTGAGCTTACTCTGGGTAGCAATTCAGTGGAGAACGGAGTGGGGCGAGTTGGGGACGACGTGGCTATACTCTTCCCCTCCTCTGCGTACACTGGCTCCATTCTTAGAAGAATCTCAGAGCGCATGGCGGACGGCCCGAAACCTCCCTAGATGACACTTTGCCCAGTTACGTCAAGGCTGAAGTTTCTTCCAAAGAACTGCCTTTCAAAATTACACTCAAAGGTGGGGGACACTTAGGTGTCTCAGTCGGTTAAGCATCTGACTCTTGATTTTGGCTCAGGTCATGATCTTTCAGGGTTGTGAGACTGAGCCTTGTGCTGGGCTCCACGCTCAGCGGGGAGTCTGCTTCTCTCCTTCTCCCTCTCCCTCCGCCCCTCACCCCACTCAAGTTTGTAATCTCTCTTCAAAATAAATCTTTAAAAACAGAATTATTCCTTGAAGATGGGAGGAGTGCCAGGGGAGCCCAGACTCACGCTGCTGAAGATCTGCAGCCCGTCGTGGCCGCCAGACACATAGATCCTGCCCTCAAACACTGTCACCCCTGCAGCACTGCGACTTGAGCTCATCGGGGTCACCACCGTCCACCTGCAGGAAAGAGCCAGACGAGGGAAGCCATGAGATGCAGTGTTGCTGTTCTCCCAGGACAGCTCGGAAGGAGTGGGGCAAACTGTGCAGTGTTCCTTCCCACCCTGGACAATCTCCCCACCTCTGTAGGCAAGTCCCCTCCCTCTTACTCCTGCTCGGTCCTGGGAATGGGACCAACGGCCATCTAGTTGTCCTTCTCAGATTCAATGTTTTCATGGCCCTCTTCTCCTTCACCTTCAACATTCCTGTGGTCATCAAGTCCCCCTGGCCTGCCTTCTAGTCATTGCTTGTTCCCATCCCCACTACTGCTAGCCTAGCTCAGGCCTCCCCTCGCACAACCTGCCACAGCCTCTGTACAGGAGGCCTGGCTTTCAGACCCCGCCCATCCTGACACCATGCGGCATGCCCCTTGGGTGGCTACTCACCGTTTCCTCCAGGGCAGAGTCTGAGTTCCCTGAGCGGTTCTTTTTTTTCTCAGGCCTCACCTATTTCCACTTTCCCCTCCTGCCATGTGCCACCCACGCCAGCTCCTCATTCACAACGAGCACCTTCCCTCCTCTGGGCCTCTCCTCGTGCTGTCTCCCTGCCTACAATGCACATCTACCACTGTCCGTGATGGGCCTCCTCTCAGAAGTCATCCCTGCCGCCCTGCCGCTCCCTGCCAGCTGCGGTAAAGACAAAGGTGCTTCCTGCCCTGCACCCAAGAGGTCCAGGGAGGCCCCACAGGGTAGGCTAATCACGATGTACCCGGGACCCCAGCAGACCAGCTGCTACTTTTAAGGATCTCAGACACCCCGCCTGATACACAGTAAGTTGGTTAAGTGAATGGAATGTTGTATAATTCTCAGACTGTCTGTTTAACCAGTTCCAGTTTTCCCAGGGGAGCTGCAGTCCTTACTTGTCTGTCTCAGGAGAGTAGGTCTCCACAGAGCTGAGAGAAGAGTTGCCATCATAGCCCCCACAGACGTAGATCTGTCCGTCTAGCACGACCGTCCCCATGGCACTGAAAAAGACAGAGCTGTCACGTAGACGGGCCTCAGACCTCCTGGGCCAGCCTTGCACGCTGCCTGGAGATCCAGCCGCCCACCACAGCCTCTTTCTAGAGCAGACCCAAATCCCACGTGTGAGCCTAAGTGTAGAACAGAGGGGAAAGCAGCTGCTCTGCAGTGCCCCCTGTTGGGGTTCCCTCGGGGAACTTCACCCTGTACATATCTGAAACGTTCATCTTCTACCTCACTGTGCTCAAGGTCTCATTACGTCAAAGTCCTCTCCCTCCTGCTCAAAAAGCCGTCCTTGCCTCAGCAACCATCAGTCCCTCCTGGCCCCACGCTGCCAGAGCAGCTTCTTTATCTCAGGCCTTGTCGTCGTCGTGGTCACTCATTCATCCCTGGGGTCCCATGAGGCACTCAGGAGGTGTGCTGTCCCGGGCCCTAGAGTCACAGTGCCGAGCGAGCCAAAGCTCCTGTCCGCAGGGGCTCATTCTGGTGCCTGGGGGTGCCGGGAAGTCACCTTGTCGCCTTTTTAACAAGTGGGGACCTCTCGGAAGACAGGGTCTCCCTCTGTGTGACTCTGACCATGCTTCGTGTGGTGCTTTGTACGGGACAGGCCTTCAATATGGGTTTGTTGTGTTAGCCTGATTTTCCTATTTAATTCACTGTGAAGTTTGACAGATGTCTTTTCATGACAGATGTGGCCCTGGCGGCCCCGACTTTGTCCCTGTGGGTGACGCTATGCTCCCCTTGAGCACTGATGGAGGTACTCTACGTTCGCCATCCGGCCCCCCTCACCACACCTGCTAAGGAAGCGGCATCACCTTCACGGTACAGACGAACAGCCGCGGCTGGGGAGGCTGGCTCCTTCTCTGGACTGCCCAGTGAGAGGCACGCCTCGGATTTAAATGAGACGAGCCCACTCCCACGCTGCCCAACGTGCCCCCCTCTTCCCAGATCAAAGACCCAGCAGTCTGGCATAATCAGAAAATCAGTTCTACACAATGCCTCATGAGAAATCAGACACGTGTGCCAAGCCGCCCGATTCACTGTTTTCAAATCCGATGCTGGAGAAGATTCAAAATGAATCTGGGTGGCTGACAAACAGGAAAATAAAATATGCCAGGTTTAACTGCCACCTTTCAAACGTACACAGGACACCAAGCTGATCCCTGCAATGTCCCTTCGAGTGACACCGTAACGGACCCCCTCAACTGGCCCGGAAGAGGAAAAGGACTTTTGCCTCAGGCAAGGATGGTAGGAAGACCACAAATTCACTAGACACTGTCATGTGCTTCCAGAAGTGGACAGAAGTAACAACACAGGAGTTCAACAACCATATGAGGGAGAAGAGCCATAGAACTGAGTGAGGTTAACTATCAACCGGGTGATAGAGCCAGTGTGAAGACGGAGGGGGCCTGCTTGGTCCACCAGAGGAAGCATGGCCTGGAACACTGCAGGCGAGGGGAAGGATGATGGCAGGAAGGAGTTTGTCACCACTAGCAGGACAGAGAGTCATGTGGGACGGTAGGAAAGAAGTGACTCAGAACAGTTTTTGGCAGCCTGTAATTTCAAAGGGATGAAATGGAGCCGGGTCTCTGCTAATAAGAGGGCATTAACCACAGCGAGGGAAGGGGATACCCGGAGGACTCTCCTCCCAGACAACACTCCAAACTCTGCGACATCAAAGCAAGGAAGTTGCCCAGAGCAGACACCCAGAGAAGAACGGGCTGCAGTGAAAGCAAAAAAGGCACTCATGGCTTGGGAAATGGAGCAATGAGTCATCCGAGGCCACAGAAGGCTGTAAGACGCCCAAGGAGCAGAAAAGGGAAGCACTGAGGTAGGGGGAGGAAGGAACTGAGAGAGTGTTAGCTCAGGGAGGAGCAGATCATGTATACAAATTTTTCTTGCCAACAAACCTACTGTGACCCTTTGTGAATCTGGTCTTATTGGTACAAAGGCAGACTCCTCCCAGCTCAAGGCCACACACTAACACTGCGGAACATGGTACGTGCGCCTCCTGGCCTGACACTTCTTCCTCACCACACAGGCAGTCGCTTGATCTTACGCTCACCCAGAGCAGGGCCAGACAAAAGGGCCTATCAGGCAAATGCTTAGGCCACAGAATTTACAAAGCAGAAAGGCCCTCAAAGAGCATCTGCCCCAGTTGATTTCAAACTGCCCCTTTCAAAAACAACTCCTGTAACTTTCCCCCTAAAGTTGGGCATCTGTCACAGAAGCTCAAGTCATGAGAGAAATGCAGAACTGTTCTGGTTACTGGGGTACGGACTGCCTCCTCTCCTCCATCAGCCCCGGAAGAGAGAGCTGAGCGCCACTTGAAACCGCTGACCCGGGGTGGCCCCACGGAAGGCAGAACAGAAGACCCTGTCCAGTGATCCATCCTACTCCAGAGCCCAGCTGTGCACATGCTCCCCACATGCCTGACGGAAGGGAAGAGGCCGCCTGCCCCTTCAGCACTCAGAAGGCTGAACGGAGGCGCCATTCGGATGCCCTCCAACTCCTCTTCAGGAAATCTAGCAGGCAAGCGACAGAGGAGACAAGTATCTGGAGCGTGTTAAGAGACATAAACCCGGTCCACCTATGTGCTCACACCTGGCAGAAGGAGGAGGGGACTGCAGGGAAGCATGTTGCTATGGCTCACGTCCTCACAGGGTGGGAGACGCATGTGTGTGGCAGGGATCCAGGGGTGGGGGTGGGGCATGTCTTTTCATCACTAATAAAGTTAAATCCTCCTTACTCTTCAAGTTTCACCTGTAATCCCGCCTTTTACCTGAAATCTTCCGGATGTTTCCACCCAGTTTCTTTCCCTTCTGGAAATCTACCATAACATATGTTTCAGTCCTTATCCGACACTTAAATAACAACGCAACTTCCACATGTCCGTGCCTCGTCTCCCTAAGCTCCTCAACGGACAAGGCAAGGATTTTACTTTGGAGCAGATGGGGGTGAGCTCCCGGGAGGTGTTGGCAGTGGCAGGCTGGCTACAGGAAACCGCCAGGCCAGCTTGTGTTTTGTATTACTCCGTGCCCCTGCCCGGAGTCTAGCCTGGCACTCCCCAGATGCTCAGTGTGTGTGCTCAGTGTGTGTGCTCGGGCTGCCCAAGTGGCTTCCAGAATACCTCCTCTTGCTATTCATGCTCCGCACTCTGGTCCACGTGTCCGTCTCTGGGTTGTAGACCTCCACGGTGCTCAGCCGCAGCTGGCCGTCATACCCCCCGATGGCATAGAGAAGCCCATTCACCACAGCCACGCCGACGCGGCTGCGGGCTGTCGTCATGGGATGGCACTTCTCCCAGCGATTGGCAATGGGGTCGAACACTTCTACCACATTCAGGGAATCACCTGCATAAAAATTTGCTACTCAAATTAAAACAAATGAGACCACGTGTTTAGATCACAGCTGTTGGGCATTGATTACATGGAACGTTTGACTTGGCTCTATCGGCTCTTCCCACAGAAATACTCAAGCCACACAGGCCCACTAAGACGCTTCAGCCGTGCTAACCTCAAACCAAATTCTTTAAGGAAAATCAGAATCAGACAGGAGGTGTTTAGTTTTAAGCTACAATGAGGTATTCCACCCGCTTAAGGCCAAAACGGAAGGGAAATGGACACACTCTCCCCCCAGTGCAGGGGGCATGCCCAGAGGGAAGAGCCTGGGTTCCCCTGCTGCTTTCACTTACTAGCGTGTTGACCCTGGGCAAGTTGCTTTGTATCCCCATTTTCTACTCTCATATGCGACATGGAGATAAATCTCTACGGCAGAGGTGTCGTCAGGATTAAATGGCAGAAAAGCACCTAGCGTAGTTGTAGAACACACTATCTGCTCAACAAATGGTAGTTACAGTCACCAGGAATGATGAGTCCAACCCTGACATTTACAACAGGGTTTTTTGGGGATCAAATACAATCATCTCTCCTCCCTGTTCTATCCCACCGTGGGGCACTTCACACCTACCACACCCCAGCATCTACCAGTTGCGGTCATCCCTTTTCCGGGACACATGGTCAACAAGCATAGGGTAAGCAGACTAGCACCCACCTCTCATTAACCTCCAATTAAAAACAGAACTGCCCAGGACTGCCCACCACCTGCCCCCCTCCATGAGCCTGGACTGACCCTGAGGAAAGGCCTGGCCTTCACGTGGGAAGTGACACCGCCCTTTGCCACTGCGCCACCAAGATCCAGGAGTCCACACTGCCCTCCCTGTGCCTGGGTGTGTAGGAGGGCAAGGGGCCTCACAGGCTTGCCTGAGAACTTGGCTGGACGAGTGGCCAAGAACATGCCGACTCTAAAGCCTGCGTGCACTGCACGGGAGGCAGCAGGTGGCGAGAAAGTGGGATTATGGGTAGGCGACCCTGCGTATTTGGAGAATTTCCCTTCTCATGGTGACAGACTCAGTCTAACCCCAGAGATCCATATGACCAAATGTGACTCTCATCACAGGCAGCGGGTAACAGAGATGGGTCTCGGACTGCATGCTCTCCAGGGCTGGTATTTAGCTCTGATACTCTGATTCGATGGTATTCACACCTGACACCCTTTCACTGCACAGCTTAGCCGCTGGTCAATCAGGAGGGACCAGGGTGGCGACACACGGAGGAAGGGAGCCAGAGGACCAGGCTAGGTTGTTTGGTGCTTTTTCATCCAAAGTCCACGACAGGGCCCTGCAAAGGGGAGCTGCAAGATACCTGCTGAGTTGAGGCCCCCCACAGCATAGATAAGGCCCGTGATGGACGTGCAGCAGCGAGGCCGAGTTCTGAAAGCCGGCAGGTGGGGCCGGCGCTCCGGCATGAGGTGATAGTCCTTGGCTTCGTCTACCAGGTCCCTGGAATAAGGTGCAGGATGTTACAAAGCCAGGTATCCTCTCCTCATGGTCTACATTTGTATTTCTGAGTCTGGTCGCCCCATCCCCAACTGGAGGGGAAACATGCGAGGAGAAGCCTTTTGGAAGGTTTGGTCTTGAACCCAGGTGAGTCCAGGCGGAAGCACAGCTACTGAAACATGCTCAGAATCGGAGGGGCGAGATGAGCAGAGTAATCAGAGTGACTATCTTCTAATAGGAACACACTGGCAGGAGAACAGGGTAGTAGCTACGACAGCTGGCGCTGGGGAGTTCGAGAAGCAGTCTGCATCCTGTCTCCCAAGACCCAGCTCTTCCTTCCTATCCCTCTGGCTCGCACCCTGCAAAGTGCCATTTCTCACCGAGACTGTGGCAGAAGCTGACTGCTGCTGACCGACTGCCCTGCCTCCAGTCCTGCCTCTCCATTCCACCCCCCACACTATCGCCCAAGCTGTCGAAGAACCTTCAATAGCTACCTGCTGCCTTCAGAATGAAGTTCAAACTCAACAGCCCTCTTGGACTGCTTATCACGGGGTCCCCCCTACCTGCGGCCACACCTCCACCCCCTCCTGCCATATGCCTTCACGTGGCTTGCACACAGCCACTGACTTCCTCTGAACTCGCTGTGAATATGACAGGCTGTTTGGACGAAGGTGAACATTTTCCTTCGCTGTTCTACTTTTATAATGACCCTCCTACATGGCTACTGCCTTCCTGGCTGTTTCGGGAGCTCTGCTATGCCACATGGTCACTGATGTACCCTGGGTAAGTTTCCCTTGCAGGTAAACACTTCCTCCCCCCTTGCCTATCACTACAGACAGGCCCAAACCCACCTGAGGCCAGTGCACTAATGTTTACTGGAGACAACGAGGAGCCCCAGGGAGTCACCACTAAGCTCCTGGAGATGCTAGGAGATCCTCGGGAAGTGCAGGGGAGGAGGCCCCTTCTGCCTCCATACCCCCTCATGGCACATTTCTTTGCCCAAGGGATCGACTTGGGCTTTTCCATGGTCTAGACCCAAGGCAGGTCAGTCTGCGTGCCGTGACTTAGGACTGACCGTGTCAAATTCTTCCGCCCCTGAGCTGGGACACACACGGCCTAGGTGCCCAAGCCCCTTCTCCGCCTGGCCCCCCTGCCCCTGGCAGCGTCCTATGCGGGCCGGCCCTCGCTCACCTGCACTTGTGGCAGCAACGCACCAGATCATCCTGCTGCACGCGGTCTGACAGGAACTGGGGCCGGCAGAGGGGCAGGCGGATATTGGACAGCAGCTCAGGGAGGCACGGCCCCCTCTGCTCCCGGTCATATCTGACCCAGGCCAACACAGCTTCAAAGACCTGCCGTGGCGGAGAGTGCAAGCCATTTAGTAACCCCTCGCTCCTGGGGCCACGTCCCCAGGCCCCCAGTCTCAACCCCTGCACTCCCTTGCTCCCCTCCATCTTTCCTCCCACTTGTCTCCTGAAGTCACTGCTTTCTGCTTCCCCAATCTCCCCGTTTGACCCAGCCTCTTGAAAGGCAAGCCTCAGTGACTGTAACAGTTTCCCGGCTTTCATTACGTCTTCCTAATGAAAAGCTGCCGGTGGTTCCTTCCTCCTTTCTGCATGTCACCACACTGGCTGCTTGTCTTCTCTCCTCGGCCCCCTCCACCCTCTGCTCTCCCAGGCTGGCTACTTCTCTGGCCAAACATACCCCTGCATCGTGAAGGCCCCTCATATCCTCCTCTTCATCTAAACCCGACCCCTTTCCTTAAGGCCTGGTTCCAGATCGACGTTCTCTGGAGCTTTCCTTAACGGTTCCAGCCACAAGGGTACATCCCTCTAGAACCCTGGAGCCAACATATCACCGATAAGCGAGCTGCCCCAGGTCATGTTCATCAGTGGAAGAGCTTGGGACAGGGCTTGCTCTTGGGACAGGCTCTTCCCTGAACTTTAGAGTGCCCACACGGCCACACTCGGGGCGCCCTTTTCTACTGTTCTTCGGACATTAGGGAAATGAACTGCCTAACCTCCCAACAGCTTGCCTCCTGGAACCTGGGGCTCCCCCCGCTGAAGCAGAGCTTCCCGGCAGGCTAGGACTCTACATGGCAAGCATCCCGAGCTGCTCTGCCTGGGGCCCGGGTTAGGTTTCTCAGCGACCGGAGCAGCGGAGGCCTTGCTGCAGACGAGCTCCTGGCGCCTGCAGGGGCAGGTCTGAGCAACTCACCCCTACACCAGAGCCCTTCATCGTCCAGTCCTGGCCACCCTCTGCTCCAAGTAACATCTACTCCGTCCTCTTCAGGTGCCTGCACCACACCTTTGCTGACCAAAGGATTGCCCTTTGCTCCTCTCTGAGGGCTAAAATCCTGTGCTCTCCTTTATTCACTCTTCTCGACAACCCCGTAAGAGGTCTTCTTTGTCCTTCGAGGACCCTAGTCATTCAAATGCTTTGCCCCCTCTATCGGTTTCATTCTGCCGTGCTCATCACTGCCTCCGATCCTTTCCCCTCAGTAACTGATATCAATGGGCCTCTGACGCTGCTCCATCTCCCCCAACCTCACGCTCAGGGCCCCTCTGGCCTCTTCCTCCCGCCGTCTCACCCAGCATGGGCTCTGCGGGTTCTGAGGTGGGTGCCCTCAGCACTCATGCTGTGCACCTTCCTCCCTTAATCACACCCGTCTGGAAAAAGTCTCTTCCCTGCTGAGGTCCAGCTCCGTAAGTGGACCCCACACCAGCATATGCAGCTACAGGAGCTGGCTGCTCCTTTCCTTTCCTTTTTATTTATTTTTTAAAGTTTATCTATTCTTTTTAGTCATCTCTATGCCCAACATCGGGCTCAAACTCACAACCCCAGATCAAGAGCCAGCCAGGCACCCCCTGGTGGGTCCATTCTAACTCTTTGGCCGCTAATCTCATCAGGCCCTACTTCCCACCAAGCCCCTCTTCCTTTCCCTGGTGTCATCTATTTCCTCTCTTGCTCCCAGAGGGCTGGCTCATGCCTTTTCATCTCTCCTCACATTTCTCACCCTCCTCCCGATCCTTATTCCCAGCTAAGAAAATAGACACGCAGCAGAAAAGAATGTCAGCAGACTTTGCCAGCTTCTCCCTGTGCCCCTGGCTGTGGAGGCTCTCCCTTCCGCGGGGGTGGACAGGAGTGGCTGGTGCTCCCAGGAGGGACACCCCTTAAGCCCTCGACTCAGCCTCCTCTTGCTTCCTCCAGGATGTCACGCCAGCAGCCATTCTCCCTTTCCTCCTACATCACCGACTCTTCCCTCTCTTCTGGAAAATTCCCACCAGTAGGCAAATATACTGCCATTTCTCTCACCTTAAAAAAACAAACCAATCCCTTCCAACTTTCAATCCCTTCCAACATCCTCCCCAGTGACTGCCCCAGTGCTCTGCTCCCCTTTAGAATAAGACTCTTTTAAAGAGTTATCAATGCTAATTTCCAGTGGCAGCATTAATTCTAATAGTAACTATGGGAAATCACTGGAACTTCTAAGAATAAGGGGTGCGATGTTGATAAAATCCACTGAGGGGGCGCCTGGGTGGCTCAATCAGTTAGGCGTCTGCTTTTAGCTCAGGTCATGATCCCAGAGTCCTGGGACTGAGCCCCACATCGGGCTCCCTGCTCAGCATGGAGTCTGCTTCTTCCTCTCCCACTCTCCCTGCTCATCCTCTCTCTCTCTCTCTCTCTCTCTCACTCAAATAAATAAATAACATCTTTAAAAAAAAATCCACTGAATGTTAGACACCGAAATGGATATAAAGTTCTCATGAAACATGACCACAGTATAATGAAACAAACCCGTAATAAACAAGCCGCACATGAATTATGGTCTTCATGAAAAAACAGAGAAGATTAGAGCAGCAGCCCCCATGTCCCCTGCACACTGCTACCGCGCTCTACACACCTGCTCCTCTGACTTCACGTTCAGCTCGTCCCGAGACACCAGCTCGAGCACGTCTTCCAAGGGCAGGGCCAGGAATTCTTCCGACATGGACACCTCCACGAAGTGCTGGTGGATGAAGCTGTTGGCCGCGTCATACAGCACGGCGCACATCATGGTCTCAGCAAACTGGCGGACGCCCAGGCAATTTTTGGGGTGAAGACTTTTGCCATAAGAAAAGAGGAAAAGAAAAAAGTTAGAGGAAGAATGGTATCTTCGATCATTCTCAGGTTGGTTCTGGGAGAGCTACAGGATGCAGAAAACCCAGCGTTGCTCTCAGCTTAGCCACAAACTCCCTACATGATCCCAGGTGCACTGCTCGGGGACTCAATTATGAAGGTTTACAATGAAGACAGTTTTATCCTCATAGTCCCTGCCTCTTGGACCTCGTGCTCAGTGCATCTAGATGGGATGAGCTCTCTGGGAAGCCCTGGGAAGCAGCTATGAAGACAGAACAGATGAACACACACTGGAAAACCTGTTTGCTTTCCCTTAGGCCACTGACATTCTTCTTCTTCTTCTTTTCTTCTTTTTAAGATCTTATTTATTTATTTGAAAGAGAGACAGACAGAGATAGTGAGAGAGAGCATGAGTGGGGAGGAGAGTGAGAAGCAGACTCCCACCAAGCAGGGAGCCTGATGTGGTGCTCGATCCCAGGATCCCGAGATCATGACCTGAGCCGAAGGCAGACGCTTAACCGACTGAGCCACCCAGGCGCCCCGGCCACTGACACTCTTGGTCGAACACCTACCTGTTCCTCAGGAGGGCACTGAAGTTGTAGAATGAGAGTTTATTGCTTTTTTATTTTTGAAGATTTTCTTTATTTATTTGAAAGAAACAGAGAGAGTGAGCACAAGCAAGCAGAGCGGCAGGCAGAGGGAGAGAAGCAGCTTCTCTGCTGAGCAGGGAGCCTGATACGGGGCTCGATCCCAAGACTCAGGGATCATGACCTGAGCTGAAGGCAGCCACTTAACCTACTGAGCCACCCACGTACCCCTAGAATAAGAGATTAAACCATGCAGAGAGATGACTTCTCTAACATCAAGATCCTTACATTCCATCTCCTGTCAACGGCAAGAAACTCTATGGGTCAACAGGACACCCAGGAATGACGGCGGCAGCTACCACTCGCTCAGCACCATCAGTGCACCCGTTAACTTCTCCAGCCAGAATTTTTCAACAGCGCTACAGAGCAATCATTATTTCCATTTTTAGATGGAAAACTGAGGCTCAGAGAAACTAAGAATGTGCTCCCAGCCCTCTCCAAGCAAGCAGTGGTGCGGACTGAACCCCGTATCCGTTCCCACGACTTGGAGGCAGACCTGCCCTCGCTGGGGCTATCTGGGTACCTTCGGGCCCTGCGTCCCACCAGGTGACATGGAGGGCTCAAGTGTCCATAACAGCCTCACCTGGAAAAAGGTAAGGACAACAGCTAGCCAGCTCCCACCCCTGTGGGCACGCTTAAGCAAGAATGTGGCAGAAGCACTCAGCATGGTGCCTGGCGTAAAGTCAGCTACTGTCTTACTTTTTTATCGTGGTTGTTTTTCTTACTACTATTGCATCTGACAAAATCTTAAATGCACCCAAATTGGTTCTGAAATTTTGGTGACAGTGGGAGACCCTGAGGATGGGGTTTTCTTGTTTTGACTTTGTGACTGATAATCTGTGGAGGGAGAGGGTGTTTATCAGATGGAAGTTGCCCAGGTTTTCTTTATTAGACTGCTTGCTTTCTTCCCCTGCCATGATGTTTGTTTCTTTATTGTTAAAGCTTTTATGTATTTGACACAGAGAGAGAGAGAGAGAGCATGCTAGCACAAGAAGGGGGAGTGGCAGGGAGAGGGAGAGGGAGAAGCAGACTTCCCAAAAGCAGAGAGCCTGATGTGGGGCTTGATCCCAGGACGTCAAGATCACGACCCGAGCCTGAAGGCAGTCACTTAACTGACTGAGCCACCCAGCTGCCTCACCCCGCCACACTGTTTAAAATAAGAGGCAGAGTTATATTCACTAGTCAACAGTTACCACTGTCCCCGGGCTGCAGAGTCTCTGAAGGGCAGAGTCTCTCAGGAGCCTGCCTTTGGGATAATCTAAATTCCACAAGCTGTTGCTTCCCTTCCAGCCTGAACTGGTTTTGTCCAGTGCTTTGGAAATCTGTGTGCATTTCCACAAAGGCCAGGAAGCTGGGCACTCACTAACACCTAGGCAAGGCCACAGAGCCAGTGAGGAACACAGGGCTCAAGGTCAGAAGGTCAGCTCAGTCATCAAATACCGCCTTTCTCCTGGAGCACTTACAGGGATGGAATGAGACTTGGTTAAAGGCCTTTACACACATAAGGCTGATGTGAGTCTCCACCTTCCCTGGGCCTCTATGCCACGTGCTCCACTCACCCCAACCACAGAGACATCAGCTCAAGAGGAGGCTTCAGTGAAATGGACTGGGAACTGGCTAGAGTCCAGGGCCGTGGGGAAAGATGGCCAACACAGATGCCTGGCGCACATTTCCATGTGCTCCCTCTCAGGTTAGGACTCCTGTACCTCGCCTTTGGCTCTCTGACTGGCTTGGCCTAATAAGGAGAGCAAAACACATGTTCAACTGAACTGGGCTTTCATGTCGATGGGATGTGAGAAGCCTGCTGGTGAGGCAGCTGGTGGGGAAGGAGGAGGGAGAGCTGCCACGGAGGAGAGGGCCCCATTCAGGAGCAGGAGGAAGAGAAGAGGGAAAATGAACCCCAAGGGCAGAGACAGACCCACACCTTTCATTAGCCACCTCACAACCAGCCACCACCTTCCTTGAAGCACAGCTTGACTTTGTCAGCAGTAAGAGGTGATGCTTTATCAGAGGCAGGAAGCAGTGACCTGAATTAAGAAAGTTACTGGCTTGGGGCGCCTGGGTGGCTCAGTGGGTTGAAGCCTCTGCCTTCGGCTCAGGTCATGATCCCAGGGTCCTGGGATCGAAGCCCGCATCGGGCTCTCTGCTTGGCAGGGAGCCTGCTTCCTCCTCTCTCTCTCTCTGCCTGCCTCTCTGCCTACTTGTGATCTCTCTCTGTCAAATAAATAAATAAAATCTTAAAAAAAAAAAAAAAAAAGAAAGTTACTGGCTTGGTTCACTGATGCATCCGAGGTTCTGATTCAGTTCTGAGAGAAGAGTTTTGGAGAATACACAGCTCCAGTGCTCCCCTAAAAACACGGAGGCCCATACATCTGAACGCTTGGAAAGGGGCCACAAGAAAAAAAAAATCAACTCCAACCTCATGGAAAACTCTGACAGTTTTACAGCTTCTCTGTGCTCTGGGAAATCCTGTCTTTCCCACTATTGCTCAGAACAGTTTCTCTCAAGTCATTAGTAACCACAGCTTGCCAATGAAGGGCGCACATGCTTGTCTTTGAATATGGATACATGGGATGGGGACAGGTGGGGGAGGCCTTAACACACTCTACAGCAGGGCTCAGGGAGAACCACCCCAAGGAACAGAGGCAGTGATGGTAACTACTGGAAGGAAAACAGAAAGCAGGTCAAATCTCTGGGGCCTGTGGGAAGGAATGAAGACAGGAATAAGGTGTGAAGTGAGGCTTCAGAAGGGATCTTGCAGGGCTGAATGGGAAAATGTCAAGGACAGACTCATAATGTCAGGCTTTGTGCTTAAGTGCGTCTTCCTAAAATGTCACTGATGCATCTAAAAATTCAACTGGTCTAAAAATCACTTTTCTAAGCACGTTTTGGGTGACACTGCTTTGCAACAAAAGCTGGGTCCAGTGTTGAATGATGACCTCGAAAGCCCCTAGGTGGAGCTATTGTCCCCTTGTGAGAGTAGCCAACTTCATCCTTTCCAGAATGCCTACTTAATCATTCTGAGCTCTGTGGGGACAGAGAGATAAACCAAGACTGGCCTGTATCCTTAAGCAGCTCACGAGTGAGTAGGAGAGCCAGGGTGCCTCACACCCCCACACGCATCCTCCAGCCTGACCCAGAAGCCGTCCCAGCACAGGGTCAAGCCAGGCTCTGGGGCTATGCTGTCTTTATGTGGTCTCATCTATAAAACCTGAAACAGGACTACCTACCTCATGATGAAACCACTCACCCTGCACCCAGCAGAGAGTGCCCCGTGTGCTAAGCATCATACCCATGGTTACTAAGACTAGCTGCACACACAGCCATGCTCAATGATGTCCATGAGCACCACGGGGGCAGGATAGGGACAGCAGGTGGGGTCCACAGAGCTGATGAGGGAGCTGGACTGGTGGAGCCGGACCGGAAGAGGGAGACATCAGCTCTAAAAGGAAATGAAGTTCAGGAGGGCAGATCTGAGACAAGAAAAATGCTGGTCTTCAGGTCAGGGACCTTGTGATCACAGTAGCTCAGGTGGAGGCCGGGCCTCAGAGAGCACCACAGACAGAGACTGTGTGAAGTCCAGCACTACCCTGCACCCCCAAGTCTCTAGTGATTAAGGGTCAGCTTTGACCTTATGGCTAAGAGCTCCCCCTCTTCAGGGGGAAAAAGAGCTTTCTTATCAGCTCAGTCATCAAGGGGCACTGCCGAATGCTGGACCTAGGTAGAGATATACTCCATGGTCCTTACCCTAAGAGAGCACACAGTGACTGCTTCCAGAAGACTTAGGGGGACAGAGAGTTCCAGAAGGTGAAATTTGGGTGCCCCCCTAAAGAGCTGAAGGAAGAAGAAGTCAAGATATTCAAGGAGGGGAAAGGAGCCACACAAAGAAGGAGATGGGCTATGGAAGAGTGAGTAGCACGGACTCCGTCGGTTTGGTGAGAACAGCCAGCTAAGTCCGCAGCTGGTCAGACCGGAGGACCAGAAGAAGAGGTACATGTCAGGCCAGGAGAGGGCAGAGGCAGGGATCCATAAATATGTTCCTCAAAGGTTCACCCTAAAGAACCAGGCACCGCTCGGCTGCGATCTGAAGAGTCAACTCGCAGGCTCACTCCCTCACGGAGCGGATTGGCAGGGGCTTCCAGGACTGACCCGGGCGCGCTCCCCGCCGTGGGCCGGGTCCGGGGCCTCACCGTTCTCGGAGGAATGTGCAGCAGGCGTCCTTGATGCTCTGCAGCTGCAGGAAGCTCGCGCCCATCAGCAAAGACTGAACGTTCTGCTGGTCAATGGCAAGGTGGCCGTTGTAGGCAAAGTTGATCAGAGCCTCCAGGGCGCTAGAGAAAGGAGGAGAGAGCCGCTTCAGAGACTCTAGCCCTCGCCGAGCTGACACGCCTACCTGGGGAATGTGTGGGCCCCACTCCGACATCCATTTAGCCCAGGCCCTTTGAGAATCTGACAGGAATAATGACTTCCCCAGAGCCGAAGACTCATTCTACTTCTTCAGCTGTCTTCATTGCCCAAATAATCTTATTACAGAAAATTCTAAAATGAGAAAGCAAGTACCCACAATCTCACTACTGAATGAGTCAACAGTGGTTACTTTCTTGGGTTCATTTTCAGTGCCTACTTGCCTGCATGCACAAATGTACGAATATAATCACATAATACTTATTGAGTCCTTTCCCATGCTGCTACACTGTCTTCACATTTATCATTTTTAGTGGCTGCTATATAGTACTTCAACATGTAAACACGCCGTAATTTATTTCCTTTACTGGTAGGCCTCATAGCTAATAACTTCTTACTGCTGTCATAAATAGTGTTTTCATTATTTCTTTGGGATACATTTCCAGAATGAGAGGCCGACAAATTTTTCTGCCTTTCAATTCCCACTGGGAAAGAATTCCCAGTTCCGTCTCAGGGCTGTATGTGGTCTGGACCCTCTCCGGCTCTGACCTCAACGCCTTCCACTCCTAGCCCTCATTCTATCCCAACATGCCAAATACATTCTCACCGCAGGGCCTCTGTACTGTCTGCTCCTTCTGGAGGGCTCTGTCACCAGACGGCTCACTCCCTCACTTCAATTAAGGTCTCGGCTCAAATGTCACCTCATCACAGAGGCCTTCCCTGATCACCCTGGAATAGCACAGACCCCCCACAATCATTCACTTTACTTTTCTCGCCCTGGTCTCATTTGCCAGCCCTATCATGCATGTGTGTGGTTATGGTTATGGCCCGATCCCCACGACTAGAAGGCTGGCACACTTAGAGGCACTGTTTTCTCCATGCTACAGCTCAGTGCTTACAGCCACACATAAGACAGGTGCTCAGTCTACCTCTGAAAAATGAAGCACTTGGACTGTGCATAGACGCTGAGCACAGCTCCTTCAGACACAGACCTCAGAGAAGAGAGCGCACAAGTGTCCTTGCAGACCTACTTCTGTGTCTTTCCTTAGAAGTAGCTGGCCTGAGATTTCTGCCTTGCAGTGGGGATATAAAACCTCTCCACATGCAGGGGCAGATCACTGCAATCATCCAGAGGTTACTACAGTTTCCCGGCTCCTTCACCCCTAGTTCCCACCACGGTGAGATTACGAAGGTCGGAAACAAATGATAGGTTACTGGCTGACGTCACAGAATCATTGCTTTATTGTTTCTCCTCCAACAAGAATGTCATTGCCCTGAGTCACCCTGGATGTCTCGTTGGCTACTGCATTCCCAGACCTCTGAACAGTGCCATGCACGTAAGTAGGTGTACAGCGGACCCTTGGATACAGCGTAGGTTATAAACATACAGCCTCAGTTCGTAGACTTGCCGCAAAATCAAACACGGAATCAGTCACATAAACATCCCTCTCCCTTTCAAGGCCCCAAAAGGCATATTATGGAATATGTTTATATAAAGTCTTCATACAGTAATGAGGAAGGTATTTCCACGAAGAGCGTCCATTAGTAAGTGACTTTACATGTCAGGACAATGTTAAGTAAGTGTCTGAATGACATGATTTCAGCAGTTATGGTATTGCCTCCTGCCCCTACAATTCATCTAGGGCAGACCATCTCAGTCTTGGCAGCACTGACATTTGGGGCCTGGAACTGCCTGCTAGGGAAGGCTGTCTTGGACACTGAAAGGCAGTTAGATGGGATAACTTTTGCGCTTGCCCTCTTTGGGCTTCAATTTTCTCAACCATCCAATAACCACGATTTTGCCATTTTCTGAATCTGTGTTGTCCCATATAACAGCTACGAGTCACACGTGGCAATTCCAAATTATGCTAAAGTTAATTAAAATTAAGTAAAATCAGTTCCTTAATCCCACTAGTTAAAATTCAAGTGTTCAGTAGCTACATATAGCTACATATGGTGGTCACCATTCTGGAGAGTAAAAATACGACATTCCCATCAGTGCCAGAAGTTCTAATGGCCAACACTGTTCGAGACTGCTGGGGAGAATACAGAATAAAGACCCTTGTTTGGAAAACCATTTTGTCAGCTGTAACGCTTAGCACAGAAAAGGACAAAGGATAACATTTCACCACCCTTGTACCCAGTCCTTGTTATAAAAAAATATCTTGGTGCTAGTTCCTATTAAATGTGTCGCTCTAACAGTGCTATGGCCCACCATGGGCCCACCAATGGCACCATGCACGGGGCTGAAGCTGCGCCTGGGAACCTGAAGACCGAGAGACCCATTGGAGAAATTGAGTACCTGGGGTCCATTCCTTGCATTACAATCTCATCCTGCTTGCACTCCATCATGTCATTTGTAAACATAGCGTGGAAGTACGGGATAGAGGCTGCTAGGACGATCCGGTGGGCACTGAATTTGTGGTCTCCAATCTGTGGGCAAAGGGAAATACAAAGAGAGATGCTAAGGAATGCAAATACAAAACCCGACCGGCCCCTTCCCTGGCTTAAGGTTCTGCCTGTTGCAATGGCACCAGCGGCATCCCGGTACATGACAGCTGAGCTTATCAGTTCCACATACTCGGCGGCAGGGGAAGAATGTAAACAACACAGTTTCATGGGCATTAAAATGGTTTTTTAAAAAAATGGAAGCCCAAATGCTTCCAGTGCTAGTTTTTACTTATATGCAGTCTCACTGCCCTGTTCCTGACTCCCCACCAACTCAGAGACCTGACGTCTCTAACACGTGATCCCGATCCCAGTTTTATTAAAGGCCGATGGAGGAGACAAACTGTCCAAGAACCCGGGAACTCCTGACAGTAGGCTCCTCCAGAAGAGTAAATACACAGTGACAGGAAGAGATAAGAAGAAACAAGACTTGAATAGGGGCACTGAAGGACAGAGCGGGCATGGTGGGCACAAGTGTTGGGGGGCCCGGGGGCAACAACCGGGCTGTGGGCTGCTACAAGGGGGCCAGAGTTCCTCTTAGGAAAATGGCCCCAGCAGCAAGCAGCTCAAATGACTGGTACTACTGGTGCCCCGCACAGTCCACAGGTCTCCGGCCACACGGGAACAGAGGGAGACTCCCTCCAACTTGTATCGAACCCTCCCAACAGACACATCCTTAGCCTGGGGAGTCCCATAATGTGCTTTCCAACTATCTGCCAAAAGGCTTTGCCATTTATAGCTTCCAGCCACGTGAACATTTCCACTTAAGAACTTTCTAGTCTTCAGAAAGAACAAAACAGTCTCTCTCCACCCTACAGATTCCACATTAGTGAAATGCCAGAGCATCTCACTACCTGATGCTCTTCTCAGTCACATTTACGCAAGGATTCTAGTCAGGCCCTGTCACTAAGGTCTCGTTTTCATCGCTTTCCGTTTATTATCTGTAAGCTGTCCTTCAAGATCACACAATCTTTCAAATACCAAAGGATCGATGAAGACTGACTCAGATTCGATGAGTTCCTCACAAAATCCATGAGTGGCTCGTCTGCTGGTGTTGGGGACATGAAATGGCTGTGTGCTTTGGAGGTTTTTATAATTAAAAAAAAAAATTACAGTAAAACACAGAACTATTTCTTAAAGTTGTTCTACAAAGTTTTTAAAACCAGCAGTTTCCCTGATTCCTGCTCTCAGGGGCCACCTCTTTCTTCTGGTATATATCTCCACCTTTCTTTCTTTCCTCTTTTTTTTCTTTTTTAATAAGATTTATTTATTTCTTTGAGAGAGAGCGTGAGCATGAGTAAGCAGGGGGAGGAAGGCAAAGGGGCAGAGGGAGAGAATCCTCAAGCTGACTCCCTGCGGCGGGTGGAGCTTCATCCCATGACTCTGAGATCATGACTTGAGCCAAAATCAAGAGCTGGATGCTTAATCGACTGGGCCACCCGTGCATCCCCATCTCCACCTTTCTAAGCAATGTGCCTAGAATAGTAGTTCTTGAATTTTCACTTCTAGTTATTACTTGTGGTAGCATGTCTCCAAAGAGCCCCGAATGATCCCTGCCTCCTGGCACTCACCCCATTGGGCGATCCCCTCGCACACTGTCTCGGGGTTGGTCAGTGCGGCCAACAGAATACACAGAAGCAATGGTGTCACTTGAATGTTTTTTGTTACATTCGTGGCTGGGTCATAAAAGGCACTGCATGGGGCGCCTGGGTGGCTCAGTTGGTTTAGCATCTGCCTTCGGCTCAGGTCATGATCCCAGGGTCCTGGGACTGGGCCCCACATCAGGATCCCTGCTCAGTGGGAAGCCTGCTTCTCCCTCTGACTCTTCCCTCTGCTTGTGTTCTCTTGGTCTCTGTTTCAAACTCTCTCAAATAAGTAAATAAAATCTTTAAAATAAGTAAATAAATACACAGGCACTGCACATTTCTTTTACTGTCTCTCCCAGATCACTCGTTCTTGGGGGGAACCAGATAACAACATATCCTGAGGAGAGCTGTGTGAAAAGGAACTGAGGCTTCTTCCTACCGCTATCTGAGTGAGCCTAGAAGAGGCCCCTCCAGCTCCAGTCAACCCTTCTGATGAATGTAGCCCAAGGTGGCACTCGGACTGCAAGCTACTTCTGAAATCCGAAGCTATGAGATAATAAATATTTATTATTTTAAGTCACTAAGTTTTGGGGTAATTTTTAGTTAGACAGCAAAAGGTAACTATTATATTAGCTACTTAATTTCTGTGATGGAAGATCAGGATTTTGTTCCAACATTCTCTTCACATAAAACTCCACTTACTCCCTCTGTCTTTCCAATATAATTATGTCCACATTTGGTTAAATTAAGGGTTGCATTATTAGCTCTATGTGAATATTATCTGTAGCCAAGCCATGATGTATGCTATGATTATATTTCTTTTCTTGTATAATTTTTTCCTCTGGAGACAAAAATGAAGTGTAAAACTCCTTTTAATATGTTTAATTGGGTACCCTAGCAGTATGTTCCTGGTTGTCCTGGAGTCATCCCTACCAGAATTCTGTCCTTATAGGAATCCCTTTCACCTCACCTACCTACACTGGCACCCATTTCCTGAAGCCCATTGAGTCCTCCTCCTGATTTATTCCCTGTTCTAATGAAAAGCATATTCTAGCAGAGCTGCCTAAGAGAGCATATCCTACAAACTGTTTTTACTCACAGCACTCTGACACCAAACATGTGGGGCTCCCCCCACACACAGACACAAACCAATTTTCCAACTCTCCAGACACCAACTGGTATCCTTATAATTCGAATCTGGCATGAACTACTTGGAGTTAGGGCAGGTTAAGGGCTCAGTCCCACAAGACCGCCCCTGCTTCAGACACCAACTGCAAGCCGGAGCCACTTGTACTAGCGAGCAATCAGCTATAAAGTTGGGGTAAGGGTGGGGATAAGAGTGTTCCCCACAACTCCCTCCTCAGGTGTGATAATTTGGTAAAATGGCTCAATGAACTTCAGGGAAAACAGTTTACTTACTGTTACTGGTTTATCACAAAGGATACAAAAGAACAGGCAGCTGAAGAGGTACAGAGGACAGGGTCTAGAAGGGTCTGAAGCACAAGATCTTCTGTCCCTGTGGAACTGAGGTGTGAGGTGTGCCACCCTCCCCGCACGTGGCTATGTTCACCAACCTGGAAGCTCCCCAGAGGTCAAAGGGTGGGACTGGAAGTTCCAACCCTCTAATCACATTGGTTGCCCCCTCTGGCAACCAGCCTTATCCTGAAGTTTTCCAGGGGTCCACAGAGAGACACCTTATTAGCATAAGCTCAGGTGTGGTTGAAAGAGGTTTGTTATGAAAAACAAAGGACACACCTCTCACTCAGGAAATTCCAAGGGTTTTAGAAGCTCTTGTATCAGGAACTGGGAACAAAGGCCAAATATTATAATAAAAGATGTTCTTATCACCCCTACCACTCAGGAAATTCCAAGGGTTTTAGAAGCTCTGTGCCAGGAACCAGGAAAAAAAAACAAATACATATTTTTTTTTTCCCCTCAAAGAACTGTTTTGTGCTTTTTGTTTGTTTGTTTGTTTTAGATTTTATTTATTTGAGAGAGAGAGAGAGGTGCATGCACTACAAGCAGGGGGTAGGGGCAGAGGCAGAGGGCGAGCAGGCTCCCCGCTGAGCAGGGGATCACAACCTGAGCCAAAGGCAGTAGTTTACCTGTATGAGCCACCCGGGTGTCCTCCAAACACACATTCTTACTGTACCACACAATCATAAGGCATATGCACAATATGTCTGAAAATGTCTTTGTTAGCCTTCAACCTGGATGATAGTTTAGCTGGCTATAAAATTCTAAGTTGGGGGATATTTTTTTATATCAGAATTCTGAAGGCATTACTCCACTGTCTTCTACTTTGTTGCTTTTGAGCAATTTAATGCCGTTTTGAACACTAACACTTAGTATGTGACTGTTCTCTCTAGAAGTTTCTAGTGCTTTCTCTTTATCTTCAGAGTTCTGAATTCTCACAGGGTAATACCTTGGTGTCCTTTCATTCATTGTGCTGTCTCAATCTATAGACTTTATTTTAGTTCTGGGAATACTTTTCCATCCTATTTCTTTGATAATTTCCTCCTATTGTCTATTTTTTCTCTTCTGAAATTTCCATGAGTCAGGTGTTAAACCTCTTGGAACAATCTTGCATTTTTTCACCTGTTCCCCATTTCCCACCTCTTTCATTGGGTCTATCTCCTGGGATTCTTCAACTTTATCTTTCAATAATTCTGTGTTGTAGCTTTTTATAAGGCTATGGTATTTTTAATTTCCAAGAGGTCTTTCTTGTTTTTTGAAAGTGTCCCACCCCCACTTTTTATTGTAAGACTTATTCCTCTTTCATGAATGCTATATTTTCTCTAACCTCTCTCAAGATAATACTTTTTTTCTTTTTCTCTTCCTCCTCCTTGGTTTTACGTTCCTCTGAGTTCCTTTTCCCAAGTTTCCTGAGTTCCTGAGTTTCCTCCCCCCCCCATTTGTTTTTGTCAAGATATTATAGTTAATTTTTTCATCTTTTTCTCCTTCTCCCTGCTTTTACTGTTTCCCCTGAGTTCTTTTTCCCCATTTGTTTTAGTCTCTGTCTTTTATTCTAGTGGCTTGCTTTAAATGCCTTGTGACACTTGGCTATCTGTTCATATTTTCAGAAGTTGAAAGTTTTTGAGGGGGTGGCTAGGCTCATCAACTTGTGGCCTTCACATCAGGGGATCAAGCAAGAACCTGCCATTTTACTGAGGACTGCTAAAAGCAGTATCTTTGGGACTTTTTCTCTGGGGCAAACTTATCAGACACAGATCTTCCAATCTCTTGCATGGGAGTGCCTGCCTGTAGGTATTCTGGAAACTGGGTGAGAGAGGGGGATGGTCCTACCATTCACTATTTAGACTTTGCCTTAAAGCCCTTAAGTTTTGCTCCATAGTCTATCTCCTCTCTTCTATGCTTGGTATGCCCTCGGTTCAATACGGAAGACTAAAACTCCTGTCTCCTGTCAAAGTGGGGGAGGAGCTGTAGGCAACTAATTGCTTTTCACACAGGCTTTCAACTAATCTTCCTGTTTTCAGTATTTTGCTTCTCCAATTTTGGAGTTATTCCAGGGTTCTGCATTACAAATCCTTTTTCTTCTTTATTTCTCCCCCAGCAGGCACTTTCAGTTCCTCTGGCCCTCAAAGTTCATCACACTTCAGACTTTCTGGCTTCAACATTCCATTGATCTATCATTTGCTGACATCTCCTCTCCCTCTTACTATCATTTTAATGGCACAGGGCTTAAAATGTGCGTTTCATTAGTTGTGTTAAATTTACATGCATTTATTTTTCATCTGGAAAGGAGAAGACAAAAGAACAAACTGTGCATGCATAAACTAGGTAACCTGGTTTCCCCAAAAATCTCAACTAAAGAGAAGGCAGACCTATCTTGGGATATGCTAGCCAGATTACAACTGGATTCTGCGTTCTGTTAAAGGGAAGAACAAATTTGTCTTTATCTACAAGAGGGAGACCAAGGTAGGAAAAGGTCTAGAAGCTACGTCTAAGAGGAATGGTTAAGGACAGCTCATTTGTAAAACATAATGGGGGAGGGGGATACAGCAGCTGTCCTCAAACCCCAGAAGGGTCATCACATGGATGAGGGCAGATCTAGATGTAATAGGGGGGGCAGATTTGAGTTTATTATAAAGAGTAAGAACCTGTCATCTAAGAATGTTTAAGGACGTCCTTCACCAGTTCCAAAACTATTAAGGGGCATCCTAGGATACCACATTTTTGTGAAAAGTTAAAAAAAAACAAACACAAATACTGGGGCACCTGGGTGGCTCAGTGGGTTAAAGCCTCTGCCTTCTGCTCGGGTCATGTTCCCAGGGTCCTGGGATTGAGCCCCGCCTTGGGTTCTCTGCTCAGCAGGGAGCCTGCTTCCTCCTCTCTCTCTCTGCCTGCCTCTCTGCCTACTTGTGATCTCTGTCAAATAAACAAATAAAATTAAAAAATAAAATAAAATAAAAAAATTTTAAAAACCCAAATACTCTCATTTATAATCTCAGTTTAAAAAGTCACTCAAAAAAGATGATCATTTATTGAGTTCCTTTCTGCTAAGTACCCATTATGCATTCTTTTCTCATTTTAGTCCTCATGGCAACCTTCTACATTAAGTAGCTGCTGTGAATTTCATTTTGTAGAAGAAGAAATCAAGATTTTGAAGTTACATAACTTGCCTTTTATGTGAAAGAGAAGGATTTATGCTTGAGCTGTTTACTAGTGAAGCTTGAGAGGGATCCAGTAAATAACACGCCTCCTCCCAGCTCGTTCTCAGCCAACTGGGAAATTTTTGAAATAATAAAAAACCTACACATGATAAAAATTATACAGAATTAAATACACACATATACACCAGTGAATAAAAGTAAAGCTGGGGAAATCTGAGTAAGAGTGGTGGATTAAATCAGTATCAATACCCTGGTTGTGATGTTGTACTACAGTTTTGTAAGCTATTACCATGGGGGAACCTGGGCAAAGGGTACCCAGGTTCTCACTGCTATTATCTCAAATAACTACATGTGAATCTACAAATTATCTCCAAGTAAAAAGTTCACTTAAAAAAGGGACGGGGCCCCTAGGTGGCACAGTTGGTTGAGCATCTGACTCTTGATTTCGGCCCAGGTAGCAATTTCAGGATTGTGAGATTAAGCCCCATAATCAAAGCAGAGTCTGCTTTGAGATTCTCTCTCTCTCTCTCTCAAAAGAAAGAAATAAATAATTAAATCTTAAAAAAACACAGAAAAATAAAAAATAAACTAAAAAGGGGACCAAGCAAATGGGAAATAAAAACATTCTTTTATTACTGATTAAATACTGTAAATTATGGTCTACAATAGGAGGACACATGTGTTCCCTGTTTTAACATCTTGAATTACACAGGCCCCTGCAAAGGCCACTTTCTCCACTAATAGATCTGCAATTATACTGTTACCTCAAATCTCCTCACTTCTCCATTCCTAAGGTGGCAAAGAAATGTGAAATGGTCCAACAGGATTTACAGAAAAATAATTAGTGAGCAACATATAATCAGTTGCTCAGAAAGGGCAATACTACTTGGAACACATCCCTACCTTTAATCACATTCTGCTATGTCCACCCTCAGACAATGCTTGTTATAAAAGTATTACCCTTAGAATGGAATCAGAGTGTACATTTAAAGTATTGGAGGGATGCCTTGGTGGCTCAGTTGGTTGAGCCACTGCCTTCGGTTCAGGTCATGATCCCGGGGTCCTGGGATCGAGTCCCGCATCAGGCTCCTTGCTTGGCAGGGAGCCTGCTTCTCTCTCTGCCTCTGTCTGCCACTCTGCCTGCTTGTGTGCTCTCTCCCTTTCTCTCTCGTTCTCTGAAAAATAAATAAAATCTTAAGAAAAAAAAGTATTGGAAAGAGTCAGGTACCAAGACCAAGCTAGGGCAGAAGGAAAGACGTGAATCTGGCATAATGAAACACTTTGAGCTAAACGAGTTCAACTCATGACCACATACGGAAGCTGCCTGGGCTGGACCAGGGTATCAGGTCTCTGTGCACACGGCAGACACCTGGTGCCCGTGCTCACACTGCCACTTTGTAAGCGTGTGTATCAGCACCAGCCACTTAACCACTGTGGGACGATATGCAATGACTAGCCTCTACAAAGCAAATTAGGGGCAATCACAGGACTTCCTGGGTACATAAACACCTCCAAATCTGCTTCCAAGGGGAAAAACAAACAAACAAACAAACAATTCCAGCCAAGAGCCCAAACAGCCTCCACTAAAACTGCAGCAAAGACTCAGTACTCATGCCACTTGGATTCTACAAAGAGTGGATGCAGAACCTCTTCCTAAGCAGGGGCTCTGCACAGTAGGGTCTGAAGAGGAGACTGAAGCATTCCTGCTCACCTATAGGACTCCTCCTTATATTTTTTTAATTATGAAGCCCCTGGGGGCGCCTGAGTGGCTCAGTGGGTTAAAGCCTCTGTCTTCGGCTCAGGTCATGATCTCAGCGTCCTGGGATCGAGCCCTGCATCGGGCTCTCTGCTCGGCGGGAAGCCTGCTTCTCTCTCTCTCTCTGCCTGCCTCTCTGCCTACTTGTGATCTCTGTCTGTCAGATAAATAAATAAATCTTAAAAAAAAAAAGTGGGTAGCTTAAATCCACATGTGCTTCAACTCCTCTATACTTGCTTTTAAAAATCACAGAACACACTATTCCTTCGATAAATGTTAAAAATCAAAGTGGCCTCCATGATGCAAGGATAGATATGAAAAGGAAAGTGATGTGATGTGAAGCTGGAAAAGTAAATACGGTACTCAAGAACTCTACATTTTGCTTTAAGAGTATTAGGAAACCAGGCAAGAGTACTAAGGAAGGGTCTCCAAAGCAACAGGGCCACTCTGCAGGGAGAGCATGAACTGGGAGTTGCCATTCACTTAGGTCACAAATGACAGAGAAGGGCTAGCTTGGGGGTAGAAGATCGAGTCAAGTTTTGGACAAGATGCCACCATGCCCCTGGGAGGCATCCAAGCAGAGATACTGTGTAGGAAGTGGATGGGTACGTCGGGCACACAGAGAGATGGGAGACTAGGCTCAAATGACACCTTTGGGAGTCGTCAGGTTGAGACCAGAAGAGGTCACTGAGGGAGAGAGCTCAGAGCCCGAAGAGGGTTTAAGAGGAACTCTAACATTTAAAGCTCATCTAGAAGAAGATGTCATGGCAAGGCAGCAGAAGGAAAGTACAGAAAGGAAGAGAAGCAAGGGGACGCCTGGAGGAAGAGAAGGACGTGGGAGCTGGGGTGGTACAGACTGCCACCAGACAGGCGGTGTGGTGCACATGGAAGCTAGAAGCCCCATACCAGCAGGTCACCTCATACAGGTCTCTTCTGTCCTTGGTTTCCCAACTTATGAGGTCATTCCTATTCCTCTGACTTCTCAGGAGTTTTTAAGAAGATCAAATATAAAGGAGTATGAAAATGGTTGCTATGAATGTCATCTGACCTAATCACCACGGTCATCCCAAATTCCTGAAGTTCCAGCGGGAAAAAGGTGTGCAGACCTGTGCAGACCATGCTGATGTTGCTGCCAATCCTGGGTCCTGTTTGGAGGGATGGATCTGTGCTGATTTGTCCCAGCTGGGCCACCAATGGGATAGGACTCAAGGGCACATTTACAAACCTGACGGAGGTGCTCTACAATGGGACACAGATGAATAAATAACCAGCCGCACGGACTCTGGAGAAGATTGAAGCTACTTAGCTTTTCCTGAGCGGGGCCTCCTAATTGCAATGCTGGGCTTATTAAATTAAGTGATATATGATACACATGCAAATACCCTAGCACGTGTCAGGTGCTTAGCAGAAATTTAACAAAAATATTGTTTCGCACCCAGCTGAGAGCCACAGCCCTATTTAGCCTCCTATGAGACTAAGATATAAATAACCGAAATCCTCACGAGTTCAGTCAGATTCATAGAGATTAAAACTAGGTAGGAGTATTACTAATGGTGGTATAGCAAGGAGTATAGTAAAAAAAAATTAGAGATTCTCAAAAGAAGCACTATAAATACTGGTAAATGCTGCTGTGATCAACCAGGCTATCAGACAGTATTAGAAAGCACTGCATTAAAGGTCAAAATACATGCCCATCTCTCTTATCTGCTCATCTCAGGGGAGACAGAGACCACAAGCTATATGGCACAGACGTATCGCACCAGCTTCCGGCCAGCTGTTCTTTCTGTAATCATCCAGGCAAGCCTTTTCCCTTTACCCCTGAGCCTCCGTTTCTTCATAAGGGGCTCTAACTGGATCAGGTTTCTCAACAAGTAGTCATTGTATTAATAACAGTAGTCTAACATGGATTTGGTAAAGTTTTTCCTTTTGATCATGATGGCATCTACATACATACAAAAAGTAATTATACACACATCTTAAAGGCATCATTTCTCTGGCCAACAGACTGGAGTACGTGTGGATATGAGGGCCCCTGGCAATAACTCTGCCCTGGGGCACAGAAACCTCTGTACCAGAGGTTCTCCAAGGGCCCTCCTGGTTAGTTGAGTCTGAGACTATAAGCAAAAGGAACCAGGAATCCTGAGCACCTCTTTGTCCACCTAAGTTTTGACTTGCACACGCATGCACACCTAGCTTCCATGTTCTTCCCTGAAAAGACAGGGAAATTTCCATTCACAGCCCTGGTTTGGCGGTATCGTTAGATCAGCAAGGATAGTGTAGCATGACACCACAAATTCTGTTCCCTATCAACAGGCAGCTGGGACTCAAGATTCAACCAGCTGCTTATTCAAGCAGGAAAAGCAGCAGGGCAAAATCTGAGTTGGGAGTAATCTGAGACAGGTGTTCCCAAAGAAAGCAAAAGATACGCCCAGAATAGATTTCCATTTGATGGAAAACATTTTGATACTATTGATCCTACATTCAAGCATCTCACAATAAACATAAATAAAACACTAAGTGAACAGTTAAGTGCCCAGCCTGTACAGACAGATTACCCATGGGATAAGTGGGATTTAAGACTAAGCTTTCAGACAGTCACAAGAGATGCTGAAAGTGCATAATGGTAATCCATAATTTTACTGAGACACAAATTTGAATCATAAAGGCTATGAAGCTGGTGTGTGTGAGAATGTGTCTATGAAATGGACAGGTAGCAGGGATGGATTAATCTCTAAAATTCCTTTAGCCTTGAAAATCATTAATTATAAATCTTTTAAGACAGACAGCATATCATTGTAGATGAGAATAAGTACTCTGGGGGCACCTGGGTGGCTCAGTCAGTTAAGTGTCTGCTTTGGTTCAGGTGATGATCCCAGCATTCTGGGATCAAGCCTTATATCGGGCTCCCTGCTTCTCCCTCTGCCTGCCACTCCCCCTGCTTATGTTCTCTCTCTGTCAAATAAACAAATAAAATCTTAAAACAAAGAGCAAGTACCTTGGAGCTAGATGACCTGGGTTCAAATTTAGATTCTGCTCTTTGCTAGCTGTGTGACTACGGGCCACTTAGTCAACCTCTCTGTGCCTCAATTCACACAACCACAAAATGGGGTTAAACAGTACCTCTGTCATGGGGTTATTGTGAAGATTAAGTTAGCTAACATCTGTAAGGCATTTAAAACAGTGCACAGCAATATTGAGTGCGATAAAACTGTTTATTAAATAAATAAAATGTCCTCAAATTTAAAACTATAGAAGTTACTTTTAAGACTTTTAGAAAAGGGGTTGGCAAACTACAGTCTACCTGCCCAAATGCAGCCTACCTCTTGTTTTGGTTTTTTGGTTTGTTTTTTTTTTTTAAGATTTTATTTATTTATTTGACAGAGAGAGACACAGCAAGAGAGGGAACACAAGCAGGGTGAGTGGGAGAGAGAGAATCAGGCTTCCTGCTGAGCAAGGAGCTTGATGTGGGGCTTGATCCCAGGACCCTGGGATCATGACCTGAACCAAAGGCAGACGCTTAACGACTGGGCCACCCAAGTGCCCCCCTACCTCTTGTTTTTGTGTGGCATGAGCTAAGTGTTGTTTTCAATTTTTGTATATGTTTTTTGGGGAAAAAAAGTCAAAAGAAGACTAATACTTCATGACATGTAAAAATCATGAAATCCAAATTTCAGTGTCTACATACAAAATTTTATTGGAACACAAACATGTCCCTGCCATGGCAAATTTGAGAAGCTGTGACAGTGATCGGTGGCCTGCCACACCAAAAATATTTACTATCTGCCTCTTCATGGAAAGAGTTTGCTGACCTCTGCTCTAGAGTCACAGGAAACACATATTACGAAAAGGATGTAAATACATTCTCTAGAAAGAAGATGCTGATCACTTATTTAAGACACCCCCCCCCCAATCACACCTGATCTGCTGCTATTCACAACTCCTCTTGCTGAACTAGTATGAACTGTGGACTCCACCACGGAGATAAAGTGTCTTATACAAAATACTCCTTTTAAAAAGGAAATGAGCTAAGCCTGAAATAGAGCCACTCACACTGGAGCCATTAATGGCCTGTAGGAGCCTGCCCTCTACCAATGTGTCTTTTTTTTTTGAACTTCAGTTTCTTAACCATAGTTACACAATTATTCTCTTTCTGCCCCCACCCCTACCCCCAGGGAGTTTCAATGCTAATGAGGCTCAGCAATAAAGCAGCCTTGTCCATCAGAAATGTAAGAGGTGAACTGCGTGGAGATGCCTGGAAGCATCCGCTTTCCTACCTCAGGTGTCAACCATCGCCCCACCTTACTGAGCAAGCGCCAAGCACAAAGCCAGCTCAAGCCAGCACTCCACCCCGCAAACAAAATCTGACTCAGACATTTAGCCGAGTAGGGCTATTCCCTGTTGCAGATGTCAAGCCTCGGTCACAAGCACCGTATTTTTCTGTTCTCACCCACTCTGGTGGACTTCAGACTCCCTGAGGGGATTAAGGGTTTTGTACACCCCTTACATAGCTCAGTAAATAGTCACGGAAATTAAAATACCAACTCTATCCTCAATAGCAGCCCAGAAAGTCAACAATTCCCTGTGAAAATAAATTAACCCTGGAGAAGAATGGCAGTTTCACCGGAGGTTATGTAAAGATGGACAGCACGATCTCTTGGTTAAATTTAGAAAAGCATAATGAAGATTAAGCGGGAGGGGCCTTAGGACTTTCTACCCGTGTCCTTCAAATTTTTCTTACATATATAAATAGATACAGTAAATCTTCCAATAACACTTGAGGGCTACTATTATAATCTATTACTATCACTTGCCATTAACCAGATAGATCTCTCTAAATTGCTATGTAATATAGGTAAAGCTATTAACTATATTATAACAATGTATAATACATTAACTACCAATTACCTATAATATAATGATGATGATCCATTACTGAACTATTTTAGGTTACTTGAAGGTTAATAGAAAACACTGGTGGTTCAACACATGCCACTAAAAATCTTCCAAAAACACGACTAGCTTTAGACTCCATCTCATGTCAGCTCTGTCTAGTGCTCCTTACCTCCTGGGATCGTCCATCTTCCTTCCAACCACACTACATAACACATGATCTAAGCCCTACCAATGAGGCATTTCCTCAAGACTTTTTAAATGAGAAAGAAGAGGGACAATCCCCCAGGATAGCAAGGAGCCATCAGGTACTCACCACGCCTATGTATGAAAAACCAGTCTGCAGGGAGAGGAGGATGTTGTCCACAGAGGGAAAGTGTCTTGGCAGCATTTCAGTCCCTGGGCCCCCATCGACACTGTCTTTCCTGCAGTTTGATTACATGAACCAATAAATGGTTGGTCTCGCTGAGGGTAGTTCTGCTATTAGGAGCCAGAGTTCTGAGCACATGGTCCAGAGAAAGCCCTGGGGGAAACAGAAGAGGGGTATTCTCCTTCCTGGCTTTAGTAGATGGGCTACATCTAAAGGTGGCTTTAGCTCTGAACGGGCCCTTATGGTGCCTCAAGGCCCCCATTCTGCTCACCAGTCAGGGCTTAAAGGATTAGAACACTCGACACAGTAAAGAGGTCATTTCTCCTCAAACTGCTGTGCAGATTGGATGTAACTCCTATCAAGACCAAAGAAAGATTGGGGCGCCTGGGTGGCTCAGTGGTTTAAGCCGCTGCCTTCGGCTCGGGTCGTGATCTCAGGGTCCTGGGATCGAGTCCCACATCGGGCTCTCTGCTCGGCTGGGAGCCTGCTTCCCTCTCACTCTCTCTGCCTGCCTCTCTGCCTACTTGTGGTCTCTCTCTGTCAAATAAATAAATAAAATCTTTAAAAAAAAAAAAAAAGACCAAAGAGAGATTATTTTTATAGATACAGACAAGACTCTTCAGGCAAAGGAACTAAAATAGGTGGAACAATTTTGAGTAATAAAGTGCAAATGGCCAGTAAGCACATGAAAAGATGTTTAACCAGTCATCAGGGAAATGCAAATCAAAACTAGAGTTAAGATACCACTTTACACAGACCATAGCTAGCTATTAGCAAAAAAACAAACCAAAACAACAGCAACAATAAAATCCAGAAAATAACAAGTGTTGGTGAAGATGCGGAGAAACTCGAAGCCTTGGGCACTGCTTGCACTGCTGGTGGGACTATAAAATGGTGCAGCCACTGCAGAAAAGTTGGAGAACACAGAATAATCATATGACACAGCAATTCTGCTCCTAGGTATATAACCAAAAGAACTGAAAGCAGAGTCCTGAAGAGATATTTGTGTGTTCACATATTCACAGCAGTGTTATTCATAATACCTAAAAGGGGAAAAGAACCCAGGTGTCCATCAATAGATGAATGGATATACAAAATGTGTAGCCTTAAAAAAGAATGGAATCAAGCGAATGAGAAAATAAGCCACAGACAGGGAGAAAATATTTGCAAAAGACCTATCTGATAAAGGGCTGTTACTCAAAACATACAAAGAACTCTTAAAACCTAACAAGAAGACAAGTGAATTTTAAAAATAGGCAAAAGCCTAATAGATACCTCAGCAAAGAAGATACACAAATGGCAAATAAGTATATAAAAAGATGTTCCATATCATGTCATGGGGAAATGCAAATTAAAACAAGATTATCTATTCAAATGGCCAAAATCCAAAACACTGACAACATCAAATGCTGACAAAGATGTGGAGCATAGGGAACTCTCACTGATTGCTGGTGGGAATGTAAAATGGTATAGCCACTCTGGAAGACAGTTCAGCATTTTCTTAGGAAACTCAACACATTCTTACCATACAACCTAGCAATCACGCTCCCTGAGATCTTCCCAAAGGAGTTAAAAACCCATGTCCACACAAAAACCTGCACATGAATGTTTACAGCAGCTGTATCCATAATTGCCAAAAGTTAAAAGCAACCAAGATGTCCCTTGGGAGCTGAATGGGTAAATGAGCTGTGGCCAACCCAGACAATGGAGCATCAAAAAGCACAAAAAGAAATGAGCTATCAAGCTATGAAAAGACATGGAGGAACTTTAAACGTATATTACTAAGTGAAAGAAACTAATCTGAAAAGGCTACATACTGCATGATTCCAACATCTGGGACAACGGAAAGATCAGCAGTTGCCAGGGGTTGTTGGGAGGGAGGGATGAATAGGGAGAAGAACAGATGAATTTTAAGGCAGTGAAACTATTCTGTATATTACAATAATGCTGCTTACATGTCATTATACAGGTCAAAAACCACAGAACATATGACACTAAGAGTGAACCCTAATGAAAACTAGGTTTTGGGTGATAATGATGTGTTCATCTGAGTTTGATTATAACAAACGTACCACACTGGTGCAGGAATTGTTAGTAGGGGAGTGCTGTGTGTGCTGTGGGGTTAGGGGCTTTATGGGAAATCGCTGCATCTTCCGCTCAACTTTACTATGAACCTAAAACTACTCTAAAAAACAAAGGCTTTCTTTCTTTTTTTTAAAAAAAGAGTTTATTTATTTATTTGTCAGAGAGAGAGAAAAGAAGCAGGGAGAGCTGCGGGCAGAGCAGGCAGAGGGAAAAACAGGCTCCCTGCTGAGCAAGGAGCCTGATGCAGGACTGGATCCCAGGACCCTGGGATCATGACCTGAGCCAAAGGCAGCAGCTTAACCACTGAGCCACCTAGGTGTCCCAGAGGCTTTTTTTTCTTTTAATTTCAGGAAACTCTACCCCCAACATGGTACTTGAACTCACGACCCCAAGATCAAGAGTCCCATGCTCTACCAAATGAGCCAGCCAGGCACTCTAGGCGTTTTTTTTTTTTTTTTTTTTTTTTAAAGGAATGAAATTCTGGGGTGCCTGGGTGGCTCAGTGGGTTAAAGCCTCTGCCTTCGGCTCAGGTCATGATCTCAGGGTCCTGGGATCGAGCCCCGCATTGGGCTCTCTGCTCAGCAGGGAGCCTGTTTCCCTTCCTCTCTCTCTGCCTGCCTCTCTGCCTGCTTGTGATCTCTCTCTGTCAAATAAATAAATAAAATCTTTAAAAAAATAAATAAATAAAGGAATGAAATTCTAATACATACTAAAATGTGGATGAACCTTGAAAAAATACTAAGCGAAATCAACCAGACACAAAAGACCAATACTGTAGGATTCTACTTATAGGAAGGGTCTAGGAGAGGCAAAATCAGAGATAGAAAAGAGATTACAAGGGGCCAGGAGAAGGGGTGATGGAGACTTATTGCTCAATGGTTATAAGGCTCTGCTTTGGGTGATGAAAATGTTTTGTAATAGACTGTGGGTGATGGTTACATAACATTGCAAATGCATTTAATTGAGTCAGGGAAACTAAAGGACTCCATAAAAATCTGCTTTTCGCTCCTTTTTCTGCTTCTATTCTTGCTAGTACCTGCACCCCCACCCCACTTTACACATGCTGCATAATGCAAATAGTTTATGTCCTCCATGTAAGTAAGGGACAAGGAACCAATGATTTCTTTAGAACAGATAACATTTAAGGAAGGACCAGGTGAGAATGACCGGAAGCCATCATGTGCACATTTCAGATCACCTTGGCTCTGGACATCTAGACGCCCAGGCCCTATGGCTCCAAGGAACAGCATCTGAGCCCTCATCCTTGTTCCAACCAGTTCCTAGATGCCTGAGGGGACACATACACCAGACCACCTTCTTCAATAAAAACTCCCAGACCCCATACAAAGACGAGTCTCCCAGACACTCTATGTGTACCTGCACTTGCTCCATACCTGCAATAAATTCCGCTTTTCCTCCTGCTGGCTTGCATTGGATTTCCATCCATCCTCTGGGTCCCTGGACCCAGCTTGCTGCCATCATAATGACAACCGAATTATATACACTTAAAAATGATTTAAAAGGTAAAATAGTAATAATATTATACATTTATATTATATATATAATTATATACATTATATTATTATATATTAATGTATTATTATTAAATAGTATAATGGAAGAATAAAGTGAGAGTAATCAGTCTCCCCATTTCAAGATTTACTACAGCCAGAATATGCAAAACTGCATGGTATTGGTGCAGGGATACAGACCTTGACCAGAGGAACAGAACCAAGAACCCAGAAGTAGCCCCACACGAGTATGGCCAACTGATTTTTGACAAAGGTACAAAAGCATCTGTACCTCAAATGGAAGAAAGGGAAGTCTTTGAGTAAATAGGACTGGAGCCACTGCATATCCACAGGCAAAAGAAAGAACTTCAACTTATGCCCGTTTATATAAAAATTAACTCAATATGGATCACAGATTTTTAAATGTAAAACTTAAAAATATAGAGTTTTTAGGGGCACCTGAGTGGTTCAGTAGGTTGATCTTGGCTCAAGTCATGATCTCAGGGTTGTGGAACTGGGGCCTGCCTCAGGCTCTGGGTGCTCAGTGTGGAATCTGCGGGAGGATTCTCTCCCTCTGCCCCTCTTCCACCCACACACATGCCCATGCACGCTCTTTCTCTCTCTCATAATAAATAAATCTTGGGAAAAAAATATATAGAACTTTTAGAAGAAACACTGGACAAAATCTTTAAGACCCAGGGCATGGTGAAGAGTTCTGATATGAGACCAAAACTACAGTCCATAAAGAAAGATTTGATCAATTAGACGAAATCACAATTTAAAAACTTTGCTCAGTGAAAGATCCTGTTAAGAGAATTAAAAGACAATTCACAAACTGGGAGAAATATTTGCAAACTTGCAAAATAAATAATTAAATTTTACTTTCAAATTAAATACAAGCCTGGTTTCTTTGGGTTTCAACTTTGTCTGCTGTGAAACGGGGAGAATTATATTGACCTTAAGAAAATCTTTTTTTCAAAAGAAAAAAGATTTTTTTTCAAGATTAAATGATAGAAGAGAAATGAAAAGGTCTTTTAAATTAAAAAGACACTCAGCAGGATCTCAAGAGCTCAGATCTTGGATCCTGTGCTTTCTCTGCAAGAATCTAAGGACAGGGGATCAGCAAAGAGTATGCTTTCTGAATGGCAGGAACAGGCTTCCCCAGAACTGAATGGGCAGCAGATTCCCAGTTCATCACAATGGTAAACCAGGCTACTGTAGAAATCCTCCCAATACCCACTCTGAGAGGTGTGTGATGAAATAAAAACAAAAATGAGGCGCCTGGGTGGTTCAGTGGGTTAAAGCTTCTGCCTTCAGCTCAGGTCATGATCCCAGGGCCCTGGGATCAAGCCCTGAATCAGGCTCTCTGCTCAGCAGGGAGCCTGCTTCCCTCTCTCTCTGCCTGCCTCTCTGCCTACTTGTGATCTTTGTCAAATAAATAAATAATCTTAAAAAAAAAAAAAAGAAAGAAGGGGCACCTGGGTGGCTCAGTGGGTTAAAGCCTCTGCCTTCGGCTCAGGTCATGGTCTCGGAGTCCTGGGATCGAGCCCCGCGTCGGGCTCTCTGCTCAGCAGGGAGCCTGCTTCCCTCTCTCTCTGTCTCTGCCTGCCTCTCTGCCTACTTATGACCTCCATCTGTCAAATAAATAAATAAATAATCCTTTAAAAAAATTAAAAAAAAAAGAAATAAAAACAAAAGTATTATTATTTGCAAATTATACCTGTAAATTTGTACTATTATTTGCAAACAATACTATTTAATAATAGGACCTGATACTAGTTAGTAGTGTATTTTTTTTTTTTAAGATTTTATTTATTTATTTGACAGAGAGAGATCACAAGTAGGCAGAGAGGCAGACAGAGAGAGTGAGAGGGAAGCAGGATCCCCGCTGAGCAGAGAGCCCGATGTGGGACTTGATCCCAGGACCCTGAGATCATGACCTGAGCCGAAGGCAGCAGCCTAAACCACTGAGCCACCCAGGCGCCCCATGTGTATTTTTTTTTTTAAGATTTTATTTACTTATTTGACAGAGAGAGATCACAAGTAGGCAGAGAGGCAGGCAGAGAGAGTGAGAGGGAAGCAGGCTCCCTGCCGAGCAGAGAGCCCGATGCGGGACTCGATCCCAGGACCCTGAGATCATGACCTGAGCCGAAGGTAGCGGCTTAAACCACTGAGCCACCCAGGTGCCCCAGTAGTGTATTTTTGACATATTTGCCAAATATGAGTCCATCTGGCAAAGAAAGGACTTCTATCTATAATATATAAAGAACTCTGAAAAGTCAATAGTAAACAAAGAAAAACAATCCAATGAGAAAATGGGCAAAAGACAGGATAAGACATTTCATTAAAAAGGATATCCAGATGGCAAATAACAAACACATGCAATGTTCAACAACACTATCCATTAGGGAAATGCAACTTAAAATCATAATTAGATATCACTACAGATTTAACAAAATGGCTACAACAGAAAAAACAGTAGCGACAGCAGTTGCTGGTGAGGATGTAGAACATTGTATTAATCAGGGTTCTCCCGCAAAACAGAAGTGGTATGTGTGTACACATATGGAGAGGGAGCGAGAGAAAGGAGGGAAGGAGGGACAGGGAGGCTGGTTTTAAGGAACAGGCTCACACAATTATGGGGGCTGGCAAGTCTGAAATTTATAGGGTAGGTTGACAGATGGAGATTCAGATAAGATTTGATATTGTAGTCTACAGTCTGAAATCTGCAGGGCAGGCCCCCCAAGTGGGACGATCAGACAGGGTGTCCATGTTATAATCTCAAAGAATTGTTTCTTCTTCAGGACACCTCAATTTTGGGGGGTGAGGCCTTCAACAATTATATGAGGCCCACCACATTATGGAAGGTAATCTAAAGATTTATTTATTTATTTGACAGAGATCACAAGTACGCAGAGAGGCCGGCAGAGAGAGAGAGGAGGAAGCAGGCTCCCCGCTGAGCAGAGAGCCCGATGTGGGGCTCGATCCCAGGACCCTGAGATCATGACCCGAGCCGAAGGCAGAGGCTTAACCCACTGAGCCACCCAGGCGCGCTATGGAAGGTAACCTAAATATACTAATTTAAATGTTAACCACATCTCAAAAATACCTTCACAAGCAACACCTAGACTGGTGTTTGACCAAACAACTGGGCACCAGTGCCTAGTCAACTTGATCCATAAAATTAACCATTGTATTCATACATGCTGGTAAGAATGTAAAATGGTACAGCTGTTGTGGAAACCAGTTTGGCAATGTCTGCTAAAACTAAAAATCAGGGGTGCCTGGATGACAGAGCCGGTTAAGTCTCTGACTCTTGGTTTCGGCTCAGTCAGGATCTCATGGTTGTGGGATTGAGACCTGTGTTGGGCTCTGCACTCAGCCTGGAGTCTGCTTGAGATTCTCTCTCTCCTCCTCTCCCTCTGCCCCTCCCACTCGTGCTTTCTCTCTCAAATAAATAAATAAAATCTTGAAAACAAAAACAACTAAAAATCAATTCACTGGATGACCCAGCAATTGTGCTCTTGGGCATCTATCCCAGAGAAAATGAAAACATGTCTTCATGCAAAATCCAATAAATGAATATTCATAGTAGTCTTATTTGTAGCCCCAGACTGGAAGGAACCTAAATGTTTTAAACGATTAAACAAAATGTGGTACATCCATATCCCAGCATACTAGTTGGAAACATTAAGGAAAAAACTATCAATACACTTAACAACTCTGAGAATGCTCTCAAAGGCATTCTGCTGAGTACGGAAAGCCAATCTCAAAAGGTCACATACTTTATAATTCCATTTATATAGCATTCTTGAAGTGAGAGATGGAGAACAAATTAGTGGCTGCCAGAGACAAGGGATGGAGGGTGGGAGAGGGATGGGTGTGACTATAAAGGGTCAGCACAAGGGAAATCTTCATGGTTACAGAATAGTTCTATACTGTGGAGATCATTCTGGATGTGGAGGTCACGCGTAACCTTGGCAAGTGTCAATAGTGGCGGACTGACGTAACTTAATTATCTTACTAACACACGAGTTCCACCAATGGAGCAATCTTTGTGTGTTTCCTGGGATAGTCTAGCAATGAACACATAGTATTTGTTGAATCAAATTTCTGAATGAATCAACCCAAAATATAATTGAGTCTGTCATGTCAGTCCCCATTTTGTTGGGCTCCCCACTGCTTACAAGTCAGAGTCAAATCCTAAACTGGCTTCCATCTACCCCAAGCAGTTTCATCCGCCATCATGTCTTTCTTCTCGGTTGTTGGCAATTCCCCTACATCACCCTATTTCCTCTACTTGGATTCTTATCCCTTATTTCTCTGCTCATTCATGAGGATCCAGCTCAAATGCTCCCTCTTCTGAGGGACTTCCCAGACTCCCAGCAGTCTGTTCTCCATCCTGTAGTGCCTGGCACAAGCCTCCAGCATACATTGTAGCATACATTATGTTGTCCCTAAAGAAGGTCTCCCCCTCCAGAATGTGTTTTCCCCACAGAAAGTACTTAACACAGTGCCTCATTGCAAGGGTACTTAACGAATCCTAGAACCCATTTCATCTAAGGGTTAGCTCTCAGTCTTTCATCTGAGATACAAACATATAATAAAACTTCTGATGAGTTTCACCTCTTCTTTTTAACCTTGATCTTCTGGCTCAGGACTGACTGAGCTGGTGGGAAGAAGACACTGACGCATCAAGAGGGTGACTATCCAACCTTATTTGGAAATTCGGTTAGCTGAAGAGGCTCAAGAAAAAGATGGTAAGGCTTAGGGACGACTTGAGGAGGACGGGCATCCAGGCTGACAGTGTATTCCCAACAGCAGAAGAAATAAATAAGCCACACCATGGTAGCCTTGTTCAGGTGCATTTCCAACAAGCTAGCATATAAGGAAAGTGGAGCGCCCTTTCATCTTGAATGCTGGATGGCCTGCCCACAGCCCACAACATGGGCAGAGGGAAGCTAGTCCATTCCACCAAAAGCAAAAATGATTAATCTTACAAACCCATGGGGCCGAGAACCAGACAGCAAGTATAATAAAACATACTGGGTTCAGTCTGGAGTTTTGATGGCATTTTAAAGCACACTGTGTGAAACCCTCTATTGATGGAGCTTTAGATCTCTCTGCTTTTAGGGGGCCCCACTGGGTAAGTGACTCCGGAAGGGGGGAGGGAGGAAGTGGCTGACCAGCTAGGACTAAAAAAAGACATGGGCCATGGTCTCATACCGAGCCAGTCAAGAGCCAGCTAAAACATTCAGACCTTCCTATCCTTCCCAAACCCACCCCCTGCCTCCCGCCCATGTCCAGCAAGGTAAAATGTGAGGAGAGACGGAGACAGGAGGGCAGAGTCCACAGAAACCACACATATTAGCTATACCAGCAGCATGTGATTTACAGTTGTTCCTTACCAGTCTAGACTCCACATCACGAGAATTCAAGTTCAGTCTATACTCACCCACCTCCCCAATCACACCTTCCATCTCAATCTCTTACTTGTTCAAGAAACGTCCTGTCTGTGCACTTTCACGCCTGGGCCCGAGAACAGGCTCACCCCAGCCAGGAATGCCTCCTCCCACAGTGTCTGTTTGTCAAAGTCCTATTCATCCTTCCAGGCACCAATCAGACACCATCCTCTTGGTGCAACCATCACAAATCCTGTGAACTGGAAATAACTTCCATTCCTTTGGTGTTCCCTTAGGCCTCTGGTAATAGCTGTATGGTTAAAGGATGGATCAGACCCTGCCTCTCTTATTTAATTATGGGCATCCATCTCCCCAACTGATCGATCTGGAAATGCCAAAGATAGCGGCCGATGGCCACTTCACAGCAGGGTGCCTCATGCACCTAGCAAAGCTTTGAGCAGTTATGCACTTCATTAACAGGCTGACTGAAGGAGCATCTCAAACATAATACCAGGGGCCCTTTCGGGCAATACAGCAAACACTTTTGAGCACCTAAAACATGCCAAGAACTGTGCTGGATAATGGATGCTTCACAAGCCGCAGGAGATCGACATCTGGACAGCAAGAGTGAATAAGCGAGCACTTCCACACTGTTCAGTAAGGTAAGGGGAGTAGGTGCAAAGCGTGAAGGCAATGCTTCTCAAATCTTCATGTGTAGAGGGTTGAAGAGTCACCAGATTGTGGTCGATAGGTCTGACGCGGGCCGGAGAGCCTGCATTCCAAATGGGCCCTAAGGATGATACTCTAAGGAACGAGGGGTCAAGGTCCACAGGAAGAGGGAAGGATTGAGTGCACCGGGAGGGATATGAGAAAATTCCTCGAGAGATGGGATTTCACACCACACCCCACTGTAACAGGGCAGCACGAAAGAAAGAAGATGGCTCCGGTCTGTGCTTCCTAGAAGCAGACAGGCGTGTGGCTTGTGACCACAAGACAATGCTGAACAGACACAATGCAAAGTGCCTCAGCAGAAGAGAGGAAGGAGTGTCTGGCCATTTCTTTAGCCCTGAGGAAAAAAATGGAAATGAAAGCAGCTTTGGAGCACGGGTAAGATTGCTGGTAGAGGTGAGCGATACTCCAAGCCAGAGAACGCTACAGCCACAGCTCGGGAGTTGGAGACCACAGGTCACGAAGACACAGCCAGCCGGAGGAGTCTGTGGGCAACTAGAGGAAAAGAGAGAGGGGCAGGGTTGGGAGGATCCTGAATATCAAGAACAGGGCCAGGGGTCCTAGAAAAGTCAACCAAGAGTGGCGATCAGCTCCAACAGGACAGGCTTAAGCTTCTCTCACGTCTGTCTCCCAGATGCAGTGACGCAGTGACCGATTTCTGTGAGCAGCTTAGAATAATCAGAGATGCAGTTAAATCAGCAGCCTTTCCTTTAATCCTTCCGAAAACCAGCCCGCACCTGCTGCTTCGGCACTCCCACAGCCCGGCGGCTCTCCCCAGAAACCCTGCTCACTTAAAGGGATAGCCTATGGATGGGGAAAGAAGACAAGCTATCCCAAACATGAGTATGAGCATCTTTTAAACCACCAAGAGCTGAGCAGCCCAGGTCTACTTCCTGCTCCCCTGACAAATCTCTCACCTCTGATTCTCTCTGTGGTGCAAACAGAAGTGACTTCAAGAACAAGCCATAACTGGGGGCACCTGGGTGGCTCAGTGGGTTAAAGCCTCTGTCTTTGGCTCAGGTCATGATCCCAGGGTCCTAGGATCGAGCCCCGCATCGGGCTCTCTGCTTGGCAGGGAGCCTGCTTCCTCCTCTCTCTCTCTCTGCCTACCTGTGATCTCTGTCTGTCAAATAAATAAATAAAATCTTAAAAAAAAAAAAAAAGAACAAGCCATAACTGGTCTCTCTAACTCTGGCCATTAGCACCATGTCTCCTAGGAAAAGTCCAGGTGAAATCCTGTGCTCTCTTCACGAACTCTGGAAAATAATTATGCCACTGTCGTTGTGATAAATGACACAAAATACACAGGAAAGAGGATGAGCCAAAGCTGATTCCAGAGTTTCAATCCTGCCTACATGGATCGTATGCCATCCATGCACAAAGTCAACAAAAGCAGAGATGGTTTAGGAGGGAAAGAGCCTTCATTTGAGACATTAATTAGCATAAGGGTCAAAAGGACAAATGAAATGCAGGTCTAGTATTTAGGAGCAAAATAAGCAAGACAAACATAGATTTGAAGCCATTTGTAATTTAGAGACTATGCCAATAAACCTTTACTTGGAAGATAGGTCAGCATAGTATGTTTCACTGGTCCTCAGGACAGCTCTGTCAAGGTTATGGGACACTTAGACTTTACAAATTGGCACAGAAAAAATAAGCTTACAACACATGTACGGTCATTTAAATATGTCTTTCCTAGAAATCGATTCCTTTTAAGTGACCATTGGAAGAGCAGCTACAGGGCTGAGCTGATAAAATCTGGCTCCCGAGAGCTGAGGCAGCACACTATGAAAGTGAAAGAGCAGGGAAGGTTATTCCTTAGTGTCCCGTGTTTCTCATCAGTGGGTTTGGACAGAGTCAGCTTCTGCTTTCAGGGTCTCTGCAATCACAGCACTATAAGCAATCCCACTTGCCCATCTTGAGCTTATCAGCTTTTTAAAAAATTGTGGTAACATATACATAACAAAATTTACCATTTTACCCATTTTTCAGCATACAGTTCGGTGACATTAAGTACATTCACATCGTTGTGCGACCATCCCGACCATCTGTCCCCAGAACTTTTTCATCTTCCCAAACTGAAACCCTGTCCCCATTAAACACTAACTCTCCATTCCCTATACCTCTCAGTCCCTGAGCCATTCTATTCTCTTTGTGTACGCTGGTTACTTCCTTTAAGTGGAATCATAGAGTGTCTGTCCCTCTATGACAGACTTATTTCACTCAGCATAAAGTCTTTAAGGTTCACCTACGTTGGAGCAGGTGTCAGAATTTCTTTCACTTTTTTTTTTTTTTTTTTTTTTAAATCAAGTAGGCTCCACACCCAATGTGTGGTTTGAACTCATGATTCTGAGATCAAGGCCAGTGCCCCTCTACCAACTAAGCCAGCCGGGCGCCCCGAATTTCTTTCATTTTTAGGGCTGCATAATATTTCACTGTATGCCTTTCAATGAAATGGAGTACATTTTGTTTATCCAGTTAACTGTTGGTACAGCTTGTGTTACTTCCATCTTTTGGCTATTGTGAGGAATTCTGCTATGAGTATATACAAATATCTATTCTTGAGCTGGTTTTTTTGAAAAGCGTTTTTGTGTTCTGATCAGATATGCAGCACACTCTGCCCAGATGTACTGGACCATAGGTGAACTATCTACTTTGCCTGCCAGAAGCCCCAACTCTGGCCCTTACCTTCACGGCCCTGAACACAGCCGGTCAGGTCCACTGGAACACAGGAGCCAACACGGTCTCCTCTGGCCTGCCATTCTGCAAGCAGCTAAGCATCCTCAGCTTCAACTGAGACAGAAAGGGAGCACGGTGTCTTTAGTTAATGCTTCGGAAACAGTCTGCTTCAAGCTCCAGCAGAGCTACAAGACTTTCAAAGATGAGATGCAAAATTTACCAGTAACTTCTCCTACGTCAGTTATTCCCAGTCACCAACCAGGACAGTCCCATGATCACCTGCAGTGAGCTAGAAAGAGATAGTTCTTCACTTCTGGTTCATCTGCACTCTTTAATAAGAGATGCTTCTGACTGCTAGATGCAGTGGGAACGACAGAAGTGTATACTGGGGCCATAAGGCAAGTGTAACCTACTTCCAAGGCCTTAAACTTGACAGAGGCCATATTTCTATACAACAGGGGTCCGCCAGCCACAGCCAATGGGTTTGGCCTATACCTGTTTCCGCAGATCAAGTTTTAATGGGACAGAGCCATACCCATTCATGTATGTGTTCTGTATGGCCGCTTGGGTGCCACGACATCAGAGTTGAGCGGTTGCATACTGAAACTGTATGACCCACAAATCCTAAAATATTTACTATCTGGCTCTTTACAGAAAATGCTTGCCAACTCCTGGTTCACACATCTTGGTTCACTCTCTTCTCCCCAGCTGGAAACAAGTGCTGAAGGGGTCAGCTGTTCATGTGGAAGAGGCCTTCCTAAACTGGGGAAACGGGCCGGCTCTATAACAAAGAGGCAACAGTAATGCCAACACTCCACAAATCCAAAGTAGGATGGGAGACGCCAGGCTTGAAATTAAGAAGGGGGTAAGAACACACCTTTAGAAAAATGTGATCTCATCTGCCGTCAACCAGCCTCTAAGCTGAACCAGGTGTGGCCAAGAGGCAAACAATGGAGTCTCCTGTATGAAAGCATAAAGGAACTGCCCGCTGTGAGAAGCATCCCCAAACACAGGCTTCTTAAATTTACACAGAAGCCTCAGAGTGAACCCCCTGAATGCTGCTTCGGTGGTAACTGATTTTCCAGGATGCCTCCAACTCCCTTTCCCTACCCACAAACCAGGCAGCGGCAAGCTCTCTCCTCCTCTGATTGGCGTCCAAATGTAACAGCATGAACCACAACATAACCTGAGGAAGAAAGCAAAACCGACTTTTCGATGAACATGCATTCATACCTAAGTGCACCTCTGCTCTCAAGGAGCATATCCTTCTGCTCGGTTCTAACTGTTCACTAAGAAAAGGCAAGGCTGGAAATGAACACAACTGCCTGGGGAAAGTCAGCAGAAAACACCAGGAATGAACAATACTCAGAAGCATAAGTTTTCCAATGTGGTGCCATTTCAAAATCAAGAAAGTCCAGAATTCAAATGTGCAAAAGACTAGCCGATAAAGCCTGCATCTTTCCTCTCTCCTGAAATAGAGCAATGGTGGTGCATCGGGACATAGACATCGCTGTCCTCCATGCTTGAAAATGACACTGCAGATGGCGTGTGTTCCCCGCTCTGCTTCCTAACATCAGCAGGGCAGGTGAGTAATGGGAAGAGGATGCAAAAGCATTCCTTCCACCAACAGCTAGGCTGGATCCCAGATAATAAAGCTTTGTCCCTTGGGCAATCCCTTAATATCTCTAAGCCTCAGGGTTTTTTAATCTCTAAAATGAATGGCTTTGATAGAGGACCTCTATGGCTCCTTTTCTAGGATCCTCCCAGCTCTGTAATTAAACCTGTGTAACTCACTATACCACACAGAACATCAAAATGGCATGTATCAACAAGTCCTTACTTCACTTCCTGATAGCCTTTTCCACACACTCTTTCATCACCAAATCAGTGTGAGAGCAAATGAGGCAAGATTCCAGACTCAAATGTGTGGCTCTTGAAGCCGGTCTCAATGAGAATTTTGTACCTGGATTTAGTGGGTCAAAGGAAAATATTCTAATACTATGCCTTTTACCCATGGAAAAGACATTTCTTTCTGGAGGACAAATGATCAGATCTGGGTTCAAAACCTTAGCAGGGGCCTTGGGAAATGCTAGAAGGCCAATGCCAGCTTATTGGTGAAGTTCATTAGTGGCTGCAGAACAGAGAGAGAGAGAGAGAGAGAGAGAGAGAGCGAGTGAGCGATCAAGCAATGAGAGAGAAGGAAGCTTCTCTCCTAAACTTATGGATCAGTGAATATGCAGGTGACCCTCTTCTGCTCTCACAAATAAAGAAAAAGGAGAATGTGAGGTGAGGGGAGAACAGAAAAATGTTCAAGTGGTGGGTCTAGAGCTCATTAATGAATAACAAATTATGAACATTCACTGAATCTGGGGAGTCTGCCTAACTCACAGGATCCCAGTGAACCTGACAGATGAGGCCAGAGCATTGGGCAACTGGCAGCCCAGAAGAAAGGAAAGGAAACAGGCTGATGGGAAGAGGGGACGAGAGCCGAGGTGGAAGCAAACCTCTCTGCCCAGACAAAGCCCGATGTTATAGGTTGCCCAGAAGTCTTGCACTGCTACCTTCCTAACCTTTAAGAGAAAATGATTTGTCATGTAGACGGACCATGGGCTTTTTCTGATAGGAAAAAGATACTCAGCTGAATTCATAACCCATGGGCCAGAAATGGGCCTCAGGAGAATTGCTCTCAAGCTTGAACGCAAAATTTTGCATGTACGTTAAGTATGTGCATTTTTCTGGGGAGAGGGCTCATCATTTTCAGTACTGTTCTTTAAGATTTTTATTTATTTATTTGAAAGAGGGACAGTGAGAGAGAGCATGAGAGGGGGGAAGGTCAGAGGGAGAAATAGACTCCCCATGGAGCTGGAAGCCTGATGTGGGACTCGATTCCAGGACTCCGGGATCAAGAACTGAGCCGAAGGCAGTTGCTTAACCAACTGAGCCACCCAGGTACCCCATTTTCGGTTTTTTAAAAAACATTCATGTTGGGGCGCCTGGGTGGCTCAGTGGGTTAAAGCCTCTGCCTTCGGCTCAGGTCATGATCCCGGGGTCCTGGGATTGAGCCCCACATCGGGCTCTCTGCTCTGTGGGGAGCCTGCTTCCTCCTCTCTCTCTGCTTGCCTCTCTGCCTACTTGTGATATCTGTCAAATAAATTAAAAAAACATTCATGTCAACACAGACACAGAATATGATTTTTAAAATCTAGTATTATTTCCCTTTCTGTTCTGCCTCTTCTTAATTATCCAACAGGTGCCCAAGGAATTTAAATTTCAAATATTTCCAAAAGCAAAATTAAGTAAGGTTTGAGAGTTGGCAGTGAATTTTGAGAATACATCATACCTGCTAACGCTAACTTTCAGACACTCCCTAAAGCTCGACAAGATAGAAAAGATGACCTGTTGTTAACAGTGAGTACAACTGACCTGAGGTAAATTAATTCAGGTAGCAGCTGGAATTCAGTTCCGTCACTGCCAGTGATAGAAGACACAACAGGAGAGCAAGGAAGGACATTTGGCCAGGAGAACAGAGACCAGGAGTCCAGTCTCTAGTCCTAGCTCTGCCTATCTCAATCTGTGATTTTGAACAAGTCCCTTCCTTTGGGCTTGGGTCCTCATCTATAAAATGTAGGCTACTAGAGCAGAGCAGCGGTCTGAATACTCTTAAGACAATGAATGTTATGTTTAGATAAAATCACCCAGAATTCATCAGAAGCTAAACAAATTCAAAATGGCAGGTTGAACATACCCATTTATTTCCACTCTCTCTAGAAACCTCACCATTATTATTCATAATTATGTCATTATTCATAAATATCTGCTGCGACTGAGCATTTACTACATGATTGTTTTAAGTCCATTAACTAATGGAATTCCTAACACTCTTATTAGGTAGGAGATGACACCCATTTTACAGATGAAGGAATTGAGTCCCCAGTGTTTAAAGAACTTGCCTAAGTTTCCACAGCTAATAAGTGGCAGAGCCAGGATTCTAATCCAGGCAGTCTGGCTTGAGTCTGTGCTATATCACTTCTTGGACTGACAACTTAGGAACAGCAAAGCTCCCAAGGAAAAAGCAGCTGGAAGAGAGCAGATCAAATATATCACCAAACTTTGGAAGGTGAGTAGTGACTGACTTCCATGGAGAACACTGAGCACTGCACATGGCAAGCCACTTCAGAGTCCCTTCCAAACCTCAGCTGCTGGAGACTCAGGTTTCGTCTGTAGGTGTGAGCATGAGGGAGGCTGAAATCAGGCAGGAGTGGTCATCACCCCGGCAGAAGACTGGAGGTTTATCATCTGGACCGGATGAACCAGAGACTCCAGACTTGGGCAACCAGGGAACCAACCACTGAAGACAAAGAAGGTACCATTCAGGGATTAAGTAAAAGTCTGCATACAGAAGCAAGAGCCCCCAGTCCCTTCCCATCATAAGGTTCCTAGAATGAGAACAGTCAACTTATTCCACTCAGGCAGAAGCCTGAATGAAGGTCCACAGACTCTGAACATACTGCATTAAAAAGGGGAGGCCAATCACCCTACGGTTTTGGCTCTAAGGATGTGGCCCCAGGCCAGGAGTAGCATCACTGGGGAATTTGTCAGAAATGTAAATTCTCAGGCCCATGCCAGACGTACTGAATAAAAAATCCCCGGATGAGGTCCAACAACCAGTGTGTGAACAGGCCACCAGGTGATTCTAATACTTGGTAAAGCTTGAGAAGCACTGTCCTGCAAGGAGGCCCACTAGTCAATAAATTCCATCCCACAGTGAAAAGCTCAACTGACTTTTCAGTTCCTATTTATTCGGAAGACAGTCTGGAAACAGAAGTTTCAGGAAAGACTCTATCCTGAGAGAAAGAGAGAGAGATAGAGAGAGAGACCAACAATCTTGGTTAGAACTACCTCTAATAATTTTCTTGTTCATTTGAATGAACAAAAAGCATTGTAATGTAATGTAAAAAAATCATTCAAGCATTGTTATGCTAAATGTTGTTATATTCTGTATTTGCATGAAATGCAGAGGCAAAAGGCACTGCTTCAATTTATGTAGCAATATCTGTAACCATTCCCCTATATCATACCCTTTTGCTTCTCTTTGTCTCACAAGCTTTCCCTGCCTCTTCCTTACAGCCTAACTCTTAATCCCAAAATTCTCCCCATTACTGCTTTTCACCAGTCTCTACTCACCCCAAGCGTTACTGCCACGACCAGATCATTCTTCTGCTTACAAACCTCTAGTAGCCTTGACATCTTCTACCATGTCATCACCATGGACAAAAATCTCCTGTTACATTTATTACTTCCTTGGCCTCCCTTAGTCCAGTTCATTTTTCTCAAACCCCTTGGTTCCCCACCAAAGATCCTTTTCCCTCTTTAGGCCACTTCACCCCCCTCCTGGAAAACCAACCTCCTTCGGAGGATGAAAAACTTAAGCGAGGCATCATGCAAAGAATACTACACATTTTCTCACTGAATCCTCACACTAATACTGAGAATTAAGAATCATCCTGGTTTTTACATTTGGAAAACTAAAGCTTAGAGAGATTAAGAAACTTGCCCAAGGTTACCACTAGGATTTTAATCCAAATCCTTCTATCTCCACACTCTTAACCATTCTACTCTCCTGTCTCCAGAGATCTGACTCAACTATGGGAAGAAGAAAAGTTTCCTTAATTCTGTAGAAAATAAGCGGGGTGAAAAGATCTCTGCATGTGTGTATATATATTTCATGTGGTCCCGAAGAGATGCTGAGAGCCTTCCAGCCAAAGCCCAACAGGGAGCACAGTTCACAGCAGCACCTTCCCACGTGGAGGGCTCCAGAGGGCTCAGAGGGTTAGGTCAAGGAGCAGCGCTGCATGCCTCTCCAGCAGGAATGGATGCAAAGCACGGGAGGAAGTCTGGCTCTTGGGTCCAGGATGCCGATAGGGAACAGGTGGTTAAGGGATCCCTCTCCCCCACGCGGACCCAGTCCATCCTCCCAGACCTTTGTGGAAGTAGTAGTGAGTGCACCTTTCAGTGGGGAGCAGAGTAGATGGCCACTTCAAAAGGTGTCCAGATTCGATTTTAAAAGCTCTTAAGAGACAAAATAGTAATCTAACAATCAAGGACAAGCAATGACTGCTAAGGAGAAGGCTGCGCCTTACAACGGCACAGCTAACTTCGAGGGACACAAAGAAGTGTCTACGGTGACAAGAGAGGGTGCCCATCAGAATGCAGAGGCAACCACCGCCCCCTCCTCTCCAGAGGGGTTGCAAGTTCATTTTCTCCCGTCTGTGTGACAGAAAAGCGAGGCGAGTACACCAATGTCTCCCACCCCGAAGGCCTCAGCCGCACACCTCTCAGCTTGTCCTTCTAAGGGCTGAGGGTCTGTCCCTGTCCGTCTCCCCATTCAGCCCCAATTCCTCTCTCCCACTCCGCACCTCTCTCTCCCCTACTCGGTCTCTCTCCGATCTCCTTGCCCTACCACTCTGCCCACTAGACCTCCTCTCTTCCCCTACCCTCCGCCTCTCTTTCCTCCCCACTCGGTTCCTTATCCCTCAGCCTCACGCTGCCCAGTCTTGGGTACCTTGAGCGTCACGTCGCACAGCTTCCCTTGCCGCCGGATCTCCTCCATGACGCCGTAGCCACGACTAGGCAACTCGGACACGGAGAAGTGCACCAGGTCCTCCAGCTCCTCCGCGCCGTCCTCCACCATCTTCCCCGGCCGCCGCGACTGCGCAGGCCTGGCCGGCCGGCTCGATACTAAACGGGGCGGAGCGAGGGCGCGCGCGAACCCGCCGGGAGCGCAGGGCTGGAGCAGATGGGCCTGAGCGGCCGCCGTAGTCTCAAAGGGCTAGGCGCCGGAAGCCCCGCTGCCCCGTTTCCTGGTACGAGCCTAGTCTTCGTTCCCGCGATTTCCCGACCGTGCTTTCACGCCTGCAGCTGCTTCACTCTTTCTAGATTAACCGGTCCCATCTCCCGTCTTTCCGATTCTGCCCTGACCTATATCGTGGCTCGACCCAGGGCCGCAGACTTCATTTCCGCCACTACCTTGATACTTCCGGAATCTGCGGAAACGATCCGTTGCCATGGCGGCTATGTACACAGTTCGGCGGCTGCGAGTGCCGGCTTGCAGTCGCTGCACCTGCAGCGGTCGGGCAGCTGGAGGACCACTGCCTCCGGAGCAGTGAACGGATTCACGCGCCGCCCGGGTGGGGAGAAGCAAGGCTGGAGAGGGAGTGTACGCCGAGGCGGCTGGCAACGAATGGGATTCGAAGACCGCTCCACCCGGGAGTCCCCAGGCTTAGCTCGCTGATCTGTGAAACCCGAGCGGAGGAGGGGGCGCGGCATCGTGGGCGCCCTTTCGGGCTGGCTCCGGCTTAGGGTCTTCGAATCTAACGTTCCCTGGCCCCACGAGGGTTCTGCGTCGCTGCCGAGGTTGAGAGGGCGTGAAGTGGGGGACCAGAGGTCTTCTGGACCTTCTGTATTCGTCAGTTTTCGAACTGGAGGGGGCTTCGGGATCTCCAGGTCGACCCGCCCGCTTTACAGATGAGGAAACCGCTCCAGATTGGGACAGGAATGGCCCCAAGGCCAACTGCCACCTACAATCCAAGCAGGGGTCTGGTATGTTGGGTGAGGAAAAGGGAGGAGGCCCCATCTGCCTGGAATTGAGGCCGGGTGCGTTTGGACCCTGTTGTTTTGGGGTTTAGATGCTGCCGCCGCTCTGCCAACTATGAGGGTTCCGTACTGAGAGCGCCTGGTCTGGGCAGGAGCGCTGGAAGCTAGGGGCTCGTCCCACCAGACGCTCCCTCTCCTTTTATCCAGGCTTCAGAGGTGCTTGGTAACAATTCTGTTCATTTCCACCCTTAAAACAAGTAAGGAAACCACGTGCCTTTCAGAGAGGTCTCCTGGTGACCACTCAGAGGTTCACTTATTTACACCAGAACTATCTGGTAAGGGTGGTGCCCATGAGAGAGACACTTTCCCCGCAAGGTACTGGGGCGGAGGGGGAGGGGGGGAGACACTGCTAAAAGAGAGGGCATGGTGAGGGGCTGAATATGGCTTCTTGCAAGTGGTGCCTGGAAACTAAGTGTCCTGGAAAGGCTGTGGGCTCAGGGATTGGAGGTGGTGTGGGAGGGGAGTGACATATGCCCCTTGGGACTCTCTCAGTAGTGACGGAAGATGGACCCACAGGTGGAGATTCAGTCGTCCTCTGACTTCCAGCCATGACCATCACCACCAACCACCATTTCTCGAGTTCCTGCTCTGTGCTGGGCACTGTTCTGGACACTGAGGGGGGATTCAAAAGAGATTAAAGCACAGTTCTGTCCCTCAAGCAACTTGTAATTTAATTTGGGAGCGGAAACCCACTCAAATGATGCGGCGTAAGAATGGTAACAAGCATTATTTCAGTAAGTGCAAGATGGCATGGGGTCTCAAATGTCTGGGTGTTGAGTGTCTGCTGGACAGCAGCCTTACAGGATGGGTTAAGACAGAAGGGGGTGGGGGGACGCTGGCTGGCTCAGTCCTTAGAACATGCAACTCTTGATCTTGGGGCTGGGAGTTCAAGCCCCACGTTGGGTGTAGAGATTACTTTAAAAAATAAAGTCTTAAATAAAAGAGAGAAGGCTTGCCTTAGGTGGATATAGCTCCTGACATACTTGGAGCTGTGGATGTGAGTGGGGTGGGCCTTGGGAAGTTAGGGGGACTGCATGGGCATGTGCATGTGCATGGGCAAGTTGCACGCCCCACTCTGAGGGGAGGGCGTGCCTGGGCTTTCCTGGGCTGTCCTTGTGCTGGATGGGTGGGGGCTTCCAGGAGGGAGGCCTGGGCACCTGCCATCTGGGCTGGTTCCATTCAGAGGGCACCCAGGGCTGGAGGCCAGGCCCTCAGACTGGTGTGAGCAATGGTTCCCAGAGCTTTAGAAACTGAGGGTAAGTTTGCTTGTGTCCACTTCCAACTTCCCAACAGCCTAGATCAAAATGGAGTTGAGATTTTCCTCTTCAATTTCCTCAAATTGGGATCCACGTTAGAGCCATTTGTGGCTTTGTATTTCTTGAGCTCAATTTTGCAGACAAAAATTTTAGGACTGAAATTGGATAAGCCAGCACCCTTGATCACCTGAGTAACTTTCAGATCCATTTTCTAAAAATGAAAATGTCTGAATGGTCCCATAGTGGCTGGGAAAAGACTTCCATGAAATAATTACTTGAGGAATGTAGTAAGTGGACACAGGTCTACAGAGGCAAATAAAAAAGTGACGTGTTTGCTTATTTGATTTGACATCCAAAGGCCTTGCAACGGGTTGGAGTTTCATTTGTTGACATCATTGAAACTGTGAACAAAGGGGAGGGCCTATTCAATTGCTTCTGTAGAGATATGTTATGCCATTGATGACAATTAACATAATTGTAATAGGAAATCTCGTGGTCATTGCAAGTTGTATTTAGAAATATAGAGAGACATTAATATTTTTTAAATCTGCAGTCTTTTTTTATCAGGTAACATTCATTGAACCTCTCTTGGATTATACATATATTCTTTATTTAATGTGCTTTTTTTTTTTTTTTAAGTGAAATGGGGCACCTGGGTGGCTCAGTGGGTTAAAGCCTCTGCCTTCAGCTCAGGTCCTGATCTCAGTATCCTGGGATCGAGCCCCGCCTTGGGCTCTCTGCTCAGCGGGGAGCCTGCTTCCCCCCCCCCCCCGCCTGCCTCTTTGCCTACTTGTGATCTCTGTTTGTCCAATAAATAAACAAAATATTTAAAAAATAAAAAATAAATTTTAACCAACTGAGCCACCCAGGCGTCCCATAAAAAATAAATTTTAAAAGTGAAATAATTAGGGGTAACTGGGTGGCTCAGTCGGTTGAGCGCCTGCTTTTGGTTCAGGTCATGATCCTAGGGTTTTGGGATCAAGCCCCGCATCAGACTCTGCTCAGTGGGGAGTCTGCTTCTCCCTCGAACTCCCTCTGTGCTCGCTCTCTCTCTCAAATAAATAGGTGAAAATCTTTTTAAACAAAAAGTGAAATAATTAACTGTAATTCAGAGGAGAAATGCCTGTCATGCATGACTTTTTCTTTACAGTAAAGGTCTTAACAATTAGTTTTATTTGTAGAGTTCTTTGCAATAGTTCAAGCAAACTATTTTTTCCTTAATCACCATGCTTTTGCTATTTTCCAATTTGAATATGAAATTGAATCAGCTTCCTCTGTGTCTCATGTTTTGCTAACTCCTCGTGAATTCAGCAAATCCTTTGCTGGTTGTTTTTTGTGTTTGTTTTGTTTTCTAAAAATACCCAGGAGATTTCTTTGGCTTCAACTCCCCTTTCCTGCCCCTTGAAGGTACGGGTTATTTTAGTGGTAAATGCCTCGTTTCTTCTTGAACTGGTTTAAACCTGAGAGGGAGGTCAAAGAGAAGTGTACCATGTAGCACACATCCAGACTCTTGGGCCTTGTCTCTATTCCAAGTGTGTTTTGTACATTTGGAGCATAAACTCTAAATGAGTTTTTAACATTCTTTCTTTATATGCATAGTTCCATAAAAGTAAAATAATCGAAATGTGAGAGCCTGGTGTTAGGACTACATGACCATAGACTACTTGATGATATATTCACATTATTTGAAAAAGAAGGAAAGAAAAAAATATATTAGATCAGTATTAGGAAAACATACATAAAATTAGAAATGTTTCCTCTTTGAACAACTTAAAATTATGTTAATTTCCCCAGTAGTTTCGAACAGTGATGTTTAACATATTTTCATAGACTTTCATCTTGTTTTCTAGAACTTCTTAACTAGATTTAATGCAATTGATGATGATTAGAAATTGTTTTTTCCTTAGCTTTCCTTAGAGCTCTTGATATTTTTTCTCAATATTTAATTATTTGTCATCGGTATATGAGAGGTACCTCAAGAGCTAAGTTTTAAGTTCCCTTCAAAGCAATAAAAATAGCACAACTGTTCCTTCTGTTTAATAACCGTCTTTGCTTCTCCACTCTGTGTCAATGCTGGAACCAAAATTTTCTGTCTAATTAGTATTAAATATTTTTACACAGTCACTGCTAGGAGAGGGCCTCATATAATTTCACCAATGAGACTGATATCCGATGAAATGGATTTAAGGGCATCTGGGTGGGTCAGTCAGTTAAGCGTCTGCCTTTGGCTCAGGTCATGATCCCAGGGTCCTGCGATCGAGCTCCGCATAGGGCTCCCTGCTTGGGGGAGAGCCTGCTCCCTCTGCCTATGCTTCTGCCTACTTGTGCTTGCTCTCTATCATTGTGTCAAATAAATAAATAAAATCTTTTTAAAAAAGAAATAGATTTTATTATCATTTGGTTGTATAATTCAATTTTTAAATTTTTTTTAAAGATTTCATTTATTTATTTGACAGAGTGTGAGAGCATGCAAGTAGGGGGAGGAGCAGAGTGAGAGGGAAAGAATTTTAAGTAAATTCCTCCCTGAAGGTGGAGTCAGTTGTGGGGCTCCATCTCACAACCCTGAGATCTTGACCTGAGCCAAAACCAAGAGTTGGACCCTTGACCAACTGAGCCACCCAGGTGCCCTCAATTTAAAAAAAGATTTTTTTAAAAGATTTTTTTATTTGACACAGAGAGACACAGCAAGAAAGGGAGCACAAGAGGGAGGAGTGGGTGGGAGAAGGAGGCTTCCCGCTGAGCAGGGACCTGGATGCGGGACTTGATCCCTGGACTCTGGGATCATGACCTGAGCTGAAGGCAGACGCTTAACAACTGAGCCACCCAGGCACCCTTTAAAAATGTTTTTATAAAATACTTCAGTTAGAATCTAAGAATCTAAGAGATTAATTAACTCTCCCCTCAATGCAACAGTCCCTTTGGTGGCATCTCTGTTAGCTGGCGTCTTGACTTTGCTTGAGTTTTTTCCATTTATAGGACAGCTCTACGTAGTAGGAAGGTCACTTACCTGAATCTGCCTCCCTAATCCTTACGCCTATAACCTTACATTCTATCCCATGAAGCTACCCCAAAGTTTTATTTTAACATTTTGTTACACATCGTATTATTCATGACAGTATAAATAAATAGAAATTTAAGTGTGTCTACCTGAAAGAAATATATTTAGGTTTGAGAGAGGAAGAGGAGGTAGAGGACTCTCTGATTTTTTTTCTCAATGGACTGCCAGAGAATAAAGGATATTTGATTATGGGCTAGATTAAATATACTTCTAGGGAATCATTTTTCTGGTCTAAGTCAGTCACATGAAGTTAGAGGAGGAGATGCGGCATTTGCAGGAATGTATAGTGAAGAAAAGAAAATTAGTTTAAATGCAGGTCCTACGTATTTTAGAGGAAAATATAATGAATGAGGCAAAGCGTAAGTGGACTGCATTACAGAACATTTTTAGGAAACACATCTGAGATTAGGCCACTCAAGGGAACATTTTTCTTGCCTTGTGTGTCTGTCTCTTAGGGGGCCATTGGTGGGAAATGATGAGTCAGCCTGTCTAGCAGGAAGTGCCTCTGTGTGTTGAGCAGTGTCCTTGAGTAGAGCACTGACACGTTAGGGGGTTAAAAGGAAAACTGGCTCTTGAGGATAGGAAAACACAGACTGCATGTCACTGTGTTCTACTCTTTTTTTGTAAGCGACAGCACCCCTGTACACACTGATTGTCATTTGATGACGACCACTGAAAGTTGCACTGTTTTCTCGTTTTTAGCTAGAATGGGCACTAGGAAAAAGGTCCATGCATTTGTCCGTGTCAAACCCACCGACGACTTTGCTCACGAAATGATCAAATATGGAGAGGACAACAAAGTAAGTGGAACGCGCTTGCCATCATGGGCCTGGTCCCTCTGTCCCCCCTTGCTACAGCATGACCCTGTTTCCAAACAGCCTGTAAGGACCAAGGCAGAATTGACAAAAGTTCAGATGGACTCCAGAGTCCAGCAAGTCCAAGCCACTCCCCGAATCGCTTTTGATGAGGGAACTCTTGAAACTCCCATTTTTAATTATGTTTTTGCTTAATACGTTTACCTTCATCCTTGTATCTTGTACAGAAAAGCTGACATTTGTACACACTCATAAAACTTTCTGGTGATCAGATCTGCTCTTACATAAACTCCCCGGGGGCCCAGGTAGAATGTCTTAGGTTGATAACTGTTACACTGACCAAAGCAGTGGGAGAAGCTCTTATCGAGGTAACTGGAAAGAGTTATCCGTCCCCATGCCTTTAACACTGTCATGACTGTCTTTCCGAAGCCCATGACAGGCTTGGGACAGGTCGAGAGAGTCCTATGTTTTCATTCAGCAAACAACTGTGAATCCACTCTGGGCAGCACTGAAATGTTCTTTAAGGGAGGAATTCAAGGGCAACCTCCCCAAGCTTTGCAAGTCTTGGCAGTCAGAAAAAAAGCTCACACTGGGCATGGTTTCAACGAACATGGAAGCACAGAACATTTAATGTGTGAACGGACCGAGCCTCTCTTTCTTGATCTTACCTTTTCTGCATGTGACTGTGTCTTGGCTCCTGGATTAGGGCAGCCAGGACAAAAATTCCAACAAGAGGCCCTTTACATCAGAAGTCCCCATAGTGAAGACTTGGAATTTACCATTGACCTAATGCAATGGGTTCCTAACTCAGCTCTGCCATAGTGCATCTAATTTTTTTTTAAAGAAATCTGTGCATCTAAAAATATGCTAATTACAAGTATGTAGGTACCTTGGATTTGCTGTAACACCGGTGAGGAATTATGTCTGAGAAACCAAGAAGAGCCTTTTCTGTGGCTGTTAATTCATCATTACTCACAAAGGCCCATAGCATGTAAGAGATAAAGCTCAAGCCCGGGCATCTGTCACCAAGCCCACTTTTCTCTCTGGCCTAATTTAAGGCCTCCCTGTGCTTAGTGAATGTGTCTAAAGCTTGTTTAATAGAAATAGGGTAAATGTGCTTGCCCCAATATCATAGATGGGGGAACCAAGACAAACAGCACCCTGTAACCTAGGGTGACAAGTCCTGAAACTATGACATGCTCTAGTCTCCCGATCCTTCCACCTTAAGGTTGTGTGATCTTTCTGCAGGAGCTTCCTTCTCCCATCCCCAAGAACTCACTGGAATATCGGCCACTGGTGGGAGTCCCTGTGCCTCCTAAAGTTCACTTCCTCTATTTTCTCCGGGTCAGGCCTCATCTAGCAGTGAGTTTTTCATACCGGTTTCCTAAATACTCTCTCTCTTCCCCTCTTCCTAGAGCATTGATATTCACTTAAAAAAGGATCTTCAGAGAGGGGTTGTCAATAACAAGCAGACAGACTGGTCGTTCAAGCTGGATGGAGTTCTGCACAATGCCTCCCAGGACGTGGTTTATGAGACAGTCGCAAAGGACTTGGTTGCTCAGGCCCTCGATGGATACAATGGTAATTTAGTTAATTGTCAGTTGTTTTACATAAGAACCCACAGAACCCTTGCTGGAGGAAGAGATGGTGGATGAAAGAAAAGATAACCTCACATGCTAACTCCTGTTTGCTTCTTTGTCTATCTCCATTTTCTTATGGTGGAAAACTGGTTATTTGCTTGGTGATACTGTGAGCGTGACTTGATCCAAAGTTCTGGGATCCTACCTTCATAGGAACATTCAAAGACTGTGGCTCTATATAGGTCATGGGGATTGAACTATTATGCTGTTTCAGATCTCTCAAATATTAGCTTAGGAGATAATGTCTTTATGAATTTGACTGAGTCCAAATACTTTTCTCTTGGTTACCTGCTAGGAACTACTTCCATTCATTCTACCAGCAAAATCAGTCTACTCTTCCTATTCTAGTATAGGGTTATTTACATATAGCACCAAAAAAAAAAAAAAAAAATGGAGTGGAGTTTGATTGTCTGAACAAAATAAAAGCAGCTTTATTGGGAAGGTTTTACCAGCTAGTTCAGTCTAAGATGCTTGAAAATCTTAAGAAGATTTTAAAATCTTTAGGAAGAATGTATCACCATTTGTAAACTTTGCCCATGTGACTGGAATGTTCCCTGTCTGCAAGTTTAAGGTCTTTGGTTTAAAAGTCTGTTTAGTGTTGAGGCCCATGCATTGTAGTGTATCCTGCTTGTGACACATAGGTATGTATGGCCCTCATTGACCCTGAGGGGATTTGGCCCCAAAGAACTAAGAAGGTCTAGGAGATTAAGAGTCTTGGGCTCTGGGTGCTGTGGAATCACAAATGGGCTCTGAGTCCTACCCGCTGTGACTCCTTCCTGCACACTGAAGTTAGTAGACACTGTTTCTGACCTTGACTCCCATGCTGAGTTAGAGCCCCTCACGTAAAACCTACCAATCCCAGGAACTAGAGCATTGGTGTGGGGAAGGAAGACGCTGATTTCCATGGCCCCATGCTGCCCTGAAGCAGCATTTGGGATGGGTCTGGCTCAAACTGGCCACGCCAGGAGGAAGGGCGGATGGAAACAGGAGCACCAGAGCCTGGTAGTGATGGATGGTAAATCTCACAGACATGACAGCTACAAACGGAAGTCTTCACTGAGAGGACAGTGGGGCCAGGTCAGGACCTGTCATGGTGGTCTGTTTCTGGAAGTGGCAGGGGACCAACTAGCAGCCCTGTTTGATCCTGTGGGAACTTGCCGTCTACACCCCTTTCTTCCTGGGCTTTTGAAAGCTCTTCTTGCCTCCGGCCTGGCCAGCTCCAGGGAGGCTACGCTTGAGACTGGCAGTTCATGGCTTTGCTAAAGAAGGGCTAGAGTTCAATGCTCCTGTCTCCTCCTTACCTGTCTAGGAAAATTCCCAGTTTCTCTGCATTGATACCACCTGTTCTGCTCAGAAGCCTGACAGTGGGATCTTCTTTTGGCACAGGGAGCAGTAGATCACCATATGGGCCAGATTCAGAACAGCAGTCTGTGTTTTGACCATTTATGTCCCCATTTCCCTGCCCACCCATCTGCCCTATAGCAGGAGTTCCTCATGTCCACGGCTGCTCCTGATGGCCATCTCTACGCCCGGGTCCAGGCTGGCACCAGGCATGCTGGCGGATAAGAGAGCTATCCTCAGGGGCACCTGGGTGGCTCAGTCGTTAAGCATCTGCCTTTGGCTCAGATCCCGGAGTCCTGGGATCGAGCCCCGCATCGGGCTCCCTGTTTGGCAGGAAGCCTGCTTCTCCCTCCCCCACTCCCCCTACTGTGTTCCCTCTCTCACTGTGTCTCTCTGTCAAATAAATAAATAAAATCTAAAAAAAAAAAAAAAATAGAAAGAGCTATCCTTGGAGCTCTTTTCCTGGACATCACCAAGACGTGCTTCCAAATATTTGCAGGTACCATCATGTGTTATGGGCAGACGGGAGCTGGCAAGACATACACCATGACAGGGGCAACTGAGAATTACAAGCACCGGGGGATCCTTCCTCGTGCCCTACAGCAGGTAGGGAGGGGGCCACAGGCGGGGTGCTGCACGGATCCCTCCTCTTACACAGCTGCTGCCGACCCTAGGCCTGCTACCAGACACAGGATGCACACTGAGGGGGTGGGGGATGCAGAGGCCTCAGAAAACTGGGAGTTCGGATTTCAGAGTTTGACCCAAGCCCACGCAGAGCCTGTTTCCTCATTTGTGAGAATGTGTCAACTGGCCTCTTGGCTCCCACACTGGTCTGTGATCCTGTAATTAAGGATTTGGAGGTCCTAATCATGTTCCTTCCTTGTTCTAATGAGGGGGATACGGACTCTTAGAGAGCGGCCTTACTGGCCTGCTCTGGCTCCTACCACCACCACTGCCCCAGAAAGAGCAAAGGGAAGAAGCAGGCACAACATGAGCGGGCAGGACTGAGTCAGCCCTGGCAGGTCTGGGAACTCTGACTGAACGCAGCATAGAGGGGCTTTCCTGTGGAGTCCTGTGAGGACCCTCTTTGGGGAGATAGGCGGCAAAGCGGCTTTTTCCCAAAAGCATCTTGAGGTTTTCTAGCCCTGTCGTGTAAGAAATGGAAAGGACCCTGTATGGACCGCCTGGCTCTCATTGGTGAAGCAGTCTTCTTCATGCCTCACTGTCAAGGCTTCAAGATCTCAGCATCTTCAGCTTCAGTAGTGTTGCCCAGTAAAATATAACGGAAGCCACACACGCAATTTGGGGTTTTCCCATAACCAGTTTAAAAAGTGAACAGGCAAAGGTGATTTTGATATATTTTATGTCAGTATATGCAAAATGTAATCTCCATGTCATATATCGATGTGAAAACTCTTGAGGTATTTTACCTTATTTTTCTCACACCAAGTCTTTGTGGCGCATGTTTTATGCTTATGGCCTATTTCCATTTAGACACTAAATACTCATCAGGAATACTTGATCTGTATTTAGATTTCATAAAATTTACTGTTGAAGAAGTAGATTGATAAACCCAAGTTCTTCCAAACATACTGAAAAGTTTACCAGTAACTGAATTTAGGAGCTGCTTTGAAATTTAAATTCAAATTAGTTACAATTAAATAAAATTTAAAATTCCGTCTCTCATTTGCATCAGCCACATTTCAAGTTCTCAGCAGCCACTTGGGACTGGTTTCTACCATGTTGGACAGCACAGACCTAGACTGTTAGAGCAAGGTGAGGGCCTAAGGGATCATCTAGCCCAACCCCCACTGCCCATTTGACAGTTAAGAAAGTTAAGGTCCAGAGAGAGGAAATGACCAGTCCAAAGTCACTTGCCCAAAAGTACCAGGGAAGGTATTTGGAGCTGGGAAGACTGAGTTTAGGCTTGGTTTTTCTCAGTAGCTAAGTGACCACAGACACATAATTTCATTGCATGGAGCTTGCCACAGGTGGGCATTGCCCCTGCATTGTTTCAGTCACAGGGGAGTTGTGAGCATGGAATTAAATAATGGATATGAAAGAGGTGTCTATATGTTGAGACCCCATGAAATAAGGGATCTTCACTCCAGAGTCTTTTCCATTCATCATGTCATGGGGCTTTTCAATCTGTTAAGTCAGGCCTCAAAAAACTACATGATAATAATTATCACTCAATAGACTGATAGTAGTAATTGTTGATGATGACCATCATGCCAGCTAGACTATAAATTCTTTTAGGACAAAGATTTTTTTATTGTACTTTTTGATGTTCCCTGCTGAGGCCAGAATCCTTCTAACACGGGCTGGTCATTGGAGTTTTGCTCTTGGTGACTGCTGTCCAATCCCCCATCTAGGTTTTTAGGATGATCGAAGAACGCCCCACACATGCCATCACTGTGCGTGTTTCCTACCTGGAAATCTACAATGAGAGTCTGTTTGATCTCCTGTCTACTCTGCCCTATGTTGGGCCGTCAGTCACACCAATGACCATTGTGGAAAACCCTCAAGGGGTCTTCATTAAGGGCTTGTCAGTCCACCTTACAAATCAAGAGGAGGATGCCTTCAGCCTCCTTTTTGAGGTGAGATGACCAAGTCTGAGGGCCCCTTCCTTCCTTCTCTCCTTCCTCCCTTCCTCCTTCTTTCCCTCCTTTCTTTTTTTCCCTTTTTTATATTTTTATATTTATTTATTAAAGATTTTATTAATGTATTTGTCATAGAGAAAGAGCGAGAGCAGAGGGAGCCACAGGCAGAGGGAGAAGCAGGCTTCCCACTGAGCAAGGAGCCCGATGCAGGACTTGATCCCAGGACCCTGCTGAAGGCAGAGGCTTAATGGACTGAGCCACCCAGGCATCCCTCTTCCCTTTTTTACTTTGCTCCCTCCCTCCTCCTTAGTTTTTCACTTACTTTGATAATTGGAATGAATATTAATATATGTTCATTTAGCAAGTTCAGATAGTAAAGAAAAAATACAGGAACAAAAAAAGAATTCACTTGTCTGTTTCCTACATACAGCAACAATAATGTATATTTTGGCTTATTTTCCTCTAGTATTTTTTTCCCCGTGCAATTTTTTCTTAACATAGTTGAGATTATCCTTTTTTTCAGTTAACATTAAGTCATGGTCATTTATAATGTAGAAAAAAATAAGGATTAACATCCTTAGTATGTAAGAGCTCTTACAAATCTATAAATTCCTCAATGCATGCTATTTTTTTAAAAGGCATATAGGTTGGAACTCTTTTTTTAAAAAAGATTTTATTTATTTATTTGAGAGATAATAAACATGGGGGGAGGGGCAAAGGGAGAGAGAAACAGACTCTCCACTGAGCCGGGAGCTGGTTATGGGGCTCAGTCCTAGGACCCTGAGATCATGACTTGAGCTGAAGGCAGATGGTTAATCGACTGAGCCGCCTAGGCACCCCTAGGTTGGAACTCTTATACTTTGTTGCTGAAATGTACAACGGTGCAGCCATTTTGGCTGTTTCCTAAAAAGGTAAACATTAATTTTATCATAGGACCTAGCAATTCTGTTCCTAGGTATTTTCCCAAGAGAAATGAGAGCCTGTGTTCACACGAAGACTTGTAGGCAAATATTATAGCAGCATCATTCATGATAGCCAAAGACTAGAAATAATCAAAATATCCATCACCTGATAAATGGGTAAACAAAATGAGTTACAATCATATGATGGAAAACTATTCAGCAATAAAAAGAAATGGGAGGGGTGCCTGGGTGGCTCAGTGGGTTAAAGCCTCTGCCTTCGGCTCAGGTCATGGTTCAGGGTCCTGGGATTGAGCCCCACATCGGGCTCTCTGCGCAGTGTGAAGCCTGCTTCCTCCTCTCTCTCTGCCTGACTCTCTGCCTCCTTGTGATCTCTCTGTCAAATAAATAAATAAAATCTTAAAAAAAAAAAAAAAAGAAATGGAGTAGCAGTAGATGGTACAATATGGGCGAATCTCAAGAAAATGCTCCATAAAAGAAACACAAAAGATCTATCCTGTATAATTCCATTCGTTTGAAATGTCCCAGTGGACACATCTTTAGAGACAGAAGGCAGATTAGCGGTTACCTGGGGGAAGGAGTGGGAAATGGTTGCAGATGGGCCCAGGGAACTTTTCGGAGTTACACAACATTTCTAAAACAGGATTGTGGTGATGGTTGCACAACTTTGTGAGTTTGCTAAAAACAATCACTGAATCGTATCTTTAAAACAGAGAATTTTATGCTATTTAAATTATGTGTCAATAAAACTTTTTAAAAAAAAGTCACTTAGGTGTCCTCTGGGGTGATTTACACATGGAACCCTTGCATCTACAGGGAAGGTAGCGTCCCAGGAGGCAGCGGTTGGGCTTTCTTGTCCTCTTGTTGCTCTTAACATTTCACCATGATGAAGGATGTTTGCTGTAGGTTTTTGGTGGCTTCAGGTTAAAGAAGATCCAAGTTTGGGAAGGGTTTTTATCATGAATAAGTGTTTATTCATTCCTTTGGTAATAACCACTCTCCTGACTTATGATCATTTCTTTGGTCTTCTTTATAGGTTTACCACCTGTATTTCCTCCAACAGCATAGTTCAAATTTTTTTGGAATTTATTATTTATTATTATTATTATTAGAAGGTTTTATTTGTTTATTGAACAGAGAGAGACACAACGAGAGAGGGAACACAAGCAGGAGAAGTGGGAGAGGGAGAAGCAGGTTTCCTGCCAAGCGGGGAGCCCAACGTGGGGCTCGATCCCGGGACCCTGTGATCATAACCTGAGCCAAAGGCAGATGTCTAACTGACTAAGCCACCCAGGTGCTCTTGCCCCCCTTTTGTTGTTGTTTTTTTAAGATTTTTATTTGCCTGTTTGAGAGAGAGTGAGAGAATGCATGAGCAGGGGGAGGGGCAGAGGGAGAAGCAGACTTCCTGCTGAGCAGGGAGCCTGATGCGGGACTTGATTCCAGGATCCTGCAACCATCATCCTTGCCAAAGGCAGACGCCCAACTGACTGAGCCACCCGGGCGCTCCCCCTGCCTTCTTTTTAACTGAATGTTTAATTTCTAATTGTCCTTTTTGCCCCCTTTACTAATTTAGAGGCTAAATGTTCATTCATATTTATATTCTCTCGCCTTCTCAGTTTATCCTAGAATAACAACTTGCACATTTAGTTAATGTGTACATACCCAAATGAACATACCTATCTAGTGAAATCTGAATCAGCTCTGTGGATTATACCAATGTCAGCTTCTTGGCTTTGATGTTGTGCTATAGTTTTGCAAGGTATCATCACAGGGAGAGGCTGAGTGAAGGGTACAGAGGACCTGCCTGTACATTTCTTTGAAACTTCCTGTGGATCAAAATAAAATGTCATTTTATCCCCAACATTATGTTTTACTATAATATTGCCATTTTAATCGTGTTAACAATTATTTTAAAATAAAACCTCTCAAAATCTGAAGTTCATGAAGGCCTCTCCCTCCTCCTGGATTCTGTAAGAACCTTAGGATTGTCGTCTTGTCTTTTACATTTTTGTTTTTTGACTCCACAAGGGAATCATTATTAATGTTTTATATAGTCTGCATTTTTTGACATTTACCCTCATATTTACCACTTTCTTTTCTCCATAACCTTCCACTGGAGGATGTTTTCTTTCTTTCTGTTATATATCCTTTACAGTGAGTGTGCCTGCAACAGAGTTTCTTGTATTTTGAAATGTCCTTATTTTATCCTAAATCTCGAAAGATAGTTTTGCTGGGTATAAAATTCTATTTTGTCATTTGTTCGCTTCTACCAAATTAAAGATACCATTGCAGAGTTATGTTTTCCATCATTAGTGTGAGAAGCCAATTGTCAGTCTATTCAACAGTCTTTTCAAAATGTGTTAGTCTGGATTCTCTGAGAAGCAGAGGCCAAGATGGGATTAAATGTGCAGATTTTATGAGGGGAAGTTCCTGTATCAAGGAAGCAGGGAGGGAACTGGGTAAGGCTGGTCAGCTGTCAAGCCATGATGCAAGCCTCAGGTGAAGGGAGGGAAGGTCAGGTGGAAGTTTCTAGATTGCTATGCTGTGTAAGGAAGGCTCCGGAGGAGTTAGTACAGAACTCTTCATGGAGGGAAGTACACTTCTCAGGCCATCAGAGCTTGCCTAGTGGAAGCCAGAAAGATAAAGGGAGAGAGCACTTCACAAAGAGGTGACTGACGGATGAAGGTGTAGTTACCCCTTTTGCTTTTGGTGAATGTCACTGAATTTGTGGGACAGGTGACAGTGAGAAACTGTGGAGACATGGCCATGGGGGTCAGCGAGGAGGTCAGCCAGGTCTGCTCCATGGCTTAGGGCTTCCCTTCCTCTCCCCACTGCTTTGGGCCTTGTTCAGAGTATTTCTCTGGGGCATTTAAGGGGATGGGGGTCTCTCCCACAGGACCGTTTTCTCCTAAGAACAGCCATTTCTGCCACGTATTTAGGTGTATTCTGATCATAGGGCCCAATTCTGTGAATTAGAGGCAAGGGCCTGGTGTCCCTTTAAAAAGACAAGTTACGGGACACCTGGGTGGCTCAGCCTGTTAAGCCACTGCCTTCAGCTCAGGTTGTGATCCTGCAGTCCTGGGATCGAGTCCTACATCGGACTCCTTGCTCAGTGGGGAGTCTGCTTCTCTCTCTTACCTCTGCCTACCACTCTGCCTGCTTGTGCATGCTCTTTCTCTCTCTGACAAATAAATAAATAAAATCTTTAAAAAAAAAATACAAGTTACTAATCTTAAAAAAAAAAAAAGGGTGCCTGGGTGGCTCAGTGGGTTAAACCCTCTGCCTTCGACTCAGGTCATGATCTCAGGGTCCTGGGATGAGCCACATGTCAGGCTCTCTGCTCAGCGGGGAGTTTGCTTCTCCCTCTGCTACTCCCCCCCCATCTCTATGTACACACACGCACATGTGTGCTCTCTCTCAAATAAATAAAAAATCTTCAGAAAAAAAAGTAATAACGTGTTCACTGTAAAAACACAAAAACGCAAACATATATTAAAAAAAGACGTGGGAGCACCTGGCTGGCTCAGTTTGTGGAGCATGCTGCTCTGGATCTCAGGGCTGTGAGTTCGAGCCCCACGTTGGGTGTGGAGATTACTTAAAAATAAAATCTTTTGAAAAAATGAAAAAAATAAAGAAATGACCTCTAAACCCCAACCAAGAAGTGACCATTCTCAGCATCTTATTGGAAGCATCTGTGTATTCTTTCTTGTGGGAGTGCTTTTGTGTTCCTTAGATTGCCCTGCCATGTGATTTCACCCTTCATTTGATTGATGTGGTGCACCCCATTGATTGATTGGCATGTGCTGTACCATCTTTGCATCCCAGGGGTTAGTCTCCCATTCTCCTGGTGTATGATCCTTTAAATGTGCCGTTGAAGTTAGTTTGCTATGATTTTGGGTTCTATGTTTCTCTGTCATTAAAAAATATTTGTCAACATTTTCCTGGCTGTGTCACATTCCGCTCTACAGACAGACCATTCCCTAATCACTGAATATGTAGGTTGATTGTGAGTCAGTACTCGTGAACATTTCTAAGACTCTTCATTTTTTTTTAAAGATTTTATTTATTAGAGACAGAGCATGAGCAGGAGGGAAAAAGAGAAGCAGAGTCCCTGATGGGCAGGGAGCCCTGTGTGGGGCTGGATCCCAGGACCCTGGGATCATGACTAGAGCCAAAGGCAGATGCTCAACCGACTAAGCCACCTAGGTGTCCTCTAAACTCTTAATATTTATTGCTACTTTGCTTTTCAGAATGCTCTACAGATTCACACACCCTAGTGGAGGATAAAGGTCTAGGTTTGGACTCCAGATTGGTCTCCCATTCTACTAGTTTATAAATGAGATTTCTCTGGAAGGTCTGATGGCAGTAACATGAAATCACTTGTGTAGCTGTTGGTATAGTTAAAAATGACCCAAATATCTTACTATTTTAATTTTTCAAAATGCTGTCTATGTTCCCCCTCCTTTTCAGGGAGAGACCAACAGGATTATAGCCTCCCACACGATGAACAAAAACTCATCCAGGTCACACTGCATTTTCACCATCTATGTGGAGGTGAGTACGAGCTCCTTGAAGAGTCCGGGAGGGGCGGCCATGTCCTGGGGACCTCCTAGGTCAGAAGTTTCTCCCTGTGATGTCTAACCTCTGTTTGGATGTTTTGTAGGCCCATTCACGGACTTTGTCAGATGAAAAGTACGTCACTTCCAAAATTAACCTGGTGGACCTAGCGGGCTCGGAAAGGCTGGGGAAGTCTGGGGTAAGTGGGTAACAGGAGGTGCCTTCACAGCAAGCCACAGCCTGTTTCCGGCATTGAGCCTGTGCACATGGGCTATCCCTCAGGGGGTCTTTGAGAGCCCAGTGCTCAGCTAGGCACGCTAGAGCATGTGGGCTTGACCCTCTGGAGCTGGGGGATCTGGTATCAGTAGAGGTGAACCAGCAGCAACATAGTTGTAGTTCCTACCTAATGGGATTCTTGTGAACATTGAGATGATGGCGCCTAAATTCTTAGCAAGGTGCCCAGCCCTCAGAAAGTGCTCAGTAAATGCTTTGTGCTAGTATTAGCCTTTCTCTGTGTGTGGGGAGAGGGGTGTCCCCATGAGTCTTACCACATTTCATCTCAGACATTCACGCGCGTTTGAGTAGTAACATAAGAATTCACAGGATTCACTGAATACATTTCTACATTCATTTTTACACTTGATCTTAGCCGAAAGGCTGGGAAGCGATTCTATGTGCATTTTTTTTTCTATGTGCGTTTTTAAAAAGATTTTATTTATTTATTTTAGAGCTAGAGAACAAGGCGGGGGGCGGGCGGAGAGAGAGAATGAGAGGGAGCATGCGCACAGGTGGGGTGGAGCAGAGGGGGAGGGACAAGCAGACTCCATGCTGAGCACAGGTCGGGACACAGGACTCAGTCCCACAACCCTGCCATCATGACCTGAGTGGAAATCAAGAGTCAGACACTTTACTGACTGAGCCTCCCAGGCGCCCCTCCTGTGTGCATTTGTCTATGTGTTTTTATGCGTATGATAGCCTCGGGGTGATGTGCTAACATATCTGTACAAACATTCCTGGGCGGATTCATGCCGGTGTGACTGTTAAGTGAGTCAGCATAGGAATATTCACGTACGTATTCATATGCACGTGAACGCCCCCATAAATATTTGCAGGAGCATTCCTGGAGTATTAGTATTATCCTGAGGTGGGATACAGTCCCATGACACTGGGAGGATGGCGGGCTCTGGGAAAGAGGCTCTGGCCTGGCCACCCACCGACAGGGTTCTCCACGGGGCCGCCTCCCCACTTGGTGTGACGTGGACGTGACTTTTGGTTTGTAGTCTGAGGGCCGCATGCTGAAGGAAGCCACCTACATCAACAAGTCGCTGTCATTCCTGGAGCAGGCCATCATTGCCCTCGGGGACCAGAAGCGGGACCACGTCCCCTTCCGCCAAAGCAAGCTCACCCACGCCCTGAAGGACTCGTTAGGTGAGGGTGCAGGCCATACCCCGGGAGGAGGGACAGGCCGGGCCTCACTGCCGCTGGTGATCACAGAATTGCTCCCTTCCGCTGGCCTGCACTTCCCTGTGGCCTTTTCTCAGTGACCTCAGACACAGACACAGCGGAAAAGGCAGAAGCATGAGTGGTATCCTTTTCTGTCACCCACAGTGTGCCGTGCTATTCCCGCAGAACATTGGTGGAAGCTTTTCCCTCTGCTGGGAATACCGTCTCCTTTCCCCCATCCCCAAACCTGGCAGAATCCTTCATGGCCTTCAAGACCGTGGTGGGCCTGTCCCTACATTGCCTTCTTTTCCCCTACGGCCTCTGTATTAGAGGAGCCGGGGCTGTGTCTTTTCATCCGTGTGTCTCTAGGCTTTCGTGTTGGGCCTGATGGTGCAGTCATGGGTGTCTGATTATTGGTGGAGTGACACCAGTAGCAAAACCCTGGCCCACAGCTGTCTCCCCACCCTACCCTGCTCCATGCCAGTTCTCCTCTGCTCTTCCCCCGCTCCTCTTTTAGGTACATCCTGTGGCCTCTCCCCTTCCCTTCCCTCCTCCAGCCTCAAACATGCTTGGATGTGTCCCCTGTGACCCTGTCTGAGTCAGCTTGGGCGGCCATAACAGACTGGGGGGCCCACACAACAGACGTTTGTCTCTTACAGCTCTGGAGGCTACAAATCCCTGATCAGGGTTTAGCATGGATGGTTCCTGGTGAGGACTCTGTTTCTGGCTTGTAGACGGCTGCTTTCTTGCCGTGCCTTCACATGGCCAAGAGAAAGAAAGAAACGAGAGAGGGACCAGAAAGACAGAGTTCTTGTCTCTCTCTCTTTCTTACAGGGCCACTAATCCCATTATGGGGCCTCCGCTCTTAGGACCCCATCTAAACTCATTACTTCCCACAAACCCCATCTCTGGATGCGATCACATTGGGGGATAGGACTTCAACATAGGAATTTTGACAGGACACAGACACTCAATCCATAACAGACCCCTACCAGCCTTAAAGGAATCTCTTGGCAGAAAACCCACATGGTTCATGGTGCTTCTGTGTCCTGCTTTCTGCAGGGGGAAATTGCAATATGGTCCTCCTGACGAACATCTATGGAGAAGCCGCCCAGTTAGAAGAGACGGTATGTAAAGACAGCCCACATGGCCTACTTGGAATCCTTCTCACGGGTTCCAGGGCTGGGTAAGGCTGGCTCTGGGCTGGCTAAGCTGGCATACTTAGCACAGACATTGTCAAAAGGGAAGGGATCCAGGAGATGAATCAGCCAAAATTGCTGCGGGAGGCCCAGGCAGGATCCACATACCAACTACCAAGGGGCAGAGGCTGTGTTGAGGAGGAGACAAGGCAGGAAGCAGACACAGGGTGGGGGCCTCTGTGAGGGGAGTTTCGCAGGGGGAAAGGACTGTGCTCCCTGGGGTGCTGCTCCTGTGAACTGGGATCTAGGACAGCGGATTTCTTGTTCTTCATAATTACACACTTAAAAAGTCTTAGAAGTACCACAGATCCTGGGCTGTGTTATAAGGCCTGTGTGAGCTGACAGGCATTAAGCATGTGCGCTGTGTGTAAGGTGGTGGGGATGTGCTGGGAAGAGCAGCTTGGGCAAGGTGAGGTGCCTGTGGCCTGAGGAGGCAGGGTTCCTTGCCATGGCCCTCAGTAACGTGAGAGGCCCGGATGAAGGAGCCCTTCAGAGGCAACGGGACTTTTCCTGAAACCGGGGTGAGGAAGGTGGACACCGAGCCGGCTGCGGTTAGAGGATGTGTGGTACAGAAAGCTGAGGTGCCCCTGGCAGAGGGGACTGTAGGCCCGAAGGTGTGGGCCGTGCCAGGAACATCTGGCCTCTGCAGGGGAGGGCCCGGGAAGGAGAAGTGGAGAAAAAACTGCAGAGGCTACACGGGCACTGGTGGCCGGGCTGACGCTTTCGCTGTTCTGCCCGTTGCTGAGGTGCCATGGCGTTTGAGTAGGGGAGGGCTGTGGCCAGCGTTGTGACTCAGGGAGATTAACCCAGCTGCAGGACCCAGGTGACCTGGGAGGGGACAAGCTTATGAGAACCAGAGGCAGTCATATAGGCCATAATGGCTGAGGCAGTGACACGGGTGAGCTCACGCAGCTGGGCACCCCGGCAGCGGTCTTCCTCTGAAGGGTCACTTATCATACTCAGGCAGATTTGGGAAGCTCTCTGTAGGCATTTTGTTTTGTCAAGGGTGGATGGTTAGGGCAAGCTTCAGTCATCTGGAGAATCCACTTAGGCGAAACAGGTCCTTTCCAGGCACACTGCAGGGCCTCCCAGTTTCTTGCATTAGGGACCGACCTGCGTCCAGAGAGGGTGCCCTGGGACTTGGGAGGCCAGGAGGGAGCTCCTGCTGACGTGCAGGCAGCATCCCCAGAGGAAGGCTTCAGGAACCTCCCAGTCTCATAGCATGACAAAGCACGGGTGAACCCCAAGAGAAGCCATATGAAAATCGGGCCTCCTGACTGCCTTGTTGAGAAATGCCCTCTGAGACAGGCCCCCTCTCTCCTTATCCCCACACCTGAGATGGTCACCGCATAGGAAGCAGCTCACCTGGTCCCTGACATCCTCAGAGCTTTGTGACCCAGGATACACCCCACGGAGCCCGGAGCTGCTATTGGAAGGGCTTCGGGGGTTTGGGACAAAGGCATATTGGGGTGTGGAAGCTAATGATTCTCTTTTTCAAGTGCTTTAAATCTTCCACCCTATTCCTGTCAAGGATCATGTTGCTTTATTCAGTGACACTGCCTGTAACGTGTGGGAGTAGATACAGCGAGGGCGCCCTGGCCACACTTGCTGCTGTGTGCGGAGTAGGAGAGCCTGAATCCAGCCCACACAGAAGCCGCTCCGGCTGCAGTGACAGGGGCCTCCTCCCGAGGGCTTGCTGTGGGCCAGTCGTGTAGAGAGCATGTTAGAGACCTCTTCACCAAGCCTCCCCGGCCCTGGGAGGCAGCTCTTCCCAACCTTACAGAGAAGCTCCAAAGCCTGTCAGAGGTTGCACGGTGGGTCAGGGCAGAGTTCCTAACCACTAGACCAGACTGCTTGAAGGAAGAGCCCTTTCGGGCCTTCTTCTGGGCCACTCCTGGGTGACCCCGCCCCCACCCCCAAGTCTGCCTCCCTGTTTCAGGGCCCCGAGTCAGCCCGGCACGGTGTGAGGCTGGGATCTCAGGGCCCGCCCTGTGCTACCCCTGGCTGTTTCCCACTGTCGGGAGCAGGCCTCCACCTCTCATGCAACAACAGTGCCGTGGAGCAGCGTGTTGTGGCTGTTTCTCAAGTGCCTGCTTCCGTGGCTGCCTCATGGGCCTCCGGCCGTAATTACCCCTGCCTGGCTGCCCCTCCCTTCTCCCCAAGAAGGAGACCCCAGCCTTCACTTTGGAGTATGTCTATATGCAGAGATTCATCTTTGCCGGTGGGCTCCTTGGACCTCCTTTGCAAATATCTCCACTCACGAGCCATTGGCCAAAGACACAGGGGTCTGTCTGATCTATTTTTCAGCTGTCTTCACTGCGGTTCGCCAGCAGGATGAAGCTGGTCACCACAGAGCCTGCCATCAATGAGAAGTATGATGCTGAGGTACTAAGGGGCTTGTGGGCAGGTGTCTCACGGGGGGGAAGGTATGTGGGTGTGCTGCCTGGGTCACACAAGCCTCACTTCCCTTCCTGCCTCAACTGAAGATCCCCATGCAATCTTGGGTCTGTCCTTTTACACCCTGGGGCAGGCCAGGGTCTTCAGAGTCCCTGGAGACCCTCTAGGGGGCCAGCACACAGATGAAAGGGCTAGGGCAGGTTACCACCCAGTTCATGTGTGAGGCTTTGGGGCTTCTGGGGGAGAGTTCCTTAGAGCTAACTGTTTCAAAGTGAAGTAAGTGTGGACAGACTCTCAGACTCATCTGGTGATGTCACCACAGAACCTCTTTCCTCCCTACCTGTGTGATCCCTTTAAGCAAGCAGAGCTGACCAACCAGAAGTCATGCTCAGCATCACCACTGCCCAGGGAAATGCAGGTTGACAGCTTAGTGGGATTCCACCCTCAGACTAGCCCAAACTAGAATTGTTCTGATGATGGAGAATGACGGTGGGGATGTGCAGAGACAGGGGTCTGTGTCTGTCTCTGGCCAGAGTGTCATCTATCCAGCTGCCGTGGAGAGCATGCTGGCAACATCTCGCCAAATCAAAACTCATTTACTGGTAACTTGGCTTTCCTTTCGGATGCTTGTAGGATCACAGTTACCAGAGACAGGAGCATATGCGTGCCCTAAACTCATGACAAAGCTGTTAATTAGACCTTCCAGAGTCTAAATCCTGATGGAAAATAATGGTCCCTGTGGTTCCCTAGAGCTAACCCATGGCTTGGAGGCAGAGGAAGGTATTGGGTTAGTTAGAGCCGTGGCTCTCAAACATGCATGGGTATCCGAACCCCGGGCAGGCTTCCTGAATAGCAAGTCACTGGACCCATTTGCAGAGTTCCTAATTCCATTGGTGGAGGGGTGAGGCTTAAAGATTCACATTTCTAGTAAGATCCCCGCTGCTGCTGCTGCTGCTGCTGCTGCTGCTAATGCTGTTCTGGGGCCACTCTTTTTTTTTTTTTAAACCATTTTATTTTATTTTTTAAAGATTTCTTTTATTTATTTGACAGACAGAGATCACAAGTAGGCAGAGAGGCAGGCAGAGAGAGGAGGAAGCAGGCTCCCTGCTGAGCAGAGAGCCCGATGCGGGACTCGATCCCAGGACCCTGGGATCATGACCTGAGCCGAAGGCAGAGGCTTTAACCCACTGAGCCACCCAGGCGCCCCTGGGGCCACTCTTGAGCACCATTGGCACAGTAGTCAAGAGCCATGGTCCCCACAGTGGGCCATCGTGGTATGCTCTTTCCTTCCTTCAGCTGCCTAGCCTCAGTGAGATGCTTACCCTTCCTAAGCCTCAGTGTCTTCAACTGTGAACTGGAGAAGTAGCAGAATCCACTCTCAAAGAGATGTGGTGAAGAATAAGCTCACGGGGAGAAACCCCTTAAAAGTGCTGTCATGGAGTAAATGCTCAGTAAATGTTAGCTAGTCCCCTACTCACTCGTACGGGTCAGCAGGGTCCCTTTCTGGGTGGGCAGTCTAGAAGCGTTCTTTGCAAACGTGTGTGAACGGCCTCAGGACAGAACGGGGCTCCCACTGCTCATTGGATCAGTAGCCTTTAATTAACAGGAGACTAGCTAAGTGAGATACAGAGGGAGGGAGTCCAGGCTCAAGTTGCAAGTCTGGATAATCTCAAGTGGGACCGCAGCAAGCCAAACGCTAGCTTCTATCATTTCCACCGAGTCTAAAAATGTGCACAGCAAAGCTGAAGTTCATGAATGGATAGATGCGAGGGCAGTGAAAGAAAAAAGCGTGGGGGTGGGAAGACCACACAGAGGTTGGGGGTTCCCTCTGGGATGTCGGGGGGTATGGACTTGGAGTGAGGCTCATAGCTGCTTCACATTTATCTACCATGTTTTATCTCTCTCTTTTAAAAAAGATTTTATTTATTTATTTGACAGACAGCGATCACAAGTAGGCAGAGAGGCACGCAGAGAGAGATGGAGAAGCAGGCTCCCCGCTGAGCAGAGAGCCCGATTTGGGACTTGATCCCAGGACCCTGGGATCATGACCTGAGCTGAAGGCAGAGGCTTTAACCCAATGGGCCACCCAGGCACCCTGCCATGTTTTATCTCTTAAAATGAAAAACAAAAATAAAAATTGAACCCAATAGGACATCTGACTGTTCAAGTCCAGTTTTGGGATGGTCTTCCCGGGTTTTATGGCATTATTTGCTATGCTTTTCTGTAGTTTGGGGATTTTATTTATTTCTGTTAATTTCCTCATCCAGTGTCCTCTGAACTTGGGACCCTCACATTGCCACATGCGAACCTTGCTGGGTAGGCCGTGCACCTGACAGCAAGCACTTCCATGCCCTTCTGTGTAATTTTTGTTCCGAAATTGGCATGGTTGGTGCCAGCCAAGCAAGTCTCCGTGTCACCCAGCGTGGCCGTTTGTATGATCTTTATGATCAGCATTTATAAGCAAGAATTCTTGAGACCTGAGGAATTCCTTTGGTTGCCCCTTCCCTGGACCACAGCCAGCCTGCCAGTGTTATTTCTAGCACCATCTTCAGCATAGATGCCTCTTTTTGAGGCGGTGGGGTAGCTTCCATGGCATTTCCTCGGTGGTGGGGCCGGCCGTAAGGCGGGAGACTGAGTTTCTGATCTGCCTCTGCCACCAGCTGTCTCTGAGCCTTGAGGTTTTCACCCTTGAACTCAGGTTGGGACTGATGAACTCCTGTGACCCTCCCATTCTGTGAGTTTGTGATGCTGTGAGGGGGTGTAAAGGCTGTGAGCCTCGGGCATAAACAGGCAGCAGAGCGACACTTGTTCTCTTCTGCTGAGAAAAGAGAGCACCGGCAGGCGGCGAGGGGTGGGGGTCAACAAGGGAAGCTTCCTGGGCGGACAGCCGCTGGTAGCCTGCTGTGCTCCTTAAGCAGAACTTTCTGAATTATCCTCATTATGCTTATGCTGAAAACCCCTGACCATCAGAAAACTTATGTGAGTCTGTGCTGATTCCATCCAGAAAAGGGCCCTGGGCTTTAAAGGACTTGGCCAGGTTTTGTGTTCCACCTGGGGTACCCCCCCCACCAAAAAGGAATCCGTCAGCTAGGAGGTGCTGCTGTTCTGTGGGGCCCGCAGCTCCTGCCCTGTGTTTCCAAGCAGCTTCCCTCAGTCAGACTGTCAGGCATTAGGAGAAGCAGCTCCAGTGCTCTCAGGATGTGACATGGAGGCTGGTTCCCCTGGGAGCAGGGGCACATCTCCCCACATCACCTGACTGGCTCAGAGATCTAAGCCTGGCTCCCCCTGCCACACTGGACAGTCCCACTGGAGGCCCTCAGCGGTGCAACCAGACTTTCTCTAGCTGGGGCATGACGTCTTTTCCAGAGCGGGGATCCCTCAGCTGAGAGGACGGGCTGGCCACCAAGCCTCTCCTGTTGACCTCATAGGAAGTCTACTTGAAAGGGACCATCTTGGGGCTTCCCAGAGGGGCAGAGCCAGATTTGGACCCTGGTCATGCGCTTTGAGTCCCAGGCTTTGTGCCCTGAACTGCCACAGAGCCACCAGGATGCCAGGGTTCTGTCACCCCTACAGACTGGTCACAGCTTTGGGCACCAGTCCCAGGATCTAGTTGTCAGGCGCTCCCTCCAGTGGCCATTTTTTGACAACTGAAGGAAGCCCTGTTCACAGTGACGGTTCTCAGCATAAAATCCCTTGTGCCTCTCATCTATCAACTGTAAAAATGACTCAGCAATTCTGTTTCTAGAAATATATCATTTATCCATTCACCTAAAGTCTACAGAGCACTTACCACGTGCCAGACACTTTTTGAAGCACTTGGAATGTTAGTATACAAATAAACACATGTCTCTGTCCCCAAAGAGATGATGGTCTGCTGGGGGTGGGAGAGAGAAAGAGATAATAAGTATAAGAAATAAGTGAGTCTAGGGGCGCCTGGCTGGCTCAGTTGGGAGAGCTTGTGACTATTTTTTTAAAAAAGATTTTTATTTATTGCGGTGCCTGGGTGGCTCAGTCGTTAGGCGTCTGCCTTTGGCTCAGATCATGATGGGACCAAGCCCCGCATTGGGCTCCCTGCTCAGCGGGAAGCCTGCTTCTCCCCTTCCTGCTCGCCCTGCTTGTATCCCCTCTCTCTCAGTGTCTCATTTTTATTTATTTGTTTAATTGCTGGAGAGAGAGACACAGTGAGAAAGGGAATACAAGCAGGGGGAGCGGGAGGGGGAGAAGAAGGCTTCCCACCAAGCAGGGAGCCCAATGCAGGGCTCAATCCCAGGACTGTGGGATCCTGACCTGAGCCCAAGGCAACCGCTTAATAACTGAGCCACCCAGGTGCCCCGAGCATGTGACTCTTGATCTTTGGGTTGTGAGTTCAAACCCCATGTTGGGTGTAGAGATTATTTAAATAAATAAACTATTTAAAAAAACAAACAAACCAGGAAGTGAGTCTAGATCTTGCTATTTGCGACAACATGGATAGCCCTGGAGGACATTATGCCAAGTGAAATAAACCAGATACAGAAAGAAAAATAATGCATGATCTCACTATATGTGAAACCTAAAAGGTCAAATTAATAGAAGCAGGGAGTAGAGTGGTAGTTATCAAGAGTAGGGGCAGGGGCCGAGGAAAGGAGAGATGATAGTCAAAGGGCACAAATTCTCATATATGCAATGGATAAGTTCTGGGATCTGATGTACAACATGGTGACCATAGTTAATAGTATTGTATAATGGAAATTTGCTACGAGAGTAGATCTCAGAAGCCCTTAGCACACACAGAGAAATGGTCGCTAGGTGAGGAGTTAGATATGTTAATTAACTTGACTAGCAATAATTTCGCTATATATATGTGTATCCTATTGTACACCTTAAATATTCATAAATATTCATACCTCCAGACCACTGTAATATACCTTCTATTACACCTTCTATTAAAAAATTCAAATGATTTTTTTGGTTTCCCAGTGCCTGTAAAAGTCATTTTTATACCATACTGTAGTCTACTAAGTGTGTAGTAGCTTCGTGTCTAAAAAAAGTATATACCTTAATTTAAAAATGGTATTTCAGTGCGGTTCTTGGCTGACTCAGTTGGTTGAGCATCCAACTCTTTTTTTTTAAAAGAAAACTTTATTTTTTTTTTAGATCTTATTTATTTATTTGACAGACAGATCACAAGTAGGCAGAGAGGCAGACAGATAGAGGGGGGAAGCAAGCTCCCCGCTGAGCAGAGACCAATGCAGGGCCTGATCCCAGGACCCTGGGATCATGACCTGAGCTGAAGGCAGAGGCCTTAACCACTGAGCCACCCAGGCACCCAGCATCCAACTCTTGATCTCAGCTCTAGCCTTGACCTCAGGGTTGAGAGTTCAAGCCCCATGTTGGGCTCCATGCTGGTTGGGGAGCCTACACAAAATAATAAAAATAGTAAGTAAATAACTGTTAAAAATATTTCATTGCTAATAAATGCTAACCATCATCTGAGCTTTCAGCAAGTTGTAATCACGGATCACAGGTCACATAATAAGTACAAGAATAATGAAAAGGTTTGAAATATTGTAAAAATCACCAAAATGTGATGCAGAGACGTGAGGTGAGCAAATGCTATTGGAAAAATGGTGCGAAACAGAGTTGTCTGACACAGGGTTGCTACAAACCTTCAATCTGTAAAAAGTGCAGTATCTGGGAAGTTCGGTAAAGCAAAGTGCAATGAAATGAAGTATGCCTACCTACAATTTCTCTTGAATGATTTTTTTAAATGTTGGGGGGGGGGGAAGAAAGAAATAGATGAGTTCTAGAGTTCCACCACTCAGTACATTAGCTCGGCTTGCTTGGGGCTATTTAAATTAGTTAAAAGTTCACTTCCTGTGTCACACTAGTGACATTTCAAGTGTCCCATAGCTACATGTAGCTCACGGCACAGATAGAGAACATTTCCATCATTACAGAAAGTTCTGTGAAACAGCACTGCTCTGGGGTATGTTGGTGATAGGTGCTATGAAAAAAATTAGAGCAAGATTTGCAAAAAAGAGTGGTGTGGGCGTGGGGAGGGCATAGCAGTTTTCCGCAGGGTGATTGAAGTGTGCTTAATTTAGAAGCTCTTGAACAAAGACTTGAAGGAGGTGTGGGGGTGAGCCAGGGCAGTACTTGGGAGAAGAGTGTCCCGGGCAGTGGGGACAGGTAGGGCAGAGGAGGGAGTGTGCCAAATAATTTGGTAGGACCGGAATGAGCTTGGAGGGAACAGCAGGGAAGAAGTAATGGGGGCAGATCACAAAGGGCCGATGTTACCCAACAGAAACCTAGAAAGACCCAAAGATCTAAGGACAAAAATGTTGCACAGTGTTGTTTGAAGCAGCAAAAATATTAGAGGTGACATACCTGATTATCAGCAGGGAATGGTGATATGTCTGTGCAGTGGTCGGGAAGGATGAGAGTAAAAGGTACGACTGTGCTTGGAGAGCATCTGGAGGGCAGTGGGCTGCACTGAGAGGGCCACCACCCTGGTAGACCAGAAATCTGAAGCTCTTGGGAGTTGGGGTATGCAGTTGCCCTGTGGGTGCCTGTGCTCACTGTGTTCTGTCTCCTCTGCTCTAAGAGGCAGAGGCCAGGGGACTGCTGAGACCCTGGAGACCCTAAACTCACCCCAGTTGGAGAAAAGTCACTGGCTGGGAGGGAGCTGTCCAGATGCTGACATCACACCCCATGGGTTTCCAGAAGGTACCTGGATGTCCAGGCATAGATTGGGGAATTGTGGGCTTGTTGTGGGAGAGGCAGGGTGGTCTCTCTGATGGTCCTCCCTGCCCCACCCCAAACTATGTTTCCTGGCAGCGAATGGTGAAGAACCTGGAGAAGGAGCTGGCGCTGCTCAAGCAGGAGCTGGCCATCCATGACAGCCTGGTAAGGGTCTAGCGGCAGGGGTCTGGGGTGAGGGGTTGGAGGGACTGCTAGAGGGAGTGGGGTCAGGTACCAGGTGGGCAGAGGGACTGGGTGGACAGGGGCCAGGTGGGTAGGCCAGCCAAGTAGACAGGGAGACATGGGGAAGGGGGCTGGGGAACAGGGATGCCTGGAAGCTAGGGATACTAGAAGACCAGGAGGATGTGGGCAGGGATGTCAGATACCAGGGAGCAGAGGTAGACAGTTGACAGGAAAATGAGGGGCAGGTGGCAGGCAGGTAGGGCAAGGGCAGACAGCATGGGGGTCAAGGTCAGGGAGGTGGAACAGATTGGGCAGTGGAGGAGGGGCAGCAGCAGAGTGCCCTAGGGGCAGAGGGTGAGAACTGGAGACCTCTGATGGCTTGCCTGGGTCTGCTCATGGTCCAGGGAGGGTCTCAAGGCAGAGGCAGCCACCCCCCACCCCACCCCCCCGCCCCAGCCCTCATGCAACGGAGTCTGCTGAGTCTCAGCCCCCTTGCTTGGAGTGGCAAGCCCATGTCAGGCGGCTCTCAAGACCTAGTTGACCTCTGTGACTCCAGCACCTGGCCAGAACCCAGTAGTCAAGGGAATGGAGCTGGCTTAGTTGGCCAGGACCTGTGTCCAACCTCCCCACCTTGGTTGTCAGAATGACCCCTGCTGCTCCTGTTGGACTCAGGAGCTTGTTGACATGTTCTTCATCCTCCTTCAAGGCCAACCGCACCCTTGTGAACTACGATCCCATGGATGAAATCCAGATTGCTGAGATCAACTCCCAGGTGCGGAGGTACCTGGAGGGGACGCTGGACGAGATTGACGTAAGGAGCCTCTCCTCGGGACCATGCCCTCCCTATCCTGGGCATCCCCCCACTTGTGCTGGGCTGGCCTTGGAACCTCACACCAAATGGGTGCAGTGGGTATGGGGCGGGTGGTGCTGGACCCCTGGCCTTGAGCTCTATAGCCTACTGAGGCCTCAGCAGCCATGTTTAGGGTTACAAGGATGGGTGTGCCCCTCAGAGTGGCCAGCAGCCTTGAATAACCTTGACCACACAGGGGGTGGTCCATCACCGTGGGCACACGACGGTCCCTGGAGCCAGGCTGCCCTGGATCACGTCCCAGCTCCTGTGTCTCCTTGCTGCGTGACTTCAACAAAATGCTTGACCTCGTGTACTTGGGTGACCACATCTGTAGAGTGAGAGGGAAATCAAAGTGGAATTAACTCAGGAGCTCAGCTGTGCCGGGCGGAGTGAGGCCATTTAAGGGTGGCAGTCATGTGGGCTGACAGGGCAGACATCCAGGGCCTGTGTTGGAGTAAACTAAGGAGGAAGAGACAGCAGCCACATAGGGAAGGGTCCTCAGGGGGAAGGATGCATTCTATTTTGACAGTGCAGGCCAGGAAACCCCTCCCCGGGGACCTATGTGGCAGCACCCCCCCCCCCCCCCGCCGCCACCCTGGGCTTGTTACTGTGGCAGCTCTAACTGGCAGGCCTGGGACAACTGAGGGGTGGGCTCTTCTGGCTTTGGAGCAGGGTTAGTCCCAGAATGACCCTCTATCAAGGGTAATGCTTGTGGTCTGAAGGGCCAAGAGGGAAGCCAGTGGCCTTCCTCCAGCCTCAGATGTATATGTGCTACAAAGAAAGCTCATGATGGAACCTTGTAGAAACAGGAGGGAGCTGAAGACAGTAAATTTTATTAAATTTTTTTTCTTAGTATTTTCAAGAACTAGAGCCAAGTTTATAGAGACCTTCACTTAGAAAAGGTAATTTTTAAAGACTCATTTATCTGAGAGAGCATGAGCACGCAAGCATGGCAGGGGAAGGGGCAGAGGGAGAGAGAGAGAGAATATCAAGCAGACTCCCTGCTGAGCATGAAGCCCAGTGCAGGGCTGGAACTCACGACCCTGAGATCACCACCTGAACAGAAATCAAGAGTCAGCTGCTTAACTGTCTATACCACCCAGGCACTCCACGGAAGGTCATTTTTATAGACTCAGTATTTACTTAGTTTGAAAACTATGAATCAGTTGTGTTTCTCTGCTCATTTTTTTTAAAGATTTTATTCATTCATTTGAGAGAGAGAGAGAGAGAGAGAGAGCACACACAAGCAGGGGGAGAGGCTGAGCTGGGAGCCGGATGCAGGGACTTGATCCCGGGACCTGGAGATCATGACCTGAGCTGAAGGCGGATGCCCAATGTCTGAGCCACCCAGGCGTCCCTGTTTCTCTGTTCTTGAGGAGGTTCCAGGCATTCCATTCTCAAGTCACACAGGATAAGGGTTGGCCAAGAAGTCCTGGTTTCTCTTCTGAGTGTAGACACACCCTCAGCCCTGTGCGGCCTGAGGCCCAACCTCTGCCTTGCTGTCTTGCCTCCAGATCATCAACCTCAGACAGATCCAGGAAGTGTTCAACCAGTTCCGGGTGGTGCTGAGGTAAGGGACCCTCACCCGCCCATCGGACTCCTACATCAGGCTGCCATTTTCATTTCCCGTGGTCAGGGTGTGGCTCTCAGCGCTCGGCCTTGTCTCTCATGGATGAGAAGCCAGCTCAGAGTCCTTGGGGTGTGCCCAGGCCCCTGAGCTCTCAGAACCTCCAGCCCTCCCCTTCTCCTGGGGGAAGCCCGGAGGAGAGCTATCTGTTCAAGGACAACTCAGAGAAGAAGTGATCCGTGGTGGGTGTTTCCTGAGTTCATGAATTAGAAGGGAGGTCCTTTTGGAGTGTCAGCCCTGAGCGTGGCCAGAGCAGGGCATTGTGCATATGCCCTGTGCCCCACCCCCACCTGAGGAGGCATTTGTGATGTATTGGGGTGCAGACATACCTGTACAGTGAGCAGCTCGTACTGGGTGGTAGCACAGGTGTGGGTCACATGATTCCCTGGGGCCTTTAAAAGATAGAACCTAGGTGGGAAACCATGGTCCTGAGGCAGACTTATAGTCCTTGTTAAAGTTTTCTTGGAGCAGAAGTCCCTGGCATACGAGGGTGGCCACTGCCAATTTCAGGGTGAACAGGTGGTATGTGCTCTGAAGAATCGGGGTGTGGAATGGACTTGTTTTGTCTGGTTCATGATGAGGGTGTGTCTCCATCACAAGGGGCCACACCCAAATGACTTCCAGTTCGCATACTTGGTTCTCGATCTGGAAGATTCAGCCTAACTCCAGCCTAACTGACTAGTTCGAGGTGTTCTCTCCTTCTCTTTCTCAAGCCAACAGGAGCAGGAAGTGGAGTCCACTTTGCGCAGGAAGTATACCCTCATAGACAAGAATGACTTTGCCGCCATCTCCGCAGTCCAGAAGGTATGCGCGGTTGCTTCCTGTTGACAGCGTTCGTGTCAGATTTATTCTATCCCCAGACCTTTCCAGAAGCAGCAGGGGTTCTGCATTCGAACAGATCTAGGGTTGCAGCAGATAAAGGAAACACCAGGATGAGCATGACCCATGCAAGAGTAAACTGTAGATGAATTCAAAATGGTCTCCAGGATTGGAGTCATGACCATAAACATGACCATAAACAAGACCAATTCCTGGCATTAGGTTGGAAACAGGCCTTAAGATCCTCAAGGGCTGGCATGAGACACCAGACCATTGAGTGGAGTTGATGTGGAACATGGACATTGGTGGTCAGAGACACTGCTATTGGAGACAGCCTCAAGCTAGCAACCTGGGCCTGCCATCTTGATGTGTGGGGTGAATATGACCACCTGAGCATAAGAGGTCAGGTCCCTTATGCTCAGGTGTTGGGCTCCTGTTGGGTCCCCCACAGGCCAAAACCCTTAATCTAACCCTCGGCCCTGTGGCTCTCCTCTATCCAGGCAGGGCTTATGGATGTTGATGGCCACCTCGTGGGTGAGCCTGATGGACAAAGCTTTGGACTCGGGGTCACGCCTTTCTCTACCAAACCTGGGAAGAAACCCAAGTCCAAGAAGATGTTCAAAGAACAGCTCGGGTGAGGAACCTTCCTGTTGCTTTACCTGCTCACCACGTGGCCCTCCTCAGCTGGTGAGAGAGGACACAAGCTAGTGTCTTGGCTACTGGGTGGTCCCCGTTGCTCGTACTGCTGAGAATACTAGCAACATCTGTGGGGTCCAGGCTGTGCTGGTTACATCTTGTCCACACACAACCCCAGGAGGTAGGAGGTCATGGCTCCATTTTACTAATGTAGAAACCAAGGCTTGGAGAGGGCAGGTCACCTCCAAGGTCACACCACTGACAAGTTATAGAGTAGAAGAGAGAAGCCGGGTACCGCCCCGGTATTACATGTGGAAACCACCCCTAATCGGAGTCCTTCTGTGACCCAGCTCCTTGGTACTCATGTCACCTGAATGCCCCAGTTCACCTTCCAGACAAGAATCGTGTGTGTGCGCCAGGCGAGAGGAGTGTCAGGGCTCACTAAATGAGATTCCTTCCCTGGAAGGTGCTGGTAGCTGTGGACATGAACGCAGGCTCTAGGAGGCTCCTCTCACTGAAGGGGTAACCTTGTGTGAGGCATGGCAGCCTCTCTGGGCTTCTGTTTCCTTCTCCCTAATCATAATAGCTTCAAAGTCAGGAGGGTTTGTTGGGAAGATAAACAGGTGAAGGCAGTTCCTATACCTAGAAAGTACACCATGCGAATGGGTGTTGCTATTATTATTGTCTGTCAGAGGACACGGGCCGGAACTGAGTGTAGAAAACTGTTCCACGTGGGGCAGGAGTCGAGTACCAGGGGTTGCCGAGGCCCCTGGTCTTCTCCTGATGGCTCAGGCCTGCTCACATGTGCCTCTCTGAGGAGGAGGACACTGGGTGCCATCACTTAGAGAAAGAGTGATGGGAGTGGCTGTGGGCACTCGTGGAGGCGGGAGAGCAGGTTGTGGACTGATCAGGGCAGCAGGGCAGACATGTCTTGTTTTATCTTTGGTCCCCAGACAGACCTATGTGGGGTGGCAGCTCTGCCTTCCCTGGGATGGCTGTGTGATGAAGACCTCCGCAGCCCGGATGCTCCCAGGAGCCTGTGGCCCTCCTCACAGGCCCGGCTGCTTTCAGACCTGGAGACTACTTAGTTTCCCCAGGTGTCTCCTGCCAGAGACTGCTAAGGGAGGGCTCCTCATTCTGATGATGGGGAGAAGAATGCCCATCGGCGTGGCTTAGGGTCATGCCCTTTGCCCTTTGGCCTAGGTGTATGATCCAGCTAGGACTGCATGGGATGGGGCTTCTGCTGTCTGATGGTTTGGAAATGTCACTCCCCTAAGTACCAGAGACAACTTACTGCCTATGACTGAGACCTGGGGCCTCCCTGCCTTCTCCTTCCAGCTCCTCAGGAAGAAAGGAAGGTGCCGGCAGCCCTGTGAGTGGCAAGGATTTGGAGGTCTCCATTTCCAAGACCCAGGCGACCCCATCGTCCAAGGAGGGGGATGTCAAAGACTTGCCTCTGCGGGACCGGGAGACCTCCAGCACTGAGCCTCTTCCTTTAGACTCCCCAAAGGAGGAGTGGCGCCCACCCAGGTAAGCACCTCAGGCCAGTTCACCAGACCACTCAAAACCCGAGTGTGGTCATGTCAAGACTGCCTACAGAGAAATGAGAAATAAGAGGGGGTAAGAGGCAAAGGCCAGGAGCACAGTCCAGAAAGAAGCAATGTGATGGCTGATCCACACGCAAAACGGTACCACCTCAGGAGCCCCCCAAGATACACAGTTGTGCGTGGAATCATTTTAGGCTCTTCAGAGAGTAGTCATTTAAAGAATTATGTTTACATTTTAAAAAATAACTAATGCAGGGGCACCTGGGTGGCGCAGTCGGTTAAGCCTCTGCCTTCAGCTCAGGTCATGATCTCAGGGTCCTGGGATAGAGCCCGACATCGGGCTCTCTGCTCAGCAGGGAGCCTGCTTTCCCCTCTCTCTCTCTGTCTCCCTCTCTGCCTACTTGTGATCTCTGTCTGTCAAATAAATAAATAAAATCTTATAAAAAAACAACTAATGCATTTACATTAAAAAAATAACTAACTTAAAAATAACTAATTCAAAGGGCCCCATCTTTTCAAGGTATGAGACCCCGTCCTCTAGCTACACAGTTCCTCTCCCTGGTGAGCCAGTAATCGAGTGTTCAGCAATGGAGCATGAGGAAATGGTTAAAGCTGTGGACAGAGATTTATGCAAACAGGTGTTCATGGCATCATTCATTTAAAAAGTCAAAAACGGGGCACCTGGGTGGCTCAGTGGGTTAAAGCCTCTGCCTTCGGCTCAGGTCATGATCCCAGGCTGCTGGGATTGAGCCCCACATTGGGCTCTCTGCTTGGTGGGGAGCCTGCTTCCTCCTCTCTCTCTGCCTGCCTCTCTGCCTACTTGTGATTTCTGTCTGTCAAATAAATAAAATCTAAAAAATAAATAAATAAAAAGCCAAAAACGAGTTTTGGAAACACCTTCAGTAGCTAATGTTACTGAAAAGGTGCTAAGTGAAGCCCTTGGGATGTACAAGGATGTGCGTGAAGAATTCTTTCCTTAGCAGATGAACATTTCCAAGAACTCAGAGAAGTTGAAAGTACTGTACAGCCGACACCCTCTTGGTTCTGCATTGAACACGCTACTTACTTCATCACACATCCGTCCTTCTCTCCATCCCTCTTATTTTTTCAATGCATTTTTTTAACTTTTAAAAAATTTATTTATTTTTAAGATTTTTATTTATTTATCTGAGAGAGAACACGCGAGAGAGAGCACACAAGCAGAGGGGAGGGGCAGCGGGAGAGGGAGAATCAGACTCCCTGCTGAGAAGGGAGCCTGACTGTGGGGGTTCAGTCCCTGGACCCTGAGATCACAACCTGAGCCGAAAACAAGAGACCACCATTCAACTGACTGAGCCACCCCCAGCGCCCCCTAATGCATTTCAAAGGAAGCTGCAGCCAGTCCACAGCCCCCGCCCCAACAATTCACCATACATCTTCACAGCGTGAAGGAATGCCTTTGTGAAAAACATAAGATGTAAAATGATATCTGTTGCATGACGTCAAACATTAAATAATGTATCAAAGAAATCCCTAAAGGAGATACACCAAAGCGTAGCTGCCAATAGGTAGTGAGTGGTTTTTTGCTTTGTTTTCTGTTTTTTACTGTCCTTGCTGTCCTCACTTGCCGCGTTGGTCACATGCCCTTGCTGGGGGGTGCCGGGGGGAGTCAGAGACAGACACGGGGGCGTGGTTCCTGCACAGGGTGCCTGGGACTTCTGGTCACCTGCTCACTGAAGACCCCCCCCACCCCAGTAGGAGGGGCAAAGTGCCTGGTGGCTCTGGCTCCCCCTCCCCTCCCCTTCTGTCTTCAGGCCCAGTACCCCACCCCCCAAGCCTGTGGCCTTCGAGGACTTTAAGAACGAGCGGGGCAGTGAGATCAACCGCATCTTCAAAGAGAACAAATCCATCTTGAATGAGCGGAGGAAAAGGGCCAGCGAGACCACGCAGCGCATCAATGCCATCAAGCGGGAGATGGACATGACCAAGGAGGCACTAAATTTTCAGAAATCAGTCCGGGAGAAGCAAGGTGAATGTGGTGGGAAGGTGGCGGATGGCAGTGGGAGCTGAGTCATCCTGCTCTAAACGGGGCAGCCTTGGGCACTGGAGGACAGAAACGAGAGGGAGCTGTGGTCTTCACACCAGGGTCATCGCGTGGGTCTAGTCAGCCCCGGGGAGCCACAGGCTCCTTCTCTATCAGGCAGCCTTTGCCTGTGGGTCTCCCATTATTTTATCTCAGGCCTTTGGTCCTATAGACACTTCCCCAGGGAGATGGGCAGCTGGTGACCCCCACAAGGGCCCTAGGTCCTGGTGTGGTCTCACTGCCCAGGGTGGTCTGATTGGCGTGAGGGTGCTGGTGAAGACAAGACACTGAGGAGGGAAAGAGAGGGCTTAAGGAGCCATGGTCACTGCGACCATTCCTCATGCCCATCCCTCACCACCCATGCTGGCCTGGCAGTCTCGTCTCCTAAGGCAGGTGGTGTCTGGGGGGCCTCAGGCTCAGAGAGGAGGGACCTCAGTGTGGGGAGGGTGCTTACCTGGTGACCCTGACCCTGATGCCCTTGTCCCAAGGACGGACAGTGCTCACCCCTGCCCTGGGGTGCCCTCCCACCTTGAGTGTGCAGAGGACTCCTCCGGGAGGGCCGATCAAACACAAACTCCCAGGCCCCGACTACTGGCTAACTCAGGAGATCTGGAGCAAGGCCCAGAGCTGCATTTTAATGAGTAACCATCCCGACTTGGAGGCCAGAGGTTCAGAAGCCACATTCTTGTTCACAGTCCTGGTCCCATTGTCCTTCTCCCGACAGGGCACACCGGAGGTTAGCAGGCTTCCCCTGGCTAAGTCATAGCCCTGTTCCAGGCGGGCTGCCCAGGCGGCAAGCTGTTGGGCGTCTCCAGATGTCGTTTGTTGTATTTTGGTGGGCCAGGTGGATCATCTCACAGTGGGATGTGCACTTTACTCGGTTACTTCTCGGTGGGCAACTCCAAATTCTTCAGGCCACTCTGCTTATACCCTATAGACCAACAGTGACACACTGCTCCAGAGGGCTAAGCCTCCATGGGTCTAGGCACGGGGGAGGGCGGGCAATGGTGGCTCCAGCCAGAACCTCCAGGGTGAAGATCTTACAGGACCAAGGACTTCTTTGTCCCTTCTGCTCACACCTTCTTTGACTGCAACTTATTACCTATTTACATATCTTAGATAATATATATTCGTGCTATGCTGACATATCATTTATGCCTAAATATACCTGAAAACAGATTGTTTTTAAAAAATTTTTATTTATTTATTTGACAGACAGAGATTACAAGTAGGCAGAGAGGCAGGCAGAGAGAGAGTGAGGAGCAGGCTCCCTACTGAGCAGAAAGCCCGATGCGGGGCTCGATCCTAGGACCCTGGGATCATCACCTGAGCTGAAGGCAGAGGCTTTAACCCACTGAGCCACCCAGGAGCCCCTGAAAACAGATATTTTTAAAGAATGAGATGAAGATTAAATAGACAGTATTTTATTTTACTTTTTTTTAAGATTTATTTATTTATTTATTTGTCAGAGAGAGAGAGCACAAGCAGGCAGAGTGACAGGCAGAGGCAGAGAGAGAAGCAGGCTCCCCACTGAGCCTGATGTGGGACTCGATCCTAGGACTCTAGGGATCCTAGGGATCATGACCTGAGCCGAAGGCAATGGCTTAACTGACTGAGCCACCCAGGTGTCCCAATAAACTGTATTTTAAAATAGTGAAAATTTGGGGGTGCCTGGCTGGCTCAGTCGGAAGAGCGTGTGACTTGATCTCAGGGTCATGAGTTCGAGCCCCGTGTTGGGTGTAGAGATACTCAAATAAATAAAACCTTAAAATATTTAAAATTTTATCTATCAGTATGAAAACATTCTTTAAAAGATTCTATTTATTTATGTAAGGGAGAGAGAGCACAAGTGGGGAGCAGAGGGAGAGGGAGAAGCAGGTTCCCCACTGAGCAGGAAGCCTGACGTGAGACTCAATCCCAGGACTGTGGGATCATGACCTGAGCTAAAGGCAGATGTTTAACCGACTGAGCCACCCAGGCATCCAAAAAACCACATTTTTGCTCTCCCCCCCCGATATCAGTTGTTTTTCCATTGGTTATTAAAATACCAAATAAAATACTTTTATCTGGAGGGAATATTTTGATTGATAGCCACTTATTGGCCCAGAAAGGTCACCAAATTTGGCATGTTAATTAGTGTTTTGTGAAAGAAAAATGAAAAATCATTTTAGGTTCAACTCTTTGAAGTTTTTTCCCTTGGCGATAATCAGAGGAACCCCCCCCCCTCAGTGGGACACAAAGTGTTCACGGTCCCTCCCCATGTTAACAGAATACTGTAAAGACTTTACCCTGTGAAGGACTTGTGTGGCCACACTGGGGACTGCCCACAGCACACAGACCAGGCCACTCTGCACTGAAGGGGAGGGACCTGGAGGGGCACTCTATACCCCCTCCCACTCTAGACTTCTTGAATTGGGACCAATTCAAGATTCCCAATTGCTTCTCCATAAATGGTGTCAGTGAGTATGTACCTTGATTTTTCCCCAGGAAGTATCAGTGGAAGGACACCTGGAGACTGCCTCACGCCTCCGGCCCCCTCCCCTGGCCACATACCTCAGTCACATGGAAGACTCACTCTCCAGGATTCCCAGGGGTGGGAGCCCCACAGCCCTGGTGGGGTTGACCTGATGCCTATGCTGAGATTTCAAGGTCCTGTGGGCAGTGGCCGGCTGGGTGCATGGCTCCACAGATCATGTTATTTTGTCTTAACTCAGCAACCCTTATCTGACAGACCTTAAAAGCTCATGTAGAGACCGTGAGATGACAAAACAGCACAACAAACTCCTTTCCTCCTGGAGCCTCTAATAGCCTTTCGACACGATACAGATTCACACGCTCTGTTATTAATAACCTTGCCCAGGTACCTTGTGGTGTTAGCCTGTGGTGGCAGTTCGTGTCTATGACTCACGAAAAACGTAAACGTCCATTCAGTTGAGGAGATTACTGAACTATCTTTGGCCAGTGAGGTTTAAGATCAAAGTAAGTGTGAAGCATGCGCCATCTCTACCCTCTCCCCTGCCCACCCGTCCTGTTCTTACAGTTGCCAGTGTGGCCCCCTCCGGGCTGAACTCCCTCTTCCGGTGGGTGAGACGTGTCCTGGTGGCCTGGCCTCCTCATGCTTTGCCCGCCCCCGCCCCACACCCCAGCCCTTCCTCTAGTCTGTGGTCTTCGTGCTTTGCCAGCCCTTTGTTCCTTCTTTCCAGAACGCCTTCCTCCCCACGCCCCAGGTGAGCACCTTGTTCTCTGACCTCCTCTGTCCCTGCAGGCGAGTATGAAAATAAGGGGCTGATGATCATCGATGAGGAGGAATTCCTGCTGATCCTGAAGCTCAAAGACCTCAAGAAGCAGTACCGGGCTGAGTATCAGGACCTGCGTGACCTCAGGGCTGAGATCCAGTACTGCCAGCACCTGGTGGATCAGTGTCGTCTCCGCCTGCTCACGGGTGTGCCATTTGGGAAGGCCGGCAGGCCACCCGAGGTCGCGGGAGGCAGGGGGCCAGGCCAGCGCCTGGGTTCTGGAAGCCGTGTCAGAGCGTCTCTCTGACAGAGTCTGGGGCTGGGCAGGGGCTTCCGAAGTGTTCCCAGGACTCTGAGAGCTGGAGAGGGAGACAGGAAAGGGTGAGACCCTAGAGCAGGAAGTGAACAGAGGGTGAGCCTGCGACAAGCACACACACAGGCTTTACCTGCTTCCTCAAGGCCTCCCAGCACCTCACAGTGCTGTCTTCCCGCCTCTCTGCAGAATTTGATATCTGGTACAATGAATCCTTCTTCATCCCCGAGGACATGCAAGTGTCCCTGAAGCCAGGTAGCAGCATCCGGCCGGGCATGGTGCCTATCAGCAGGCTCGTATCTCTGGTGAGTGCCACAGGGACTGGGGTGGGGACAGCAGATGGGCACAGGGTGGGGGGGAGCAGTACCCTCTGTTTTCTGTTTTCTCCACAAAGATGGCAGCGTATAGGTTGCTCCCAGACTCTCCCACGGCTGGCCTGGGCAAATGAACAGGTCCAGGTCTCTCCCCCATTGTGGAGGATGGGGACACAGAAGACATCACTTGCTGCTGCCACCTTTCTGGGGGAGCTCATCCTGCCCAGGTGGCAGCTACAGAGTGTCTGGAAAATATGGGGTTGGGGGTTATGAGCTACCCTGCGTGGGGGTGTACACACACACCCCTCTTCGAGTGGCTGCCCTGATGCCCCCCACAGGCCGCGTCAGGGTAGATCCTAACAATGGCAGGCAGAAGGGACTGGGCTGAGCCTCCCATAGGGAGAAGATGACCAGGACAAGTTCAACCAGCTGCAGCAGAGGATGCTGCCCGAGGGCCCGGACTCCATCTCCTTCTACAATGCCAAAGTCAAGACAGAACAGAAGGTAACATGGTTGGGGGGGAAGGGGGGGCTCATGTCTCCAGGAAGGTGGGGCTTCAGGGAGCACATTATTAGGACACCCAAGATCACGCTTCCCATTTTGGAGAGGCAAAGAAGGACTCTGGCAGCTGAGGGAAACACAGAATCACCCCGAGTCAGTGGGTATCTTTTGCCAACTCCAGAGTCCTGGATTGGGTTAAATCCAGCAGGGGTCCCACAGACCATAGCCAGGCCTGCAGATGGTTATTGGGAGCTAAGCTGGCACCATGTGTGGGTCACATCCCAGGGCAGGGTCTGGGAATCTCCTGAGACCACTGCCTGTTGGGGACAACCTCTCCAGTGGGGGCCGCCATGAAGAGGAGGCAGGGGACAGAGGATAACATGCAGCTGAGGCAAAGCTAGACAGGGTCCTGGCCACAGGCTGAGCCTGTACTTTCCTCCCTCAGCAGGTGGGGCTGGAGCAGCGGGGCTCGCTCTGCTGAGGCTCAGTCTGGAGCCAGAACACGGAGGGCCTGTGGTGTGAACTTCTCTGTGCACATAGGGTCTTCTTTTTTCTTTTTCTTTCTTTTTTTTTTTTTTTAATTTGTTTTTATTTGAGAGAGAGAGTGAGAGAGAACATGAGAGGGAAGAAGGTCAGAGGGAGCTGGGAGCCCGATGTGGGACTCCATCCTGGGACTCCAGGATCGTGACTTGAGCTGAAGGCAGTCACCTAGCCAACTGAGCCACCCAGATGCCCCTTCTTTTTTCTTTTTTTAAAAGATTTTATTTATTCATCTGAGAGAGAGAGAGAGAGCATGAACGGGGGTGGGGGGGGCAAAGGGAGAGGTAGAAGCAGACTCCCCGATGAGCCGGGAGCCCCACGTGGGACTGGATCCCAGACGCGGAGATCATGACCTCAGCCTAAGGCAGATGCTTACCCCACTGAGCCACCCAGGCGCCCCCCACAGGCCGGTTTTATACAGCAGGTAGCAGGTGCACCTGGGGAGATTGCCCAAGAGAGCACATTGAAAAAGTATAAATACAAAATATAAATATAAATACAAGCACCTAGTCCCCCACCTTCTCTGGCAGGGAAGCCCTGTCACTTGTTTCTTGTGTTCCCATGGCATTTTGTGCTGTATCTTGTCTTTCCCACTGAATAGTGTATCCTGAAGACCATTCCATGTCAACCCATAGTTGCTTTTGTTTTCTTTTCTTTTTTTCTTCTTAAAGCTGTATTAGTACTCCATTGCAAGGAGGTATCAAAAGGTACTTAATCCACCTCATACTGAGGAACATTTGGGTGGTTCCATTGCTTTACAATACGGATACTGTGACAATCTCATACAAATGCGCATTCACATATGAGTGAATATATGTGAAAGTTCAGTTTTTATAGAAGTGAATTTCTTGGTCACAAGGACGTGTGTGCTTTAGTGGGTGGTGCCAGATCCCTTGCCTGGAGCTGGATCCGTCTGTACATCCACAGCCTCACCTCAAGATGTGTTATCCTGCTTTTTTTTCCCCAATCTGAAAGGTGAAAAAAGGTCTTGCAGGGGAGCTTTAATTTGCATTTCTGTTACTATGAATGAAGTTGGGCTTCTCCTATGTTTCAGTGCCATTTTAATTTCTTTTCCTGTAAATTGCCTATTCCCGTTTTTGCCTATATTTTCTATTGTTTTCTGGTCTTTATTCTTATTAACTTACAGGAAGTCTTGATATACTGGGGAGATTGGCTCTTCATGATGAGTTGCAAATATTTTCCCCTGTTTGTCCTTTGTCTTTTGTGTTTACCTCTGGTTTTTTGTAATTATTCTGTTGGATTTTTAAAAGATTTTATTTATCATTTGAGAGAGAGAGAGAGAGAGAGAGCGCGTGTGCGCACATGAGCAGGGGGAGGGGCAGGCAGAGGGAGAGGGGGGAGAAGCAGACTCCCCGCTGAGCAGGGAGCCCAAAACGGGGCTCGATCCTAGGACCCTGAGATCCTGACCTAAGTTGAAATCACGATTTGGACACTTAAACTTCTGAGCACCCAGGTGCCCCAAGATTGTGCATTTCTAATTAGGCTCAGATGATGGTCATGCTGCCATCCAGGACCACACTTTGAGTGGCCCTCCAGGCCTCCAGGCCTTTCTCTCTCCAGACCTGGCCTTAGCTTCTCCCTGAGGTCTATTCCTTCCTCTATCTGTTCTACTCCCTTCACTTTCATTTTCTTGCCCCAGTCTTTGCCCCGTCATGCTTCCATTTTCTAGGACTTCCCAGCTCCAATGCCCCATATCCCCTGACTGCTTATTCTGTGTCTCTCCAGAGGAAAGCCTAGTTGACTCTTCTTGGGTTAAGTGTATATTCCTTGTTCAGTTAGCAGCGGCATGGAGAGACACCTGCCCACCCCAGCTGCCTGGCCCCAGTCCTTCAGCGGGAGGGAGGATGGCTTTATCAGGCTGCCAATTAGCCTTACCCTGTGAGCATCAAGCCTTAGTAACCCCGGTGGCTGGAGGGAGGCCCATATCAGTGGGCAGGGCCCTGTCTCTCTGGAAAGTTTGCTGGAACCCAATCACTTGGCTGGGGAAGGCAACCCTGGCCATGCTGCTCCCATGGACCCCACTGGCTGACTCCAAAAAGCTTGCTCAGGGTTGTCCATGAAAATCTCTCTGTGGGAAGACGGGGCTCTCCCAGGGCATTGGGGAAAGAATGGAGTAGGGGCAAGTGGGCCTACATAGCCCACCCTCAGAAATCATTTGACTGTGACCGCCATGTAGGGGCTTCCTTCTCTGGCTACAAAGAGACCTGCCCCTGCTGGGCTCGGTGGAGGGGGCACATGGTAAAAAGCAGGGGTCCAGCTTTATTTTTTCACAGACAGATAGCCAGTTTTCCCAGTGCCAGTTGTTGAAAAGAATGATTCTTTATTGAATGATCTTGTTACCCTTGTTGAAATTCAATTAACCATATGTGTGAGGGTTTCATATTTGGACTCTCAATTCTAGTCCACTGATCTGGAAGTCTCTCTTTATGCCAGTACTGTAATGTCTTGGTTACTATAGACTTGTGGTTAGTTTTGAAATTACAAAGTATGACTCTTCCATCTTTGTTCTTCTTTTTCAAGATTGTTTTGACTATTTTGGGTTCTATTTCCATACAGATTTGCAGACCAGCTTGTCAGTTTATGCAGAGAAGTCAGCTGGGACAGGGGTTGTGTTGAATCTCCAGATTGATTCGGAGAATAGTGCCATCTTAACAATATTAAGTCTTCAAATCTATGAACATAGGCTATCTTTCTATTTATTTAGGTGTTTAATTTCTTTCAGTGGAGTTTGGTACTTTTCAGAGTATAAGTTTTGTCTTTAAAAAAGTTTATTCCTAAGTATTTTATTATTTTTGATGCTATTATGAATGGAATTATATTTTCAATTTCATTCTTAGATTGCTGTTCATTGTATGTATAGAAATATAGTTGATTTTTGTGTAACAATGTGGTATTCCATCACCTTGCTAAATTCATTTATTAATTCTAATAGCTTCTTAGTGGATTCCTTAGGACTTTATACATACCAGATCATGTCATCTACAAATACAGATAGTTTTACTTCTTTCTTTTCAATCTGATGCGTTTTATAACTTTTACTTGCCTAATTTGCATGGCTAGAACCTCTAGTACAAGGCTGAAATAAGAGGTGAACGTTCCCATCTTTGTCTTATTCCTGACCTGAGGCGGGGTAGATATTCATTCTTTCACTCTTAAGTATGATGTTAGCTGTGGGGTTTTCCTAGGGGGAAAAAAAAAAGAGAGAGAGAGAGCCTTAGAGTAGAACTTCTCACTCAACTGCACATGAATCACCAGGCTGTTAGAATACAGAGTCTGATATGTCAGCCCTGGAGTGGAGCCTGAGATTCTGCATTTCTGATAAACTCCCAGATGGTGCCTATGGGGCTAGGCCAGGGAACCCCCCTTGAATAGTACACTTTGAAGTTCATTATTAGGGGGCCTGGCTGGCTCAGAAGAGCATGAAACTCTTGATCTCGGGGTTGTGAGTTTGAGCCCTGCAGAGGGTATAGAGATTAAATTAAAAAAAAAAAAAAAAAAACTTAAAAAAAATGAAGTCCCTTCATAGAACCTTTCTTTCATCAGGATGAGAAAGTTCTCTTCTGTACCTAGTTCACTGAGTGTTTTTATCAGGAAGGGATGTTGGAGACTTATCCTTTTGAATATTGTCTTTTTATTTTTACTCTCTCTACTAGGGTTCTGATTAGATACCTATTAGACTTTTTCATTATGTCCTCTGTATCTGTTGAAATCAGTCATTTCTTCCAGTTCCCTGTCTCTGTACTATAATATGGGTAATTTCTTTACATCCCTGTTTCAGCTTATTAATGCCTTCTTCAGCTATGTCTAATCAGCCATGTCTAAAAATTCTCTTTGGTTCTTGAAATTTACGTGGTCATTTTTTATAAACTCTTATTTTGTGCTTTTTTTAAAAAAGTAACTGAGATATAATTTACATGTCATACAATTCACCCATTTAAAGTGTACAACTCCGTGATTTTTCATATATCCATAGTTAAGTGCAACCATAAATGCACAGTTAATTTTAGAACATTTTATTCTGTTTCTTTTTTTTTACTCCTAAAGATTTCAGTGGTTTGTTTTTGTTTTTGTTTTTTTAGATTTTATTTATTTGTCAGAGAGAGAGAGATAGAGAGAGCATACACAAGCTGGCAAAGAGGCAGGCAGAGGCTGAGAGAGAAGCAGGCTCCCGGAGGAGCAAGGAGCCCGATGCAGGACTCATCCCAAGACCTTGAGATCATGGCCTGAGCCGAAGGCAGGGGTTTAACCAACTGAGCCACCCAGGCATCCCCAGTGTTTTTTTTTTTTTTTTAAGAACAAGTACATTCTCTTACATAATCTTAATAATTGAAATCAGGAAAATTAACAATGATGCAACATTATTTAATACAAAAGCTGTATTTCAGCTTTTGGCAGTTGTCCGAATGATGTTCTTTATAATTATTCTCCCTTCCTGCCCTGTTCAGGATCCAGTCTAGGATTGTGCATTACATTTAGTTGCCATGGCTCCTTTAATCTAGAACAATTCCTCAGTCTTTCCTTGTGTTTCATGTTTTGAAGAGTCCAGGCCAGTTTTTTTAGTTGAATGTCCCTCAGTTTAGGTTTGTGTGATATTTTCTCATGATTTCAATTCAAGTTGTGCAGTTTGGGCAGGAAGACCCAGAAATGATGTTATGGCCCATCATTCTTAATGGCCCATCGTATCAGGAGGTGCCTCAATCAGCTTGGGATGCTATAACAAAACACCATAGGCTGGGGTCTTAAACAACAGACATTTCTTTCTCATTGTTCTAGAGGCTAGGAAGTCCAAGATCAAGGTACTGGCAGATTTCCTTCTTAGTGAAGGCCTTCTTCCTGACTCATAAACAGCCATCTTTTTTTGCCGTGTGCTCACATAGCTTTCGTAGGCCTGTGTTTGTGGAGAGAGAGAGAGCTATTTCTCTCTCTGTTCCTCTTTTTATAAGCACACTAAACCATCATGAGGAGCTCCACCCTCATGACTTCGTCTAAATCTCATTACCTCCCCAAAGTTCCCCACCTCTTAATACCATCACAGTGGTGATTAAGGCTTCAACAAATGTGTTCTGAGGGAATATAAACAGTCTGTAACAGGAGGCACAAGATGTTGCTGTGTCCCATTATTGGTGAGGTTAATATTGATCAGTAGGTTACAGTCACCCTGTACGTTGAATAAGAGGACCAAAAGGTCTTTGGGTTTGGCTTCTAGAATTTTATTCCTTATTGTAAATTGTTGTAGACTTGTTTTGACTGGCATAAATTATTTCAAGATCATCGAAAAGACGAACCAAAGTGATTCGCGTGGTTGCCACCATGAACTTCTCCCTTGATATTCCAGACAAATCTTGCATTTTCTTGAATTACTTCCAAAGTCTCAGATAAACATTTAAATTCTAAATCATTCAGCAGAGGAATCCTGAATTTCTGTGGCCAGTGTTATATTCTCCCATCCTCCCCGAATCTCTAGAACTCTCTGCATTGGACGTTTCTTCTGTTGAAGACATGCACACCCACGCACACGCTTTATACGCACATGTTGACCTTGAGCCATTCCATCTCACATTTATTTAAACCTTGTCCCATGTATTTTTACGCATCCAACAGACAGGATCAGATTTGTCAAGGTCAAAACGTTTTCCATTTTGCGGAATTTCTCTCTTGGTGGCTTTTATTCGTGTGTGTGTGTGTGTGTGTGTGTGTGTGTGTGTGTGTGTGTTTAAATCTTAAGTTCCTAGTTGATTGGCCTGCAGCTGTGGGAGTCTGGAGGGCATTAGTGCATTCCCTCCCCCACCCCACACAGTGTTTGTACTTGATTCTGCAGTTAGCCTTGGGGCATTGCCAATGCAGGACCATTTTAACCTCCTCCAAAAATTCCAATGTGAGGGGCGCCTGGCTGGCTCAGTGGGTAGAGTGCGCAACTCTTGATCTTGGGGTCATGAGTTCGAGCCCCATGTGTGGTGTAAAGTTTACTTAAAAAAAAATCACAGCTTGAGAAGGGATTAATATCCAGAATATATAGAGAAATTTAAAGCTCAAAAATGGGCAAAGGATAGATATAGCTGGAAAGAAAATATACAGATGGAGAGTACGCACATGAAAAGATAGACGCTCAAGGTCACCACTCATTAGGGAAAGGTGAATCAAAGCTACAGGATAACCACCTCGTACCTGTGAGGATGGCCACTATCCGAAAGTCAGAGAATAACAAGTTTGGTGAGGACGTGGAGACATTGGAGCCCTAGTGAGCATGCTATGGGAATGTAGTGGTACAGCCATTAAGTGAAACACGCCAGTCACCAAAAGGCAAATGCTACAGGATTCCACTCACATGAGGTACTTTGAGTCGCCAAAACCAGAGACAGGAAAGAGAACAGTGGTTGCCAAGGGCTGGGGGAGGTAGGGAATGGGGAGTTCGTGCTTAATGGGTTTGAAGTTTCAGTGTTGCAAGAGGAAAAGAGTCGGGGATGGATGGTGGGGACGGTTGCATATTAGGAATGTATTTAACACCCCTAAGCTGTACACTTAAAAGGTTAAGACGGTATGTTTTATGTAATGTGTCTTTTGCCACAATAAAAACACCGGGGCGAACAAGAGAATTTCAGTTTAACATAGGAGCTGGGGAGGGGGTCTGGACTCATACCCATATTTCCAGGTGGGTTTTGCATTCGCTTGTTTACTGCCCAGTGTTTCTGTATCCGCACACTTCCCCTCCCCTGCTTTCTGAGAGCCCAGCAGTGAATTTGTGAACATTTAATTGCTTTGTGGAGGTATATGTGCCCATGCCTCTGGAGATAGAAACCTCTTGTTTTCTTTTTGAACCTAATTCTTGCCAGAAACTTTCAAGTGGGCCCTTGGAACATGCATGTTTCTTTTTAAACCTGCCTGCCACATGATTTTTGGGGGCATTTGGGTGGCTCAGTCAGTTAAGCATCTGCCTTCGGCTCAGGTCATGATCCCGGGGTCCTAGGTTGGAGCACTGCGTGGGGCATCCTGCTCAGTGGAGGCTGCTTTTCCCTCTTCTCCTGCCCCTCTCCCCATACCTCTCGTTCTCTCTCTTCTCTCTCAAATAATATATTTTTTAAAGATTTTATTTATGGGGCTCCTGGGTGGCTCAGTGGGTTGAGCCTCTGCCTTCGGCTCAGGTCATGATCTCAGGGTCCTGGGATCGAGCCCTGCATCGGACTCTCTGCTCAGCGGAGAACCCGCTTCCTCCTCCCTCTCTCTGCCTGCCTCGCTGCCTACTTGTGATCTCTGTCTATCAAATAAGTAAATAAAATCTTTAAAAAAAAAGATTTTATTTACTTATTTGACAGACAGAGATCACAAGTGGGCAGAAAGGCAGGCGAAGAGGGGGAAGCAGGCTCCCCACTGAGCAGGGAGCCCGATGTGGGGCTTGATCCCAGGACCCTGGGATCATGACCTGAGCCGAAGGCAGAGGCTTTGACCCACTGAGCCACCCAGGCGCCCCTCAAGTAATATTTAAAAATAAAAAAATAAAAAACACGCCTGCCACACCATTTTTTAAAAAAGATTTTATTTATTTCTTTGACCGAGAGAGAAAGAGGGAGAGAAAGCACAGCAGGGAGAGTGGCAGGCACAGGGAGAGGGAGAAACAGGCTTCCTATTGAGCAGGGACCCCTATGTGGGATTCAATCCCAGGACCCTGGGATCATGACCTGAGCCAAAGGCAGAGGCTTAACTGACTGAGCCACCCAGGTGCCCCCCACCACACCATTTTAAAACGGTTTTACATACTTTCTTTAGGACAAAAGAACGAGAGGGGATGAATGGAACATATTTCTCACAGAATTGGGGCTGGTCAGAGGGCATCCTTGTTCCCAGACTGTGATGCTTGCAGAAAGAATGAGGGCGTGGCATGGCTTCGGAGTCTTAAGTCCATGCCTCCTAATCAATTCTCGTTCTTTCCTCTTCTCTGCGTCCAGCGCAATTACTTGAAAACCATGATGGGCCTCCAGCAGGCACACAGGAAATAGGGACTCATCGCCAGTGCCTTAAAGGACGAGACTCCTGGGAACTCCCACCTGCTCTCATGGCGCTGCTGACCCACCTGCCCAGAGCTCCAAACGCTCTGCTCCGAGGCTGGGGCCCCGCGCAGAGAACTCGAGATAGCCTGCCTCCCAATGGGAACACCCTTCACCGGACACCCTTGTCATCCTCACAGAATGCTTGGGGTTTCAGCTCACTGTCTTGTATGCAGGGACAGGATAAAATCATTTTCTAGTCTGGACTTCTGATGCTCACTCAAAAACCTGCTTTTATTTTCTGTCCAGGAGGATATCTTCCCTGTGTACCGGTGGGGTCAGAACTGAGTCTCCAGGAAGAAGGCGAAAAAGTAGCAGCCGTCCTCCTCCTGGCACGGCTTTGTCCCACGGGCCAGCGCCTTTCCCTCCCTGGATGGATGTCCTGGGGGTGTGCTGGCTGTAAGGAGCCCCGGTTCTCACAGCTCCTTCAGGCTGTAGGTTCCCTGAGCCAGTGAAGGCAGGAGGCCCTCCTTCCTCAGCTACCATAAGAGGAATGGGTCTAAGTGGAAATGGCTGAAGGGCAGATTTTCATCTCACAGAAGAAGAGGCTTAAAATGAGAGCCGTCTTACCATGACATTGGCAGCAAGAGCCCCACAGTAGGAGGCTCTCTGGCAAGGAGGTTACAGACTGTGCACTGCATAGAAGGTTGAACTGAATGGTGCTGGTCCAAAGACCCCGTGACTCTGACTTCAGCCTGAATGGATGGGGGTTTGTAGAAGAGAGAAAGTAGAAAGGCATCCTTGAGGTCAGCCCCTTTCTCTTTCACTGACTGATACACAATGATCCTAAAAGCTTTCAGAGACCCCTACTACGCCAAGGCTTCACAGAGCAGTCCCCTGACTTCATCCCCCTGGATGACACACATGGGAACTGTCACTGACCAGCACTAATGGTGTGCACTTAGCCCTGTTGGTCTGTCCTCATGTTTCCTTCGATTGTGGCCAAATAGACAAGTCTGCCCAGGCTCTGCCTACCCTCCCAGCTAGTGGAGGCCTTAGGCAGAGAGTTCTGATTCTTTTCTTTCCTTTGGCAAGTCCTGTCCAACCAGGACTTGTTGGGGGTTCCCATGTCTCTGGAGCATCTCAGGAAATAGGACACGACGACGAGGTTACATCGTCTTGTTGGGGCCACCGGAAGCAACTGTTTGTGGCATGACCAGTCCCCCTTCCCCTCATTCCCTGCCAAAGGCCGGAATGGCACGGTCCTGCTGGACATCACTCCACAGGATTCCTAGATGGACAGTCTTGGGTCCTCTGTCATGGCAGTTGGGCACATTTGTCTTTAGCTCATTTGTTACCTTATAGGCCTCTTTGGCACAACCTGAAACAGGTAGTCATGAGCATAGGCAGAGCCACAGGAATAAGCCAGGACGGCGCTTGGTAGATCACCCTTCACTCGAACTCCTCACAGGAGCAGATGCTTCCAACATGAGTGGGAGCTAGGGGGCATCATGTCCACTCAAATGGGCTTGTTCTAGAAAAGAGTTCCTGAGGAGCTAATCTGACCACGAAAATCACCCCTGAGGGGCTTTCCAATTCCATCATGTGACAGATAAGATAACCTGACAATACTCTTGCTACAAACAAATGCTGGCTCAAGTAGAAGTTTTTATTTTTTATTATTTGTTAAAGATTTTATTTATTTGACAGAGAGCACAAGCACGGGGAGCGGCATAGGGAGAGGGAGAAGCAGGCTTGGGGAGTCTGATGTGGGGCTCGATTCCAGGACCCTGGGCTCATGACCTGAGCCAAAGGCAGTTGCTTAATGACTGAGCCACCCAGGCACCCTGATCACAGATTTTTTAAAAAGCAGAACGTCTAGGGGTGAAAAAATGGTCTAAAAGTTAAAAATGACAGACTAGAAACAGCAAAAGAGAGAATCAATGACCTGGATGTTGGATCTGAAGAAGTTGCTTGGAATAGAGCATAGAGGTATAGCGAAATAGAAAACTCAAAAGTGTGGCTGAGAAACATGGTGGACAGAATGAGAAGCACCAGGATACATGTAATCACAGATCTAGAGGCGATCCCAGGGACATCACGGTTGTGTGTGCTCATCCAGTGTCCTGGCTTTAAGTGTCTGTTTATATGCCAATTGTCAATTGTACACATCTAGCCTAGGCTGCTCTCCTGAACTCCAAACCTGTAACAGCCACAGCTCACTTGGCATCTCCGTTTGAATGTCTATTAAGGCATCTACAAATCAGGGGCACCCGGGTGGCTCAGTTGGTTAAGTGTCTGCCTTCAGCTCTGGTCATGTTCTCAGGGTCTTGGGATCAAGTCCCTGCTATGCAGGGAGTCTGCTTCTCCCTCTCTCTCTGACCCTCCTCCCTGCTTGTGTTCTCTCTCATTCTCTGTCTCAAATAAAATCTTAAAAAAAAAAAAAAAGACATATACAAATCAGCGTGTTTAAAACTAAATGTCTAATTGTCCTCCAAATATACCCCACCACAATCTCCTTTATCTCAGCCCAATTGCTCAGACTAAATCCTTAATTTTTATACTAAACTCCTCTTTTCCTCTCACACCCCACGTCAAATCTGTCAAGAAATTCAGTGGACTCACATCGGGCTCTCTGCTCGGCAGGGAGCCTGCTTCCTCCTCTCTCTCTGCCTGCCTCTCTGCCTGCTTGTGATCTCTCTCTGTCAAATAAATAAATATTTAAAAAAAAAAAAAAAAAAAGAAATTCAGTGGACTTTACCCTTCTGCTGCATTAAAAATCTGACCTCCTCCCTGCTTCTATGGCCCCGATTCCGATCTAAGCCACTGTTCTGTCTTGCCTGGGTATCTCAGCAACTTCCCATGTTCTTGCTTCCTCCCCTTGTTTTCTATAGTCCATTTCCAGAACAGCTGCCTGGTTGATCCTTTTGAAATCTAAGACCACATCAGACGTCTTTGCAGACTTCAGATGGTTCCTGTTTCTCTCAGAGTGAAACCCAGTTCCTTAAAACGGCTCGAAGGCCCTACATTATCTTGCCTCCTGTGACTTTACTCTCTTCTCTCTCCTGCCCCCTTGCTCACTCTGCTCCAGCCATGTGGTCCTCCCTGTTCTTCAGACATGCCAGGCAGCTCCTGCCTCAGGACCTTTGTACCGGATGTTTCTTCTGCCTGAAATCTTAGATGTCCACGTGGCTCACTCTTGACTTCCTCCAAGTCTGCTTAAATGTCACCCTCTGTAGCAGATACTGTCATCCCTTGATCACTGACCCTTGCACTTGCCATTCCTGCTAGTGGGTTCCTACTGAAAGCATCTGCAACTTTCTATATAAAGGCTTTCTCAACCGTAGGGATGTATTTGCTGCAAAGGAGGCCCAAATGCCAGGGAGTTAACATGGAGGAGCAACCCTCAGCCATTGAGTTGGCAGATGAGTATACTAACGTCTCCCCTGGATGGGACATTTCTGAGGCATGCTTGCTATTTCCTGGGACTTCCCAATAAAAGTACAAATGCACACACAGATGAATGGAACCAAAGGAAAAAAAGATGGTTGATATATTTAGTGGAATTATCAGTGAAATAATATCGCAAAATATTTAAAGTAGCTAATGATATAATTTTTAATCATATATAACAGTATAATGAAAAGGCTAAGATTGGACCTATGTAACACCCAAGGTTTCTTTGGAGATTCAAGATAGGACAAAGAACTCAGGGTAGTCCTCCCCGTCCTTCATGATCTTTAATCTTGATCTTTAACACCTCTGTTACTGTTTCCTCTGGCATTGTAATGGAGGTTCCAATTACTTGCCGCCCCCGCCCCCCTCCCCCCGCCCCCCACCAGCTGGCCCCGGGGAGTCTCACTTTGCACTTGACTTGAGAGGGCTGCATTTTCCTGAGCCAATACAACAGAGTGGTAAGCACAGGCTTGGGGCCAAGACACATGAATTTAAATTGGGACTCCATATCTTAATGGCGTGGGACCTTGGTCAAGTTGTCCAATTTCTCAGCTTTTTTTCATGTGTAAAACAATGATTAATAACCCTGGGACTGTGTATGTCTAGTGCACAGCAGGGCCTCAACAAACTGAAACTGCCATGACATTAACAATAACAGTAATAAAGTGCCCAGCATTATGTCTGATAGACAGTAAACATACACATCCCTACCCCCAATGTTAGGCTCCCTTTCCACTCCTCAAAATGGATTTTGAATTTGAAAAGGCAGCATTCAGACAGGCATCATTGTTCCCTAATTAAGCCTGACTGTGATTTTTAAAGACCAAAAGCTGAAGTACAGAGAAGTAGCTGCTAAATATATACCCAGTGTCATCCTGGGCAGTGTTACTGGAGGTCAAGTGTCTTGGGTCAGCAAAGTAGTAGTCCCACTATATACCACATCCTCCAGGCTGCCTTGGAACTTCATGTTGGTGGCTGGAGGCAGAGTTTTCGCTGGACAGACTCCAGGGGAGGGGAGGGTGACAAGCATCATAGAGGCTCTGAAAAAACTGTCAAGCTGGGGTGCCTGGGTGGCTCAGTCAGCTAAGCGACAGCCTTCAGCTCCGGTCATGATCCCAAAGTCCTGGGATCGAGTCCTACATCAGGCTCCCTGCTCAGCAGGGGAGTCTGCTTCTCCCTCTGACCCTCCTCCCTCTCATGCTCTCTCTCTCTCTCAAATAAATATTAAAAACAAAAAAATAAAACCCCAAAACTGTCAAGCAAGGAATAGTCACAGAAATTAGAGACATTTAATCTGAGAAGTGAAGGTGGGGCAGATTTTCTGTCATTTCAGGAGGGAAAAACAGGATGAGTTTTCCAAACCTGGAATTGGATGGTCTTGGTGCAAATTGGGCCCCCGGTCCCTGGAGGATGCAAGCAGTGTCCCGGCAGCCCCAATCAAGGTCCATGTGAAAGAAATCCTCAAACCAGGAAGTGAGGACTTGGGAGGCCCTCAGATTCCTTCTAAATCTAAATTCTGTGATTCTATAAAAGCATCTGTAGAAAGTTATTTAATGTATCAATTGAAAATTACATCACATATGTAAGACATACTCATATTTGAGTAAAAAAGACTAAAACGTCAAAAGCTCAGTGGCTGTTTCTGGATGAAACAAGGATTTCCTTTCCTTTTGAATTTTTAGTTTATTAAATATTAATTGCTTTTATTAACAGAAATATCAAAATTAGAGAATACTTTAATAAGAAAAACAGTTTTCTGGTGAGCAGCTCAGCTCTCTGTTTGCAGAAATGTATCCGCAAATGCTGGCAGGGGGTCTTACGTATAGGGAAGGGGTTTACCTTGGGGCTGGCCATGATTGTGTGATTTGATGACTAAGTGGCAGGTTAAGAAATGGAAAAAGAGGGGCACCTGGGTGGCTCAGTGGATTAAGCCTCTGCCTTCAGCTCAGATCATGATCTCAGGGTCCTGGGATCGAGTCCCACATCGGGCTCTTTGCTCGGCAGGGAGCCTGCTTCCTCCTCTCTCTCTCTCTGCTTGCCTCTCTGCCTACTTGTGATCTCTGTCTGTCAAATAAATAAAATCTTAAAAAAAAAAAAAAGAAATGGAAAAAGAAAGAAGTGGATTTCTGGATGCAGGTGGGATTTTCCTGTTACAAGTTCCCTGAAGGAGAATCTTCTCTGTCCAGAAAAGCTGTACAAGGCATTATGAGGCTGGGGTTTTGCATGTGTGGAGCAGACAAGTGCTATTCTTAAACTGGGGGGGGTTGATGTGCTATGGGGCTCTGCCCTGGCCTTCTGCGGAAGGTGGGAAAGCTGAGGGAGCAACCCGGAAGGCTCCCAGAGAGGCTGAGAGGATAGAGAACACAGCCATAAATGGCGCCAGGTATATGAGAAAGGAACACAGGATCTGAGATCTCCCAAGTCCAGATGCCACTACTCAGGGTCCAGGACCTTGGGTATTCTTCTTTCTCTGAGTCTCAATCTCTGCATCTGTAAAATGGACGCAGCAGCTCTCACTGCCCTCTCCGCTACAGGGATGCTAAGAGAATCACAGGAGATAATGTCTACGAAGACCTTACAATGTCTAAAGCCTTCCATAAATATATTATTATTCCTGTTCTCTCAGGATGGCAGGAAGCTATATTAGGTAAGATCTCTTCTGTTGGGTTAGAGTCTTAGAAAAGAGTGGGAGTTTTGACACCCAGTAAGAGCATTAAAAATTCCCAGAGCTATAGAAAAACATGGTGTGGTGGTGGCGGTGGCGGCAGGGTCAGTGGTGTCCAAGTCCAAGATTTTTTACCTGAACCGTGAGTTTATTCAAACCGGACAAGAAACCAGGATCTCCTGAACACAGATGATGACTGGATGTTAGTGAGAACATCTAATGGTATTTAGGTGTTTCCAGCCCTTTAAGTCTTTTCATCTAAATTTTGTTACCATCTGTCCGAATATTCTAATATTAGTCGAGATGTATAATTAGCTCCTGAAACAAGCCTTGTGGTCTTCTGCCAATGCCACTTCCTTGAAAAGCTCTAGAGGCAGAAGATGGATTAGGAGCCCTTCCTTTGATGGTTGGCAGTCCGGGGATCCTGGGGGCCTGTGATTCTAGGTCAATCCCACACACACAATAAGTAAAGCAAACCAAGACTCCCAGGGCAAAAAAGATGCAGATTATTACCTTAAGCATTATTTTAAGATTGGACTCTAAAGTGAAAAAGAAAAAAGTGTTTGTACATGTAAAAAAAAAACAAACACAAAAATTAACCAATATGGAAAAAGAGAAGTGCATTTTTTTGAGTTCTGACACAGCTGTTCTTATTCCTGGCTGCATATTATAATCACCTAGGGTGTTTTTATAAAATCCTGAGGCCTAGGCCACATCCTAGACCAATTAAATCAGAGCCTCATATCTGGAGATCAGTAATCTTTAAAAGCTCCCCAGTGATTCTAAAGTGTAGAATGAGTTGAGACCGCCCGGGTAGGAGACCTGGACATTTATTTTTCACCTTTGGTATGCTCTTGTTTATCCAATACGGTGATAAATTGTTGATTAATCTTAATTAGCTATTATTTAATATCATATATTGTCTTAGAAACAAGCACAGAAGCTTCTCTGCTGATTAACTTACAATTCACAAATTTCCATAGTTTATAAAAGTCCAAGTACTCAAAGGCAATACCTTGGCAGTTTATGTTTTATCTGCTGCACAGGTGATTCTCATTTGTAGTCAAGATTGAGAGGCATTGTTGCAGGTGCGCCATAAACATTTAAATAGATGGGTGTGGATGAATGGATGGTTGTATGAATGGGTGGGTGGTTGGATGGGGATCCGGGGATTCTGGGTCTTGGCACTCCTGACATTTTAGGTCAGATGATTATTTGTTGGGAGTGATCCTGTGTGTTGTAGGATGTTTAGCAGCATCTCTGGCCTTTACTCACTAGATGCCAGAAGCATCCCCCCGGTTTTACAGCCAAAAATGTCTCCAGACATTTCCAAATGTTCTCTAGGGACAGAATCACCGTGGGTTAAGAATCATTGGAGTAGATCATTGGATGGACAGAGGGATGGACAGATGGAAGTATGGACAGCTGGTTGGAGAGGAGGATGGATTATATTCTCCTTTGGGCTAGCTGTAACATGTTAGTGATGTCCTCATTAATCAATGAGTTAAAAAAATCTTTGGCACTTGTTCATTTTATATCTGTATGATAACCTTGACTATATGATTATAACTTCTTTGAAAAATTCTCCTCTAACAACAGATAAATGGGCATTCTTTAGTGTTGGAGAGAGAATCAACTGGCTCATGTTTTCTGGAGGACTATTAGGCAGTTTCTCTCCAGAGCCTTAAAAATATACATATTGGCACATACTGCATGTATGCATTAGTACCTACACTTGGGATAAAAATATGGCTATACCTTAAAACTTAATTGTGGGGGCACCTGGGTAGCTCAATAGTTAAGCGTCTGCCTTCAGCTCAGGTCATGATCTCTGGGCCCTGGGATTGAGCCCCGCATCCAGCTCCCTGCTCAGCGGGGAGCCTGCTTCTCCCTCTCCCACTTTCCCTGCTTCTGTTACCTCTCTAGCTGTCTCTCTCTCTGTCAAATAAATAAATAAAATATTTAAAAAAAACAAAAAACATAATTGTGTGTCTAACAGAGTTATACCACAAATACCTTTTTCTCAAATGCAAATGTTAATTATTTAATTTTAAAATTATGATTTATTATAATTACATATTATATATTATAATGCATATAGTATTAAGATATAATTATAACACATGACATGTAATTATATATTATATAATTTAATTAACTGTACACATATTTTAATTATAACATATAATAATTATAACTTTTAGTAGCCAAGTTTGTAAAAATTTAACATTCTTATACTTACGGGCACCATAATTTCCAAGCACCTTATGGCGGCTCAACTGCTATGTGTACCTCCGAGATACTAAAAAGACATCCATGTTGTTCAAAAGGAACAACGGACACCCAAATGAAGTCACTTGTCCCCAACAGCAAACCAAGACCCAACTGCAGTTTCAGCCACTCCCAGAATGTGACCTTTAACCAGTCCATCTGGGAATACCTGGTCAGCACCAGTGAGGTCATCTTCATGAGAGACCCTCCTCCCCAAAGAAACCTTGTCTGAAACAAGCCACTCTTTGTTATAAACTCCCTTCCCAGCCCTTCTGTCAACAAAAGACTTCCATTTTGCATAGCTCCTTGGAGTTTCTTTCTACTTGCTGAATGCGCTGCTGCCTGATTCATGAATCAATGAATAAAGCCAATGAGATATTCAAATTTACTGAGCTGAGTTTTGGGTTTTTTGGCCTTCAACAAAGGTGAGCGGAGGAGCCAGATTTATTTCCATAGGTTCTACAGTAAAGGGTTTAATCAACAATGATGTCATCAAGTTACTCAAGTTTCCTTCCTCTCCAATAGTATTTGGGTAAAGATTTATCTCCTCTATAATTCCTGAACTTGAGGTTAAGGTGAGGATACAATTTCTTCGAAGCAAACACACAAACTGCAGAGTTCTGCTTTACTTGGAGAGGTCCCGTACTGAATGTTAGGTGCAACATTGCTACTTCTGCTTACGTTTTTGTTTTTGTTTTTGTTTTTTCTAATAGTTTCCCATTATACCATGCTTTGACCTTGGACCTCGAACTGTGGCTGTGGAGCAGTGTAAGTCGTTTTACAAAATTGTCCTTAAGTATCCGTGTGGCAGTCAGCCTCCACTGCATACACACCAATTCTAGCATCTTCCCTGGAGTGGGAATTTGGAGAATCTGTATAGCAGGTTTCACAGGAGACATACTAGCACTCTCAAGGTTACTTCAATTGAGTGTAGACTCTCCAAAAGACTGCCTGAAAGCTATTTGTCAAGTAGAGCTAAATTTATTAAACTTGCTGCATTAAGAATGCCAACTTGAGAAAGTCATAATAATTTCTCAGAAGGGGAAATTAAGAAGAGGATACTTCTAGGATGTTAGGGCCTAAACTGGATGATTTTAAGGAGGGACTTGCAAAGCAGGAAACTGATTGAGAGAATGCAGAGTTTATAACAACGATTTTGGATTGGTAGGCACAGTGGACAACAGACATTTTCTTAATATTTAAATTCCAGTTAATTAACATACTGTGTAATATATTAGTTTTAGGTGTAGAATTTAGTGATTCAACACTTCCATATATTACCCAGTGAGGCAACAGTCTTTAAGCAAGTCTTGATGACTTAGTTTCCGTAAGTAAGCTCTTTTTGTTAGTTCATAGTTTTCTGGGATCAAGTATTTCTTGGAGTAAATAGCTAAGCTATTTTTGCTTGTTCCCAATATTATTTAATATAAGGAGAGGAAAGTATGCTTGGTATTTTTTAACCTAGAGACAGGAAATTAAGTTGGTTTTAGTTCTCTTTATCAGGTTCCTGCAAACTACTTTCGTTGTAAGCAACCACTGATTGTTCATAAGTCTTATGCTGGTATTATTGTTAAAAAAACAGTGACAAGACGTCTTGCTGTACATTAACACCTAATGGCCGCCATTTCATCTTGCCTGAGCAACTTGTATAAGCGTGACAAGGCAGTTCCCAAATCTCTGACAGGTCAGGTAATGTCTCTGCCTGAAGAAAAATGGTGAAAGCAGCCCACTCTCTGCCTTTGACCAGTAATTCTGTTACAGCCTGATGCACTGAAGGGACAGTCTGAAAAATATCGGAAGGGTATGAACAAAACTTTGTATGATTCCAAAAACACTCATGGTCTTTACCATGATTTTCCATCCCATAAATATTACTTAGCCAGATTCACTCTGTTGTTAGACTTGGAAATCTCTTGTGACTGTATTAGTTTTCTATTGCTGCTATTATACATTGCCACAAATTTAGTAGCTTGAAACAATACAAATTTATTATTTGACAGTTTGAAGTTTGATATGGGGCTAAAATCAAGACGACAGGGAAGAACCCATTTCCTTGCCTTTTCCAGATTCTACAGGATGCCTATATTCCTTGGCTCATGGCTCTTTTAACCTTCAAAATAAAACTGCCAGTTATTTTACTGGCAAAAATGAGTTTAAGAAGAGCAGAAAATTTCAATCTGGCACAGGTAGGCTGCTGGGAAAACCCTAGGTAAGTCCTGCAGAGCAAAGGAGGGGTACGGTCTTTTAGAGGCAGAGGGAAGGGAGAAGTTGGGAAAGCTGTTTTAAACAGCCCACTGGACTAAACCAGGAGTCCAAAGTAATGCGGCTTTTCATTGGCTGAGCTGTGACACTTTCTCATTGGCTGGGCTGTTGCCAGGGGAGGAGGTAAGTCTTTCAGACTCCTGCTGCGGGAGTAAAGTAGTAGCTATACTAGTAGCTAGTATGTACTTGCAAGTGCATCTCTTCCTGTTGGGTCTGCAATGGACAATGAGGGACTCCTCATGAAAGCTGCTCCTGCTGGCCTCCTGACTCCCATTCTAAAGGAAGTTTACACTTCATTTTTACAGACCCCCTTCCATCCCCAAAGCCAACTCTCTGACAATTCTTCCATAGTCATGTCTCCTTCTGACCATCCTTTTCTTCTTCCACTTTTAATGACTGTTGTTATTACGCTGTCCCCATTAGGATAAACTAGGATAATTTATTTTTAAAACCAGTTGATTAGCAAACTTGGTTCTATCTGTAACCTTAATTCACCTCTGCCATGTAATTTACCATCTTCATAGGCTCCAGGTATTAGGACTTAGGATGTGGACATCTTTGGGAGAATGGGAGGAGAGGCATTATTCTACCCACCACAGTTATCACGTGAAGAAGGAGCGTGGCTAACTAGATGGACTTGCTGATGTCCAGCGCTACCATGTGATCACTGGTGACAAGGTCAGGGAAGGCAGAAGTGATTATGAGGTAGGCATTTTGCTATTTAGGTAAAGCCAAACTCAAATATCAGATTTTGGTAGGATGCCAAGACTGAGATTGAACTTCAGTACATTTCTAATACCCTTTGACCCAGCAATCCACTTCTAGAAATTTATCCTACCAAATTACTCATACAACTGTGCAAATGTATACAAACAACAATATTTACTGCCACACGATTCCCATGAGAGAGAAGTTACCGGCAATGAAGTGTCTGTCCATACAGGAAAGGTTCACGAAAAACAGGACACTGGAATACTTTGCAACTTACATAAAATGAGGTAAAATTACAGTGACTAAAAAGATGTTCGTGATGTGTTGTAGCTTTTTTAGAAGAGCAAGCTGTAGAATAAAAGGCATAGTGTGAAACCATTTTACCTTTTATAAACGTGTGTTTGCATGTGCATAAATGTGAATGAACATGCAGAGAAAAAGGCCTGGAAGGATATACACCTGTTAGCAGTATAAACTACGGTGTTGTCTAGATTTTTTATTATGAGCATGTATCACTTGTTTATCCCTTGACTCAGAAATTTTTTTTTTTAAAGAATTTATTTATTTGACAGAGAGAGATCACAAGTAGGCAGAGAGGCAGGCAAACAAAGAGTGAGGGGAAAGCAGGCTCCCGCTGAGCAAAGAACCCGCTGCGGGGCTCTATCCCAGGACCCTGAGATCATGACCCGAGCTGACAGCACAGGCCTAACCCACTGAGCCACCCAAGCGCCCGTTGACTCAGAAATTCTAATTCTAGGAATTTACTAACCAAAACATCATGGTGATGAAGAGAGACTTATCTGCAAAGGTACCAATGTTTAAGAGTGAACAATTGTGGGGCACCTGAGTGGCTCAGTCGGCTAAGCGTCTGCCTTCGGCCCAGGTCCTGATTCTAGGGTCCTGGGATCGAGCTCTACATAAGGCTCCCTGCTCAGTGAACAGCCTACTTCTCCCTCTCCCTCTGCTGCTCCCCCTGCTTGTGTTTCCTCTCTCGCTGTATCTCTCTCTCTGTCAAATAATAAATAATCTTTAAAAAAAAAAAGAGTGAACAATTGTTAGCACCCAAAATGAAGAGGGAATTGATTAAATGAGTTGTACATTTATACTCTGGAAGAGTACACAACCATTAAAAATAAGATAAACAATATGGTATTGAATGCAAATATTAAAAAACATATATAATGTGTTCCATTTCAAATACACATGCACATACAAATAAAAATATTATGCAAATATAATCAGTAGTTATTTCTGTAGGGTGGGGTAATGGGTGACTTTTACTTTCTTATGATTTTTTGGAAGAGAAGAAAAGGAAGGAAAAAAGTCCAAGGTAAGATTCTACTTCTACACTTTCCTCAGGGTTGATCATAAGAGGACAATATGCATGAAGGATGCAAGAGTTCTGGGTTTGGGTGAAATCCCAGAGAGGGCAGCTAGTCCTGGGCTCTCTAGAGCAGCCATTTAGAAAGTCCGAGCAGCACTCAGTAATCACGTTGGAAGTGTGGCGATGACTGGGCTAACAGTGGGATGGGGAGAACAGGCACAAATCCCACAGGCCCAGACACCAAAGTCTCCAGGCCAGAGCAGAAAAGCACCTCCTCCTAGGCTTTCCCTATGGGCTGAGCCGACCAAAAGGAAGCATCAGGACAATTTTAGGGTGTCATTATGTGGCTGGCAGGAGTATAACCAGGGGTCATAACGAAGGGTCATAACCAGTCTCAGACTAAGACTCCATTGTAAGAATCAGAATTTTTCTGTTGATTTTCATACTTTTTTATGAGGTCAATGTATCAATTGTCTCCTGTTCAACTATGAAAGGAGGAAGGCAACACTGAACACTGAATCACAACTGCCACTTGAAGCTGATGGTCTCTACAAGGAAGCAACTCAGGAGACCCTGTGGGTTTGTTTTTCTTGTTTTTTTTTTAAAATTCAGACCATCCAGCCCCTGAATAGTAGAGGTAGAAGTCAGAGGTAGAAGTTCTAGCTTAGAGCCTCCTCACACTATGTGGCCTCTTTGGGCCTAGTCTGTCTCCAGAGACAAAATGCCAGCTGCTCTGGCCTGTTCCAGTTCTGCTCTTTGAGCTCTACCCATGGCGCAATGCTGCATGCTTGTCTGACCCACTGCAGGCTGGACCTCTTTCTCTCTAGTGGATTCTGGGGGGCTCTATTCCATTCCCTCTTCAGAGCTGATGCACCCACCGCTCCACTGCTGGAAATAACAGTAGCTGATGGTTCATAGCTACACTCCTCTCCCGAAACTCCCCTCAGCTCTAGGGAACTGCCCGTGCGGGCTCTGCCCCCTTCCAGGCTCACAGCCAACGGCCTGCTCCTCATCTCACAATTTGAGTCAACTCTGAGGGACTTCTCCAGCTCCAGATCTGCTTGTAGGGTTATCTGAGGTCCCATCTGCAACCTCACTGGGGGCCAGCTTCTCCCTTTGCCCGGTTCTGCCTCCCTCCTCCCCTTACAGTTATGTCTACTGAGTACATTCTCTAACAAACTGGCTGTTCAGAATTTGCTGAACAAATTCTCTGTAGCTCAGAGTCTGTTTCAAGGGAAGCCAAGCTAAGATATCCTCCTACTGGGAGTCAGACCTGTGCTTGTTACAGAATCACAGGAAACAAGCAAACCCATCAGAGGGTAGAGAGGTCTGTGTTCAGCCAGGTCCATGTCCATCACTAATAGCTTGATGTTGGGAGTGTTCCTTGACCTCTTGGGTTCCCAGTTAGTATATGAGGAAAGAAGACTAGTAGCTCTGCTAGCCACGAAGTGGTAGACAATCCAATCCTACCATACATACATATACATAATATAGACTAATATAGTATGCATGTATGTATTTACATGCAAATATTCCCTAGCCCTGGGCACCGAAGGGGCCTTGGAGCAGTAACACCTCCAACAGCAATGTGCCAGATCTAATACCAAGTACCAAGATCTTGGCTTCTAAATACCACTCTCCATGAAAAGAATTCCTAGGGTGTGACAAGGAAAATTATGAGACAAGCTTGGAATAATTTATGCCAGACAACAAGGAAGTGCTCAAAGAATGATATGGTTTTTATCAAAAGGACATAGAAGGGCGCCTGGGTGGCTCAGTGGTTTAAGCCGCTGCCTTCGGCTCAGGTCATGATCTCGGGGTCCTGGGATCGAGTCCCGCATCGGGCTCTCTGCTTGGCAGGGAGCCTGCTTCCCTCTCTCTCTCTCTCTGCCTGCCTCTCTGCCTACTGTGATCTCTCTCTGTGAAATAAATAAATAAAATCTTTAAAAAAAAAAAAAGGACATAGAAGACAGTGGAAGAGGTTTCACTAGTTAAATCTGAGATAATTTGAGATTAATTTTTAAAAATGATCTCCTAATTTAATCTGCAAATTTAACACAATTACTATCAAAATCCAGCAAGGTTTTGTTTTCTGGATTTTTTTTTTTTTTCAAAAATCGACAAGCTGATTCTAAAATTTATATGGAAATTCTAAGAACCCAGGATAGTAAAAACCATCTGCCAAAAGAAGAACAAAGTTGGGGGACCCACATTTCCCAATCTAAAACTTACTATGAGGGAGAGATTGGCAAACTTTTCTATAAAGGGCTAGACAGTAAGTATGTTAGGCTTTGTGGATTGTAACTCTCTGTCAGAACCATCAACTCTGTTTTTAGTATATTCAGTGTTGTGCAATTATCCCCTCAATCTAATTTTAGAGCATTTTTTGCCTCTTAAAAAACCTTGTATCTATTAGCAGTCATTCCTCATATCCTCATGCTACTTTCCCAGCCATAGGCAACCACCAATCTATATTCTGTCTATAGATTTGCCCATTTGAGACATTTCAAATAAATAGAATCATACAGTATATGACTGGCGTCTTTCACTTTGCATTAGGTCTTCAAGGTTAATCTATGTTGTAGCATGTGTCAGTATTTCATTCCTTCTTATAGCTGAATTATAGTCCATTGTAAGGACATACCACAATTGTTCATTCACTCATCAGCTGATATCTGGACTGTTTACATTTTGGGGCTATTATGAATAGTGCTGTTATGAACCAAGTACAAGTTTTTGTGTAGACATATGTTTTCATTTCTTTGGGGTATATGCCTAGGAGTGGAATTGCTGGGTAATATTGTAGCTCTGTGTTTAACCTTTTGAGTAGTTGCCAGACTGTTTTGCAAAGTGGCTGTACCATTTTATCATCCCCCAGCAGTGTTGAAGGGTTCCAATTTCTCCACATGTTAAACAACACTTGTTATCATCTGTCTTTTTTATTATAGCCATCCCACTGGGTGTGAAGTACTATCTCATTGCGGTTTTGATTTGCATCTCAATGATTAATGATGTTGGGCATCTTTTCATGTGCTTATTGGCCATTTGTATGTCTTTGGAGAAATATCTATCTCATCCTTTGTCCATTTTTAATGGGTTATTTAACTTTTTATTACTGAGTTGTAAGAGTTCTTTATATAGTCTGATACATGTTCCTTGTCAGATATATAATTTGCAAATATTATATTATAATTATATTATAAATTATATTATAATTGCCCACATGTGGGCTCCCTTTCTTCATGGTGTCCTTTATTTATTTATTTTAAAAGATTTTATTTATTTATTAGACAGAGAGAGAGAGAGCGTGCAACAGAGGTAGAAGCAGACTCCTCACTGAGGAGGGAGCCTGATGCAGCATTCGATCGCAGGACCCTGGGATCATAACCTGAGCCAAATGCAGACGCCTAACCGGCTGGGCCACCCGGGCACCCGCTATGGTGTCCTTTAAAGCACATAAGTTTTCCATTTAGATGAAGACCAATTCACCTGCTTTTTTTTTGTTGTTACTTTTGCTTTTCTTTTTTTTTAAATTAATTAATTAATTAATTAATTAATTTGACAGACAGAGATCACAAGTAGGCAGAGAGGAAGGCAGAGAGAGAAGAGGAAGCAGGCTCCCTGTGGAGCAGAGAGCCCGATGTGGGGCTTGATCCCAGGACTCTGGGATCATGACCTGAGCTGAAGGCAGAGGCTTTAACCCACTGAGCCACCCAGGCGCCCCTACTTTTGCTTTTCTTATCAGATCTAAGAAACCACTGCCAAGGGCGCCTGGGTGGCTCAGTGGTTTAAGCCTCTGCCTTCGGCTCAGGTCATGATCTCAGGGTCCTGGGACCAAGCCCCGCATCAGGCTCTCTGCTCAGTGGGGAGCCTGTTTCTCCCCCTCTCTCTGCCTGCTTCTCTGCCTACTTGTGACCTCTATCTCTGTCAAATAAATAAATAAAATATTTAAAAAAAAAAAAAAAGAAACCACTGCCACATCCCTAGTCATGAAGATTTACCCCTATGTTTTCTTCTAAGAGTTTTACAGTTTTTGTTCTTTTGAGTTGATTTTGTGAGGAGGTAGATCAGATTCACTCTTTTGATTGTAGATATGTGACTGTCCCTTTATCAACTGCCAGAGTTAACACTCTAAATTCTTCTTTTTGTGGTCCAGTTTCCAAGGTTTCATGATTTTTTTTTCACCAAAATTGTTAAAACTGAAAATTGTTAAGTTTCAACATGATATCATAAATTTCTCACCAATTGTACAAAATATCCCCTTGGGTCAGTTCTAAATTAGGCTCATGCAACAAAATGCACATTTCATTTGAAAGCTTTTGTGCAGGTGTGCCCAAACTGTCAAATCCAATTTAACAGGACAAAATGCCTAATAGTTGAAGACTTAGTTTTTCATCATGCTGTCTCTAGAGAGGTTCCAAGCAAATGAAATGGTGAAATCCCATGAAACCTCTTTTTCTTTAATTTATACCAGCCAAGAAAGATCGGTACTAAGTACTTTGGAATCTTGTCAGGGGGGATTCAATTCATTACCGCACTGATTCTGAGGAGTGGGAAGTGGTGCCAGCTCCATTGCCCGTGAGGTGTAAGTAGTACTGTGGCTTCTGACAATGAGCCACAGGGTCTTCGGTTGATAGGAGGGTGGGCAGTCGTTCTGACATAGGTGAGTATGGGAAAGGTGTAGATGGAAGATATACTTATAAAGGCATGCTGGGATGGATAGGTGGCTGAGAGAGGACTCAGGCTCAGGTACCTGGCTGAAGAAATATAAAGGTGTTGTTAAGAAAAATTACTTGGAAAAAAAGGCAGAAAGGTAATTGATGTGTACTTTCAATGTCATGCTGGGAATTAGGAAATTAAGGGGGATGATGGTTTCATCCAAGAGTTATTCAATTACCTATCTTAAAGGAATGTGCCTTGGGGTGCCTGGGTGGCTCAGTGGGTTAAGCCTCTGCCTTCGGTCATGATCTCAGGGTCCTGGGATCGAGCCCCACATCAGGCTCCCTGCTTCCTCCTCTCTCTCTGCCTGCCTCTCTGCCTACTTGTGATCTCTGTCTGTCAAATAAATAAATAAAATCTTAAAAAAAAAAAAAAGGAATGTGCCTTTGTTATTTACTATCAATTACTCTAAAGTTAGATGCTAAATATTATCCAGTGGACAAGATAACCCCAAAGGTAACCATTTGATTGCTCTGCTCAACACGAACGAATTTTATACTTATCCAACATTTTAATTCTAACGTCCTTTTTTCCCCTCCCAGTATCCCTTTGTAAATGTCTGTGAATACCCAGTTCCTCAACACGCTCTTTGAACCAGCTTTACGTCTTACTAGTTCCCTTATAGTTGTATAAGTCATGTTTTCAATTTCAAAAAACATTTTATTTATTTATTTACTTATTTTAAAGATTTTATTTATTTGACAGAGAGACAGTGAGAGGGGGAACCTAAGCAGGGGGAATAGGAGAGGGAGAAGCAGGCTTCTTGCAGAGCAGGGAGCCTGAGGCAGGGTCGATCCCAGGACCCCACGATCATGACCTGAGCTGAAGGCAGATGCTTAATGACTAAGCCACCCAGGCACCCCAGAGATTTACTTTTTAAAGATTGTTATGGGGCGCCTGGGTAACTCAGTTGGTTAAGCAACTGCCTTCAGCTAATGATCCTGGAGTCCAGGGACCAAGTCCCACATTGGGCTCCCTGCTTGGCAGGGAGTATGTTTCTCCCTCTGACCTGTCCCCTCTCGTGCTCTCTCTCTCTCTCTCTCTCTCAAATAAATAAATAAATAATCATAAAAAAAAGATTTTTATGTATTTATTTGTCAGAGAGAGAGTGTGCACAAACAGGGAAAGACAGGGAAGCAGGCTCCCCACTGAGCAGGGCCCCCGACTCAGAACTCGATCCCAAGACCTTGGGATCATGACCTGAGCCAAAGGCAGATGCTTAAACAACTGAGCCATCCAGGCATCCCGATATTTTCAATTTTTTGAAAATTTTACTTTGACAGGATTCAGCTGTGATGACCCGATGACTAACTAAGAATTGTTCAGTGTCCTTTGAGGAAAAACATCAGTCCCTACTGCAACCAGGAGCTCAACTCTAGATTGCCACTGGAGTCCTCATTCTTTGTGAATTTGTAAAGAATTAAATGAAAAAGCTGTGGAAAATGTATTCCAAGGGAGTGGGAGGCTCTTTCCCGATGGCTGTAATATTACATGATAGTACAAACCCTGGGGGTCGGACATGCCAGGTGAGCCAGACATTCTCACATGACCATGTGTTTAAGAATGATTTTAGGCAATACTGCATCTCAGCCCCTGCCTGGGCTACCTGCTGCTTCGTTGTTGAAAGTCCATGTTGACATTCAGATACCCCTAACTTAGCACATTAAGCTGACTACTGCTTTGGTTCTCTGTAGGAAATGAGAGAACAATGCTCTTGGCTTCAAGTGTGGTCTAAAGTTATTAACAAACTCACCAGGGCTAACATTCACTGCCTGGAAATGTTAACTCTTTAGAAGTGTTTCCCGGTTAGTTTGAGAGCTCCCCAAAGGCAGTGATGATCTCATTTATCTTCATATCCTCTATTTCTACCCACAGGAGCTGGCACATAGAAAGCATTCAATAATTGCTGTGAGAGAACACTTTTTTGGAAAAGTTCTACTGGCAGGTACTATACCTTGGAAACCGAAAAATAAAAATAAAAGATGTTCACACAGAGAAAAGCAGGAATCTACTAATTTATTGCTCCAAGCTTGGGATTAATTTTGACTTGCTTGGGTTTCTCATGGCAGGGGCGAAAATAGCTTGGGTTAAATAAAACAATTTTAAAAAAAGTAACATCTATGTAACTCAATAAAAATTAGCCTTTTTCAGTAAGAGTTGAGCACCATTTATCAGACAAACCAATTTCTTGATTAAAAAAAAAGGCACAGGACATTACTGTACTTCCTTAGAGTGTACATATTATTTTTCTTTCTGAGATACAAATAGTTGTGAGTACTGTCTAGGGAGGCAGAAATTAGAGTATCAGAGGGGTAAAATGACACTGAATTATCTCTGCCATATGGGGCAATTGGTTAAATTATGTTCAGTCATATGCTAGGGTTACACAATGTGAACTAAACAGACAAAAGCTGTGCATATTACAACAGTGCTAAAAGGTAGCAGTTACAAATATTAAACAACCTCTAATTTCAAAAACAGTTCACATTCATTTGGAATGGACATCAGTACAAATTCATAGTTTGGCCCAAAGCTATCTTAACTCTCCTGACTTCTGTCAAATTATAAAATGGAGAGATCTAGGGGCAACTGGGTGGCTTAGTCATTAAGTGTCTGCCTTTGGCTCGGGTCATGATCCCAGAGTCCTGGGATCAAGCCCCACATCGGGCTCCCTGCTCAGTGGGGAGCCTGCTTCTCCCTCTCCCTCTGTCCCTGCTTGTGTTCCCTCTCTCACTGTATCTCCCTCTGTCAAATAAATAAATACAATCTTTAAAAAAAAAAAAGGAAAGATCTAAACAATCTGGACATCTATCATAATACCACATTCGTTCTCCATATTAATGATGTCATTTTTTTTTTAAAGATTTTATTTATTTCTTTGACAGACAGAGATCACAAGTAGGCAGAGAGGCAGGCAGAGAGAGAGAAGGAAGCAGGCTCCCTGCGGAGCAGAGAGCCCGATGCGGGGCTCGATCCCAGGACCCTGAGATCATGACTTGAGCTGAAGGCAGAGGCTTTAACCCACTGAGCCACCCAAGCGCCCCTAATGATGTCATGTTAATTGAACAAAATAAGCAATAAATGGATAGCACTGTAAGCTCCTTCATGAGACTCATGTGCTACAATGGCTGGGAGATAAATCCTATGAAGACTCAGGTGTCCATCATATTCAGTAAAATTTTTAGGACTCTAGTAGTCTGGGACATCACCTCCACAATGAAAGACAAATTATTGCATCCTGTACCTCCTACCATTAAGAAGAAAGCACAATATATCCTTGCCAATATTTGGTATGGTCAGTCTCTTTGACTTCAGCTATTCTAATAGCTGTGTAGTACTTTCTTGCTTCATTTTTTTTTTTAAAGATTTTATTTATTTATTTGACAGAGAGAGAGATCACAAGTAGGCAGAGAGGCAGGCAGAGAGAGAGGAGGAAGCAGGCTCCCTGCAGAGCAGAGAGCCCGATGCGGAGCTCGATCCCAGGACCCTGAGATCATGACCTGAGCCGAAGGCAGCGGCTTAATCCACTGAGCCACCCAGGTGCCCCTCTTGCTTCATTTTTAATTTGCATAATTAATCTGCATGATGTTGAACATCTTTTCATGTTCTTATTTACCATCTGGATATCTTCTTTGATTAAGTGCCTGTTCAAATATTTTAATAATTAAAATTGTGTTGTTTTCTTACTGTTATTTTTGAGATTTCTTTTTTTTTTAATATTTATTTATTTATTTGTCAGAGAGAGAGAGAGCACAAGCAGGCAGAGTAGCAGGCAGAGGCAGAGAGAGAAGCAGGCTCCCTTCCAAGCAAGGAGCCCGATTGTAGGACTCAATCCCAAGACCCTGGGATCACGACCTGAGCCGAAGGCCATGGCTTAACTGACTGAGCCACCCAGGCATCCCCTAATTAATAATTTTTGCACAGAAGAGATTACTCGGAAGTTTATTTAGTTTCTAGGGGCGCCTGGCTGGCTCAGCCAGTGGAGTATGTCACTCTTGATCTTGGGGTTGTGAGTTCAAGACCCAAGTTGGGTGTGGAGATTACTTAGGAAAAAAACCCCAAAACTTTAAAAAGAAGTTTAGTTTCTAAAATTAGTATTTGATACATTACAGTTACAAAGTTAAAACCATAGTTCTTCCTGTGCTTTTAAATTCTCCATATAAATTTTGTTACTCTCTTGGCAATTTTTTATTGAAGTAGAAGTGACACACAATGGTACATTGGCTTCGGGTACGCAACATAGTGAGTTGACAACTCTATTTGTGGTGTTATACTCACCGCAAATGTAGCTACCATCCGTCACCATACCACTTCTTTGCCCATTTTTAAAAACTGCGTTATTGATCTTTTTGTTATTGTTATTAATTTACTCTCCTAATCTGTCTTTTAATTACTATATTTAGAGAATTTATATTTAATGCAATCACTGAAACACTGGAGCTTAAATCTGCCATTTTCTTTTTTGTTTATTCCTTTTTTTAATTTCTCTTTTTCTTTTTTCTTGCCTTTCTGTGAGTTAATTGATTTTTTAAAAAAAAATTCCACTTTGGTGGAGCACCTGGGTGGCTCAGTTGGTTAAGGTCTGCTTTCAGCTCAGGTCATGATGTCCGGGTCCTGGATCAAATCCAGAGCAGGCTCCTTGCTCAGCAGGAAGCCTGCTTATTCCTCTGCCTGCCACTCCCCCTACCAGTGTTTTCTCTCTCTCTCTCTGACAAATAAATAAATAAAATCCTAAAAAAAAAAAAAAATTAAAAAAAAAAAACCCTCAACTCTTGATCTCAGCTCAGGTCTTTTTTTTTTTTTTTTTTTTTAAAGATTTTATTTATTTATTTGACAGAGAAAGATCACAAGCAGGCAGAGAGGCAGGCAGAGAGAGAGGAGGAAGCAGGCTCCCTGCCGAGCAGAGAGCCCGATGCGGGACTCAATCCCAGGACCCTGAGATCATGACCTGAGCCGAAGGCAGCGGCTTAACCCACTGAGCCACCCAGCCGCCCTCAGCTCAGGTCTTGATCTCAGGGTTTTGAGTTTGAGCCCTGCATTAGGAAAAAAAAAAAAAAAGAATTCCATTTTTATTTAACTATAATGTTTTGGAGTGTGTCTCTTTGTATAGTTTTTTTGGTAGTTGCTCTAGATATTATACATACATACATTATTATGTCTATTGGTTTTAATATTTTACTAGTTCAAATGAAGTATAAAAACTTTACCTCCCTTTAAGTCCTTTTACCCTCCCCTATTTATAATTGTCTTAAATGTTTCTCCTACACACACTGAGAACCATGTAAAACAATGTTACATTTTTGGCTTCAACTGTCAAACATAATTTTTTTTTCCTAAGACTTTATTTATTTATCACAGAGAGAGAGATCACAAGTAGGCAGAGAGGTAGGCAGAAAGAGAAGAGGAAGCAGGCTCCCTGCTGAGCAGAGAGACCTGGGATCATGACCTGAGCTGAAGGCAGAGGCTTTAACCCACTGAGTCACCCAGGTGCCCCTTTCTTCCTTATATTTTAAGAACATTCTTTAGCAATTTTTACAGTAGTAGGTTTAGTAGTGACAAATTCTTAGTTCTTCTAAGTTTCTGTAGTTTTCCTTCATTCTTAAAGGATAATTTCACTAGATCCAGAATTTGGAGTTGACAGTTCTTTTCCTTGAGTACTTGGAAAACAGGCCACTTTCTTTTGACCTCCATAGTTTCTCATGAGAAATCTGATGTCATTCAAAAAAAAGTTCCCCTATAGGTGTTATTTCTCTGTCATTGCTCTCAAGATTTTGTCTTTAGCTTTAAGAAGTTTATTTTTAAAAATATATGCCTAACTAACTGAGCCACCCAGGCACCCCAGTTTTAGGACGTTTAAGTATGATGTATCTTGGGGTGATTTCTTTGGATCTGTCCTGTTTATGATTTGTCCACCTTCTTGAATCTATAGGGTTATGTATTTTGACAAATTTGGAAAATCTCAGCCATTATTTCTTTGAATACTTTTTCCACCCCACCCTCTTTCTCTTCTTTTGGGACTCCGATTCCACAAATGTTTATCTTTTGTTATAGTTCCACTGGTTCCTGGGGACCAGTTCATTTTTTTTTTCTTACAGCTTATTTTCTCTTTGTGGTTTAAATTGGGTAGTATTATCTTATCTTCAAGTTAACTGGTTCTTTCCTCTGTCTTCTCCTTTCAGGTGTTGAGCTCACCCACTGAACTGAACATCTGCATTTAGTTCTACTTTATATTCTATGTCTTTACTGAGACTTTTTAAATGTATTTGTTTCCAACGGGTTCATAAATGTTTGATGAAGCAGTTTTATGATGTCTGCTTTAAAATCCTTGTCAGATAATTCTGACATCTGATTCATTTTGGTGTCAGCATTTTAAAACTTATATTTTGTCATTCAAGTTGAAATTTTCCTGGTTCTTGGGTGATTTTTAAAAAAATTGTATCCTGGACAGGGGAACCTCGGTGGCTCAATTAGTTAAGTTTCTGATTTTTTTTAAAAATACTTTATTTATCCAAAAAAAAAATAAAATAAAATACTTTATTTATTTATTTGACAGACAGAGATCACAGGTAGGCAGAGAGGCAAGCAGAGAGAGAGGAGGAAGCAGGCTTCCTGCTGAGCAGAGAGCCCGAAGCAGGGCTCGATCCCAGGACCCCGGGATCATGACCTGAGCTGAGGCAGAGGCTTTAACCCACTGAGCCACCCAGGTGCCCCCCCCTTTTTAAAAAGATTTTGTTTATTTATTTGGCAGAGATAAACATAGAAAGAGAGGAACACAAGCAAGGGGAGTGGGAGAGGGAGAAGCAGGCTCCCACTGAGCAGGGAGCCCGATGAGGGGCTCGATCCTAGGACCCTGGGATCATGACCTGAGCTGAAGGCAGACGCTTAACTGACTGAGCCACCCAGGCGCCCCAAGTGTCTGACTCTTTTTGCATTTTATTTTATCTTTTAAAAATTATATTTATTTTTTTAAAGATTTTATCTATTTATTTGACAGAGAGAGACACAGTGAGAGAGAGAACACAAGCAGGGGAGTGGGAGAGGCAGAAGCAGGCTTCCTGCCAAGCAGGGAACCTGATGCGGGGCTTGGTCCGAGGACCCTGGGATCATGACCTGAGCAGAAGGCAGATGCTTAATGACTGAGCCACCCAGGTGCCCCAAGTGTCTGACTCTTGATATTAGCTCAGGTCATGATCTCAGGGTCCTGAGACTGAAGTGCCGCATCAGGCTCTAAGCTCAGTGCAGAGTCTGCTGTCCCTCTTCCTCCCCCTGCTTGCTCTCGTGTTCTCTCTCAAATAAATAAATAAAATCCTTAAAAAATAATTGTATCTTGGACATTTAGAGACATGAGACTTTGGATCTTATATAAATCTTCTATTTCAGCAAGTTCTTTCTGACACCATGCCAGAGAGGAATGGGGTACCCACCACCTTTCTGCCAGATGAGGGTGAAATTCCGGACTTCCCATTTAATTTTCTTGGCACCTCAGAGGGAAGTGTGATACCTTGGTGCCTTGTTCCTTTGTATGAAAGTTGGACATCTTGCCTCCCACTACACCTGACATCCCCTTGGTTGGGAAGGTGGGGGTGACTTGTGAGATCCTGCAATACTGTAATAGGAGAGGCCTCAGTATTGTTGGGTGTTGGTCAAAGTTCCATCTTCACACTCAGCCTCCTCTGATACTGAAGGATAAAAGGTACCTTTACATAGACGGTAGGGAGAAGTCCAGAATCCCCATGTGGCCTCCACTGATATTATAAAGGGGCCTCAGTACTACTAGGCAACTTCTCATTTAGTCTTCTCTGATAGCACCCACATTACAGCTGGGACAGAGTAGAACTCTAGGCTCCCCATTCCCAAGGTACTGCTGACAGGAATAAAGAGAAACCATAGTTTTGTTCCATGTTGTTTGGTAGGCTAGTGAAGTATTGTGTATTTCCCTATTGGTAGATTGCGTGTTTCTTGGGTCATTAGCTAGAGAAGCAGCTTGGGGAGCATTTTTGTGCTCTCCTGTTGGAAGCTACTCTAGCACCCAGTCTAGGGTATAGGAGACAAAAGAGAAAAACCAGGCATCTCATCACTGTGTCATTTTGGGATCCCAAGGTCCCAAGCCAGTAAGATTCCAGAGTTATTTTGGCTTATTCTATTTTTAATGTCCAGGGTTTTTTGTTTGTTTGTTTTTAGCTGCCATTTGTAGTGGAATAGGATGTGTGTTTATACCCTTATTCAGAAGCAGAAGTCAATGTTGTCTTTCCTTCTAGGTACAACATATATTTCCCTGTTTCGTAAAACTTTACTCTTCAACTTTTCTTAATATAGGGTGCGCTTTTTTTTTTTTTTTTAAAGATTTTATTTATTTGACAGCGAGAGAGAGATCACAAGCAGGCAGAGAGGCAGGCAGAGAGAAAGAGAGAGGGAAGCAGGCTCCCTGCCAAGCAGAGAGCAGAGAGCCCCATGAGGGACTCGATCCCAGGACCCCGAGATCATGACCTGAGCCAAAGGCAGCGGCCTAACCCACTGAGCCACCCAGGCGCCCCCAAAAAATAGACTAATCTAATATCCAACACATTGATATTAAATTTTTATGAGAGCTAACAGTTTACCAGTTGATTTTCTTAAGTGCTCTAGATCACATTGTCTGCAGAAAATGTGTAATATTTTCCTCTTCCTATTTATAGGCTTTAATGTTAGGCCCTCTGTGTGATTCTACCAGTATACTTATGTTTCTAGTTTTTTTTGTTTTTGTTTTTGTTTTAAGATTTATTTATTTGTCAGAGAGCGTGAGGGAGAGAGCAAGCATGCACACACACACAAGCAGGAGGAGTGGCAGGTAGAGGCAGAGGGAGAAGCAGGCTCCCCCCTAGGCAGGGAGTCCACTCTGGGACTTGATCCCAGGACCCTGGGATCATGACCTGAGCTGAAGGCAGATGCTTAAATGACTGAGCCACCCAGGTGCCTCAGCCCTTTTTTTCTTTTGTAGTTATTCTCCTTTTCTGATTTTTCTTGATTTAAGTTTGGGAATTTTCATTTTTCCAAGAATATCATCCGTTGTCTACTTTTTATTTCATTAAAAATTTTTTTGACTGCAAATGAATAGCCAAGAACAACTCAGAATACCGAACAAGATTTTATATTGATATACTAAATTTAAATGATAATTATTAACATTAATAATGTTGTGGTCATTGTCCCTTAACATTAAACAATCACCTGCTTAGTCTATGCCTCCTCTTATACCCAGGCTCTCCTCCTTTGATTATGAAATACGTATCAAACAGAACACTTTGAAGTACTGCATTAAATGTGATTCTTATACACTTGGTTGCGGTATTTTTTTTAACATACTCGGTCAGTAAATTTGGCACCCATCTGTGTAGACATCTCTAGGCTTTGCTTTTTAGCTATCATGTCTGACCAGGTTTGGGTATATATTTTGCCCAAATAGTAACAATAGTATTTCCCATCAAAAGTGCTCTTCCAAAACCTTGCTGCTCTCCCCACGAAGAGGTGGAGTTATGTTCCTTCCTCTTGAACTTGGGTGGGCCTTGTGATTGCTTCAACTAATAGAGTACAGTGAAAGTAAATGCTATGTGTGACTTCTAAAGCTAGTTCACGAAAGGCAATGCCATTTTCACTTACCTCTTCTCAGGAGGCTCACTGTTAGAAACAGCCACTATACTAATGAAACAGGCCAGGCCACACGAAGAGGTCTAACAGGAAGAACTAAGGACCTCAGTCCTCAGCCCTGGCTGAGCTGCCAGCCAACAGTCTGCACCAGCTTGCCAGCAACATGTGTGAGCCACCTTGGAAACCAATCTGCTAGCTCTCAGTAGGGTGGTCCCAGCTGATCCCATATGGAAGAGAGATGAACCTTCCCTGCCTGAGTCCTGACCAGATTGAAAATTTGTGAGCACAATCAATGACTATTTTTGTTTTATTTTTAATTTTTTTTAAAAGATATTATTTACTTGAGAGAAGAGACAGTGAGGATGAGCAGGGGAGGGGGAGGGGAGAGAGAGAGGGAGAGGGAGAAGCAGACTCCCTAATGAGCAAGGAGCCTGATGAAGGATCCCAGGATCCTGGGATCATGACTTGAGCCCAAGGCAGATGCTTAACTGACTGAGCCACCAAGGCACCCTACTATTTTTGTTTTAAATCACTGTTTTGTTATGTACCAATTGATAAATGATACAAAGATAAATCTGAAAAGTAGTTGAGAGTGGGAAACATACTGCTTCTGAATTTCTGTCCGTTCATTTAAAAGCTTTCTTCTTACGGCTTCCATGAGACCACACTCTCCTGTTTGTTTTCAACTTCACCTTTGTCCCTTTGCTGGCTTATCATTCTTTATGACCTGTAAATACTAATGTTCCCAAATGCTTAATCCTGGGCCCTGTCCTTTTATTTGCCCTCTTCTCTAGCTGTACTTTCTCCCTAGGAGATCTCATGCAGGCTTGTATCCTGGTGACTCCAAAATCTATGTCTCTGTCTATAGCATTCCTCTAAATTCCTGACTGGTATTTTGTTTGTTTTTTGTTTGGTTGTTTTTTAAAATATTTGATTTCTTTATTTGACAGAGATAGAGATCACAAATAGGCACAGAGGCAGGCAGAGAGAGAGGGGGAAGCAGACTCCTCGCTGAGCAGAGAGCCCGATATGGGGCTCGATCCCAGGACCTGGAGACCATGACCTGAGCTGAAGGCAGAGGCTTTAACCCACTGAGCCACCCAGGTGCCCCCTGACTGGTATTTTGAACTAATCACTTCATATCTCCATTTAAATGTTTAGCAGCATTCTTTAACTTAATATGTTCAAACCAGAATCACTTTTTATTTTTAAATTTTTTTTCCTAAAGATTTTATTTATTTATTTGTCAGAGAGAGAGAGAACACACAAGCAGGCAGAGTGGCAGGCAGAGGCAGAGGGAGAAGCAGGCTCCCTGCTGAGCAAGGAGCCCGATGTGGGACTCGATCCCAGGATCCTGGGATCATGACCTGAGGCAAAGGCAGAGACTTAACCCACTGAGCCACCCAGGCATCCCTTATTTTTTAATTTTTTAAAAGAGATTTTATTTATTTACTTGGGAGAGTTAGAGCATGAGAGGGGAGAGCGTCAGAGGGAGAAGCAGACTTCCTGCTGAGCAGGGAGCCCGATGTAGGACTCCATCCCAGGACTCCAGGATCATGACCTGAGCTGAAGGCAGTCGATTAACCAACTGGGCCACCCAGGAGCCCTAGAAACACTTTTTAAAAAGTTATTTATATTGAGAGAGAGGGAGAGAGAGAGTGAGTCCATGGTGGGGGTGCGGAGCAGAGAGAGAGGGAGAAAGAATGTCAAGCAGACTCCCCGCCAAGCACAGAGGCCAAAGTGGGATTCCAGCTCACAATCCTGAGATCATGACCTGACTCAGAATCAAGAGTTGGATGTTTAACCAAATGAGCCACCAGATGCCCCTCAAAGTAGAATAATTAATCCCACATCCCCTGACGTATTTGTCCCCCAGTCTCCATTAGTCTCCACCAATCACCCAGTTGCTAAAGTAAAAAATTTAGGATTTGTCTTTGATTGGTTTATTGCTCTCACTCTGTGCATGCAGACTGTCAACATTAAGACTGGTGTGTAATCTTCTGCATCTCTCACTGTTTAAATATACTTACAAGCACTTACCTAAATAAGCATATATATGGCTTTTGGCTTTACTGAAATCAACTCCAAACACGTATTACTCTGGAACTTACTTTTTTTCAGTTGATATACCCATATCAGTAAATACAGATTACCCTGTTTTTTTTCCTCCCAATTTCTTTTCTTTTCTTTCTTTCTTTCTTTCTTTTTTTTTTTTTTAAGATTTTTATTTGACAGAGAGAGAGGGCACAAGCAGAGGGAGCAGCAGGCAGCGAGAGAGGGAGAAGCAACCTCCTGAGCAGGGAACCCGATGTGGGACTCAACACCAGGACCCCGGAATCATGACCTAAGCCGAAGGCAGTTGCTTAACCAACTGAGCCACTCAGGAATCCCTTCTCCCAATTTCTTAATGGATCTCTAGATATATACACAAACATCTGTAGTTTATATATATACACGGATCCCAATATATTTACTGGGGTATGGTGGTAATTTTCCCTTTTTCTCTTTTTTCTTTCTTTTTAAAAAGATTTTATTTATTTATTTATTTAAGAGAGAGGGAACACACATGAATTGGCGGGAGGGGCAGAGGGAGAGGTAGAGGGTGAGAAGCAGACTCCCCACTGAGTGCTGATCCTGACATAGGGCTCAGTCCCAGGATGCTGAGATCATGACCTGAGCCAAAGTTAGTAGATGCTTAACCAACTGAGCCACCCAGGCACCCTCTGCCTTTTACTTCTTTTCTGTCACTTCCTCCTTCCTTCATTTCTCCACACTCTCAAGTCAAGAACTCAACTAAATGGCATATATCTACTTGTATCTTTCCCCCGTACTCATAAAATCAAACAAATATATGCATGTATATATAAGTTTAAGTGTTTTGTTTTTCCCACTCAACAAACTCCAAAACCTCATGGAAACTCTTCCAGAATTATCTAGTATAGTGAAAATTCATCCTTTTAAATGATAGTGTAATATTCCTTAGCTGGATATTATAAAATGTATTCCTTCATTCCCTTATTTATGAGCATTCTCTTTATTTCCCCCAACACAAGTAATGATACAATTAATATCTCTGTACATTTATTCTTTGTACTAGTATTTTTATTTCTATAAACTAGAATTTCAGAAATAGAATTTGCTGGTCAAAGGATACATACAAGTTTTCTTAAATAGTAAATGGATACAGTTATTAATCAAGCAGAGGGTAGACAAAATAACAGTAAAACAAGTAACAATGGACTTACCACCTAGTTTAAGAAATAGAGCTTTAGTGATTCTCTCGAGCCTCCTTGGTGCTCCCATGCTTCCTTTTCCCCCTTTAGAAAAAAAAACAAAAAACACCTGAGTTTTTTTTACTTTTCCTTTGAGTTTCTCATGCTTAATTCCCTGCATAATCTGTTAATTTTGATTTGTAAAACTTCATATAAATGAAAAAAAATTATATACTTTTTTACGTCCTTTTTTCCCTGGTCATTATATTCCTGAGATTCAACCATTTTGATATGTGGAGCTGAAAAGTTCATTCATGTTCAATGCTGTTTAATCATTCATTATATAAATACACTATGTTGTATGGACATTTGCCAATACTGCTATGGATATTCCTGAACATGTCCTTTGGTGTACATGTGCAAGTTTCTGTAGTTTGTATATCTAAGAGCATCATTGTTGGCCATGTGGGTATGCCCATACTCAACTTTACAACGTAATGGCAAATTGTTTTCCAAAGCCATTATACCAATTAATATCCCCACTAACACTGGATTGTGCCTGATTTCCCTGAAACATCTTTTCAAATGTTTCTTAGCCATTAGTTTTTCTTCGGTGGTATTTGCCAATTTAAAAAATTAGGTTGCCTTTTTTCGATTTGCACAAATTCTTTGTATATTCTGGATCAGTGCTGTCCAATAGAAATAAAATTCAAGTCACAGATGTAATTTAAAGTGTTTTAGTAGCCACATTTGAAAAAGTGGTAAGAAACAGAAAAAATTAATTTTATTTTTTAAAGATTTATTTATTTATTCTAGAGAGTGGGGAAGGGGCAGAGGGAGAGAGTGAATGCTGAAGCAGTCTCCCCGCTCAGTGGGGAGCCTGATGCAGGGCTCCATTCCAGGACCCTGAGGATCATCACCAGAGCTGAAATCAAAAGAGTCTGCCACTTAACTGACTAAGCCACCCAGGAATCCCTGGGCAAAATTAATTTTAATATATATATTTTTTTACTTAATAATACAAGTTACTTACCAAAATATTATCATTTCAAGATGTAATACATAAAAAAATTTTTTTTAAAATTTTTTTTAATTTTATTTATTTGTCAGAGAGAAGGAGAGAGAGAGAGAGCACACAGGCAGGCAGAGGTGGAGAGAGAAGCAGGCTCCCTGCCGAGCAAGGAGACCATGCGGGACTCGATCCCAGGACCCTGGGATCATGACCCGAGCCGAAGGCAGTGGCTTAACCCACTGAGCCACCCAGGCGTCCCTAAAAAAATTTTTTTTGGTACTCTTTGAAATCTGGAATCTATTTCATACTTACAGCACATCTTCATTTGGCCTACCTACATTTTAAGTACTCAACAGCCAGCCACACATGGTTAGTACCTACTGTACTGGGGTATAGCTCTAGGTACTTTTGTTGTTATATGTGCTGCAGATCTTTCCTTCTAGTTTATGATTTTTCCTTTCACATTTTGTCTTTTGAAGACAAAGTTTCAAGGGAGCTGAATTTTGACTTCTTTGGCTTGTACTTTGAATTTTAAGAACATTTTTTCTATCACATAGTCATGTCCCAAACATATTGTATTATTCTATATTTTATTCTAAATCTTTTCATCTTTTGCCTTTTCTACTGAAGTCTTCCATCCATCTGGAATTGACTTTTTTTTTTTTAAAGATTTTATTTATTTATTTGACAGAAAGAGAGAGATCACAAGTAGGCAGAGAGAGAGGAGGAAGCAGGTTCCCTGCGGAGCAGAGAGCCCGATGCGGGGCTCAATCCCAGGACCCCGAGATCATGACCTGAGCCGAAGGCAGCGGCCCAATCCACTGAGCCACCCAGGCGCCCCTGGAATTGACTTTTGGGTTAAATACAAAATAAGGATCCATGTTTACTTTCTCCCCAGAAGGATAAGCAGTAAGATGACACAGCTCTAATAGTTTGGTGTTGATGTTGTTTTTGTAAATGGTATGATTTATTTGGTTGTGCCTTCTATTTGCTGGATTATGGAAATGCAGTTGATTTTTTTTTTAATCTGAAAAACTTGAAGAATTGTCATTCTAAGTATTATTCTGTAAATTATTTTGGGTTTTCTAAGTAGACAATCATACCATCTGTAATAACAACTGGACTTCTCATTCCTTACATGCTTTATTTCTTTTTTAAAAAAAGACATGTTATTTATTTATTTATTTGAGAGACAGAGAAGGGAGGAGAGAATCTCCAGCTGACTTTGCACTGAGCGCAGAGCCCTATGCAGGGCTCAATTCCATGATCCTGAGGTCATGACCTGAGCAAACCAAGAGTTGGAAGTTTAATCAACTGAGCCACCCAGAAGCCCCTTACATGTTTTATTTCTTTCATTGTTTTATTTTGCTAGCTAGGACTCAAATTCAATGTTGAATAGAAATGGTGAGAGCGGGCGCCTGGGTGGCTCAGTGGGTTAAGCCGCTGCCTTCGGCTCAGGTCATGATCTCGGGGTCCTGGGATCGAGTCCCGCATCGGGCTCTCTGCTCGGCAGCGAGCCTGCTTCCCTCCCTCTCTCTCTGCCTGCCTCTCTGTCTACTTGTGACCTCTCTCTGTCAAATAAATAAATAAAATCTTTAAAAAAAAAAAAAAAAAAGAAATGGTGAGAGCAAATACTTTATTTTATTTTGAATTTCAAAAGAAATGCTTTATTTCATAATTATGTAGAATGATTTCTCTAGGTCTTTATCAGGTTAAGGAAATTTTTTTCTATTCCTGATTTGTTAAAGGTTTTTTTGTTCCTCTTTCTTTTCTTTTTTTAAAATTAAGAATGGGGCACCTGAGTGGCTCAGTCAGTTGAGTGTCTACCTTTGGCTCAGGTCATGATCCCAGGTGCTGGGATCAAGTCCTGCATGGCGGGAGGGATTCCTTGCTCAGTGGGGAGCCTGCTTCTCCCTCTCCCTCTGCCTGCCAGTCCCCCTGCTTGTTCTCTCTCTCAAATAAATACATAAAATCTTTTAAAAAATTAATAATGGTTACAGAATTTCAACAAATATTTTTGCCTGCATCTAAAAGTATTTGGTTGTACCATCTTTATTAGCTTTCAATTGTGGCTGTAACAAATTATTACAACCTTAGAAGCTTAAGACAGCACAAATTTACTTTTTTACAGTTCTGCACACCAAAAGTCCAGTATGGATCTAATTGAACTAAGAACAGTGTTGTCAGGCTACATTCCATTCCAGAGGTTCTGTGAGAAAATCTACTTGCTCACCTGGGTTATTGGCAGGACTCAGTCCCTAGAGGTTGTAGGACCACAGTCCCTGTTTTCTTGCTGCCTATAAAATGAGCGAGAGTCATTCTCATCTTGCAGAGGCTGCTGCATTTCTTGCCTCACGGCCCTTTTCCTCCATTTTCAAAGCCAGCAACAGGCAGATTGAGTCCTTGTCCTTTTCATCTCTGACCAACACTTTTGCCTTCCTCTTTCATTTTTAAGGACTTGTGATTAGATTGGGTGCAGATAATCCAAAAATAACCTCTCCATCCTAAGGTCTGGAACTTGATCACATCAAAGTCCCTTTTGGCACACAAAGAAACATATTCTCAGTTTCCAGGGGTTAGGAAGTGGACACCTCTGGGGAACTATTCTGCCTACCACACTATCATAATTTGTTAATATGGTGAATTACTTTAAAAAGTTTATAGTATTGAACCCCAACTTTCATTCCTGAAATTCAACTTGATCCTGACTTTTTATCCATTTTAACAAATTGCTAGATTTGCTTTAATATTTTGTTCAGGATTATTCCATCTTTGTTCAAGAATGAGAATAGCTTGTAACTTTTCCTTTCTTGTCCTGTCCTTGCCTGTCTGGGTCTGTCTGTCCATTTGTTCATCCATTCCTTCCTTTCTTTTCGAGAGAAAACTGACTACTGATTCATTTTTTAATGGTTTTAGGACCAGATAGGTTTTCCATTTCTCATTGAGTCAGTTTTGCTACTTTGTATTATTTTAGAAAGCTGTCCATGTTGATTTAAGTTTTCAAATTTATCGGTATCAAATTGTTCATTTTTGGGTTAATTTTATAATCCCTGTAGTTTCCATAATTTGTCCCTCTTTTCCTTATTTGTTTTTTTTTTTTTTTAAGATTTTATTTATTTATTTGACAGAGAGAGATCACAAGCAGGCAGAGAGGCAGGCAGAGAGAGTGAGAAGGAAGCAGGCTCCCCGCCAAGCAGAGAGCCGGATGCGGGACTCGATCCCAGGATCCCGAGATCATGACCCGAGCCGAAGGCAGCGGCTTAAACCACTGAGCCACCCAGGCGCCCTCTTTTCCTTATTTGTATGTTCTTTACATTATTCTTCCTTACGTTACTTATTTGTATCTTCTATTTTTTCCCCATTTTGTCAGGAGTTGGTCTATAGTCTTTTAAAAGAAATAATTATTGGTTTTGTGCATCTTCTACATTGTATGCCATTTCTTTGATTTTGTACTCATCTTTTTCTTTAGTTCGACTTTAGTTCTTAAGTTTGACATGTGATTTGTCAATTTTGTCTTTTTTCCCCTGTAACATAAGTATTTTCTTAACTCCCCTCTACATAGTGCTTTAGCTATATTCTATGATTTTGCTATTTGTTTCACTATTTTTGTGTTATTGAGAAATAATTGACATAAATCACTATATAAGTTTAAAGCATATAGCAAGATGGATTTACATATATTTTGATTACTACAGTAGGTTCTGCTAACATTCATCTTCTCATATAGAAAAAACAAGAAAATATAAAATTTTCCTAGTAATGAGAATCCAGGATTTATATTTCCTTGTTCTTTAGTTGCAGTTACTACGTGATTCGCATTTTTTTTTGACTATAAGCATGTTTTTGAATACTTAAATGTGTTCTTTTCACCCTAGTGATTTCTTTCTTTTTTTTTTTAAAGCTTTTATTTACTTATTTGACAGAGAGAGAGAGAGATCACAAGCAGGCAGAACGGTAGGCAGAAAGAGAGGGGGGAAGCAGGCTCCCCACGTGACATAGACCCCCCCCCCCCCCCGCCACAATGCGGGACTCGATCCCAGGACCTTGAGATCATGATCTGAGCTGAAGGCAGAGGCTCAACCCACTAAGTCACTGAGATGTCCCTCTCTCTCTCTCTTTTAAAAGATTTTATTTTTTTTTATTTTACAGAGAGAGAGGAAGAAAATGAGCCAGACAGCACAAGCTGGGGGAATGGCAGAGGTAAAGGGAGAAGCAGGCTCCCTACTAAGTAGGGAACCTGGTGCAGGGCTTGATCCCAGGACCCTGGGATCATGCCCTGAGCCAAAGGTAGACAGTCAACCGACTGAGCCACCAGGCGCCTCCTTAGTGATTTCTAACTTAACTGCTTATTTGTCAGAGAACATGGCTTATGCAACATCAATCATTTGAAATTTGTTGACAATTGCTACACAGACTTACATGTATGTGGTTAATTTTCATAAACATTCCACACATGCACCTTACAAAGATAGGAGTGCTCTGTTGATTTAACAGTTTAGATATGTCTATTAATTCAATCTTTTTAATTATGTTGTTCGTATCTTCTGGTTCTTGTCCATAATATCTATCCATTATTTTGAGGTGTGTTAAAAACTCCACTATGCTGGGAAATTCATTATTCTTGTAGTTTGTTTTTTTTTTTTTAATATTTTATTTATTTGACAGAGAGAAATCACAACCAGGCAGAGAGGCAGGCAGAGAGAGAGGAGGAAGCAGGCTCCCTGCGGAGCAGAGAGCCCGACGCAGGGCTCGATCCCAGGACCCTGGGATCATGACCTGAGCCGAAGGCAGAGGCTTTAACCCACTGAGCCACCCAGGCGCCCCTATGCTTGTAGTTTTGCCAAATTTTGCTTTTTGTATCTTAAGGAAATGTAATTACGCGCATGCATGTTTAGAATTCTGAAGTCCTGGGGTGCCTGGGTGGCTCAGACGGTTAAGCATCTGCTTTCAGCTCAAGGCATAATCCTGGAGTCCTGGGATCAAGCCCCATGTTGGGCTCCCTGCTCAGCATGGAGCCTGCTTCTCCCTCTGCCTCCCCTGGCTCCTTCTCTCTTTCTGGCTCACTCTCTCTCTCAAATAAATAAAATCTTAAAAAAAAAAAAAAAAAAGGAATTCTAAAGTCCTAGGGTCCTGAACTTAACATTATTTAGTACCCTTCACTTATTCTTTTTTTTTTTTTTAATTTATTTATTTGTTAGAGAGAGAGAAAGAGAGAGAGCGCCAGCACAGGCAGACAGAGTGATAGGCAGAGGCAGAGGGAGAAGCAAGCTCCCTGTGGAGCAAGGAGCCCGATGTGGAACTCATCCCAGGATGCTGGGATCATGACCTGAGCCGAAGGCAGCCACTTAACCAACTGAACCACCCAGGTGTCCCCCCTTCACTTATTCTTAGTCTGATGTTACCATCTTTCTACTGATATATTAGCCTGACGTGTTTTTTCATCCTTTTACATTTTTCTATGTTTGGTTTTAAGAATGTCTCAGAAATAGCATATGGTTGAATTTTGTTTCCTTGTCTGTTTTATAATTTTTTAAAAAAAGATATTTTAAAAGATGAGATATTTTAAAGATTTTATTTATTTATTTATTTAATTTGACAGAGAGAGATCACAAGTAGGCAGAGAGACAGCCAGAGAGGTGGGGGGGGGCGGGTAGCAGGCTCCTTGCTGAGCAGAGAGCCTGATGTGAGGCGCGATCCCAGGACACTGAGATCATAACCTGAGACGAAGGCAGAGGCTTGACCCAATGAGCCATCCAGGTGCCCCAAAGATGAGATATTCTAACTTGAGTACTTAAAAGAATAAAGCTTAATCCATATTTTTACCCATTTCCCAAACAATACAAGGACGCTGGAAAACTCCAATCATCACCCCATCCTTCCCACTTCCAAATTATGATTTTGTTATCTAGGATATGAGTTCTATCTTGCTTTACTCTTTTAACCACACAAATTATTATTTTATTATTACTTTGTTACTTTTTAGTTTTAGGCACTTATTTACCAATTTCTTTGCTTATTGTTCCTTTTACTATCAGGGAGTATGTTCTGTTGGTAGTAAACTCCAGATTTTTTTGTCTGATAATGTCTTGAATCAGATAGCCAGGTTCAAATCCTGGTTCTACTTTTCTTAGTCATATGACCCTAGATAAGTACCTTAACCTCTGGGGTTTTTGGTTTACTAATTTGTGAAACTGAGTTTCATCCTTTCCTGGGAGAGACAAAGCTGGGAAGGAAGATGTAATAAGCAGCTCCTGAGATGAATTCTCTGGAAGGGTGCCAGGATCCGAAACACAACAAAACAAACACTACAATCACTTGCCTGAGTGTCTGGTACTCTCATAGGGAAGACAAGATTAACACACAATGAAAAGAAATTAATACTATTCTTGTGTACTTGAGGGTTAAGTGTATGGTTCTTTCAAGTCAGCACTTTCAAGACCAATAACATGGTTGGCTCCTAGGAGCTTACAAAGGAGTCTTCACAGAAGACAGTGCTTACCTGGATGTCAGTAGCTTATCAGCTACTCAACAATGCAGTCTTGACAGAAAAATCCAACGTAAACACTTCAGAATTTCTAAAAGAAAAAGAGAAAAAAAATTAAAAATAAAAGTAAGGCTTTCAAAAGAGTAGCCAAGTAAGTATTCATTAAACACCTGGTATACACAGGGCCAAACACTATAAAATATTAAAGACAATAATGCTTCTGCCATCAATGAACTTATGAGTTGGGAAGTTAGACTTATGTAATGAAAGTCAGTTAACAAAGAAGTACAAAAGAGAGAAAGACAACTACAGAGTACAATACTACTATATAGGAAGGTGCTAATTTGATACAAATAATGTATGTGTTAGGGTTCAATATAGGTTATGTATTGTTTTCTAGATTCCTCTAAAGTTGCGTTGAGATCTGCAGATTGAACATGATTAAAAATCAATTGTAATTATCCTTTTCCCTCTAAGGAATTCCAGAGCCAAAGAGTGTCAAAGATTTGTGCAGAACAGCTAAAATAACCATTATTCTAAATTATGCTACTGTTCTTTTGTATACTGATTAAATCTAAAATAACTTTCAAGTATGTTGAGGCTTAGGAAAATATATAAATTTGTAAGGTAGCTAACTTTTTAATGCATAGCTTTTAGTTTACATGTACTAATTTTCTTTTTCAGACATTATCACATTTCATGTTCCCTAAATGCTAAGATGTTGGTTTTATAGATTTCTATCCTACAGAGAAGTAAATACATATTTCAATCACTTGATCCAAGTTTTTCATTTGTAGAGTACTACACATTGTTCTAAAAACTATTTCATATTTTTTAATTAATGGAAATGAATTCATTTCAGTTATAACAGAATAATTTTTTGATCTACTAAAATTAAACAGTAAAACACCATTAAAAGCTGTATATAACAGCTTCTAAATATCCACTCATGTTTCTTTTTTTTTGAGAGCACGCACATGCGTGGAGAAGAGCAGCAGAGGGGGAAAGGGGAAAAGAGAAAGAACCTTACATGGGCTCCACAACCAATCATGTTTCTGTTCTAATGCTAGGATGGACCTGTATGTATGTATGATTTTATGGTCAATATACACTTACAGTATCAGGCAATTTTTGGTTCCCAGAGACCAAACAAAGAAAAATACATTTTTGGAATATGTAATACAGACCGTTCCTCTATTCAAAAGTACACTGGGGGAGAAAAAAACGAATAGATGATAAGGATCATTGACAGCTGGGAACAGATTCAAGATAATATTTAAATGGTCAAGGAAATTGAGTTAGTATCTCACAAATGGTTGTGATTTACACGAGTCTCATACTGGCAAGCCTGAACTTTCAAACATTTGATTTTGGTAAAACCCAGCCTTGTGTCTATTATTCATGTATACTCCCAAACTGCCTCTTTCATACTATAGTCAATCTTTCATGTATCAGCAGATGACTATTAACTCCAATCTATGGCTGCCAGGAATAGGCCTGCCTCTGCCAAGGTGAGTTTTTGAGGGAGCATGTGGGTAGAAATATAATTTCCCACGCTGCCCTGCTCACACTCCCAATGTTGGCCTTGTTGCCACTGCAAACCCTGCCCCCTCTTGGCAAAGCAAAGGACTTTGCGGAGTTCTAGGACTGAAGGCCTAGGGCTTGCTTGTCTTTTCCAAATTGGCATCTCTTGAGGAGCACAACCAGTACCCTGATAATCTCCATCTGGAGAAAAGATTTGGTTAGAGACGAATGGAATGGGAAGAAGCAACAGTAAGTGGGTAGGAGCGGCTTCCCCATTCAGCTCCAGCTGTGGGTTCAAGGGGGGAATGACCATTTCCCTCTCCCCTAGAGCTTTAGCCATGTTCCCACTAAGGTAGCATAGCTTTGGCCTGGGTACACTGAAAAAAATAAAAACGTACTACCCTTAGAGTACCTCACTATCTTCATTGTATGGCTTTTGTGGGTGTTGGTTCTAAGAACAGTCTTGTTAATATATTACCTTAAAAATTTTTACAAGTAGCAGTTTGGAGACTGTGCTCAAGAGATCAACTGTCCAACTTGGGGCCAAAAGGGTCCCCTAAGGCAAGAGATGCCAGAGTCAAGTTTGTTTCAGGGTCACTAAAGGCTGCCCTAGGTACCCTGGGATGGGATGGTCTGGGTCAACAGGAAGCAGTAATGGCAGGAACAATCAGGAAGGTTTTTATTTTCAGCACTCTAGGAATTAATACCTCTTATGTTTCACCTTAAGACTTTTGACATTTTTCCCTCAAATACATTTGCAGAAGGCTTTATGTAACAAAGTAGGAGACAGTCACTATCTAATAATGCTAAAGACAAAATTATTCCACGGCTTTGATCAAGAGGCCAGGCCCAAGAATATGTTCTGAGGATGCATTCTCTTTGAATTTAAAATATGTGCACAAAAACCCTGGTACAATAACAGATGAGGGCATTTAACAGAATTCAATCTTCCAACAATCTTGCACGAAAAGTAACCGGCCCCAGTGTCACATACTGGAAAGCAACAGGGCTGGTATCCGATGCAAAGCAGAGTCAGCTCTTAACCACTGCACTAAAATAAAAGGTCTGATTAACTTTTGACATTTACTGGAAGTTAGAGTTTCACAAATATTCTCTCCTTTAATCCTTGCAACAGTGATAGGACCTGTCCACATTAACATTCTCATCTTACAATGAGAAAAAAAAAAAGCACAGAGAAATTATGTAACATTCATGGTCTGTAAAGAAGTGGTCATGAGAGACTTGAACCTAGGGAATCAGATGGGCCCTGTACCTGGATTCTACGCCTAAAGGCAACAGAAAAAAAAGCTAACACGATCCCCAAGTGAGAAACAATAAAACGCTGGTAGAGACTGCCGGCATATGCATATATGCACGCACACACACTTACAGGACACAAAAAAGAGCTGCTAAAAGGGTGTCTGTTCGCTTAGATCACATTTCAGTAATTAGGACACGTACTGTCTTGGTTTAGGCTGCTGTAACACAATACCATAGACTGGGTGGCTATAAACAACCAACATTTATTTCTGACAGTTCTGGAGGCTAGAAATCCCAGAGCAGGGCGCAGGCATGGCTGAACTCTGGTGGGAGAACTCTTTGAGGCTGTAGCCTCCTGCTGTTTTCTCCTGGTTATCTTCCCTCATTCGGCAGACAGGAAGAGGTCAATGGGGGTCTCTTTTATAAGGGCACTAATCCCATTCAGGAGGGCTCCACCCTTACGACTTAATCACCCTAAGGCCCCACCTCCTAAAACCCCGGAGGTTAGGATTTTTATCGTAGACTGGGCGGGTGGGAGGCAGACAGTCCGCGACACAGACTCCCAAACAACTACTTGCTGTTAAATTCCTATTTGAAATTATAGCGACCCCCCGCACCCCCACCCCGCCAAAGCTGGTCGATCGTATGAACTCCCAATTTCCCAAATGATCAACTGCCATAAAACTCTTAATGTCCTGAACGTTTAGCTAAAGGCTTTGTGCATTCTTGCTTCTCCTCCCCAAAATAAAAACCGTAGCCCTTTCAAGCTGTCCTGTTTACTCTCACCTTGTCATTTTCGCAGGAAAGTGATCAGCAGCCTTGGACGAGGACGTCTGCTCCAAGGCCTTAAGAGCCCCGCGGAAGACCGGCGCTGCGGCCTTGCAGAGTTGGGGTGGAGGCAGAAGACCCAGAAGGAGGCGGGGAGGAGGAGGGGGGCGTCCCGGGAGCTCGGCCTCCGGGCGAATCCGGGGTCTGGCTCCGTTTCCATACCTGCTGAGGTGGGGGAGATGAAGAGGCAATGAGGAGCGAAAGCGAGGAGGAGAAATAAAGAGAAGGACGAGAGGCTCGGGAGGCGCGGCGACCGCGGTACCTCAGAGCTCGGAGGCCCGGGAGGCGGACCCTCGACGCCGTCGCGGCGGGCTCCGCTCCTCCGGGCGGGCAGGTCTTCCCAGGCGGCGGGGCAGGAAGGGTAGAGTCCTGGCGGGCTCGGGCCGTTCCCCCGACGTTGCCAGCCAACAGCCCGGGGCTGGGCCGGGTCACGCCTCAGCCCCCCGCCGCCTCGGTGGGCCCGAGGGAGGGGTCGCGGCGGCTTCGCCGCTCGGGGTCCGGCGCTTATTGTTCCGGGAAGCCTCGGGCAGGATCTGGCCCGCCGACCCGCCCCCGCCTGGGGTCGCCCGGCTGCTGCGGGAGCGCCGACTGGCGGCGGACGCGCGGCCCGTGCGTGTCCCTTTAAGGGGCCGGGCCTGAGCGGCTTGAGGGGCTGGCGGGGTGCGCGTCGCTCCCCGTGTGAGAGTGTGGGGGAGAGAGCGGCGGGCGGGCGCTGGAGGGAGGGAACGAGCGAGCAAGCGACGCGGGCCGCCCTGCCGCCGCCGCCGCGGTCGGACCAGCGGCCTCCTCCCCTCCCCTCCCCTCCCGCGCGTCGCCCTGCCGCGGGGAGGGGGCTCGCGTCGCCGCTTCCAGCCGCTCCTGATGAAGCAGCTGCCGCCGCAGCCGCCTCCGAAGATGGGGGATTTCTACGACCCCGAGCACCCGACCCCTGAGTAAGTATCTGCTCCGCGGCCCGCCGCGGCCGCCCTCCGCCAGAGCTCCGAGGGCGGCGCGTCCTGACGGGCGGCGGCGCGGGCCGGCGCGAGGAGTAACGGGCCCGTGGTGGACTCGCGCGGTCGGCGTGGGGAGCAGGCCCGCGCCGCCGCAGCCGCTGCTTCTCGCCCGGGCCGCGGCGGGTCGGCGGTTGGGCCCGGCGTTGGCGCGGCTGCTCGCGTCGCAGCGGCGGTTGGGCCGGGCCGGTGGGGGAGGGGCGGCCACGGCCTCCGCCGCCGCCGCCGCGTCCTCACCGACCCGGCCGGCCCCGAGGCTCAGCGGACTCCTCCGGCTCCTCGCGGTGCGTGCAGGCCGCGCGGCAGGCGAAGGGGCCGAGGCGGAGGAGCTGCCGGTGTCAGAGTCAGCGAGAGGGCACCGGCGAGGGTAGGCCGCGAATCCCCGGGCTCGGGTGGAAGCCCGGCCCGTCGCCCGGCCTGTCGCCCGGCCTCCCGGCGACGGCGGCTCGGACCGGAAGGGCCTAGCGTGCTTCCCTCGGCTTGGGGCGGCGGAGGCTCCCGGCTGCACTCTTGGGTTTGATTTTTTTCGCTCCTGGAACTCGATCCTGGCCTCGCAGTGCTTCCGGCTTCAGCTTCTGCACCTCTGGCACTTCGGTTTTGTAATGGTGGCGAGGTTTGTGTGGCCCCAATGTTGAGGTGACACCGGGTTTGTTTTTCCGCCCGAAAATGAAAGCCTTCGGAGGGGCAGACGCTCTCTTCCAGATTGTGGGATTTGCACACTTTCGGACACTACTTCCTCGGTAACAGGACCCTTTTACCCTAAAAGGATGACTTTCTACTTCTCATAAAGACTTACTTAAAAACCGAGGATCGTTTGAGGATTCTCTGAAGAGACAGCAGTCTAGAAACCTGAAATACAGTTTTGCCCGGTAGTATTTTTTCAGAGTTGGACTTTTTTTTTTTTTTTTTTTTTTAAATTTCTGGGTAGGGCTGTATCTGCTACTGTATCTGATACCTCGGAGAGCTTCCACTCGAGAGCCTGGATTCACTTCTTTCCTTACGCCCTCACAAGACTATTGTTTTAAAAAGCTATCAGAAACTCCATTTGCTGGTGTTGGTTGAAGTCTAGACCTACGAATATACGACTCATTTCAAACTTAACGGTTGGTAGGGATTTCAGATGAAACTGTCACTTTTATGTGCAGAAGGATTCCAAGAGATTTGCTCTTTTGACACATTTTATTAGCTCAGCTATCTTTTTTTTTTTTTTTTTAAACCCTTTGCTAAAGCTTTTCCACTTGGTCCAGTAATGTCCGGATCTTACTTGGTAGTTCTTAGATGCATTTGCAACACAAAAGGATGATATTGGGATATTGATGGTGGTTTCTGCACACAAAGAGAAATAATTATACTACCTTTCTAGACAAACCCAGCTTTTATTTTTGATAGTAAGTTGTCTCAACATGGCTTTATCCTTTCTTGGGTTCTTTGGTTTTAGGTTAGCATTACCTGTTAGATTGTTTTAATTTACTGCACCATCGTCAGTCCGGTTACAAAGCTCATGTTGTATAGGCTTTTGGTATGAGACTTGGAGAACCTCAAACCATTCTGTATCATGATCCAATAAACACTTATTGAACAGTTGTCCTGTACAAAACAACATGCTAGCCCCTGATTGGACTAAGTGCCTGCTTACCTTTCTTTTTATCAGTTTATGTGAAGTCCAGAAGCCTTAAGGATCACATCCTTACACTTCTTGGGGAAAATATAATTTCTCATAATGTGGGAAAATGGACTCAGAAGTGCATCTTTGATGGACCTGAGTGGGGAGGAACCAAGAATGTTTATTGTTTGACACAGGTCTTGGAGTCATTTCCACTGCTTTTATGTCGCCACCGCTTTACATTTTTAAGTGACTAAGTTCCAAAGTGTTTGTGTGTGTATTAACCTGCATGGGTATAAAAAGAATTATAACACGATTTCTGTTATAATACTGTAAGATCTAGAAGGGATCTTAGTAGGCATCCTGAACAACATCACCTGTTTGTCAGATGCAGGAACTGAAACCCAGAGAAATGAAGTGACAGGAGGCCCTCTGAGGTAGTATGTAGAAGCTAGTCAGTCACTATGCCACAAAGGGGAAAAGCAGTACAGTGGAGGGTTAAAGAACTTGGATTTCAGAGTCAGACATCCCTGGGTTTGAACACTAGTTGAACCTTGGACAAGTGTCTTCATCTCTCTAAGCTTGGGTTTTCCCAATTTCAAAATAGGGATTGTGATGGTAGCAACCTCATAGGGCTTTGGGGAGGACTGGATGAGAAAGAAGAATGTATGAAAAGCCCTTGGCACAGAGTGTGGCATGTATAAATGCTTATAGCTGGGGTCATCAGGGAAAACTTAAGGGGTAGGATTTAAAGTCAAGCTTGGAAAGATTAGATGGACTTGACAGGGGGGAAGGAATGACCAGGTGCCCTTTTTAGACTCTAGGTAGTTTGGCAATAATCGCGCCTCGGATAAACCTCATTGGCTACGATACTGCCACTGCGCAAAGCTGACTCTAGGTAGTTTGGAATGGTTCTTAGACACATGAAAAAAATTGAGGCAGGAAACATAAATTCAGTTTGATTGAAGTAACTGTTGGAACCTGATGTTCTGTGTTTCTCTTGCACTCTTTAATCAGTCACAGCTGTGAGACCTGGCCTTTTTTCCTGTGGCATATAGGATTGTGTTTCAGGTGAAAATGGCTGTAAACACCTGAGTATCTGTGCATTAGGTGTCTGCTGTTGGGGCCAGGTGTTGAGGACACTGCAAATTAGATCCAGTTAAAAGTCTTTAAGGAACTCTTCTAATAAGAGAGGCAAGTACTTAACAGCTGTAGAAGTGCTGTTCTTTGAACATATGGATGTCTATTTTGTGCCAAGCATAGGCGCACTAGAGGTGAGTGTTGTACAAAACAGAATTTTGCCCTTGTGGGCACCCCTCCTAGTGATGGGTAGTAATGAATAATACAGAATAGTCAAAGCAAAGTGCTTTGAAAAATGGAGCAGAGTAAGGGGGAGTCCAGAATTTCTGGGGAAGATGTGACATTTTGTTTTATTTATTTTTTAAAAATTTATTTATTTGACAGAGAGATCACGAATAGGCAGGGGGTGGGGGGGAGCAGGCTCTCTGCTGAGCAGAGAGCCGGATGCAGGGCTCTATCCCAGGACCCTGACATCATGACCTGAGCCGAAGGCAGAGGCTTTACCCACTGAGCCACCCAGGCGTCCCAAGATGTGACATTATAAAATGAAGTAGACTGGGGGGGCACCTGGGTGGCTCATTGGGTTAAGCCTCTGCCTTAGGCTCAGGTCATGATCTCAGGGTCCTGGGATCGAGCCCCGCATCAGGCTCTCTGCTCAGCGGGGAACCTGCTTCCTCCTCTCTCTCTGCCTGCCTCTCTGCTTACTCGTGATCTCTCTCTCTCTCTGTCAAATAAATAAATAAATAAATCTTAAAAAAAAAAATGAGGTACACTGGGTGTACCTTCTTGAGAATGATACTTAGGCAGAGACTTAAAAGTTGGCCGGGGGAGGGGGGGGGAGTTAACCGCATTAGTACCTGGGGTGAAAACATTCCAGGTAGAGGCAATAGTTCCAAGGTGCTAAGGCAGACCTGGTGTATTCTGTCTGGTATGGCTAAAACGGAATGAAGGAAAAAGAGCAATAAATAGTAATTTGGGATCAGGGTGGGATGCAGATTTCACACTGTTTTGTAGAGTCACAAGGACTTTGTCCAGAGTTCTTTTTTTTTTAAGAATTTATTTATTTATTTGACAGAGATCACAAGCAGGCAGAGAGAGAGAGGGAGAGGGAAGCAGGCTCCCCGCTGAGCAGAGAGCCCGATGCGGGGCTCGATCCCAGGACCCTGAGATCATAGATCATGACCTGAGCTGAAGGCAGAGGCTTAAACCACTGAGCCATCCAGGCACCCCCGTCCAGAGTTTTCAACAGAGAAGTGACATGCTCTGCTTTCAGCTTCAGAAGGATCATCCCCTTTACAGGGGAGAACAGAAGAGGCAGGGAGACTTGTAATGAAGTTAGCAATCTGGAAGAGAGCTGCTAGTGACTTGTAAAAGTGGTAACCAGGAGATGGTGAGAAATGATTGGATTCTGGGTATACATTGAAGAATGAACAAAATGATTTGTTGATCAGATGTGGCATGTGAAAGAGGAGCCAAGGGTGATTCCAAGGTTTTTTGCCTGAGTAGTTAGAAAGATGGCATTGCCATCAACCAAGGTAGCAGGTATGATTGTGACAAGAACAAGTTTGGGAAATAGGTTAGGAGTTCAGTTTTAGACATAGTTAAGTTTGAAATGCCTGTTAGACATTTGGGTTGAATTGATAGTCCCCTGGAGTTCAGGGGAAAGGTCTGGACTACTAGAGATACATTTTGTGGTCATCAAGCTAGTATTAGAACCACAGCACTGGAAGAGATCACCAAGGGAGCCTGAGAAGAAAGAGACAAGGACCCAGGAGTGATCCCTTTAAATTGCAGTATTAAGAGGCTTTTATTATAGTATGCAGTGTGGCGGGGGTGGGGGGGGGTCTTAACTTGGATGGCATCCTTAAACTTGGGAAAATTACCTCTTCACTAACCTCTAACTAGAAGTTAGCATTTCTTTTAATTGCCAATATAAATAGCAAACTACTAGACTACCAACAGTACTTGTGACTTTACTATTAGTACAAGTAAAAAATTTTTTTTAATAACATGCTGCGGTTGTAGATATCTCAAAATATTAATGTTTATTATTGCATCAAAACAATTGATGTAATGTAAACATTACATTATGTACATCATTACATCTCTACATTATAGTAGAGAAGAGATCTACCACTACATTAAGAAGGGTAAGTATTACTGTATCACACATTTGGGGTCTTTGTCCTCCACATAATTGGTCTCATTTGTAATCCTTATACTTTATTTTATGCATTTAAAAATATTAAGCTGAGAAGAAATCCACAGGCATCATCAGACTGCAAAAATTTTTTTGTCCAAAGCACACAAAAAAAGTTAAACCCTGGGCTTTGGAGCTAGGTTTTAAAATCTCACCTCTTTTTTACTTAATAGCTTTATGAACCTTAGCAGGTTTCATAATTATTTTGTGCTTTGGTGTCATTATAAAGTGGGGATCATAATAGTATTTTCTGCAAAGGGTTTTATGAGAATTTAAGAATTAGGACAGTGTTAGCTCTTTTATTATTAGTACTGGATGGAAAGATGCAGCTAGAAAGAAGAGTACATGGCATCATGATAAGAAAAGCATGATGAATTTGGCCAAAAGTTTATTAACTGGGAAAAAATATTTCTACATGTTCTAATAAAATATAAAGCAGTGAGGTTGGTCAAGTTCTCATAGAATTTTTGTAATTCACCTTAGTTAATAGTGGGAATGGAGATGCCATAGGAAGCCAACTAAGAGGAAATACCACTGGGAGGGTTTCCTGGTGAGAAAGCCTGATGAACTATTCTCATGCTTACCAGAGAGTATACCCCTACAATATTCATGTTCCTCTGTGCTCTTTGCCAGATTTCAGGCAGACCATTCTTATACTGACACATTATGTCTTTAGAAAGGTATCAAGCAACTGTTGATACAGTTGTGTTTTACTAAGAAAAGCTCAAACTGCCAAGACATACTTTTTAACCTATTAGTTGACCATACTTTCTTAGTTTCCTCAGTGGAACTTTGATATTCCCAAATCTTTTCTGCCACTTTTCACTGTGCTGACCGATTAAATCTATTCCCTTTTAAAAAATTGAAGTATATTATAATTTATAATTTACTCTTTAACAGATATTTATAATTTTTCTTGACTTAATAATTGATGGTGTTCCATGACTGTTGTCAGTTTTTGGAGAGAAGCTAGAATAGTCATATGTTGGATGGCAAAGAATGAATAGCCTGGGTTATAGAATCAAAAGTTGACCAGCTTTGTTTCTGTTAATTCTTCCAGAGTACTGTAGAGTACCTTATTTTATAATGCACTAAGAGCTATTCTTGTAAGGCCCTCAGAAACCATTCATATTAGAAACTGAACCATTACATCTGGAGTTACCAAGCATCAAGTTTAGAATCCTTCCTTCTTTGAGAGAGATTCCAGGGCAAGGGGTAGGGTAGCAGGGGGACGGGAGCCAAAGCAGGGTGTGGGGAGGTATTTTATTTAAAAAAAATACCAAACTTGAACAGAAGTTGCAGGAATAGCATAATGAATTTCCATATACTGTTTATTTGCATTCACCAGTAATTGAAAATTTTGTCACGTTTGGTTTATCTTTCTATATAAAAGAATATACATGTTTTTATTTTTGGCTCAATCAAGTTGCAGACCTCACAACTCTTCACCCCTAAATATTTCATAGTATTACTTAAGCAAAAGCGTTCTCTTGGATAAACAATGACCAGACGACTTACTATTTGTAATGATACTGTTAACTCTTACTGTTCATGTTTACATTTTACCAGTTGTCTCAACAGTGTCCTCTCTTTTCAGTCTAGGGTTGCATTATAATTGACATGTCTCTTTGTCCTCTTTAATCTCTGAGGATGGAGCTTTAAAATTCAAGCTTTGGAGGTATATTACTGTTATCTCTGGATGTGTACCATAAGGGTGCTATTTTAAGAACAGTAACAGTGTCTGGTAGTATGTTTTAAATGGTTCTTTTTTAAATTACCTAAACAATAAAAGCCTATGGCAGAGGGGTAAGATAATACAGATATTAATAGAGGAAAAAGTAAAAATCCACCCTTGACATCTCTTCATTGCTCCACCTCTCCAAATCCCCTATCCAAGAGGATAACCACTACTAACAATTTAGTGTATACCTTTCCAGACCTTTTCCTTTTTTTTTCTTGTTTGTTTTTATATAAGTGGAATCATACTACATATATCATTCTATCTTTTTTTCTACATACTGTATCCTCTACATATTTGCATTTACTTATAAGATGTACTCCTTTTTAACAGGAAATACTGAGTTGCTTTATTACAGTGTCTGGTTGTCATGTTAAGCAGTTTAAAAAGGCTTTAGGACATGTGCTGTGGTAGGTGTCCTTGCAAATATGTTTCCCCACTGAGTGAGTATACCTGGTTAATTTATGATAGTGTTTTCATGATTTTGTTTAGACTTTGAATTTTATGCTTTTTTCTTTTTAGTATATGTGCTGCCGAAGCGAGCACTATGCTTTTTTCTTTTTAAAAATATATTGTATATAAATTACTGTTGGCTCTGTCTGGTGCTGATGGATTAAGTATTTTTTGTTTATTTTTTTAAAGATTTTTAAGTAATTTCTATGCCCAACGTGGGGCTTGAACTTATGACCCAGAGATTGAGTCACATGCTCCATCGACTGAGCCAGCCAGCTGCCCCGGATTAAGTAGTTTTTATTCCTGCCCTACTTTGATTAGTTGCTTGGTTATTTTGAAAAGACAACTCAAGGCATTTAAGTACAGTTTTTTGAAAATCGTTGGTTTGAAGCTGGCCAACAAACTGGCCAACTGAAAATTCAGTAGGTTTGTTGTTTTTCATAATGGATGTATGTTTGGAAATCTACGTTCATGGATTCAATGAGAGGCAGTTTAACTCATGTAATTTTTGGTTATCCTATGCTAGTGGAATGTTGTATCCGAGTCCCTGAGGTTTGGAATTCAAGTACAATGTATTTTAATTTGATAGTCTTTTTTTTTTTTTTTTAAATCAAACTAGTGGTTACATCAGTATCTTTTCCAGCTAAGCAAATATATTGGTCATTGAGATGAAATTTTAAAGTTGGTCTAAATTTTTATAGTTGCATTTTATTTTAGAGTGCTTTTTCTGTCAGATGCTAACATCTTACAAGTGAGAATATCCTTGGGATGGTGTGGGTGTTGCCAGAAGTGTGATCATGCTGGCAGGTGCTGGGAGGTCTGTTTACTGGGAGCACTGCTTGTGGGCCTGCAAGAACCTGGAGCAAGTGATGGTTTCTGACTATATCTCTTCCTGCTGCCCGAAGCGGGCATGTGCATGCCATGTGCAGTTAGGTCCTCTCTTGGGGGAGGGTTAGTTGTATAGTAATCACCAGTATTTGTTTCATGATTAGCTCTTTGTGGAGACCTATGGACTAACTTGTACTTTTGAGTCTTTTGTCTAATATTTGGCCTCTTAGTGAATAGTTTTTAATTACATACTCTCTACTGTAGTAGGCAGATGATGCCAAGGTTAAAATTTAAATGAATTTTGTGTGAATGTAAAGTAGAGCTACCATTATTTTTCATGAATTACATAGATGGCTGCAGACCCTTTCTATGGAAATCCACTTATGCTAATCTGGAACACACACAGACTTTCTAAAATTACTTAGTTAAAAATACACCTCTTCCATTATTTTATCAGTTCTAGACCGGAGTATCTATTTCAACTCTAAAACGTAAGCTACACGTTTTATGGTACTTCTTCTATGCTGAAAATTATCTGTAGTAAAAAGATGAATTTTGTTGAGGTACAATAAAACATTTTGTTAGAAATAGGTGAAAATATACTATTGAAATTTTCCCCAAGATAACCTTAATAGGTGTGCTCTTTAGCTTAAGTTTACCATGTCCATTAGAAAACTATTTATTGTAATTATTCAGGAAACCGGTTGCTACAATCACAAAAAGTATAATGTATTCTTTCTGGTAGATTAATAGCAGTTTGTATAAGAAAGTAATGTTAATAGCTGAATGTTAACACATTGAAACAGTGGTAGTTAAATATAAAACCATTTGTTTTCCCAATTGGGGCAGGAGTTGGAACCTGACATTTTTTTCTGCTGTGCATATGATAGCTGCAAAATTTGTTAGCTGTGTGTTTTTTGTGAAGTGTACCTGTTGCTTAGTACTTTTATTTCCCTAATTACTGTTTTTCCATATTAATATTTTAAAAGATATATTTGCCTGCATGTGTATTTTTGTAATTCTCCAACTTTTAAGATCTATGGGTTACTAATGTGAAGCATCAAGGAAGGCTGGCCATTTCATTGGAGCCTCTCTAAGCATTCATCCATTCTCTTGGATCACATAGACTTTTTTGGTTCTGTCTATTGCTAGGACCTAAAGGATTTTGTCCCATGTACTACCAAATCCGGGGAATATAACAAATATGTTATAGACACTTAACTCTTTTAGATGGAGGAATCCTGGTAACTAGCACCTGGGTACATAATAGTATGTGCTTAATAAGTGTTTGAGTTGACCTGATTCTTCATAACTGTCAATCTGATTTTCTGATAGAGTGAATAGCAGCATTAATAATTACTGGCATAGGGTCATCTGGGTGGCTCAGTTGTTGGGCGTCTGCCTTTGGCTTAGGTCATGATCCTGAGGTCCTAAGATTGAGCCCCGTGTTGGGCTCCCTGCTCAGTGGGAAGCCTGCTTCTCCCTCTCCCACTTCCCCTGCCTGTGTTCCCTCTCTCGCTGTGTCTTCCTCTCTCAAATAAATAAATAAAATATTTAAAAAGTAATTACTCACATCTTTTGTAAAACATTCTTAAATAACTTGCAGTAGGACAGAGAAAGTCAGGGAATTGAGTGTATGAGTTGGGCTAATGAATGATTAGTGCTGAGAGAAGTTTTTATGCTTCTTCTGTTGGTCCTTGTGGAGACAGACTGATGAATAATTGGAGATCTCATAGTGGTGGTCTGAGAGAGAACCATGAGTGTTTCCTAAGGTAGGATAGCCAATGTGTTTTGTGCTAGACCAGTTTTTTCCCCCAGCCTTTTTAGTTGTTGTTTTGCATATTTGTGTTTTTTCCAGGATGGATAATCTATTTAAATTACACCCCTTTCCCCTTGCTTAGTTGTCTTTCTGTTCAAATCCTTTGATCAATAGTCTCATTTATCTCTCTGTGAATATTAGGGGCCAAAAGGAATTGAGGCAACTACAGATGCAGTGATAAATCAAGGGGGTTTTTTGGGATATACCATAAGGCTGTGGCACTGAAAAGTGGTAGAAGACTTGATACTCTAAAATTAAGGCTTTTTTTTTTTTTAAAGATTTTATTTATTTATTTGACAGAGAGAGACACGGCCAGAGAGGGAACATAAGCAGAGGGAGTGGGAGAAGGAGAAGCAGGCTTCCCACCAAGCAGGGAGCCCAATGCGAGGCTTGATCCTAGGACCCTGGCATCATGACCTGAGCTGAAGGCAGATGCCTAATGGCTGAACCACCCAGGCGCCCCTAAAATTGAGGCTTTTGTTCTCTGGAATAGCTGATGCTTTTTATATTTAGAACTGAAAAAAAAAATTACATGCTAAGCCTTAAACTCTATGAAATAATTATGAATTATATTCAGGTTTTTTTTTTTTTTTCCATTGTAATCGAACCTTTTAAATCCAGTTGATTAAGAAAAACTAGCTGGATTGAACTCTTGGCTATTCAGCTAACATTTATTGAATTCCTACCTTGTGATAGGGATTCAAAAGTAAGTACAGTGAGCTAGAGCAGGGAAGGCTAAGCCAGACTGGTGGAGTAGAGGGGTGGGTAGGCAGGGAGGGCTGCCCAGAGGATGTATACTTAGCCTGAAAGAATGAGAGTTAGGCAAAAAGGGTGAATGGAGGGTGCTCAAGGGTCATACTGAAGGGTAGGGTACATAGGGAAAATTGTCCCCATGTCCGTTTCCAGTTAGACTCCTCTGCATTTGCCCCAGTGTAAATTCCTTAAGTGGTATCTCATTGAGGGAGGCTTTAATACCTTAATTAATAACTTCTCATTACTGTGTCTTCCCACTTTTTCCCTCCCTAACTCATTATTATGGTTTACCAAGGTTGTGATTTTTAAAGGGCATGGAAGATAGCGCCTCTGATTTTATGAATAAGGTAGGAAAAGAAGACCCAAAGAAGTTCAAGCTATGTTTGCTAGCTAGTGATGATACCACAACTTGAGCAGGGGTATTTTCATTTACCAATTTGTCAAAGACTGCTTTTTTTTTTTTTTTTTTTTTCCTTTAAGAGGGAGTGGAGAGGCAGAGGGAGAGAGAGACTCTCTAGCAGGCTCCGTGCTGGCTTGGAGCCCTAGGAGGGGCTTGATCCCATGACCCTGAAATCATGACCTGAGCTGAAATCAAGAGTCAGTTGCTTAACCAGCTGAGCCATCCAGCTGCTCCAAGACTAACTTTTTAATGATACTAATTAAGGAATAACATAATAGCAGCCATTAGTAATCAACTGGGTTTCTGTATTCTGAGTTAACTTGTTTTCCTGGGGGTCTTCTGGAGTCTTGAGGTGCTTGTAATAGTTCAGTTCGGAGGGTGCAGAGAATTTCCTCCTTGAGTTATTTCTTTTGACTTTGCAAATATGTATGCTAGAGGGTTAGATGGCTGAACATATTGCAGCAAAAGTTACACTGGATATGTAAACCATCCAGATCGCCTCCTTTGGCCAAGTGCCTTAAGTAGTCTGAAATCGTCATTGGAAATGAGCTTCTAGGAACTTGTACTAAAGTGAGACGCCAGCCTTGGTTTGCTGTCATTCCATATATTAAGGAAACCAGGAGAGGTACATAGGCAAATAACTTGGCCTTTGTGAAGAGGGCTAATGTTTAGTTTTGCCTTTCTTCATGTCCTGCATGAAACTGCACTGCTGCTTGTGCTTTTTTTGTATTACCAGTTCATGCTCTGTCCACATGATGAGGTAGTTCTAGTTCAGGGCTTCTCTTAGGACTTTAACTCACGATTTTTGGACAAATGGACAGAGCTCACAAGCTCACAAGTAGCAATAATGAACATATTTGCGAGAGCAAAAGATTCCAGAGACATCATTCCTCGGTGCTGATCAGAGTAGTTGTAGATTAATAGGAGAGGCTGTGTAATCATGGTTACTTTGAAATAAACTTGTACCTAACTTGCTTGGATGTCTGTAATATTTTTTCTATTTGAATTGTTTTAGAAATGAGACCATATTGCTCTAACTTAAGTTTTTCTAAGTTGAACATCAAGATTCTTACTTATTGATTCTCTGATTCAGAAATTTGCATTATTCAGAGTTAATTTTTTTAAAGATTTTATTTACTTATTTGAGATAGAGAGTGAGAGAGAGCATGAGAGCAGAGAAGGTTAGAAGGAGAAGCAGACTCCCCATGGATTTGGGAGCCTGATTCCAGACTCAATCCCAGGACTCTGGAACCATCACCTGAGCTGAAGGCAGTTGCCCAACCAACTGAGCCACCCAGGAGCCCCTCAAGGTTAATTTAAAAACTGATGCTGGGGGGTGCCTGGGTGGCTCAGTGGGTTAAAGCCTCTGCCTTCGGCTCAGGTCATGATCCCAGGGTCCTGGGATCGAGCCCCACATCGGGCCTACTGCTCCGCGGAGAGCCTGCTTCCTCCTCTCTCTGCCTGCCTCTCTGTCTACTTGTGATCTCTGTCTGTCAAATAAAATAAATAAAATCTTTAAAAAAAAAACAAACAAAAACCTGATGCTGGGTGGCTCAGTTGCTTGAGGGTCTGACTTCATGATGTGATTTCAGCACAGGTCACAATCTCAGAATGGTGATACTGAACCCTGTGTGAGTGTCTCAACGCTGGGCGTGGAGCTTTCTTAAGATTTTCTCTCTCCTTCTACCTCTACACCCACCTCAAAAAACAACCACCACCACAACAAAAAACAATGCTTAATTCATGGAAATGAATAGTAAAAAAATAAATAACAAAATAAATAAAAATAAAACAGGGGTTGTTAAACTGTGGCCCACAGGCCAAATCTGGTTGAACAATCTGTATTGGTGAGCTAAGAGTAGTTTCTACATTTTTTTTTTTAGAAGATTTTATTTATTTATTTGACAGATAGAGATCACAAGTAGGGAGAGAGGCAGGCAGAGAGAGAGAGAGAGAGGAGGAAGCAGGCTCCCTGCCAAGCAGAGAGCCCGATGCGGGGCTCGATCCCAGGACCCTGGGATCATGACCTGAGCTGAAGGCAGAGGCTTTAACCCACTGAGCCACCCAGGTGCCCCAGTTTTTACATTTTTTAATGGCTTTTACATGTTTAATTTTCTTCAAAAGAAGAATACTTTGTGACATATGAAAATTATATGAAATTCAAATTTGACTACTCTTAAGTGACGTTGTATTGGAACACAGCCACCTACACACAGGCCAGACAAACAAAAACCAGTACTTATTTTTATGGTGTTACAGAAGGAGAAAGAAGATATAAAAATTGGTGAATGTTTAAATTGAGCCTAGATCATACTTTGAAATTTCCTGGTTAGTAAATTTTCTAATCTTTTGTCTTCATCAAAAGAAAGTTTGGGGCGCCTGAGTGGCTCAGTGGTTATATGTCTGCCGTAGGCTTAGGTCTTGATCCTGGGGTCCTGGGATCAAGTCCTGTGTCGGGATCCCCTGCTCAGGGGGGCATCTGCTTCTCCCTCTGCTCCTCTCCCTGCACGTGCTCTCTCTCTCTCCCTCAAATAAATAAAATCTTAAAGTTTGAAGAACATAAGTAACATTGTTTTGTCTCCCGTGAAGTTGAAGGTTAATTATAGCTTAAGCCTAGGCTTAAACTCAATTTTTTGAGCCCACCAGTGAACATCATACTTTGATTTTTGTAATAAGTACTGTCTAGAATGGGGGTTGGCAAACTGGCCAGTGGGCCAGATGCAGCCTGCCTGGATGTTTCTGTGTAGCCTATGAATTAAGAATGATTTTATATCTTTCTTTTTTTTTTTAAGATTTTATTTATTTATTTGACAGATCACAAGTAGGCAGAGAGGCAGGCAGAGAGAGAGGAGGAAGCAGGCTCCCTGCTGAGCAGAGAGCCTGATGTGGGGCTCCATCTCAGGACCCTGGGATCATGACCTGAGCCCAAGGCAGAGGCTAAACCACTGAACCACCCAGGCACCCCTGATTTTATATCTTTTAAATGGTTAAAAAAACATTGAAAGAATAGTATTTTGTGATAGATGAAAATGATATGACATTGAAGTTTTTGTGTCAGTAAATAGTTATTGGAACACAGCCATGCTCATTCGTTTATTGTATATGGATGTTTTCCCACAAAAATGTCTAAGTTGAGTAGTTCTAACAGACTGCATGGCCTGTGAAGCCTGAAGTCTTTACTTCCTGGGTCTTTATGGAAAATTTGCCTACACTTGGGTGTCTAATTTGCAAGATTGCTTATGTACAGTTTTAAAATATGTCAAATTTTCAGGAAGGCATGGCCCATTCCTAGTTTCATGTTTTTTAGGGTAGCTTGGTAAGAACCTCACTGTACCCCATGTGGCATTAGTGATGAATCTCATAGTTATGTTAGAATAATAATTATTTCTAATTATTCTTAAGCTTTCAGGCTGTTTTTCTCTTATCAGTCAGAAGCTGGTATTTAAGGAATTGGTTGAAAGGGCTGCTGGAGAACTGAGAAAATCAAAAGGGGACACTGAAGGTAACACCAGCAGAAAGGCAGGAAGTAGCTGCCTATCTTAGGACTGGAGGGAGAAAGGAAGGGAGTGTGGTTCTCAGAACCTAGAAGCTTGGAGTAGATAGGGCCCCCTGGAGCTGAGGCCTCTGAGAAAGGGGTACCCGACAACTGGTGCTGGCATCTGAGGGGTTGCAGTAAGGCTGGTGGAAAAAGGTAGAAACTGGAATCAATGTCAGGATGAAAATGTGTTAGTGGGTTAGTACTGGTAGAAACTGTGACCAACAGGAAGGACACATTCACTCTTACTCTCGCAGCCTTTCAGTCTTCTTCTAGCATAAGCTATTTGTGCCAGAGGAAAAATGTAGTTTACAGAGTCCTAATCATACTGTTACAAACAAGATGTAGAAAGTATGTGCTAGTAGCTAAAAGAAAATACCTTAATAAAGGACAGGTGGTCTAGGGGTGCCTGGGTGGCTCAGTGGGTAAAGCCTCTGCCTTTAGCTCAGGTCCTGACCTCAGGGTCCTGGGATCGAGCCCCACATTGGGTGCTCTGCTCAGCAAGGAGCCCGCTTCCCCCTCTTTCTTCGCCTGCCTCTCTGCCTACTTGTGATCTCTCTCTGTCAAATAAATAAAATCTTTAAAAATAAAAAAATTAAAAAAAAAAATAAAGGACAGGTGGTCTAAACATATCGAAACATTTCTCCAAGGGGTGCCTGGGTGGGTCACATGGTTGAGCGTCTGTCTTTGGCTTAGGTCATGATTTTCATGTCCTAGGATCGAGCCCCATGACAGGCTCCCTGCTCAGCAGGGAATCTTCTTCTCCCTCTGCCCTCCCCCCAATCCTGCTCTCTCTCTCTGTCTCAAATGAATAAATCTTTTTTTTTTTTTAAAGAAACATTTCTCCAAACTCCAGGTAAGAAATGATTCTAGTGTATTTTCAGGAATCTGGGAATGTAAAAAAGGAATCCAATGGGGGGCACCTGGGTGGCGCAGTGGGTTAAAGCCTCTGCCTTTGGCTCGGGTCATGATTCCAGGGTCCTGGGATTGAGCCCCACATCTGACTCTGTGCTCAGCAGGGAACCTGTTTCCTCCTCTCTCTCTCTCTCTCTGCCTGCCTCTCTGCCTACTTGTGATCTCTATCTGTCAAATGAATGAATAAATCTTTTTTTTTTTAAAGATTTTATTTATTTATTTGACAGAGATCACAAGTAGGCAGAGAGGCAGGCAGAGAGAGAGAGAGAGAGAGAGAGGAGGAAGCAGGCTCCCTGCTAAGCAGCAAGCCCGATGTGGGGCTCGATCCCAGGACCCTGGGATCATGACCTGAGCCGAAGGCAGAGGCTTTAACCTACTGAGCCACCCAGGTGCCCCTGAATGAATAAATCTTAAAAAAAAAAAAAAAAAAAGAAATCCAGTGGAAGAATTTTGGATGAGGATTGTGAAGTACCTGGAGTTTTGGTTTTTTGGGTTTTTTTTTTCCTTTTTTTAGGTGATGTCTTTTATTCCCCACATGTTGCCGCCGCCTTCTCCTTCTCCTTCTCCTTCTTTTTCTTCTTCTTCTTTTCTTTCTTTCTTTCTTTCTTTCTTTCTTTCTTTTTAAACATTCCCCCCTCCCACATTTGAGAGAGAGCGTGAGTTGGGGAGAGGAGCTGAGGTAGAGGAAGAAGCAGATAACTTGCTGAACAGGGAGCCTGACAAGGGACTCAGTCTTGGAACTCTGGGATTATGAGCCGAGCTGAAGGCAGATGCTGAACAAACTGAGCCACCCATGCGCCCCACACATTGCATTCTTTTGGAGGAATTGTTTCAAGGTGAAATCCTGACTGAGGAATGAAGAATATCTGAACTTTGTTAGATAGCAGTAAAATCCCAATATACAAAAAGTGGGGACTTCGTGTATATGTTTCAGTTTTGATTGTCTGCTACCTAACAGGAGAAAAATAAATCCAGTTATCAATTATTTAGGAAATAAGGGGTTCCAAATAGTATACAGACAATTTGTACATCTTGTAGTTAGTGTTTCTCAAAATTAACTGTTAGTCTGTCATGGATTGGTATACTTTAAACATATGCTAAAGGGCACCTAGGTGGCTCAGTCAGTTAAGCATCTGCCTTCTGCTGAGTTCTGATCCCAGGGTCCTGGGATTGAGCCTGGAGTCTTGCTCAGTGGGGAGCCTGCTTCTGCCTCTCCCTCTGCCTGCTGCTTCCCTTGCTTGTGCGCACACGTGCACTCTCTTTCTCTGCCAAATGAATAAATAAAATCTTTTTAAAAATTACCATACAATAAAAATGAAGTCCTAGAAAAATGAAGTGGGAAAAAAAACCCCAAAGATTTTATTTACTTATTGATAGAGAGTGAGTTACAACCAAGGGGAACAGCAGACAGAGGGAGAAGCAGGCTTCCCACCAAGCAGGGAGCCTGCTGTGGGGCTCGATCCTAGACTCTGGGATCATGACCTGAGCCAAAGGTAGAGGCTTAACTGACTAAGCTATCCAGGTGCCCCTGAAGTGAGAAATCATTCAGAATCCAGCACTGATCCAACAGTTATATGTATTCATTGTGGTGGTGGTTATATGAATCTATGTATGGAATAACTTCGCATGGACCTACATGCATACACAAATGAATATGAATACAGGTTGAGAAGAACAGTGAAAAGTGAATTAGATCTGGTGTGGTTAACGGTAATGCTCCTGGTTTTTATATTGTACTCCGGCTACATAAAATGTCACCATGGGAGGGGGCTGGGTGAAGTGTACAGAGATTCTTTGTACTATTTTTGCAATTTCCTGTCAATCTGTAATTATTTCAAAATAAAATGCTTAAAAAAGTATAAGCCTACGGATCACTGGTCAAGGTCACATTGCTATAAAAGTTTGCAAACTCTAGTCTCAGTTTCTGTACTTGTGGATATGTAACAAACTTAGCCAGTTGGCATGGGCCAGAAGACTACGGTTAAGTGTTAACTCTGTTTTCCTTCTGCAGCTTCTCTGTATTTTTACCATTCTCTTCATCTCTATCCTTCATCTTCTACCTCTGCTCATTTGTTCAGAATTATTTACTGTGCACCTTTTTAGTGCCAAGACCCGGGGATATAAAAGTGAGCAAGGTCCTTACTATTTATGCTTATTTCCTAAAAGTGGATACTTTTAAAAATTGAAGTATAATTGATATGCAATATCTTTTTGGTTTCAGATGTATTTCATAGTGATTCATATTTTTATACATTATAAGTAAAGACTGTTGCTAATGAAAGAATCTTACAAATATGTAATAGAAATTGCTAACAGTTCCCTTTTATTGAGTACTAACTATATACCAGGCACTATATAGAGGATTTTAAATAGATACTCTCCTTTGAGCCTCTATTTGAACTAAATACAGTACTACTATTTCAGTTTCATAGATAAACTCTTTGGCTACCATTTTTCTTAGTGAGTGTTAAGTACTGGAGTTGGTATTCAGATCCAGGTTTACTGACTTTTAGGGTTTTGCTTTAACCTCTTAAATTAACCTCTTAAACTGTAATGCCTCCCCATCTGGTATTTTGAAAACGCATAATGGAGGAGAAAAGGAATTGGGACATACCTTCTGGTAGGAGGGTACTAGAAAGGCCCTAGAGTGGAAAGCTTATGCTGAATAGGCTTCTTTCTTTCTTTCTTTCTTTCTTTCTTTCTTTCTTTCTTTCTTTCTTTCTTTCTTCTTTTTTTTAAAGATTGTATTTATTTGAGAGAGAGTGAGCGAGCAGGGAGAGGAGCAGAGGGAAAGGGACAAGCAGACTCTGTGCTGGCCATGGAGCCCAATGTAGGTTTCCATCATAGGACCCTGAGATCATGACCTGAGCCAAAACCAAGAGTCAGATCCTTGATGGACTGAGCTGCCCAGGCATTTCTACATCTTTTTTATCATACTAGTTACGGTGTTTACAGTGTCGGTTTTGGTTTTCCTTGCTCTCAGCAGTATAGATGTAGATATGAAAACCAGCTGCCTACTTTGACTTTTATACATGATATTAGCTACTATTGGGGTGCCTGACTGGCTCAGTTGGTAGAGCATGTAACTCTTGATCTCAGGGTCATGAGTTCAAGCCCCACGTTGGGCACGGAGCCTACTTGAAAAGAAAAAGATACTGACTAGTGTTGTTAATTCCAAGTCCAGGTCCTTCTGTCATTTTACCCTTGGTTGTTTCTGTGAGGGGTACATCTACCTTGTCAATTTGTAGTATTTCTCTATCATAAAGAATAAGATTGGACCTCTTCTAGTGAGCTTCTTTTTTTTATTTTTAAGATGTTATTTATTAGAGACCACAAGTAGGCAGAGAGGCAGGGCAGGGGGGGGGGGTACGCAGGCCCCCCACTGAGCAGAGAGCCTGACTCGGGCCTCCATCCCAGGATCCTGAGACCATGACCTCAGTGGAAGGTAGAGGCTTAACCCACTAAGCCACCCAGACGCCCCTCTAGTGAGCTTTTGATGTCACTTAACATCTCTGTGATTACTGGAATATTTTTAAGTTGCTAGGGACTTACTGGCTAGGGTTGTGGACCAACTACAGTTTCTTAAATTCTTGTATAGTGTAACTTGACATTTGAGACATAAACAAAAACCCATGGGATAGAAGTTCTGATACAATTGTTTTATAGATGAAACAGACCAACTTTATATTCTACATTATTTTATTAATCATATATCTGAAATTTGGTATCTAGAAGTGGAAATTGTAACCAGATTTCTATTTTGCCAAATGAAGTACAAAATACTGTATTGTTTTTATGTTTACCTTGAGAACTCAAAAAGATTTTTTTTAGGAAACGGAAATACAGCACTGTGGTGACTTATCCTAAAGGATTGGCACATGGGTGGAAGATAGATGTAAATATTCAGAATATTAATATTCTCCTTCCCAAATACAAAATAGTTTTATATCTACTGTTGCTGAATTTTTGCTTTTTAAAAAATTTTCTCAACCATGAGTCTTTGCAAATTAAATGACCCCTAAAGTAGAACTGTGTGTTGATGCTATTTGTCAAAAGTTAACTTATAGAAAATATTTTCCATCATAGCATAATGTCCACTGTGGTTACATATTTATGATACATATTTTTTTATTGGGGAATGTAATTCTATGCAACCATAGAAATAAAGTCTAAATCAGATGGGTAAATCCTGGATTATTTCTGCTTGGATAAAGAGATTAATGCTCAGCCACAACCAGGTGAGTGGGACCTGATTGTGGGTAGGTTGGTGATTGGATGGTTACAGGAATATGTAAGTTTTTGCCAGCATACTTTTTTATCTTTTCTATTTTTTTTTTTTTTAAGCATACGTGCTGCTGAAGTGAGCACTTGCCAGTATGCTTCTAACCACCCACCCTTACTTGCTGCATGTGGACACATGGTCTCTTGAGGTTTATTTATTTGGGGATTGGTTATTGTCTCTTATGTTCCAATTAAACATTAACATTTTTTTATTATGGAAAATTTCAAACATTCATACGAGAGAGAATATACAGTACAATGAATACCCCACCTGCCCCTGCCCAGTATACTCTTCAGTAGTTACTAACACTTTGCCATCTTGGTTTCATATCCCCATTTTTTTGTTGGTGTTACTGGAATATTTTGAAGCACCCCAGATATTTTTTCATGCTTTTATATCTTTAAGAGATATTTATATTTTAATTTATTTTTAAAAAGATTTTATTTATTTGGTGGGGGGGCGGAGAGCAGGAGAGAGAATCTGATGCAGACTCTGCTCTGAGTGCAGAGCCCAACATGGGGCTTGATCCTGCAACTGTGAGATCATGATGTGAACTAAAACCAAGAGTTGGGTGCTAAACTGACTGAACCACCCAGGCACCCTGAGATAAAGGTTTTTTAAAAAGTAACCATAGTAGGGGTGCCTGAGTGGTTCAGTCTGTTAGGACTCTTGATTTCAACTCAGGTCATGATGTCACAGTCTTAGTATCAAGGACCACATTGGGCTCCCTGGTTAGTGGGAAGCTTGCTTCTCCCTCTCCCTCTGCCTCTCCCCTCGCTGATGCTCCCCCTTGTGCATTTGCTCTCCCTCTCTCTCTCTTTGAAATAAAAAAAAAAGAAAAGTAACCACAATAGCTTTATCATGCCTCCTGCAATGGCAATAATTCTTTACGGTTACTTAGTTTCTTTTTTTTTTTTTTAAGTTAGGATCTAAATAATCATGTGATTATCAGATTTCAAATCTCTCAATCTGTAATAGTACCCTTATTACATTTATCAGCTCTGTGCATCCTTATGGTGTCCTTTAACATGTTTTTCTGTTACCCGTAATTTTTGGAGACTGGTAGTTACTACATCAGACTCCTACTCCAGTTTTTTATTGATTACCAATTGCATCATGTCAGGGCGGCAATACCAGGTTCTCTTATTTTAGTGATAGCAAATTTAACCAGTAATTATGGTGTAGTCATCCTGATCTATTACACAGTTCCCCATCAACCTTTCACCTACTGATTTTAGCTGCCATTGATGATTGTTGAATTTATTAGATAGAATTCTACTGATTATGCTGAAATACAGTTCATATGAGAAAGATAGGACAAGTACTGAGTTCTTTCCTTTGCCAATTTTCAGATGAGTGGATGTCCTATTGGTAATCTAACCTCCAAAGGTGATCAGTGGGGACTTACTTTTTTTATAAGTTTATCTTTATATATTTGTTGTACTTTGATGCATTGCACTCGTTTTTTGTTCTTCATGTTGCTCAGATTGCCTCATTTTTGTCCAGTGGAAGTCTTTCCACATTGGGTTCTATGACCTTTTGCATGATCCTGGTAATCTTTAGTAAATTCCTTGGCCCTAGCTCATTTATAAACTTTTTACCTCAGTCCTGGAGCCACCATTTCTTCTGTGAGCCTTGGTTCCTTTTAGTGAAAACGGTGCTTAGAGACCATAATCTAGATACTAGTCATGCTACTTATGGCTACTGGGTTGTCAGTGCTTAGGTCTTTTCATTGGACAGTTAAGATATATATATATTTAAAGATTTTATTTATCTGACAGAGATCACAAGTAGGCAGAGAGGTGGGGGGGTGGGGGTGAAGCAGGCCCCCCGCTGAGCAGAGAGACCGATGTGGGGCTCAATCTCTGGACCCCGAGACCATGACCCAAGCTGAAGGCAGAGGCTCAACCCACTGAGCCACTCAGGTGCCCTAAGATATGTGTATTTTTTAGGAAAAAAGAACAACAACAAAACTTTTCAGTTCATATGGATTTTTCCAATTCATATTTAAGAGTTTTTATTTTAAAACTTATATCACTTTTATGTTGAAAATCTTAGTTCCTAATGACATTAATGTAATAACTTACTTGCTTTATCTATTTATATATGACAGTTTTGGTAGTAATACTGGTATTATTATAACAGTAAGACTACTAACAGTGTAAGATTTCTTTGCTTTTTTTTTTTTACCCTCAGGATATATTTCAGTAAGGTGTTTGTAGTCAAAATAGTTTAATAGTTTAGGTTAGCTTTTCTTTGTGTTTATGCCAGTCACCAATTTGATATAGTTTTTTTTACAGTTTGAGTTTCTAGAAATTATTTTTTTTACTTTCTCATTTTTTAAAAATGCAAGGCTTTACATGTTTGCAAAGTTACTGCAATAAAAGAATGTTCAAAGAGGAGTAACTTTCATTCCTGTTCTTCTTTCACCATTTCCTTTAATATGTTTAATTTTGTTGAGTCTTCAGTTTTCGATTTTGAAAATAGAAGCATGCAAACGTACTGTTTTGTGTCTTGCTGTTTCATTTAACAATATATTCTGGAGATCATACCAGCACAGTATACAGAGTTCTTCATCATTTGCTTTGTCCTGCTATGTACTACTTCATTGAATGGATGTACCACCGTTACTCCGCCACTCTTTTTTTTTTTTTTTTTTTTAATATTTTATTTATTTGACAGAAATCACAAGCAGGCAGAGAGGCAGGCAGAGAGAGAGGAGGAAGCAGGCTCCCTGCGGAGCAGAGAGCCTGATGCGGGGCTCGATCCCAGGACCCTGAGATCATGACCTGAGCCTAAGGCAGAGGCTTTAACCCACTGAGCCACCCAGGCGCCCCTACTCCGCCACTCTTGATGAAGATTTAGTCTAGTTCCAGTCTTCTGCTATCACATGGATAACCTTTGCATTTTATTTTAACTTCCTTTTCCATGCATGAAATGGTGAGGGATGGTGTAATCAGTGCATTGTCATTCACAGTAATCTAATATTATCATCGGCTTTGCCTTGTAAAAATAAGAGTTTCAGGGTTTGTTTGTTTTGAGGTGCGGGTATCTTTGCCATACTTGTGCTGGTGTTAGTTGACTTTAAACCTTTCTCTTTCACACCTTGAACATTAATTTGCTATTTTTGGGAAAATGCTTCAACCTCACAACAATCAGAAAATAAATGATAGCTGTCTTATTGTGTTTAAGCTGTTGTTCCTGAAGAAAACTGAGTTTCTCTTTCTCTCTTTTTTTAAGCTGAGTTTCATTCCTCTTTGGTGTGTTTTGATTTTGGTCTGGTGGTAATTTATTCTAGGAACTTTCTGAGTTGCTATATTCATTGTGTTATCAAAACAAAAATCCAGCCCATGTAGATTTTTTTACAGTTATAACAGCAAAAAACTTGCTTCTGAAACATGAAAGAATGAAATTATTTTCAGAAGCATTTTTAGTATTAACACCAAAGAAAGCAGGTGTTTATGGAAGAGAAATATCCTGAATTACTATCTTTGTGTATGAAAAGAGAAATACCTTCTATCTCATGTGTGTAGATTTCATCACATCACATGTTTTACTTTCATTGTTTTAATTTGAAGCTGGGTTTTAAGCTAATTTGCATCAGGGTCTATAACCACATGAAGGAACTGACCACCATCTATTTTCATGTTTCTGTTTAATGTGGTTAAGCAAAAGTAGGATTGGAAGGCTGAGTATTCAGTCTTGTAAAATACAGGGTAAGTACAGCTTTTTAAACATTAACTACTTTATATCCTACAGTCTGTCTATAGTAAGCCATCTCCCTCAGACTTCATATTCCACATTGCTTTCGGTAGAGTATTTCTTCATAGAAGAATCTAGTCTGAAGTTTCCGGGGGGGGGGGGACCCAAAACCTAGTGATTTCTTGCATACAGTTTGGAAATTTCTTTAGACACAAGATCAGCAGGACTGTTACTCTCTATTTCATGATACAGCCACTTCTGTTGCTAGGCAAATAATTTACTAGTACACTGAATCAAAATACGTTTCTCTGAAACTTTTTGCTCTTTGCTCCCATTTCTGTGTAATAGCTAATAAATATTTGATTTAAAGAGCAAGGGCTCTGTAATCAAAAAGCCTGGATACTTGGCTCTGTCACTTTGCTACTGTGATGTTAGGTTCTTGCAAAATGGGAATACAAATAGTATACCCTTCATAGTTTGAGGATTGCAGATGAACTAGATGTTTGTAAAGGATTTAACCTGGTATCCCCAAAATAGAAAATACTCTGTTAGCTTTTGATAGTGGTGATGGTGGTCTAGTAATGGGCTCTATAAGACAATAGTATAATGTGACCAGCTCACTAAGAACTTATCCTCAACTCTTTCTGTTGTGACTGGTACTAAAATTGAATTTCAATATTTACACATTTATGTCTTCTGAAGGTTATTTAGTAATGGGTACCCCCCCCACATCTACCCAATGAGGAAAATAAAACCGGTAATTTAAGAGTGTTAACTCCCAATAGTAAATAAATAGTGAAACTGATTTGTATATAATAGGCCCTAGAATGTTCAAATTAGATCACCACACATTCTAATTTATGGGTTGTGGAAAAAGCAGATTGCTTGAAGGGGAGAACATAATTCACTTTATGCAGGTGTTCCTGCAAATCAATTTGGAAGACAAATTTAGAAACATTTCAAGTAAATATGTAATTGTTAACATTTGGGGTGATATTCTTACCTTTCCTCACTGACTGTGGAACTCCACAAGGATACATTTAAGATCATCTGTGTTTGTTTACAAAGTGATTGCTTGTTTAAAGAAAATAAGTTATTAGCTTTACTCAGTATCATATGTAGACTATGTTAAAATAAAGTTTCAATTCTTGGGATATGAGAGTGGTTGATGAGTATGACACTGGGGGGGGGGAGAGTTGTTATTTTGATCTGTATATATCAGAGATAGTGTTTGGATTAAATTATTTCCTCTGAGAATACTCTTGCCTTTAATTTTAATAACATTTCACTAATTTTTTTCTAGATTTAATCTGTATGTATGAGCCTCTGTCAGGAGCTCTCTGTATGTTTGAGATACTATGCTAGTTGAAGATGTGGATGTAAAGCAAGTGAGAAATAGTGCTTCTGTTTATCAGGTCCATTGGCACTGGTTCAGGTTAGCGTATTCGTCCCAAAGTGCTTTGCCTAAAGTTTCCAGGCCCTTCATAAAAAGCAGGGTGGTATTCATGACTTTATTGTTTATATAAATTACATATATTTCTCATGGATGTTTTAATTCACTTGTTCACTTGGATCCTATGTTTTGGATGAGAGAGTATGGAAGATGTTACAAATTATGACCTGTATGGCTTGTTTTTTCCTACAGGTCACTTTTTAGGTATTTCTATCTCTTCCTTTGAGAATTGCTTGAAATGAGAAACTTAAAACATGGTACTATTGTTAAGGAATTTTTTGTTTCAAAAAGTAATGAGAGGGGCGCCTGGGTGGCTCAGTGGGTTAAGCCGCTGCCTTCGGCTCAGGTCATGATCTCAGAGTCCTGGGATCGAGTCCCATATCGGGATCTCTGCTCAGCAGGGAGCCTGCTTCCCTCTCTCTCTCTCTGCCTACTTGTGATCTCTCTCTCGCTGTCAAATAAATAAATAAAATCTTTAAAAAAAAAAAAAGTAATGAGAATTAATGCCAAGAATGGGAATGGTCAACCCAGGTCAACCCAGATAACACAATAAAGGCAAGATGTTACTTTTGTCTCTTTGTAAATTGAACCCTAGTTGGGAAGGCAGAAACAGTAAATAGAAGTCAAGGTTGTATGTGATTATCACTCTGCAAAGTACATGGTGTAGGGGTTGAGTTTAGTAGTAGTGTCTGGAATGGTAAGGAAAAGGCTAGCAACAGGCAGTATAGTCCTGAGTACATACTAGGTAATTGCCAAGTAAATGAAAGTGAGATTGAAGTGGCTGAGGGGATTAAGAGGGGTTTGGGCAGGTGTATGGAGGCTGGAAGAAAGGGAGGAGGATGGTAGAATGAAGGGCAGTATGAAAAATTACTTGAAGTGGAGACTGATCTATGTTTGAATTTGGAGGAGACCATTTTAACTATTGAAATTCCTTCCGGGGATTAGTGTAAAGCAAGCTTAGCTACATAGGAAAGTGGGAACGATGTTGTTGGATATTTATTATTTCCTATGTTCTGAGTAGTGTTTGGCATTTAAATGCCACTGTTGGGGCGCCGGGGTGGCTCAGTCAGTTATGTGCTTGCCTTTGGCTCCGGTCATGATCCCAGGGTCCTGGTTTTGAGCCCCACATTGGGCTCCCTGTTTAGCTGGGAGTCTGTTCCTCCCTCTCTGTTTTGGCCTCCCCCCCCCCCCCAAACTCACTCTCTCATGGGAGTGCCCTCTCAAAGAAGTAAAATCTTTGAAGAAATAAGATAAATGCTGCTGTCAACATGATAAACCAACTCCTGCCCCAAGCAGTATTGGGAAATACTCTTCAGGTTGTCATTGGAGGCTTCCTTCCTTTTGTTATCAACAGTTCTCTTGTCTTATCTCTTTTTGAGTTTTTATCTCTTCACAATATCCTGAATCTGGAATTTTAGTCCAACATAGGGTCTAGTTTTTATGTAGCTTATTCTCATCACTGCCTTTCAGAACATGGAATTTGGAAAATTTAGAGGTAATGTTTCTCTACCTGAGACTCTAGGATTTCTGAGTCCATATAGCCTTTTTCTTAGATTCTTAAGGGGTGGAGATTTTGTGAGGGTATTTAAAAGTTTTTAATGTTTGATTATCTTTTTTTTTTTTAAGATTTTATTTATTTATTTGACAGACAGAGATCACAAGTAGGCAGAGAAGCAGGCAGAGAGAGAGGAGGAAGCAGGCTCCCTGCAGAGCAGAGAGCCCGATGTGGGGCTTGATCCCAGGACCCTGGGATCACGACCCGAGCCGAAGGCAGAGGCTTTAACCCGCTGAGCCACCCAGGTGCCCCTAATGTTTGATTATCTTAAGCTAAAAAAACAATTTTTTAGCTTTGAAATAGTTTTAGATTTACAGAATGGCCAAAAATAATATAGAGATTTCCTATATACTTTCTTCACCCCAGTATGAACATTTTACCATTTATCATTCTTTCTACATACACATATGCACACATTACTTTTTTTTTCTGAAATGTTTGATAGTTATAGTCCTGATGCCTTTTTATCCTCATATCCTCCAGTGTGTATTTTCTTTTTCTTTTTTTTTAATTTTTATTTATTTATTTATTTATTTATTTATTTATTTGACAGAGAGAGATGACAAGTAGGCAGAGAGGCAGGCTGAGAGAGAGGAGGAAGCAGGCTCCCGGCCAAGCAGAGAGCCCGATGCGGGACTCGATCCCAGGACCCTGAGATCATGACCCGAGCCGAAGGCAGAGGCTTAACCCACTGAGCCACCCAGGCGCCCTCTTTTTCTTTTTTTTTTTTTAAGATTTTATTTATTTATTTGACAGACAGAGATCACAAGTAGGCAGCGAGGCAGAGAGAGAGAGAGGAAGAAGCAGGCTCCCCGTTGAGCAGAGAGCCCGATACAGGACTCGATCCCAGATCATGACCTGAGCTGAAGGCAGAGGCTTTAACCTGCTGAGCCACCCAGGCGCCCCCAGTGTGTATTTTCTAAAGACAAAGGCATTCTCTTATATAATCACTGTGTAGTTATCAATTTTGAGAAATTAACATCAACACAGTACTTTCTAACCCACGCACCTTAAAAATTATTTTGACCGGTTTGAAGTTTTAAAATTTATTTCACTTGAAAACTACCATTTTTTGGTGGTAATTTTCAAGTAAAGTAAATTTTAATATTTTAGATTCTTAAGTCAGTGTTCTTAAGTTGAGATCTAGCCTTTGATATCTGACAATTTTTGTCTCTTTAAAAAAGGCCCATATAGGGGCGCCTGGGTGGCTCAGTGGGTTAAAGCCTCTGCTTTCGGCTTGGGTCATGATCCCAGGGTTCTGGGATCGAGCCCCACATCGGGCTCTCTGCTCCGCGGAGAGCCTGCTTCCTCCTTTCTCTCTGTCTCCCTGCCTACTTGTGATTTCTGTCTGTCAAATAAATAAATAAAATCTTAAAAAAAAAAAAAAAGGCCCATATATCACTCAAATGTGGGGAACACTAACCTTGAGCATTTGAGTATATGAATTTTAGTGAGAAACTTTAGAGTCACTCCCATGTCATCTTTTTTTTTTTTTTTTTTTTTAAGATTTTGTTTATTTATTTGACAGAGATCACAAGTAGGCAGCGAGGCAGGTAGAGAGAGAGGGGGAAGCAGGCTCCCCGCTGAGTAGAGAGCCTAATGTGGGGCTTGATCCCAGGACCCTGGGATCATGACCTGAGCTGAAGGCAGAGGCTTCAACCCACTGAGCCATCCAGGTGCCCCCCACCCCATGTCATCTTTAAAGTCTTATTAAAATCAAGATAAAGTAATTAAGTGCTGCTTCTGATTTGTGGTTCAGGAGACTCAGTGAGCTAAAAGGCCTGCAATGAGACCTTCTAGGACCTTACTTTTAGCTTGACATCTAGAACAGGAATTCTGTCTCATTTGAGGTAAGTTCTCATCGAGATTCTTTTTAAGCATTTCTGAGGTACAGTGACATATTCCAGTTGCAGATGCCTCACATCTGATTTTTATAAATCAGTGAGAAAGACCAATAACTCAGTTGATTGGCAGAGGACCTGAAAAAGCACTTCCCAGCAGAAAGAAAATACCAGTGACTTAGAAACATGAAAAGCTATTATGATGGTAGAATTAAAAATGAAGCTACATGTATATGTATTGATATATAATGATATCTAAGGCTTTAAATTGAGAAAAATAAGTTATAGAAAGGTATGTTTCCTTTCGTGTACGTGTTTTCTCCTTAAAAAGAGATACATATGCTCATTTATACACACAATTTCCAGAAGGGTGTGAAGAACTTAACATTAGTTGCCAGTAGAGAAAGAGATCTAATTTGAGTTGTGTATCTCTTTATATTACGAATTTTCCCCTGAGTGCCTGTATTTTTCAAAGAAAGAAAATGAATTTAAAATGTTCAGACTTAAAATGAGCTAAAATCTGTCATTCTGTACATCACAGCTCCAACTTCTGGAGTTGTGCAAAATAAGAGTATTTTATCTTCTAAGTTTTCTGATATTTTAAAATAAATCACTATGGTCTTGTAAGTGGTCTTTTTTCCAGTGTAAATAAAAGTACTTATGTTTGGGATACCTGGGTGGCTTAGTCCGTTGAGTATCTGCCTTTGGCTCGGGTCATGATCCCCAGGTCCTGGGATTGAGTCTGGAGTCAGGCTCCTCCATCAGCGGGGAGCCTGGTTCTCCCTCTGCCTGCAGCTCCCCCTGCTTGTGCTCTCTCTCTCTCTGATAAGTAAATAAAATCTTAAAAACAAAAACAAACTTCTGTTTAACGGTATCATTTCTTGTGTGACATGGTATCCAGAATAGATTCCCTTACTATCCAGCTGTGAGTATTCATCTGTGAATAGTCTCCTTTTTTTTTTTTTTTAAAGATTTTATTTATTATTTGACAGAGGCAGACACACAAGAGAGAGGGAGCACAAGCAGTCTCAGGACACAGGTGTCCCCATCTGCGAATATTCTTGATATGGCCAAATCTCCCATACCAAGCTTCCCTTTGGAAACTTTAGTTTTTGTGTCCTAACCAGAGAGATTGGGTAGTTAGTTGGTTGATTTTAATAGTCATGTTATTCATTGGTTCTTTGAACTTGCTATGACTCTGTCTCTTAATTGAGTCATTTCTACATGTACCCTGTGGCCTCGTGGAGATTTGGCACCATGCTGACATGGACTATCAACATTCTTTAAAGGTAGTTCTTCAGCAAGCTGCAGATACTTATACTATACGTTTTTGACAAACAACTGGCTTCAGTCTTCCTGTTTTTTCTTCTATATTAGCTTTTCAAAAGAAGAAATAAGGCCATTCTAACATGATTGTTTGCTAGACAATTAAATGGCTGCTTCTGCATGCCTCTTTATTTTCCATGGTAGGGATATTGGGGACTCTATACTCCTAGCTCTGGCTTCCATACCCTAGTTCTGTCAACCTTCCTTCAACATTATTTTAGACTATTTACCAAAACAAGTGTTCTTATATTAGAAAACATTTGTGGCTGATTCTCGCTGCTAATTGTGGGCTCAGAACTTTGTTTCTTTGTTTCTTTTGTTTCCTCAAATTTTGTTTCTTCAAAGTCTTATCTTATTACAATGGCAATCTGCTTCCATGGCCACAGCTGGGTGTTGTCATTTCCTGGAAATGTACCCCACCTCTGGTGCTCTGACCATAATTTCCAGTTCTTTCACCTTACCCTTTTACCTCTCTTTCTGGTTTCCAGAAGATTTACTCTTTGAAGCTTCTAATATCTTCCCCCTACCCTGTTCTTTCAGTTTATCAGCTGCTTTGGATTTCACTCTCTTCTGTTATCTGTGGGTTACTAGGTCACTCATTTATGTATTCTTGGGAATGCTTTCAGTTCTCATCTCCTTGTCATCTACTCCGCTCTTCCCACCCAACTTTCTGGAGTAACTCACCAGTTGTTCCTTTAGTTGCTTCTAGATGGTTTAATGCTGCCAGCAAAAGTAGAATAAATGTTCTGACAAGCTCTCTTATAAATTAATAATGTCCAGCTTTGGGCAGCAACATCGAGGATTATAGTCTGCTTACATTTCTGTTACTTACACTTGAATTTTAACTATTTTGCTCTGTTCCTTCCTCTCAATGTTTCAGTGAGGATGTGAGAGAGAAATAGAAACCAAAAGGATATGCTTGCTTTGTTTTAAAATTTAACCTTGTCTTCACTCATCTATATCCCCTTCTTTCAAGATCATTCCCTTCAGTCTGTTGTAGTGATTCCATATTTTTTTCTGTGATCTAAGCAGCTTGTTTGCTCCCCTGCTCTATTTATGATGAGGGAGGGAGGCAAGATACAGAATGACTTGTATTTGCTATACTTGAAAACGAAGATCTTTGTTTATCCTCCTACTCCCCACCACCATCACATACACAGAAGAAGCATTGGAAGGCTTTTCACACCAAGGTGTTAATAGAAGTTGTCTCTGGATGTTGGATTGTGGACTTTTCCTTTTGTTTGTTTGTAATTTGATCTTTATTAACATAACATGCCTTTACAATGAGAAAATTATATATTGTCCCCCATATTTTTTGTACATGCCTATATTATTATTATTTTAAACATTTTATTACCATGTTCTGGGAAGTGTCTTGCCATCTCTGTTAAGCAGTTCTCTGATTTCTGAAATGGATCATTATTTCCCTCCTACCCCTGAATCCTACTTCTGTAATGGTTCACCAGCTTTTGATCATGTGATGATGCTGATTATAGTTTGTCAGGATTATCCTGTTCATTTGCTTGTCCAAAGTAGAACTGCTGGGGCTTAGGAGAGAGTTCTGGTCACCTCAGTATTTCCAGCACTTCTGTATGGATATAGGTGGATACAAGCATGGGACAAGCATGAACATTCTTAAATGTACACTGGAAAGGGAGTACAAATATGAATGACATTCCAAATGCTTGGGTGTGTCCAGGTACCTTTGATGTTCTTGAAAAAATTCCACATGGTACTAATTTAAATCGAATCTTTTTTTTTTTTTTTTAAGATTTTATTTATTTATTTGACAGAGAGGCAGTGAGAGAGGGAACACAAGCAGGGGGAGTGGGAGAGGGAAAAACCAACACCCCCCCCCCCCCCCCCCCCCCGCGCTGAGCAGGGAGCTTGACGCCCAGGCCCTATCCTAGGACCCTGGGATCATGACCCGAGCTGAAGGCAGATGCCCCAACCACTGAGCCACCCAGGCGTCCCCAAATCTAGAATGTCGTAGGTTGTAAGACGCAACTATCTTATGAACCACTAAGAAAGGAAAAAATGCTGCCTGTCAAACTATGATGTTATTGATGGTGTGATGCAGAAGTATTATATGTGGAGAAAATGTACATCACAGAATTAATGAAATACAGTTGTTCTAAGATTGCATCTGTGAAGTTTTTAGTGGTTTTGGAGTAGAAGAAAGTGTTTAACCTTGGCCACGATTCAGATCTCATCCATGTATTGCCAACTTTATTCCCCCTTCATTGTTTGGGTTTCATATGGCTACATAGACTTGGTGAATAGAATGAGTTGTGATGGAGTCAGGCCTACATTTGGAGACAGGATTTTTGTACATTTCTTTTAAGGGGCATTTAAAACAGATTATTATATTCCAGTCTTGCCGTATAGCCTATAGAGTGGCCTGCCTAAAGTACTAATCTGGCTGTCATAACCTAAAGCCTTTTTTGTAGCTTCCCTTTCCCCAGCATGCCTTGGTGCACTGATGTATACCAGATTTAGGGCTTTTGATTCCACAGTCTCAGGACACAGCATGGTTAGCTTTGTTAGAACATAACTGTGTGCTCAGAGAGCCACATGCTGTGACCTTGAATAGAGTATATACCTTGTAATCAGCAAAGGGACTGTTGAATGGACACCACAAAAGATTAAGAACACCTAATCTGTAAGATAAAATGTATTTCGCCTCATGAGAAACTGGCCTTTGGACCTGGCTACTGCCCCCTACTTCACCTAATTATTGGCTTCTTTTTGCCTTTTACTTTATATTCAGGTAATATTGAACTGTTTATAGTTTTCTTGTGCACGTTGTTCTACGTTTGCATCTCTGTACCTTTGTGGAGACTCTCCCTCTGCTTACAATCTCCCTACAGGTATATACTTCAGAAACTACTCTTCTTTTAGGAAGAATTCTTTGCTTTCCTATCTTTCTACTAAACTGAGCTATCTCCCTCTTTGCTGTTATACTGTACATATTTCTATCCTTGTATATTTTATTATGTTGGAATTAACTTTTGTAACAATTACATTTTGTATTTATAGGGCACTGTAGGCTTCTTAAGGGCAGGTACTCTGCTTTATTCACCTTTTTATTTCACTGTTCGTGGTGCTGTCTTCAATAAATATTTGCTATACCAAATGTATTGAAACTTTACCGAATACCATATTGAATAGGATGTCGGTATCCTAGATTTTAATAAAAAAAAAAACTTTGATTTCAGTTGGTTTTAAGTATTTACGATTTCTGTTTATTCTTTTGCATGCTTTCTTGGCTGGATGGCAATAGAGAAGAAGAAAATGAGGTAAGTATAATTTTAACTAGATATTCAGTAATTATTGGATTAGAAATTCAGAATTGATGGGGCACCTGGGTGGCTCAGTTGGTTAAGTACCTGACTCTTGATTTTTGGCTTGGGTCATGATCTCTGGGTTGTGAGGTTGAGCCCCACGTTGGACTCTGAGGAGCTGGACATGGACCCTGCTTAAGGTTTTCTCTCCCTCTCCCTGCTTTCATGCATGTGTTCGCTTTCTCAAACAAAAAACAACCCCCCCCCACAATAACTCAGAATTTAGCTATCTTCCTTTTTTTTTAAGTTTTTATTTTTAAAGTAATCTCTACACCCAATGTGGGGCACAGATTCAACAACCCTGAGACCAAGAGTTGCTCACTCTACTGAGTGCACCAGCCAGGCAATCATAGCTATCATTTTGAATGTGAAATGAAGTAATTGTTTTTGTTGAATTTTAAGATCTGTAGTAACTCATTCCAGTGAGGAACGCTTTATATCTCGAGAAAACGGTTTTTAAACTTTGGAGCTTCAAAAGCTTTAGGCAAGGTACAGGAAACTGGCAGATCTGGAGACAGCATTTTGCCTGTTTTTATGTATTGAGCTACCATGTAAGATGTCATTTGCCAAGTGGACTCTGTTTCTTAAAAGTATTTGAAGACCACTGCTCTGTGATAATGCATGAGGAAACATTTACTTTCCCACTTGAATTGTTACTATATAATATTGAAAACTGATTTCAGATTTTACTATATTGAAGGGGAAAACTGCTCTCTTAAACAGCGAGAGTTGATTAAAGAATATCAATTAGAAAAGTGTTGCAGATGGCCAGTGTACTGTCTTTAATCTAGGCTTGAGGGTGATAGAGTTTCCTGTTGTTCCCTCTACCACCTAGGTTATGCCTTAAACTTCTAAAGCCCACTATTTCCTTTGGTGGTTTGGCCAATAAGGGAGGGGAAAATCTTCTTAGATGTATACTTTGTGGTTCATACTCATACAGTAGGATTGGACTATAAATTAGCATGGCCTGAGTATGTGAGGCCCAGGCAGAGACAGTGGTAGTGTACAAGGGCAGATTAACTTACAGGAAACAGAAAAGTCTGGTCCTCATTTGCTTACCTCATCTGTAAAATAAGATGGGAGACTGCTGGTATAGACCAGTGGTTTTCAAATCTGGAAAGTCCATTGGAATTGCCTCACATGCTTAGTTCCCCAAAACAAAACCAAACAAAACATACTTCTTGCCTTACCTCAGAACCAGTGAATTGCTGTTCCTTGGAGTTTTGTCGCAGATCCATATTTTACCAAGCACCTAAGTGATTTTGTGTGATGTCGGGAGACCACTAGTTATAATGACTTCTGCTAATTCTTCAGATAGGACACAGGACGAGACTATTCTCATTGAGTTGTTAGTTATTGCTCTCTATCTGCTTGTCTTTTTGTGTTGTGTCTTGAATTACATAGGATTTTTTTTTTTTCATTCTTGTTGAAAATTCTGCCCCGGGGGGGATTATAAAATGGATAAATTCTTTGTGTAACAGACAAGAATAGGAAAATACAGGTAATTGTTGAAACTGAGGTGTGTACTTAGGGATTTTTTTATACTATCCTCTATACTTTTGAGTATGTTTGAAATTTTCTATAATAAAGAAGTGCTTATCTAGCTTAGTGAAATTCATACTGTCCTTAAAAAGGACTTTTCATTTCTCTGATGTTTTAAAACGTGATGCTAGTCATTTGAAAATAACTTTATTGTTGTAGTAACTGCTTGTTTTGTTCATTTATAGGCAAAGATTGAAAATGTGCAGAAAACAGGTTTCATCAAAGGACCAATATTCAAAGGTGTTGCTTCTAGTCGATTTTTACCCAAAGGCACCAAGACAAAAGTTAATTTGGAAGAACAGGGACGACAGAAGGTGTCTTTCAGTTTCAGCCTTACAAAGAAAACTTTGCAGAACAGGTTTCTGACTGCACTTGGCAATGAAAAGCAAAATGATACTCCAAGCTCCCCAGCTGGACCTCTTCAAGTAGACTTGACCCCTAAAATTAAAATGGACATTGGAGATACCTTATCTACTACTGAAGAATCTTCCCCACCAAAATCAAGGGTAGAATTGGGCAAAATTCATTTTAAGAAACATCTGCTTCATGTGACATCCAGGCCACTGCTAACTCCTGCCACAGCAGTGACCTCTCCACCTCCTCCCATAGCACCATTACCAGCAGTCATAGCAGAATCAACAACTGTAGACTCACCACCCTCATCTCCACCTCCACCACCTCCACCGCCTCAGGCCACAACACCCTCACCACCAGCACCAGTAACAGAGCCAGTGGCCTTGCCACACACACCAATCCCAGTTCTGATGACAGCACCAGTAGATGTAGCAGTGAGAGCACTGAAGGAACCACCAGTTACAACTGTACCAGAATCTTCAGAAGTGGACACTAAGCAGGAGGCTGCTGTATCTAATAGTTCAGAAGAGCACATAACTCAAAATTTGAATGAGCAAGTAGATATTCTCTCACAAAAAGAGGATTCCCATATTGGGAAGGAAGAAGAAATTCCAGATAGTTCTAAGAGTAATCTGGGCTCCAAAAAAACAGGTTCTAAAAAGAAATCCTCACAATCTGAAGGCACCTTTCTTGCTTCAGAATCTGATGAAGATTCTGTACGGACTTCCTCAAGTCAAAGATCACATGATTTAAAATTTTCAGCAAGCATTGAAAAGGAAAGAGATTCAAAAAAGAGTTTAGCACCTTTAAAAAATGAGGATTTAGGGAAATCTTCACGGTCTAAAACAGAGAGAGATGATAAATATTTTAGCTACTCAAAACTTGAAAGAGATACTCGGTATATATCTTCTCGATGTAGATCAGAGAGAGAGCGAAGGCGGAGCAGATCTCGTTCCAGATCTGACAGAGGCTCTAGAACTAGTTTATCCTATTCCCGGTCTGAGCGATCCCATTATTACGACTCTGATCGTCGCTACCATCGGAGTTCCCCTTATCGAGAGAGGGCACGCTATTCTCGGCCATATGCAGATAACAGAGCTCGAGAGAGTTCTGACTCAGAAGAGGAGTATAAGAAGACCTACTCAAGGCGCACCTCCTCTCATTCCTTCTCTTACAGAGACCTAAGGACATCATCATCCTATTCTAAATCTGATAGGGACTGCAAAACTGAGTCCTCTTACTTAGAGATGGAGAAGAGAGGAAAGTATTCTTCAAAATTAGAAAGAGAATCGAAAAGGACTTCAGAAAGTGAAGCAATGAAAAGATGTTGTTCTCCCCCTAATGAACTGGTATTCCGACGGGGGTCATCCTATTCCAAGCATGATAACAGTGCTTCCCGTTACAAATCTACCCTTTCAAAATCTATATCCAAGTCTGATAAATTTAAAAATTCTTTCTGTTGTACAGAAATAAATGAGGAAATCAAACCGTCTCATTCTTCTAGTTTACAGGCTCCTTGTTCAAAAGGTAGTGATTTAAGAATGATTAGTAAAATTCCTGAAAGAGAAAAGACTGGGTCTCCATCTCCATCAAATCGATTTAATGATTCACCTACTTTTAAAAAGCTAGACGAATCACTTATTTTTAAATCTGAATTTCTAGGACATGATAGCCATGATAGTATTAAGGAATTAGACTCTTTATCTAAGGTGAAGAATGATCAATTAAGAAGTTATTGTCCCATAGAATTAAATATAAATGGATCTCCTGGGGCAGAATCTGATTTGGCAACGTTTTGCACTTCTAAAACTGACACTGTTTTGATGTCTTCTGATGATAGTGTGACTGGATCGGAGGTGTCCCCTTTGGTCAAAGGATGCATGCTTCCATCAAATGGATTTCAGAATGTTAATAGATGTAAAGAAAAAGACTCGGATGACAGTTGCATGCTGCATAGTAAGTCAGGAAGCCCGTTTAGAGAAGCAGAACCTCCGGTGTCACCACACCAAGATAAACTTATGTCTTTGCCGGTTATGACTGTAGATTATTCTAAAACTGTAATTAAAGAACCAGTTGATATGACAGTTTCTTGCTGTAAAACCAAAGATTCAGATATATGCTGTACTTCAAATGACAAGAACCCTTTGTTGCATCATTCTGAAGCTGAAAAGATTGAGCCTTCAGTTATGAAGATTTCTTCAAATAGCTTTATGAATGTGCATTTGAAATCAAAAACAGTTATATGTGATAATAGAAATCTGACAGATCAGCACTCAAAATTTGCATGTGAAGAATATAAGCAGAATGTTGGTAGCACTAGTTCGGCTTCTGTTAACCATTTTGATGATTTATATCAACCTATTGAGAGTTCAGGCATTGCTTCATCTCTTCCAAGTCTTCCACCAGGAATAAAAGTGGACAGTTTAACTCTGTTGCAATGTGGAGAGAACACATCTCCAGTGTTGGATGCTGTGCTGAAGAGCAAAAGCACAGAGTTTTTAAAGCATGCAGAGAAAGAAACAGTAGCAGAAGTAGGTAGCGGCCTGCCTGATTCAGGAAGAGGATTCGCTTCTTGGGAAAATAGGCATAATAATGGGTTGTCTGGGAAATGTGTGCAAGAGGCTCAAGAAGAAGGGAATTCCATACTGCCTGATAGAAGAGGAAGAGCAGAAATCTCTTTAGATGAAGAAGGAGGAAGAGGACATGTGCATACCTCTGATGATTCAGAAGTTGTATTTTCGTCTTGTGACTTGAATTTAACCATGGAAGACAGTGACGGTGTAACATACACCTTAAAATGTGACAGTAGTGGGCATGCCTCAGAGATTGTATCTACTGTCCATGAAGATTATTCTGGTTCTTCTGAAAGTTCAAGTGATGAAAGTGACTCTGAAGATACAGATTCTGATGATAGCAGTATTCCAAGAAACCGTCTTCAATCTGTTGTGGTAGTGCCAAAGAATTCTACTTTGCCCATGGAAGAAACCAGTCCTTGTTCTTCTCGGAGTAGTCAGAGTTACAGACACTATTCTGACCACTGGGAAGATGAGAGATTGGAGTCAAGGAGACATTCATATGAGGAAAAATTCGAGAGTGTAGCAAGCAAGCCCTGTTCTCAAACCGAGAAGTTTTTCCATCATAAAGGGACAGAGAAGAATCTGGAAGTTTCTTTCTCACAGCCTAGCAGAAAACAAATAGATAACCACCTGTCTGAAATTGCTCATCCTCAGAGTGATGGGGTTGATAGTACAAGTCATACAGATGTGAAATCTGACTTTCTAGGTCATCCAAATTCTGAGGAAACCACAAAAGCCAAAATAGCTTCTAGGCAGCAGGAAGAGCTGCCAGTTTATTCTTCTGATGATTTTGAAGATGTCCCAAGTAAGTCTCGGCACCAGATCACTTTCCCTAATAGGCCGGATAGTCGACTGGGAAAAACAGAGATGAGTTTTTCTTCCTCTTGTGAGCGAATGGATGGTTTCCGTTCATCAGAAGAGCTCCGAAACCTAGGGTGGGAATTCTCTCAACAAGAAAGGCCTACTAGCACATATCAACAACCTGACAGCAGCTATGGAGCCTGTGGTGGACACAGGTATCAGCAAAGTGCAGAACATTATGGTGGGACACGTAATTACTGGCAAGGCAATGGCTACTGGGATCCAAGATCAGCAGGTAGACCTCCTGGAACTGGGGTTGTGTATGATCGAATTCAAGGGCAGGTACCAGATTCCTTAACAGATGACCGTGAAGAGGAGGAGAATTGGGATCAACGTGGAGGATCTCATTTTTCAACGCAGTCCAGTAAGTTTTTTCTGTCCCTTCAAAAGGACAAGGGGTCAGTGCAAGCACCTGAAATAAGCAGCAATTCCATTAAAGATTCTTTAACTGTGAACGAAAAGAAAGATCTTTCAAAAAACTTAGAAAAAAATGATATGAAAGATAGAGGGCCTCCAAAAAAAAGGAGACAGGAATTGGAGAGTGATTCTGAAAGTGAAGGTGAACTTCAGGACAGAAAGAAAGTTCGAGTGGCAGTAGAGCGGGGGGAAACAGCAGTGCCTCCAGGCTCAGCCCTGGTTGGGCCTTCTTGTGTCATGGAGGACTTCAGGGACCCACAGCGATGGAAAGAATATGCCAAGCAAGGGAAGATGCCTTGTTACTTCGATCTGATTGAAGAAAATGTTTATTTAACAGAAAGGTAAGCTTGCTTAATACTTGTCCAACAAATTTTAACCTCTTTTTGTTAAAAAAAAAAAAAATCAGCTTTCAATGATTCACGTTATATGAGGTCAGTTGTATGAAATGAAATACAGGTTTGTGGTTTGTGATAAGACATAGATTAAACAATTGAAAAAGTATTTACCTATTTAGATTTGATGTCATAGGGTCCTTCCCTCAGTATCCATTCCCCCCTGCCCAGGAAGGGGGTGTCTAATTATTTTTTATTTGAGGGGAGAGTCTCATTACCTTTTGGGTTCTGAAAGTATGATTTAGGCCAGCCCTATTTTTCTTAAATTCCTTTTACATGTGTAACTGTGATGAACAATGAAACAAAATCTCAGCAAAATAGTCTGCTCTTAGAAAAAGAAAAAAGTAGTTGTGCTTGATTTTTCTTTTTCAAAAATGCTCAGAATGAAGTATCTTTGAAAGGTACTTCATAAAACTGGAGCTAGACTAGAACACCATTTTCTGTCTGGTTTTTTATTCTATTGCTTATAGATTAAATGATTAAATTTGGCGATAGCATAACCACTATTTTAGAATTAAATGATAAAATGGTTTACTATAGATCCCTAACAAGAAGCAAGTATAATGAGAATAGGAGTAGTGAAACATAGTCCTCCAAAGCAGAGCTGCACAGCCCGCTTTCTTTCACCTTTCCTCGAGAGTCCTCTTGTTTTCCCAATATGAATATGTGTTGAATGTGCCTTTTTAAACAAAAAAACCTGTAGTCTTTCCTTTTGCAAATTTCTCTTCTAAGACTCTACCTAGCCATCATCCTTTTAAGTGTTAAAAATTTTTTTTATAATGAAATTTTTTTCACTGTGGTTAAGGTAAAGTTTAAATTAGGTCTCATGAGAAGTTTTTCGTATTTAAACAAAAAAACTGGCTCCATAGCTCAGGGGTTAGAGCACTGGTCTTGTAAACAAAAAAACTTGGGGCGCCTGGGTGGCTCAGTGGGTTAAAACCTCTGCCTTTGGCTCAGGTCATGATCCCAGGGTTCTGGGATCGAGCCCCGCATCGGGCTCTCTGCTCCACAGGGAGCCTGCTTCCTCCTCTCTCTGTGCCTGCCTCTCTGCCTAGTTGTGATTTCTCTCTGTCAAATAAATAAAACATTAAAAAAAAACAAAAACAACTTTTTTGGGGCTCCTGGGTTCAGTTAGTTGAGCATCCAACGCTTGGTTTTAATTCAGGTCATGATCTCAGGGTTGTGAGATCGAGCCCCGTGTCAGGCTTCGTGATGGGCTTGGAGTCTGTTTGAGATTCTCTCTCTCCCTCTGCCCTTCTCTCTGCTCACACGTTTTTTCTTTCTCTCTCTTTCTGAATAAATAAATCTTGAAAAAATGAAAACCTTTTTCATGATATAGTCTTTCACAGTTATAATTTACATCTAGTAAATTAGGTTTAAGGTTAAAATATTGAATATTTTAAGTAGTAGTTTTTAGGAATTGCGTGAGTATTCATGCACAGGGTCTTTAAAAGACTAAAATAAAACTAATCAACCCAGTCCTCTGGGATTTGCTCAGCAGTGAGATCCAGATACATGTAACACCATACATATAGATCTGGTTGGTGGGAACATTGGAGAGCTTTTTTGGAGTGGGAAGCATTTATATATATTCAACATTTTTAAAGTGCCTATTGTTACATGCTGGGTCTTTTAGGAGCCACCAAGAACACAAATTATGCAATGGTATTGAGTATAGTGAAAAATTTTTCTTAGGTTTCATGAAAATAGGGTTATCTGAATCCGTGCTCATTAGTCCTTACAGAGCAATACAAAATAAAGCTTTTGCTGATTTTTCAAAACTACAGTTCTTAGCGTACTTGTAAATAGATACATGGTTTATCTTTAGTTCCATTTCTTCAGGCTGAGAATAGTCATACACTTATTGATGATACCATGAATTGATCCAGATGAGTCATTCCTGTTACTCAAACTTAGTTGAAGCTATCAGGACACTCTTCAGGTACTTTTTAAATTGGGACTGTAATAGACCATATGTTGAAGATGAAAGCAGATTAGTTAGGAGATTAAGACAGCCGCATAGAGCAGCTGTGCTCTTCACTGTCTGATAGTTGGAGTCAGACTGCCCTAATCTTAAGAAGGCGATCTTCTTCAACCATCTTTGATTTTTTTTCCTCCCTTTTGGACAAGGGTCAGAAAGAAAGTTCAACATAAAAGCCAGGAAATAATCACATTTTCACTTTCTTTGCTATCTCTGGTGTAGGTATTTATGAACCCAGTCCGTTTTGAACAGTTTCCCTTTTTACCCCCAAATCAGTCTGTGTTGAGAAAGTTTAGTTCTCTGATTATTCTGCAATGCCTTATTATTCTGTAATACAATTCTCGGGGCGCCTGGGTGGCTCAGTGGATTAAGCCGCTGCCTTCGGCTCAGGTCATGATCTCAGGGTCCTGGGATCGAGCCCCGCATCGGGCTCTCTGCTCTGCAGGGAGCCTGCTTCCTCCTCTCTCTCTGCCTGCCTCTCTGCCTACTTGTGATCTCTCTCTCTGTCAAATAAATAAATAAAATCTTTAAAAAAAAAAAATACAATTCTGTAAATTACATTTCATTCTTTTTTTAATCATTTAATTTTCTGTTAAATATGATTTTTAGAAATGCATTGTTACTGAAAGATTCTCTGAATGATTTATTGAGTTAAACTCTTAATTAAAAGTCTTATTTTTTACGGGTGCTTGGGTGGCTCAGTCTGTTAATTTTCTGACTCTTGGTATTGGTTCAGGTCATGATCTCAGGGTTGTGAGAGAGAGCCCTGCATTGAGCTCTGAGCTGGGCATGGAGCCTGTTTAAGATTCTCTCTCTCCCTCTCCCTCTGTTCCTTCTCCATTGCTTGTGTGTGCATATGCTCTCATGCTCTCTCTAAAAGAAAAAACAAAAAACTTATTTTTTAATTTATTTTTTTAGCAACTTCTTTCCTTCCTCAGTCTCTGTTTTATAAATTTAATATCTTTTTTTCTCAACCATTATTTGCTCATCTAGGAGGACTGATTTTTTTTTTTTTTTAAAGATATTTATTTATTTATTTATTTGTCAGAGGGAGCAGCAGGCAGAGAGAAGCAGGTTCCCCTCTAAGCAAGGAGCCTGATGTAGGACCCGATCCCAGGACTCCAGAATCATAACCAGCCAAAGGCAGATGATGCCCAACCGACTGAGGCCCCCACACATTCCCAGGAGGACTGATTCTTAAACTTCATCTTAATCAGCTGTGTCACTTTCTGGTTCTCATTTTTTTCCTGAGTCAAATACGACTATTAACACTTGAAGTTGCTCAGAATTTGAGACTTAGCTGAAATGGACTAGGAAATGAAGGCTGAGTCCAAAATGATAGACTTTGACTCACCCCATCCTCCCATTTGTCCGGGCTGAAGGTTGCCTCTCATTCTCTTTGCAACATAAGTCTTAGTGTTTTTAGTCTCACAGATACTAGCGAGGAGATGTTTTCTTCCTTTTGAATGTTTGACTTAACCAGAATCATTAAATGTGAAACTAAGGAGATTTAGCACATATTTGATTTTGTATGTTGTATCATTGCCAGGAGATTTCTTAAACCAATTCTTACGAAATTTTACCTAATAGAAAGAAGAATAAATCCCATCGGGATATTAAGCGAATGCAGTGTGAGTGTACACCTCTTTCTAAAGATGAAAGAGCTCAAGGTGAAATAGCATGTGGGGAAGATTGTCTTAATCGTCTCCTCATGATTGAATGGTAAGTAAATTAAGATGTTCTTATTTTGCTCAATCGTTCAATTAAATGTCTCAAAATAGTAGAAAGAATTAGTGATGAATCAGATTTAACCTTTCTCCTTCTACCTATCATTGAGTATTTATAAGCAATGAAATCTCCAATGTATAGCAGTGTTTATAAGGAGATAGGTTTCCCTTGCATTGTACATTATAGTATACGTTGTCAGCGCTCTGTAAAGTAGCCCTAAAACTAACGTCGTAACCTTTTATCTCTTAAAATGTTCATGTCTTGAGAGGTAAATATTTTTAGCTTTTACTATAAGATGAGATAAAACCCTAGCATTTCGAAAGTGCATAAAGTAAAATGTCTCCCAAACCCCAATCCCTCTATTTCTGGTCTTTGCTGGTACTTTTTATACCTATGCCAACATTCATAGATATTTCCACTTTTTGCATACAGAAATGAAATCTCTTTACCATATGTATTTTTTAAAAATTTTATCCCCTCATCCTGGCCCAAACACACATGAACACATAATTGAATATGTTTGGACACCTGTTCAGAGCAACGCATACAGACCTACCTTAATCTTCTCTAGGTTGCTTTCTACAGTCTGTTTATAGTTAACTCATAATTATTTATCTCCTCTTAAGACATTTTCTTCTATTTTTTCTTATATAGCCATAAACATCTTTACATTAAAAAAAGTGTGGTTAATTTTTTTACCAATTTGATTGATGAAAAATTGTATCATTTTTTAACATGAAGAGAATATGAGGGTGATTTATAGTGTAGATACTTTGTTCGTAGTGTTAATAAAGTGTTTTCTTTCAAACTCAGTTTTTTGTTTTGCTCATGTTCTAGTTAGTGAGAATAAAACCTATACCTCAGAAAAATAAAGAGAAAGCCCTTTGCTATTCCTTGATTAAACTGAAAGTAGAGATGACATACATAAGTGAGAAGGAGAGATAGAAGAGTTAGCACTATTCTCCTACCTTGACATCGTTGCCCTGGCCTCTGCACTTTTCTGACTTTTCCTTCCAACGTTGCTAAAGAGATGGGAAGTATAGGATCCCTTTCTCTATGTGTTTCCCACAGTCAAACTTAGAGTAGTTGTCAGGATCAGGTTCAAATTTAAGCTGGTGTTCATAACTACATAATAGATCAACAACCTGCCCTTCAATCTTCCTGCAGCCCACTTCTCTTACCAGTCATCTTCTGCTGTTTTCTCCATTCCTCAAGTGGGTCTTGTTCCTGTTTCTGCACCGAGGCAGGTGCCATTGTTGTATCTCTTGTTTGTTTTTGTTGTTGTTGTTATTTGATCGTTTTTATCCACATCCTATGTGTCATTAGAGATTCTGCTTTGAAGAATTAATTTTCTCCACTTCTCATTTTAGTTCTTCCCGGTGTCCAAATGGGGATTATTGTTCCAATAGACGGTTTCAGAGAAAACAGCATGCAGATGTGGAAGTCATACTCACAGAAAAGAAAGGCTGGGGCTTGAGAGCTGCCAAAGACCTTCCTTCGTAAGTTATGTCTTAATCCTCTTTACTTTATTTTTGTATTGTTGAAGTTGGTCAGCTACTTTGTAGGAAAATAATGTGTTTGTTACACTGAAGTTTAATAATGATTATTGTGGGGTTGCCTGAGTGGCTCAGTTGATTAAGCATCTGCCCTTGACTCAGGTCATGATCCCCAGGTCCTGGGATCAAGTCCTGAGTCGGGCTCCTTGCTCATTGGGGAGTCTGCTTCTCCCTCTGCCTTCCGCTTCCCCTGCTTGTGCTCTCTCTCTCTCTGAAGAGTAAATAAATAAAAAAAATTTTTTAAAGATTTTATTTATTTATTTGTTAGAGAAAGCACATAAGTAGGCAGAGTGGCAGGCAGAGGCAGAGAGAGAAGCAGGCTCCCTGTTGGACAAAGGAGCCCGATTCGGGACTTGTTCCCAGGACGCCAGGATCATGACCTGAGCTGAAGGCAGCTGCTCAACCGACTGAGCCACCCAGGCATCCCTAAAATTTTTTTTTAAAAAGAAAATATTTTCAGTTGTTCCCTAAAGCTCTTTAGCCTTTCTAAGCTTCGCATAAAGAACCCTGCTTTGGTAAAATACACTAGCACTGAATGTTTCCAGGTTTCCCACATTTTCCTACTCATATAACTTCCATATGCTGATGGTAGTGTCAGTTTCATGTTTTAGTTCCAAGCTATTTAGATCTTCACTGGTAGATCATTCCTGTCAAAGAGGACATATTGTGAGATATGCACAGGGTGAGGAAGGCTTTGGAGCTAATCTGCTAGTTAGTTACTGTTAAATACCATGACATTCCCTGTGTATAGTATACTCATTTCTTCTTTAGTATTGAAGATACTAAATAACCAAGGAAAAATCAATCAGGGATGGAAGGTATCTGAGAGACACCAAGGAGAGTGATTAATCATGATTATTGATAGATACTAGAGAAAACTCACAGAGGATGTTGTGGGAGAAAAGGTCTATTTGACCTTTAACATCTTCAGAGACCTTTGAATAAAGGCAGTAGAAGGGCCGCTATATTTAAATTGCCATCTTTTTTCTTAGAGCATAAAGCCTTTAATATTTCAGTGCCTCCTGATTTCCTCAGAGCTGTTTCTCAGCTGTAAATCACTGTTTCCATGATCATAAACCGGACTTGAGTGTTTGTTTTAATATCTGGTTAGATCAGGAATACATATTTTGGTAGTATGTATAAATGTAAAAGTGTCTTATAATCAACATTTTTTGAAAAATATTAGGAAGGAGAAAACCTCAGTTAGATGCTAGGTACTTTATATATATTTTAATTATATCTTGTATGATACCAAATTTATCCACTTATATTTTGTTAAATCCATTATTTTTACATGGATGTATATTTTCCATAAATCTCCTAGGCAGGAAGTGCTATTGTTTCCCCTCTGTTTTGCCAGGAACACCTTTGTGCTAGAATATTGTGGAGAAGTACTTGATCACAAAGAGTTTAAAGCCCGGGTAAAGGAGTATGCACGGAACAAAAACATCCACTACTATTTCATGGCCCTGAAGAACGATGAGGTGAGCAGCATGCATGTGTTTGCTTTGAAACAGATTGGGAAATTGTTGAGTTTGAAAGGGTCACTGAACGGACTGATTTTTAAAGGACATTAAGTGACAAAAAAGAGGAGCAGAAATAGTATATATAGTTTATGTTTATAAAAAGAGTGGGAGAGGGAGATATTTACATATATAGGTAAATGTAAACATACATGCTTCATATTATAACTCTTAAAAATGACTGATATCTCCAAAGAGGTTTTTTTTTTTTTTTGATGTGGGTTATATTTGTCAATACTTAAATAAAAATTAAAGCTGTTACGCTGAGATGGAAAAATACTTAACCACTGAAAAGCAATAAGCCCATTATACGTTGACATAAATGTTTTTATGAAAATAAGGCATTTTCAAATGATTTTTGTTTTAAACATGAGTACCATTGTTTGACATTTTTACAAATCTCTTTAATGTTCTGGTGTAATAAAATTTAGCTAGATTCTCATATCTGTCTCTTCATTCAGTCCTGGAAAACCCAATTCTAGGTCCTACCCCAGCACCTGTTGAATCTAACTCTGAGGGTGGGTCCGGCAGGAGTTTTAACAAGCTCTCCAGGAATTCAGATAGACACTGTAGTTTGAGAGCTCCTGCACTGTGGTATAACATGCACTTTAAAATGGAGTTTTGTACATGAGAAATGAGATTGGAATATAAGAGGATATAAAAAGTAGCTAAAAGTAAATGGAAGAATTATTGGTAGATATGGAGATAATTTTGCTTATAAGTAAGATGTCTATGGTTAGCAGATCTCCCAGAGGAGGCAGTTGGATATTTGTCACATGGATGTGTCTATACATAAAAGAGGAGGAGGGATTGGAAATATAGGTTGTGCATTTGCCTAATGCCTTTCCTTCACAAAATATACATGTATTTTAAAGTCTCATTTCTAACTCTTAAAATGATCCTTTTCCCTAGATAATAGATGCCACTCAGAAAGGAAACTGTTCTCGTTTCATGAATCACAGCTGTGAACCAAACTGTGAAACTCAAAAAGTAAGTTGAGGTAGATTTAGAGTTTGGGATATTTGTTCAAGATTGCTGTTCTCTTGGGGCACCTGGGTGGCTCAGTCGTTAAGCATCTGCCTTAGGCTCAGATCATGATCCCAGGGTCTTGGGATCAAGCCCCTGCTTTGGGATTCCTGCTGGGCAGGGAGCCTGCTTTCCCCTCTCCAACTCCCCTGTGCTTGTATTCCCTCTCGCTATTTCTCTCTGTCATAAATAAATATAAATCTTAAAAAAATTGCTGTTCTACATTAAGGGTACCTGTGGATTTTATTTTTTCAATCATTTGAATTGTTTTTTCCTACTCTGTTGTTAAAAATCTTATTTTGTTTCACTTATTTGTGGAGCATAACAAATGACATGGAGGACATTGGGAGATGGAGAGGAGAAGGGAGTTGAGAGAAATTGGAAGGGGAGGCGAACCATAAGAGACTATGGACTCTGAAAAACAACCTGAGGGTTTTGAAAGGGCGGGGTGGGAGGTTGGGGGAACCAGGTGGTGGGTAATAGGGAGGGCACGTATTGCATGGAGCACTGGGTGTTGTGCAAAAACAATGAATACTGTTATGCTGAAAAAAATAAATAAATTTTAAAAAACTTATTTTGAAATAAGTTTAAATATATAAAATAGTGCAGAAACAGTATAGAGTTCCATATGCTTCACTTAGCTTCCCCAAATATTCACATTGTACATAACCATTATACATAACCATTATAACCATTGTACATAACCATTGTACATACCCAATCCAAGAAATACTATTAACTGTTAACTACTCTAAAGTCTTTATTCAGATTTTGCTGTCTGTCATTTTTCTTGACTAGGAGCCAATCCAGGAACTCCCATTGCATTTAATTGTCACCTCTCTTTGCCCATAAATTTTATCTATTTTTTTTAAAGATTTAATTTATTTGATAGAGAGGGACACAGTAAGAGAGGGAACACTAGTACAGGGAGTGGCAGAGGGAGAGGGAGAAGCAGGCTTCCCACCGAGCAGGGAGCCTGATGTGGGGCTCAATCCCAGGACCGTGGGATCATGACCTGAGCCGAAGGCAGACGCTTAGTGACTGAGCCACCCAGGCGCCCTAATTTTAGCTATTATTTCAAGGTACCAAACTGAACTTTAATTTTGATGAAGTCCAGCGTGTACTATTATATTCAGATTTTTATCAGCTCTTACCCAGATGCCAAATTTGGCTGTTTTCATAAGGGGCTGAATAGCCACAGATGAGAGAAGGATTATATGTGATACACATGTGGTTACACTGTTTCTCCTCGACAAGGCTAGGCTCTGGGTCTTGCTCATCTCGATGTCCCTATGCCTGGCACATAGTTGACACTTGATAAATTCATTTATTGAATTTGTTAAAACATTTTGAGATAATGATTTTAGTACTCTCTAATTTGTATTTTGAGCTTAGATGAAACAATATGTATGTTAGAACATTGGTTCTTTTTTAGGCTAAGAAGGCTATGGACCCGCTCCCTAGAGAAGTAATGGTTCTCAATTCATATTAATGGTTCTCAATCAATGGTTCCATTTCATATTAAAATAGTGGTGTATTTTTTTTTTATTTTTTTGTTTTTTGAATCTGGGTACTAATAGATCTTAGATATGGCTCTTCCAAGAGCCAAGCCGTATAATAAATAGGAGAACCCAGTCCATAATCATTTAACCCAAATTCTGGTTCTGGTTTTGCCTGTAGCTGGTGGCCACATGTCTAACTGTGAGGCTCCAGGTGTACTCTGTCCCTTTATCTCTTTAAGTCTGGGTTTTTTCATCAGTAACATGTTCACATGTCTGGACAGGAGCTCTATGACTTATATCTTACATGTTCTGGAACTACAAGTTCTAACCCCTGTGTATTTAGTCCCATTTTAATTCTTGAGCTTCATGTAGTTGTTCTCATGCTTTCCTTCCCTTTCACTACACTCAGTCATATGACCACCAGTTTTTGCTGAAATTAAACATTTGGCATCATTATTTACATGGTTCCATGCTCCATTTTATCTTGGAATACAGTTACTTTTAACATAAGGTAATACCAATTTGCCTGTAATTATAGTCAGTGATGCCAGGCATTCCCTATTTGTCTATTGGAAAAGCTTTTATTGTCTAAAGGCACACACATAATTAAGGCAGATGAGGATCTTTAAAGAAGAACACACAGATTAATCAGTTACTAATTTCTTTTCTTTTAAAAACAACATCTCAGTGGACTGTGAACGGACAACTGAGGGTCGGGTTTTTTACCACCAAACTGGTTACTTCAGGCTCAGAGTTAACATTTGACTATCAGTTCCAAAGATACGGGTGAGTATTGTTTTGATTCTGTTTTGCTGCTTCTGATGGGGCAGTAGACTGTTCAGATATAGAGATATAAAACTTTGATGTGAACTACTACGAAGTTACATGTGCCTCCAGGTCTTTACTCTTTCAGTTTTGTGTGTTTTTCCTACTGTATGACACTTGGGGACATTAAGGGATTTATGCAGGAACTGTATAAACTTCCTCTGAATTCCATGCTGTCTTATTTATATAATTGTGTTCTATATGTAATTTAAAAAACCCCTTTTTATTATGGAAATGTCTAGTGTGTTTGTGTGTGCATGTAAAGAGAATATAATATAAGCCCTGTGTATCCATCTTTATCTTTTAGTTACCAGCTCATGACTAATTTTTTCTGATCTGTACTCATTGTACTGTGAAAGATAATTTACGTGTTCTCTCTAGCCAAAATAATAACTGATGCAGTAGCAGTGAATACCCCTAGCATCTGTGTTGTGGTTTCCTAGAACCCACTAAAAGGAACAGGGTTCCTTGGAGGAGTGTTGATTTCAGGTTAAGACAGAAATTGAACAAGGCGATCTTGGATTATTTTGTTGTATCAGAAAACTAGTTATAATAGGTGAGAGTCATGTCAAAGGGACTTGGAGCTAGCTTGAATAGGCTCTCATATTAGTGAGAGTTCTCATTAACACTTGCATCAATAAGGATAACTATAGCGATTTGAAACGTACTATGTAAAACCCGTGAGATTTAATGATACTTTAAAAATAAAACTGCATTAGTCATAATAGAAGGTAACCGATTTATGATTTTTTCCCATGTTTTAGATATTTTTTTATTGTGGAAAATGTCACATAACATAAAATTCACCTTTTTAACTATTTTTAAAGTTTACAGTTTAGTAGTACAGTCATATTTTGTACAACTATCACCAATATCTAGTTCCAGAACATTTTCAGCACTCCAAAAGCAGACTCCATGTGTATTAACAAGCTCTCATGACCGATTTCCCCCTTTTCTTAGCCCCCAGCAAACACTAATCTACTTTCTATATCTGTAGATTTTTCTGGATGAAAAATCCAGAATCATACAAATGTGGTCCTTTGTGACTTCATTTAGAAAACATTCAATGTTTTCAAGGTTCATTCATGTTGTAGCATGTACCAATATTTCATTCCGTTTTTATGGCTAAATAATATTCCACTGCATGTATATACCGTATTTTGTCTTTCCATTCATATGTTAATGCACATTTGGGTGGTTTCCACTTTTTTGCTGTTGTGGATAATGCTGCAATGAACATTGGTGAATCAATTCATGATTTTTAAAAAGTAGTTTAAAAGTTAAAAAAGGGAAAAAAAAACGAGTCAAGCATTTATCCTGCCTTCCCCAAGTGAATTCTGCTTTAGATTAGAGCAAATAGTTGATGAGAGGAAGTTCTTCTCTTGGAGGTCATTTCAGCTAATAAATGAAGTAGTAACAGTATCAGCGTTTTGCAGCACCTCATGAACTAATGGATCTAGGCAGTCAATGGTGTAGCAGTCACGGGATGAGTCCAGACCAGGTTGTATGTAGGGCTCTTTCTCTTATGTTTGCACTGTCCTCTTTGAAGGAAAGGGTACTAGAAATCAAGTGTTTGTGATGTCCTGCTCTATTTATTGAATGATTTATTTTTAGGCCTTTGATTACTGCTGTCATAAACTGAATCTATCAGTTTACTTTAGTATAGTTTTTCATGCTTTTCTCAAGTCAGAATAAATGGCCGTGATGGTTTGTACCCAAGCTTGTAGACTAGGCCTATATTCTTTCCACCACTTTTCCTTGACTCCGTGGTAGTAGTTACTTAACAATGTTTCTTATTCGTATCTCATCCTTATGTGGTAACTTTTACATGTTTCCTTTTAAATAACCTGGACATACTGAATTTTATATCTGTGTGTATGTATTTATAACAGTACATTTTGTTTATTCTGTGTGCCTGTTACATTTACATATAAGAGATGTTGAACTATTTAAGCAGTTTTGTTCTCAGCTCAAATATGTATATGCTCTTTTATTTTTATATATTAGTAGGTACTCACAAAATGAAGAAATTTCTCATTAACTTCATGGCTGATTTTAATAAGGGAAGGTTGGAAAAAGAATGAATATTTTTTAAGAGCAGTTTTCAGGCATTTCCTTTAAATAGTAGCAGGTTTGTTGGAGTCTCTTAAAATAATTACTTGTTGTAGGCTGAATAGACTTCTCTTTCATACGTGATTGTTATATTGCTGATGTTTTTATATGGTTTACTTTCACATAACATGTTTTCTGTGCCCTTTAAACAGAAAAGAAGCTCAGAAATGTTTCTGTGGGTCAGCGAATTGCCGAGGTTACCTGGGAGGAGAGAACAGAGTCAGTATCAGAGCAGCAGGAGGAAAAATGAAGAAGGAGCGGTCCCGTAAGAAGGATTCAGTAAGTGTTTTGTCTTTCTTTCAGTTTTTACCATGTATGTTTTAAGAAGGGAGGTAGCTTTTCTGATTAAAATTTGAAAAGTCAAACTACAACCAGAGAAAGTCAGGATCAGATGAGATAATCAGGAAAAGAAGTATGGTTGCTATTTTTATTTCCGATTCATAGAGATTAGAATTAGGTATAGAGAACTATTGAAGTCTTGTAAACACATGGGCTAATAGTTTTTTGGGGGCCTGTAAAACTCCTAATCCTGCGTACAAATAAAATGTTTTTAATCTACTAGCTTACTTAAATCTGATCTATATTCATAATCTTTTCATAGTGGTTTGTTTTTTTGTTTGGAACTCTTAAAAGTTTGCAAGTGTTCTTACAATCTCTGAAAATCCTCTTTGGAGTATAAGGTGAGTTTTGAGAGGTGACAGGCAACCAGAGAGTGAGAATGGAATGGTAAAAGTGGTCTTTTCATTTACTGTATTAGCATAGTAATTAATGGCCTTTTTTATACCTCAGCTCACTTCACTTATACTGGAGGAAGGAGCTATCTTGTTAATAAAGGGACTCTTGACTGGGACAAGGACTTTGTGTTGTTGTTGTTTTCTTTAATCCTTTCACCAAAACAGTATTTCTCAGCCTCAGAACCACCTGGCAGGGCCCGTAATGAAAATGCACATTTCTCCGTCCGTCCCCAGACCTATGAATCCTAGTGGAGGGCTAGGAGCAGGAGCTAGGGGTCTAAGGGGGTGAGTCAGCAAATTCCCCTATGATTCTTCAGCAGTTAGCTCATGCCACGGTTTTTCAGGAACCAATACAGTAAGAATTATAAATGGCTGCATAGATTAAGTAAGTATAAATTACTGTTTAGATGAGGAGATAGAGGACGTATTGGGACAAAGGGATAAAAGTGTAATGGTTAAAAGGTGATGTCAGTAAGCCCAAATTAATTGGAGAGAATTAATTATGGAACATCTGAATTCTGTAAGGAGATGTAGATAGCAAAAAGCATTGGAAAGGGCAGTTGAAAAATTTAAAAAGGCCTTTTAAAAAGTACCAAAAGGAAACTTTCTACAAATACCACCCAAGATAAACACGTTCTTTAGAGTATTGTGTGTGCTTTAGCTGTCCTTTTTGGAGAGCATATGTACCATAATGGTCTGCCAGGCACTCTGCTAAGCACTTGACACATTAACTCATGTAATTCTCACAATAAGCCCTGAAATTGGGTACAAGGACTTTTTTTTTTTTTTTTTTTTTAACAGATGAGAACATTAAGGTGTCACCTAGTAGGTAATGGAAGTGAACTAGCTCTTGTCTTTGCTCTTAACCGTTATATTGCACTGCAGATTGTGGAGAGCAGTTCCATCCTCTTCCAACTCACACAGTTGTGGTCATAACAGCCAGTGTTTCTGTGTGCTAGAAAATAAATTTTAAAGTTTATTACGTTGTTTTGTTTAGAGTTTTAAAAATGGTATAATATGTTTATTTCTGCGATTTGTTTTTTTACACTTTATTTTAAAATTTGATACACATTGATAAATATGTAAACATTTTTAACCTCTATAAAGTTTTCCATCATACGAGTTTATTCATATATAGTCCTTCTAACAAACACTAGTGTTTTTAAGCTTTTGCTCTTACTGTCACAGCATCTGTACATGTTTCTGTAAGGTATATCCATGGAAGTGGAGTCACTGGGTCCTAGCTGGTCAGCCTTCTTTTTTCTTTTTTTTTAAAGATTTTATTTATTTATTTGACAGATCACAAGTAGGCAGAGAGAGAGGGGGAAGCAGGCTCCCTGCCGAGCAGAGAGCCTATGCGGGGCTTGATTCTAGGACCCTGGGATCATGACCTGAGCCAAAGGCAGAGGCTTAACCCACTGAGCCACCTAGGCGCACCCCCCCCACCCCCCCGGCCTGTTAGCCTTCTTGACTTTGACTGTTGCAGGAAATTTTTCTCTAAACTCCATTAATATTGCTTTTATTTTTAACTCTCCTTTTCTTTTCTTTCTTTTTTTTTTTTTTAAAGATTTTATTTATTTGATAGAGACACCAAGAGAGGGAACACGAGCAGGGGGAGTGGGAGAGGGAGAAGGAGGCTTCCCACTGAGCTGGGTGCCCGATGTGGGATTCAATTCTAGGACCCTGGGATCATGACCTGAGCCGAAAGCAGATGCTAAAGGACTGAGCCATTCAGGCGCCCCAACTCTCATTTTCTTTGATAGTTTATCAGAATAGCCACAAAATAGTCATTAAATGTGTTGCCCTATGCTAAAATCTCCATAAAAACTTCCCTTTGGCTATCTCCTATTCTCAAAGCTTACAGAATAAATATTTTTTTACAACTGTATTATTGGTGGGGAGTATCCTTATAATGTGATGGTTTCTTAGGCAGTGTTATAACTCCATCATACCATTATCAGATGGCTTTCTATCTGATAAGATTCAGGAACAATCCCAGCAGCACCAAAGTGTAGGCATTCTTTTGTTTGCTTGTGTTTATTCTGATTATGGTGCATCAGTATCAGTATAGACTTTGGCATTATAGACTAAATTAGGTGTAACATGAATCTAGTCATCATGGGTTGCTCCAGGTATGAATTTGAAGTTATTCTGGAATAGAATGCTGTAGCTAAAACTTTGGCCAGATAGAGGAATGAGCCAGAAGGATTTTCGATTCCTAGGAGGGTTATTTGCCCTGCCGATAATAAAGAGTTGAACTCTAGTTTACTTTTTCTTGGATTGTCGCCCTCTGAAATTCCCTTTTGCATGCCTAGATTCTGAATTTTAGTCAGCTATAGTTGAGGGTCTTGGGAATTCTTTTGGGTAGAGGATGCTATGGAGAGGACAAGATAGGACAGTTTAAAATGTAGTTTTGCATATTTTAATTATTAAGAAGAGTATGTTAATAGTACTATAGCCTACAACCTCCATATCAGCCCTTGATTGGTAAACATTTTTTTATTTCTTGCTCTTATGATTGCATCTATATATAGTCATCTCCTTAACAAAGCTAAAAGTTCTTCCAGTTGAAGTTGGTTGTTTTTTTTTGGGGATGTCACAGACCAGGTAACTAATAACCCAATGTAATTTACTAGGTAACTAAATATTTAGCTGATGGAAATATATGAAGTCCCTATAACCTGATGATATTTGTAGTTTGTAAAGTACAAGCAGGAAATAGTCTGAAACTTCTCTTAGTCTCTTTTGAGTTTGTGAAACTAATGATAACTAATTTACACAATAAAGAGGGTGAAAAGGTACATACTTGCTTTGAACACAAAACAAGTATTAATATCTAAAGTATATAGAGCATTCCTACTAATCAATAAAGAAAAAGCCAGCACAAAGGAAAAATAAAGAGACACCATCCAGACACTTCACTAATCCAAATAACCAATAAACATAGAAAGATGTTCAACTCATTAGGAATTAGGGCAGTATCAGTTAAAACTATCAGGTGTTATTTACATGCCTATCAGATTGGTAAAAAGTCTGATGACTTGTAAGAACAGGATCTTCTACACTGCTGGGGGTTGTAAATGGGTACAGCTGCCTTTTTTTTTTTTTTTTTTTTAATTTTTATTTTCTTTATTTGTCAGAGAGGGAGAGAGTAGAGCGTGCAAGGGCGGGGAGTGGCAGGCAGAGGGAGAATGAGCAAGGAGCCTGATGCTGGACCCTGATCCCAGGATCATGATCTGAGCTGAAGGCAGACTCTTAACTAACTAAACCACCCCGGCATCCCTGGGTACAACCACTTTTGAAAACACTTTGGAATTAATTACTGAAAGTGAATGGATATGTATCTAGAGTCACAGCAGCATTGCTTACATTAGAAAAAGTAGAAACAACTCAAATATCCATTAACACTAATATAGACAATTTATAATGTAATCCTAGACTGAAAAATTTGTCATGAAAGTGAAGGACTAGGGCTGCATGCAACAGAATGGAGGACTCCTAAAATTTAAGGATGATGGGGTGCCTGGGTGGCTCAGTGGGTTAAAGGCTCTGCCTTCCGCTCAGGTCATGATCCCAGGGTCCTGGGATCGAGCCCTGCATCGGGCTCTCCACTCAGCAGGGAGCCTGCTTCCTCCTCTCTCTCTGCCTGCCTCTCTGCCTACTTGTGATCTCTGTCTAATAAATAAATAAATTAATTTAAAAAAAATGTAAGGATGAAACACAAGCATGACAGAAGTTTTGTCCAGTATAATTTCCAGAAAGATTTAAAAAATAAAATTAAATTATAATATTTAGGGTTTTATATAGATGATAAACCTGTTTTAAAAGTAAGAGAATGATTTTCTACAAAAGTTAGGACATGTTATCTCAAGAGCAAAGAGGAGGTATTCTAAGAAGGGGAAGGCACATGGAGCATTTGAGGGATGCTGGCAATGTTCTCATCCCCTGGCCTTCTTATCACATGCATGTTGATTTTATGGATAATTCTCACCTGTTTGTTAAACTTACTTGTTTACAAATCATTTATATACTTTTTTTTTTAAAGATTTTATTTATTATTTATTTGACGGATGGAGATCACAAGTTAGCAGAGAGGCAGGCAGAGAGAGAGGAAGGGAAGCAGGCTCACTGCCAAGCAGAGAGCCCGATGCGGGGCTCGATCCCAGGACCCTGGGATCATGACCTAAGCCGAAGGCAGAGGCTTTAACCCACTGAGCCACCCAGGCGCCCCCATTTATATACTTTTATATGTACTGTATTTCATCAGGAAGTATTAAAAATACTGCTTAGAGCAATTAAAGATGGTTGATGGCCAAAATACTAAAGTATTAAAAAAGAGTAAATTAGGGGTACCTGGGTGGCTCAGTTGGTTAAGCATCTGACTTCGTCTCAGGTCATGATCCCAGGGTTCTGGGATCAAGCCCTGTACCGGGCTCCTTGCTCAGTGGGGAGCCTGATTCTCCCTCTCCTTCTGCCTACCCCTCCCCTGCTCATTCTCTCTCTCTCACAAATAAATAAAATCTTTAAGAAAAAAAAAATTTCTTGAAGTGGTTAAGCACTTAACAGAATAAAATTTTAAATGCTATGGAATTTTGCATTTTTATATATATATAAATGTTCATGTATCAGTAACTAAAATATACCTTAACCGTTTTTATACTTTCATATTGATTTTTTTTAAGATTTTATTTATTTATTTGACAGAGATCACGAGTAGGCAGAGAGGCAGGCAGAGAGAGAGGGGGAACCAGGCTCCCTGCTGTGCAGAGAACCAGATTCAGGGTTTGATCCCAGGACCCTGGGATCATGATCTAGCTGAAGGCAGAGGCTTTAACCCACTGAGCCACCCAGGTGCCCCATTCATGTTGATTTTTAGTTACTTCAGATCCTTTCCGGAAGGTGGTGACGCATAAATTAAAAATAAGTACTTGTAGTAAATGTAAATTAATGAAAGCAATCAGTTGGCCTCTTGGCTCCCTTCCTCCCAGGTATCCTAAAAGCTATTAATCCCACAATTCACAATTGATTGTCCACTTGAGTACCCAAAGTTATAGATGCTGTATCATACATAGGATTGGCATGATAACTTTTATGTATGTCAGTACAACCGCTAAGCTCATAATTGTAGTGGGAGGTTCAAAGGTTATTCACTTTCTGTATTTTGTTTGCAAAATTTTGTTATTTTTACTTCAGTTTCTGCAGGTTTACTGTTTATTTCCTTAAGAGAAGAATGCTACTGTTTTTATTTACCAGTGGAATTTTATATACTGTAGTGTCTTCAGTAAATGTTTATTAAATGAAAAATTTAAGAATTCGGTTTTATCTCTTAAGTATTCAGAATTAGAGAGGCCTTTCCTGGCTAATTATGAAAAGAAAAACCCCACCTCTCTCTCTTCTTTTAAAAAGATTTATTTATTTTGGTGAGGGCAGGGACAAACAGACTGCGTTGGTTGCAGAGCCCCATGTGGGGCTCAATCTCATGACCTGAGATCATGACTTAAGCTGAAATTCAAGAGTCAGAGCCTTAACAGAGCTACCCAGGTGCCCCAGAAAACCCCATCTCTTAGCCCGTAGTATTTGTATCTCAAAACTCTGTCCAAACTGAGGTTCTGGCTGTTGCACTTGGGGGAATAGTGGAATTTTAAAGCCCTTGGTCTTTCCTATTCTAATCCTCTAGATTTTTTTTTTTTAATTTTTTTATTTGACAGAGAGAAATCACAACTAGGCAGAGAGGCAGGCAGAGAGAGAGGAGGAAGCAGGCTCCCCGCAGAGCAGAGATCCCGATGCGGGGCTCGATCCTGGGACCCTGGGATCATGACCTGAGCCGAAGGCAGAGGCTTTAACCCACTGAGCCACCCAGGTGCCCCTCCTCTAGAATTTAAGACACAGGAGGTTTTACATTTAGGATATGCAGGGGAAAACCATCATTAAGGAAATTGTCCTGGATTAATGTTTAACCATAAACTGGTTTTTCTATATATGTCCTTAATCTCTTCAAAACATAAGCGATACTGGAAATGAAAAAGAAATGAGCCTTAAGTGTACATTTTAAAGACAATTTTTTTTTTTAAGATTTTATTTATTTGAGAGAGAGACAGTGAGAGAGAGCATGAGAGGGGAGAAAGTCAGAGGGAGAAGCAGACTCTCCAAGGAGCAGGGAGCCCGATGCGGGACTCTATCCCAGGACTCTGGGATCATGACCCGAGCCGAAGGCAGTCGCTTAACCAACTGAGCCACCCAAGCGCCCCTTAAGTGTACATTTTAGAAGAAAAAAAGTGAGTTTACATTTCTTCAGAGTCTTGCAAGTAGCATTTCATGTTTTCTTATTTTTGTTCCTTAGAGTTATGTGGGTTTTGTGGTATAATATAAAATAGAAATGTTTAGTGCCTTGCCTAAAATGTTGAGATGATAAAAAGTTAAGTAACAGAAAATTTCCTTAATGGATGCCGGGAGACTCAGTCAGTGAAGCCTCTGCCTTCTGCTCAGGTTATGATCCCAGTGCCATGGGATCAAGTCCTTGGTCGGGCTTCTTGCTCAGTAGGGAGTCTGCTTCTCCCTCTGCCTGCCACCCTCCCTGTTCATGCTCTTAATCTCTCTCTGGCAAACAAACAAATTAAAAAAAAAAAAAATATATATATATATCTTTAAGAAAATTTCCTTAAGGTTCTTGTCTTTTAGGGGTGCCTGGGTGGCTCAGTGGGTTAAAGCCTCTGCCTTTGGCTCAGGTCATCTGGGATTGAGCCCTGCATCTGGCTCTCTGCTCAGCAGGGAGCCTGCTTCCCTTCCTCTGTCTCTCTGCCTGCCTCTCTGCCTACTTGTGATCTCTATCAAATAAATAAATAAAATCTTTAAAGAAAAAAAAAAGATTCTTGTCTTTTGGATTTGCTTTCTTCTAATTTATTATCAGCGCATTCTAGAATTTTATCATTTCAGGCCATATTGGTTTACTGCTGTCTTTATATCTCTTCTGTGTTAGTTGCTGTCCTGTGTAGATTTTATTCTGTATTGCCACACTAATTATTCTCAAATTCCATTTTGATCAGATTATTCCCCTTTTTTGGGTTCAGTAATGGAGCTCTCTTGCTCATTCACATCAAATACAACCTGAGCCGAAGGCAGAGGCTTAATCCACTAAGCCACCAGGCACACCTGTTTCCCATTATTTGAATGTAATATTTGAAACTTCCAGGGAAAATATATATGTTACAAGGCATAATTATAAAAAGAACCACTTGTGAGTGCTTCTCTCCTTTGTGTTCTCTGCTTAGCCCCTAGAGGATACCACTGTTTTGAATTTTGTGTCGTACCGCCATTGCCTTTTTAAAATTGATTTTTCAGGCATGCATCTATGAAATTTTGTTTTTGAGGTTTATATAATCAGAATCATACAGCATGTAATCTTCTGGACCTTTTTTCATGTAACATGTTCATAAGATTGATGAATCTTGTTGCATTGGGCTGCACTTGATTCCTTTCACTGTGCTGTGATAACCTAGTGTATGAAAATGCTAATTTATATAACCTGGCCACAGACATTTGTTAACAGCTTTTTGCTATTACAGTGGTTATTCAGTGAGCTTGGTATAACATGTGTCTCGAACTATCTTTAGGATTTATTCTTAGGTGTGCAGTGCTACACATAGGGGATACAAATATTTTATTTTTGAAGCCAGTGCTTTATTTCTTCTGGCATACTTTTCACCTAACATTAATTTGCTCTGTCTCCTGTAAGAGTTGATTTTTGTTTGTTTTGGCTCATTGCAGTGACTTTAGCACTTAGGATTATACTTGACATATAATAAGTACTTGGTAAATATTTGATGAGTAAATGAAATGCTTTTCAAATTGATTGTACCAATTTTTACTTTCATCAACAGCATGTAAAATTCCTTTTGATATACATCTTTGCCTAGATTTGATATTATCAGACTTAATTTTTTCCCCAGATTAATCTAGTATACATGACATGGTTTCCCACTGTGGGTCTAATGTGTTTTCCTTATCACTGGCAAGGTTGAGCATCTTTTTAGGTTGTTTAGATTAGTGGTGCATTTGTTGTTTTTATAACCAGATACTTTTTCTTTGCTATGGCAGGTGGATGGAGAGCTAGAAGCTCTGCTGGAGAATGGTGAGGGTCTCTCTGATAAAAACCAGGTGCTCAGCTTATCCCGGCTAATGGTTAGAATTGAAACCTTGGAACAGAAACTTACCTGTCTTGAGCTTATACAGGTGAGTTCTTTGATATTAATTTATTTTTTGTTTCTGAATTTGAGTTGGGGCATCTAAAGTACAATCTAGAATGATGACAGGAGGAGGGATAACTCTGCGAAGAGTTACTCTTATTTTTAAAATGGTTTGAGAATTCTGTATGACTTTGAAAGTTTGTACTCTTAAAAATGTTCAGTTCGGCATCATTTAGTTTTTTAGTATTATCTTGTTTGCTTTCTCTCTGTAGCCAGAGAGCATGGTGGGATTTTTTTTGTGTAACAATTCATGACTTTTGATATGGTCCCCCTATGATTATTAGTATGCCAAGGCCATTTTTACCACAGGATCTTGAAGCAAGGAATTTTAATGATAATCTCGTTTACTCCAGTTTATTAAGTATGCCAGAAGAAGTTGACCAATAAAAAAAAAAGGATGATTTAAAAGAAAACTAAGAGAAAAAAGCCTTTTGAAAAAACATCTGAAAGGAAGAGAGAAATGAAAATTATTACACTATTACAGTTTTAGGTTTTTCAATAAAAATGAATATAATTTGGTTCTTGGTCTTTCAGATTTGAATTTCATTGTAAATGACATATTGGTGTTTGTTTTTCTGTAAAGTCTGTTTATATAAAGTCCAAGTTGACTGGATACAATTTAGGTATCAAAAAAAGTTATAATTTCTTTTTTTTTTTTTTTAAGATTTTATTTATTTATTTGACAGACAGAGATCACAAGTAGGCAGAGAGGCAGGCAGAGAGAGAGAGAGAGGAGGAAGCAGGCTCCCCGCTGAGCAGAGAGCCCGATGAAGGGCTCGATCCCAGGACCCTGAGATCATGACCCGAGCCGAAGGCAGAGGCTTTAACCCACTGAGCCATCCAGGCACCCAGAAGTTATAATTTCTTTAAAGCATTTGTTATTTGTACACTTTTAGTTGCATTAATCGCAATAGAGTTTCTAGGTGTTTTGTGAATATAAACAGACTTTTTATTCCTCTCTGTGGACCCTTTTAAATGTTCTGTCTGGTATTGCCCACCCCCAACCCAATAACCTGCATCCTGCTTCCCTTCCCCCACGGAAGAACACACATTCACAGTCTTGCCTGAAGTCTTTTCTGGAACGTCATGGGCTGTCTTTGTTATGGATTTGGATGGCAGAACTAGGTGATGGCCGGGAAAGTAACCAGAAGCTTCAGGAAGAGGTCAGTTCACAGTTAACTTGCTTATTTCTTAAAACCGCCATATAGAGTGCTTAGGTTGAGTGATAATATGAATAATAATGAATTTACCATTATAGTTACCATTGGAGTTAAATAAATATCATCTCAGTGTCATTCCTGTAACTATAACCTTTTACGTAGACCTTGCTAGTAGTGAGTTTGCCCCATGGTTTTCCCTTAAGTATCCCTGTAGCTGAGACTGCATAGCTGGGAAGTGCAAGAGCAAGATACCACATCATAGTTAAGTGAAGGATCTAGTTTGTTGCTAAAGCCATAGTTTTAAACGGGAAACCATGTGAAACTTACATTTGGGGGCTCTAAAAAATTGGTGAAGAGCCGAATTCTGGAATGGCAAGAGTAAGAACATTTTGAAGAATCAATAAGTGTTTTAAGATCTAAATAAATGTTCCTTGGCAATGTCATTAGTGGAGTTGTGATATTTATACCTTCCATGAAATAATATTTTAACCTAGTTTAAATGTAGTTCTTTTTTATCATAGTTTCTAATATAATACCGAAGTCATTTAAAAATGCACTTTAAAAACAAAACAGGAGTGAGCAAGTAAGTGGTTGTCTTGCCTCTCTTCTTCTCCCAGGAGATTTGGCAATAAGTAGAAGTTGAGGAAGACTTAAGAGTTTCTTCCTCCCTTTCTTCCTTTCTCCCTTTTCCCGCCCCTCCCCATTCCCTTTTGTACAGATCTAGTTGACTTTATTAAATGATTCTATGATTAATGATTAAATGAATTCATCAGTATTCCATCTAGAAAGTAGAGAGGAACAACTTACTTTGGGGTTTCTGTACATCTACATTGGGGAGTACTTTAGAAGAAATTCTTGGATTCCAGAGTGGAGGGGATGGTTATCTCTGGAGAGAGAGAGTCTTTCTTTGTTAGCTATTTATCAGAGGCTAAAAGAGGTAAGTAATAGCTGCATTTTTTGTGGGTGAAATATCATTTTAATATATGTTGTTGCATAGTTCCCAAGCCTATATATCACAGTCACTTGGAAAACTTTTTAGAAAAACATAGCCAGGATAAGGTCCACTAGTATATATATCTTAAAAGATCTACACAGGTTTGAGAACTACTGATAGAAGATATTAATCGATCCTGTTTGATATCGGGAGCAGTTACCTGCTCTACATTTTATTCTTGCTGGTCAGTCTTTAAAAAGTTTTCCTTCCTTTCTAGAGGCAACTAGTATTATAATTTTTAACCCTTTTGTAGTTATAGAGACTTAGGTCTTGATAAGACAGTAAAGAAAACCGACAGGTCTTCCAAAAATGATCTAAGCCCCAACCAGAGATTTGAAAAGTCAACTGTGTAGAGTGATGTGACTTTTTTTTTTTTTATTTGTTTAATCAGATTATAAAGACTTTGGAACACTTACCCATTCCTACTAAAAATATGTTGGAGGAAAGCAAAGTACTTCCAATTATTCAACGCTGGTCTCAGACCAAAACTGCCATTCCTCAGTTGAGTGAAGGAGATGGATATTCAAGTGAGAATACGTCACGTGCTCATACACCACTCAACACACCTGATCCTTCCACCAAGCTGAGCACAGAAGCTGACACAGACACCCCCAAGAAGCTCATGTTTCGGAGACTTAAAATTATAAGTGAAAATAGCATGGACAGTGCTATCTCTGATGCTACCAGTGAGTTGGAAGGCAAGGATGGCAAAGAGGACCTTGACCAGTTAGAAAACGTCCCTGTAGAAGAAGAGGAAGAGTTACAGCCACAACAGCTACTCACACAACAGCTACCTGAATCTAAAGTTGAGAGTGAAATCTCTGTGGAAGCCAGTAAGCTACCCATATCTGAACCAGAGGCTGACACTGAAATAGAGCCCAAAGAGGGCAATGGCCCGAAACTGGAAGAAACCATTGCTGAGGAAACGCCGTCCCAGGATGAAGAGGAGGGTGTATCTGATGTGGAGAGTGAGAGGAGCCAGGAACAGCCAGATAAAACAGTAGATATAAGTGATTTGGCCACCAAGCTCCTGGATAGTTGGAAAGACCTAAAGGTAAGAAAACATTTTTGTTTATTTTAACCTGAATTACTCACATCTAGAGTTCCACGAATCCTACGTTGAATTACCTACTTCTTTAGCTATACATCTATTTGAAAAATGGAATGCCATCTCTCTTACTGACAGCTGATTATATATGTCTCAAACATCTTTTAAACCTTGGCAAGAGATATAGCAGCCAAACTAATATACAGATGTTCCCTTTTCTTCATTTAGAAAAGCATATCACAGCAGTGAATTCAGTTTTTCAAGTGCTCTTTACATTAAAAACAAAGCCAGAAATCCTTTGAGAAACAAACGTATGATTCTACGTTTGAAAATTCTTTGTAAGATCCTAGGTTAAAAAAAAAAATGAATGTTTAAGTTGATTGGAAATTAATGTATTGCATTAATTAGAAATTAAAATGAAAAATTAAATGGAAAACCAAGGTAATTTAGCACCTTCTCATGAAAAATGATTGAACATAAATTTCTGTTCCAGTAAAATAACTTTATATGGAGGTAGTTGGTATTCAGTTCCCCTGTTGTTTTTGAAATAGGCCTGCCGTTTAAATGCCTATTTCTTTGGACAAAAGATGTTATCTAGAGGAAAAATAGAGGGGTCTGGAACCCTTAACGTTTAATACATACATAATCTCTTGTTAAACAATGTAGCAAGATGTGTAGCGTTTGCTCTGTAGAAAACCCAGGCCAGGTCTTGGATAAACACAGAAGTGAGTAACAGGATGAGCCTAGGAGAGAGGTGTTACATTTTGATTGTAAGTGATATGGGTCTGGGATTCAGGTCTTGAGGACCCCGTGGGAACAGGTTACTTGCTAGCTTCTGTTTTTCTGTTCCTCTCTTCTGCCAGAAATGAAGCAGCCAGATAAACCAGCAGTGCAGGTTTATGTGCAGCAAGATGGACATCTGAATCCTCTCTGTCCCCAATTATGACTACAAAGCTAACCCAGTAGATCCTGCAATTTGACCCATATGAAACTGGCCTTATACTGAGCAGAATGAGTAGTGGGTTGGTTGTGCACTGTGCTTACTTTTGGCATTTGTAATTTGCTGTGTTGAGACCCTTCTTTAAGTATTGTGTGGTTTCAGCTCATTGACCTATTCATGCTACTCTTTCCCACCACTTACAGTTTATCATTAACTCAACCTTCTGAAATCCTTCCTTTTTATAAACTTTAGTAAAAGGAAGGATTTATAGTAAATCTGGTTATGATATGACATGTGAACTACAGGAACCAGAATTTCAGTTAAATTGAAAGAGATGCTGGGATGGTCATTTGGGTGAACCTTCATTTAAGGCCTGCTTTGTGAGGGCACAGGAGTCTGAAAGAAGTCCCTCTTGTGTTCAGAGACTGCTAGTAGAGCCTCTGGCATGACTGGCTTCATAAGGAAGGTGGGAATGGAAACATGTACATGAGTGGACATAGAAAGGCCTTACAGACATGGTTTTATAGAGCAAGGGTGGGGGGCAGACCCAGTAGTATACTTCTGCCTGCTAAGTCTCTGGTTGACATAATTTTCAGAAATGAGACATAATCATCTTTCTTAAAAACCCGTCTTAAAATCTAGGAGAAGTAAGTACTTTTGTTTCTCTGTGTGGTAGTTTTTATTGTCATGGTAGTGGTATGAATAACTCTCTGGGATATCCTTAACTCAGTTAGCTATAACTGGTCATTTAAACTCACACTCTAGACATCTTTGAGTCCTACAAAATTACTTCTTCCCCTGCTTGTCGTCCTCCCTCCTCCTATCTGAAAGATCAAAGCAGTTGCATAGTACTACTTAGTTTGATGATCCTCTTGATTTGAGGTTTAAAATTTTATTCATACTTTTAAAATATAGCCTTCTTAACCTTCATATTTTGGATTTATCTGATTCTTAGCATCAAAGAAGCCATCAAATAAGATTTTCCTTCTTTACACTTCTATTTTGCTCTGGAATCATTACCCATCTAGAATTAGAGTACTGAAAGAGGTTATTACTTGACTGAACTGTGATGTTTTGTTACACATTGGTGCTGGGGCTCTTGATTCATCTATCATTCTAATTAACATTTACCATGGTTCTAATTTCAAAAGTTTGATTGTGGTTGTCCTTAAATAAAATTTTTAGCTAGCATTTAACCAGAACATTGAAATCAGAAACCTGTAATATGAACATGTCTTAGATAAACACATGGACTTGATGTGATTACTATATACCCATACTATCCCGGCATTGAAAGAGTTAACTACTTCTGTCTGACTTCCACCTATGTGTTCAAGTAGACTTTGGCAGAAAAGAAAATGTCTTACTCAACCAACCTTTGTTAAGCACCTGTTGCCAAGCACTGTGTTAGTTGCTGATGTTGATTCCAAGATCATACTAAAAAGCATTGATCTAAGATTGTGGTTAGCCACTCCAAGCTTCCCTGACCTTCTGGGGCCACTGTAACATTGTTGGACATGTGTTCCACTTGGCCTTTCTACACACTGGATGGAGTGAAGAACTGAAAGAGGTTGCTTCAGATCCTTAATCTTGATTTTGCTGTGAAGGCAGACCGTAGGGATCATCAGTAAATGAGAAAGGGTGGGAGGGAAGGGAATGAAGCTTCATGAATTACTCTTTGTCCTCCCAGATCTGATGATGATCCCCCTTGTAACTTGAACCATTTCCATCTAGCTTCTCAGGGCAGCAAGGAGCTTGTTAACATCACCAGCTGACCATGTGTCTCCTTTTCTCAACTCCATTTTCAACTTCGTGCTGAAGAAAAACAAGAACCTAGAGTGCATTCTGTGAAGAAACAGGAAGATGGTTGGGAAGTTGGATGATGCATGAAAAATATAATAGGTGAAAAGAGGACAGAGGTGGTTAACTCACTGGCGCCGGCGTTATTTTGGTGCGTCCATTGCCGACAATGGATGTCGTTCTGGGAAAATCCCGACTCCTGGCGAGAAAGGATTAAGTGAGCTACTTTTTCTATACCTCTATACACAGGACTGCTGCCTTGGCTTCACAGGGCTTACACATTTTGACTCCTAAAGTAGACCTCAACAAGAAACATCACCTAACACATTGCTACACATAAGCATGGATTCATTTTCACATGCAGATTTACCAGGCTACATTTTCAGCAGGGACATGTGCATATATTTCTGTTCGCAAAAGGAATTATTGTACATCACCCCTCATGCTGAAAATCTACCCTAGACTTCACAGGGCAAAACAGCTGGTTTTAAGTGGTGATTAATTATAATTTGACTGGAAAAGTCTTCATTTGGATCATGAGAAGAAGAGGTAAGGTTCCCATGAATTTGGCAGTTTTCGTTTCAGTTAAATACCCAGTAGATTATGATGGCTAGTGATTCCAGAGCCTCTCTTGTAAATACTGAGATTACAGGATGTGCATTTCTCCTTACAAAGAGATCTGGGTAGTTATAATTACACCTGGATTAGATGCTTTAGGGGCAACATTCTGTATATGCGATAAGTTGGACTGTTCTTTTTTTTTTTTTTTTCAAATTTATTTGACAGCACAAGCAGGGGAAGCAGAAGGCAGAGGGAGAGAGAGAAGCAGGCTCCCACTGAGCAGAGAACCCAACACTGGGCTCGATCCCAGGCTCTGGGATCATAACCTAAGCTGAAGGCAGATGCTCAACTGACTGAGCCACCCAGGTGCCCCAAGCTGCACTATTCTTAATGATACCTTTTTCTTTCTTTCTTTTTTAAGATTTTATATATTTGAGAGAGAAGTCACAAGGAGTGGAGAGGGGTTGAGGGAGAAGAAGATTCCCTGCTGAGCAGGGAGCCCGATGCAGGACTTGATCCCTACTCTGGCATCATGACCTGCGCTGAAGGCAGACAATTAACTGACTGAGCCACACAGGCACCCTTAATGATATTCTTACTCCTATTTTATTCGTATTTATCTCAAGACATTATCTTTAATTCAACAAATGTATTATTTGCCTGGAAAGTTAAGCATTATACTCTTTGTAGAAAGTTTAAATAAAATACAAAGTTACCCAGCTGAAAAGTTTTGAGTCACTACTGGAATTTCGGTCTGTAACAAATACTGTATGTGGAATCTGCTATGCAACATTTCAAAATGAAATTACGTGCCCTGGATTTCTGTAATAAATTTCAAAATCCTTCATTGAGCTTATTCTGTATCCATAAGGATCAGTATTATCCTTTTTTAAATTTGCCCCTAAAGAATAGCCCCTAAAGATGGTTTTTGATACTACTTCATCGAAATTTTTTTGTAAGTATCAGACTTGGTAAAAGACCAACCTGGTCTAAAACTTATTAGTAGTCCCTTTTGTTATTATCAGATAAATCCTTTCATCTAAATCAGGGGTTGGCCACGTCTGCCCTACTGCTTGTTTTTGTAAAATTTTTTGGGAACGGTGCCGTACTCATTCATTTTCATATTGTCTATGGCTGCTTTTGCACTGCGGGGGTAGAGTTGAGTTGTTGCTTCAGAGACTGAATGGCCAACAAAGCCTGAGATATTTACTGTCTTGTCCTTTACAGGTAAAGTTTGCCAATAAGTGATCAAAACGGTAAAGTTCAGAGCCTGGCTGCTTGAAACATTCTGATAAAAAAAAAAAGTTTATTTATTTATTTGACAGAGGGTGAGAGCACACAAGCAGGGGGAGTGGCAGGCAGAGGGAGAGGGAGAAGCAGGCTCCCACCTAGCAGGGAGCCTGATGTGGGGCTTGATCCCAGGACAAAGGCAGGTGCTTAACTGACTGAGGCACCCAGGTGCCCCAAAACATTCTGATTTTGAGTGAAGTCATTTTGACAGTTTATCCTTTGAGATGACGTCTTAATTCTGTTTCCCTGAAGACATAATGATTATGTTTCTATACCTCATGAAGTATTTTTTTTTAAAAAGTCTTGACTCTGTTTAGGAAAAGTTACTTTAAATGATTTGGATGTAAGACTGAGAAATGGGAGAGGATATATATGATAGAACTACTGGGCCAAGAGACCTTTAAAGAATATTGTTTTTCCCTCAGGGCCATGATCAGGTTAGTTGGAAACTTAAGGGACTTTCTGAATATAGATAAGTTGGTGTAATCTAATCTTACATGTAACCATAATAAAAATGTATAAATTTTCCTTCTTAATATTGTTAACTTTTACTTATGTAATTTCAGACTTACAGGAAAACTATAAGAATACTATTCTGTGTATTCTGCATGGTATATACATTCTAGGGACAAATGCAGAAAAAAGTCATCTAAAGATTCCTCTTATCCCTTTACCCAGATTCTCCAGTGTCAACATTTTATCAAATTTGCTTCATCATTTTCTCTTAATTTTTTTTTAACTTTAAGGAGTAAGTTACAGATACGATATTATTCCCATTGCCCCTAGATATTTTAGTGTGTATTTTGTAAAAAAAAAAAAAAAAAACATTTTTCTTTATGATTGCAATATATTTATCAAAACCAGCAAAATACAGTGACTTAATACTATTATCTGACCAGCAGATCTCATTCAAATTTTGCCAATTGTATACCTAATGTGTTCTATAGCAGAAAAAAAGAAAAAAAATGTTCTGATCCAGAATCTGAGCCAAAGTGTTACATTGAGTTGTATCTCTTTAGTAGCCTTTAATCTGGAATAGTTCCTCAGTCTTTCTTTGCCTTTTATAAACTTTAAATTTTTAAAATATTTTTGAGTTTTTTAGAATATTCCTCAGCTTGGGCTTATCTGAAGTTTTCTTTTGGATTCAGGTCATACATTTTGTGAGGAGTATTAAATTGTGTCCACATGATGTTGATTTGTCCCATTATTGGCATCGTCAGCTTTGATCACTTCATTAAGGTGGTGTCTGCCAGGTTTTCCCAGTGTAAAGTTACTCTTTTCTCCTTATAATTAAAAAGTATCATAGAGGAGCACCTTTGGAAGTATGTAAATATTCTGTTTTTTTATCAAATTTATTCATTAGTTTCAACGTCTGGTGAATTTGCCTGAATAATTTAAAACTGTGATGGTTGCCAAGTGGTGATTTTCTAACCCATCTTTACTTTAACTTCTGTATGTTTTGGTTGACCCTCTTGTACGCAAGAACTTTTCCTGCTCTCCCATGTGGTTCTTACTTGTTGATTAAGTTTAGACTCATGGATTCTTGGTTATTTGTTGTGTGTGTGTGTGTGTGTGTGTGTGTGTGTGTCTGTGTGTGTCTGTGTGTGTCTGTGCTGCTATTTTAATTTTCTATTAAACATTATTCCAAAAGCATTATTTTACCCTGTATCTTACTGATATAAGGAATCACATCAGCATTAGAAAAACTAGGAAGAAAGATAAATATGGGTAGTTCAACTTATATGAAGAAAGAAAATTATGACAAAGGACTGAGAGCTTGACATATTTAGTTAAATATGAGATTATAATTTAAAAAGTGGATCTCAAAGCAGACTTTTTTTGTTCAGTTAATTTGCGAGGGGGGCGATGCTCAGACTCACAACACTGAGATCAAGACCTCAGCTGAGATTGAGAGTTGGATGTTTAACTGATTCAGCCACTCAGGCACCCCTGTTCATTAATTTTTAACAACAAAACTACACTGATTTTTCAAGAAGGAAACCCATTAAGAAAATTTTTTTTTTATTTTAAAAATAGGCCTGTGTTCAGCTATAGATATTCCCCCCCCAAATTCTGATCACATTTATTTTGATTTGGGAAGAAAATACCACTTGATGGCATGTAATGCAAAATTTAAAGGTTTTCTTTTAAACATCTTTTTTTTTTTTTTTTTAAGATTTTAATTATTTATTTGACAGAGAGAGATCACAAGTAGGCAAAGGATGGCGAGGGGAAGCAGGCTCCCTGCTGAGCAGAGCCCAATGTGGGGCTTGATTCTAGGACCCTGAGATTGTGACCTGAGCTGAGTGCAGAGACTTAACCCACTGAGCCACCCAGGTGCCCCAACTTTTAAATATTTTAATACAGAATTTTAAAAAAACTATTAATGGCGAGTAGATGGAGAACATTAAGTGCATCATGTTAATTACCAGCCAGCTACTGGTGTTTCTTCCCTAGTTTTCCCAAGGAAAACTTAAATTGAATCTTCAGCAGAATGACCCTTATATATACTTTATAAGCAAATTGAGAGCTTTTGTTTACATAGCTTTTAGATTTTGCTTTTCCCAATTTTATTCTGAAACTCAATTTTAATCCAAACCATATAATTACCGTATTAGCTTATTCTCTGTTGTATGCAGTTCAGCAAAGCAGTAGTACACCATTAGGCTCTGTTCACCCAAAATTTAGGAAGAACAGAATTGGTCACAACCATGTAAAAACAAATCTCAGGGCACCAGTCTGGCTCGGTCAGTGGAGCGTGCAAATCTCAATCTCAGGGTCATGAGTTCAAGCCCCACAATAGGTATGGAGCCTACTTAGAAAAGAAAATTAAAAACAAATCACAGGGGCGCCTGGGGCTCAGTGGGTTAAGCCGCTGCCTTCGGCTCAGGTCATGATCTCAGAGTCCTGGGATCAAGTCCCACATCGGGATCTCTGCTCAGCAGGGAGCCTGCTTCCTCCTCTCTCTCTGCCTACTTGTGATCTCTCTCTCGCTGTCAAATAAATAAATAAAATCTTTAAAAAAAAATAAAAATAAAAAATAAAAACAAATCACATACTGTTTGCCAACGTGTAGTTTTTAAGTTCTGACAATGAAATATATGCATATATATTTATATATCTCATCATAATTTTCAAAGATAGACAAAGATAGACAAAGGGAGTTTTTCACAGTTTAGCTTTGCCCGGCTAAAGCTGAAGACTTTGTAACTTAATAGCCAGACCCATGTTGCCAGTAATTTTCAATCTGCCTTGAAAGAAGACGGACAAGCATTCATTCTGCTGCTCATTAAAGCCAGCACGTCCAGGTCAGCCTTTGTGATTGTGTGTTCAGCCTTCTTCTGTGAGTTAGGAAGCACTGATCCTTTGCTGTTCACATCCACCTCCCTGGTGGCTTCTTTACCCCCAGGGCCATCCTTCACCTTAAAGGCAAGAATAATAGTTTCTTCCCAAACTGCTCCTCTTCCTCTCAAGCTTCTTCTGAGTCTCCTCAAAAACAAGATTTGCTTTAAATCTACCAACTGCAGATCTGGTTGGAGCAACCTCAATTTGATGAGCTCTACAAGAACTGGCAGCTTCAGGAAACCCATCTTGTAGAGTGTGACAACCACAGCTCCTCTGATACCCAAGTTACGCTGCAGAGCCTCATGGATTCTTGTTTTACACAGTGAATTGTGACCCATTAATTTCATTATGTATTTGCTTAAATTGTCCTCGTTTGGCCAGTGTGAGACCCTTTAAGTTCTCTTCTGTGTGATTTTGATATGTTGCCATTAGTTTTTTTAATCTGGTACAGTATGCCTTTCCAGGCTTATCATATATTTTCCCTTACCCAGCTCTGGCATTGGCCATTTGTCCAAGAAGCTCTGGTTCCTGTAATGGAAAATGATATTTAGAAACGAAGATCTGGGCTTTAGATGAAGAAGCCTTGGCTACTGGGGCATGGCTTGTAGGAGCTGTCAGCAGACTGTAAATATATCCATATTTATATACATACGTGCATATAAATATATACATATGTATTTATAGATCCATGCATATACATATGTATATATTTACATGTATGTATGTGTGTGTTTTTCTATATATAAGTGAATGTGTGAACATGTACTTGAAATTTCCTTGTCTTTCCTTCTGTTAGTCTGAGACCACATCCTCTTCTGAATCATTTGATTTCCCCGTGCCTCTTACTGATCATTCTTATTCTGCCTTCCCTTAGAAGGTGGTATTTCAGGGTGCCTGGGTGGCACAGTTGGTTAAGCGTCTGCCTTTGGCTCAGGTCATGATTCTAGGGTCCTGGAATTGAGCCCCACATGGAGTTCCCTGCTCAGCGGAGAGCCTGCTTTTCCCTCTCCAAGCTCTGCCTGCCTCTCTGCCTACTTGTGCTCTATCTCTCTTGTCAAATAAATAAAATAAAATTTAAAAAACTGGTATTTATTGGAGCACCTGAGATTTCTTTTGTCCTATATGTTAAATAGGTCACATTGTCTCCTCTTAGCCATTTTTAATTCAAGCTCCTGTCATTTCTTGCTAGAATGGTTGTAACAACCTTCTGTTTGTCCTTCTTGCTCCCATTCTTTCCCCCTTCATGTTATCCTTTATTAAACTCCGATGTTATCTTTTTAAAAACACAGATGTGATCAGTAGGAACCTCTTGTAGCATCACAGAGACTTCTCTTAATTATATAGCGTTTAGTGTATGGCTTGGGAGGTACTCTGTATTTATCTAACTTTCATGCCCGGCAGTGTTTCTTACACATTCAGTGCATGAGTCACATCAGGCTGTTCATACGTACTCACCCTTCCATGTCCTTGTATATGCTGTTCTTTATGCTTGGAATATCATCTTTCTTTTTTTTTTCTTTCCTTTTTAAAATTGTCCTTTATCTGGAGTTGCAGTTCACCCCTTGTGATGCTTTGTCCTTCCCTGTATGTCTGTACTACTAAAGTTAGTTGTTCAGATACTTATTCCCCTCACTGGACCTTGACATCTTCCAGGGCTGGGACCATTTCTTGATTTTTAGAGTAAGGGTTACTTTTATTATGGTCTCTTTAAATAGTGGTTATAATAATACCTCTTAATAATAGTGAATGGCTACTATATGCCCCCTACTTTTTTTTTCTTTAGGAACTGCATATCTGTTCATGTCACTGTCCCATTTAAAACTTTTTTTTTTTTAAGATTTTATTTATTTATTTGACAGATCACAAGTAGACAGAGAGGCAGGCAGAGAGAGAGAGAGAGAGAGAGAGAGAGGCAGGCAACTTTAAATTTAAAATTTAAAACTTTTAAATGGGGGGGCGCCTGGGTGGCTCAGTGGTTTAAGCCGCTGCCTTCGGCTCAGGTCATGATCTTGGAGTCCTGGGATCGAGTCCCTCATCGGGCTCTCTGCTCGGCGGGGAGCCTGCTTCCCTCTCTCTCTCTCTGCCTGCCTCTCTGCCTACTTGTGATCTCTCTCTGTCAAATAAATAAATAAAATCTTTAAAGAAAAAAAAACCAAACTTTTAAATGGTTCCTCATTACACTGTTCCAGTGAAATCCATTTTTCTTACGGGGCTTGCATACCATGGTATAGTTACTCATTTATGCCATGTCACCTCAAGCCATTCTGACCCACCAGTGGGTCTGTGCTACTAATGTTCATACACACACAAACACATTCGCTCAGTTGTGAAAACACTCTTTTAAAAAAAAAAAAAAAATATATATATATATATATATATATTTTAAAGATTTCTTATTTATTTATTGACAGAGAGCACAAGCAGGCAGAGTCGCAGGCAGAGGCAGAGAGAGAAGCAGGCTTCCTGCTGGACAAGGAGCCCGATGCGGGACTCGATCCCAGGACCTTGGGATCATGACCTGAGCCGAAGGCAGCGGCTTAACCGACTGAGCCACCCAGGTGTCCCTTAATATCTTTTTTAAAAGATTTTATTTATTTATTTGACAGAGATCACAGGTAGGCAAGAGGCAGGCAGAGAGAGAGAAAGGGAAGCAGGCTCCCCACTGAGCAGAGAGCCGGATGCAGGGCTTGATCCCAGGACCCTGGGATCATGACCTGAGCTGAAGGCAGAGGCTTTAACCCACTGAGCCACCCAGGCGCCCCGAAAACACTGTCTTTTGTTTAGATGTTTCTCATTAAAGTTTTATCCTTTACCCCCAGAAAGCCATTCTCATTCCTCTAAGACAGATTATTCTGCCCTTTCTATATACGCTCTCCTAACATCTTTTCCAGCCATAGCATGTAATATTTCATGCTTGTACAGAGTGAGGGGCAGAGAACACTTCTGTCTTGTTCACTCAGGTCTCCCCAGGGTACTGAGAGCCTGATACGTCCTTCGGCACTTCATAAATCTTTGAATGAAGACATGAGGAGAGTCATTCTTTTACCATGGTATCACGCTGCTTATTGAATCTGTGGTTTGTGTATTTTACTTGATAGGTGATCAGAAAACATTTGCATGAGTGTCATGTGATCCTTACAACCCTGTGAAGTAAATGGTGGTGTTTTTATGCCCACGAGATTGTGACTTATCTTTTGAGTGACAGAGCTGAAAATTGACTCAAGTCTTCTGATTTAAATCCCATATTCTTTCCATTCCTTTTTCTGTTTCAGTAAATAGTGATTTCTATATCCTTGCTAGGCAATTCACATAATTATGTATCTTTGGTGACTACTTTAGATTTCTCTTAACCTGCTTCTGATTTAGAAACTGAAATAAGTTCAAATTCATTCTGAAATCATAGAAACTACCATTTTAATGTTTTGTTCAATATCTTTTTCTTCTCAGTGCTGCAGAGATTGTCAATCTGTGATCTATGATTGAACTTCGGGATTTTCAGGACCCCTGAAATTATAGGCAAATCTGGGATTTTGTGGCGTAGGGGCTCATAGATATGAGCAGCTTCTCAACCAGGGATGTGTATATGTGTGAGTTGGGGAAGGAATGAGCTGTGGTCCCAAAAGTATTTTCTAGATAGATGATTTGGGCACCAAGGGAGGGGGCATTCCTACTCTTAACTGCAATGCTGGGTTGTCAGCCTACTCCTTTTTAAATTTTTTTTAAAAAGTTTTAAATTTTAACTCCAGTGTTGTTAACATACAGTGTTATATTAGTTTCAGGTATACAGTACAGTGATTCAACACTTCCGTACTCAGGGTTCATGATGGTAAATATACTCTTTAATCCCCATGACCTATTTCACCCATCCTCCTACCTCCTCCCCTTCTGGTATCCATCAGATTGTCCTCTATAGTTAAGAGTCCGTTTCTTGGGCGCCTGGGTGGCTCAGTGGTTTAAGCCGCTGCCTTCGGCTCAGGTCATGATCTCAGGGTCCTGGGATCGAGTCCCGCATCGGGCTCTCTGCTCGGCAGGGAGCCTGCTTCCCTCTCACTCTCTGCCTGCCTCTCTGCCTACTTGTATCTCTCTCTGTCAAATAAATAAAATCTTTAAAAAAAAAAAAAAAGTCTGTTTCTTGGTCTGTCTCTCTCTTTCCCCCACTTTTTTTCTCCTTTGCTCATTTGTTTGTTTCTTACATTCCACATATAAGTGATATCGTACCGTATTTATCTTTCTCTGACTAGCTTATTTCGCTTAGCATTATACTCTAGCTCCATTCATGTTGTTGCAAACGGCAAGATTTCAGGGTTTTTTATGGCTGAATAGTATCCTATTGTATATACACTACATCTTCTTTATCCATTCATCTATTGATTGACACGGGCTGCTTCCATAATTGTAAACATAGAGGTGATAGATATATCCCTTCAAACTAGTGTTTTTTTATACTTTGGGTAATACCCAGTAGTTCAATTGCTGGATTGTAGGGTAACTCCATTTTTAACTTTCTAAGGAAGCTCTATACCTTCTCCACAGTGGCTGTAACAGTTTGCATTCTTACCAACAGTGCAGAAGGGTTCCTGTTTTCCCATATCCTCCCCAACACTCATTTCTTTCTTTTTCTTTTTCTTTCTTTCTTTTTTTTTTTTTTTAAAGGCTTTATTTATTTGAGAAAGAGCATGAGTGGGAGGCACAGGGTGTGTGAGAAGCAGACTCCCGGCTGAGCAGAGAACCCCACGTGGGGCTTGATCCCAGGACTCTGAGATCATGACCTGAGCTGAAGGCAGACACTTAACTGACGAGCCACCCAGGTGCCCCACCAACACTCATTTCTTGTGTTTCTTATTTTAGCCATCTGACAGGTGTGAGGGGATATCTCATTGTGGTTTTGATTTGCATTTCCCTGATGATGAGTAATGTCTTTGGAGAAATGTCTGTTCATGTCTCTGCCCATTTTTAAACTTTTTTTTTTTTTTTAAGATTTTATTTATTTATTTGTTAGAGAGAGAGCACGAGAATTTGCACTGCAAGGCAAAGTGGCAGGCAAAGGGAGAGGGAGAAGCAGGATCCCCGCTGAGGAGAGATCCTGACATGGGTTTGATCCCAGGACCCTGGGATCATGACCCAAGCTGAAGGCAGTCGCTTAACCAGCTGAGCCACCCAGGTGCCCCTGCCCATTTTTAAACTTGATTATTTGTTTTTGTGGTGTTGAGTTATATAAGTTCTTAATATATTTTGGATACTAACCCTTTAACAGATATGTCATTTGCAAATATCTTCTTCCATCCCATAGGTTGCCTTTTAGTTTTGTTGGTTATTACCTTCACTGTGCAGTTTTTTGTTTTGATGAGGTCCCAGTAGTTAATTTTTGCTTTTGTTTCTATTGCCTCAGGAGAGGACCTATTTAGAAAAGTGTTGCTATGATTAGTGTCAGAGAAATTACTGCTTGTGTTTACCTCTAGAAATTTTATGGTTTCAGGTCTCACATTTAGGTCCTTAATCCATTTTGAATTTATCTTTGTGTATGGTGTAACCAGTGGTCGAGTTTGAATACTTTGCATTTAGCTGTCTCGTTCTCTTAATATCATTTGCTGGAGAGGCTATCTTTTTCCCATTGTGTATTCTTTTCTCCTTTGTTAAAAATTAATCAACCATATAAATGTGGGTTTATTTCTGGGATTTCTTTTCTATTTCATTGATCTGTGTGCCTGTTTTTGTGCCAATACCATACTGTTTTGATTACTACAGACTTGTAATGTAACTTGAAATCTGGAATTGTGGTACTTCCAGCTTTGTTTCCCTCCCCCCGCCCCAAGATTGTTTTGGCTATTCAGAGTCTTCTCTGGTTCCACACAAATTTTAGGATTGTTCTAATTCTGTGAAAAATGTTGCTGGCATTTTGATAAAGATTACATTAAATCTGTAGATTGCTTTTGGTAGTATGGACATTTTAATCCACCGAACCACCCAGGCGCCGCTGGTAGTATGGACATTTTAACAGTATTTGTTCTTCCAGCCTGTGAGCATGAAATACCTACTTGTTTGTGTTGTCTTCAATATCTTCCATGGATGTTTTACAGTTTTCAGAGTACAGGTCTCTTACCTCCTTGGTTATTAAGTTTATTCCTAGGTATTTCATTTTCTTTTGTGCAATTATAAATGGGATTTCTTTATTAATATCTCTTTCTGTTGTTTCATTATTGGTATATAAAAATGCCATAGATTTCTGTACGTTGATTTTGTATCCTGCAGCCTTACTGAATTCATTTATCATTCTAGTAGTTTTTTTGGTGGAGTGTTTAAGGTTTTCTATATATAGTACCATGTCATCTGTGGATAGTGAAAGTTTTATGTCTTCCTCACCAATTCGGATGCATTCTATTCCTTACTCTTGTCTGATTGCTGAGGCTGAGACTTCTACTACTGTGTTAAATAACCACCATGTACTCTTCACTGCAGCACTGCATTGACCCAGTGCAACTCAGAACTCTAAGTAGTCATTTGGAGGGTTATGGTGATTTTTAGGCTTTAATTAGAAATATTACAGAAGAGGTAGTTAAATTTGAAAGGTGTAAGGAAAAATCTTAGATTTGGAATTAATTTGACTGGAAAACAGAACTCTGAAATTGAGAAACATTTAATCACCATGACCTTGATTATTCTTCAGTGATTATTTATCAGCGTGAAAACACTTATTTTTCTACACACATATTTGCTATTGGGCTAGAGAGGCCTTGAAAACAGGAACTTGTCTCTGCTGTTCACCTTGTGATGTAGTATTTAGTGTAAACACAGCACATTTAGTGTATGTTGAATAAAACCGAGCATTGTTAGGATAGATTCTTTGAATTAGAGTCAAGCTGGGTAAGGCTGGAGAAGAAGGAGGACCCGATGTGGGGCTCAATCCCAGGGCCCTGGGATCATGACCTGAACCGAAGGCAGAGGCTTTGACCTACTGAGCCACCCAGGTGCCCCAGAGTCTTCAGTTTCTTAGGCCTCTCTGCCTGAGACCTCACAACGCTCAGGTACTGTTCTTTACCATGAGTACAGCCATAATGTGCTAAGAGTCTTTTGGTACTTTGTTGAAGGCTTCTTCTGAGGCATATTACCTTTTTCTCTTCTTCTCATTTTAAATTTTAAATAGGCTGTTCCTGTACATGGTACCAAGTTCAAAAAGCATACAGATGAAATGTTTTGCTCCTGGCCCTTCCCCCTGTCTTGTTCCCTGAAAGCAGCCAGCACAACCAATGTCTTGTGTAACCTTCCAGAGATAACTCGTGCATACTGTGTGCATATATTTGGTCTTTTTTATAAAGCTGGCTGCACTATTGAGCTCCTTGTTTTTTATTTAATACATTAGGAAGCTTGTTTTATACACCAGGTTTTAAAGAATTTCGTTTTCATAGCTGTGTGGTACTTTATTGTAAAGATATGGCATAATCAGTCTCCTGTTAATCATATTTATCTGTCCCCTACTTTGGCCATTGTGATTGATTCCTTTCTTTAGCTTAGTGTGGAACTTTTGTATAGGTCATTCAGACACATTCACATATACACGTGTTTGGAATATACATGTTGGATAGATTACTAGAAGTGGTATATCTGAGTCCTGGTCTGTGTTATGTATAGTTAATAGTTATTTCCAAATGGATTTTTATAGTTATACCAATTTAACTCTCATCAGTAATGTATATGCATAAGGGTGCATATTTTACTACACCCTGGCCAACCCAAGTATTGTCTAACTTTATCTTGGATGGACTGATGGACAGAAATAGAATATTATTGTAGTTTTAATTTGCATGTCTCTTGTGCGTGAAGTGTTGAGTATCTTTATATTTCTGTTTCCTATTTTAAGAACTGTGACCATATGTTTTGCCCATTTGTCTGAGGGGGTGAAAACTGAAATTCAGTCTTACATCTTTCATCTCATGGGAGCACAGTGGTCTGAAGTTAGAAGAGTATCTTCAGGGGTTTCAAAGAATAAATAAAATTATTCTACTCCTCTTTTTCTTCATTCTCCCTTCTTCTTCCCCTCTTGTGTGTGTGTGATTTTATGAAATCTCTAGATATTTATGTTCTTCTCTAAATTTTCTTTGTAGTCAGATCTCAAGATCTCTGTGACCTAATGGAGATCCCTCTGCTACCATTCGTAATACGGTTTGTGAGGTAAAACCACAGACTCTTAAATGCTGTACAAGGACATGATGATAAGAGTTAACAGTTCTTCCTTCTGTTAAAGCTATATCTGGTTATAGAGCCATTATCACCGAAAGTGTTTCACAGAATTTGTGCTGATTTGTATCCTGGCTCCTTTTTCCCAAGAGCTAGTGTACATAGTAGCAGTATTTGTCCAGTATTGTTTTTTCTTTGATTGGGCCTTAGGGTGGCGTAGGGCCATAAACATGTTTTATGTTCATTTTTAAAATTTTGTTGTTGAGAAAATGGATTTCTAGTCTTTATTTTCTTTATATCTATCTATTTGAGAGAGCCTGCACAAGCAGGGGGAGGTACAGAGGTAGAGAGAGAATCCTAAGCAGACTGCCCACTGAGCATGGAGCTCAACGCAGGGTTCGATCCCACAACTCCAAGGTCTCAACCTGAGCCAAAACTAAGAGTCAGAACCTTAACTAACTGAGCCACCCAGGCACCCTGATTTTTAATCTTTATACTAGTGTATAGAATTATGAATCAGATTCCATGACACGGTCATATCTTCTTACCAGAGTTGTTTTATGTTTCTTGTTGTATGTTTCTCTAAGTTCTTACCTCTTTTTCTAAATTTTCAGTGTTCAGTAAATCCAGATAAATATTTGGTATGTTTGCTTCATGAAGGCCTTAAAATCCTGGTATATGGTGGGTTTGTTTTTTTTTTCCTTAACTGACATATAATGTAGTATTTGTTTCAGGGGTACAGGTCTGTGATTCATCAGTTTTATACAATTCACAGCACTCACCATAGCACATACCCTCCCCAGTGTCCATCAATCACTCACCCACCCCTTCTTCCCACCCCTCTCCACTCTAGCAACCCTCAGTTTATTTCCTGAGATTAAGAGTCTCTTATGGGGGGGAGGTGAATCAGGAGAGACTATGGACTCTGAAAAACAACCTGAAGGTCTTGAAGGGGCGGGGGTATGGGAGGTTGGGGGAACAAGGTGGTGGGTATTAGTGAGGACACGTGTTGCGTGGAGCACTGGGTGTGGTGCAAAAATAATGAAAAAAAAAAAAAAGAGTCTCTTATGGTTTGTCTCCCTCTCTGGTTTTGTCTTGTTTCATTTTTTCCTCTCTTCCCCTCTGCCTTGTTTCTCAGATGCCATATATTGGTGAGATCATACAATAATTGTCTTTCTCTGACTGACTTATTTCACTCAGCATAATACCCTTTAGTTCCATCAATGTTGTTGTAAATGGCAAGATTTCAATTTTTTGATGGCTGCATAATATTCTATTATTATCTTTACCCATTGGTAAATGGTAATTTACAAATTTTCAAATTGGTAAATGGATAAAGCCACATCTTTATCCATTCATCTGTCAGTGGATATCTAGGCTCTTTGCATAGTTTGGCTGTTGTGAACGTTGTTGCTATAAACATTGGGGTACACGTGCCCCTTCAGATCACTACATTTGTATCTTGGGGTAAATACCCAGTAGTGTAGTTGCTGGATCGTAGGGTAGTCTATCTTCAGCTTTTTGAGGAACCTCCATACTGTTTTTCAGAGTGGCTGCACCAGCTTGCATTCCCACCAACAGTTGTAGGAGAGTTCCCTTTTCTCCATATCCTTGCCAACATCTGTCATTTCCTGACTTGTTAGTTTTAGCCATTCTGACTGGTGTGAGGTGGTATCTCATTGTGGTTTTGATTTGTATTTCCCTGATGCCAAGTGATGTTAAGGACTATTTCATGTGTCTTTTGGCCATTTGGATGTTTTCTTTGCAGAATTGTGTTTCCCCCTGTTATGCCCATTTCTTGATTGGATTATTTGTTCTTTGGGTATTGAGTTTGATAAGTTCTTTGTATATTTTGGATACTACTAGCTTCGGATACTTTATCTGATAGGTCATTTGCAAATATCTTCTCACATTCTGTCAGTTGTCTTTTGGTTTTGTTGACTGTTTCCTTTGTTGTGGAAAAATGCCCTTTATCTTGATGAAGTCCCAGTAGTTCATTTTTGCTCTTGCTTCCCTTGCATTTGGCCATGTGTCTAGGAAGAAGTTTCTGTGGCTGAGGTTGGAGAGGTTTCTGCCTGTGTTCTCTTCGAGGATTTTGGTGAATTCCTGTCTCCATCCATTTTGAGTCTGTTTCTGTGTGTGGTGTGAGGAAAGGGTCCAGTTTCATTCTTCTGCGTATAGTTGTCCAATTTTCCCAGCACCATTTGTTGAAGAGACTGTGTTTTTTCCATTGGACATTCTTTCCTGCTTTGTCAAAGATAAGTTGACCAGGGGCGCCTGGGTGGCTCAGTGGGTTAAAGCCTCTGCTTTTGGCTCAGGTCATGATCTTAGGGTCCTGGGATGGAGCCCCGCATCAGGCTCTCTGCTTGGCGGGGAGCCTGCTTCCCTTCCTCTCTCTCTGCCTGCCTCTCTGCCTACTTGTGATCTCTGTCTGTCAAATAAATAAATAAATAATCTTTTTTTCTCTTTTTCTAAAAAAAAAAAAAGATAAGTTGACCGTAGAGTTGAGGGTCCATTTCTGGGCTCTCTATTCTGTTCCATTGATCTGTGTGTCTGTTTTTGACCTGTACCATACTGTCTTGAGGATTACATCTTTGTAATAGAGCTTGAAGTCCAGAATTGTGATACCACCAGCTTTGCTTTTCTTTTTCAACATTCCTCTGGCTACTCAGGGCCTTTTTTGGTTCCATACAAATTTTAGGATTATTTGTTCCATTTCTGTGAGAAAAGTTGATGGTATTTTGATAGGGATTGCATTAACTGTGTAGATTGCTCTAGGTAGTCGACACATTTTCACAATATTTGTTCTTCCAATCCATGAGAATGGAACGTTTTCCATTTCTTTGTGTCTTCCTCAATTTCTTTCATGAGTATTCTATAGTTTTCTGAGTACAGATTCTTCCCCTGTTTGGTTAGATTTATTCCCAGGCATCTTTTGGTTTTGTGTGCAACTGTAAATGGGATTGTCTCCTCTTCTTTTGTCCTGTTGTTGGTGTATAGAAATGCAGCTGATTTCTGTGCATTGATTTGATATCCTGCCACTTGATGGGGTTTTTTGAAATCATTTTCATTCATTTACCTTGGAAAAGCTGCTCTCTCACATGTAATTAAATACATAAGCCCACATTCACATATATGTACACAAGATACACAAATATATGGTGTTCTGTCAGTATCTTAATCTTCACTTTCAAGATTGCTTAGAGAAGCAAACATTATGACAAAAAAACATTAATTGATGAGCTGAACACTAAAAAATTGTCATCTAAACATCCCATCTCTGTTAACATTAGCATCTGTCTTTACCTGAAGTGTTGTCTTTCTTAGCTAAAGTCTCACTGTTATAAAAATTGGACAATGCAGTACAAATGTAGTGTAAAGCTGTTACAAAATAAAAATGCATTGATTTCATAAAGTCAGTGAAAATGATTTTAAAGAAGTTGGAAAGAAAATATACAAGGGTATGAGTGTACTAGAAGCATTTCCAAAAAGAGTAATGAGAGGATTCTGAGAAACTGGGGAATAGAGTGTTGCATCATGTTATCAGGCATTATTTGGAAAAAGTATATCAAAAAACACAAGTGGTAGTCTTAACTTTTGGGGGAAGAATTAGTGATGTTTTTTCTGGCATGCTGATTTGAGGATTACAAAGCAATTTTTAGTGAGTTGGTGAATTTGCCCAGTCTGTGAACAAGGATAAGTGGAATCCTATAATAACGGCCTTTTCTTTTTGGTTTTTATTTAGCGTAATGTTTTCAGGATTCATCTGTGTTGTAGCATTTATCAGTACTTAATTCCATTTTATAGCTGAATAATATTCCCTTGTATAGATATTTTTAAAACCATTTTGTTATCCATTTGTTAGCAATGGACATTTGTGTTGTTTCTACTTTTTTGAATGTTAGGAATACAGTTATTATGAATATTTATGTACAGACTTTTGTGTGAATACTGGTTTTCATTTCTCTTGGGTATGTATGTAGGCATGGATTTTTTGAATCATGGTAACTCCATATGTAATGTTTGAGGCACTGCCAGGCCCTTTTCCATGATGGCTGTACCATTTTACATTCCTTTCAGTGGCATATAAGGTTTTCATTTTCTCTGCATCCTCACTATTTCATTAGCATAATCTCCTCGGGGTTCATTCATGTTGTCATAAATGGCAAGATTTCTTTTTTTCTCATGACTGAATAATATCACGTCATATACTTGTACAGTACATCTTCTCCATTCATCTGTTGACGGACACTTAGGTTGTTTCCATATCTTGGCTAGTGTGAGTGATGCTGCCATGAATATGGGCGTGCAGCTCTCTTGGAGATCCTATTTTCGTTCTCTTTGGATATATGCTTAAAAGTGGGATGGCTGGCAAGTGTTAATTAAAAAATAGAGAACCTACTATATGAATTAGGTATAAAGACCTTCCACCTTCAAATTTTATTTTCTTTCAAGTTAGCCTTAGCAGTGTAAGAGTATATGAGAATGCAGTTAAAGGACATGGCACACAGTAAAAGAATCGTCAGCCACCATTGTTAGCCTGCGAACCTCTTAGTGGCTGTTCCTAGGTATCTCCAGTATTTAAAAATAGGAGACTCTTGATAATGTGCTTTTAACACCTAGTTTCTACATAAATACTTGTTATATAAATGAGCATACCAGATTTCCACAAATAACCATCAAAGAACTCATGCTGTCTTTGTCTCTACAAATTAAAAACAACTCCACACATATTTACATACTTTTATAAAGGGATATTGGATGCATTGCTTGTGCATGAGCTTATCAGTGATCCAGTGTTTATCAAATAATTTCTGAAGATTGATTTTGAGCCTTTGAAGAGGAATGATTAATTGACCAAGGGTGGGCTGTTCTAAGCATTGATGAGAATTCAAAATGTTGCAGAGGCATAGGTATTAATATGATCCTGGAAATACAACCCCACAAACATGTTTGTGGTTATATGTAAGGCCCGTAAACAGCGTTCTTACCAGGGATAAGAGAATGAAGGTATAGATGTAGTGATTTTTAAAAAGCAAGCTGTGTAATACTTTGAAGTTATTTAGCACTTTGTAGTGGTTTCTGCAAATTATGAGTAGAATTTCACTTACTGGTCCATTGAACAAGTAGTTGAGTGTTGCCTATGTGTCAGACATTTTCTTGGTGCTAGAGATACAGCAGAGTAAGGCAGTCTTAGCCCTTAAAAATTATAGCTTTGAGGGACACCTGGGTGGGTCAGTTGGTTGAGCCTTTGGCTCAGGTCATGATCCCAGAGGCCTGGGATTGAGTCCCACATAGGGCTCCTTGCTTGGCAGGGAGCCTGCTTCTCTCTCTTCCTCTGCCCGCCACTCCCCCTGCTCTTGCACACATACTCTCTCTCTCTGACAAATAAATAAAATCTTTTTAAAAATATCACTTAAAAAAATAAGAATTATAGCTTTGAGTGCATGTGAGTGTGTGTTACTTAGGAGAAGCACCTAGACACCAAAGAAATAAAACAGCATGATAGATAAAGAATATTAGGTAGGGTGAGGAACCAGATTCTTTTAGGTCCCTCTGAGGGCAGGGATAGTCCCAAAACCCAGGTCTCCTGACTCACAATTGAGTGTTCTTTCATAACATGCCAGTCTCTTGAGTAGAATCTTTAACAGAGGAAAGTGATTTTACGTGGAGGGTTAATGTGAGTGAAGCCAACTCAGATAAACATTTTTTGGCAGTGGCCTGCAGGTATATGACATTATTCCAGCATTCCATATCATGTAAGCTAAACTTACTGCTATTTATCCAAAAGATAGAATGACTTTAAGAAATATTACAGTAATCTTCACATGACTGCTTCCTTTTCAGGTTGCATTATTGTGGGACTTTGGAAAAATTCAGAGCCTTGAGGTAGATAATCTGAGTTTCCAGTTTAAATTTTATACACAGCTTTAACTATATGAAGAGGAGGATCAAGTTAGTAGCTCCTAAGTCCTTGGGTGCATGTTGATTTAACTTGTTCCCCATAGTATTAGGCACAGAGTAAAAAAGTCAGTAGCTTTTGGTCACATGTCAGTAATAATCATCCATTTTGTGAACTTTGGAATACATTTTCTACTTAGCATTTGCTCTAAACTTGAGGTCTGTGTGATAAATTGCTGTAAATGCTTGTAATGAACACTTGTAATGCCCAAGACCTGAGAATATGAGAATGCAAAAGGAAATATTGTATAATCCTTAGTTGACACAGACATACGTGTCTGTATCTAAGCACCCTTTATGAATGAACATGTTGCCTTCTGGAGTGCTTAAATTTACAGAGTACCGAATGCAACATTCAGTTTCAAGCCTTTAAAAATTAATAGAATACCTGTTTTTTCTTATAGTGAGGCTAGGTGCTGATAAGTGGCATTCTTACTTTTTCCCCAAGTTTGGTAACCACCTGGGGGTGGACAGAAGAGTCAGAACTAGGAGTGTCCGCTTTGTGTCCTTACTGTATTTATCCCTGATTCACTGTTACCCACAGCTAGACAGTGACAGCTGGACAACTCCAGACATTCCTCCACGGAGCCATCCCTCCGTGGCTTTGAGCTGAGGACAGCCATACACAGTTTGTTCTGTCAAATTCTCCCTTGTGAGGAGGAATGAGTGAAGGCTGCTAGGAGAAGCTAGCGGTTCAGTAGTTCTCAACCTTCTACATGTAGGCGTCAGAATCCTGTGGAGAGCTTCAATAATAATAATAATAATAATGATGATGATGATGTAGATGCCTGGAACTCACGCCCAGAATTTCAGATTTTATTTGTCTAGCACAGTATTTCTGTGAAAGTTTCCTGGAGTGGTCTAATTGTGCAGCCAGAGTTGAGAATCACGGCTCTAGTGGAAGTCCTGCATAGGAAAGAGGGGCTGGGGGAATAGAGGGATGCCGCCTGCATGTGTGCTCAAGTCCTGAAGTGGTACTCCTTCCCAGATAATGCTCACTGTCCGCCATGTCCTGTGTCATCTCGTACAGAAGATAACATTGCTGTGAGTCACACTGTCTGATAGCATCATAACCTTGGTCAGGTTGCTAAGTTTTTTAAATGGGTTTTCTCATTTGTAAAGTGGAGATAATAGTACTTACCTCATAGAGGTGTTTTGAAGCTCAAAAAAGATAGTGCGTTTGAAATGCTTTACATGATAACCTGACACACAGGATAGGTACACATCTAATCATGGCAGTCATCATCTTCATTAGGTAATTTGTCAGCATGCATGGAGTGTTGAAGGATTTTTCCTAAAAAATCTGCGTTCATTTAGATTGCCCAAGGTCCATGTGGTCTGTATTTATCATCTTCAATTGCAACTGAATATTATATCTTGACCCTTCCTCAGTTGTGTGGTATTGGATTATTTCTTACTTTCCACAAATACTGCTAGAACCAATAATCATGTGGAAAGAGTAGTTCTTTTTTTTTTTTTTTTAATAAAGATTTTATTTTTTTATTTGACAGAGAGAGAGATCACAAGTAGGCAGAGAGGCAGGCAGAGAGAGGTGGGGTTCGGGGAAGCAGGCTCCCTGCTGAGCCTGATGTGGGGCTCGATCCCAGGACCCTGAGATCATGACCTGAGCCGAAGGCAGAGGCTTAACCCACTAAGCCACCCAGGTGCCCCAGAAAGAGTAGTTCTTTGATTTTCTTAGAGTACAATTGCTAAAAAATTGGAATTACCAAGTCATATAGGTATGGTCAGTAATACGAGATTACTCTAAAGGGAGAGTATCATGTGATGTACCATTGAGAATGTGTGGATTTGCTATTTGCCCACTTACCAAGGTGACTGGATAAGGAAATGTTGAGCTACTTGTTGACTAGAACAGGGAGGGATTGTCAGGGAACAGAACATGTTCTAAGCCTTAGATTCCTACATCAAAGAAAGGTATTCAGGGCTTAAAAACTTAGTTTACATTTGTCAAGAACAATTTTGGTACGCTGTTAGATACTGTTTCAAGAGCAACAATGATCTAATGCTTTTCTTTTTTAAAATAGCAACAGTATGAAAGGAAATATTACAATTGGCCATTAGCCGAAAGGGTTTTGCATTTATAGAAAAATATGAACAACAGGCATTGTCTTTAACACATAGAGTTTTTCTGAGGTGTCCTTAGGTAGCTAACTAATTACTAACCCTTCTTCCCTTAAGTAGGGATGGCAAGTGAGAGGTTAGAATTGTTCTTAGGAATATTCTCAGTAAAGCAACTATGGATGACTTCATTTTATATGCAGAAAGCATATAGATATGAAGATTACCAGGAAGTATATTCCAGAAATATAATGTCCCAGTTACTTACTCTGCTACTTGGCTAATGTGATCATATAAGCCTCTTAGTAGATGTTTAAAAAACAAAATGAAACATACATATACATAATAAATGTTTGTGTGTATGCTACGTGTAGATTATATGCTACAAATTTTTACTTGTTTTTAGCTAGATGTAAGTTTAAAGCTAGCTTGTTTAAAGCTAGATGTAATTTGAATTTTGGAGAGTAATTAAATACCAGCCTGTTCCTATTTCTTTGTCACCATGTGAAATCAATCAGCTTCAACACAATCACCACTTCCACTCCAAACTAACAACCCTTCTTTTGGTTTATTTTTGCAGGAGGTATATCGAATTCCAAAGAAAAGTCAAACTGAAAAGGAGAACACAAGTAGGTATTCAGAGGTACTCTGTGTATATGGCTTTACAAATACTCTTTTGGAAATATGCAGAGGTAAATGATAAGAACTTCAGCTATTTTGTTTTTGAAACCGGATAGTATGTAATTAGGTAAATGAAAGATTTGGTGTAAAAGTTTGGAAACTTGCCTTTTTATTCTTTCTTAGTGAATTTTTGCCAAAGGAGATGTCCCTTTATACTGCCTGTGCTGTTGCTTTCCTTGAAGTCATGGCTTTTAGTTGCTTTTCTTTCATTTATTTGTTCCTCTAGAGCAGGCATTGTTAGACCTGTATTCCTGAATGTCTTTGTAAGTCTTTACCTGTAGATGTTTATATGCAGAATCCTTTATTTACATTAATTTTTCTGGGGAAAATTGAAAACTTTCATCAGATTCTCAGGAAGTCAGCGATCCCTTACAAGGTTAAGAATCATTATTACAGGGGTGCCTGACAGGTTAGTTCAGTAGAACATAGGACTTTTTGATCTCAGGGTTGTAGGTTCGAGCCCTTTGTTGGGTTACTTAAGAATTACTTTAAAATCTTGGGGAAAAAAAGAAAAAAGGTTCCTTGTTACAGAAAAGATAACAGGCCAAGGTAGTCTGGTTTCTGGGTTTTGCCACTTGGTTATTTTCCAATATGCTTCTTTAAAGATGAAAGCAGTAGTGTTATCATGGCTGTTTATCTCTTGAGCCCTCCAGTATTGACCCAACATAAACAGAGGGAAGGAGCCAGTGTGATCATATTTTTGGCTTTTTCCCTTCTTGTTTCTTTTTTTGTTTTGTGTTGTTTTTGGTCTTTTTTCTAAATTTTTAGCATGAAGAACTTTTTATAATTTTAATCTTACTGGTTAAATAATCTTATAGGTTAAAGCCCTGTGAGGTGTACTTTGCATCATTGTAGGGGTTTTATTTTTGTTTTGAATATTTTTAACTCTGTTGGTTTAGTTTCTTTATAGCCAGACATCGTGCTTAAGGCTACAGAGAATTTCTCCCGTAAGAAAGAAGGCAGGGTTGAGTAGTGCTGCTTGGCAAAAACAGTAGCACTATAAACTTGGTCATCAGAGCCTAGCTTCTCTGGTTCAGTGAGTTGAAATCATTAGCAAGATAGGCAAAACTTAAATATCCGTGAGGGTTTACTGCCAATATTTTGCAAATATCTAATCTGATGTGCCCTCTGAGAGATGCTTTCTGAAAATTGTCTATAATTGATGACTTATCTTTTCAGGAAACCACCTTTTGTGTGCCAACTTTACTCTCCTTCACATATATGCCCCCCGATCAGTCTCAGGCATTTTATAAGAAATACTTATAATTAAAGCCTGGCTTCTATGTTACCCCTCAATGTCAAGCAATTAAAGAGCTTAGAACTTTTAAAATTCCCAAGAACTGTAAAATATTTGGGGAAATATGTAGTCTAGCTTTACTTTCCTTTTATAATATGAAAAAAAAAAAATCAGCCAGAATAAATGAAACAATTTCTCTACCTCACATATTCTAGAATGCAGAGTCAGAATATGAGCTGTTAGTATGATTCCTTTTCTTTCTTTACCAGGATATAGTGAAGAAATAGCTGCATTTTAAGGAAGTTAATACCAGCCCAAAGAACCTTGTTTTAAGGAGGAAATAGAGTAGTCATGGGCAGACCCAGAAGTGATTAGATAGTAGTACTTCCCAAAAGGATGTTGTGCTCCAATACCCAGTGAGCTGCAACAGTTGTTCTAATTGTATAGCGTTTTCTACCAGTGTGTGGAGGTGAGTTCTGTTCTCACTGACAAACACTCATACATGGCCACTGATTAACCATTTTTGCAAATAAATGGAGCTTTGGGCTCACCAACAGAAGAACTACAAGAATGGCGGATATAAACCTAATCCTGCCACTAGGGGAGAAAACAATAGCATGTTTTTCTGAGGTGAGAAAAAGAAAAAGTAGTTAATGTTTATTGTGACTCTGCTTTGTGCTGTGAGAGATATTTATAAGAAATTCTCTTAAGAAGAGAGCCATCTGATTAATCAGGATAGCAGTGCTAACAAAGCAGCAGCATGTAGTACCAGTTAATTTATATTGAAATAGTCAGTGGTGGGATTTAGACTTCGTAGGGGGATAAGAAAGTAGGAGGTGAAGTTAATGAAAAGTAATACACAACTTTTGGGAGCAGTAACAGTGGGATTGGGTGAGGACCATTCTAGGTAAAGAAGCTGAGTAGAAAAGGTTAAAAGTATTATCCTTCAGTTGGAAAATGGCATTTTTGGGGGAAGATGTAGCTCTCTGGCTTGGATAACGTCCTGATTTATTACCTGTCATCATCTGTGTTTGAAATATTTTCCTTTTGAAATGGTAGTTGTTTAAAAAAAAAAAATTGTCCAATCCCCTCCCTCCCCCCACACACACCTTTTTTTTTAATTGAAGAGATTTTTTCCCTTTGAGGTTTTTAATGCTTAACATGCCAGGCTGCTCTTCCATAAACTAAATATGCAGAGTTACAGGGGCAGTAGAAGGCTTTTACATTTTGAACTGCAAGCAGACTTCCCTGTTAAAGGTAATGGGAACATTTTGCATGCGAGCATTCCACAGAACTTTTTAGAAATGTTGAAGGCTTGGACTTAGAGTTTGTTGGGGAAGGTGGAAAAGTGAAATCATGACAGAGACTTTCAGGATGTAGAGTGTGTGCACACACACAACACCTTCTGTCTCATCCAAATTCCGGATGGACCTTTGAGGGAAGAGAGTCCATAGACCCATTTGTTGGATAGAAATTGTATTATACAGTTGACATGCTATTTTGATGGAGAAGAGTCTGCCAAGTAAATTTTTAAAAACCCTTTTCCCTTAGTAACTGAACGAGGAAGGGATGCTGTTGGCTTCAGAGATCAAACAGCTGCCCCAAAGACTCCTAACAGGTCAAGAGAGAGAGACCCAGACAAGCAAACTCAAAATAAAGAGAAAAGGAAACGAAGGGGCTCTCTCTCACCACCTTCTTCTGCCTATGAGCGGGGAACAAAAAGGCCAGATGACAGGTAAGTGGCCTGTGTGAGTTACTCTCTTTTCTGAGCCAGTCAAAAGTTCCCAAGTCAATACTTTGATTTTGGGCACCAAGGGGTTTTGGAGTAAATATGTTCTCTTGATGAGTGAGTATAAAACTCTACTGATAAATATTGAAATAGAGTTTCTTTTGACAGTGAAGACTAGGTTTCTTTTTTTTTTTTTTTGACAGAGATCACAAGTAGGCAGAGAGGCTGGCAGAGAGAGAGGAGAAAGCAGGCTCCCTGCTGAGCAGAGAGCCAGATGCGGGGCTTGATCCCAGGACCCTGGGCCCATGACCTGAACCGAAGGCAGAGGCTTTAACCCACTGAGCCACCCAGGTGCCCCAAAGACTAGGTTTCTATTTGATAGCATTTAAATGCTATTTGAGGAGCCAAAGATTTGTTCTTTAAAGGGGAGTGGAGATTGGTTGGAGATAACTCTTTAAAGATAATGGTAACTCTTCTAAAGCCAGAACTTTGTTTTCTAATGAATCTTGTGCGGGTCAGTCAAAATGCTGATAGATTCCGGTGTCAGAGGCTGTCTTTGCAATGCTTGTAGAAAAACAAGCCACATGGTGACCCGCTGGGTACTAGAAAACATTTATTCCAGAGAAGTTTTTTTTAAATTAAATTCATTTTGGGGGGTGCCTGGGTGGCTCAGTTGGTTAAGCAGCTGGTTTCAGCTCAGGTCATGGTTCAAGGTCCTGGGATCCAGTCCCTAACTCTAATCCTGCTCATTGGGGAGTCTGCTTCTCCATCTCCCTCTGCCCCTCCCGCTGCTTATGTGCTCCCTCCCTCTCTCTGTCAAATAAGTAAAAAACTTTTAAAAATAAAATTAAATTTATCTTTTGAAAACATGAAGTATTGCATTCATATGATGCAGTTGCCAGAATTTTTAATTTGGGATTGTCAGAGTTTGTAATAGTAAATTCATCATGTTTTTGTTTTTGTTTTTTTAAATTTATTTGACAGACAGAGATCACAAGTAGGCAGAGAGGAGGAAGCAGGCTCCCCGCTGAGCAGAGATCCTGATGTGGGGCTGGATCCCAGGACCCTGGGATCATGACCTGAGCCGAAGGCAGAGGCTTTAACCCACTGAGCCACCCAGGCGCCTCTCATCATGATTTTAATTTGCATTACCCTAATAGCTAAATAGATTGAACATCTTTTCATATATTTATTGGTCATCCCTGTTTCCTCTTCTGTGAAGTGTCTTTTAATAGGTGCTGTTTGTTTAGTTTTTATCTTTCTGAGTTTAGGATTTATGTTTTAGGGGTTCTTTATATTCTAAATATAATTCTGCTTTGGTAATTTTTGCAAGTATTTTTTCCCAGTTTGCGGCTTGTATTTTGACTCCTTTGTGTCTTTTGATATATAGAATTTAGTAATTATGGTGTAATTGACTACATCACGTGTATGTTTCCTTCATGGTTAGTGTTGTGTTTTAGAAATTCTTCCCTGTCCTTGAGGTGATGATACTCTCTTCTTTTCTTGTGCTTAATTTATTGAGAATTAATTTTTGTATATGTTGTGAGGTAGAGATATGGTTTCATTTTTTTCTAAGTGAATACCCAATTATCTGCACCATTTACTTGAAAGCCTGTCCTTTCTCCTTGATCTGCAATACTCTCTCTCTCTAATAAGCTTTTATATGAGGGAGGATCTGTTTTGGGGCTCATAATGTGACTGTAGCTTATATTAAGTCTTGATAGCAAGTAGGGCAAACCCCTGCTTGATCTTTTGGGATGTCATCTCTTTTCTGAGACTTGTTCTCCTTAGGATCTGCTTGTCAGATTTCTCCTACTCCCTCCATGCCGCCCCACCACCAAGGTGATTCTGAGGAGACTTGACATCTTTAACAGTTTTTTGAGTATTCCTGTTCCTATATTCAAACTGAATATTCAGATATGCTCTGTCTAGTTAGGTCTTCTTTAATATTTTAAATATTGAGTTTTTTGTTAATCTCCTTATTTGTTTATAGTTTCCTGCAGAAAGACTTCGATATCTTGATATATTCATTTCTGAGAACCTTAATTTTTGGTTACATTTTCAGCTTGTTGCTGGTGTGTAGATGCGCAGTTGACTCTTGTTATATTGATCTCATGTTTGGTGACCACATAGAAACTCACCGATATTTCAAAAGTATAGGGGTTTTTCCCTTTTTGTTTTTGTATTTGTCAACAATCCCCATCATATAAATTTTTGTTTTTCCTTTCTAGTCCTTTTGCCTTGCTCTCTTGCTGTTTTGCTAGCAGTGCCTCCAGTACAAATCACATAATAACAGTGTTTTGTTTTTTGGGGGGAGGGGGTAATTGATTTCTAGTCATGTTTTATTTTCTTCCATTTTTGGGGCTTATTATATATTTTTTATAAATTTTTAATTGGAATAATGGAGATTTTTTAGCTCATTAATTTTCAGCATTTTTCTCTTCAAAGTAAAGTGTTGAAGGATTTAAATTTCTCTGTAAGTACTATTTGAACTACTCTTTTGATAGCACAGTTTTGTTTTGTTTTGTTTGAAAGATTTTATTTATTTGACAGAGAGAGACAGTGAGAAAGGGAACAAAGACAGGGGGAGTAGGAGAGGGAGAAGCAGGGAGCCCACTGAGCAGGGAGCCCAATGTGGGGCTCAATTCCAGGACCCTGGGATCACGACCTGAGCCAAAGGCAGACGCTTAATGGCCCAGCCACCCAGGTACACCGATAGTGCAGTTTTATCATAACCTAGTTCTAGATACTATTATGGTTTGCAATGTGCTTAAATTTATTTTTGTTAAATATCAAATTTAATTGCTATTAATCAGTTTATATTATACCAGCTCTTAGAATTTTATTGAGACTTGCTTTAGAATCTATTTCATTTGATGGTAATAGAAGTATGCTTATCTTCCGGTTGGTAGGATTTAACCAATATGTATTTTTTCCTTCCTTTTACTTTTAACTTTTCTGTGTCTAATAGATAAATAGCTTTATGGATGATTGATTTACTTTTTTAATTCTTTGTGGCATTTCTTTAACTGGTTGTTTCACTTAAAATCTAAAGCTAATCAATATCCTGAACAACATTAGTACTTTAGGATACTCTGATCATTCAGTTTATATGCTGTTACTGTCCAGCATTGTAATTTCTTGTTGCTTCGTCCCATTCGTTATTGTCAATTTTTTATGTGTACACAAACTGACTTACTAATTTGTTTACATTTGTCAATTTCTTTGATCTCCATTCTTTCTCCTTTGACCCTCCTTTAGAAGATTTTGTTTAGTGACTTTTTGTTCATCTTATTTTTCAGTTTTTGTCTAAAAAATCTTGTTTGCATTGTTCACCTTCAGTTTTAAAAATCAGCTTTACTTAATCAGTAGATATAAATTACTTACAGAAATATTATAAATATATAATTCAGTGTGTTTTGTCAAATGCGTGCAGTTAAGTAACCACCCACAGTCATCATATAGACATTTCTGTCATCTCAGAAAATTCTTTTGAGCTCTTTGTAGGTGGTCCCCTTCTTCTACCCATAGTTCCTGGCAGCCAGCCACTGCCCTGCTTTCTGACCGACTGGTTTTGTCTTTTCCAGAATGTCATGTATATATGACATCATACTCTAGATAGTATTTGATGTGTCTTTCCTTAGCAGATTGCGTTTGAGATCCACTCATGTTTTTATGTGTTCCAATCGTTCCTTTTTATTAATAAGTGGTAATCCATTGGGTAGGTATACCAGAGTTTGTTTACAGATTCCTTAGTGGATAGGCATTTGGATTGTTTCCAGGTGGCTGTTGTGAATATTACAAGTGTAAGACTTATACATGTATGAGTCTTTATGTGAACATGGACTCTCATTTTTTTTAAAAAAGATTTTATTTATTTATTTGACAGAGAGAGAGCACAAGTAAGCAGAGAGGCAGGCAGAGAGAGAGGAAGGGAAGTAGGTTCCCCGCCTAGCAGAGAGCCCAACGCGGGGCTTGATTCCAGCCAGGACCCTGGGATCATGACCCGAGCTGAAGGCAGAGGTTTTAACCCACTGAGCCACCCAGGTGCCCCGGACTCTCATTTTTTTTTTTTTTTTAAGATTTTATTTATTTATTTGACAGAGAGAAATCACAAGTAGGCAGAGAGGCAGGCTCCCCGCTGAGCAGAGAACACCCCCCCCCCCCCCGCCCAATGCGGGGCTCTATCCTAGGACCCTGAGATCATGACCCAAGCCAAAGGCAGAGGTTACCCCACTGAGCCACCCAGGTGCCCCTCTCTTGTTCTGCTTTTAAGATGTTCTCTTTGTATTTGGTGTTCTGCAGTATCACTACCCTATGTTTATATGAGAATTTCTTCTTTTCTCTGGTTGAAATTCATTGAGCTTTTTGAATTTGAATATTGTCTTCTGTTACTAATTCTCTTCAGATCTGATCTCTTGCTTAAGTACCATTTTATGTCCTCTAATATATATTTTAAAATAATATGTTAGTTTTTAACTTTATGAAAAGGCTGCTCTTCTGCGTTTAATTTGAGGGTACTTTGTTTTCACTTGGTATTGTATTGCTAAGATTTATCCACAATTGTATGTATCAGTTTATTCCTTTTCATTGTTGTGCGTAACATTTTCTTGTAAAATGTGGATAGGCGTTTGGATTTTTCTGTTATGTATAGTGCTGTTATCTAATTATGAGGTACATATATGCAACAGGGTCTCTTGGGTATATGAGTAGAATTGTTGAGTTGTCAGGTATGTGCATGCTCAATTTTATATGGTAATTGAGTTTTAATTTCCACTCTTTTTCCTTTCTAGATATTTCATGAGGTGGTTTTTCAAGTCTACCTGATAGTTTTTTATGGTTCCATTCCTTAGTAATATTTTTAATAGCCTCTTATTTCATTAAACATAAATGCCTCTTATAGTCTGTGTTGGATAATTCCAGTACCAGTTTTTGTGGGTTTCTTCCTCTCATTTGTTTATATAGGTATATGTATAATTTTATAATTTTATTTTTTAATGAACTCATCATGTTCTTTAGAATTTGATCTGTGGGAATTCACTGAAGCCTAGATTTTTGGATTTAAGGTGCTTTCTTCTGTAGACTAATTGCATTTGTTTCTGCCAGGCAGCTAAGGATACTACCATCCCATTAACACTTTATTTTTTTTTTTAAGATTTTTTTTTATTTATTTGACAGAGATCACAGGTAGGCAGAGAGGCAGGCGGCGGGGGTGGGGGTGGGGGAAGCAGGCTCCCCGCTGATTAGAGAGCCCGATGCGGGCTGCATCTCAGGACCCTGAGACCATGACCTGAGCCGAAGGCAGAGGCTTAACCCACTGAGCCACCCAGGTGCCCCCCATTAACACGTTAAAGGAAACTTTCAGCGTAAGAGTTTTTTAGAGCATTTGTTTTTTGTTGTTTGGGATAATGTTATGCCCTTGTCCGTGAAGCTGTTCTTAGATGTTTTTTTGCAATGAAACCTCTTAAAATTAGTTGTTTTTAAATTTTTGCAAAAAGCACTTTCTCAGAAGTTTGATTCACTCCATAGAACTTCACAACAAACTCTTTTAAGCCTTCAGTTCTTGGGGCACCTGGGTGGCTCAGTTGGTAAGTGTCTGCCTTTGGCTTGGGTCATGATCCCAGGGTTCTGTGATTGAGCCCCACATGGGGCTGCCTGCTCAGCAGGAAGCCTGCTTCTCCCTCTCCCACTCGCCCTGCTTGTGTTCCCTCTGTCACTGTGTCTCTCTCTCTGTCAAATAAATTTTAAAAATCTTAAAAAAAAAAAAAAAGAAAAGCCCTCAGTTCTCTTCCTGTGAATGTTAGAGCTGATGGTTTCCAGGAGGCCTTCTCAAAACCATCACAGGGCGTTAGGCTTAGCAGTAAAATATATTATATTTGGTATTGCACAGAGAAGAGGAGCTGAATATAACTCCCCATACTTTTCTGTGTGCATTCTCATCCATCACTTAACTGCTCTCTGTTGAATTTGTCATGAATACATGTGGTCAGACAGACATCAAATTCTGTAGCTTTTATTAGTGTATTTTGTTTTAATTTCAGAATTTATAAACCTAGAACTGTATAGAGAACTGTGCAAGTGTAAAGAAGAATGTGTTTAGAATATTATATGTATCTTTAATTTGGAGTTCTAGAATCTGAGAATAAAGATAAAGTTATTGGCCCCTCAGGTCAGGATCTCTGGGTCCTGGGATCAAGCTCCACATTGGGCTCTCTGCTCAGCAGGGAGCCTGTGTCCCCTTCTCTCTCTGCCTGCCTCTCTGCCTACTTGTGATCTCTCTCTCTGTCAAATAAGTAAATAAAACCTTTTTTAAAAAAAAAGATAAAAGTTATTATTTTCAGGGTGCCTGGGTGGCTCAGTGGGTTAAAGCCTCTCTGCCTTTGGCTCAGGTCATGATCCCAGGGTCCTGGGATCAAGCCCCACATCGGGCTTTCTGCTTCAGCAGGGAGCCTGCTTCCCCCTTTCTGTCTCTCTGCCTGCCTCTCTGCGTACTTGTGATCTCTGTCTGTTAAATAAATAAATAAAATCTTAAAAAAAAAAAAAAAGAAAAAGTTACTATTTTCTTCTAAATGTTTTCTTGAGATTCTCTTCTATCTGCAGGATTCCTTAAGTAATTTTGACTGATTTTTAACCAATGCCAAATTGGATTTGGTGTGATTAATGGTGTAGTATTGAGTGACATACCTTTATTAATGCTTTGATTATGTCCTTGATTTAGGGAAAAACATTTGTGATGCTCTGACTGTTTTCTTTCTAGATATGATACACCAACTTCTAAAAAGAAAGTACGAATTAAAGACCGCAATAAACTTTCTACAGAGGAGCGTCGGAAGTTGTTTGAGCAAGAGGTGGCTCAGCGGGAGGCTCAGAAACAGCAGCAGCAGATGCAGACCCTGGGAATGACGTCTCCACTGCCCTATGACTCTCTTGCTTACAATGCCCCTCATCACCCCTTTGCCGGCTACCCACCAGGTTATCCCATGCAAGCCTATGTGGATCCCAGCAACCCTAATGCTGGGAAGGTGCTCCTTCCCACACCCAACATGGACCCCGTGTGTTCTCCTGCTCCTTACGATCATTCTCAGCCCTTGGTGGGACATTCTACAGAACCCCTTGCTGCCCCTCCACCCGTGCCAGTGGTGCCCCATGTGGCAGCCCCTGTGGAAGTTTCCAGTTCACAGTATGTGGCCCAAAGTGAAGGTGTGGTACATCAAGACTCCAGTGTCACCGTCTTGCCAGTGCCAGCCCCAGGCCCAGTCCAAGGACAGAATTATGGTGTCTGGGATTCAAACCAACAGTCAGTCAGTGTCCAGCAGCAGTATTCTCCTGCACAGTCTCAAGCAACCATATATTATCAAGGACAGACTTGCCCAACTGTCTATGGTGTGACATCACCCTATTCACAGACAACTCCACCAATTGTACAGGTAACTAATTTCGGAACCTCTCTTGTCTGTCTTGTTCTGTTTATGGGATGTTAAATCTGATGGGAAGGGGGAGTCCTGCCATTGATTACTTCTACATATCAATCAGTTGCATATGTATTAGTTATCGCCTGCTGTGTAACAAATTACATCAGAATTTAGCAGCTTAAGACAACTGGTAATTATTATCTTACAGTTGTTGTGAGTCAGGAATTCAGAAGTAGCTTGTCTGGATGGATGGTTCAGGCTCAGAATCTTTCATGAAATTAGAGTCCGACTGTTAACCAGGGCTGTAGTCATCTGAAGGTTAGGCAGAGGATGGAAGATTGACTTTGAAGCTCACTTACATGGTAGTTAACTCTGTTTTCTATCTTCATATGGACCTTTCTATAGGGCTTCTTACAGTGTCCAGATGACTTCCCCCTAAGCAAGTGATCGAGGGAAGCTTTCGGATACTTCTCTCCTTTTTGCTTATAGGCAGTGAATAATACACAGTTAATTCTTTTATATTGCTACAATGGGAGAACCTTTGTCATGGTAATTGAGTCAGGAGATGGCTAGTCCTTTTCTTCTGAGACCTTGTGTGTATATTATTTTTTTATCCCCTACATGTTTATCATCATAAATTTTGCCAGAGTGTCTGTGATGCACTGAGCCTGAGGATATCACTGTGGTAGGAAATAGTAATGTTAAATTTAAAAGCTGAGTGTACTGATTTTATATTTCAAAGTGTATTTTTGTGCCTTTTTTTTTTTTTTAAGATTTTATTTATTTGACAAAGAGAGAGATCACAAGTAGGCAGAGAGGCAGGCAGAGGGCGGGAGGGAAGCAGGCTCCCCGCCGAGCAGAGAAGCCCAATGCTGTGCTCGATCCCAGGACCCCGAGACCACAGCCTGAGCCGAAGGCAGTGGCTTAACCCACTGAGCCCCACAGGTGTCCCTATTTTTGTGCTTTTAAATCAAGTTTCTTTTCTGTAGAATACAGCAGTACATTTTAAATTAAAAAAAAAAAAAATGTATAAAGCATCATCCTCACCACATTCCTACGTCTCTCACATCACTCCTTAAAGGTGAATTATTGTGGATGGGGGAGATTCACAGAGAGAATTCCTGCACACATTACTTAGTACTGACCAGTACTGTAATTTGTCACTATTTTTGTGATGAAGCTGCATCAAAATTTAGTTTGTAAGGCCATGACAAGGTATCCAATTTTAATTCCTAAAATTTTAAGTGTTAACTACGTTTATTTTGAATGATCTCTTTATCCACGTGCTTATATATTTTACGTATTTGTAATTTTGAAGATTTGGAACTATCCCATTGTTTCTACTTAACATGATTCTTAACCATTTTCCCAAATTACTCTGTACTTTTATATATGCGTATGTGAATATACATACACATATGCATTTTAATGGCTATATAACATCCCATTTGCTTACCAAATAATTTCTTACCCATTTTTCTGGGGGTAGTCATTTAAAAGTTCTTTTTATAATTATAAATAGCACTTCAGTGAACATTCTTAGCTTTCTTTTGTTTTTTTCATTCACGTTTGGCTTACAATGAATATTGTAGTGCTAAATAAGGCTATTAAGAAAATGGGTGTCGGAGTGCCCAGCTGGTTCAGTTGGTGGAGCATACGACTCTTGATCTCCAGGTTGTGAGTTCAAGCCCCATGTTGGGTTTAGAGGTTACTTAAAAATAAAAATCTTTTTTTTTTTTTTTTTTTAAGATTCTATTCATTTACTAGAGAGAGAGAGAGAGAGATGGGGGGGTGGGAGGGAGTGGGGAGAGGGAGAAGCAGACTCCCCACAGGCCTTGATCCCAGGACCCTACCCCAGCTGGGATCATGACCTGAAGTGGAGGCAGACACTTAACTAACTGAGCCACCCAGGCACCCCTTATAAATAAAAATCTTAAAAAAAGAAAGAAAGAAAAAATGGGTATTATTGGCCAGTAGGTATCAATTTTTTAAGTATTATCTTTCTTTTTGTATGTTTAATTTTGCCTCCTACAGAATGTTTTAAGTGTCTTAAACAAATTTCTTAGATTCTGACTTATCCTGCTTTCTTACCATATTCTTTCTTGGACCAAGCCATTCATTTTGAGATTTTCCCTGAGAATGTGTATCAGATATAAGAAGTATGGTCTACTACTATCCCATTTCTATTCCTGAAGTATGTCCTTAATCTAGGTTTTAGAGCATAAACAACAGCAGTGGAGGATACTTATTAAAGACTCGCCAGGAGAGAGTTAACTGGTCATTTGGCCATTCTTATGAAATGGAGTCTCTTTTTCCCATCTCCTGAGCAGAAGGTTTAGGCATAGCCTTAGGACTCAAGCATTACATTTTTGCTTGGTTGCAGTTTTCCTTTCGGTTCTACCAAGGAGTCATGTGTTAGCTCCCTAATGTATTTTGTTTGTACTAGAGTGGTAGGTAAATGGAGTTGGATGGTCCAGACTGTTCTTTCTTCTCTGTGAGATTAGTTATCAGAGATGATGCTGGGCTTTGGGTGATCAGAATCATAGAACATGTTGTCAGTGTGTGTTTGGAGTCTGTGTCCATCATTTCATGTATGTCTTGGAGACAGGTGCTTCATTTATATTCTTTAGTTTTACTTTTCTTATCTATGAAATGAGCTGAATGCCTCAGAGTGGTTGAGGTTTGCATGAGCTAATGGATACTAATAATGGTAGATTTAAAGCACCATGTACCTTGAAGGCTTAATTATAGTTATTATTCAGTTACCTTAATGATACTGAGAGAGTACTGATGTTAGTGGGGTGTGAAATCCTCCTAGTCAGGGTCATCTTCTGGTGTCTGGTCTAACGATCTGACCTTGAGATTTGTGTTCGAGCATAGTATTGACTGTACCAACATGGGCTACTGAGAGTTTGCAAGATATGATAACTTTGACAGTGAAGGTAGTAGGTGATATAACACAAGTTTGTGTGTGTGTACATATGCAGTATCTTTGACATTTGGAGCAGATGTGTGATCAGAAGGTGACTTTCATTTTTTTGCTGTAATTCCTTATTAAACATAAAAGCCCAATTTCCACAGAGACCACATGATTTATAGTGGTTTTGTGACATTACTAAGTGGCCTATTCTTACAAAGTCATACTAAATGACATCTCAAAAAATGCAGTGCTAAGGACTATAATTTTTCACATTATAAAGTGAAGTGACTCAGATATAAAATAATAGTGATTTTTTTCCCTCTCTAGAAGTAGGGGCAGAATAATCATGTTTTCCCTTCTATAACATTTTAGACATTTTTAGATTTCTCTTGTAAATTCCATGGGAAGTTCCATTTTAAAGATATTTGTAGACTGGATTGATGTTTAAGAAAATTAGTTTTTATGTAATTTCATGTCTCTTGAAGGGGAGAGCCAGTCTCCGACAGATTTCCCCTCAGCAGATAGAGAGACTTGATCGGCATATGCTGTTTGTGTCTCACAAGTGTGTACATCTTCCATATGAACCTCGGTGGGACTGCAAACCTGTTTTTCCTTTTTATTGCTGTTGTTAGTTTTGGCATTGGCATGTGTTTGTCCATTGGTTTGGATAGCTTCTATAGAAGCCTGAAGGATGTTCATTTTCCTCTTTCTTTTTGACAGTCTGGGTTTTAAAGACTATACCTCTAAATGATTGTTGCTATCTTGGGTGACTTTTTTTTTTTCTTTTTTTTAGTCTAGCAAGGCTGATACGGTTCAGATATTTTTGGCATTTCCTTTGGAAGTTATTTCCAGTATGTGTTCCATTCTCTCCTGATGATAAATTATCATCCTTTAAATATATATTTGCTTTTTAGAAACAGGTGAAATTTGTCTGGAGCCTCCTCTGGCAAATACAGAGAATGATCCAGCTCGATAAAGCCATTGCAGTTCAGAAGTTACCACGCAGCCAGCATATGGAGCGAGAGTCTTCATGCTAAAGAAGCCATAGCTTTACTTCATTACTTTACATTAATCAGGTCCTTTAAAGTATCTCCATTGGGGGCACCTGGGTGGCTCAGTGGGTTAAAGCCCCTGCCTTCGGCTCAGGTCATGATCCCAGGGTCCTGGGATTGAGCCCCGCATCGGGCTCTCTGCTCCGCAGGGAGCCTGCTTCCTTCTCTCTCTGCCTGCCTCTCTGCCTACTTCTGATCTCTGTCTTCCAAATAAATAAATAAAATCTTTAAAAAAAAAAAAAAAGTATCTCCATTGATGAGCCTTACTTACTAACTGATCTTGTCAGACAGATTTTCCAGGAGCAAAGTTTCACTGAAGGTCAAAGGAATTTTTAGCCTCCAAAATATCAGCATTTTTCTGTTGTAGATTTGGGTGCTTGACCTCCTGATCACTCTGGAGAGAACACGTTTATCAGTTTACTGCCTTCTTCAGCCTCCCAGAAACTTTTTTTTTTAAGATTTATTTATTTGAAAGAGAGAAAGCATGCGCACATGTGTGGGCATGAGTGGGGACAGGGGCAAAGATAGAGAATCCTGAGCAGATTCCCTGCTGAGTACAGAGCCCAGTGTGGGGCTTGGTCTTAACCACCCGTGAGATCATGACCTGAGTCAAAACCAAGAGTCAGACCCTTAACTTACTGAGACACCCTGGCGCACCCCCAAAAACTGCTTTTACTCAATCAGATTTACCAGCGCGTATATATTAACCCCCTACATGCACAGTAACTTGCCTCTTGTATCCACTCTTCAAGATTCTTCCTGCTGGCCATCAGGGCTCTTGGAAGTTCACTTTCCAGGTAAAGTGGTGATCATAGACTAGAACCCAGCTAGATATGTTTTGCTTTATGGCTTATTTTCAGCAAAGTTGAAATCGAACTTCAAAGAATTATTTATACTTCACTTTTAAGATTATACTTTTAAATTTCTTGAATAGTATTTGATCATCTTTTTTGCTGATAATCGTTTTGTACTAAACTCTGGTTCAGTATTATCTGTGCATGCATCAGCGTTAAAAAGTCCTTTTGGTTTAACTGATTTCATGCTTTGGGACCAGAATTAGGTTGGGAGATAATACTTGTTTCTACAAAATCTTTGGTGTTGTGCTGGTTTCCCATCTTGTAACTAAATACTTAGAGATGAAGGCATTTCTATTTTTGTGATATTATTTGGATAATAATTCTGCCTTGACAATTAACACTGAGTCTGGTTTATGATGTGTGTAGATTAAGCTGTTCCAGAATATTGAATTAAGTACTGTTGACCTTTGAACAATTCATGGGTTAGGGGCACCAACCCCCCCCAAACAAAAATCTGCATATGACTTTTAACTCCCCCAAAACTTAACCACTATTGACTGAAAGCCTTAATGGTAAATGGTCAGTTAAAACATATTTTGTATGTTATATGTGTTATGTTCTGTATTCTTACAATAAAGTAAGCTAGAGAAAAAAAAATTAGAAAATCATAAGGAAAATGCATTTATAATACTATACTGTAGAAAATCCATCTTATAAGTGGCCCCGTAGTTAAAATCCATGTTGTTCAAGGGTCAACTGTGTCGTACTCCTCTTCTCTTTTTCTCAGTGCCCTGTCAGTACATACTCATCCAGAAATCTTTCAGTTCCATTGGCCTATTCAGACTCCTCGGTTCTTTACTCGTATCACTTGGAATGGTTATATTTTATATTTTGGTTATTTGTCAATATATGCCTCTGAAATCATTTTATGTGGTATAATCTCAGTCTGTAGGACCAAAATCTGTCCTTAAGTACAGGCTACCTAGTCATTTCCTTGGTAGTCATCACCTCTTAAGACAACAGAGCTGTGTTTTCGGGATATGTTTGTCACCTCTTCTTTAAGCAGTTTTTCTGTCGATGAGAACTAATTCCAGATTACGTGTAAGTTACAGCTGTGACACTTAGGTCGCTCCTGTGTAGGAGACACCCATCTCTGATGGTGGTCAGGACTTAATGAGACCATGTATGTGAAAGGACTCTTTCTAAGCTTCATAAAGCACTGTATGAACCTGTATGTGGTAAGAATTTTGGATCAGATGAGTTCCGCTGTCTTCCTTGGAAGGAGTTGTATTATCGAAGACTACAGAAGGCTAAAAAACCAAGTTTAAAATTTGATCACCATCTTACTTCCTCTGCTACCTCACTCTCTCACATTTTCTGGTCAGAACACCTGGTAGGGTTTTTGTCTTTTTTTTTTTTTTTTTAAAGATTTATTGATTTATTTGACAGACAGAGATCACAAGTAGGCAGAGAGGCAGGCAGAGAGGTGGGGGGAAGCAGGCTTCCTGCTGAGCAGAGAGCAGATGCGGGCCTCAATCCCAGGACCCTGAGATCGTGACCTGAGCTGAAGGCAGAGGCTTAACCCACTGACCCACCCAGGTTCCCCAGAAGACCTGGTAGTTTTTAGGAGTTGGTGGTATAAAGGTTCTCTGCAAAGGGTCCTGGGGAGTGATCTCTTGGATATCATAAGTGCCATACACCATTGGTACTGTGGCTTGGGACAGCTCTTAGGAGCACCACCCACAGGCCACCCAAGTGGGTTTTTTTTTTGTTTTGGTTTGGTTTTTTTTGGTGAGTTTCTTTCTTTCTTTCTTTTTTTAATGATAAAACCAAGGTAAGTAAATGACTAGGGAATTATTTTAAAAAAAGAGACTTATGTGTTTGCAACAGAAGACTTTTACACATTTGTATCCACATATCCTTTACTAAAAGTTTTTAAAAATTAATGGATTCCAATAAGGTGATGCCACCTTTGAAGTTAATTACTGCTGTATTAGAGCTAGAAAAGTCTAAATTTTGGATTTCTTCATTTTATCTTGTAGAGTTATGCCCAGCCAAGTCTTCAGTATATCCAGGGACAGCAGATTTTCACAGCTCACCCACAAGGAGTGGTGGTCCAGCCAGCCGCGGCCGTGACGACAATAGTTGCACCAGGGCAACCTCAGCCCTTACAGCCAGTAAGAGAAATATTTCAGTTGATAAAATGTTCATTGGCTGCGTCTCTCATCTTTAGAAGGTTTACTTTTTTGTTTGGTTTGCTTTGGTTTTATTTTCCACTCTGTTTTTTGTTTTTAACTTTTGTAGTCCCCAGTTTCACTTAAGTGCTTATGTCCTGGAGGAAGCATTACTCACCATTTTTTTTTTAAATTCTGTGAAATTTACAGCAGTGTTGATAGATACATATTTTGCTCCTGCTATCCATTTTATTTGTAATTTTAACTGACTTGTATTTTTATACTTTGCTAGGAATTCTAATGTAACAGTTTTCTCGAGTTGCTATTTGTATTTTATGGAGCCCTAGAATATGATACTACACTAGACACTGTAGACTGGGGGTATAGAAATGAGTGATATACTTCACTGTACACGTTGTACAGTATGGCATTCTTCCACATATGGAGGAGGGTACGGGGAAATCTTATGAAGTGGGAACTAGGAGGCTGGCATTGGAAGCAGTTGAGCAGCCAAACAGAATGACTTACCCATTAACACTTTGGAATTCTGACAGTTCAGAGAAGGCTCCTGCAGCGATCCCATGAGTGATGGTGGCTTTTGGCAAGTAGGACAGTGGGTGGAGATGGAGTATAAAGACCGCACGTGAGACAGTTGAGGCCTGAGATCGTTTGCACTTCCAGCAGATACTTGAGGGCTTGCTGTGAGTTGGGCCCTTCTAGGAACTCTGAATACAAACCTAAGCCACCATTCCTGTTCTCAGAAGCTCACATTCCACTTAGAGAGTTGAGGATCACAATGAATAATCCTAAAACTAGAGATTAGTATCACCAAAGGTACAGCTAGTTTGAGGAGGGAAAGAACCATTCCCAAGTGTGGGAAGGATTAGTAATTTGGTTAAGTTCTGAATGATTTGAAGTGTTTTTTTGTTTTGTTTTTTCTTTTTGGATTTGAAGTATTCTTTTTTCCCTCTTGCAGAGATTTTATTTATTTGACAGAGATAGAGACAGCGAGAGAGGGAACACAAGCAGGGGGAGTGGGAGAGGGTGAAGTAGGCTCCCTACTGAGTTGAGCGCCTGACACAGGGCTCAATCCCAGGACCCTGGGATCATGGCCTGAGTCAAAGGCAGACGCTTAATAACTGAGCCACCCAGGTGCCCCTGGATTTGAAGTATTCTTAAGTGACACAGAAGCTTAGGGAAAAGAGGTCACTTTATAGGCTAGAGGACTACAGGAATGAAGCGGAACTGAAGTAGGACACCAAAAACAGCAGCAACGTGAAGTAGGGATTAGTAGTATACACAAAGCAGTGATGCTTCAAGACCTGTGTTTGCTTAAAAGTGGTCACATTTTAAAAAAGAAAAAAGTGTTTGCATTTGACCTGAGGCTGGGATCTCGGGTTCCTCTTTGATTGCTCAAGCAAAGGTAAAGCTGGAAGAATGATTCTGTGTTAACTGGTTTACGTAAAATGGACAGTTTAGGGCATATATTCTTATAGCAGTTTATTATGAGTCTTCCAGAGCTACTATAACAAATGCCACGAACTGAGTGACATAAACAACAGAAATTGATTTTCTTACTGTTCTAGAGGCTGGAAGTCTGTAAGATCAGATGTCAACAGGCTTCGTGTCTCCTGAGGCCTCTCCTTGGCTTATAAATGGTTGTCTTCTCACTGTATCTTCACATGGCCTTTTCTCTGCCCCCATTCCCTGATGTCCCTTCCTCTTATGAGTGTACCAGTCCTGTTGGATTAGGGCATTACCCTTATGACCTCATTTAACTTTAATTCCCTCTTTAAAGGCACTTTCTCCAAATAGTCACTTTGGGAGTTAGGTCTCCAACATATGAGTTTGGGGGAAACAATTCAGTCCCTAACAGTGATTGTGAAGTTTTTATGTTTTTCAAAATGTGACATTAAATTTTTTAATATAAATATGACGTTTTGAACATACAGAAAAATAGAGAATGGATAAATGTTAACATTCTGTCATACTTGCTTTTCAGATTTTTGTCTTAAAAAAAGAGAGAGAGTGAGCTCTATATAATTAGTATCCTGAAGTTGGTATATGTCATTTAGCATTGGTTTTATCAAGGTTGAAAGACATTGCTCTAGATAATGAGCTTCTGAATATTTTTAAAGGTGATCTCTTGGATGGTGAACTTGGAGCCAACTGTCAGTTTTCTGACAGATCCTTAAAGCTATTCATAGACCCATCTCTGATCATTTCCCAGATTGGACTTTTGTTTTATTGTTTTTCAAAAGAAGAGGTGGAGGATATATGCTTTTACATATTAAGTAGGCTACTTTGTCCTTTTCGGCTAGATTAGAAGAGATATCACTGATCAAGAATTTGTGTTTCTTTTTAGCCTGAAATGGTAGTGACAAATAATCTTCTGGATCTGCCACCTCCGTCTCCTCCCAAACCCAAAACCATCGTCTTACCTCCCAACTGGAAGACAGCCCGAGATCCAGAAGGGAAGATTTATTACTACCATGTGATCACAAGGTAAGAAGGGCTGTGTGGGTATCCCAGGTCAGCTTTCAGTTGGTGGAAGAAGCTGCCATCAGAAGAGGAGATTGATGGGTGTGGGCTTGATGTCATTGTCTTTTGTTCATTGCGCTTGAGGGCTGCCAGATTTCCAGAATCACGTCTTAAATGTTATGTCAGACCATAGACTTTAGTCCTTTTTAGAGATATATTTTGGTATATTTTTAATCTGCAAGACTCTTGGGGAAACCTGGAGTTTAAAAAGATAATGATGGGGCACGTGGGTGGCTCAGGCATTAAGCGTCTGCTTTGGGCTCAGGTCATGATCCCAGGGTCCTGGGATTGAGCCCCACATGCTGCTCCCTGCTCAGAGGGAAGCCTGCTTCTCCCTCTCCCACTCCTCCTGCTTGTGTTTCCTCTTTCATTGTGTCTCTCTCTGTCCAAAAAAAAAAAAAAACCCACTTAAAAAAAAATAAAAAGATAATGACTTCATCTAATAATGTGTAGGCATGAGGGGTCATAAGCAAACCTTTTCTGTAAGAGCCCAGATATAATGAATATTTTAGGCTTTGCCAGCCAGCCAGTCTCTGTCACAACTACTCAACTCTCATTGTTGTGCAAATGGCCCATAGGCCATATATAAATGAATGGTCACTTCTGTGTCCAATAAGATTTGATTTACAAAACAGGCAGGAGGCCAGATTTGGTCCATGAGCCATAGTTTGATGATCCCTGCTATATGCAAAAAGCCCAATTTATCTTTTACCTAGAAGTATAAAAAAATACATCTTTTAGACAGATAGCTTTATGTGAATGTATGTGCTCTCTCTCTCTCTGTGTGTGTGTGTGTCTGTGTGTGTACTCATTGGTATATAATTTTATGTGAGTTGTTGGGATACATGTTTTATAATCATACCAATCTGTAGAGGACTTTGTCAGTTACAGATAGATAGAACTACATTTTCAGTGCATGCTTATACTTTGTTTCAGGGGTCAGCAAACTATGCCCACAGGCCACTTGTATTTGCAAATAAAGTTTTTGGGGGAATACAGCCACCCCCATTTATTTAGGAATTATTTATGGCTGCTTTCACACCATAATGGCAGAGTAGAGTAGTTGTGACAGAGACCATATGGCCTGCAAAGTCAGAGATGATTTACTCTCTGATCATTTATAGAAAAAAAGTTTGCCAACTCCTACTCTGTCGTATGGCTGTACGAAATTTTACTTAACCCACCCTCATTGTTGGACTTGCACTGTTTTATATATAAATCCAACCCTGGACATCTAAAGACACTAATCTTACTATGCTGTTAGTGAAAAGACATCAACATTTTAAATTGAAATTACTGTCAGCTTACCATTAAAAAAAATTGTACCACTGTAGACTTCCACAAAAAGTATACAGTATTGTCTTTTTCTTGATGTAGTTTTTTCTACTCTTGTAAATCTAATAGGCGAGAAAGCTTATTTTCATTTCTGATTCTTTTATTGTTGAAATGGACTATCTAAAATAGATTATTGGCCACTTGTATCTTTTGCGAATTGCTTGTTTGGGAGCATCTCCCTGTTCTCTCTCATTATTGTTAGGTCTTTTTATCAAAAGTATTGCAGATGTCTTTGTTTGTAATGCCTTATGAGTTTAAAAATTTCATACAGATAGTTGCCTTTATGCTTTATCAAGCGCGTGTGATGTTGCTGACTAAAGATGGAGTGGTAGGAGAGCACAAGAAGACTGCAGTGGCAGGACTGGCCTGTCAGATGGGCTGCTAATTCCCTGAGGCTTTGGATGTTTTAAGTGATTTTCACTATAGCATTCCCTGTGGCAGCTGACTTCAGACTCCTGAACATGGATTGTCTTACTTTCAGTTGTTAACTCACAAATCTAGCTTAAAAAAAAAAAAAAAAATCTATGTTTGCTTATTTTCAAAGCAACTAATAAACATGCAGTGAGCTAATAGGGCAGAACCCTTCTTGCAGTTAGTTGAGAATATTTTGAGCCAAGGGCATAAGTTCTGATTTTTTTTTTTTTTTCAAGATTCTATTTATTTATTTGACAGAGAGAGGCAGCAAGAGAGGGAATACAAGCAGGGGGAGTGGGAGAGGGAAAGGAGGCTTCCCACTGAGCAGGGAGCCCAGAGTGGGGCTCAGTCCCAGGACCCTGGGATTGTGACCTGAGCCTAAGGCAGACGCTTAACAACTGAGCCACCCAGGCACCCCAGGGCACAAGTTTATTTTGTTTTTTGGGTCTGTTTTTTTGTTTTTTTTTTTTAAGATTTTTATTTATTTATTTATTTTTATTTATTTGACAGACAGAGATCGCAAGTAGGCAGAGAGGCAAGCGGGGGTGGGGAGGAAACAGGCTCCCTGTTGAGCAGAGAGCCTGATGTGGGGCTCGATCCCAGGACCCTGGGATCATGACCTGAGCTGAAGGCAGAGGCTCTAACCCACTGAGCCACCCAGGCGCCCCAGGGCGCAAGTCTTTTCCATGTTATCAGTCATTAAAGCAAAGGGGCACAACCACAGACAAGAAGACTCCTAAAGCAAGGAACAATTTTTTTTTTTTTTTTAAGATTTTATTTATTTATTTGACAGACAAAGATCACAAGTAGGCAGAGAGACAGGCAGAGAGAGAGGAGGAGGAAGCAGGCTCCCTGACAAGCAGAGAGCCCGATGCAGGGCTTGATCCCAGGACCCTGAGATCATGACCTGAGCTGAAGGCAGAGGCTTTAACCCACTGAGCCACCCAGGTGCCCTGCAAGGAACAATTTTCTCACATGGCCAAGGATTATGAGGAGTGTGTTGTGATTTATTTTATTTTGCTCCAAGCACATGCTAGGTACAGTCACTATTGATCTCCTCACCGCAGAGAGGAGGCAGAGACAAGCACTGACTCCATGTACTTTTTAGGTTTTGCTGAATCCTCTTTCCAGAACATTAGAGCCAGGTGAGAAATAGGATATTTGGTTTTACTGCTCTCTTTGACACCCAGTAAACACTGCCACCTCGTTGGCTAGAGAAATACAGTGGGCTAAACAATGTATGTCTCTGGGATAGAATCGTGCTGCTGGAGAGGTAACAAAAGAATGTCTCTATCTTACGAAGCTGACTTACTCTGCCTCATTATATATGTTGTGTTTTATGTGTATATGAGCAGAGATGCCTGTGCCAGAGTTTTCTGCTTTCTGGCCATGACAGCATGGCTGTTCTTACCTTCTTCTAGGCAGACTCAGTGGGATCCTCCTACTTGGGAAAGCCCGGGAGATGATGCCAGCCTTGAGCATGAAGCTGAGATGGACCTGGGAACCCCAACATATGATGAAAACCCCATGAAGGTGAGCGTGGTTTACACATGTTTTCTGATCATTGGGAGTCTGTGTCCTGTCATTTTGCAGGGCCAGTAGCCGTGTGGTTTTGTGATTCTATTTTCCTCATTGTTCTGGAGAATTAACACATGTAATAAATGCTGCAGAGGACTAAGACACCGAAACCGTACAGAAGTATGGTTATGTAGAGCAAAAAATAAAAGCCCTCACTTTCTTTTCAGTTGCCCTCCTATCGTCTTTCTTACCTCTGTGGAGATAGGTACTGTTAAGTAGTGCGGGAATTCTCAACTGAGAGCAGTTTTGCTCCCCAGAGGACATTTGATAATAATATTTAGAGACATTTTTGTTTGTTACAACTGTGGGGATGCTACTGGCTTCTAGTGGGTAGAGGCCAGGGAAGTCATGAAATACCCTACAGTGCTTAGGACAGTTCCCTGTAACAAAGAACTGGCCCACAATGTCAATAGTGTCAAGGCTGTGAAACCTTTCTTTGGCATATGTTCTTCTAGATCTTTCTGGAAAGCACACACAGGTGTCTCTCCCCTTCCTTCCTTCCTTCCATTTTAAACACACATACAATCATGGTATTTGTACTCCATCATAACCTCCTTTAACCTCCCTTAGCTCTTAGGGCACTTGACTGACTCAGTCAGTGGAGCATGCGACGCTTGATCTTGGGGTTGTGAATTCGAGTCCCACGTTGGGTATAGAGGTTACTTAAAAATAAAATCTTAAAAATACCTATCTGTCTGTCTTAGCTCTTGTAGATATGCTGCATTCTTTTTGATGCTGGGTTTCTTTTTAAATGTGTTTTAGCTCATTAACTAAAATCTTACATAGATGGTGTGGTTCAGTGTCCTGCCATTTTGGGATTGATGGGTCTCGAAAAAGGTTAACTGTTTACATAAAACCTCACCAAAGGAATATGCTACATGCTCCCCCCCCACCCCCACCCCCACTTTTTTTTTTTTTTTTTTAAGAGTTGGAACAGAAATATTTTACTATGGAGATACTGTTTTAGAACAAAGAAGGCAAAAAGCTTATATTCCTCATCTCTCCCTCTGACAATACAGTAAATACAATTAGAGATCAAGTAAGTTAAATAGTTAGTGACTGACTTACAACCATTTTTATTCCCATTTGTAACAGGACTCACTGTCTCCTAGGGTGAGGTATCCTGAATGAAATCAAAGACCGTGTTTCTGTGTCCCAAGATGTGAATAGTACTTTTTTTCAAACAAGAAGAGTCTCTTAACTAGTTAAGTCATTGGAGAGATTGGGAGAGGGAAGGGGACAGAGAGGAAGGAGCTGGAGTGAGAGAGTAAAATGGAAACAACATACCTTCTTTCACATTTTATTCAGTTTGGGAGAAATGTTTTTCTTTCTTCATATATTTGGCATTTGCCCAAAAAAGTATGCACTTAAGTTAAATCCATGTGGAGCTTACTACATTTCAAAAGAATCTTTTGAGTCACTTAACCACATCACTGTAGCTATGGTATTGTTGCATTTTCTTGACTCATTTAGGAATATGCACGGGATTGTTGAGCAGCTGCCATTGAAAGTATCCAGAAGCTTACTAACAAGAAACCACAGTAGCTCCCTCTTTCCGGACTTCTGTAGCTCTGTTAGTTACATCTTCTGAAAAATAAACAGAAGGTTTGAGAAGAGATCTCTGGTGCAGAAATACAGCTGAGCTCTGAGACCCAAGTTTGAAGCACGTCAAGAGACATTACCTTTTGCACCTTGACTGTTAATCATGATTCAGTCTTTTGGTCTGTAGAATACTATTTGATTGTAGGAGATGTATAATGCAAATGCTCACTATATACATATTACTCAGAGTGGCTGTATTTATCAGGTTGTACCTGGTAACATACAGAGAAAGTAAGTAACTTGTTCTAGTCAAGGCTGACGGTTCTTAACTCCTGCCCTAGATTAGTTACACTAGATACATACACTGAATTCCTGAAAAGTACTCTACATTCATGTGATATTCACAGTGACAACTGTGGAAAAATATGTGGCTGTATAATTAGGTTTTATTGGAAAACAATTCTAATCTGTAAACATACTGGAGCATCAGTTCAAAGTTAGGATTAGAATTAATACTGTTGTTAGTAGATGGCAGAATAACAGACGTTCGTTTGGTTGATCAGATTTGAAAGTTGGGAGAGAATAGTCCACAGGTGGACCATGTAGGGTGCATGTATCCCTTTCACGAACTGTGAATATGAAGCTCTTACTGCATGCTTACGTTGTGAAAGCCTGTGTGAAATCTGAAGGGCCAGACCTCAGCCAGGAAATTGGTCAGAGTATGGTGGATGTAACTTGACTCTGATTAAGGAACTTCAGAAGGAAAAAAATAGCTTTCTATTGGGTTTAAGCCACCAACTAAAAATTGTAATTTTTGTTTTAATTGTGCAGTGAAATAATGAGATAACCCCCAAGATGAAATTGTACTTGGGAATGACCAAAATGGTGGAATTTCCCCTATCTAATAATGGAAGAGCATTCCTTGGTGATTTTCTAAAATGTCAGCAATAAGGGGTGCCTGGGTGGCTCAGTTGGTTGAGTGCCTGACTCTCGATTTCAGCTAGGTCATGATCTCAGGGTTATAAGATTGAGCCCTGCATAAGCACTGGGGAGGGAGCCTGCTTAAGATTCTCTCTCTCCCTCTCCCCACTTTAAATAAACAAACAAACAAACAAAATATCAGTGATGAGAGGGAAGATTTTGTTTTTAAATAATGGTACCCCACCACTTATTAGCTTAAATTTAAATTAGTAGTCTAATGTAAGAGACTGCAAAGAACTCTCTGTATTTTTAATACTTTTTTTGAAGCCAGGTAATAGGCTTCTGAAAGAATATTGTAACTATATACTGTTACTCTGTTTCTTATATTTTGGTTTATTATATTTGGTTTATTATTTTTGTTACTTTCTGTTTAATATGTGAGCATGTATTTTATCCCTCAAGGCGTGCCTCATTTGTTACAGAAGGACAGACCAGGAAAGTTAAGAAATCAGCACACTTGCATTTATAGCAGAGAGGTGTTTGACTGAAGGACTGAAATGTATACTTGTAAGAGTACTAGAATTTTCTCCAATTCACATAGTGTAGCCTTTCTCTAGCATTTCTTAAAGGCTAGTCTCCTGACATTTGTTTCAATTATATCATTAAATTATTTCAGGAATGTTAAGCAACAGACAACAAGAAGCCCATTCAGGGGTCTGCAAAAGCAAATATAAGTCCAGCATTTAACTCAAAAATAACTCTCCTGTATTGCTGTGCCCCCTGTTTGTCAGGATAAGGGGATGGTGCATGTGTAAAGATGAGAAGGAGTGGGAAATTAGGAAGAGAAAACATTCCTCCTACCTCTTAATTGCCTGAGAGGGGTTACAAGTGAGACTTTTTTTTTTTTTTTTTTTTTTTAAGATTACAAGCTGGGGCCACGGCAGGCAAAGGAAGAAGCAGACTCTTCACAGAGCAGGGAGTGCGAGACTCAAACCCAGGACCCTGGGATCATGACCTGAACCAAAGACAGACCTTAACCGACTTAGCCACTGGTGTCCCCAGAGTGAGACCTCTAAGAGAGATACAAAGATACCTGCTTTCAGAGAAAATAGGAGAGAAACTGATCCATTCTTCTTCTTTGCCTTAGTACAAATACATACATAACTCTCTCTCTCTCGGAATTCAGATCATAGTGAGAGTGCACAAAGTAATTAGGCTGCCAAATACAGTTCTTATTATGAACAGATAATGATAGGTTAGAGGTGGTTTCTCTCCCACATAGAATCAGAGTCAGACCAAAACAGGACTTTTGTGATATAACTTCAGTTCCTTGAGTGCATTTGCCTGTTCGTGAAATAGGTGTACCATTTCTACCTGAGCAGAAGGTAAAAATCAATTTGAGGTTTTACACCTAATGTTAGATTTTATGTAAATGGCACGTTTGGTAACCAGCTCGAAACACTCCAGCCACGTAATTCAGAAGAAAGGAAAACAAACTGTCTTTCTATGGCCATTTGCTTTTGTCTAAATTTTTTCTCCCTATTCTTGCATATAAAATATTTTGTTGTTTGCAGCATCTTTTTTTTTTAAGATTCTATTTATTTATTTGACAGAGATCACAAGTAGGCAGTGAGGCAGGTAGAGAGAGAGAGGAGGGGGAAGCAGGCTCCCCACTAAGCAGAGAGTCATGGGTAATGAAAAGGTATGTTATAAAACCATTCATAAGAGTTTGAGTTGCTCTGCTTTGGTGCTTACAAATCCCTCTATCTGTAGCGCCATTCTGAATTTTTAGAGCCCGATGTGGGGCTCCATCCCAGGACCCTGAGATCATGACCCAAGCTGAAGGCAGAGGCTTTAGCCCACTGAGCCACCCAGGCGCCCCTGCAGCATCTTTAATATTACACCTTTATATTTGCAAATGCTCTTTCAGTTGTAAATAACAAAAATGCAGCTCAAGCCAGCATAAACATAAAAAGACATACTGGTCTGTATAACTTGAGAGTCGAAGATTATTGCAGTCTTTGATTCTGCTTCTGTCTGTGTGTAAACACAGCAAGTGTCAAATGTGGAAATTCTTTTAAGGAGAACAGCTCAGTAGTAGTTGGGAGTCCTGTGTAAAGCGCTGTGTGCTGTGGGTGAGGGTGAGGGATGACGGTGGTGTGCCCCGAGCCCCCACCACTCAGATAGCGCGCCTGCTCATGGGGTGATCCCTGTGACTCCTGTGTTTACTGTCCTTGATTTTCAGTTAGTGATTCACATACAGAAGCAGTAAGATCAATTTCTGGATAGCCAGGAGTTGAGTCACCTTCAGTTCTTATGAAATTAGAGTTTAGTGATCTTTGAGTATGAATAATTTTTTTCGCATTGTTTTAGTTCATTACCTAGAGGGTAGAAGAGAATACTTATGAAATCCACTCAGGTGCTGTGGACTGTGGAAGCTAGGAGAAGGCGGACCATCACCCGCTGCAGAAGGCTGCCCCCTCCATATGGGAAGTCTTTGAGTGGGCAGTGATGGGGTGAGATGCCTGCCTTCAGGAACATATGCATTACTTGGTGAAGGGCAGGCACTTTGGGCGGTAGGAGAGCTGTTCTTCAGAGATTTTTCAAAATCTCCTCATGGAGAAGATATAAACTATATATGAAATTTTCACAGGTTCAAGATTTAAGAAGGTTTTGTACAGATTTTGGCTTTAGGTGCTTTACCTATCAAGAATAAAAGGAGGTTTATTCAGCTTATCTATGACCTAGAGGTACTTAAAATAAAAATTGATTGAATGACTCTCTCAGGAGAGTAGCTGAGTGGCTCCTTGATGTCTACAATGTTTATATCTCAAGGCTTTTGTCAGAGCCCTAAAATTCGGAATGACTCTTCAGATAGAGGGATTTGTAAGCACCAAAGCAGAGCAACTTAAACTCTTATGAATGGTTTTACAACATACCTTTTCATTACCCATGACTCTGACAGTCTCTGCCTTTTGATTGGTGTGTTTAATCTATGGACATTTAATAAATGTGTCAGTAAGGTTGGGTTTAAGATCTACCCCCTTACTATTTTCTAGTTTTTCATCTGTCTTCTGTGGGGGGGGGGGTGGTTTGTGCTTTCTTTTGGATTAAATTTATATTTTTGCCTAAAATAGTTCACTGGCTTTTCTATTGGCTTATTAGCCATTCCTCTTTTACTTTTTAGTAGTTTCTCTAGGGAGTGGTTATTAGAGTGTAGTGTGGGGACCTTAGGGATTTTAAGACCCTTTCAAGGGAGCCATGAGGCCAAAACTATTTTCATAATAATGCTAAAATATAAGCCTTTCCCACTCTCATCCATTCACAAGTATACCATGGAATTTTCCAAAAGATACATGACATGATTGAATACAGAAGGAAGTGAGAATCCAGCTGTCTTCTGTTAAGCCTGACATTTAAAGAGATTTCCAAAATGTAAAAAACTGTGCCATTTTTACCAGTTTCTTTAGTTTTGGAAAAGAAAGTTATCTTTTCACAAAAAAATTACATTCACATATGATGGGTTTGTTAATGCTGTTTAAAAAGAAATGAATATTTTTTTCTGTTTGAATTTAATTTCCCCCCCCTTTTTTTTAAAAAGATTTTATTTGAGAGAGAGCACGCAGACAAGTTGAGGGGGAGGGGCAGAGGGTTCCTGCAAGCAGGAAGCCTGATGTGGGGCTCCATCACAGGACCCTGGGATCATGACCGGAGCCCATGGCAGACAACCGACTAAGCCACCCAGGCACCGCTAAATTTAATTTCTAATACGGTAAATTTGGTTAGATAGAACCCATATGAACAAAAGCTCTCTGGGGTCCTCAATATTTGAAGAGCAGAAAGGAATCTTGAGACCTAAAAGTTTGAGAACTACTGCTCTGTAACTTACAATATGAATATTTATCTTATTAGAGTGTCCTGTTATATCAAATACCATTTAATGGATAATTTTAAGAACCTACTTACATTTGCCCCCTCCTGTCCATTGTTCTGTTGTTGCCATACATTTTTTTATTCTTTCATATGCTATGAACCCCAGAATTTATTATTTTTTGCTTTAGTTTATTATAGGTTAAAGAATTTTTTAAAAACTTGGGAGCAAAGTCTTTTATTTGACCCATATTTGCCATTTCTCATACTCTTTGTTCTTTCATGTAGATTTGAGCTTTTTCTGGAAACCTTTTCCTTTAGACTGAAGAGTTTCCTTTAATATTTCCTTTAATATTTCATGTCTAATGGTGATCGAGTTCTCTGTTTTCGTTTGTCTGAAAAAGGTTCTTGTCTTTCCTCTTTCTTTTTTTTTTAATAGACTATTTTTTAGAGCAGTTTCAGGTTCACGTCAAAATTAAGTGGAAAGTACAGAGAGTTTCTATATAACACCCCCCGTCACTACACATGCGTGGCTTCCCCCAACTATTAACAACCTGCCAGAGTGGTCCATTTATTACAGTGAACCTGCATTGACATATCACTGTCCCCCAAAGTCTGTAGTTTGCATTAGGATTCTTGATGTCGAACACTCTGGGTTTGGTAATGTGTAATGGCATGTATCCACTATTATAGTATCAAACAGAATAGTTTCACTGCCTAAATATATTCTGTGCATCCCTCCCTCCTTGTCTACCTCCCTCATCCCTATCCCTGACAACCACTGATCTTTTTACTGTCTCTGGTTTTGCTTTTTACAGAATGTCATATAGTTGGACTCATAGTATGTTGCCTTTTCAAATTCATTTCATTCACTTAGCATTATACATTTAAAGTTCCTTCATTATACAAGTAAGTCTTTTCATGACTTGCTAGCTCATTTCTTTTTAGCACTTAACAATATTCCACAGTCTGGATCTACCACAGTTTATGTATTTGTCCTCTAGCTACTGAAGGACATCTTGGTTGCTTCCAAGTTTGTGGAAGTTTTTATGGGCATAAATTTTCCATTCGTTTGGTAGATAACGAGAGTCACAGGTATGGATCCTATGATAAGTGTATGTTCAGTTTTGTAAGAAACTGCCAGAGTACCTTTATTTTTGAAGGATATTTTTACTGGGTAGAGACATTCTAAGTTGATACTTTATTTCCCCCTTTCATCACTTTAAAAGGTGTTACTCCGGGGCGCCTGGGTGGCTCAGTGGGTTGGGCTGCTGCCTTCGACTCAGGTCATGATCTCAGGGTCCTGGGATTGAGTCCCACATCGGGCTCTCTGCTCCGCAGGGAGCCTGCTTCCTCCTCTCTCTCTGCCTGCCTCTCTGCCTACTTGTGATCTCTTTCTGTCAAGTAAATAAATAAAATCTTAAAAAAAAAAAAAAAGTTGTTACTCCATTTTTTCCTTTCTTTTTTTTTTTTAATTTATTTTCAGCGTAACAGTGTTCATTGTTTTTGCACCACACCCAGTGCTCCATGCAGTACGTGCCCTCCCTATTACCCACCACCTGGTTCCTCAACCTCCCACCGCCCCCCCCCCCGCCCCTTCAAGACCCTCTGCTTGTTTTTCAGAGTCCATAGTCTCTCATGTCCATTTTTTTCCTTCTTAACAGTTGTTTCTAATAAGACTGTACTTATCTTTTTCCCCCAAATATAATGTCTTTCCTCCTTTCTGCCTGTGTGGAGAAAATTTTCTCCTTATAATTGGTTTTTAAGAATTTGATTATGGGGGCGCCTGTGTGACTCAGTCATTAAATGTCTGCCTTCAGCTGGGTCATGGTCCCGGCATCCTCGGATTGAGCCCTGCACTTGCTTCTCCCTGTACTGCTCCTCCTGCTTGTGTTCTCTCTCTCTCTCTCACTCTGTCTAAAATAAAATAAATAAATAAATAAAATCTAAAATAAATAAATAAAATCTTTAAAAAGAAAAAAGAGGGGTGTCTGGGTGGCTCAGTGGGTTAAAGCCTCTGCCTTCGGCTCAGGTCATGATCCCAGGGTCCTGGGAGCGAGCCCCACATGGGGCTCTCTGCTCAGCAGGGAGCCTGCTTTCCTTTCTCTCTCTGCCTGTCTCTCTGCCTTTCTGCCTGCTTGTGATCTCTGTCTGTCAAATAAATAAATAAAAGCCTTTTAATAAATAAATAAAAAGAATATATGTATAAAATGCTGTGGGAGCACAGTGATTAATGGTCTGAGAAGATGCATCAGTGATATGTCAGAGAAAACATGATTTTACCTGTAGCCAAGGTAGGCAGGAAAGAGCATTCTAGGTAGATAAAGCAGTTTTTGCAAAGGCGTAAAGTCAGGATAAGACAGAGTGTATATAGGAAATATAATTTGGTACAGTGAGAATTTGGTGCTTATGGGGTAGTGAGCAAGACAAAAATATGGAAATGTAGGTCAGATTTAAATTGTCTAAGATCTTGGTGTCCTACTGAAGTGATTACTGTATGATAGGTACTTGGGAATCAGTGAATGCTTTTAAAGCAGGGGAATCAGTTAAATGTGTTTCCCTTGAGCAAAACATTTGGGGGGCTCATGGGCTCATTTAAAAAGGTAAGATTGGTAGCAGGGAGATCAGATTGGAGAGTATCATAATAGCTTAGGCAAAGGGAGGGGTTAAGAATGGAGATTTTGGGGATTCATGCAAAGATGTTTAAGAGGCATTGTGGTCAAGACTTCACAAACAAGGGTATGGAAGAGGTAAGGATGGTCTAACGATGGCTTGGGGAGATAAAAATCTCATTATTCAGTCTAAGGGATATAGGAAAGATCAGGAGGAGGTTTGGAAATAAGTTCAGTGTGGAATTTGAGCTTCTTACAGGATCCAGGATAAGAAATGGCTGGTAGACAGTTGTGTCTAGGTTTGAGTCATCAGTAAATTGGTGGTTTTTTGAAACATTAGGGGGATATGGTACCCATATGGGTAAGGTGTGTAATGGGCAGAGAATTCTTTGAGGAGAGCTGTGAGGTGCTGGATGGGTGGTTTTGAAAGCTTTTGATGCTGAGACTAAGCATCTGTGAGAGCCCTCCTTCTCTGTTTTCCTCCAGTGTTGTTCCCTCCTCTTGGTCATCTTGTGCTCTCTTCCATCATCCATCATGTGGTGAGTGTAATGTCAAGCCTTCCCTTTGAGGACCTCAGACGTGAATCATTCCTGACTGCTTGCATGATTGAGAGACAGCAGCTTTTACTGCTGCTTTCTGGCTTTTAATGAACATTCAGACTCAAGTATAGTAGATGTCCTAAGTGTAACTCTCTGGAGTGTTTGTTGGGTTGAGGGAGTTGGAAGAGGATGGGTCAGAGGCCAAAAATCTTTTCAGTTAATGGTCCCATCTTTGGCATTGGGGTAATTTGCAAAAGGATTCCATATGAAATCACTTCCCAGCAATGGAGAGGGATCCAGGAAATCGTATTTGAGGATTGTCAAAAACCAGAACCCAGATCTCTGCAGACCAGATAGTTAAGTTGTCCAGTAAGCACAGCCTGGCTGATAGCTGGGGGACCAGAGAGAAACTCCCAGGACTGTACTACACTACACTCAAGGCCAGATGGAGGGAGTAGGAGGCCTTCTGGTTCTTAGTGATGGCTTTTAGGACCTTCGTTCCGGGTTGATCATCTCCACTTCTAGGGAAGTAGATGGGGCCTGTGTGTAATTAGGCTTTTGAAACACTCTTTCTAGAAGTCACTTAGAGATCTTTCTGTTGTCCAGTCCTTCCTTCTCCAGTCCCACCTTTTTTTTCTTGACAGAACAAAGTGTGTTGCCTTATTTAGAACTAACACTGAAATAAGTATTTTTGTTCTTTGTACTACCAAAGGTGGTCGCAACTCTAACACAGAATATACTGAGCTTTTATTTTCAAGGCTCCTTCTTACTTCACCTTTTAATTGATGTACACGGGCTCACACGTTGTAGAATTTAGGTTGAATCGTGTAGTGTTTCTGATAAGCTCAACTTCTGCTTCTGGATTCATGCTGCCCTGAAAGATAAAAAAGTTCCTCCTTGAATAATATTTTACATCTCGTTTTCCAAAGGACATTTGCTAAAATCCCGGGAGAGAGAAGCATTAGGTTGGTATATCCTGCTCTCTTTGTCAGGACTCCTTCTAGCCAGCCTGTGCTCCTGAGTTCTGAGGCACTTGGGCTCTGGGACATGGTCATTTCTGCTTATATAACAGAGGATGGAGTTTGTGTTTGTTTTGCCAAACAGTGTGTGGTTACCAGAGCCACCCATTATGCTTAAAGTCATTCCCTTTCTGAGCTAGAAAGACTTGAAACCTCACCTTGGGTAATGTGAAGATACTTAGGCCTTCCCTGTTATGTTCATATCTGGTCATATTCTAGCCAGATGCCCTGGAGTCCAGATATGCTCCTGATGAAGGCTGACAGCAGGGCGAGCTGCTAGAGGCAGTAAGGTCTGGCTGTCTACCAGGCCCTCCGCCCACATTTCATTGCGTGCTCTCATCTGGCCGCTGTTCACATAGTTTCGCGCCCAAATCCTCCACTGGCTGATGATACCCCATATGAGCCAGTGGGTGGAAAAGGCAAGCTGATTTTTGCAGAAACCCTGAGGAGGGTTTGTTTGTTTTTTCGCCTATCAGAGTGCTTTCCCCCTCTCTGATGGGTTCCTGGTATCTCAGGAAGACCACTTGCATGACAGCTAGATGTTCTCTACAGCATGGTAGAGCTCGTTATGTTTCGGGGACCATTGGTCCAGGCTAATTCGGTCTTTTCTGGTGTGAAAGGATTTTTAATTGGCAGTAGGTATTTGAGAAGGTTATCTACACTCGTTTTAAAAGTTACATATTCTAGGGGCGCCTGGGTGGCTCAGTGGGTTAAAGCCTCTGCCTTCGGCTCAGGTCATGATCCCAGGGTCCTGGGATTGAGCCCCACGTCAGGCTCTCTGTTCCGTGGGGAGCCTGCTTCCTCCTCTCTCTCTGCCTGCCTCTCTGCCTAGTTGTGATTTCTCTCTGTCAAATAAATAAAATATTTAAAAAAAAAAAAGTTACATATTCTAGAGAGGCTGACATTTTAAATGGGACTTTCCTGGAGTTGGGGAGGTTTTTCATGTCCGTGTCCGTCAGGTGCTATCCTTCGCTCTGACTCTGGCTCCAGGTGTTGCTCGGCATTGGGCCTGAGGAAGTGTTAGCCGGTTTCTGAAATCATCTCTCATGCCATTTGCAGACCACAGACCAAGGAGGGATACGTGAATTTCAAGTACTCCCTTGAGTACTTCCTTTGGGTAATGATTTCCATGATGTAAGTCTAGGCACCCTTCATTTGAGCCTTTCTTTTCTCAGTTCCAGTTGCTCAGCACTCAAAAGGACCACAAGAGCTAGACAGAACTCAGTGGGCTGCGCTCTGTAACTGTGTCTTAATGCCCTACCACCCTCACCGAGTCAGAGATTGAATTAGAAAGCTGTTACATATGCACTAGACTGACTTACTAGCTTTCTGAACACATACCCCATTCAGAGGGAAGCCGAACACTCCTCTTTACACAGTGCTCTTACTGAGAGCCTGGCCTCTCCTGTAGGGCCAGGAGCCTTGAGACGGCTGTCCTACCTCCAGGGGCTTTCTGGAAGCCTTCCTGTTGCTCCTCATTTCTGAGACCTGGAAGAGAGCAGCTGAGGGTGTGTCAAAATTTCCTTGGCTTATTCAGGCCCTTCTTGAGCCCTTGCTACCTGAGGTCTTGCCGTGAAGCGCAGCAGCACACTCCCCTACTGGAAAAAATAACCACAAAGCCCCAAAGCAAAACATTAGGAAACAGAGTTACAGTGTGCTTTTTGGTCCTGTTTCCTGAAAACAGGTCGAATCTGTATGTTCTGAATCTGTATGTACTCTGCCCTCCCCTTCCTGCTCCCACAGCCACAGAAAGTAGAAAAATGGAAAATATGTGAGGTTTTTATAACAAATCAGAGAAAGCAGATTTGTAGCAGCCCAAAGCCAAGGGAGTGCCACCTTTCTCTGGAGCCAGTCCAGAGCGGAGGGAGCCGAACAGCTCCTCCCTCACCAGTGCCCTCAGACTGTTCGTGGAAATGGAATAGTCCGCACTGGGATGGGAGGGCAGTCGAGACGTTCTCTGCTCTCAGTGGCTAGCGGAAACATGAAGCACCTATGATAGCAACTGCGGTGTCTCTGTCTATCTGAAAGCTTTCCGAAGGGAATGCTCGTAAATCTTTGCTGTGGAAAATTATGTTTACTAGTCAGGGGCTTGATGGTTGGTGGTGGGCAGAGGTGTGGGGAGATGGCCCTGCGTGGCAGGTGCTCTGAATGCCGAGAGCCCCGGCCTCTCGGCAGTGGCTGCTGAGGGGGAGCTTGGCAGCCTCCTCTCTAGCACAGCGGGGAAAGAGTATTTTTAGGTTTGTTATCATCTTACCAGCTTGGGACAGAGTAGTTTCTGTGTCTTTGCATCTATTAATCTGTTCACTGACTTGGATGGCCCTCGTCTCCGTGGCCCACCCCCCGCCCGCCATGCCGTGACCTGTCTTTAGTCTTCACATTCCTGAGCTGGAGATACCAACCTGCAGGGAGCTCTGCCGAGGGCTGAGACTCTTCCCTACAGTCCAGCCATACTGCCTTCGGAGGAAAGATGATGTGTGCGCAGGGGGAACGGAGAGGCCTGGATGAGGACCATGGTGTGGTCTGACTGTCCAGTTACGTGGTGAAAGGTCTTCAGAACAGAGCATTCTGCCCTTATCCTGGAATCCTAGAATGTCAGAGCCAGGAGAAGTGGAACTCCCTGAGCCTCACTTGACAGTGTGCGTCCTGAAGCTCAGAACAGGGACCTGAGAGGTCCATCAAACAGCATGTTCCTCTGCAGAGAGGGTGACTCTGAAACAACTGGGAATGCTAGGAACATCAAGGATGTAACTTTAACTTAGGGCAGAGAACGTGGTATAGGAGGGAGGCCACAGCCAGGTGACAGGATTGAAACGTGAGGTGAGACTGGTGGTGCCAGCAACCACGCTGACTCCCAGCCATGCCCGCTTGGGATTCTAAGTGGATCTGAATACTGTGAGTCAGGTGTCCCAACTGGGGGAAAGAAAGGAGCGTTCTGGAACATCAGGACATCACTGACCTGACCTCTTGTGCCAGCACTGTTAACGTTTTCTTTTGCATTTCTAGACCTCAAAAAAGCCCAAGACGGCAGAAGCGGACACCTCCAGTGAGCTGGCTAAGAAAAGCAAAGAAGTATTCAGAAAAGAGGTAAGGTTTGGTGGGTGTGGGCCCTAAGCTCCACAGGCTTAAGCCTGAGCCCTTTCCTTTCTTGTCCTGAGTGTTAGGCTGCCCTACATTTGGGTCTTCCCTTGCTTTTGTGGTGTGACTGTATGGTTGCCACGTGAGGGGGGCCCGCCAGAATGGTCCTTTGTAGGTGGGTGGGAAGCACTTTCATATCATTGTCATTTCATCCCTGTAGCTGCTCCTGAGGTAGGCAAGACAGGAAAGGTCATCTTATGCAGTTGGAGGACCTCTTAAGGTTCAGAGAAGGTAAGTTCTAGACAGAAGGCCTGAATTCCAGCCCTCTGGCTCAAAGTCCAGTTCTGTTTCTGCAGCCTTTCATTTGGTGGCTGCCTCATCCTCAGGGGACTGGGAGAAAGCAGCTCCTCTTCATGCTACTGGCAGTGTGTGTCTCCAGCTGTCAGGACACCAGCCTTGTCTGTCTCAGGGCATCTAGATTCTGAACTCCAGTCTTGATTCACCGACTGTTGGAGGAAACAGACCTGTGAATAAGGAATGGCAGCTGTGTGCCGAGCATGCCATCTGGGGGCTGGAGGCCACTGTTCGGGGTGTCAGGAAGGGCTGTTGAGTCGGGCGTAGGAAGGGACCAGGTAGATCGGGAGGGATGGAACTTCAGGCAGTAGAACGTGCAGTAGCAAAAGAAATCATCTTCCCTTCGAGGGAATTATAAGTAGTCCACAAGCCGTAGCGCAGGGCGCGTGCAGGGTGTTGGGAGATGAGGCCGGCCAGTGCTGCTGCTTCATCAAGGGCCTGTGTGTCAGGCAGTTACGGGGCACCTGTGCAGGGCTGGAAGCTGGGAAGAAGGAATTCCCTGACTATTTGGGGAAGTGGACGGAAGTGAGAGAGTATGGGAGCCAGAAGACCATAGAAAAACTCAGTAAAAGCCCTTTCCAAAGCTAAAATTTAGTTTGTCGTTCTCCCTGTGTGAACTTACTGGTGTTTTGGCTCAGCCAACCGGCAGCTTTTTGTTCAATGCCTGCCTTGTGATAACAGCCTTGTCCTTTGAACATCGTCAGCATCCTGGAGTTTCAGGAACGGGGAGACCCTGTTCATGGTGCTCCCTGACAAAGTGGCGATCGCTGGCCTTTTTGCTTCCTTTGTACTCTGGGATCTTAGCACCGCAGGTGCTTTGAGAGGTCCTGTGCGGGGGTCTCTTCTGAGAGCCACTGGTAGGACAGACACTGTAGAGACACGCTCAGGAGGACGCTGGACATTGTGTATGGGAAAGGGTCCTGCCCCGTGCTTCTTGCACTGGCTAGCTCACCAGGCCTAACGTGCTTCCTGTTGCTGCGGGGGGGGGGGGGGGGTCAGGTGACGTGTAACACCAGATCTAAGTGAGCTTCTGCAACAAATGCCTGTGTTCGTGTCATGGCTGAGGCTGCCGGTAGCACCGGAACACTTCTCTGCTCCGCCTCCAAGGCCATAGTCTCTCTTCATGCCAAGGACGGGAGATTTGTTAGCGGAGACCAGAGGCTGCCATGAGATTCAGCAGTGGGGTCCCTTGCCTGGGTCTGCTCCTTCTGCTCTAAGTCCGGCTTGCTCGTCTATCCAAGGCAGCTCTGTCCCTCTTGGGGCTGACCTAGGATCCTTTTCTCTTCTACCCCACTAGCCTCATAGCATTCTTCTATCCAAAACCAGCCAACCTGAGTGGCGGAACGGGAAGGGTTGGCTGTCTCATTATGTCCTCAGCGCAACCCCTTGCCTGCTCTGGACTTGTGAGCAGCGTGTGCTCTTTCTCCTGCCTGCAGATGTCACAGTTCATCGTCCAGTGCCTGAACCCTTACCGGAAACCTGACTGCAAAGTGGGAAGGATCACCACAACCGAAGACTTCAAACACCTAGCTCGCAAGGTATCCCCTCTGCCCAGATGATGTTCTGGGTAAACCACGTACCCTTCATCACAGAAAGTGGGTTTTCCTTGCCAGAAGCTGGGGCTGGGGACCCAGGGAGAGGGAGGGAAGGTTAGGGAAGGGAGGGCACCCTGCTGGAGGGTAGGGCTGGTGGGCGTCTCACAGACTCGCCGAGCTTAGCCTCCCCTTTCTGCTGACCCCAGCCCCAGCTGGCCCCAGCCTGTCTCTTTACTTAACCCCAGTCTTGGTGAGAAGGGCCCCATGGCACTGGGCTGGCCTTAACCCCCTGAGATCCTTTCCACTCTGGTCTTTCTTCTGTGTCCTGGACAGCTGACCCATGGCGTGATGAACAAGGAGCTGAAGTACTGTAAGAACCCTGAGGACCTGGAGTGCAATGAGAACGTGAAACACAAAACCAAGGAGTACATTAAGAAGTACATGCAGAAGTTTGGGGCTGTTTACAAACCCAAAGAGGACACTGAATTAGAGTGACTTGTGGGGCCAGGGTGGGAGGACAGGTGAGCAGGTGGGACAGACTCGGCAGAAGTAACCCTGCGGGCCCGCTGCCCCCCCACCCCCTGTCAGGGCTGTGCTACCGGTGACACGTCGCCCTGGGGAATTCAGACCTGCAGATTTCAGCGGAAAGCCACGAAAATGAGCCCCCTCTACAACAAGCGATCCCTGGTCATGAGCTGTTGGGGTGTGGTTGGAGGCCCATCAGAGGCAAGGGCTTAAGGAAGGACCCCGCTAAGATCCTGGCCAGGCCTAGCCCCACTCCCAAACCTGGGTCTCCTCCTTGGCGGTGCTGTCAGCGCACAGACCCATGCGCATCCCCACCCACGACCCCCCGAAGATCTGTATAATATTTTAATGTATATGTGAATATATTGAAAATAATTTGTTTTTCCTGGTTTCGTTTGTTTTTCATTTTGCTTTTAGCCTCTACATGCTAGATCACAGAAAGACTTTGTAAGGACGGTTTTAAGTTCTCCTGCAAGGTTTAATTTGTTATCATGTAAATATTCCAAAGCAGGCTGCCTTGTGGTTTCGGCTAGCCTTGTGCTATGTTGATAAGATTGATTTACTGCTTAAAATCACTTTACTTTATCCAATTTTTACTGAACTTTTTATGTAAAAAATAAAATCAATTAAAGAACTTGGCATGTGTGTTCCCTAAAAGCTAGTCAGGCATATTTGTAAATAGTGGTGTCACTGGAGAGAGAGAGGAGAGATGGTGGCCGTAGTTGTTTGAAGCTCAGAGTTAATCCTTGAGCTTGGAGTTCTCCACAGGCCTTGCTCCCGACAGGTCTCGCTGTGACTGACACTTGGGGCCTTGGGATCTGATGCCTGTGTTCAGGGTGGAGTCAACTTGTGCTACCTGTATTCCAGAGCAAAAGAAGCGGACCCGAGGGCCTCATTGGCTCTGGCTTCACTTTGGTTTGTAGGTCAGGCAGGAGATGGGCACGAGTCTTCCCCTTTATACTTCCTAGCTGAGGAGAGGTGCATTGACCCTCTTCCCTCCAGAACTTGAGTTCCCCAAGCTCACTGGAATGCTCCTTTGATGGGCAGGTTCCCTGCCCTCCCCCACCAGGCACCCTGACACTGGGGTTGGGCACTAGAGGGAGGACCCGTGTAAGGGGGTACAGTGCCCAGACTGTGATTAAAAAGTGGACACCCGGAGGAGGTGGGGTTCAGTGTCGCTCCCCCCCACCCCCACCCCGCCCTCCACTTTGATGGACCAGTTGCCTCGGCTGTGAGGAGGACCGCAGGCTGCAGGCTGGTCTGGAGCCATCTTTGCAGAGATTGGTCCCATCTCTTCCTCTCCAGGGCTGTTTTGCTCCCTGCAGCCATGCCCTTGGGGAAGGGGCTGTGGCCCGCTGAGTCTTGGGCAGGGTGGATGGTGGTCAGCACTCGCCTGCTGGGTGCTGTGCTTGGCACTTGGAGCTCGGGTTGTGCTCACTTGATCCTTACAACCCTGGGGATGGGAGCTGGCACTGTTTGGAGGAGATTCAGGCTCAGAGAGGCTCAGGAACTCATATCCTCATTGCTAAAAGAGGAGAAAAACACCTATTTTCAAGTCCTGCCCAGTAGGCATGCTGTTTAATAATGTAGCCAAAGTGTTTTCCCAGGCTACTGAGGCCTTCTCAAAACTATTTAAAGCACGTTATCTCAAGTGGGTGGACTCTAATTCAACCCTCTTAACATTTGAGAGCTATTACAGAGAATATCTCCGTTCATGTGCGCATGAAAAGGGAGTGGCTCCCTTTTGGGTGGGTTTGTGGTGCAGGGGTGCGGCTCTACGCTCTGCTGCTGCTCCCAACCAAGTCAAACTCACGGTTTGACCCGAGGCTCCAGGTTTCAGATGTTCCAAGGACATTTAGGTGGCTTTCCATTAAAGGGGAGTGACCAGGGAGTTGCAGAGTTTTAGACAGGACACCTATAGAGAGGGATTGTTACCTTAGCTCCCCGTGAAGTTTTTTCGGAAACGTTCCCCATCCCACAACATCCCTTGACACCTTGAGACTCCACTCCCCCTTAGTTGTGACCAGGGTTGCCAGCTGATGGAGAAGCTGTCGGGTGCCACTCCGTACTGGCTTCCACATCCAGGGCCAGTCCCTAGATGTGGAAGTCCCTGGGGCTGACTCCCAGCCCCCCCCCCCCCGAGGTGTGAGCTCTCCTGGGTGCACCGGTCTGATTTCATCCAACGGAACGCCGAGCCCCTCCTACTTTCCCTTCTGGGTTTCCTGGGGTTTTGCCCAATGGTCATATTCACATGGAGGGAGCTATAAACCTGCCCTTCCTTAAGGATGAGATTTCCAGGGTTAAGCAGTCCTGGCGAAGGGTTTCTGAGGAGCAGCAGTCTGATGCTGGGCGCTCACAGAGCAGCTGCTCCTGGTCACGGCTCAGCAGAACAGGATGAAGCCCAGGCCTCCCTGGGCCCCCACTGAACCCCAAGACTCCTGAGCTCGAGTGGCTGTGTTGCTTTAGTGCTCTGACCCTCGTGGGTCCCAGGATGGTGGCCACTGTTCCTTCCTAGGCAGGGGCCCGTCTGCTACAGCAACCCCTTTCGAAGGCAGTAACCAACCTGCCTGCTTCTTCCAGGCAGGCCGATATGTGGAGTGCAGGCCCCTCGGGTGGGAGGTTTGACCTGTGGGCCCTCGGCTTGTGTGAAAATCACAGAATCAACTATGGAGTCATGTTTGGAACTTGCGTGAGTCTTCTAAGTAGAGTCTTTCTCCCTTTTTTCTCATCTAGAGGTGACCTGAGGCTCAGGGCGTCTGCCTCCAGCCTCCCCTTGGTACTGGTTACAGCAGAAGTCACAAAAATGGTCTCAAGCCCAAGGCCTCTCAGTACCAGTCTGAGAGTGTAAGGGGTGGGGGGGCTCCTGAACACACCATCCCAGTTACTGTCCTCCTGCGAGGGAAGCCAAAGTTCGGAAAGCTAGACCAGCTCGCTCCCGCGCGCAGCCAGGGCACGGCAGACGCAGGATGTGAATGCCAGCCAGTGCCGGACACACTGCCACTCACGCGCTCCTCCCACATCCCAGGGACCCTCTTCTTTTTCTGGGCCTCCGCCTCACAGCCACCCAACTGTTCCACAGGCCCAAGGAGTCAGAGGCGGCTCAGTAGTCCAAACTTGCCTTTAATAGGAGATACAAAAGTAGAAAAACCAGCTGAGGCTATATAAGGAGAGATGGAGTAGGGAGGATGAGGGCAGGGCCACTCCTCCCTGCTAAGTCCCCCCCATGTCCTGGTCCCTGTCCTGGAGGAAGGTAGGGCAAGGGGAGGTGAGTGGTGGCCGGGTCTTCTCTGTTCCCTCCTACCCGAGCAGGCTGAGGCCACCAATGCCAGGAAGCTCGAGGAAGGGAAAGCGTATGTGGAGTAGGGGGGAAGCACCAAAGCAGGTTCCCTGAGAGGTCCGGCTGTGGTGGCATTGCCTACACCACAGAGCAGCCCTCAGCTGGGGAGCTCAGAAGCCGGACCACATCTTCACGGCCCATGGCGGCCAGGGCGTCCTCCAGCACCCTGAGGGTGGCCCTGCTGCCTTCTTTGACAGCCCAGTCCCTCAGCAGGGTGTGGGCTGGAACCTGGCCCTGGGCCATGATCTCCACAGTGTCAGCATGGTAGCCCAGGCGGCCCGCCAGTCCCTGCCAGCCCTTGTCAGCTTCGCCGGACGTTTCCAGGAGCCGTTCCACTTCCTCTTGCTGCTGCCGAGGGAGATGAAGGTAGAGCCGGCAGCCAAGTTCAGGATGTGGCCCTGGGATGGGAGACAAGAGGGGCACAAGAGGGTCAGATGGGCTGGGCGGTATGGCTAAGAGGGTCTGAAAGTCTATAGATTGGGGAAGGAGGCTCACCCTGGCTCCCGGGCAGCTGGGGATTGTCCAGGAAGGCAATGCTGTCCCCATGCCTCTGGTCCCTGTCGAGGGCCCCCAGCTCTGCAGTCCGAGCTTTGGCCAGCTGCTGTCTTTGTTTATGTGAGCGCCAGCTGTAGGGAGCAGGGGGGGCCCGCCAACCTGTTCCAGCCTTCACTGAGACAGAGGGAGCTGGCCGGGAGTCCGGATGGGGAGGGGTGCGCCACAGGGCAGTGCCCGCAGTACCTACCACTTGAAGGCCACGTAGGCGAGCAGACCAAGGACCACGGTGGCCAGGAGGGCACAGTAGACGGGGATAATGCTGCCTGAGGCCCCTGGAGGCTCAGGGGGGAATGGGGAGGATGTATTGGGGGCCAGAGCTCCCCCTACCCATACCCCTTCCCTGTCCCTGTCCTGCACCCTCCGGGTCTTATCTGTAGAGAAAAGGACAAACAGGATCAAGAGCACGAAAACAAGGCCAGGGCCCCAAGTAGTGGTCACTTAGACTTTGCTGCCAGAAAGGTTTGAACCAAGAATCCCCACTTCACAGAGTCAAAAATTCATGCCACAGCATCGAGATTGGCTCATTATCCCACCCTCGTCTCCAACAGCCTCCTCTCTGCTCACCACTGTTAGACACCCAGCCCTTCCCGGGGGCTTCTCCTCCCAGGTGTCGCCTACTCTGGGAAGGCTTCCTTGATCTCTCCCAGTCTCTCCCTTTTTTGGCTCCTGCTGTGCCTCCTCTGTCTATGGCGGCATCACACTGTGTGTCCTGTCTCTCCCACCATGTTTGGACCGTGAGAGCAAACTGATACATGTTGGTCCCCACGGGGGCTTCTACACAGGAGGCCTTGTAAAGTTTTGCAAAATAAAGCTGAGCCAGAGGGCAAAAGAATGCTGCTGCTCGCTTTGCCTGGAAGCCAGTTATCTCCACGCAGGTGGGGCCTAGGGTACAGAGACTCCAAAGCTTGTGACTGGACTTGTGTGGGACCTAGCCACCTACCCAGTCGCCCAAATCTGGATCAAAAGACACTTACCCACATTGAGCATGCCTTCCCTGTGGCTGGAGTTGTGAAGCATGGCTCTGCCGGCCATCAGGGCTCCCAGGGACTGCATCTCCTGGAGAAGGGGTTGGAGTGTCATGCCAACACTCAGGCAAGGGAGCTGGGAGACTTCTTCTCTGAGTCCAAAATCCGCTATGTGTAGTGAGATGGGGCAAATTCTTCAGGCCAGATGCTGGGAGTCCCTTGGTGTCGGTGTCATCTGTCTCCCTCTCCTGGATCACTCCATCCTGATTGACTCCAGGGCTGGTTACCCACCCCACCTCCCCAACCTCTCCACTCACCAACCTGGACCAGTTTCCTCTTGTGTCAGATGGGGTGGGGTGGGCAGAGCTAGTCCCCACAGGCCAAAGCTGGAGGAGCCAGGGTGCAGCTCAGGACGGAGGAGAGCAGCTTGGAAACCTTAGCAAACCCCTGGTCTGAGTCCAGGGATGGTACGAGACCACAAAAACTCCCATCCCCACCTCAGTCAGAGCCAGGCTGGAGACTCGCTGGCGGGGTGGGGGTGGAGGGGCTCCCCCCGGAATTCACAGCATGAGCCAGCGGAACTCAAGTCTCCAAGGCAGGGCTTCCTGTAACTACGGCCCCACTCCTGCCTCCAGGGTCAGGATCCAGCCCTCACCTCCTGCCCAGAAACTGGACAGGAGGGTTCCTTGGTGGCCCAGAGGCCCCCTGGTCCCTTCTCACCTGGGAATTCAGATGGCCTGGAGGCAAGAAACCTAAAGGACAGGACTACTTAGTCCCAGGATCCACCTGGACCTACAGGGCTGATCCTGCTGAAATCTGCTTCCTAAGGCCTGGATAAGAGAAACCCTATCTGGGCTGAGAATGGATCTTGCCCAGAAAGGAACGGAAAAGAAACCTGGGGGCAGGCCCTCCAACTCCCCAACATCCACCACCACATCCGGCCTGGTCTCCAAACTCACTTCCCTGCCCAGTCAGCAAGTGGGTTTGGGACAGAGACTGCAGTGGTCCTTGCCACGAGTGAGACTCATACATTTGTGTCACTTACCACATAAGGGGCCCTTTCCTGGATCCTGGATGGCAGGTGGGCCTATGACCAGCGCGCCTAGCCACGCCAGGCCTCTGTCTGCCCGACCCACCCCGAGCTGCGGGGCTAGAGCCCCCACCCCCATTCCCGCCTACATACACACACACACTCGTCTCCGGGCCACAAAATATGTCCACGCGTACCAACACGGACGCCCGCACCACGAAGGCCTACACCCGCAGGATCGCGGGCCTCGAGGTGGGGGACAGAAAAGCAGCCCCCGGCTCTCGGTCGGGGGTAAGACCCCGGGCTCTGTTCCCAATCCCTTCCTGACCTGCGGCAGCCGCCCCCCGTGTCTCCCAAGATCCACTCAGGCTGGTGAGATCCGCGCCTCTGCGCCGCCAGGATCCCGTGGGCCAGCCGGGAAGGCTGCGTGCCGTCCCGGGGGAGGCCAGCTGCGGCAAGGCGCGGAGCTGGGCGGGGCGGGCAGTCCCGGGAGCCAGCCCGAGCGCCCACGGAGGAGGGGCCTAGGCCGGAGCGCGGGGGCGCGCGGGGGGCGGAGCGGCCGTCTGCGGCCCCACCCCGCGCAGGGGCGCGCACACGTGCGGAGGTGTCGCGAGGGAGCGCTGGGGCCGAGAGAACCAGCCGCCCGGGAGGATCCGCGGGTGGGGTCCCCGGGGACGGGGGCGGTGCGGCTGGGGAAACTGAGGCCACGAGGAGGGGGCGAGTCGCCCGGGAGGGCTTCTGGGCCGGGGCAAGGCGAGCCCGGGCCGGGGGCCTGGGCAGGCGGAGACGCCGCGCGCACGCATACTCGGAGGCGAAACAGCTACAAAAGTAGGCCAGGTTTATTGCCGAGAGCGGGAGCGCGGGGGCCGCTTTTAGAGATTAAGGCCACAGCCCGGCCCCTGCTCCACCGGGACGCGGGGTTTGGGAGCCTGGGCTCCCTCCCCACACTGTGCAAAAAGTGCTGTGCGGCCGCAGAGGCCAGTGCCACACTCCGGGCGGCCCCTCTGCCGGCGAGGGGCGGGATTTCCTGGAGTGAACCGCCCACCAATCCCTGAGCTGGACGGGGGTGGGGTCCTGCCCACCCCCGGGGCCGGGCCGAGGGCCGCGGCGTGGTCGCCTCCTCCGGATTCCCGCCGGCTCCTGGGCGGGGCCTCCACGGGCGGAGGCTGCTGGGGGCGGGGCGGCTGTCAGCGCGCCTCTCCTGGGTTGTACTCCGTCTCCCCCGAGGACACCTGTGAGATGCGCCTGGAGGACCGCCACAGCTTCCGCGCGAACTGGCTGCTGCGCGCCTGGGGGTGGGGTGGGGGGATGTAGTATTGGGGAGAGGTGGGCCGGGACCGTCACTCCCCACCCCGATCGAGGGCCGCCCTGCCCTTACCCTCACCTCAGAAGGCTGCCCCGCGCCCACCACGATAAGCTTGCCGTCCTCAAGGCCCACGAGCACGTGGCTGCACTCCTTGGTCACAGCCACGCTGCGGATAGGCACCTTCATGGGCAGGGGAGGCGCAGCCGGGAGCAGCCTGCAGAGAGGGAGGGAGGGATCTGAGCTCTCAGCTGCAAGGGAGTTTTGTGTCTTCTTTCTCCCCTGTCCTCCCCACCTCGCCCCCCCCACCCTCTGTCTGCATTTGAGGGATGGCTTAGCTGAAACCCTAAGACATAAAGGGACCTCCCATAGGTGTGTGGCTAAGGGAGGCCCAGGGCAAGATCAACCCACTGGAGGACAAGGGACAGGCCCTGAAGAATGTGCCCATGGACATATAAAAGGCCATGGGTAGGCCCACTGTGGTGGGGGCAGGGAGATGGAGGGGGGCCTGGGAGGCTCGCACCTTCTAGTATCCTCTGCCAATGACTACCACCCCGCAGGTCCATGAATTCCAACAAAGCGGAACTCACTTGTTCAGGTGAAGGATGTGCAGCGCGCACTGGGCTGTGCCCAGCAGAACAAAGTCCTCTGTCACTGCCAGGGCTGTGGGCTGCTCGACCAGGGGCAACGAAGCCCGTAACTTCCCATTCACAGAGTACAGGTGCAAGGAGTAGGTGACCTAGAAAAAGCAAGATGTGTCCACAAGGACAGAATCCCAACTACCCTGTTCTTGGCCGAGCACCCCTTTTCCATACCTGAGCCCCTACACGCTCCCACGCCGAGCTCTGTACCACAATCTGGCCCTCAGACCCCAGCACCAGATGGGACACAGGTCCAGGTAACATGGCCCCTGGGGGCCGCAGCGCTGCCACAAATTGACCACGACGTACGGTGTGGATGATCACAGTTCCATCCTGCAGGAAGACAGCTTAGGGTGCGGGGCATAGGTCTCTAATCTCTGGGGGCACTGCCTAACAAACTCAGCCTCCCCTGGGCGCAGGCACACACACACACCTCAGATCCAGAAACAGCCATGTCGAGTTCGGTGCTGATGGCCACACAGCTCACGGCAGCCTCGTGCCCGTAGAGGACCTGCACGGGCTTTGATGCCAGTCCCACCGAGAAACCACCCTGTGGGGAGCCAGGACCAGCTCAGGACTGGGGGTACTTCACTGCCCTGGCCCGCGAAGGCTGAGGCTCCGGAAAGTGACAGCCTTGTCCAGAGCCAGAGCGCTGGAAGGTTGTGGAGCCCCAGCCTTGCTCACGGTGGCAGAGAGGAGGGCAGGACGGCCAGTCAGCTGAGGGGTGGATGGGGGCTGCAGGTGCGGACTACGGGAGGGCCCCTGGGGCTGCCCACCCAGCCCACCTCCTGCAGGAGCCGCCACACCATGCACGTGGTGTCCCGGGAGCCCGAGATGAGGTAGATGCCACAGGTGTCCAGTGCAAGGCAGGTCACTACATCTGCACGGGGAGGGGAGAGGGCAAGCGGAATGCAGCGGTCACCCCCCTCCCTGGCCGACCAGCGTGGCCCGCGCCCCCCCCCCCCCCAGCTCCGGGGCTATGCGCACCCAGGTGGCAGTGGAGCTGTCGCAGCAGCTTGCCCCTTGGTAGTGCAGTCACTCGCAGGCTGCCGTCCCAGTGGCCACCACTGAACAGCAGCTTTCCGTCGGGGGCCACTGCCAGAGCTTGCCCATTCACACCACGGTCTGGCACCCACGGACCGCTCAGCAGTCGTTGCAACCTGACCCAGTATGGGGGGGAGGTGGGGAACAGGGCAGGTGAGGTCAGGCTGACATGGAAGACCCGGGCCCTCAGAGACCTTGGCTGGTCCCTGACTGGGTAGGGTGCCAGCTTGGGGGTACGGGGCATTGAAAGCCCACCCTTGCCCGCTTCCCTCTGTCCTACTTGGGGTTGCCTATGGTGGCATCTTTGCTGAAGCTGAAGTAGTTGTTTATGTTCCGGTCATAGGGCAGCCAGCTGTGGATGCCCAGCAGCCCACTGGAGCTCACGGTCACCTGGGGGCCAGAGGGGGCAGAGGTGGGGCAGTGGAGGAGGGAGTCGGAGCAGGAGTGGAGCTGAGCTGGGGGCTGCGCAGTGCACTTACCAACAGGTCTGAGGAGCCCTGGATGGTGAAGGAGTGGGACTGCCGGTGGGGGACTAGGGCCAGCACCAGGGGCACGCCATCACTGATGACCTGCAGAGCAGAGCACAGAGCTGGCTCTGCCTCAGTGCTCGGCCGGAAACCCCACTCTCCTGCCTGCCACCTGGGGCACCATTCTTTCCTCTCCTCCAATCCCCAGTGCTCACAGCCTAGGGGGTCACAGAGGCAGAGGTCCCTCTGCGACACAGTCGGGAGAGCTCAGCGGGCCTTCAGGAAGACATCTCCAAAGGTGAGGGAGTGACAAGCTGGGATGGACAAGGCAGCCCTCTCAGTCTCGACCTTGGTCCTCCCAGCCTCTGACTTCACGTCCCCCAGCCTGCTGGCAGGAGGGGAGGGGAAACTAAAAAGGTCAGGCCTGGGGGGCCTTCTCATGGAGGGATTCCATCTCAGAGGACTGTGAGGGAAATGATTCACAGCCAGATGGCCTTCCTTCTGGTCTCCCTAAGGTTTTCAGAGATGGTTAGGGGCTCGACAACTTGTCCCGGCCTCGGCAAAGAAGGCGCCTCCATCCCTGCTCCCCTATCCCTCTCCCGTTACCTCTTTTTCAAAGATGTCTAACATCAGTGACCTTGATTTAGGTTTTCCATCTACCCCAAGAGGTTGGTAAGGGACAGTGGTGTTAAACCCATTGCACAGAGCAGGACGATAAAGCCCTGCCTCCCCTCACCTCCGCAAAGAAGGCCTTGAGCTGGTCCAGATGCTGGAAGATGCTAGGTGAGTTAGTGTCCAGACGTGCAAGGCGCTGGGCTGCTTCTTCGGCGGAGAGCCGAGCCGGATGTGGCTCCTGTGGACGAGTGACTGGTCAGCACCGCCGCATGGGCATCCTTGACCACGATCCTCTGAGCTGGCCTCACCTTCAGCAGCTGGCAGGGAGTCTGCCCGAAATTACTGATGATGCCCTCCAGAGCCTTCCGTTCCCGCTCATCCACCACGTGGTCCAGGTCCACGGCACCTGGGTAAGGCAGGCAGAGCGGTCAGGACCTGCTCTGTGCCCTCCGCACTTAGCCCCCTGCAGCTGTGCCCTGGCCCCCACAGGAGTCCAGGGCGCCACCCACCCTCATAGGTGCAGTAATAGAAGACGTTGAGGGCCTCCTCCGCGGCTGGTCCCCGCTGCTTGTAGCCAAAGATGAGGTCGATCCACTCATGCAGGTGGGCAGACACGTACTCGGACTCCTGGGGGCGGGGAGGCACCAGTTAGTCCATGGACGGCTGATCCCCCACTCCCACTGCCGCCCCTCAACCCTGGCTGTCCGCCTGTCCCCTGTCCATGTTCATCTCCTCACCAGGGCCTGGCGGTGCTGCTGGATGAAGTCCTCGGGGGAGCTGGCCCACGGCGGCAACACCACATCGCCCACCTTCTCGTTGGTCAGCTGGAGGCAGCCCAGGTCGAAGCCTGGCCCGGAGGACGGGGTCAGCGGTCTCGCTGTGCCCTCGCCACCCACTTCCCTGGCCAGGCCTGGCCTGTGCACTCCGCCCCCGGGGCCTCCCCGCGCCCCACGCCAGCTCCTACCGTTCTGGTTCTCCAGGAAGTCGGGGAAGTAGAAGAACTCCGGGATGAGCTCCTTCACATCGGCAGGGCTCTCCAGGCGGGCCTGCCAGGCTGCCGCCACCGAGTGGAACTGCCGGTCGGAGCAGTCAAAGCTGGGGGAGGGGCACAGGCCAGAGTGAGCAGGGGTGGGGGTCGGGGGGGAGGGGCACAACTGGGACAAGGAAGGAGAGCTGTACTGGGGGCAGGAAGGGATCCGGAGGGCCCGGACGCCCGGAGGACCTGCCTCACCCCTCATCTGCCGGGCTGCCCCTGGGCCTCACCGGCCACTCTGCAGCTGGACGTGCAGGGAGGTGAAGGGCTCCACACGGATGAGGTAGTGCATCACGCCTGCGGCGTTGGAATAGTGGGTGCCGTAGTGGAACTTGTCGATGGTGCCTGCTGGGTCCTCGAAGCTCTCGTACCTGCAGCCACAGTCGGGATGGGGGACAGGGGAGTCAGCAGAAGGCTGGCCCTCGCCCAGCCCAGCCCCCAAGCCCAGCCTTGCCCACTCGCTCACTTCTCCCTCACGAGCTGGGCATGCTTGGGGTTCACCACACCGATGGGCTTGGACAGGTCCCGGAAGACGGCTGGGTTGCTGAGGTCCAAAGTTGGAGACACGTAGTCCTGCAGGACCCAGGGGAACTGGCCACCCACCCAGGGAAGGAGCTCTGTGAGGGTCCTGATGGCCTCTCTGCCCAGTCTGCCCAGCCCTCACCCTCAGGAAGATGGACAGAGCCCACGGGCAGCGGGGGAGGGGGCGCGTTACCGCTTGGAGGGACCACAGGGAAGCAGGCCAGAGCAGGTTTCCCTTGGGGGGGGGGGGGGAGGGGGTGGGTAGGGCTCAGGGAGGGGGTGGGTAGGGGCAGGGAACAGAGGCAGGTGTCAGGCCGCACCCACCCCCTAGCCCTGCCGGCTCAGGGCTGGCCTACCACCAGGGCCCACACCGGGTTGAACCAGGGCCGGCAGAGCAAAGGGGCAGGAGTGGAGGTAAGGAGTGGACCCTTACCACAGGGTACTGGGACAGGTCGTTGTAGGTTCTCCCTGCAATGGTGTTGAGTTGCATCAAGTACTCGAAGTTGGAGATCTCACGCTGGACCCATTTCTAGGGGGCAGGGGCAGGCCAGAAGTGAGTCCACTGGGCTGTCCATCCCTCCTGCCAACCATAGGGCCTTGGCCTTGCTCGAGGCCTCTCACCTGGGTGAGGCCCGAGGCACGCAGCATCTCTTGTGGGGAGCGGCTGCTTAGGTAGCCTTGGCTCGGGGGTCGGAGGCGCAGGAGCAATGAGTACGCCTGGTTCCGTACCTGGGTGTGGAGTGGGATGGGGTAGGGCTGGGGCCTGGGGGCCTGGCAAGGGGATGAGGCTATGGTCCCGCCCACCTTGCACGGGAAGTTGAGGAAGTAGTTGGCCTGATCAATGAAGAAGAGCTCGAGTGCTGAGCGGCGCAGGTTGAAACGCCGCAGGTGGACCTCACGCAGCTGGGCGAGCGGGCGCCGGAAGTCGTGGCCAATGCCTGTGCCGACGGACATCGGGGGCAGCAGTCACTCACCCCAGCCCCAACAGACCCCATCCACCCCCTGCCATCCTTCTCAGCAGCCCTAGGAGGACGCACCCTCCTCTGTTTCCACACGCTCGGCGCTGCCGTCATAGAAGTACACGTGCTGGGTGGTGATCTCCAGCAGCCCTGGGATCACGGCCACCACTGTGACCAGCTGGCACTCGGCGGAAAGCACCAGCTTCTCATGCTGCTCATCCAGTTCCGCCGCCTGCATCCTGGGGGCCAGCACCCACTTCAGGCTCCAGGCTCCGGGACCCCCTTCCAGATAAGCCCAAGGACTACACTCTCCTAGCGCCATCAAGTCACGGGGTACAGACTCCTGTGCTTCCCACAGGGAAGGGAGGAACCATTCACTGTCCAGTGCCCACCAGCCCTGGTCCCCACCCCAAACCTGGGCCTCCGAAAGTGTTGCCAGGACACTGGCTCCTATCCCTGGCTTCCCCTGTTCAGCGCCTGCCCACTCCCTTGGGCCCCCATGCAGGGCGGGTTTGTGTTTCTCAGCCCTGCCTTGGGGTGCCTCATCACTAGCTGCCCATTCAGCTAGACAGCTCTCCCCAACTGCCCACCTGATTCTGGACAGTCCCTGCAGGGTGTTCACTCCCATAACCGAAGTGGCTCAGGAGTCAGTCCCATGGGAGGCATGCACACAGCGGGGTAGACCCCTGCACTCGGCTACGGTCCCAGCTCTCCCAGCCACACTCACACTTTCTCCAGCGCAGCCAGCTCGTCTTCGCCCAGCTGGTCTTCCTGCAGCTCCTCCGGGAGGACACTGACTTTGGCCTCCTTGGTCACCGCTAGAGGCAGCGAGGCCTCCTCTGTCGGGGTCAGGGGGGCCTCACCTGCAGTGGGCCCAGGGCTGCTCAGCCAGAGCTGGGCAGGGCAGGGCCTAGGAGCTTGGGCAGATACTGCTCTGGATACCCTCTCTCACCCAGGTTGTCGCGCAGAGCGCTCGCTTCCAGATGAGGGTTGAAGTCATGATTGGGCACTAGCTTCAGACGCATGCGTGAGTATGTCTCGGCACTGGACATCTTCCAGCGTGGAACAGGCGGGTCCCTGAGGATACATCCAGGATGGTGGTCATGGGTGGGCACGTGCATCTGCCAAAGTCCTAGTTCCTCGCGGGTCTCATCCCAAACGCAATCTGGTGGCCCAGGGCCCTCCCAAGTCCGGTCCCCACCGGGCTCCGCCCTAGCCCCGCCTACCCCAGGGCCCGAGCCCCGCCCACCTCAGGGCCCAGGCCCCACAGGGGCTGGAGAGCTGCCGCCACAGGGCCCCCCAGTGCAGCAGGGCCGTGGAATGTTGCGCGGCCTGCTGCTTCAGTGCCGCTGCATAGCGCAGCCCTTCCAGGCGTCCCCGCCTCTGCGCAGGTTCCAGCACCAGGTCCTGCGGGGTGAGGGCGGGGTGGAGGAATGGGTCAGTCCGGCAGCGGGCTTCTCCCACCAGACATCCTCTGGGCGCAGGAGTGAAGCAGCTCCCCACCCTGGCCCCGGGCTGCACACCTGGAAAGCCCGCCGGCTGTGTGCCCGCTCCCGCTGGCGCCGCTGTCCACTGCTCATGAGCATGTCATAGCAGGCGTTCCAGAAGCCCGACATGAGGTCGTGGCTCTTCGCGTAAGTGTCCATTTCGAACTGCGACATGGTGGGCTGCACCTGGAGGATCGGGCAGGGACAGGAGATCAGCGCTCCATGCAGCCCCCTTCCCCCTATTTCTCCTCCCGCGTCCCCTCCTCCAGGCACCTGCTTATCGATGAAGTGGCGCCATTCAGGTGTGGCACAGAAGGCCTGGAAGTCCTCGAAGAAGGTGGGGCTGCCGTTGGTGGGCGGCAGGGAAGGCAGTCCCCACTGGAGCCCCAGCAGCCCGTAGGCCCGGTCCAGCAGTGTGCGCACCAGGGGCACCAGCCACGAGCAGCGTTCCGTGGCTGCGGCCGCTACACCTGGGGGCTCCATGTCCTCGGTGGTCGTTTTCGACAGGGAGGTGTTCAGCGCCCGTGCCAGCGCCGCCTCCAGCTTGGAGAGCACATAGCAGGCCTCCTCCCGCCGCATGGGCACCACTGCGGTCTGCAGCAGCCAGTGCAGCTTCACGTAGGCCTGGGCGTGCAGCTGGGGGGCGGAAGGGAGTGTGGGTGGCCCCAGCCGCTCCCCAGGCGCCCCGCACCTGCCGCTGCCGCACCCCAGCCAGCCCTGCGCTCACCTGTGGGTCCTCCAGCAGGATGTAGCCAAGCACTAGGCGCAGGCCAATCTGGGCCATCTCTCGGAGATCCGCTGTGCCGTTGGCCAGGTGCGGCCAGGCCCCCAGGCGGTCCAGCAGACTGCACACGCCCTCGAAGAGCTGCAGCCCAGCATATTCCAGGCCGCCATCAGCAGAGCGGGCCAGCAGCCCGTGGGGAAGGAGGAAGGTAAGGATTAGGCTGGGCGCCAGGTGGGGTTTGCCCACACAGACAGCATTCTGAGGCACCAGCACGCTCATCCACTTCCCGGACCAGATGCCCACGGGCTCACGTGTGGCTCACTGGCCTTCAAGCTACCGCACCTTCTCGCTCCACAGCTCCTGGTTCCCGTGGCCCTCCGCGCACAGGAAGTCCTGCAGCAGGCGTAACAGCCAGAGCGCCTGCTGGGTGAGGCTGGCCAGGACCCCAACGGGGGCCTCCTTGATGTCGGTCAGGGCTGACTCCAGCATCATCTCCAGAAGGCTGGGGATGGACGACAGACTCAGATGTGTGTCTGACGGCCTTCTTCCCCCGTGGGCTTCCCGGAGGCCCCTCACCCTCCCGAGTGGCCTCCTCACCTGCGCTTGATGCAGTCAGGAGGGCGCACGAGCATGGCTGAGGCCCCCAGCTGGGTGAGCACGGAGAAGACCTGGCCGCGCTCCCGCCACGCGGCCTCGTCGCTGCCTTCCACGCCACGCCACGTCACCGAGAACAGCACATTGGTGAGCAGGTTGCACAGTTCCTCCTCGGAGGTTTGCTGAGGGCACAGGTCGGGGGTGTGGGCGGGGGAGGAAGGGAATTGCTGACTCTCCCTCTAGCCTTGCTGAGCACCCCTTGCCAACCACTTCCTGGTGTCCCTACCAGGAGGGACAGTCTTCAGGCAACAGACAGGCTGGGGCCTGGAAGAATGGCAGAGGGGCCTTAGCCGCTGCCTGAATCCCAGGGAGGACCCTGGGGTCTCAGTGATTCCTCAGGGGAGAGAAGGTGTGGTTCACGAAATTATCCCATAGTTCACACGGGCCCCCAGAACTGTTCTGGAATCCTCTAGAAGAATGCCACAGTATAAGCAGAAACCCATCCCCAAATCTGGAAACACACGGCAGATCCCTTAGAGCGATGCTGCTCATGGGCTCTGTGAAGTTTCTGCCCTGCGAGCTCTCTTGAGGACTCCCCAAAGCCTAGCTGGTGTCCCCACTCGGGCTTGGCATCATTTGTCCTGTTCTGGGACCCCAACCAGGAACACAGCTGCAGATGAGAGTTCCGAGGGGGCACCAGTGGGGCCGACCGGCAGCTATAGCCCTGATGTCCGATAGGACCTCACCTTTGGAAAGGTTATACCACCCGCCTGGGGTCCCAGGGGGTCCCCCAGAGCCGGGCAGTGGCAGAGCGGGCCCGCCTCACCTGAGGGTTGCTGGTGTTTGAGGTATCGTCCCCACTGATGGCGGGCTCCGGGAGGCTGCCGTCCTCTAGTACGTTGGAGAGACTGGAGCTGTGGCGGCCGTGGGCCACAGGGAAGGGCCGGGGCCCATCCAGCGGGGAAGGGGTGCCAGGCTGGCTGGCGGGAGTAAGAGTGCCACTGCCGCCGCCGCCGCCACCGGTGTTGCATGACCCCACGCTGGCCCGTTCCAGGCCCAGGTCAAAGGGTGTACAAAACGGGGAGAGAGCGTGGTAGAAGGTGTCAGGGTCAGGGCTGGGGGTCTCCGAGGGGAGGAAAACGTCCGAAGTCTCAGGTGACTCAGTGGGTGGCTGGCATAGGGCTGGGTCTGGGGAGGTGGGTGGCTCTGGGGAGAAGGGCAGGGGACTGCCGGCTGTGGCCGCCTCCAGGACGTATAGCCGGGTCAGCACGTCCTGCCAGCCAGCCTGTCGGGCCAGCAGCCGCACTATGTCTGGCTGTCCGTAGATGAGGTGGAAGAGCTGCCGGGCCAGGGCACAGCCAGTAAGCGATGCGGCCAGCGCTCTGCCCCTGGACTCCTACCCCAGGGCCTTTGCAAGGGAGCCCTCCTCCCAGGCAGGTAAAGCAAAGCCCCCAAGGTAGAAGCCCCATCCTCCTCAAACTGTCTCCTCCCATACTCACCTGGCGACAAATGTCCAGGCGGACGCTGAGGTCAGCCTGGAGGGACAGCTGCACCACAGCCAACAGATCTGAGAGATTCAGGCAATCTGGAAGGATGGCCAGAGAGGCTCTGAGGGACTGAGCACAGGCGGGGGACCTCGCTTCCCCGCTGGCCCAGCCTCAGCCCCTGTGCCCATGCCCTCTCTCTATCCACCTGCCCTGTTTCCTGGCCCCATCTCGTCCTTCCACCTGGCCTGCCTCCTGGCCCTACCCAGGTGGTACCTGCCCCCAGGAACAGCTTGTAGAGGCCCTGGCAGAGCTGGGGGGAAGCAGCCCCCTCCGGCAGGCAGGCGACGAGTCCTTGCAGACCGTACTCTCGTAGCCGGAGGCGCTGGCGGCTCCGCTCAGGTAAGCGCTCGTTCTGCTGTAGTTTTCGCAGGATCTGGGGGTGGGGGGTGGCATAGAGGGTTGTCCTCATGGGGAAGGAGTGACTGGAGCAGGGGAAGTCACCACGTAGGTCTGTGGCTCCAAGGGACCTGTTCTACCTCCCTGGCCCTTAGGCAGGAGCCACAGCAAATGGAACACGAGGGGCAGGCTGGGGGTACCTTGCAGACTCGGTCAGGCACCAGGGGCAGTGACCTCGGCCGGACCAGCAGAGCCAGCAGCACCTCAAGGTTCCCCGGCTCCACGAGGAAGACGGCGAGAGACTCCTGTGCCGGCGAGCCCTGCAGCAGCGCCAGGAGCAGGTCCAGGGCTCCCACCACCTGGGGATCCAAGGTCTCCTTGTGGGTGGGCCACTCCCCTGGACACGGTCCACACCCTACCCCGCACCCAATCCCCCCGCTCCCAGCCTCCAGCCTACCTGGCCATCATCAGCGGAGGCCACCAGAAAGCTAAGCACCACCTGCATGTCCTCCACGGTGGAGCTCCGAACCAGGAACTCCCGCACCAGGCCCAGGAGCGAAGTTTGCACTGTGCGCACGTCGTCGGCCACTAGGGGGAGCTCCCGCGGCGGGCTGGGCAGGTACGGGCAAGCGCAGCGGCCCAGGGCCAGGAGAATGCAGGGGAACAGAGGGGAGGGAGCAGGCAGGTGAGCTGGGGGACCCGAACCCCATCCCCAAGGCCAAAGGCTGCTGTGTCAGGCCCACAGCCTGTCTGCCCCCACCGGCCTCACCTGTAATGGGTGCGCAACGCGTCCAGGATGAACTGGACGCCGTACTTCTTCCGCAGCTTCTGTCTGTGCTCCCGGACGATGCTGGACATGTACTGGATGTGGCCTGGACGGGCGTCATTGGAGGACTCAGGTCCCCCCGCCTGAGCTGGGCCCCTTCTGCTGTCCCTCCGGGACAGGGCCGTGTCCCTGCCACATCCCCCAGGGTCAAGCTGTCCCCTCAGATGGCCCAAAGCAGGATTCTAACTTCTCGGAACCTCTGCCCCCACTGCGCCCGCTGGCATCCCCCATCCAAGTCCCCACACCCACCCAGGCGCACGGCAAAGTCACTGGGGCTCCAGAGGTGGAAGTGGAAGAGCACGTGCTGGTAGAGCAGGTAGAGGAGGGGCCCGCCGCCCTCTGCGGCCACCTGCTCCATCAACAGCTGCGCAGACATGAGCACGTTCATGTCCATGGCCCAGCTGGGGACCTGGAGTGGAAGGAGGCAGGGTGAGGCGGCAGGCCCGGGATGGGTGCCACTGAGCCCCCCAGCATCCACCGTGCCCCGCACAGGCAGACGGACAGGAGCATCCTGCCTGCTCCAAGCCTTTTCGTGGCTCCCCACTGCCTCCAAGGGGCAAGCTCCACAGCCTGCTGGGTGCGTCCCTTGCCCCAGTGGGGTGCTGGTATTTCTTCAGCCAAACCCTGCCAAGCTTGGCGAGGCCCTGCTCAGATGCCAGCCCCTCCACCAGGAGGCTCTCCCCAACAACATCAGGTTCCCCTTCTTAGCCCCCCGATGCTGTCCCCTCTGCCAGACAGGGCCAGCCGCCCCCCCATCCCGTCCCCCGTCACCTGCCCCACCTTGCGCAGGAGGGCTCCAATGATGGCCGGCCCCTGGCACTGCACCAGGCTCTCCTGGTTCCCCGCATGGCCCTGCAGGAAGTTCCGCAGCATCAGCAGGAAGGCGGCCACGGCGTTCCTCTCCATGCGCACCTCTACCGGCCACCAGGAGGGGGACAGAGGTGTGTCAAGGGTCTGCCAGCAGCAGAGGCCATAGGCACTCCAGCCTCCTTATCACGCCAAGATTCCCTCACCGCCCTAACCCAGGCGCCAGGGCCACTTTACCTGAGGACTTGCCCAGTGGGAGAAGCAGGCCCTGGGTATTGTGGGCAGAGGTCAGCTCGGGCCCCACGAGGTCATGTGTCTCAGCTGGACCTGCCTCGGCCTCCTGGGGCTGGGAGGCCACTCGCTCCAGCAGGGGCAGCAGGGCAGCCATGCCTCCCACACAAGTCACCACATCCTAGGGGAAGGGCTGGCTGTGGGAAGGCAGCTCCCAGCCACTTCCCGCCCCACTCCGCCCCAGAAGACCTTCCAGTCTGGGAAGCCAGGTCCAGGGGACTCTGGTTCTCTTGAGCGGACCTCCCCTAACGACCTTGCAGGGCACAGTGTGGCCCCCCAGCCCCCACCCTGCACACAGGCGAGCCCATGCCCGTGCTCGTGCCCCCGGCACCCTTGGCCCATGCACGGGTGCGCACGCACCTTCACATCCCAGGTCTCCACCCTGTGGCCCGTCAGGCGGCCGTCCAGCCCATGGCCAGGGGACAGGTCCAGGCAGATGTTGTTCCTACAGGCCTGGGGGTGGGGGGGTGGGCGGGGAGGCAGGGTCAGTTAGAAGAGGAGGTGTCACAGGAGTTGGGGGGGCAGGGGAAGGTAGCGGGGCTGAGCCAACCGCCCCCCCAATACCTGAGGTGAGTAATGGAGGAGCAGCTTGGTGCTAAGCTCGTGCAGCTCACCCTCGGGCTTGAAGGGTGCCATCTCCTTGGGCCCTGGGTGGGGTGGGGCAGAGGGCTTCAGACCTGGCTGGGTGTCTCACCCAACCCCATCCAGAGCCTATCGTATGTCAGAGGACATACACCCCCAGGAACGCCTTCTCCCTCCTGGACTCCCAGTTTCCAACCTGGGCCCTGTAGGAACCCCCGCTCCCCAGGTAAGAGCTGGGCCAGGGGCAGGGAGGGGGTGGCTGCATACCCAAGGTGAACAGGGCCCGCAGGGCCGACGCGGGCAGGGCTTCATGGAAGATGGCCACGGCCCCCAGCTCACCCTCCAGGGACGTAGGGCTGCCCCACCGGGTGTCCTGTGTGCCTGCAAGGGTGGAGCTGATGCTGCCCTCCTGCAGGGGGGCCACCAGCCCGGACCCCCAGCCAAGCCCTGCAGTGGCCGGGACCGACTGTGAGCGGGAGAGGGAGGGATGGGGGGGAGCCAGGGCCGTGGGGACTGGTGGCATAGGCAGCCCCGTGGTGGTGGTCGTCGTGCGGTGCCCAGCAGAGCCAATACAGCAGGAAGAGAAAGGCTGCGGGGGCGGGGTTGGGCAAGTGGTCAGATCACAGCAAAGCCCGGGGTTCCGCCTGCATCCAGTTCCTCACACGGACCCCTGGGGCCACACGGACCCCAGAGGCCGGAGTCTGAGGCCCCACCACGTCCAAGATGCCCCGGCTACCCCAGGCCTCCCCAAACCCTGCCTGGCACACCTCACTGAGGGAGGGGCAGCGAAGGGCTGCCGTCTGGACCAGCTGGCCGTCTTTGTAGACATGGACCAGGTTCTGGCTGAAGGGCCGGCGCCCAGGCACATGGACAATGGCCACGCAGTGCTAGAACAGAAGCCTCGGCATCAGGCTGGTGCTTGGGGGCTCCTCCACCCCCCCACCCAGGCCATCCGAGCAGAGGCTCACCCAGGCGGAGTCGGCAAAGGACACTTCAGGCAAGCTCATGGTCAAGTACTCCTTCCGGGTGCACACGGCCACCACCAGCGTCCCAGCCGCCGTGAAGAAGGCCTCGAACCCGGAGCCGCTGCTGGTGAAGAAGCTGGGGACAGGTGGCGCCAGTTACGCCTGCGGCTTTCCTGCTCGGCCCTATGGCACCGCACCCCGCTCCCTGGCCATCACCCACCTATACAGCTGCTTTCGCTGGAGTGGCCGGGAGGGGGCTGGGGCAGGGGCCGCAGCCGCGGGGTGCAGACAGAGCCAGGCATGGAAGGTGAAGCCGGGTCCTGGCCAGCGCTGCACGGGGGGCACCATAATCCCCGCCATGCTGGGCGTGAGGTCAAAGTAGTGCAGGGCTCGCGCGGGGCCCTGGCGCCGGGCCATGCCTGACAATGTACGGATGATGGCCCCCGCGTGTCTGGCCTTCCCAGCCTCTGTCCCGCTGGGCTCCGAGGCCAGTGCTGGTGGCGGGCGCAGCAGACGACGCAGCTCCAAGGGCCTCAGGGACACTCGGCCCAAGGCTTGCAGCAGCGCCAAAAGCTGCTCTTGGCAGTGGGCCCCCAAGGTGACCCCGGCGGCGAGTGTCTCCAGCAGGTGGCCCACCAGACCGGCCTGCACGCACGTGCCCCGGCTGGCGGGGCAGCTGTCACAGAGCCACCGGAGGTGCTGCGCGAGGAAGAGCCGCAGCTCCGCCGTGGGCAGGGCAGGCAGCCACTGCATCAGCAGCAGCACGGGCTGCTCGTTGACGATCGGTGGTGGTGGACATCTGCTGTGGTCACCCTCCACAGCCTAGGAGTGGAGAGCACGGGATGGTTCCTGGGGCAGCTGGCAGGTGACGGGAAGGGCCGCCCTGCTGGCCATGGGACTTCCGTGGCTCAGGGTGTCGGGAAGGGCCGCCCTGCTGGCCATGGGACTTCCGTGGCTCAGGGTGTCGGGAAGGGCCGTCCTGCTGGCCATGGGACTTCCGTGGCTCAGGGTGTCGGGAAGGGCCGCCCTGCTGGCCATGGGACTTCCGTGGCTCAGGGTGTGGGCCTCCAGTGCTAGAGGGCAACGCGTGCCACCACGTCCTGCTAGTACAGGTCGCGGCTCGGGGGAGACGGAGGCGCGTGGGCACGCGGCGCTATTTACACCAGGCCTTCGGCACTGTTAACACCCTGAGCCCTGGCTTTGGGTCTGGGGTGGCCTCAACCCCGATGGCATGTTCCGGGATGATCTGGGGCGGGGGGGTCTCGCTCCTCTGCCCCGGATCTTCATCCCACCATGGACACCTTGGTTAGGCCACGGGTCCCACTATGTAACACCCATGGCCAACAGAGCCCCCAAGGTGGAGGGCTCACCCTCCGCGGGAACCCTGACTCGGTCCTGACTGCCCCTGGAACCCCAAGCCCACGCCTTGGACCTCACCATGTTGAGGAGCTCCTGCAGCAGCCTGCGGGTGGGGGGGCCATGGCTCTGCAGAACCTCGAGCAGGTGTGGGTAGCCGATGCGCTCCTTAAACACCTCCTGGGCAGGAGGAAGGGAGCACATATGTGGGCTCCCAGGGCAAACCCACACCCCATGGAAACCCCAGAAGAAGGAGCATCTTTCAGGGCTCCCCCACCTGGCTCTGCCTCGGGGTCACAGTGCTGGTGAGGGCAAGGGCCCACGGATGGCTGTGGGATAAGGGTCCCCTTGGAAGGCTGTAGATGGTTGTCAGCCCCCAAGTATCCTCCCCTGTCCAGCCCCGACCCCGGAGATCCAGCTGCCAGCTCTGACCTGCACCCCACAGGGCAAGACGCCTGCCCCCTCAGCTCCGTTGCTCTAACGGCCAGCAGCCAGAGCCGTTCGGGGGACATGCGGTCAGTTTAACCCCCGCCCCACACCCCTCTGGTAGCCAGACTGCAATGTCCTCACCTTGGCTGAGGGGGAGCCGCTCATGATGGAGGTCAGCACTCGGACCACGTGTACTACGATGGCATCTGTGTCCTGGTCCAGAACCTTGGGGTGGGGTGGGGTGGGGTGGGGAGTCAGCAGCAGGGGGTACCAATGTGTCACAGCTGGCAGCCCCCTGCTCCTGGTGTAGGGCCTTGCCCGTGCGACTGTGACCCTCACCCTGACCCTAGGGCCCTCTCTGAATAGCTTGGCCAGACCCCCTTTGACAAAGAGGCCAGGGAGGAAACCAAGACTCTCACTGTGACAGATTAACAGGGGACCCTCTCGCCATACCTCTTTTGTCGCTCACTGCTCGGCAGGCCTCAGTCCCCGCCCATCCCCACCCAAGCTAGACACACACGTGCAGGCAAGTGCTCCATCACCCATGATGATTGATGGGGGGGGGGGAAATCGAGGGACAACCAATCACAGGAGGTTAGAACCAGAAGAACCTTCGAGACCTTGAGTCCTACCCTCCCCGTTGCCCCTAGATGCAGGTGGGGGCACTGAGGCTCACCTTGGCTCATCCTGATAGCTGGAAACAAGCCATTCACTTGCCCTGCCCCACCCCGGGAATGGGCTTAGAGAATGTGTCCACAGCTGCCACACTGCTAGGCTGTATCCTGACTCCATGGGGCCTGACGCCCCCAGCAACCTCGCACAACCTCCTTCCCCTCCCCAGGCCTCAGTTGCCTATCTGTAAAAACGAGGGGTCTCACCTGCCTCGTCTGCTTTGTGGAAAAGTAGATATGCAGAATCTCAGAAAACAGGTTAAAGCAACAGCCACAGGGGCTGCCTCATGAGGACAAAGCCAGGGGCCCCTCAGGGTCGGGGCCCAGGCAGTAAGCCCCCAGAGAGAGGGCTCTCCATGCGAGCCCCTGACAGCTTGCTGCCTCTTCCAGCTCCTACGCAAGGTGAGGCAGGGAGACATCATAAGGGGATGAGGGACTCCCAGTGACCTGCTTAAGGCTGGCACAAAGATCCATGGAAAGAAGTGGGCCCATGTGTGGGAACCTCCTTTTCTGTCACAGTCGTGTCCCTTAGTATCTGGGCTTTAGTTTCCCCTTCTGGGAATGGGGGCGGGGGGTAGGTGGTTGAGTTTCGAAGGTTCCTTCCAGCTTGGCAAAGCCAAACCCTAGCTCCCAATACTAATCCTGGGAAGGGCACAGATCACTCCTGCCCATTCCCTCAAATAAGCGTCTAGAAGGTGGGTGAAACAGCATGGGGGACCCAGCCCCATTACGAGGCCACTGCAGGCCTTACACATGTCTGCTCGTTCCCCCTGCACCAGTAGGAAAGGCTCAAAGAGGGAGCCGCAGGGGGTGGGTGCCCAAGGAGGTGAGTGTCTGAGCAGGTCAGCCCCAAGGTGGTACCTTCTGGACATCGGGCTCGGTCAGTAACCGGGTAGCCAGGTCACTGTCCCCCTCAGGGGGCGCCCGGGCCTGCAGGTACAGCTGTGGGGAAGGGGGAGGGCACAAGGTGGAGGAGGCAGAGGAGAGAGAAGAGGAGGAAGATGGGGAGGGGGGGGTTAGAGGGGGACCGGGGGCAGCTGCCAGGGCTCTGCCCCGTGGGAGGGCTACGTGTGCCCTGACACCCAGGCAGAGAGCCCCACCAGGCACTGAGGAAGTCAGGGATCCGAGAGCTGCCCATGCTCAGAACAGACCTGAGTCTGGGGGCGGGGCAGGTAAGTGGGCAGGAGCAGGGGCTGTATCTAAAACAGCGGGCCCTCCTCCTGCCCCTGGCCTTGGGGCAGGAGAAAGGGGGAGAAGGGGCCAGGGCAGCTCCTGTCCTTCTGCCACATCCCTCCTCCTATGGGGTGTAGAGCCATCCCAAGCCTTAGGCCACCCTGCTCGCCACAGACCGCCCCAGCCCAGTCCAGCCCAGGCTCGCCTAGCAATCCCCACGAGGGATTCCCCAGCCTGGTTCCCCGCAGCTGGGCCCCGCCCACCTTGCTGTTCTGGATGAGGCGAGTAAGGTGTTCAAAGCAATTGTTGCTCAGGAAGGTGGCCTGCAGCACCGGCCGGTCCTCGCACGCCAGCATCCGGGGGATGGCGTCTGCGGACGGGTCTCGGGTCAGCCCCGCTCCATCCCTTCAATGACCCCGCCCGCTCGGCCTCTCGCCTTCTTCCCACACTGCCCGGTCCTGCCTTCCATCAGTGCTTGGACCTTCCCGGGCCGAGCCACCTCCCCAGGAGCCTGGGGGCCCATACCCACCGAGCATGCTGACCCGTAGGGCGACAAGGGCCTCTTCGGGGCCTGGGCTTGGGCCCGCTGGCCAGTCGGCATTAAGGATGCGGAAGTAGCCCTCAAGCAGGGTGCGGAGCTCTGGCCCACGGGGGGGCGTGCGGCTGGCATGCAAGACATGTACGGCCCCCACGAGCGCTTCCAGCGCCAGGGGCACCAGGCGGGGGTCCTGCGCCGGCCCATGGTCCCAGCCCCGTACCACACCCAACAGGCCCTGCACGGAGCCAGCGCTCACAGCCATCTGCCCGTTCTCCTGCAGGTGTGGGCAGAGACGGCAATGGTCAAGGGGCTTGAGCAGCAGAGCCCCTGAGGTGGTCGCCCTCTGGTCCGCAGGCTCCTCCGGGCTTACCTTCCCTCCTGCAAGGACAGCCCCGAACAGGTGGACGAGGCGAAGCAGCAGCACAGGGGACAAGCCGTCTGCCCCCTGCAGGCTCTCTGGATAGGGTGGGTGGGCAGGACAGGACGACATCACCAAGCTTGCGGGGGACTACCCAAGAGGGAGGTGCCCTGGGGTCGGGGGAGAAGGCTGGGATGTCCCGTGTGAGGGGAAAAGACCCTGTTCTGTCCTTGGGGGTCTAAAATGTCATGGCTCTCTGCTAGAGAGGTCTAGGGAAGACATGGCCCTTCTTTGGGGAACTTGAAGGCCTGTGGTCCTGCCCTGAAAGCCTAGCCAGTCCCCCAGATCCTTAACCTCCAAAGCAGGGACCCCAGGGGAGGCAACACACACCCCCACCCCACATCCCCACGGCAACCCAGAGTTGAGCTTCTCAGATACAAAGCTGCTCCCGCTACCCTGCGACGGTTGGAGCTTCCTGTGACCTGCTCTGGGGACCTCGCTATATCTACTGTACAGATGCCCCCCCCACCCCCACCCATGCCCCTGCTGGGGACTTCTAGGGGCTTTCAGAGTCTCCTATGTGGGAGGCCCACCTGGCTCTGCTCCAGCCAAGCTGGACAGGGTGCCAGGCCACAGACTGAAACTCAGAGAGCAAAAGGGACGAACCCTGGGTCACATGACTGGTGTGTATGGTGGAGGATGTGGGCAAGAGCAGGGCTCACTAGATTTGGGTGGGATGGGGTGGGACAGCTCCTCGGGCAGAGGGCATCTGAGCTGAAGCCTAAGAATGCAGGTGGTCTGGGAAGGGAGAGGAAGCAGCAGGGAAAGTCGTGGAAAAATAGCACATTTCGGGAGGGAGAGGACAGGGTACAGAGGGCGAGTGGGACTGGAGAGGGAGGCTGTGGGGGGAGCAGGATGGGATCCTGAGATGCCAGGCCACCGATGAGGGGCTAACGGCAAGAGGAACAAAATCCAGTCTGTTCTGCGAAGAGCACTCAGGTTGTGGGAGAACGGAGGCAGGAGCTCCCGGGGTGTGGGGTGGGGAGGGGGCATATCTCCCCTCTTGGAGCCGTGGCCCCTGCTCCAGACCCCAGGCCTGCAGCAACATGGCACGCCCCAATGACACTTCCACACCGCCTCACCAAGCCCGGCCTGCCCCAGTCCACAGGCATGCTGCCCTGTCCCATCTAAAGTCCCAGCCAGCCTCCCTCTGATGAGAGGAAAAGAGGGGACCGGAGAGAAGAGGGTCCCCAGGGGCCAGAGGTGGCCAGAGATGTCCTGGGAGTCAGCTTGTCCAGGACTGCAGGAGCAGGAAGCAGAATCGGTGTAGACATTATCTAAAGGAAGGGTGCAGCCTTCAGCGGTAAAGGGATCAGATCAAGGAGTTTTAAGAAGGTCCAGATCAGAGTGAGATCCAAGTGGCTTCTCGGATCCAGGGGGTGGGAGGGAAGAGGGAAGGGAAACTGCTCTCCCCTACCTCATGGAAGGCCTTCACTCCGGCCCAGAAAAGAAATAACTCATTTTGCCCAGACCTGCCCTTTCTTTCCTCTCTGGCCCTGAACTCCCTCACCCCTAGAGGCCTCGTCAGTTTCCCGTGGTGCCCCCAGCCCTGCCGGCTGCCACCACGAAGGGTGTCCCACCCCTGTGGCCACTGGGATGGGGAACTGCAGGAAGGGGCTCAGGTCTGGGGGTGGGGCCAGGTGGGGGCCGATGGGGCAGGGGCGGGGCCTGACCTCGGAAGAAGGCGCTGAATTCACAGGGCAAAGCCGCTGGAGGGAACTTGTATTTGCTCTTCTCCTTGGAACTGATGACTTCCCTGGGGGTGGGGGTGGGGAACGGGCAGGGGCCCGGGTGAGGCCAGGCACTGCACCCCGCCCTGGCCATCTTCCCTTCCCGCACCAGCCTACCCCTGGGCTCCCTCCAAGCTCCAGACCCTGGCCAGAGAGGTCACCCTCAGTGGGTCCTCTGAGGTGGGCTGGCTCTCACCCACTGTGCTGGCGCCGCCAGGTCTGGTAGGGGTCAAAGAGGCCCTCGCAGAGAAGCAGGGCGTGCAGGGCCACGTTCTCCAGCAGCAGCCCATGGCCCTCCGGCGATGCTGGGGTTCCTTTTAGCTGGAGGCATGGGGAGAGGGCAGAGGGGGTTTGCTGGGCCCTGGATACCACCTACCACCTCCCCCCTCCACCCCAGGCTAGAGCCCACCTCACCTCTGCCATCAACCGGGTCAGCAAGGCCAGCACCCGGGGCAGCAGCACCTGGCCCCAGCCGGCCTCTACGTTCTCCAGGTTCCTGGGAGGGAATGGGGAGAGAAGTCCCAGGAGTACAGCAGCCCCGCCTCCGGCCCCCCCTTTCCCCGGCTGCCCACCCTCCCCAGAGCAGGAGGCAGGGACCCACCTGCAGAGGACGATGAAGAGCCTGAGCAGCAGCAGGGCTTGCTCTGGGTCCCCCGCGTCCAGCTGCTCGGCCAAGACATGCAGCGCATCCAGGGGCAGCAACGGCACCTCGGCACCCGCCTCCTCCAGCCTGCAGGGAGGGAGTCGCTAGGGCACCACGGACCCTGTCTCCCCGCGCCGGTCCCCGCCCTCCAGGTAGATCCAGGCTCACCTGCGTGGCTCCAGAGAGGACAGCGAGATACTGTTCTCGAAGGCACCCACGAAGGCCTTCAGCCACTGCTGCAAGTAGCCCAGGTCCTTCTGTGGGGGGGGTGCAACAGAGGTGGGGGCAGACCGGGGGGCCATGGACAGGGATTGGAGGCAGGGCAGTGTGGGCAGACGGAGGGAGGGGTGGGTAGGGGAGGAGGGAGGACAGGAAGTTGGAAGGTCAGCCTCAGAGGGCTGTCCCGCACATTGACCACTCTCCGAGGACCCCTGTCTTCTTTTCCCAGTCTCCCAGTCTCTGCTCCCACCTCCCTAACCCTTGGGGACTCAGGCAAGCCTGACATGGGGCTTTGGTGTGCACATTCCTGGGCCCACACTGATGCTGGGGCTGAAGGCCTTCCACCTGCCAGCCACCCCTGATCCAAAGGCTTGGGCTGCCTTCTCCCAGCTCAGCAGTCACCACCTCCAGGAGACCGTGCTGCACGCACACCATGGGCCAGGAGGACCCATGCACATGCACATTCCCCACACATACAGGCAGAATGCCCTATCTCACCCTGGGAACCACATGCCCACCCTGGCTGGTTACCTGGACCCCAGGCCCCAAAGCTGGTTCCATGGGCAAGAGGGGCAGCGGCTGAGCCCGAGTTTGGGCGCCCGCCGCCAGGGAAACTTTGGTGTGAACGGGAAACGTCCCCTCCCGCCCCGCCGGGGCAGGAAGCGCAGAGTCACGGTGGGGGAGGAGGGCTGCTTCCTCCCGGCAGACCGCAGGGATGTGGGGGGGCCAGCCCCACCAGGGCACCCAGGGCCCTGCAAGAGAAGCCGGGAGGGACCTGGCCCAGCACCGGGGGTGGGGCCTGGAGTGCAAAGGGGCGGGGCCACAGCATTCCATCTTGGAGTCTAGGGAGGGTTCCCACACCTGCTGCTATAGAACCCTTCATTCAAGGCATCCACAGCTCCCTGACCTCGGTCCAAGCCTCAGGCCTAGGGAACACCATCGATGTGGAGGACTCAGTCATACCTTTGCCCTGCACCCCCCTCCCCTGGCCTCCCTGCTTGGCCCTACTGGTCTCTACTCCTGGGCAGCTGAGTAGATCCTAGCATAGCCTCAGTCTGTTCTAGCCTGTAAGCACAGAGTGGGTGGTGGTCTGGAGCTCTTTCTCCCACCCAGTCCCCCTCCTGCTGACCTCATCTGCAGCTCCCCCAAACCAGCAGAGCCCAGAAGGCACATTTCTTTCCCAGGGGCAGGGACCAGACTGCAGAAGGCCGGAGGGGTAAGGGACACATCATAGGTGCTGTGTCCCTGGTGCTACGCACCTCAACTCAAGGTCTTCCAGAACTACCTTGGGTGGTTAGCTCCTCTCTGCTGCCTGTAGGCTCCTGACCTCAGGATAGGGACTGAATGGGCCCCAAGGAAGGGGTCAGACCCCAGCAGACTGGGCCAGGTCCACAAGAAACCGAGGCAGAGCAGCCCTCACCCTGTGGCTGGGCACCTTCCTTGTGCATTTGTCACAGATCTGAGGCAACTGAGGGAAGGGTTGGGGCCATGGAGGTGCCGGATTTGAAAAAAGCCAGACCTTTGTTTTAGGCCTGGGCCACTCATGGTTGCTGGCCAGCCGGTCCGAGTTGACCACGTGGTCTCTTGCCTCAGCGACCCTACAGATCCTGGTCTACCTTCAAAACTGGCTCAACACTATCTGCCCCCTTCTACCCCCAAACCACCCCCAGTCGAGCCATAGACATGTCTCACCTAAAATGTGGGTTCCTTTTGCCCTCTTGCTGTTCTACTGAGTACCTGAAAGCCCAGATTTGACCATGTCCCTCCACCCTGGCCTGAGGATAAGGCCTCCGCTGAGCTTGGCATTCCAGGTCCCGAGTCCGATCACAGCTGCTTCTCCAGCCTCTCCGCCCCTCTCCATCTGAGTCACATCCTCTAGTCCAGGCCTCTGTCTATCCTAGGCCCCACTGCCATCCATGGCTTTGGGCATTTGGTACTTAAGCAGGAGCCTCCCTGCCTCTTCGTGGCCATCACCTGGTTTGACCCTTTCAGAACCTGGGTGGGCCCCTCAAAACTCTGCACACCCTGACTTTCTGTCCCCAGAACCACACCCACAGCCTGTCCAGCAGGTCCAGGCTGGGCTGGGTTCAGGGCTGCGGCGGTCAAGGTGGCCTTCCAGGCACTGGGAGAGCACGAGGGGTCTCTAAAGCATGGGGGTCTCTGCCTGTCCTGCCTCTGACCTGGGTCCCACAGCTTGTGGCTGCCATGCTGGGAGGTATGTCCGCAGGGGTCGGGACTCACAGAGCCGTGGTGGCCACGCAGCATGCCACGGGGTCTGGAGCTGGAAGAGGCGGCTACAGTGCCCGGCCTTCCCACACTTCATGGAGAGACCTTGACTAGCTCCTCCCTCCCTTTCCAGCTCAGAGCAGGAATGCGGGGCAGGGCCAGCCCAGTCCCCAACTCAAAGGGGCCAGGGCCTCATGAAGGCAGGGCAGGAGCAGCCACACTCCTCCTCAGGCCCTGGGGCTCAGCTGTAAGTGGTACTGAGGACCTGGAGGTCCGGGGAGCAAGCTGTGGGGAGCGGGAGGTCAGGGACCCCAGGGTGGATGGGCCTCCATCTATGCCCGGCCAGCCCTGAGGGCACTCAGTACTGGGGGTGGGGGGCTCCCGAGGGCTAGTCAGGCCCAAACAATCACTGGGGGTGCGTGGAACTGCCACTTCCGTAGAACTCTGTGGTACCCCAGGACAGCTGAAGGCAGGTGGCTGTAGCATCCTATGGGGGGAGGGGGCTAGGGGGCTGTCTGCCGGGGGACAGAGACGACCGAGCTACTGGACATTGTGCTGCCCCTCCACCTGGCTCACCCTGAGGGGACACTCAGACCTTGCTTCAAGCCCCAATCCCAGCCCGTCACCTCCTCTCGGAGTTCATAATGGTGCAATACACAGAAATTTCCTTAACCACCACCCGGCGTCCCGTGTGCCCCAGTACACACACGTCGCCACCACTGTCTGGCCAGCAGCCCCTACCCTCCGGATGGCTCAGCCCGAGGGCATTCCTCGCTGTCTCCACACCCACGGGTCCGCAAGCACTTTGCCCTCCATGCTTCCTCTGCCTGAATGCTCCCCAGAGCCGGCACCTTTCTCGAGGCCCAGCCCTGGCTGGTGCTTCAGAGGTTGGGCTCAGACCAGTGGTTGAGAGCACGGGTTCTGGAGTCCAGCCGTGGTTCTCAGACTCTGTAGCTTGTTACTCACCATTCATCTCTCTGCGCTGCAGCTGCCCCTTGAAACCCATCCCTCCATACCTGCTTCACAGGTAAAGCCTCTCCAACCACACCCCCCACCCAGCACGGGAGAAGGTGAGGGGGAGCTCCCTCCCCAAATCCAGGGGCTCTGCCTTCCCAAGTCCCTGGCATTCTAGGGTGACACAAATGTTTTCCCCACCCACTTCCAACAGACCAATAAGGAGCAGACTTTGGTTCACTGGCAGAGCCAAGGTCTCCTCTGGGTGTCTGGCCCAGGCAAGTAGAATGGCGTGGGTGGTCCCAGGTTAGAGCAAGGAGCAGGGTAAGGAGAGAAAATTGTAGCTCCAAAGTGGGTGACCCCACCTAGTCAGAATTGCCTGGGTGGTAGTGAGCACCCCATTTCCAGAGACAGGCAAGCAGAAATGGGACAGAGTGGAGTGGGGTTTGATCAGGATAAACCTCTTTCAGGCCTGGGGGGGGGGTGGTCTCCCCACTCAGAATCAGGAGAGAGATGGCAATGTCACGCCAAAGGTGGTTTCTGGCTACACCAGGATGCCTGAAGGTCAGACTTGGAGGACCTTGAGTCAAAGAAGGAAGCTAGAAGATGGGGACTCTGCCAGAGGCAGGGGCAACTGAGGCCCAGTGGTGCAAGTGCCCAGGTGGCTGGGCCAGTCTCTCCCCATTACCTGGGGATGGGGTCTTGCAAGGGGCAGACCTTCTGGTCTCCATAATGCCCCCCAGGGCATAACCTTCCCCTTGTCCTATCACTATGGAAATCGAGAATTTCCTTTCAGGGTCCCCATAGTAACCGACCCTGTTTCCATGGGGACCCCACACTTCCACATCAGTGCCCCAGTTGCCATAACAACTCCAGGGATTACCAGCCCCTCCCCCCAAGCCTGGGCTCTGTGGTATTCTCCCCATCACCTCAGTCGGGCCCCCTTCAGTTGCCTTGGTAATAAAGGCAGGGAACGGGGAGCCCTGGTTGCCCTAAGGAGGCTCACCTACATTCCCTTCTCCCGGTTCGAAAGGGTAAATTGAGGCACGGGGCGGCACAGGACCCAGCTGAGGTCCCAGAGGGAGCAGAGAGCCTGACCAGGTTTCCATGAGACAACAGAGCTCATCAGTCAGGGTGAAGGACCAAGGCAGGGTGCACAGAGCAAGGTCAACTCCAGCTCTGACCTGACCTCCCTCTGACTCTGGGCCCTGAGCCCTCAGTGGCATAACTGAAGAGTTCAGCCTGGGCTCCCCACCTGGAACCTGAATGTCTGTCCTGTCCTGACCTCTGTGGCCCTGAGTGCCCCAGATGTCAGGCCCCCCAGCGCTCCCTTTCACTGGGGGGCTATCGAGCAACACTTTGCTCCAGCCCAAAGGAGCTGCTCATTTGCACGCCATTTTGCATAACTTTTATAAGCCGCCCAAGGGCCAGCCCCAGGCCTCTGATCCTTGCCCCCATCCTGGCCATCCCTGGGGAAGCCCCACCCATCACCCAGGCCTTCCTCCCACTCTGGACCACTGGCGTCTCCAGGTGCTTTCTCCTAGCCTTTTCATCCCCTCTACCCACAAGGCCCGAACTTGGCCTCCTGATAGCCAGTTACTGCTGGTGGGCTGGTCTCCTGTGGCCAGCCACGCAGTGGATACGCAGGGGGCCTCTCGAAGTGTGGGGTGCAGGGAAACTGCCAAGCAGCAAGCACAGTGAGGGTGCAATGGGGACCTGCGCTGAGGTCCGGCTTGGTCAGGGGGCCAGGAGACAAACGGCCCCTCAAACAGGAGGGAGAAGGCTCCACGCAGAGGAAACAGCTTGTGCCATCCCAAGGTCCAGAACCCACCAGAGGCTTCCTGCCCACAGGACTAGACCTTTCCTGGGCAAAGGAACACAGGAGGAAGACTGGGTTGGAGCTCTGACAGACTCTACCTCAAACTTGTCCCATGACCTTGATATGACCCTACCTTGCTTTCCCCACCAGGGCCCTGAGGGGCTCAGACTAAGTGATGTCCAGGAACGCTCTGGTCCTCCTTCCTCTCTCAGAAGCCACCTGGCGCCACCTTCCCCACTTGTGACTCCCAATGGAGTAGGGCCCACGGGGGGGGCAGGTCTGAACCTGGGGTCTGTGAGGAGAACGGAAGGGCAGAAAGGGGGTGCTCCCTTGGGCGGGACTAGACCCACAACTAGGAAAACAGGTTTCCCAGCTGATGTCAGCCCTCTCAGCTGAGGGGAGGGGCGCGGTTGTTGGGAGAACCTTCTGGCTGGGTGGCTGGCCAACTCAGGGGTCTCTCGACACCCTCTGTCAGTTCAGTCTCTTCCCTCACCTTCCTCCCCCGCCCTCCCCCGCAAGCACACACACACAATAGGTCCCTAGCAGGCCTCAAAGTAGCATAGGCACCACTCCCTGGGAGCCCAGCATGGAAGGGTGGGGACCTGTTCCGGGAGCAGGAGCAGGACCAAGCGGGCAGGAAGGCAGCGCTGGGAGGTTGGCCGAAGCTTCCGGTTCACACTCACATCCTGGATTTGTTTGCCAGGCCCTAGGCTGCCCCCTGACTGCTTGGGCTTCTAGGGCTCCAGTCAGCCAGCCGGTGCCCCAGACCTGCCCTGGTGAGGGGAGGAGCTGGAGCACTAGAGGGAACTCGGCGGAAATGGTGCTAAGCCCCTCTTTGGGGAATGGGGGGGCTGACTTTCTGCAGAGCGCAGCCTAGAAGGGGCAGCAGGAGGCAACCACGCTCCGCTGGAGGTCCAGTCCTGGGAGACCACACCTAGACAGCCTTCCCCCCCGCAGCACTAACATTAACATCCCTCAGACTCACTACCTGGTTCATGCCCCCCTTCATCCCGTCACAGGTGGCAAAACCAAGGCCCAAGAATCTGCCCACAGCCATTGGGGCAATCAGAGGCATGAGGGCCAGGAGCAGGTTTCCTTCTGAATCTTTTCTCTTCACGAAGACCAACCCTTGGAGATGTAGACAGAGAGGCCTGAGTGAGGGGATCCCAGGGAACCAGGAGCTTTCCCTGGTCCAGACAAGCCAGATGGGCTACCCCTCTGTAGAGTCTAGGCCAGCCCTGAGGTCAGGGCTGGGACAAGTTTACAGACAGAGAAGTAGAGACTCAGGTGTAAAGAGCTTTTGCCTTGGGTCACACCAGACAGGGACCCTACACACACTGCCTCCTGCCAGCGACCTGGACCTCTTACCCCCGAAGTGGACTCAAGAAGCCACGGTCCTTATGGCCTGGATTCTGGGTCCCTAGGGCCCCACATCCAGCCTGCAGTCCTAGGAGACAGTCGGCCAGCCTCTTCACAGAGGGCCAGCTGATCCGGTCATGAACTTCCCCCTAGTGACGAGATCAGGGGTACACAATAGTCCATTGTACCCAGGGCACACCTGAGCCAGGAGCATGAGTCCAGGCAGGTGCAGGGAGGGAGGCCGATGCTAGATGAAGAGGAGGGGGGCATTACCCTGGGATCCCTCCCTGCTGTGAAAGCAGAGGAAAGTGGGAGCCTAGGTGCGTGACACACAGAGTCTGGGGGACACCTGGCTCTCAGCTCTCGCAGGACACCGGGGTGGGAGTCATTCCCTTCACCTTCTGAGGCCATGCAAGGTAGTCTCTGAGACAGGACAGGGCGCTCAGGAGGGAAGGGCCTCCCTCCACCCCTTTCAAACATCCCTTCTATCTAACCTCCCCTATCCCCTCCCTCTGCATCCAAGGCAAATCTTTTCTTCTGGCTGGACCCCCAGGTCCACCCAGGGGCGGCCTAAGGGCCTCCTCGGATCAGGGTCAGGGAGGAGCCCATCACTGCCAGCGCGCTGATGAGGAGTAGCTTGAGCTGACTCAAATCCGGCCAAAGTAGGGACGCCCCCTACCTCTCACCCCCAACGCCTGCCCACCGGCAACCCCCCCACCCCGCAGCCCACAGACCCTTCAGCCCTGACCACCCAGTAGGGCCGCGCCCACAGGAGAGTCAAGCCCAAATGCAAATTAAGCCTTCCTGCCCCTCCCAACCCAACAAAGTCTCTCATTTATTTTCCGAGCCTCAGTTTCTCCATCTGTAAAAGGGTGTCGGTGTCCGGCCGTCTCGACCTGGGCCCCTCTCCTCATCAGGCACAACCGAGGTTGCGCGGTCCCCACCCAAGAATCTCTTGTGAGATGCACGCCTGCGGGGGTCATCCCCCAGGTATAAGCGCCTGAGGCGCCGGAGGCACCCGCGGGCCGGGGGCGGC